>NW_028232827.1:28444152-30944152 GCF_057557595.1 Rhyacophila brunnea | reverse complement strand
CTTGGACGTCACGTACACGATGACCAGCAATGACACGTGCATATTTGCGAATTAATGGCATTTAAATTAGATTTAGTGGAATATATTTTGTTAGTAATGTATCCATACAATACATTTCTTAGATATTATTGTCATGAAAGGATGATAAAAAATACTATATTATAAAAATGGGGCGGCATTTAGGCGCTGCTTAGGGGCGGCATTTTGTCTAGGGACGTCACTGTACCTGTGTAGGTGTCAGTGGGTTTAAATTAACTTCACTGACAGAATTTAATATAACGCAATATCCGGGCAAGAGTGCTGCCCGGTTATCCGAAGTCATCCGATTTTATCCGGGCTTATCCGAGTTATTGACAAGGGTAATAATGGGTGATAGGAAAGTCGCCCGGCTAACCCAAGGGGTTGAAACTGTTAAAAGGTATTAGGGTGACAGAAAGTTTTCCTGGATTCATGATAAAGTCGAAACTTTACGAAATGACTTTCTTGCGGTGTGAATATTTTGCCTATATGAAATGACATTTCCGTTTCCTTTATCGATTTCATAGAAATATTCGTCACCATTGAGAATATCAATAAAAACATTGATATAACAATTATTATTTAATGAATATACATAACTTGAAAACACCTCAGATATATAGCCACTAGAAAAATCATGTTTGAAAAAAATACGATGCTCGATGAGATTTGAATATCGCACACACTGTGCATTATCCAATTATGCTACGAGCCTCCTATCTAATTACGACAATCGTATCCGACAAATCCCGTAGCAACGTATTTTTTTCAAATATGTTTTTTTCTAGTTGTTATATTGTATCTGAGGGATTTTCAAGTTATGTATTTTCAATATATCGAATGTAACATTCACAATATCTTGTAAAAGAAATGGTTTATTAATAATTATTATGAATATTTATGAACAGCACTCATAGTAAAGTCCATACAGGTACGGAATCCAATCCCGAGCCAAAATTCTGATCCCGGGATTTCGGGATTACAATTTGACAATCCCGGGATTGGCATTTTTTTCCATTGTTAATATAAATTTTTTATATTTACAAATAACATTGATAAAATCGGTCAAAAATAAATCTAGTATAATTTATACTATTTAAGACAATTGTTGTTAATAAATATTGTACACGTTCAATCTTGGAAATACATAAGTTTAATGGAGTAAATAATATTGTAATATAAATAATAATGTGAATTTAATATGAGATTGCTGTTTTTGATAGTAAAGACTTAATGAATGGGTTAGCGAGATTTAAAATAGTAAAGCAAATAATCATGGTTTACTTATGGCCTTTCTGCTTCATAAATCTAATTAGTCAGCCAAATATGAAACTGCTGTAAAACGTATGAGATTGGTGAGAGTGGAATTATTTTGTTAAAAGTGCGAAGCATTGTTTTTTTCCAATCTTCCTCATTTTTATTAATTTATGTGAAAAAATAAAATGAATCGGCAACTTACACATGGGTATAAATCAAACTTCATTCAAACTGTCGGGGCGAACCGTCTTACGCATTATAAAATCCATCATGATGATAAAAAGAAATAGCGCAAGTACACATCCTTGCTTGACTCCTGACGTGATTTCAATTAGGTCTCTCACGCGACACTCTGTATTGGTGTAGAGAGCACTTATCACGGCGACCAGTTTCCGTGGGACACCATAGCCTAGCAGAATTTGCCACAGAGATTCACGATGAGGGCTGTCAAATGCCTTTTCATAGTCCACGAAGCAGCAGGCGACAGGTATATTCATCTCTTGGTACTGCTGCAGGAGGCATCTGAGAGTTGAAATATGCTCCAAGCAGGAGTACGTACTTAAGAATTTTATTACAAATGAAAATACTTATTATAAAATAGAAACAGTCATTAAAACAAAAAAAGTTCTTTTGTTGAGTTTTATTGTGACTAATTAAAAAAAATATGTCGAAAACTTAAAACGGGTACTCGAAATACGTATAATCATGAGGCGAATATATGAGATAAGTCAATGAATATATTATTTGGCTAGACCTACTAAGTATCTACCTACGAGATTATGTTAGACCATTGTGAATCAGCTTAGTACAGAACATAAGTGGAAACCGGACCAGTCATCTGAAATATCATTTAATGTAAAATAACCACCCTGTGTTATGGCTTTTGTCTAGACTAAACTTTAGGTCAGAGGTGTGTAACCAATACAGGTTTATAAAAGTAATTTCAAAAAGCTATTAGATTGATGTATCTATTAATATAGTGCATTTAAAAGCCTGGTTCAAACCGATATATTCTAAAAAAAAAATTTAGTGGTCTGTATAGATAGGATAGGGTAGGAATAGCGGTAGTGGGGTAATACGAAAACTAACCTTGCTGTTATTTGTTTACGATGAGAATCTCACTATGTGGTTTTTGCGCTGCTGGCCAAACAATAACTTAATTTTAAATTACCCCTATTGATAATTATCGCATTGACTGCTTGTAAAATGGAGGTACCTATCGCGTTTAGGGCCGGTAGAATATTTATTACTGCATATGCGCGTAGATTCTTGTGGTAATTCCATGAAGATAACAAGGAAGTTGTTAACATGTGTTTGGCGTAAATTGTAAGGTACCATCATGACCCCCACATACTGAAACGGGCCCCTAGGACAGGATCTTTGGCGGCCCCCCTACCTATCACTAGGGTTAAAGGCAGTGTGACTCTCTATAAAAGCGTTTTTCTAAACGGTGTTCTAGGTAAAATTAAAGGTATTCAATGTATTTTATGAAGTTTTCGAATATTGACACAATAATAAAAATTTGCATCACACAACTACATATTTGAACATGTTAATATTATTAAACTAAAATAGCGCCGCAGGCGACTTTTTTACCATTAGAGAAAATTTGTGATGTGCGTTTATCTCACTTGTTAGGTCGACCCGCCACGATGGGCCCCTAGGCTAGAGCCCAGTCAGCCCCCCTTTATGGGGGCCATGGGTACCATTGATTGTAAAATTGATGTAATTAAAAACGAAATAAGCAAGAAGTATTTAAAACAAAATAAATTAATGAATATGTACCTACAATATGATTAATGGATACCCTATTCTTAGTAATATTATGTCATTTTTCGAACAAAAAATGCCTCAATCTAAGGCAAGTATTTACCTATATACAACTAACCGGCGCAGTGTGAGGCTGGGCCCATAGTACATGCCTAGTCCAATTTCCAGGAAATCCTAGAAGACACGATGTCATCCATCAGTTTGCCAATTTTCACATCAGCGCAATCCTACATGAATACTAAATTTTTCGTACCTATAGGTATAGCTTGTATAATAATATTGTTTTTTCATGCATTGTTACCCCGAGCAAGTTGAATAAGAAACAGACGGAAAATCTTTGTACTATTTTGTTCACATACATCCCTTTAGGTCAGTGGCGAAGACTTCATACCAGGCAATTATTTAAAGCCTATCTTCTTAAGAAAAATAATTTTTAATTTTATATTAACATATTAAATAATATAATCACATAATAATATATTCAATATGCCCAACGACATCTATCGTATAATTGTCATATTAATTTTACGATATTATCCACTATTTCAATAAGAACTATTTATGGCATGTCTCGAAGGTTTAAAAAAATAAGCGACATCTCGTTTCGCTTCACATATTGTATGGATTACGTTCGCGTGAATCGAAAACTTTTTTTATATGAAGTTTGTTTCTCATAATTTCAACATGTCTGCGGCGGCCCATATAAATTGGTAATCTATTTAAAGAGCGCTTACATTTTACGTAAGTGCACATTTATTCAAAATAATTTATAAGATAATTTGAAAAATAATTTCTATGGGATTCAATCACATATAAATATTGATCATTGTTAAAAATAATACATAATTTATCTCGTGATTTTTATTTGTCAGTTAGTTTATTCATAGACTAAGACAATTTATTCAGCCAATTATGTCAGTTGAAATCTGATATTGTATTTAAGTCTGTGTTTTAAATATAGAAGTATTTTAAAATGTCTAGTTTACAGGTTAAATTATAAATTGTTATGGAACAGATTCACAACAACGGATATTTTCAAAATATTTTGAGCGTATCTTGCGTTTATATGTAGGAAAATACATGTTCCAAATTAATTGCTTAATTTTATACCATCAGTGAGCTTTTGAAATTTCATCGGTTATTGTATACCTACCTATTCATCAGTAGTTATGTCGGGTTTAGGACAATTTGGCACCGGACAACTAGACGCCACGGAATTCGAAAATAAATAGACGTTAGGTACTTATAGGTACTTAAAAAAAATATTATTATTATTTATATTTAAATGATTATATTATGATTTAATAGTTGGTGAGAATGTAAATATGCAGACGTAAGTATCAACGAAAAAAGAGTTTTTTATTTTATATAAAGCCTTAGGCATGGTAATTCTCAATCCGTAATCCCAAAGAATATATTATGTTAAGAGTAAAATGAATTAAAACTACTTAGTAGTATATAGAAACTGATTAAAATAACTTGTCTACGTTCTGTATAGTTGTCTACGATAGTGCGGCGTCCAATTGTCCGGAGTCCAGTCGTCCCATTCCCGTTATGTCGGATTATCTTATTATTTTCCGTAAATACAACTAACAAGTGTGCTTTCTCCACAGCCTACCTATTTCCAAAAGTCACCCTTCGCCACTGCTTTAGGTATGTAAATATATATCTTTAATCATGAATTTGGAAATGCTAAAAGGTAGATCAAACATGAATCACTTGAAACATCTAAAAATACACAATCAATAAAAATGTTAAAGGTCGGATTCAAACATGTATTTGAAGAGTTTGATTCAAGCTCTCAAAGACAGGCTTTCATAGTCCGAATTTTTTAAATAAAAATATTACAATCTCACCTACCATTTCGAGGATATTACAACCTTGTGCTACCGATACGGATGTATGGGCATATCGAATTATTATTCAATAAAAATCTGATTTTTTTTTGATTCAGGAAACGTAACTTTAATATTATTCGTTTGTTTTACTCTATTTTTCCCCCAGAAAGAGGTTCTATATTATAGTGTGTTATATTTTATATGTTGTACAAACAAGAACGGTCAATTAACATCGTTATATTGATCAATAAATAATTTTTTCTAATGGTTATAATATATTTTCTCAGAAAGTGTTTTTCAAAATTATGTATGTTCGATAATTAGAATGGTACATTCTTAAATCTTGTGAATTATTCGTTGAATAAAAGAAATAGTTAATTATAAATTATTAGCAAGTTCAAGTAAGTTACATCATAAAAAAATATTGGAGATCTCCACGACGTCCGTTAGTAATTTAAGTAATAGGTATCTACTTTGATTTAATAAACAAAAATCGATTGCCAAAGTAGCTTGATTTAGAAGAGCGCTGATGAGTGGGTATTAAAAGTGGCCAATAGTTAAAATTTGTTGCAATTAGTATGTCACTGCGTAGCATAGAGGTAATGCGCGGATGGGACGTAAACCCGGGAGATGCAGGTTTCGATTCCCTGCTGGGGTGGCTTACTTTTTTCATAAAGATTTTTTCTATTGGTTATAATATATTTTCTCAGAAAGTGTTTTTCAAAATTATGTATATTCAATAAACAACCGTTGAGGGAGTGGCTAGTAAAAAAACACACATTTTATGCATTTATATTTAATTTAAAACTAATGTAATTATATCAAATTTAAACATAACTTACAAATTCGTGTCGGTTATATAATAAACTAGTAGTACGATTTGGCACCGGTGCAGAACAGATTAATAAATAGAAATCAGATAGGCTATCACTCACTATATTTTGAAGAAGGGTTTTGAATGTATGAGTGTAATACGAAAATGAAACATACATTGTAGACAATAGTGTGTATTGCAACCTTCAAATACACCAATATTGAATGATCGTCAGTGCATAAACCGAGAGTAGTTTTCAGAACAAAAGAAAAGCAGCTGAGAATGCCGTATTCTTGACACGTGTTTAAGTTTATCCCATATTCTTCCACGCACGAGATCGGTTGCTTCTTACTCTACACCCGTTAGATATTTTAGTTCCCATTAATTCTGTCTTCCCTAGGCACCACCGGCCTTCCTGAATACAATACTGATATAATAAATAAGGTATACTGATATATTTCACATATCTTAGCTGCACCACATTAGAGATGAGCATCACGTTAGAGTCATTGAGCGTCAATTTTATTTGACGAAGATAACGCGATCGTTCAGTCAGATTCAAAAGGGGGCCTCGAAACAGTTCAGACCGGTCATTCAATTAATAAATTATACCGAAATTATAAAAAAGATACGCATTTCTCACATTTTGAGTATACAACATTACCTTGATCCTTGCTATTATGGTCTAGATCTAGAATATAGCCACATAGAACATAAGCCACTAATATTATTATGTCATAATTATTGACCTTTTTAATAATTACTTGATAGGGAAGAGATACATTGTTTTTTTTACTTTGTACTTTGGTAGTTGAAATTTATTTAATTTTTTATAGTGGGGGGCACAACACCAGTCAGTGCCTTGGGCCTCTAAGTCCCGCCATAAAATATTGCAGTTTTTTTGGGAGACAATTGCGTTAAATGGTTCTTTTTCACCATCATTAAATTCACCAAAAAATATAAATAGTGAGTTTTTCCACCAAATATGTCAAATAACTTGTTAGAAATAGATTCTTGTACCAGATGAAGATGGCGACATCCATTTGCTCCAAACCGACAGTGATTTACTGATAAAAAGTGTTTTAATTATTGTTCCTCCCTAAGCGGTCTTTTAATCTCGATTTTTATTATTTATTTTCTAATAATTATTCTCAAAGGGAAAAAAATGTGGACGGTCCCTTCCTTAGACCAATATCGTATGCAATCAAAAAACTGAAATGAAATAGCATATGAATATATCTCGTACTTTCTCAAAGTAATGCGTCCCCCTTGTTTTCACAGTGCAACGGAAAGATGTTATTGGTGTTTTATATGGGAATCTGGATTTTCGTAAAAGAATTCCAAAGAGAATATGCTGTAATTTGCATTTGAAATGCTGTAAGTAACTCTGGCTGTTCAAAACGTTTAGATATATTATGTGAAAAACTGTATTCCTTTTGGTTGCTTCACAGTAAAAATATTGAGATGAAGAAAATTTTTTTATTACTTCTACAGTAAGTTATATTGACAGCTCTTTTTACAACGTTTTTCTTAGGCCGTATTCTTATTTGTCCGGTGGTTCTTTGTCCGGTACACATCTTGCAATCGATTTTTAACTAACTTCCTGACTAACTAGACATTTGAAACTTTTAGAATATATCAGAACACGATGCCAATGCATTTTTAAATTCATTTTCAGTTAATTCTGTTTTGTATGAAAAGGTATTTCGACACCATTATTGGTTGCTCTGGGGTCTAGCAACTAAATTATTAAAATATATACGTGCGTTACTATGGAAATCAATATTACATGTCAAAATGACATTTCAGTATTATTTCTATTAAGTACATTTTTTTGATCGTTTAAGCTAGTTAAGTCAAGTTTATATGATTCAACATAAAATTTAAAAACGTTGTATATAAAAAGTTCTTTTTATCATGTAATTATTTATTCTTTATAAAACCCATCATCAGAATAAGTTTATTTATCCATTGGGTTTGTTCACCATTTAGGTTTTTCGTCGCTTTACGAATAGGTTTCTAAATACATATTATATTTTTGTATTATCCTTTCCATTGACAAAAATATAGGTTAGCTGTTGACGCTTTGATTGGGTTACCACTATTATTTTCGATTTACGTTATTATTCATCTATTATGATCATTTAAATTCAATAATAATCATTGACAGCTTTCGTGGTGCAGTGCGTAAGGCTCTGGCCTTCCACCCGAGCGTTCTGGGTTCTATTTCCGGTGGTTTGTGATTGTTTACAATTACTTACAACAGCTTTGTACGAAAAAACAGTGACATGGTTATTAATAATACTAAAAAAAAATCATCATTAGCCGGGGTCAATCCACTGCTGGATGAAGGCCTACGCTAGCTCTCTCCATACTTCTTGGTCCTTAGTATTGCTGCCACATACATACTTAGAACTTTATTAGTTGTTTTAAAAATTAGGAAAATATACTCTACTTAGCTCACTCATGTAGTTTGATTTAGTTTTTAACAATTTTGATATGTTTCTACTGTTTTTATTATGTGGTATTTTGTTAAAATCTTTACTTAAATTAATTGTTCCCCCCCCTCATACTATGTTGTGAACGTCTTGAATTTATAATTTATAGTGTTCGTTATAGGTATAATAAATAAATTTGAATGCTAGATATACACCTTTCCATGTTATGTTGCTCGAAGTTTTTGGACTTCATTTACGTTAAGAGTACATATTTTAGATGAATAATACGTGGGCTCTGGAGTTGCCATTTCATAACTTTGCACTCCGGTTCTTGGATGAGAATTATAATATAATATATTCGAAAATTATTTCTTTTACATATACTATATATTAATTTGTTTTTTACTAAGAGGCGTATATATAATTGTATAATAACTACACAAAGAGGCGTATGTATAATTGTAGTAAAAATGCAAAAAAGGCGCAACGTTATAAAGCGCATACTGTTATGAAATATTATTAGATAAAATATGTGAACCAATATAATTATTTAATATATTACAATGTAAGTCAATAACTGACCAGAATCCCACAGTAACATGCTATATTGTCAATATCACAAGGGATGTTTTTCAATCAATAAATAAGGGATACCTTTTAGAATAAGTACCGATTATAGTTAAGATTCATTGTGAGATTTTTAAGAGTAGGCATATTCCCACAAGTTGTATTGTAAAAAGTAATAATACATTGTGATGTTATATCCTGGGGTCAATATTTAGGATGCTTTGTGTAAAAATTTATTGATCGACCCAGTGAAGCATTTGGCTAGGACAGTGGTCGGCAAACCACGGCTCGCGAGCCACATGTGGCTCTTTGGCTCTTTGGGTGTGGCTCTGCCACAAATGACCACGTACGGGCTAAAACAGTGAAAGATATAACAGTCAACATGTCTTTAAATATAACCAACCAGCAAGTCGAAGATCTTAAATTGGTTTCAACTTTATCAAAAGTAGTTAACGTGACTCTTGTGACATAAATGATACAGCACAAGTTTCACGTTTTGTACAATTTATTTCATTTACAGGTCCAAAGTAAGAAGTTGTAGGATTATTGCCATTCAAATATCAAACACGTGGAGAGGATATTGCAAATGCTGTAATTGAGTGTATGGAAAAACATCATATTCCACTCGATAAAATTGTGTCAATTTCAACAGCAAGTATGAGCTAAGTATGCTAACATACAAACCTGACTTATCCAAACTTTTCAAGGAGATGCAAGGCCATTGATCACATTAAGTGTTTGTTAGTAATTGTCATGATTTAATTTTTTAGATACCTTACCTACAATTTAATTTTTATCAATAAATAAGATCATTATGTATTAAGAAATTTGGCTCTCAAAAAAATCTCAATCGATGTACTGTTGATATTTGGCTCTGTTGACTAATGAGTTTGCCGACCACTGGGCTAGGGCATGAAATAAGGAACAGGCAGGATAGGTTGGTTTGACTCCAACAATGAGAAGGTTGATGCGTGTATTAAACGAACCCTGGTTTTATTATCTCCTTCCAAATAAATATTGATTTAATTACTACAGATAAGTTACAAGTTATAATTTAGATGTGTGAAATCACGAGTATGCGTTCTGATGGATTACGAGTTGATCGGGTGAAGCAAACGATAACCTTACGGTTTAACCTTTGATAACTGAATAACTATGTTGCTTCCTTCTACTGAGTATTTTATATTGATTCGATACAATAGAAAATGCTGCTATCAACTACTTGAATATTTTTGATAATAATGCTTATGAGGTTTATTGTGCAATGCATGATTCGTTTCGTAAATTATAAATAATTGATTTTAATTTGAATAATTATGCAGTTTTAATAATTGATCAAGATTGATTTTCATACAAACAACTTTTGTGCATATCATGGTAAACTTACATAGCGTTATTTATTAATTTGCGATATTATTGATTAATTGAATTATTATATTATTTTGCTAAATTAGCTTTCTGTTGAAATTTGATTGACTCACATAAATCGCTTGTTTTGCAATTTTAACAATATTATGTTGCAAGATACATTGTAGTTATAAATTAATGGTTTCCTGCCAAGTCATGCTGGATGGTAGGGTATTCACCCCTACAAGCACATTGACCATGTGAATATATCGCAGGTACAATAAAATAAGTCTATTGTGAAACTTACTACATAACATGTTGCGCCATGCTATTAGGACGGACTTTTGATACAAATCTCATACCAAACTTACGTATAATAAATATCTGTTTATACAATTGTCAAATAAATGAATTAAAAATAAAGTATTTTAATAAGATAAAATCGTTAATTACTTATTTTGAACTAATTATAAAAGCCTGGTCAAACCGTGCTATAACAATACTCTAACATACATTTTTAATGCTTTGCACAATGGGAGGTCAGTTTTCAGGGGCATTCCACGCTGTATATTGTAGAGATACAAAATTTGGTTAAATTACAGATGTACCTAATGACGTCGTTACATAGCTTGACCAGAAAATTAAATGAGACGTTTTAATAAATTATTTTCCGAACAGGCCGCAAAGCGACGCAACTAACTGTCACAGTTAACTACGAGCAGGGCGAGGCCTCGCGGAGGCTTCGAAGGGTTGTAGGCTGTAGCGTTGGAGGAAGCGGAAACTGCGCCCGACAAACTTCTGTCACCGGATGTTGATAGCAGGGGCTCGCCCGCGGAAAACTCTTCGGGAAAATTGTACATATTTTCCGTGAATGTAATATATACACTTTGTGAAATGTGGTAGGATTTTTAACCTCGGGTAAGCTTTTGGGAGTGTTGGAGTTGCCGCAGTGAAGCAGTGGCAAAGCGTCCACCTAGGCAACCGTATTTGATTACGATACGTACGCGCGGTCTATAGAAGGGAACAAATGGGTTGGAATAATCATAATGGTAACAACTACTCCTCGTAAAAACTATGTTAATATAACTCCTTGTTATGGATTATTAAAAGTTAGGACCGGGTTCGTCCAATTAAATGAACATTATCAACTAAATCAATTGGTATCCAAGTGGATAGTAACCAAGTTATGTTAATTATTATGCGTTTATTTATTTTATTCTACACAGTTTCATATTTTAAACATTCGGTAAATAAAGTCTGGTACTTAAATAATACATTGTGCCTATATCAACAAATAATTTTATTATTTCTTTATGTTTTTTTAGTATTTGGAGGGGTACAAGCATTATATATGGTCTTGGTTAGTTTTTTTTTAATTCATTAAGCTCTGCCTAAGCTAAACCATATGAGATAAAAAATGTTCTTCTATCTATAAAATATTGAAGACCATGTATTTTCAAATTTATAAACCTATAAATAAATGCGATATAGTTCTTCACACAAAAAAGCCCACTGCAGGTACCACATTTCCAATATCATAAATGGAACAACTCCGCTCTTTACATAAATTTTCTTTATTATATAGAAAGGAAGCTAAAATAGTCTATTAATTAATCATAGTGCAGCTTATTTGCAAAGTGTATTTTTGAAATTGTTAAATTCCGCTCGATAGTTAAATTATTAAGTTTGTTCTCCTTCCTGAACAATTTGCCCAAGTGGAGTTTTTAAAAATCGATATATTTTTTGACTATTTTATATTATGGCTTGGTTTAAGCAGGGTTTAATTATTTTTTAAAAAATCTAACGAACACTATCTGCATAAATAGTCTTCATAATAGTTCAATGAAAACAAATACGTATGACTGACAAAGTTAATGTCGAATCTTAACAGCCTACCCCCACCCATCGCCAGTAGTATATAATAAGGTTTTCTTCAAAGTATTTTTATTTTAACTTATCTTGCCACAGTATAAAGTGCAAGACATACCTATAAACAGAGTGATATTTTAAAGGAGAGGGAATCGTAGCGTTTACCCCTCAACGTATTCCACATGACAATAATGATAATTTTTGATTTATTCGCTTTACGCGGAAGCCGTTTGCGCTAAAAGTTTCGCGGAAACTATTTATTCTTACGGTCTGCATTTCGTCTTCGAGAAAAATAACACGGATTTTAACGCCGCAATCTTACGAATTGCGCTTTCGCGTAGACGTTGACTTATGGCACTTATGCCTTTCCCCCTACTTTTCGCTACAAGATAATATTTATGAATTAATGTAGTGAGTATTAAATAGAAAATTGAAGAAAAGCGCAGAATTGTATCCCTAAAAATAACAAAATAATATTTAAAATAAAGTAGGTGAGGATAATTTTTCAATTAAATATATTTATTTCTTAACATTTTGTGGACATTATAAATTATAAGTTTAAGACGTTCACAACATGACATGAAACATTATTATAAAGAATAAAGAAAAATAAAAGTAATAAAAGGGATAAAAACGAAAATATAAAATGAGAACATAATATAAACAAACAAAAGTAGTGAAAATACAATTATACATCTATAGAAGATCAAAAAAGTACACCGAGTTTGCTAAGGAGACCCTATTTTAAGAATTTATAAAATAGCGTCCACCCCAACTCACCCTCACGCAAGTGGAATATATCAACACCCGAAGTAATTTGGTTGAACATAGTTATCGCCCTCCCAATTGGCATTACCAGTGGCAGGTTGGTTCTGCACCTTGGGAGAATAAACAAGTGATGTTTTATATTTCTAAGATAGTTATCAGGGACACACAGGTCAACACTGCCCAGAATGGTAAAGTTCTCATTTATACCTCGTATAAGTCGAAAAAAATACTATAATATTTAGTTTATTCTGAAATTTCGCCCTAACAAATTATCGTACTATTTATCATAATAAAGGGTTATCAAATTATTACTATAGATTTTAAAACGTGATAGTAACCATATTTTTTCTTTTGATTCCCACCAAAATTGACATTTGTGTTCAGTATTGTATGGCTAATCATCATTGAAAGATATAGTTATCCAGCGTATACAAGTTGTTAAAATTTATTACAACAATAATGAATCTATTCGAGCTATATTTCGGACATAATGTAAAATTTTTAGTCAAAATAATTGACTTATAGAGTTAGCTATTCATAATGTAATTGAAAAATTCGAGTCAAAGTGTAATGTTTGTGATTTTAAAAATTCAACCCGTCAAAAACGTAAACGTACTACTGAGAATATCGATGTTGTGAATCAAAGTGTGGATGAAAATCGAGAACAATCAATTACATGTCGTTGTCGAGAACTTGGACTTTCTTATGACATTGCTGGAATATTTTTCATAAAAAATTGTATTTGATTGAGTATAAAATGTAAGAATATAACCGAATAACCATTTGGTGTGTCAAAATTTAGCTGATTGGGCTTTAGAGCAACTTGAAGCAGACCAATTATTTCATGAAACAAATATTTTAAGCGATGAAGCTCATTTTTGGTTGAAAAGCTTCGTAAATAAGCACAATTGTCATATTAGGAGTAATGAAAACCCACATGGACAATATTAATAATGCTACGGGTTTTTACTGACACAGGCTCTGCATACTACTCTATGCAAAGAAGGGTGTTAGATGGCCGAATCATCCGGGTAATGATCTTCAGTCATGAAGTACAAAAATACGAAAACCCCACAGAATGTGCCAAGGTAATGGCGCGTGCGGATTTTTTTACGATAGCGTGACCACTCAATAAAAATAAAATAAGTTCTATTGTCGAACAAAAACTTCTTGTGTACGTGTTAAAATTACTGTGAACTAACAAGCTCCTCCTATGCAGTTAATCATACTTCCGTTTCAAATGAGGAACGCCCCTAAATTTATGATTTCATTTTACGCTTCTGTGGTATAAGGGTCTATCAATTTACGTAATTTGATGGTTTTTTATAATAAAAACATTTATAAAACGATTAGGAGTGATATTAAAATTATTATTAGTAAACTTTTGATTTATTGCGAAGAAGAAAAGGAGTCGCATCTAAAAAGAGAGCTAATACTTTATTTATACACGCGTTGGCGCCATGACAGGTACGTCATTGAGAAGTCTTCCATATGCGACTACAGTGACTTCCGGTTATCGACGCGATCTTGTTGTCGGACGGTAACATTGCATAGCCCACAAGAATCAACGGGATGGACAGTTTTCGTTGATTATTCAGTTTATTACGCTTTTGGCTTGATTAGAAGTCGACACACCCAGGCCTCTTACCTTTCCTTTTTGTCGTTGGTACTATTGCCAATCGATTCGAAGTTGTTGTCAGTTTCTAGATAAGAATGTAAAAAAAACAAGCCGTCGATTTACTTTTCTAAAAGACGACAAGCAAAATATTTCACTGGATTGATAGTGCTGGAGCTTTTATTTTTGCGTAGTTTAAGGAATGCTATATAAACCAATATTCCATTTTAACCAATATTCCATTTTCAATATTACACTTCGTACCACGCCAAAATTATCTGAGTATTCTCATTAATAAAATAAATATAATTGAAATCAACTTTACGAAGTACCACATGTCAATATTATCCAATCACTCAAACCTTATTAAAGTCGATTGCTTTTAAAACTGAAAAGTTGTCTGATTTATTTTTAAAACAAATTTAATTTAAAAAGCTCTGATACTTTATTATATAAATAAATTGCACAAGTAAGGACAAAGAAGTGTATAAAGTTACTTGAAAACTTTGTTAAATCATAAGTACTGTTTACACCAGCATAAAAATTAAAAAGTTTGTTGCTTACGTCGACAGTAGAGTAACTAACCAATCGCAAACAAACAATAAATAAACAAACAAACAAACAAACAGTCGGTACATACACTAACAGCGTAACAACACTACAGTATGGCGCAGAGTATCCGAATTTATTATTTTGAAATTCTCAATATAGGGAAACTTTTCTGGGTGCTTTCTGCTCTTTGCCAGGAGTAACACTTTGCGACAAATATATTATATTGTAATTTTCTTAGAAATTCTTTAGTGAACGATCTAGGGAAACGCAAACTATATATGCTTGCATATATCGCTGTGCTGGAACCAGAATATAAACATTACTATATATTTCAATCCAAAGAGGCGCACAAACGGGTCCGGACCGTACCCGGAACGGAAAAAATACAAATTATTTACGTGAATGTAAAATTACTTCTTCTTCCTCCTCTTGTTATTCTACGACAGTACTTCTCAAACTGGGGGGCGCGGTGGTACTGAGGCTCCTGCCAAGGAGCTGCGAAATATTTCAGTATTTGAAAAATCAAAAATCCTAAAAACGTGAAACTGGACGATACCTGATTCAAATCAGTCACAATCTCGAGGTCGAATTTTCACATGATCACAATAGTTTATCCGATATGGATAATAATTGTAGAGCTTAGTAATGAACTCATGATAAAAAATCAGATCTTTTTTCCCACTTTAGTGATGAAAAATGGACGTGTTTTGCTTCATATTGTGCAGATTTTTTTGACAAAGTAAATGAATTGAATCTTTCTCTTCAGGGAAAAGATATCAACATTTTAAAATTATTGGGGAGCCTTGGATTTTTTTTTCTGATTTTGGGGGCCGTGGTATGAAAAAGTTTGAGAAGCACTATTCTACAACATGCCAAAATTGTGACCACTAGTATAGTGTTGTAGTGGAGATGGGGTAATTCAACTAATTACGAAATAATTTTTATTTAAAAAATATATATATATATATATATAAATCGTTATCCATCAAGTTGTTGTTTATTGAACGCACAGAACAGATAATAAATAGAATATCGATAGGCCATATTTAATACGCCGCATGGTGAATCAGGATTTTGAATGTGTGAGTGTCCTACGAAAATGAAGCACGCATTATGCACGTGCAATGGTGTGTGTAATACACCAACATTAAGTGAGCGTAAATGCATAAACCGAGAGCAGTTTTTAGTATTCGACGTAAAACGTATTATTGACACGTGTGTTAGTTTAGCCCGGATTCTTCCTTACTCGAGTCGGTTATTGGTTACCTGCTATCGCCTTACCCGTTATGTATTTCAGTTCCCATTATTTGTGAGTTCCCTGATTGAACGCCTTCCCAGTCATAAGTTAAATATTTTTTAGAAGATACAGTAGGAAAAGTTACGATTTTTCACAATTTGAGTGTAATTCAAACTAACAATAATTCTATTTTATTGTATTTTTGCATTTAATGTGCGATTAGGCAAAAATAAATAAATCAAGTTGGACACATGATTAAAACCGCTATTGTTGAAAATACATACATGTAAATTGCTGTCAAGTTGTTAAAAAAATGTATTGTGTCTCTGATAAGTACAATTGATTTCTTTGAAATGTACACAAATACGATGGCAAGTAGGTACGACAGACGAGTTGTACGATTGTCAAATAAGTCCCTTTTATCATCTCCATCGGCAGTAAAATCGTTAAGAGTCTGACTGTAGTACCAGAGCCGTCCGCCTTAGCGACTTGTGTACTTTTCAATTTACTTTGCATCAACAAAAAACAAACTTGACGACTCAGTCGGAATGCGAGAGGTAAATAAAAGCCGAAGTGGGGCAGGTGAGGGGTGGGGGCGAGGGCCATCTTTATGTAGCACAGGGTGACCAATATTTTTATAACAGTTTAACGGAGGAATTCGAGGAAAAATTCGATTTTTGAAAGGAAAAAGGACTTAACCCACATAAATAAAATTCTACTAGCTACGATACAAAAACATTGTTGTTACCTATGTTTTTGGTATGAACTTGAAGTGCATGGTAATTAATAGGTTGGTTTTTATAATTCCATATCTGATATTAATTATAGAGTTAATTAAAGAAAAACTAAGAAAAATATATTTTTAACACGTCATTTTTTTTTAAATTACGAGCTAAATTAAGATAATAATTCGGTATCTGCAGCATGTATCCTTTGGACACAACATTTATTTGGTTGTGTGCAATGAATGTTCTTATCCAATAAAACCTATTTTGAAAAAAACTGAGGGATAAATCCTTTTTCTTTTCTAGAGTGTCAATATTGGCCACTAGTTCGACTTATTGGATCCATACTCTGGGTCTACACAGATTGAAGAAAATAAATATTACCTATGTAAATTTTTGCTAGACCTGTGTTTCGAGGTCGGACCTATCACATTATATTATATAAGCCAACACGCTACGTCAAACAACGTCAAGGGGTGTTATAAATCTAACAGATAGGTAGGTACTGATACATACAAAAAATATACCACTAATTTTATTAAGTATATTGTTTCATTACCTTCACCTTCAATAATAATTATTTTTAGTTTTAGTTAGTTCGTCCAATTAGATTGTTTAGCAGTTTTGTAAAAGCTTTTGTTATTTATTAAACTTATTATTCACTCTTTTATAATCATGTAAATTCCACCAAAGCACATTATTTGAGTCCATGGCAGTCTCAGTCTAAGATCACTCCTCCTGAGATATTTGAAGTCACAATACATACTAACGCTTTACAATAAAACGTAGGGTGCGGGCGGCTGTGGATTGGTGGGGAAATTAACTTTAATATTGTCAAGATTAAACTACGATTTTTGGGTGGTACGTGGACAAATGTTTGACGCGTCAATTGAGCTAAATTGATTTTAGGTTTCCCATCTCCACCCGTCATGTATGTAAAGCCGTCGATGTGCAAGGCTGTCTTTCATGACGCTTAAAACGTGTCTGAAAAAAAGATTTTACTTGCTCATTATGCTATCCTAATATAGAGCCGCACGGGAGTGATGTAACAATCATACACCGTGGTGCTTACAGAAAGAATTTAGACAGAAAAGAAAATGAATGAACTGGCTCAGCTAGTCTCAGTGACATTAATTAATGTCATCTGTATCCGCATACTGAATATCAAGATTTGAATGCGATGATGAATCGGAATTAACTGTCGGAATTTATTAAATGCCTCAAAGTGGGCTACTGTTTATACCAAATCTTCGTGCCCAATTTTGGTCGTGCGTGGACGGACCCTGACAAACAGCACCGCTCGCTCATAATTCATAGGTAAGAAATCCCTCTCTTGGTCTTGGTGGTCATGCTCGCAGGTGCAATCTGGCCGGTGAGGAACTGGCTAGTCCAGTGTGTGGTTCGACGTATCTTCATCTGACGCTTGCAGAATACATGATCAAAAACTATTATTATCGCGATAACGCTCTTTTTTCCGGAGAAGGGCTCAATTAACATTCTATTTGAAGTATTAAAAATGTTGCCATTATTTCGTTAGTGTTTGAACAGGGGCGTTAGGTGATAATATTTTCAGCGCTGTTATTAATGTTTAGAATTTGAAGGTTGGCTGCTTGTTTGAGGCGGAAATAATGGCGGAAAAGCGGACAAGGCTAGGCGCCGGTTGTCGAGACGCACCTACAACTTTGTGATAGTTCAACTTACTACGCGTGCCGTATTAGCATTGTAATAGCAACTCGAACTCAGGTGTATTTTTGACAAATTCAATTTAAAAAAAATATTCCCTCGGTAGGTATTAACTGAAGTGATTTCCCGTTGCCTCCTCTAGTGTTACCTTATATTAATTGATTAATAAGAGATGTTCCGTAGGGGTAGGCAGTTCATGCGTTGTTTTTTAGGGGCGGGAATACGATCAATACAAATTTTGAAAGCAGTCGCGGTTTTCCATGTGTCGACATCTTAGTTTTAAAAAATCACAAGGGGCTCCAAACTTTACCTGTGACTGTACATAAAATCACTGCCTTTAACTGTTTTTTAAATACTCCAAACCTTAGTAGATGATGTGTATGAATTTTTTTAAAATATACGTTGCATTTGTTTTTTTAAGTGCTTGAAATAATAAAATATAAGGGTATCCACCTAACAATTTCGCATACAATTTGAGACTCAAATTAAAGGGACGGCATTTGAAGCCTACTTGAGAACGGCACTACGCCTAAGGACATTTTACTGTGGTTAGTTTTAGGGGTTGTAGATTCTCTATTTGCGTCACCTCTATAAATAATATTATGTTATAAATAACATAGTGTGAACATCACCAGAGTTTTGAAGGTTTTAATATGTCATTGACATTCCATGTTTCGACATGACAAATAACTGACTATTAATGTTCAATATGAATCATATTGTTTTCATTTAACGTAGGTAGTTAAAAAAAATGTTCACACATTACGCCGAATGTGCGAAATTGACTATTACATGAAATGGGCAAAATTTTGCCTAAATCAATCGAATTCGGCAGTATTTTTTCTGCGTAGTTTATGCATTGGACACATTAGATAGTAGCGCTACGGTGGTGTTTTTTGCAACTAAACTAAATGTGTCAAATGCTCATGCATTGGTCAAAATTTACGTATATTATCTATGGTCAAAATATATGATCGCGCTCCGGTGGTATTTTTTGCAACTAAGCAAACTAACCAAATGTGTCAAATGTCATTGATTATAATATAAAAATATACCAATCAATAGCTACAACGACGTTCATATCCATTTACTATGCGCGAAAAAAATCTAGAACTATAATATGATAACGGAAGAATTTTATTAAAAGGTATTTTCGCGATTTGATTCGTGCTTGGGTATCAATCGTGCAATGGTCGATTGTATGTTTGTGATAGTTTGTGGATACTTGTTAGCTAACCTCAAAATGGACATTCAGTTGAATTCAGAATTACAAAACCTAACCTAACCTAACCCAAACTAACCTAATAATAATATTATTATATTATGTCCAATTATAACTAATAAAACCATCCGTATTAAATTTACTTTTTCTACTGTCATGTTGACAGTTTAAGAATTCCATACCCTGGCGAATTCACGTATTCGGCAGATAATTTACCTAATTCATGAATAAGGCAACGGGTTTGACTATTACATGAATCAGCCAAAATTTTGCCCGTTTCATGTAATAGTCAATTTCGCACATTCGGCGTAACATATACACATAGAAAATAATCTTTTATGTATTGTAGATTTCTTTTATTATTGAAGGTTATTGGTTATATTAAATATTAAGATCAAAAATGAAATCAGTGGAGAGATAAAAAATCATCGCGGCATACGAGAGGGGTATATATTATCACCTGTGCTATTTAACCTGTAGGTACTCGAATTTTTAAAGAAGCCTTACAAGATAAACCGGAAGATGTTGTGGTTAATAGGATATCTATTAACATTATGCGATATACCAATGACACAGTGCTGATTGCTGATGGCTTAAAGGGTCTGCAACAATTATTGATGGTAAGGGTTAATGAGGTCAGAAATTCTTATGGTTTAAAAATGAATGTCAAGAGAACAACATTATTGTTAATATCAAAAATAACGACACCATACACTAACACAAGTTTTTTTGTTATTAACAGAGAACCAATTGAACGTGTGACCCATTTTAAATATTTAAGAACATGGGTCAATGAGAAATGGGACCAGTCTTAGAAAATAAAAACTAGAATTGAGATCGCAAGGAGTGCCTTTCTCAAAATACGACGCTTCCTTAGCAATTGAGACTGCGTATGGTTCGTTATGTTCTTTTAATTCTTTTCTATGGTATGGACGCTAAGCCAAGAGATGTAATGGAGAGTTGAAGATTTCAAGAGAGTGGTTTGGTTGTCTAGAAACATCTTCAAAATTCCTTAGACTGACCGTCTGAAGTTCTCAATCGAATGAGAAAGAACTGAGAAGTTCTGCGTAATAGGGATTCCAATCCCGGGATCCCTAGCTATTTTCAATACCTATGAATCCCGGGATTGTTTAACATAATCCCGGGATTTCGGGATTGATTTTTTTATCAATTTTTATGGAAAATAAAATAAAAGCGAAAATATAAAAGAAAAAATACTTTTAATAAAAAATTAACTTCTTTTTCTTCTTTCTTTTGATCATGTCCGATCCTAATAGGATCATAATATGGGCCTCCACGGAGTGGAGGTTTGTATTAAGAGATTTTATTTTTACGAGAAATGGATGTCAGCCACTTGCTCAACCTATTAGGACCATACTCTGACTCATGCACAAATTGAAAAACAATTTGTGAACTTGCCAGACCCAGGATTCGAACCTGGGACCCTCGACACTATAGACCGGCGCTTAATCCACGAGGCCATCGTCAAAAAATAACAACATTAGAAATAAACTGAGTTTGAATGAAGTTTGATTTATACCCATGTGTAGGTAGCCGATTCATTTTATTTTTTCACATAAATTATTAAAAATGAGAAAGATTGGAAAAATACAATGCTTCGCACTTTTAACAAAGTAATTCCACCATGATATCATACGTTTTACGGCAGTTTCATATTTGGCTGACTAATTAGATTTATGAAGCGGAAAGGCCATAAGTACGCCATGATTATTTGATTTACTATTTTAAATCTCGCTAATCCATTCATTATGTATTTACTATCAGAAACAGCAATCTCATATTAAATTCACATTATTATTTATATTACAATAATATTTACTCCATTAAACTTGTGTATTTCCAAGATTGAATGTATACAATATAAATGAAATAGAATAAATTATACTAGATTTATTTTTGACCGATTTTATCAATGTTATTCGTAAATATAAAAATTTTATATTAACAATGGAAAAAATGCCAATCCCGGGATTGTCAAATTGTAATCCCGAAATCCCGGGATCAGAATTTTGGCTCGGGATTGGATTCCCTACTGCGTAGTATCAAAACTATAAAACTACAGTACCTCGGCCACATTAAGAGAGGATAAAAGTGCAGCATTCCCCAACTTGTCAGCCAAAGAAAGATCAACGGCAAACGTAGCAGAGGACAACGCCGTATGTCGTGTCTTAAAAATCTCGGTGATTGCTATGAGTCCAGCTCCATTTAACTGTTCTGGGTAGAATATGGTAAGGCTAAGATCGCCCTGATGGTAGTCGACCTCCTCTAAGAGATGGCGCGTTGAGAAGAAGAAGAAGAAAACAGTCTGTGCTTGTGAAAATACAATTAAAAATTCCATAAATTAAATCATAATAGACAACAATTAATTATTTATTTAAAAAAAACGATCTATAATCACATAGGTATTATGATTAAATGTCGTATATTTTTGTTATTGAAATTATCTCATAGTTTTTAATTATTTTTTTGAAGGCTTCGATAGAATAGTATTACTGATAGCGTCTATTATATAATGTGACAGACGGCTGTACTAATTCAAGGACAATGTATGTATAATATCAAAGTCTTTACGTAAAACTTTCGATTATTGGATCCTTTAAATTGCGTGTGTGTAAAACAGTGACGTCCCGTGGCGGTAGGCAGATTGAGCGTCGCTTGGGGGCGGCAGTTACTCGAAGGGCGCCAAATCGAGAAGAATTATTTGGTATATTATATAGAAATAGCTACCCAAACTTAGTAATAACGAAAATATCTTTCCATTAAAAAATTCAGCTCACTGGTTGGAAACAAAATGTATTAATTGACATAAAAGGTTTAACAGGACTGTATTTTTTTTGTCGAATTTGCAATGTCTAGTTTACTTTAGTTGCCCTTCGATATACATGGTGACGAGAAACGACACCGTGCACGGATTATACAAAATACTGTATAAAAAATGGGGCGACATGTTGGCGCTGCCCATTGGCGGCATTTTGTCTAGGGACGTCATTGGTGTAAGGCATAAAGCCCACCAAAAAAACGTTCGGTGCGCTCACTACTGAGTATGCCCCCTCCCACCCGCGCATTACCCTTCACCTATGTAATAAGGGGCCCAAGAAGCACAAAATAATTATTATTATCAGCGTCTCTCATAACAAAGCAATAAAAATATTATATTATTTCTCGGGGCTTGTAATTACGCAATAACTGAACAATGAGTTCTCTGTTATTAAATAATGCCTTCTCGCCCGTCTATCGACGACGCTTCCAGAGCGTGATTTTGCTCGCCGTGTTCAATGAATGGACTACGTTGTATTTTCGTTAATTCGTCCGGCTGAAAAGTCACACAACGGTGACTCATGGGGCAGGCGGGCACAATGCGTCGTCAAATCCAGTGTGCGCTGGCGTATTTGTTTACGTTGTATTTTCGATGATTCACATAGAAAATGCGCGAGCGTTTCGCAAGCCTGCTTTAGTGGACTTTATGCCTAAGCGACAGAATCTATCTAGATGAATCTAAGTGAATCCTAAATTTAATTAAATTATAACACTTATCAACAGGTAGCTTCGATGGTCTATTTATCTATCTATTTTTATTAATGCATTATTAGGTGATTAGATATTATTTTTATTGAAAAGGTAGGCGTTAAATAGCCGCCTACTATGGAATCTTCGCTACATGCAAATTGTGGTGAGCACATGCACTAGAAATATTTTTTGTTATTTACTCTCCATCGGCCAACACGTTGCCATCACCATTTGTATGGCTTTTTTGCAATTCTCTTCCAATCGTTGTGCGTCTGATTTTGTCATAATGCATTTGGCAAAAGTCAATAATCGACACAGCAAATGAAAATAAAAAATAAAAAAAATATATAGGTACCTATACTTTTACATATTATATTCTTTATAATACTACAAATGGACAGGGGCCTAATGACTGTAGTCTAGTGATAAAGTAATGTATTTAATAATATAAATGAAATAGTCACAAACACCCAGGTTTTCAGAAAATTACATTAATATAATGTGACCTCACCATGATCGAACCCAGAGCTCCCGGATGAAAAGCCAGCGTCTTACGCACTGTGAAATGGGAGCCGTATGAAATATAGTAGTAATATTAACGTCATATACGGGTCAGTAATGCGAATTGAATTGTGCATGCGTGTTTCGTTGGGAATTTCTGACAGTATTCGAGAGTTTTTTCGTTACACATCGGTGGGACTTACTCTACCATGCGTAAAGAGGTTTCATTTAGAAAGTTAATTAATTCAATTTCTTCATAACCTTTCTTTCGTAAATAATGCTATATAAAAAGTTTTCAGCAGCTAAGTAAAGTTCTGGCTTATTGAATGCACGTCAGACGACCAGCCACTAGCCTTTCAAATTCGTCTTTCTGTACTAGATATACTGCGATTCCCACAAAGATTCCGGCAGCCATATAGTTTTTTTACATAGTGGACTGTAATTAATTTTGATGGTGGATGTGGATGCTGGGCGGAGGGGGGGGGGGGGGGGGGTTACGCGGGAATTAGTCCAGGTACTAACCATATTAATTTTGTTAAATCAGCTTCAGCTGCCTGGCTAAAGCTGGTCCCTTATGCATGCCCTCACGTCCTATTATGCACTCACACGGTACACTTGGGTATATGGTAAATGATGAGACATTCTGAACCGGTAACACGGATACAAATGGTTTGATTAACGCTGTTTACATGGAGATTCAAACAGAATTATAGTTTCCACGTCGGTCTGTTAGATGGTATATGCTCGTAATTTGCCCTTAACTATTTGATCAGTCTGTATGCGTTTTGAATTCCTCGTAACGGTCTAGCTGTGACAATTTGTCTTTAGGTAACTGAATGGTATTACATCACAGTTGACTGATGATTGGTAACTGCTGGTTCCCTGGACTTTCGACAATAACTGAGGATTTGAGATAGAAAGGAAATATAGGGATGCGGGCGACCATAATTGGCCCAACCAACCAGTTATAATTTTCATAAGTAGGTACGTAAATAAAATATACTATTAGTTTTCATTATTTTAAAAATGAGTTTGCGTTAGGTACATTAAAAGATTTAAATACATTTCAGCTGTATACAAAGTGACAATGACAGAAATACTTAGGTAATATGGTCTGTAGAAAGTGCTGCAAGGCATCAACCAAAATATTCAACTTAGAAACTGAATGCGTGTCTGTTGCTTATGAATTCTGTTTGGTAGAAAGTTTAGTAGATATGTAGGCACTTACTTATCTACAGTTAATAGTAAATAGAAATACATAATATTAACAATTTTGTAGGAATTTAGTATGTATATTGTATATTCATTCATTAAAAAATTGCACATTCAAAACTGTGAACTTGTCTCAACATCGGTGGTCATCATTTATTTTATTTTTCACTAAATACCATACCAAAAATAGTCATCTTGAGAAATCTCTAGAAAAAATAAAGAAAGACGAATATCGAATCTCGAGAAATTAATTTTCTAAAATTTCTAGAATTCTTATTTCTAGAGAAATCAGCAATAAGATTCTGTCATTAGGTTAAGCTGCCGACTGCAATCAGAATTCAAAAAAAAAGGAATATCGCAAGAAAATTTATTTTTTCGATATACTACATGGTCTCAGCTTTGATTCTGAATGGAATTTTTTAAATTTCCCATTACACTATTGGTCGAAATTTCTTAAATTTGTTGATCAAAAAAATGAAAAAAATACTCATTTTGAGACATCAAAAAACCACCTCGAATTCTCGAGAAAATAAATATTCTTGATTTAGAGAATCTCGACATTTTTCAAATGAGAAAAGTCGAAAAATCAGAATCTCTAGTCACTTCGTTACGTAATCGCTATCGTTGACGTCTTAGGATGCTGGAGATGACACTGTGAACATTCTAACTTTATAATTAATTATTTTTTTACCAAAACGTCTTTTTGTTTTTTTTTTGGCTTAGCATCCTTTACATAATAGTAAATATACGTACGTGCATATTATTATTTTAGAAGACATAAAAAGTTCATGGAAACTCTTGGTTAAGATTTCATATCTTGAGCAGCTGTGTACAGCCGTTGCACTTCGTTGCTCATTAGCTGGTGGTAGAAACCTGACAAAAAGTAAAACTTTGCGTAGTATTATTTTACTTTTAGTGCAACTTTCAAAAGAGCATGTTTTGCTATTATTAATATTTCCTATCTAAACGCCCACTTTGTTGATTTTTATACTTTCACATCGATTTATCCACTCCCGAAATCTTGTAAATTTGAATCGAGCATCTTATATTAATATACATTTCAAAAACGTCTATCACAAATTAAAATGTCATTTAATACTTTCTATATAGTAGACATGCTAGTAGAGTATACGTTTTATAACTTCGCACTTTTTTTGCACTCTTTGTCTAATTACCTCGCATAAAATTAGATCAAATGATATTTACTTGTATTAATAGGTATATGTAGTAATAAATAAACTTTAGAATTTTAGAATATATTGCATCATTTTCATCCTAAAGCCGGAGTGCAAAGTTATGAAGCATATACCCTGGACTGGAAGCTTCTGTCAAACTATTATAAAATAATCCAATATGTAATTTTTGTTTTCTTTCACAACCCGATTAAAATAAACAATTCCTTTATTTATTTATACGTCTATATTTTATTTCACCGTACCCTTTTAATACGTCTTCTCCCTATTTTTCTCCCACTTACACATTTAAATAAGTATGTTTTTCCCATGAGTTATACACATACTATTTAATTAAAGCAAATAAATATTGTAATGCTTAAGTATAATTTTCTAAACTACAATGCTCCGGATGCCGCCAAAGAGTGCGACACCTCGCACCCTTGTGGATCAGCTTTTGCAACCCCTAAGAGTATATATCAAGTCGCAATGGCCGACCGGTCCAATTGAAGGTCGGACCGACTTGAGAGGCTCTTCCATTTCAACCGAGATATATGGTTGGGAACACTTCCAGACGAGGTGATCGGTATCCTGCAATTTGCCACGTAAGCATGTTGGAGATTCTATTAGGCTTCCCGCGAAGTGTAGGAATACTACAGGTTCATAAGGCTCCCTCTTGTTATAGCACAACGTATTTACCTGTTTAGTGTTTTCAATGGTTACATGTAAATTGTACATATTACATTTGTAACTATGAGCTGTCGTACCAAAAAGAGATGGACATATAGGATTTGGAATAAAATTATAAAATGATGCGTGATTGCATACAATCATGTTCCAATTTTATTAGATTTATTGAGAACATTCAGCGCTCGAAATGGAAAATTTTACGAACCGGAGCGCTCGATAATTTTACGAAAATGTTATTTATATGAGTATAATACTAATTATATTAAATGTATATGTATTTTATAAAAATAAGTGTCCTAATAGATTTAAGTTTTGTACAATTCTATTTGCGTAATTTTTTGCGACCTGAATTCCATCAAGTACCTTCGGTCGATAGTATTAATATTAAAAATAAGTGTGTTCGATTTTTTATTATAATATCTATATGAAGCTCAGACCAATGACATATTAAATGGACAACTCATTTCACATCGGCGAGCACGAGAAATAGTGCACGAAACTTATGTATAGGTAGACGTCACGTGATCATATGACGTTGCATTTCCATTATACGATATCGTGCTTCGAGAATTTAGAGTAATATAGCCTTTATTGTAATGGCGTATTAATGTCATCGCGTTAGAAATAGATTCTCGGGTTACTTACGTCTTCCAGAGATTCAGCGAAACGATTCCAGGCGCAAACTGGGAATTCTGCCCTTAATTAATAACTTTAAATATTTTTGTAACTCGTTATTTATATTATTATTCTTTTTGTTGTGTGTATAATAAATACATGCCTTTTATCAATTAATAACATAGTTTCGAAGTATGAATACAAAAGAAAATAGGTACCTATGATAATAATACAAGAGAACGGAGGTAGATAATTATAACAAAAAAAATAGTCAAACACAATTAAATTTTTATTGAACGCCATTTATTCGAGATAAAAACAAGTTATAAAAATATATTATCATTGTATGTTTGACGTATGTAGGTTCGTACATTTATTTTCAAACAGGCGATACCAGTTTCATCATTACGACATTTTCAACTGAAAGTTGATCCGTGGAAAATGTTATAACAACGATACCCGTATATTATCAAATCATGGTAATGATAACAATGGTATTGTTAATTTAATTATTATGACATAAACAATGAAAACAAAAAATATCACGAAACAAGTTATAAAAAATACACGATTAGCAGACCAAACGTTGCTTAGGGGCGCCACATTATGAGGGGCGGCAAATTATTGAAGAAAGACGAATATTACGTAGTTTTGAGAAAAGTTGTTTGTCTAAACAAAATATTCTTTGCTACGGCGCTAACAAACCATACAGTGTACAAATAAATATCAACGAATGTGTAATTAGATTTTCACGTTTTGATCATATTGCTTTGCTTAAGATGTTTGAGATTAAACAATAACATATTATGATGGTTATTGGATTGCAATATAATAATTTGGTATAATTTGAAGCGGCGTTTAATAAGAATATTTTGAAACTGAAAATTGATCCGTTGAAAATGTTTTAATGACAAAACCAGTATCACTTTATTGGAGAAAATATTATTTCAGCATGATCAGAACATATTACACATTCATCCGATGGTGTCCAACATGGATCGCATCTTAATACTCTAAGTATATATGTCCAATGTAATCGCCTTTCTGCTTCGCGAGGAACTCTAAAATTTAATGAGAGATAATAATGACAATAAAACCGCTAAATCCATTGACATAATACTACTATTCTCCCTTCTTCATTATTTCACTTTTTAATTTGTAGCGATTCAATTATAAAAATATATACTTCCCAATACATTTATCGATTTCACAACAAAAAGTATTTTAAATTAAACAAACGATTTCAAAAAATATGTTTAATTACATATAATAAATTGAAAATAATATTACCAGTCCGTTCATGCAAATCAATTAGCTGAAGTACGGTGCAAACAGTACTACCATATTTGAAAAATTGAACGAATATATACCTTACTGTCATTACAATACGGACCAAATTTATAAATCACCATTTGTGCGTTGAGCCCTTATAGGAACGGAGAAATCATCGCTGCCTGCGTAAAAATGTTCAGCCATTTCTGTCAAATTGTTCTGTCATTGAATTGCATTGAATAAACGTTCGTCAATATCTAAAAATGGCATTTTATCAATAATAAATAATACTTACACATGAAAAGTTATCCCATCTTTCTTGGAGTGTTTAGTAGATTTTTTTTTTTACAATTTTTAACTAAGCACATTGGCATTTTGTAACACAATAATAACGGCGGTGTCGAAATGTAACGGACGCGAACGGCAACTAGTTCGATATTTTGTATGGGCAGACCCAGCGGTGTCGCCAGACCGCTTGCAAGCGGAATGTTCATTTGAGCGAAGGATGCCGATATTAAAATATGAATTTCGCCATCCGGCAGACCCGACACAAAGTGAGTGTCATTTTATTTTCCAGATGATTCGTCCATATAAATGTCATTGGCTCAGACAGTCAAATTAATATTTCCACGAGACGGAACGATGATTTTGGGGATTTTAATAACCGGAACGGCGCTCCGGTGCGTTCCGGTCCATTTCAAGCCCTGAGAACATTAATTTGATATTTGATCAATATCAAATAATTGTTCAATTATCTGATAGAATTAAAACGTTACTATCTGCTCTCCATGAATAACGCGCCATTTTTTGATGTTAATGCTATACGGCAATCTCTTTCCGGTACGACAGCTCATGGTGAAATGAGATGCGAAGAAATGTAGGACGTACAATTTATATGTATTTATATAATTTATACAATGGTATTCAAATAAAAGTTTTTCCCCCAACGAACCCCAGGGGCATGACTTCATACTTATGAGCACCTACTTGCCAACCTACTTTTGAATCATTCGAAATTGTATATAAATATAATATATGACATGATTGTATTTCTAATTTATTACATATTTTCAATTGTCTTTCCATTGTATTCCGGTGGTTTTTTGAACATATTTTTTAAGTGTTCTATTTAAACATTAATTTGATCGGCCAACTGTGTACGCTCAATTTTTGGGATACGTTTTTCAATGATTTGCTCAAACGCCGCGGCTATTAGTGCATCAAATACAGTTACACAATCGAACTGAGAGTTATTATTTAAGTGAATTTTGTTGCCAACAAGCATTCAATAAATGTGAACAGGGGGATGTTACGACGCCGGCCATCGCTTCAACTCCCACCCCGTTTCTTGGGAAAACTTCTCCGGCGAATGAAATTTATCGAAAGTTGTCTCTTGCAACTTTAAATTTATCTGTTATCTTTTAACATTTGAGAGCGTAATAAATTCCCATCTCCTTGGCGAAGACTTTTGTAAAATGTCTGCACCCCCCCCATTTTAAAGATTTCGCAAGATTCGAAATCAGGTGATGAAACTATTAAGAGATATTTTATTCCATAATGTTCAATGACAAAAGAACAGACTGAATTCAATTGGACAATCGTACCTATTTGGATATACTCCAAAGAATTTCAAAAACCATAATATGAGCTTTTTCTGATATAAAATTTGTATTTAACAACAGGAATGCCAAGAGCTTTAAGTCTATCGTGGATGGGTTGAATACATTTACAAGCATTTTAGGCGTATTTAGATCTTGCAAATTCATCATATAAAATCTATGTTTGGACCCAGCATGGACAACATAATTTGAACAAGCGGCTAACATCTTTTTCTTCTTTTTATTCTTCATATACCCTGCACTCATGTGCGAATCATAAAAGCTTTTTACCTTCAACAGTGACGCCATTTTTCCAATTCACAAGCGTTTTGAGATTGCGAGATTTGAGGGAGAGTATACTCGTACATTAGAGATGGGAAAACTGGTCGATTTTGAAGACTAAGTATACTTACTACCAGTATAAAAAAAATACTTAGTATATAAACTTGTTCCAAAATACTTACTAGTATTTGTAATACTATATAGATCGTTTGGCGTGCGTATGCGACAAAGTTTCATACTCAACTGAAACTAAAGCCAACTCCATATTATTAGTATTTTAAAATACGTATCGACTCAGACTGTGTATCGCCTTCAATATAATCGCTAAAAATACGCTGAGCTCCGCTTGTCGAAAAGTCCCATTTATTATATTCTAAATTGATGAGTTGTTTTTCTGTTAGGTTAACAAAACATAACAGTATTTTTTTTAAATTTTAAACAAGTTTTGAGCGGTATATAACAAGCCTAAGAGCCCTATGCAGAATCCAAGATTTCGATCCTAAGGATAAGTTGCCGAAAAGCATGACTTAACTATAGAGTTAAGGAATCCTTAACCATAGACTACTTTTGATATGAACACGTCCCCTTCTGTATTACCATTTACCACTGACAGCTGCTGTCAAAATAAATTCGCATGTCTATAAAACAGTTCATACACTCAAATTCATTTGACAATGTATCTCAATATGGATATTAATAGTGTTAATTCGTTTGGCATGTACTTGCAGAACATTATTTTACTTTTATACGCCAGCCCGCAGAAATACAAGATGCCAGATGATAGAATGACACTTGACGCTAGTGTTACCATGTTAAAAAAATATCTTGCGGTGTCTGTGGAATCACGCATAATGACTTATAACGGAAACATAAGAGTATTATAATTAAATATTAATATGTATTTATAGTTATTGCATTTATAAAATGCAGTTGTCATATTTTTGTCATCGTTTAACAATTATAAAATAATTTACCTAAACTATAGGAAAGAGAATTTTTAAATATGGTATTATTTTCAACAGAAATGATCTGCCAATGATCTAACAATGTTTCTGCATAGTGTTTTCTGCTAAGGAAATTTTAGTTATGACAAATGTTTCTGCATTCCGCTCTAAGCCTGTGCGTCATCTCACTACTGTGCTGCAACACAAAATGTATGACCTATTATTATTCATACAATCGAACGCAATAGACTAATATATTAAAATATACCTATATTCAAGTGCTATTTCGTTCGTGCGCACTTAATGTCAATAGTGTTGAAAGTCTACCAACTGGCGAGTGCACAGAACAGCGACTCGCGATGATATCATCACAAGTTTTTTGGAATAAGTTTATTGGGCCACAAATACTTAGTATGGGTAGTATGGGACAGTATTTCCAACTCACCTCTAGTATACATCTTTGGCGAACTCGTTTTTTCACTATGGTATTTAATCATTCACATTTATTATGGTAGAGCTGTGTTTAAAAAAATATCATGGACACCTCTTCGACGTCTAAAACCTTCATCGGATTATAAACAGGACACTGTAAATGTAAAGGCGGACATTATGTTATGTTACAATGACGTTAGTACTTTACGTTTGAATATGAAGCATCTTTTCTTTTATGACTGGGAATATATCAGGAGAAGTTTCTCAAGACTCAGATCACCTCACACTCATGTGTTAAAAAACACTTTCAATGAAATGTGTCTATGGGAGAGAAGAATACGGACAACAGACAACATATCTTAAATAATAAAAAAAACTACCGAATAATCTCATTAAAACTATGGCGAGGAGGTCGAACGGCCCCGAAGGACCTAACAGCTGGTTGGGTCGACGTCAGGAGCTCTTCCATTTCTGTACACAATTTAGGACATTCCCAGAGGATGCGGTTTGCATCATGTATTTCTCCACTACATGGACATGCTACAGTCCATATCATCGATCCCAAACCTCGTCAATTATTCACCTCTACGACATTTGGCCGTCTGCTACTATTATCACTAGTCATATGTCAATAACAGTTCTCTAAGCTTACCCAAATTTTGATCATCCTTCAGGTTTCTCCTCCACTGAGTATTAATCGAGCTTTTTTATAATACGGACTATCGATTGCAGTATTTTTAGATATCTATGGAGAATCGTCAATCCTTTATATAATTATTATTGGTTATATTTCACACATCTATAGCATGAACAGGTTAATAGATGCATCACAGAATTTTCCATTTGTATATATGAACCAAGAGTGACCCCTTTAGGATTGATGAAACAACACATTCGAGGACAGTTCTCATTGATAGCATTTGTGATTATATTGACGTAGAAAGTAAAAAAAAACCGTAACATTTGTATTACTTTTTTTCGACTCTTCGAAAACCGAAAATAATTCACCGTGCGAGTTTTCATTGGAGAGCCCTTAAAAGTTTTCCTTCTAGAAAGTGAATACACTGCTAGAATTAAAAGCGTAAACAAGGAAAAGCGTGCTGAGGGTATTTCAGTGGCGTACAATTAAGTGGCTATAAAAATATCGGAATAAAACAATAAATATTGAATAACTTAATAAATAACTTAAAATATTGTCTTTTACTTATCTTTATATTACACTTATTAATGCTTTAGCGATTATATAGCCAGCACGTATACTAAATATCTGTCGTAACTGCAACAAGGTTTACTAAGACTCTTCTCTTCATTGAGCATGACCTTAGCTAGAGCATATTATGGACACCACACGGCGCCTCCAAAATTTCTCTTCTCTTCATGAGCCATTCCAAATCATGCCTACATCCCTTAACTCCGCTATATTGATGGTATTTAATGGTCTTTCAGGACCAACTGGAATCTGGTTGACTTAAAGAACGGGAAACCCATGATGAAGTTCTCTTCAGGCGTCCGCTTCACGCGATCGAACCAGGACCAACGTCGCCTCGTCACTCTCATCGCGCTGCTGTGCCATGATTCGCTACTGTAAAGCAGCACCTTAGGCTATCCACCATTCGACATCATAATATGCTTTTAATCTCTCTCTCTTTCCATGTCCAATCCTAATAGGAGCATATGAGCCTCCACAGGGTGGAGGTTTGTATTAACAGATTTTTATTTTTACGAGAAAAATGTTAGCCACTTGCTCAACCTATTAGGTGTATACACTCCAAACACAAATTGAAAAACAATATGTGTATTTGCCAGACCCAGGATTTGAACCTGGGACCCATGATATTATAGGCCGACTCTTAACCCACTCGGCCATCGTGGGTGCTGGATAAATGGATCGAAAGGAATATTATTAAATTATGCCGAAAGCTAAGACCATAACATCATTTCGCGTCGCTATTAATTAAGTTGGGAACCAATAAAACAATATTGTCTCGACTCAACTTTTTGTGCGTCAGTGCATTAAATTACGTTGGTTTTGTGAATGCCCACTAATTTACACAGATTAAGCATAGATATCGTAATTTCATCAATCCACACAATAATTTAAAATTATGTGGTTGTTATTTTTACTAGGGAAAAAAACGAGGATTTTAAATAAGTATGGGATATTCACACCCAGTAAACTGAAGGTAAAAAGGTGAGAGAAGCGATTAGTCAGTCAAATTCCAAAGTGTTCCCTTTTTACTGCGAGCGGTGAAATTCAAAATTTAGGGGGGGGGGTGATTTAGATTTTGTTTTAATACCCAATGACTCAACACTATTTTACATACCACTGATAATTAGGAAATATCTCAGAAACATATCTATTATCTACAACGATATGTTTCTGGCCAATGTAGTTTTCTGGGCCAGACATCCGGTAGATACATTCTTTTCTAACCGGTGTATTTCTGAGGTATTTCTAAATTATCTAAATGATACACTTTAAATTGTGTTAATTATTCATTTAATAAAAAGAATTTTATTATATAGATTAAGCTTTCAGTTCAGTTTGTTGGCGACAAACTACGGTTGTCTCAGGATAGTCTCAAATTGATCTGCCTATTCTAAAGCCAATACATTTTGTCAATACAAAGTATGTCATGAATCAATCACAAAAGCATCGAGACGATCCAATCGTTGCCTTAATCGTTGGGTGTAATTGTTATTTAAGGTTGACGATTACTCACGACGTGTCTGGTTGTGTAATTAGAGCATTAGGAAGGTTGTGCCAATAGTACAGAGGCGTCAAATCCCGTGGGTAACAAACAGTACCTTTAACATGCTATCCAGGACGCCGGAATTAACTTTATTAGACTCGGCGTGTTAGTATCGCCTAATTAATTAATATACGGACGCCACTGGGAGGGTTTTGAAAATCAGTGACCGAGAAGTAAGTGAGGTGAACTGGGAGGGGCTAAATCAATGGCTAAAAGCGTAGGACGCAGTTGCTGTCTTACCTCGTGCTCAGTTAATTGTGTGGGCCGTTGACTTTTATCGAAGTCTACATTGGATCTTTAGCCAACCTGATTAACGAACTGCTGATTAGATTGTAGAGTCTTAAGGTTGATTAACTAATATGTGACAACGCACTAATGTTGACCTTTAAACCTGTGCATCTATTCTATACACAAGAGTTTCTTCATTATCTTTTCACTCGCATATAACTTCTACAACTCTACGTGCGAGTAGGGATTGCAATACCGAATGAATATATCAATACCGGTAGTAGGTGCTGTCATCTCCCTCCATTTTCGAAAGTGTGAAGCACGCTGTCACTTTTATTTTTGTATGGTTTTTCGTCTGAATTCGGGATGTGGAGGTGGACAATTAACACACCGGAATTGTGATAGAAGCGGCGAGGTTTATTTATAAATTCTTTTCAATTTAATTTTGACGGATAGCGAGGTTAACACTGCTTACTGCGTTGCTGTTAAAAATGCTTCTTTCGCTAAAACAAACGGTCGCTTACGAGCCGTAAAAATGCTGCGTTGCCATTCGTATTTTTTTCAATGGCATTCAGACAATGTTTCCGGTCAGATATTTAACATTATTTAATTATTTTCGCAATCAACCATTACTATTTGTTGATTTGATATTGATTTGGGCCTCTCCAGATTCACAGAGACATCGCCAAATGAGGGCCATTTGGGAAGGTAACAGTGCCTATCAATAAATATGACTATTAAAATCTATTTAAAACACTATTTTTTAGCAACCTAAAGTACCTACTTACATTTATTATATTGACCTTTATAAATATGCATAAGTAGATCATAATATTTCAGAACTGTTCATTTTTACAAATACAATAAGCCCGGACTGACAGAAAAATCTTTCTGAAATTCAACGTTTGTTGGATATACTATCAACCTTGGATCAATGGTTATAAAATAATAGGAAATATTTATTAACCATGAATGTTTTCTTTTTCGAAATATGTTAATTCATCGCAACAATTATTATTCTATGAGTAGGTGTATTTTAAGAATTTTGTTTTAGTATTATTTAACTTAATCAGTCAATATATTTGCGTTTTAGAAGCATAAAACTCATACATTAAATTTAATATACATTAATATAGTAGTAAGTAATGTCAAAATAACATTAATTACAATGTCTAAAAACATAAATAATGTGTATGCTTTCTTAATACCGATAATTTTTGCTTTTGAGCTTTTGAGCTTTGAGAATCGATGTCTCCGCCGAATCTTAGGGGTAAATTTGTACGACCGCGTTACAAACACCCGAGTTCGTGAGCAGACACAACAGCCTTCGGTGATTGAAGTTATCACGAAGAGACGATTTACGTGGCTGGGACACGTATTTCGGATGCCGCCAAAGAGTGCGGCACTTCGTACCCTTGTGGCACAGCCTTAAGGGTTCCGTCGCCGTGGCCGGCCCTCCCTCACCCTGCAGCGGTGCTACAAAAACGACCTACGTGCTGCAGGTCTGACATGGCGGGAGGCGCAGGAGTTGGCGATGGACCGAGGGAAGTGGCGGCAACTTGTGCTTGCCCTATGCCCTAATGTTGGGACGTGACATTGTGGAAGAAGAAGAAGAAGATGCTTTCTTAATACCGATAATACCGGTATATTGGATTTTTGAAACCAGCATTTCAGTATCGATAAATAATTGAATACCGGCTTTGAAATACCAGTATTGCAATCCCTACGTGCGAGTAAGCTTCTAGGATTCACCATGCGACAATCCAAACCATTCAAGAATCCAAATGACTTACGTACACTACGTCTCATTAGTGCGTAGCATTCTTGAATATGGGTCGATTATCTGGTGTCCTTATGAAGTTTCCTACGAGCGTCCAGAAGAAATTTCTTCTATGTCTTTATTTTAAGACATAACTATTTTCCTTTCAATAATTCGTCAAATGATCATTTTCCGACTGCTTTTCCACAAGGCTTTTCACTCTCTTGAATCGTGTAGGTCTCTTCTGCTCTTGAAACACCTTTGCCTGTTATCGCGAGGGATGGTTTCTGATCCTGGTGTCTTAATGAATTTAAATTTATATGCGCTTGTCAATTATCTAAGTGGTCGCAGCCATGATTTATTCTGGATCGGAACCATTTCCTCGTGTCAAGCCTATCAGGCACCATTAGTGAGGGGTGGAAGACTAGTCAATGCGCTCCCCAAAGACGTAGACATTTTCGGTGACGTGTACATACCTTTTCTTCAGGTAAAACCACCGCTGCTAAAAAGTTTTAGTTACATATTCAATGATTATAACCCATTAGTTTATATTCCAATTGATCGGTGCCTCCGCCGAATCATAGGGGGTACATTGTTACGACTGCGTTACAAACACTCGAGTTTGTGAGTGGACACAGCAGCCTTCGGTGATTGAGGTAATCACGACGATATGCTTTACGTGGCTGGGACATGTCTTCCGGATGCCGCCAGAAAGTGCGACATTTCGTACCCTTGTGGCACAGCCTGTGGCCATGCCAGGCCTGCAGCGTATGGATTGCTTTTGTAGCACCGCTACAGGAAGGAAGGGAAGGGTCAGCCACGGACGCTACAAGGGTACGGAGCAGGGAACACAGAATTAATGGGAACTGAAATACCTAACGGGTGTGGAGTAACGAGCAACCGATCTCGAGTGTGGAAGTATATGAGATAAACTTAAACACGTGTCAAAAATACGTCATTCTAAGCATGTTCTTCGTTCTGACAACTGCTCTCGGTTTATGCACTGACGCTCATTCAATTTTGGTGTATTTGAAAGTTGCAACACACACTAATGCACGTCTATAATGTGGGTTTCATTTTTGTAGGACACTCACAGATTCAAAACCCTACTTCAAAATGTAGTGTATTTGGGGTATAGCCTATCTGAATTCTATTTATTATTAATTTAATTTAATAAGACGCAAATTTTTATCGTACTTATTCCTCTTTTATTAATTATGTTTGGACCGGTTTTGTCTGCCTCAGAGGGACATTTCACAAAAGTGGAATTAAAACGATAGAAATTTGCGTGTTTTTATTAAATTAATAATACAATGCATTTCCACAATGAATTGACAGTAAAATCCACAATAAAACGAATTATATTAATCTTTTCTACTGTACGGGGTGTCGCGCTCTCTGGCGGCATCTGAAGCATCCCAGCCACGTGAAGCGTCTCCTCGCTTTGTAGCTTTGTGTTTGTAACACGGTCGTACCAATGTACCCCTATGATTCGGCGGAGACATCTATTCTCAAATCTCAAAATTCGAGACCCTTAAAGCCTGGTAAAGAAGTCTCACAGCCATACAGGAGTGCAAATAGCACGCACGAGTTGAACAAACGATATTTAATCCTCACAGGATACAGCCTTGACCTCCATGTGACTATGAAAAGACGGCCATCGTTTTATCTACATTAATGAACATTTCGACTGCTTAAATCTGCAATCCAGCCAACTGCACCTTAGACCAAAAATGAGATTTTAATGGTATTTTGGTATAAAGCATGTTTTCTACGTTCACACCAAATTTTAAACTCCTAGACCTATAGATAAATGCTTTATCGTTCTTCACATAAAACAGCCAACTGCAGGTGTCCATTTTTGCAAATTTCCAATATCGTAAATGGAACAACTCCGCTCTTTATATAAATTTTCTTTATAATATATTATAAAAGGGAAGCTAAAATAGTGTATTAATTTACAGTGCAGCTTATTTGTAAAAAAACAATTTTGTAAGTGTATTTTTGTAATTAATAAATTCCGCTCTCTAGTTAAATTATTATGTTTTTTTCTTCTTCCTGAACAATTTGCCCAAATGGAGTTAGCCGGTTTGCTGATTAAACAGTCGATTTGCTATTTTGACAATGCTTGTATAAATTACCTTTGACTGTTTTGGACATGAAAAACATAACCTGTGTAATAATAGGTACAGGTATAAACGTTTAAAATCATGAATAGAATGTTGTCATTTGATTTCCACCCTTGTTACGGGTTTTGGTCATGCTTCTGCCATAGATCGGATACCACATGGAATAGACATATGACAAACTGACTACCAGTGGCGTATCAGATAATATCACTCCAATAAAGTGATTCTTATATTAATATTATATTATATTATACTATTTATGATTATAATATAATATTATGTTGTCATCTTTCCATTACATGTGGGTTTTTTTGAGTTATGTAGTATTATTCCAATTAGTTTAATAATAATCAGGATCTGTTTAGTTTGCTTGAATACTACTAAATAACTATAAAAAACGATAAATTTAAAAACAAAATAAACAAATAAGCGTGTCGCTGGTCAATGTCGCGGACTATCACGCTCACGGCGACAAATTTAGTCTATGGTTTCGTCATTCTGTAGAATATTTTGAACGACCACCACCTCTGTAAATTATTCAATAATGGATAGTGCCAACTCTAGTGTATTAGTATTATGAATTATGCTGGTTTCAACTAAATTTCTACGGTGCGTAAGTTAAAATTACTTGCGATATTATATTCATAGAAAATATTTTTAACAGAAGCCAACCTGCAGACCGTAGATAATAGACATCATTGTTATAGAAAATACATAGTACCAAGCGCTAAAAACAAAAAAAAACAAAAAAAAACAAAAAACACGCGATTTTGACGAATGTCGAAAATGTCGAATACTATGTCACATCACACACAAAATTGCAACCGTCTGAACAACATACTCACGGGGGTAAGATCCTCAACTTCGAATACCCCCCAAAAAAATAAAGGTTTGTTTTTATCATCATCAATTTGATTCTATCCCCTGCTGGGTGAATGCCATTTCTAAGTTGATTACACATCTCTCAGTTTTATTATGATTTAATGGCATATTTTATATATTTTTTAGACATTCCAGTATATTTTGACTATTATCTATTATGGCATGGTTTTTGCAGGGCTTAATTGAATATTAAAATTTAACCAACTCCATTTGTAAATTGTAGGCTTAGGGCCGTGTGTATGAGATTCCTCAATTCATTCTAAGCTATTTAACCGATGTTCCATCATATAACGTATAACACTGTTTGTGACGTAAGCAATCTGATGTCACGCGAAATTCAAAATGGCTGCTTCAATCTGTCACTTTCACGTCAAGCTTTACCGGCAAAAACTGTATGTATTGCCATATGGAAATGTTTACTGGTAATACTGTAGCCTTTCGTACAGTAGAATTATAAAATAAATGTGATAAAATAACTGATAAATTATATAAAGTTCATAATAATTATTCATTTATAATTATTAAATTTATATGGTACCGTTCGCACACTTTCAGACACATTTACAATTTCAAAATTTTTAATTATTTATCGGGGAATGAAATTTTATAAGATTGCTATAATACGAACACCATGACACATGAGATGTCACATTCGTGACGACACTTAACAGCTAATTACGTTTGTACTCATGCACACAAACGTGCAGTATATAGCCTATAAGGTTTTTGGGAATCTCATGCATACGACTCTTAGTTCAATGAAAACAAATACCTACGTTTGACTGACAAAGATTAGTGTATACTATTTACGTCGAATCTTAATAGCCTACCTCCACCATTTAACCATGTCACCAGTTTAATTGTGTTTAAATTGAAATTCGGTGTACAAAATGCAAGTATTGTAGTCGAGATGGTGATAATTCTGATTTATTAATTGTTATTATATATTCAAAAAGTTTAATTCGAAACAATTTAGCAAGGTCATAGTTCCGCCACTGGTGACGTCATAGAATGACAGGTCCGTGAAATGGTTCGCTTTGTTTCCGAGCCTCCATTCAGGCCTGATGGCTAATTTGTCAACCCTTTGGGCGGCGTCAGAGCGTACACAAAATGTTTCCAGTCAGATCGACCGTGCGACGGCTTTTGTCCCATGCAGAAATGCCCGAAAAATATACACGAGGTGTTGAAATTGATTATGTTATATTATATAAGTCCACGCCTGTCTAAATCAGTGTTTCCCCAAAAAGTGAGATATCGCCCCTAAAGACTGCTGGAGCAATCAGGGGGCGGGAGTAGCCTCGATAGCAATTTAGGGACATTTAATATGAATAAGGTGGAAGCAAAAACAAAGCAGAAGAAAATTTAAAAAAAAATACCTTATAGCTCCCCGCCTCGTATTACATTCGGTCTTAATCACGTGAGTGTATCACGTGAGGGATGTGAAGGATCAAACATTTTTTTACGCCTGTTAATGTCTGAGGAGCACATGCCTAAAACTGAGGTTACCACACACTTAAGTGTTTGAGTTTACAGAGACTTTGAAAAACCCCCAGGGTCCATGACTCGACACCATACAAAAATATAGAGACGACTAATGTTTGCATAAGTATCATTTTCATGTAGTGGTAAGACATGTGATCGCATTTTTCGTATTGTGTGTGCGCTTATTATTTTTCAACCTTACATCCACATTTTCCACTAATGCTCGATCCCACTTATACTAACTAGTCTACTGTTGATTTAGGAGTGTACACACTTGGTGCGGGTTGAAGTTTTTTTTTTTACATAACTGTCACATCAGATATTGGAACTGCTCAACGATGATTTTCTGCAGTAGCCGGTGTAGGGAAATTGGTGCCTGATGCACTGACTGATTATGAGACTCCGATAAAAAATATAATAAACACCACAAAACACATCTGTTATTCAAAATTATATATTATTGGCTATGCTACTTGAAAGGATTTGGCTATGTTTTGGACAATATCATATATACTCAATGTATGAGAAATACCTAAGCATCAAAATTTTGGTATACTTTAGTACCGGATTGTTTAACTGGTTTTAACTGTTTCAAGGCTTCCTTAAAATTTTCTGATGAATCGTTTGCATTATATACGTCAATGAAAATCGCCCATATTTTTTTGTGTGGTTTAATAGAGTTAACCTTTGCAGTTTCTTTTTTCAGTAATAAAATAAACTTTCAAATTATTTCTATAAAAAATATTATTTTTGCACATTGATCAAAAAACACAATATAGCATGTAGATACTTAAACGAAGATTTTTTTGGATAAGCGTGAATTGGTAAATTCCAATTAACGTGAGAGGAATATGTACATTTTTTTTATAGCTACCGTGTACCGAATGTTTTTCTTTATATATAAAAATCATTGTTAACAGTGCTATATTATATTATTCCATTTATAATGAGATATACATTATATTTTTTATATGGGCATTTCGATGTTTCACTAATGGTCTATTAAACAAAAAAAAATGCTGTAGATTTAGAGTAGGTATAGATAGGTCTTTCTAAGAAAGTAGATCTTTTTTCAATATATTGTGATATTCTTATATACTATACTATACCTATTTGAAAAAATATCGTCAAAATCTGTAATATATAAAATTAGTATAAACATTGACATTGCCGCCATTATATCATGTAATCCTAAATAATATTGTTCGCTCATTGTACGATTCAATACTCAACCGTGGAGAAGAAGAAAAATCATTTACCGTTTTAAAAAAAATCGATTAGGTACATGTTCAAACATCCGCGTTAACATCATTTTACTCCCTACTTCAATTATAGTTTGTCAATTTATGGCTACGGCCGTATGTTGTAGCTTAACCACTGGGGAATGCCAAAAGAAATGGCGTATTTCAAAAAAACACTACCTTTTTCTTAGGTCAATAATTATTATAAAGCAATCATTATTCGTAGGATGTTTATCATACTTAAATGGTGAAAGACATAACTTATAATCAGTATCTTTAGAATTATCTTCAAATGTGTTAATCTTGCCGATTTTTTGAATAATAAAATGCCTTATTCTTATCAAATTTGGGATCACAGAGATTATCAATATAATTTTTTATCGTAAAAATTTACTATCATAATGTCGACATAAATTATACTAATGGTTTTATAAATGCGTTTAAAAATTAATACACGTAAAAAATCTTAACACGACTGCACATGCATGTACTGATATATAACTATATTCTAAAACATTAGAGCGAGAGGTTTAAAAGAATACTATTTTATGTAATAAAAATACTTTATGCAGTCATCAAATGTTTAAAATAAATATAAAGGATAACAAGGCTTCAAAATTATATAAATAGATTATCTACAACGTTTAAAGAATGTCCAAGATCATGCTTTGAAAATGCAATAAAAGTTCCATTTTGACCTACGCTGAGCATGTCCCCCCTTAACCGTTATAATATAATGTACTATCAGAAATAAATGGCAGTACAGTATTGAGACCAAATTCATGTTTAAATAAAACACAAAAATACTACCGGAATACAAAGGAAATACAATTTTATCGTATGATCTATATATTTTAACTAATTTTATATTAAATTGATTTATATAAAAAGTATTAAGTCTAAGCTATCAAATATCTGAATCGACCTTCAGATAATAACACAATTAACTTTAATTAATCAATTTAAATTTTGTATCTACTATTCCATTTGAGTAATTTATTGCGAGTCGGGTTTCGCCTTTTGGCATTTTCAGGCAATTACGGCGTAGAAAGGATTAACTGCATCTACTGTCAGTGTGCATTTACCGTTGGTGAGTGCGCATGTTGTCGGAAGATGTCGAACGCGAAACCAGTACGATAACGAAGTACAAAGCATTCAATATAATTTAAATTCCTTTAATTACGCTCGGCCGATGGTACATATTCATAATATTATAATTATTATCTGTTATAAATACATAAATAACGGCAAATGAGGAACGCAAAATGTTGCAATTTCTCCAAAATTATTTTAATATATCACTAACTATATCAAGTGTTCAACGCTTACTTATACACGTGATACATATTATAAGAGTTAATGTACAATTACTGTAATAGAAATCAATGGGCATAACGCAAAAAGATCACAAAATATACCGATAGATAAGGAAGCAGACAAGAGTACGCGATATGATAGAGGTCTCTAAGCAGATGAAATGGCAATGGGCTGGACATGTCGCTCAGCGAGTGGACAACCACCGGACAATTGCCCTAAAGGGACGCCCTAAAATCCGCAGGATAGACGAATTCATAAAGTTCGGCGGGAGTACGTGGCAGCAAAGAACTATGGACCGAGAAGAGTGGAAGGTGCTAATGGAGGCCTTCATCCAACAGTGGACCGACTCCGGGTGATGATGACGATATCATTTTAAATTAAATGAAAAATAAATTTTCATGATACCATGTATGAAATATGGCTTTATTCTCAATTTTTACAAGACGACGTTAACAATAATACTATTTTATGGTATTAACATATTTTATGTAGTCATTAAATGTTTATTTACAAGATGAGAAAAGACAAGGTATCATAATGAGATATGTCAAATTCTTTATTTTCGTTCTTTACCCAATTTACAAGTTTGTGGAACTAGCATCACGCAGGCTTTAAGGGCCCATATGCTCAGCGTCATGATCAAGATCAAGATCATGTAAACGCGCATATTTGAACATGTACCTAACCAATTTCTTTTTAAACGATACATGTTCAAACACGCGCGTTAACATGATATTACTCCCTACTTCATTTATCGTTTGTCAATTTATGGCTACGGCCGTATGTTGTAGCTTAGCCATTGGGAAATGCCAATAGAAATGGCGTATTTCAAAAAAAATCTGCCTTATTCTTAGATCAATAATTATTATAAAACAAACATTATTATTATAGGATGTTTATCACATTTGAATGGCCAAAGATATAGCTTAAAATCAGTATCTTTAGAATTATCTTCAAATGTGTTAATCGTGCCCATTGTTGAATAATAAAATGCCTAATTCTTGTCAAATTTGGGATCAAAAAGATTATAAAATATATTTTTTTATCGTAAATATGTCACTATATAATGTTAACATTAATTTTACTGATGGCTTTTAAATGCGTTTAAAAATTAATAAACCTAAAAAATCTTAACACCGCTGCACATGGACGTACTGAAATATGACTATATTCTAAAACATTAGAGCGAGAGGTTTAAAAGAATACTATTTTATATAATAAAAATACTTTGTGCAGTCATCAAATGTTTAAAATAAATATAAAGGATAATAAGGCTTCAAAATTATATAAATATATTTTCTACAACGTTTAAGGAATGTCCAGGGTCTGAACCTGAAAATACCATAAAAACTCCATTTTGACCTACGCTGAGCATGTGGGCCGTTAAAAAAAACCGCCGATAATAATAAACACTTAATAGATTATATGTACTCCATTAAATTATTTATTTATAAGTAATAGTAATTATTTTACTACTAGATAAGTGTGCACGTGGCTTGGACCTAATTAATTATTTTAATCAAGGACGTAGGTAGCTACTATTAAATTTATCATTAATCACTAAGAGTTTCGCCCTTCCACCTCTGCCAAAGGCATACACCACTGTTAATCACCATTATCCACTCCTCCCTTCATTCAATTACACCCTTGGATCCAATGACAGGACTTTATCCCCTCAGCAGTGCTTCTGATTGAAGGCACTGAGACTTAAGTTCGATTCTAATGTTTGTATGATCAAAAGCTATAATCTTCTACCGCTCTGGCCACACAGAAAAGAATAGAATATATTAATTAAGCTGGAGTTTACGTGGTAGAACTCCATTATAATGGTTTAGAAACAAAAAATAACAAAACCATCAGAAGAGAATCTACTTAGATTTAAAAAGTGTGCGTTCTTGCAGTTTCCCACAATATTATGTGGTTTAACTTTTCTGCTACAGTTATAATAGATTCCGTTCCATCATATTGCGTTATTCTACTAATCTCAGAGAGCAGTCTTCTTAGTCAAGTGCATAAAGCACTGGCCTTTCAACCGGGTGTTCCGGTTTCGATTCCCGGTGAGTAACATATTATTTAAGTATGCTATTTTCTCAGGGCTTGAGTGTTTCTGAGTGTTTCACTTATATTACTAACTACACTACTGGTCCACTGTCTTTGGACCTCTTGACATCTTATAGTATTAAAAAATAATGTATATCTACATAGATATATTTCTAAATAATTAATAAAATAATATGACAGATGGCTATAGTTAAAATTAGGGATTGAAAACAGGTATTTCGGTATTTCATAATATCAATACTGATGTAGCGTCCTATCTGAATTCAATCCGTGATAGGCCTCGGGACAACACACGCACCTTACACAATCACACAATCACACAATCACACACTCTAGTATAAATTAAATCTTCCGATCAGACAATATGAAATAAGCAAATCATTGCGTTCAAATCAAACGACTCCCAAAATAAAAATTTTATAGTTGTCAGTTTTTTCAAGTTTTCTTGCCATTTTTTTTACATCTGTCTGAAACTAAAAAAATCTATATCCATTTTTAAGTCTTCCTTTCAAAAAATTATTGTCAGTTTAGTTTTGTTAGCTTGAAGGTTGATTTTTTGTTACTATTTCACCTTTGTCGAACGTTCACGAAAGAACGTCATTTTAGATATCTACGTATGTACCTACGGTTTTTGGAAATTTACATTGGATTTATTTATATTGGATTTTGAAAACCTGTATTTCCGGTAAACTGATATAGTAATCCCTAGTTAAAATGTAAATGTCCGTTTTGGTAATGAAGGTACATACCTATGTAGATTTATAAATATCAGTAATTTTGTTATTTTTAAGGCTATACCTCAGCTGAGGCATGGTCTAAAAAGATTGTGACTAGGCGATGCGTGGATTGTGTAAATGAGGTGAGCCGAACGAAATATAATTTGTCATAAAAATCCAACATGCGTCCATTTAATGTTTATTGCTATATTACTAATGATAATAGTATATTCATTGACATGTTTTCTTTTTCAAGTACATGCGGAACGTTTTTTAGTCATCTTTACCCGATTTAAGACTTTATTCCTCTGACGCCATCACAAAACAAATTGATGTGCTACCAAGTCGACTATCGCTCTCCGAATGGCAACGCGGCCGAAATTACGTCACACATAGTGTTGAAAATTATTTGCCGTTTCATTTATGTACGCTCTTGAGTCGATGATTCTACAATTACCAGACCAAATTAATATTTAGAAGTGTAGAGTGACTTAACATCACAGTATCGATAAGGTTAATATAGACAGCATTGCACTACTTATTTGCATGTAAAACGTTACTATTATTGATGTATTACATTATGGATACTGTATGAGATGCAAAATCTTTAGTAATCACAATAATCGAGTGGATAATTTAGACAGGAGAGGCGGGGGATTCAAGATACCATTTATGAATAACCATTAATATTCCAATATTCTCAAGATTTAAGAGAAAATTTAAAACTGATATTAAAATTAAAATAATAGGTGCTTAGGTACCAATCATAAATTTAATTAAATCTAAAATAATGAGTCAATATACATTCAAAAATTATAGTTTGGTTTATCATTATATAGATTATATAAATACGTAGGTTCGTAAGTATATAAACTACAAACTTATTATATGAATCGTTTAAGGGAAAACGGCAATGCCCGATAAAGAAAAACCTTCGTTCGTTGGCAACTTTGTTTTTACCACCATGTTAATAAGCTTTTAAACAGCTGCCATAAAACTGCGTAGGTACCCACTTACATGTTACTCCATATAAAAATGTTAGATAAAAGTTCTTTGTTTGAAGCTTAAAGCTACGTTATAAAATACTAATTGCATCGAGTCATGAAAAAGCTTTCTTTAAAAAACCGTGGGGATCGATACAAATTCTTGCTATCTAAAAGCTATAGAGGGTATTTTTGATGAGTTCTTCACACCTGACGTTACGAGTCAGTAATGCGCCATTTTTTTTATGATTACTTAGTTCTTTCAGTCGTAATGCGGCAGATTCAGGGCTGGATCAAGGTATTAAGATGACCCAACTGCTTGACTTTTACTGAAAGATGTTAGTACTTGGTACCTCACATTATATTTAAAAATATAAATATTAATAATTCGAAATTCAACAAAACTTAAAGTAATTTGATATTTTAAAATAGTTTTGTACTACTTTTCTGATTACAAAGGCTCAAAACTAATTTTACGTATTATAAAATATACTTTGTAGAAATAAATATATTATTAAAATACGCCTCTGCTATGATGCCAGTCACAATAATTATTGTCAAATGATCTAAACGTTGAAAATATATTATAGGTATACATGATACAAAAAAAAATATCGTTTTATAAATTTTCCTTTGTACATTCGTAGATCAGCGGTAGGTTTAGGAACTTTTAGACCCGATGCACTGGTTGATTTTGAGCCCACTGCGATAAAAATAAAATAACCATAACTTACAATTACCAATGTACCTACATAATGCATAGTAAAAATATTAATGTATGTCTTCTCTAGTAGTTTTCATGTAACTAAACTCACAGTGGTTAGTTCATTTTATTGTGTACACACATCTTCCTATATGCATAGGCAGGCTCTTATGATAATAGCAGATTTTTAAATTCCGGCGCTGACCTTCCATCCCAGAGTTCTGGGTTTGATTCCCGGTGAGGTCAAAATATATTTACATAATCTAAATGTAAATTCCTCAAGCCTGGGAGTTTTACCACTATTATTGGGCTTCACGGCCTGTTGTGGTGTTTAACAAAGAAATTAATAATAATAAAAATAAATAAACACTTAACTGGTTGAAACTGGACTCCTTTTAAATCTTTTGAAGAATCGATTGGTTCATCTGCATCGCATATCAAATACACGGCAGATGTTCAGTTCCAGTGTACAGTTCGGTGAAATGCTGGATGAAAAACGTGTCATTGGGTCTTAATGCTATCTCGCCATCTTTTATTGGAATACATGTTCACGGTCATAATGTATACGTACAATAATTTACGTACAATTTACCGGACAGGGTATTGTAGGGGTCGTCGATGTGAGGGCGAATGGTGTGGTGACGAGGAGAGATGAGAAGTCGTTGTCGTGATTATGAAGGGGTGTGAGTTCATTTAAATTGCGGAAGTACATGTGAACAATTGTTACAATAATGCGAATCACAGCACAGAGCGATGTGCTTCGGTCAAAAACTTACAATCGAATAATTCTCTTTTTATCAATCATGACGTACTGATTATTATTTTATCAACTTATAATTATGTAATAATTAGGCTATTAACTAACTAAGTGAGAACAGATATACAAAGATTATTGTCACGGTCATTGATCTACAAAGTTAGCAATGACTTGATACCTACATGGAAATGCCTATTAATTCAATTTATAATATGTAATATCGCCATAGTATTATTGTGAATTTAGCCACGCAGCAAGAGTTAAATCCACAACATATGGCTTTATAGGTAAGTGAGAACCCTGCCACTACATTATAACATCTATAAAAATATATACCGATGTTAGTACTTTGTATAGCTTTTTCGATTCCGTCATCAGTTTATTGACTCTGGTGCGGTATCTTTTAGAACTTTTTCTGCTGCGAGTTGCATGGACCAGCTCTTCAACCATTTATTCCAGTCCATGGCCATGTGCTTTGTAGCCAATACAAGCATCTCTTTCAGTTTTATTAAAATCCCTTTGTTTTTCCATGTATAATAGTTTGAAGAACTTCCTACTTTTTAACACTACAATTACAATAGTGCAGGTAGTGAAACAATCAGATCGGATATACTCTTCTAAAGCATATTCCTACAAAATAGTATAATCAGATATTTTTGACAAACCGGATGTTCCAATTTTGAATTATATAGGTACTTACATAATTTCTACTAAATACTCAGAATATCCAAACATATGGATGCAGTGTTACCGTCTTTAGTTTCCAATTCAATATCAAAATCCCACAAGACACCATATTTTCTCACAAATAGCAGTATCTATGTATATATATATATATATATATATATATTATATCTAATTTATTTATTCTTTTTTATGCATGTTTACATCAATTGAATATTTAAAAAATAATTAAGGTGTGCGCTGCATCCACAGCATCTGTCCACAACACGCCACTGATTGTAACTTCACTGCAACCCTGAGAGATTTAATAAGTACATATTATTATTTAAATCGGTGTGGAAATAAAACAACAGTATTATACAACATGTATTTATGATTTATTATGTCAAATAAAACAAAACAATCAACAATAATTACATTATTATTATAAGTATTAAATATAGGTAATAAAATACTATTTCCATCCTAACTTTAGCATGAAATAATTGTGACTGCGATGGTTACTATAATTTATAATGTACTTATACATATTATTTTATTTATATCTAGCTTAAGGCAGAAAAGAGCTTATGACCACGTAAAAATAATATTTAGGCAATTTATGACGTCGTTTCTAAAGGATACGCCACACGAACCATACATTGAGGTTTTAACGACTGCTAAATACGGTCGTAACGGCTGACACAAAAAAAGAAATGCTGCTGTCGAGTGAGCGGCCAAATATGTATATTTGGCTTACTACTTTCGTAGAGTCTATGAAGAATTTTTCTCTTTCGTAATAGTTCAACAAATTTATTGTATATTCAAACGTAAAAGCAGTAACCGTTCTGCCTCGTGCAATACCCGTTTTTAATCAAGAATATTATGAGAAACAAATGGTGACGAAACGCATTTGGGAATGCCTCAGGAACAACCACTAAAATTTATAGGGTTACATTAAAAAAAGTAATCTAATGACTGAAGTATAAGAAAAAATATAATTTGTTGAAACACAAGATGTATTTTCAATGGTTAAACGTATTTCGTGGGGACCGTACTTAATCAACGACGTCTAATTGAAAAAAATAATAATTATATGGTACATACAAATAAAGTGGCCTGCTTGGTTTAAATGGTTTTGCATTGTAATCGACTAATTTTGGAATATACTTAAGGGGGGACATGCTCGTCGAAGGTCAAAATTGAGTTTTTATTGTATTTTCAAACCATGATCCTGGACACTCCTTAAACGTTGTAGATAATCTATTTATATAATTTTGAAGCCTTATTATCCTTTATAGTTATTTTAAACATTTCATGACTGCATGAAGTATTTTTGTTACATAAAATAGTATTCTTTTAAACCTCTCGCTCTAATGTTTTAGAATATAGTCATATTTCGGTACATAACTGTGCAGTGGTGTTAAGATTTTTTACATTTATTAATTTTTAAACGCATTTATAAAACCATTAGCATAATTTATTACGAGATAATTTTTGTAAAATATTCACGATAAAAAATTATATTGATAATCTCTGTGATCCCAAATTTGACAAGAATTAGACATTTTATTATTCAAAAAATCGGCAATATTAAACATTTGAAGATAATTCTAAAGATACTTATTATAAGCTATGTCTTTGTCCATTCAAGTGTGATAAACATCTTATGAATAATGATTGCTTTATAATAATTATTGACCTAAGAATAAGGTAGTGTTTTTTTGAAATACGCTTTTTTTTGTCATTCCCCAGCGGTTAAGCTACAACATACGGCCGTAGCCATAAATTGACAAACTATAATTAAAGTAGGGAGTAAAATTATGTTAACGCGCGTGTTTGAACATGTACCGTTTAAAAATCATGCAGTCATCAAATGTTTAAAATAACTATAAAGGATAATAAGGCTTCAAAATTATATAAATAGATTATCTACAACGTTTAAGGAGTGTCCAGGATCATGGTTTGAAAATACAATAAAAACTCAATTTTGACCTTCGACGAGCATGTCCCCCCTTAACATATTTTTTTGGATTATTTTGATTTTTGATAATATTATGCATGGTTATCTATAAAAATAGGAAAGTATGTTTTAATGTGGGTGATTTCAGCGATGCGTTAATATTAGGTAGATGCCAGACTTGTGATTATTTTAGACCAAATAAAATGATATCGCGTGATGCCATCCATATAGACTTCAAAAAGGAATTGATTATTTCTAAAAATAACGAAAATTTATTAGAGAAAACTGACATAAAACATTCAAGTTTTCATAATGCAGATACCGATTGAGGACAATTTTGATACTTTTGGAGAAGAATTTGAAGACATTGGATATCATGGTAAGGAAGATATAATCATAAAATCTTTGCTTTGTAGATTTGTACTTAAAGCCTAATTACACAGACTCGTAGACGCAAACTATTCACGCCGATTGTCGTGAGTTAAATCGTCGACTTTAAATGTCAATTAAAGGAACGGCTCTCGACGATATGTCTGAGAAGAATTCTGCAGTTTTTGGACATATTGTCAGGCGTGGACCGGACAACCTGGAGAGACTGGTAGTTTTGGGTAGCCTCCAGGGAAGGCGAAGCAGAGGAAGAGCGTCTGCGCGATGGAGCGACCAAGTGAAAGAGCTGACTGGGGGCACCATCCATTCTGCCCTGAGAGAAGCGGAAGATCGAGAAGGATGGAACGTCTTGGTCGCTCAAAGGATGGCGAAATTTAAACGTGGTCATGATCCTCAGCCATGAGTGCACGACCAAGAAGAGAAGATACAGAAAGATTTAGCTACCAATTCGATCGTGTTAACACTTTATTTGATTGGTTAATTTTATAGTGTACGCTCAGTTGCTAATAAGCAAACAAAAAATATCTTTTGGTCAGCTTAGTGGCAACACCAAACAGTTTTACATCATATGTTACTTTAAATGACAATGGAAACTATTGGAGATTAGAATTTTAAAGTATATTATTTAAAAGCAATGAGACAATGGCACTACGTGCGGCTCTACTCGAAAGCTCATTGTTAATTCGGATATTTTCGTATGTTCTCGGAAACTTTCGACGCAACGATCACCGATCGTTGACTGAGTCTGATACTAAAAATATTAATAGAAAATAGGAGCCAAAATTACATTTCACGTTCGGTGACGATCGTGGTAGATGATCGCTGTGAGAATTTTGTGTGTAGAAATACTTTGATCTTGCCATTCCTACGATGTCTTACACTTACACGATTATGAAAGTAATATGACTTCATTAGGCAGAGTATGTTTTATAATTGGAAGATATTATCAAACTATGCAAAAGATTTCTTTTCAATTAACGATAGTAGAAAGAAGAGCGATGAAACTTAAATATAACGAGACAATATTACTGTGTAAAAATAATAACAAACATCATCCTCGGGATTGTATTATAGTAGAGGTGACTAGTGGCGGAAAATGGAAAATCGAGAGATTTTTGGAAGCGACCAATATCCACAATGGGGTTGTCGTCCATGACGCCGCGTGAAATGAATGACAAAATCTGGCAACTCCTGTACATTTACTTATACAATACAGTTTTCAAAATGGATGGTAGCATAAAACAATTATAAATAATCTAGGTTTACTTATTAAATAATTCTCGTATAAAAGTTTATATTATATATTTTTACGACTAGTTTTTAACAATATAATAATATGTAAGTATATTATGCTATTGTTATTCGGTTTAATATAGTTACAATTAAATAAATTACATAAAGGTAACACATAAATAAGCTTTATAAATACCTACAAGATAATATATAATGACAAATACTGACGGTCAGTAATAAGTAAATATAACAAACTTTATATTTTAAATATACAGTGTCTGGAAGTTAAATGTGAACACGGTGGTAATTTAGAGTGACCAGGGTACTGAATAGTGAGTTAGGATGGTAATGCTAGTTACTGATTATATTCGAATGCAATGCGGTAAACTGTTCACAGTAAATGCTGATTTTTGATTGAATATTTTGTTCAAATTAATTAATGTTTATTGTGTATTTTTTATAAACAGTTTACCATATTCTATTCGAAGAATATGCAACAACTATCACTACAATAAAAATTTGCAGCTTCGCGGCTCAATCTGAGTATAGTCGAGCTTGGTGATAGTAGAGGTTCAAAATAATATTTAAAAAAGCGAATGGATTTAATTCATTTGTTGTTTTTTTCAATCAATACATTGTAATCTGTATGGATAACAATTAACCTTAGTTCAAATTTAAAAGAAGCATAATAATACACGTGCATGGATTTACTGTTAACAGTAGTATCATCGCGGCCATAACAAGAAAATTTATAGGTAAACATGCATTATTCTGCAGTTGTAAGCTTGCATGCATGAATCAAAAAGGTTTGGAAGCCTCTGAATTTTTATGCGACAGCAGGGATTTTTTCGATCTGCGCCTGCGCAGTAGAACGATAGTCGTGAGCCTGCCGGCATAAAAAAAATAACTATACTCATTTTGGGGTTAACTAATTGGGGTCACTACCTGTCAAATAGTAGATACCATAAAATGACAACATCGCGTCTCGCTTACTCTTGAAGAATAAGATTGGAGAGACAGTCAGAACTTTTACGTGTATAAACAGTTATTGGCACTATTGATGCCAGTAAATCCATGCACGAGTACAGGTGCTATAACATTTTAATGTATCAAATGTTGCGTAGTCAGTTTTGTATATATTTTTTAAAAACGTTTGTTATTCTTACTAATAATTATTTTGCATAAATTTAAAGTTATGCAATAAAAAATTAATTAACAAGATCCAAGCTGTATAAATTATTAAATTAAATTCACAATCAAGCAGTAGCTATAAATAAAAAAAAAACTATGATATAACGAAGCTACCATCGACATTACATTTTATACTTTCCATAAATATATATAAAAACAACAAAATAGATTAACATAATGTAAAACTTTAATAATATTTTTCAATGAAGCACGATTCTATAAGTATGCAGGGTTGTTTTTGTACCTACACATATTTATGGAATTAGACTATCTATATCAATAAAATAAATAAAACGAAAAAGAAAATAATTCTTAAACTGGGATAAATAATATGACAAATAATAAAACTATGATACCTATGTATACCACACTGCCGGCTATTGTATCATATTAAGAATTTCAATTACATCTGTGTGAAGAACGGTTATGTCCATATAGAATAAAATTAGTAGTAGATATTGCAACAACAATTATTTACAACTATATCTCAGTGGCGAAGGGTGGAGGTAGACTGTCTCCCTGCCTAATATAAGTCATAGTAGATAATAGTATAAAATATTTGTTTAGCAATAAAATATCTAAAATTAAGACATTAAACGATACATAATTATCGATTTTGGTTTGGTTTAGAACTTAATGAATTAAAAAAAAAGCTAACCAACACCATATGTTATAGGTATGTATTTTTAATTCAACGAAAACAAATAAGTATGACTGAAAAGGTGTGCTTTTGTCAGATCCCCCATGGCATATCTAAACTATTATGGTTTGATTTAGGCAGGGTTTAATTACATTTTAAAAACTGACCATCACAATCTGCAAATTTTATTCTTAGTTCAATGAAAACAAATTAGTATGACTGACAAAGTTTGGCGTGCAATATTTATGTAGAATTTTAACAACCTACCTCCACCCATCGCCACTGCTATATTATATAGGGTTATATATTATGCAACTTGTAAGATAGTTGAGATTGAACTAAGGGAAGTATGGTTGTGTGAACAAAACTTAAATTGATAAACAATGAAAATGTCCCTTCTGAGGCGGACAAAACCGGTCCAGATGTATTAAATAATAAAAGTGGAATAAGTAATAAAAAAAATTGCGTTTTATTAAATTAATCAATAATACAATGCAGTTCCACCATGAATTGATAGTTAACAAAATAAAAGAAATATGTCAACGTTTATGATTTTTCTGAATTTTAATTTGCAGTTGGAGCTAGTATTTAATGTGAGATATTATAAACATTCATAAAAACGTAAATGAATGAATGACCTTAGATTATAGAAAGAAAAATAAAGATAGAGCTATTGCAAGTGTTTGTCCCTCAAAAGATGACGAACTTTTTCACGCACTTGCCTCGCCCCCATCACGCTTCCTCCGCGATCCTTTCCTGGGTTATTCGAAAATATGTGTGACTGTGTGCGGTCGTAGTGTTGCCAGATATCGATTATTTATTCCAATGTTATAATTTTACAAGTGATGTTTTTATAAATTATATTATGGCAACACTGGCGTGTTTGCTATGCACTTGATAAAACATTACTCACTAAAATCGGCTCATGCGGAGGGCTTGGACCCGACGCTGCTAAATTTGTAAATTTATGATAAAAACAGAAATTCACATACTTACAAATTTTATCATCCTTTATAATATGTGCATACTATAATATTATGTTTTTAAATAATGTAACAAATCTTTGAATACATAGTTGAAACTATATAAATAATAACAATAGTAAATTGTATTTTTAAATAATCTGGAATCATTTTTATGAAAACAACATAATAATTTTTGACATACGTACACAATGAAAAATGAAATTGAATAATTATTTACATTTTTATAATGAATTATTCGGTGTAAAGCCGTGTTGACACGGTCCAAGTACAATCCAAGTACACTTGGATCGAGCGCCATCCAAGCGCACTCGTACGGGACATCTTTATACAAATTACTCCTATCAGTCCTATCCAAGCTACTTGGACCGCGTTCTACTCATCCAAGCTAGCTTAGATAGGAATAATTAGTATAAAGATGTCTCATACGAGTGCACTTGGATGGCACTCGGTCCAAGTGTACTTGGATCGTACTTGGACCGTGTTAACACGGCTTTTTAAGTAATTATGCATTTATAGTAGGTACGAATCATATTAAGTATATTATATTTTATTCACTTACTAAATGTATGAAAAATTTATAACGCGAATTGACATAATGTTATGTGTGAAGCTGATTGAATTTTATGTGAAAATGTAATCATCAAAGAAATAAATCAGATAGCGCCTTGTTGCTCCACGATGCATTTAGATTTAGAATAAAATTTTAATGGTCATTTAAAAAAAAAAGAATTACCACGATTTATTAGAAAAATAGTTATCACAACAATAGTGCAAAAATAAAACTATTTTTGAATATTTTTCAAAATTAATAATTTTATATTTCAATGAAGTTATTCAATTATTATTATGAAATCGGTGTAATCGATACATTTTTATTATGTAACTATAAATTTATTTTTACAGTGTTCAGTTAAGAAATATATTATATTAACATAATAATTGAGGAGCTGGATAGAAAAGGGGCCTAAGTACAATTGGGTCGCTCTACTATTTTTTTATGTTACAAAAAAAAAACATTTTTCTCTGACCACTACATGTGCGGTAAGGAAAATATAAATACACCCTTATAATATATGAAAAATCAACAGTGTTACCACTTATGTTTCTCGTCTACCCAGCTTCTCATTTTTTAAATTTAGATAGCCTTATAACTAAAGCTAAAGTATTTTTATGTTAATATTATTTTGTGTCATAATTATCATAATATATAGACATAATTAATTATATGTAATTCAGTCGAAGATACTTATTCATACATATATTAGATTTCCTATTATATTATATACTTACGTATAAATATATATGTGTATCACCAAGGCTCCGCGTAAAAAAACTCAATAAATGCCATGTGAATAATAAATTAATTATAATACTTTATAATAGGTTATAATAATATCTAGACCCGAGAGTGTAAGTGCCTTAAATCGAGAATAAAGATTTTTTCGTTTATTGTGATACAAGACATGGGGTCTAGGATGATTTGGCACCGGACAACTGGACGCCACAAAATTCGAAAATAAATAGACGTTAGGTAGGTACTTATAGGTACTTTTAAAAAAAATATTCAATATTATTATTTATGTTTCAATGATTATATTATGATTTAATAGTTGGTGAGAATGTAAATATGCAGACGTAAACAATGATTTAATCGTGCATATGTTTAAGTTCCAACGAAAAAAGAGTTTTTTATTTTATATAAAGGCTTTTTTTTTCTCCGACCATGTCCGATCCTTATAGGATCATATGGGCCTCCACAGAGTGGAGGTTTGTAATGACAGATTTTGTTTTTTACGAGAAATGGATGTCAACCACTTGCTCAACCTATTAGGTCCATACCATGACACACACAAATTGAAAAACAATATGTGCACTTGCCAGACCCTGGATTCGAACCTGGGACCCACGGCTTTATAGTCCAACGCTTATGCCGCGCGGCCACCGTGGGTATAAAGCCTTAGGCATGGTAATTCTAAGAATACATTATGTTAAGAGTAAAATGAATTCAAACTACAAAGTAGTAGATAGAAACTGATTAAAATACCTCGTCTACACGTGTCTACGACAGTGCGGCGTCCAATTGTCCGGAGGCCAGTCGTCCCATTCCCAAGACGTGTTGTTGAGGTATAACAAAATGGTTTAAACTATTAATGGCAACTGCGTTTAAAATTATATAATTTTCGACGGAAAACTTTTAAATAGGACGGCGAAAAAGTTTCATTTTTCACATACGACATTTACATCCTCGGGTCATTATTTATATTTTTTTTTCATTACAAAATATTCTGAACGACACACTGAGACCACTCTAAAAATGCTCAATCGTTGATTGTCAGTGAACCTAAAAATACACTATGCACTGTCCACAGCGATGATCACGTGACTCGCTAACAGCGACAAGCTGTATGAGTATTGTAATTTAAGCCGGAGTGTGTCATGAAAGCAGGCGCGTACACAGAAAAATGGTTTAGGAGGAGGTCCATTTTGGAAAAATATATTTTATAAAATATTTTATGTTGATTATTAGGGTGGAAAAATTTGGAGGTGCCACTTACTTCGATATTTACCCCACCTTACTACTTATAACTTCTTACCGCTTCTAGCATGGAATGTACTGGATTTTTTAAGGTAAGTACATTCCCCTGCATTAAAGTCATGAAGATAATAAAAAAACAGGTTAATCGGCCATTTATACAGTTGTAATGATAACATATAAGCTGTCGTATAAAGAACGTAAATTAAGTATATAAATAATAAGCCAAATTAGGGCTAGCAAAGTCTCAAATCAAAATTTGATAATAAATAATACATTAAGCGAGTTAATTATTTCTAAAAATCTAAATTAGGGATGTTAATCAAAATGATATCGAGCAGTTTATTGAATACTTTACAAAGTAAAATAATATTTTTATTTTTTACAATAATTAATGGCTTAGGGCGCGATGCAGAACAATCTGGATTAACTTGGCAATAAACACCATCTAGAGTTGCTAATTTAGCTCAACTTAGGCTTATCTTGACCTATTTTAAATGGTTTCGTTCCATTGCCTCTTTCCATAGTTTTATTACCTGCTATATGAAGTATTATTATGTATAGATACATAATAATAGATGTAGGCGATGCAATGTAAGTTGCCGATATTGGCCTCTCAAAGATAGGCGCGTATCTCAGGAACTTACGCTCCCAATTATGTTTTTGTATCGCGATCTGAGTTGTGTAGATTTAAATTTTGGAAATCACCTTTTGGGTATTATTAATAATAAAACCTATAATTCCCAAAACTAAAAAGCCATATAATATTTATAACATTAAGCTTTACCGAAAGAGTTTTTAGACAAACGATACACTGTCTCTCAGGTTCAGATATGTTTTGCGAATATGATTTAAATTTAAATTCATAAAACAATCATTCTTTCCATAACATCTATATTTAATAACATTTTTCAAATTAAATTTAGAACTATAAATAAAATAGGTTCTTATAAATAAATACCTTGAATGAATTATGCCAATATTATTCGAGAATATATATTTTTATGTTAATACCTGTATTAGGTAGGTATTATTATTTTTTGTTTTAAAAATAAAAAAAAATGCTTCAAAACCATGTGCCAAATCATCGTAAGTGTCGGTAGCTATTTTGAGTATCAAGCTGTCGTAAGGTTAAAAACCAAATAAGGTTTATCATGACCTTACCGAGATTACTAAACCAAAAAAGCGTAAGGACATTTTGACAAAAACACTTTCTTAATTGTTAGATTAAACTGTTAAGAATTCCCTTTCAGAATCCCAAAAGTCTTGTCAGAAAGAATTTATTCTGTGAAAAAGTAAAACCTTTTGGTAGGGTGTGTGTGTGAAAATTATTTACTGTAGGTGAGAGAGCTTTATGTAAAGTTGCAAATTGTCCCTTACTGCTATTTGGCTCAACAATATCAATACAATATAATTAACAAAAGTATACTATTATAGATATATATATATATAAGTATAATTAAATTATAAAAAGTAAAACTATTTTATGTTAATGAATAGCTTTTTAGATAGAAATATCAGTTTGATACTGTAGTAAAAATAAAAGTGGTAAAGTGATGATCATGATTGTTATGCAAAAGAATATTTGTTTTAATTCATTCAAATTATATATATTATTTTGCATATGCATGCACGAGATCATACGTACATAGGTGTACGCATTGAGAGCGTTTACATTTTATAGTAATGTGTATTATAATATTTTAATATTTTTATCCCAGAGCCAGTATGTCTTAAGTCTGATTTTTAACCAAAAACGTATAATTTTACCTTTTGAGTCTATTCATAACTGAAACCTGAAATTTATAAAACCATAAAGATGTAAATCCACAAAAAATATTAAATTGTGTTTGAACAAGATACATTGGCTCTCAGGTGCACATATTAAATTTAACTATCTACTTGGTTATGGAAAAAATGATCTTTTTTACGATTTAAATATACTTTTCTAATGTTCAAGTATACATATTATATACAGCATTGGGAATACACAGTATTGGACAGCAACACTGGCCAGCTCCACCATCTTGTAGTTATTATGCGAATGTATTATTTGTAAACAACATATTATTATTTCACTTTCTTGTAGGTTACTATATCTTTATTGATCAATGATTTTTTTATTCCATTTAACTTTGAGTAAAACGTACATATTATTATTATTAGAGGAAACAAACAGAATATTATGAATATTCAATGATCATATTAAAAGCATGTTTTTGTCATATATAATAAAATAATACTCATTAAGTGAATTAAAAAATTAATTGGAAGAACACGATCAATTACTGATTAAGTTAATATGTCTGTAGTTTACGTGGACTTAAAAAAATATTTAAAAAACATTGATTATTATGTTCAACAAGGTTTAAATAAAAAGCTATTTTTCGTGTGAAAAGGTGAAAAGAAAGAACGCTAAAAAAATAATTCTGTACCCCAGAACCAATGTACCTTAAGTCCGATTTTTGCCTAAAATAATTTGAGTCCAAATTTTGTACCCAGATTATTATATCTTTAAAACTCAATTCAATTTTTAAGTACGAAACACGACAGAAATCTGAAATGGCAAATACCAAATTTACTTAGGATACTTTGGCTCTCAGTTACAGTTTTTTTAAACTGACTACCTAAAGATTAGTGTTCTGTAGTTATTACATATTTCAACAGCATATACATTATACGAGTAATATATGTCATTATCACAATCATCACACAGGCCAACATTATGAACATATGTAGTAAATAATACTTAATTAACTAGCATATTATACATAACAATAATTAATAGATAAGCAATTTTAGTAGGTAATTTATTTTTTCAGACTGGCGTGCTCGGGTGTCCATTGGAGAGTCCATTCGCAGTGATGGATACCAACTCGCTGTCGCGTGCCGGCACTTGCGTTTGTCCGTTGAAAAATTTGGTCTGTAATGAAAAAAACAACAAATGAAAATCAAAAAAGAATTTACATATATACATTTAAAAGTAAGTATTGAGTGAACTGATATTGTTATCGGAATAGCCTCTGTATACAAAAGGAGATAATTAATACAGTGTCGAGTTCATACAATTATAAAAATAATATATACCTAAATACAATTATTATTAGATGTGGTTAGTAGCGAAATTTCAAATTCTGCTTTCATACGCTTAACAAATGTGGGACCCCATTATAACAAAGCTTTTGGTAACAAAAAAGTTTTTGACACCAGAAAGACTTGAATTTTTAGAAATATATAAAATAGGTAGCTACTGAAGAAGATTGAGCCGCAGGTAATTTTTTTTACTGTAGGTACAGGGAACAAATTTATAAGAGATGTGTATGAAATTGTGTGTGTGTTTTTTTTAATTAGAAGTTATAATAAATTTTTATATATAGTTATAATACATCTATTTTGCGTTTGTCTTTGTATTCTTATCTGCAGCATTCAGTGAGTCATGCAATACAAATCAAGTGGTACGACCAGGTTACGCGGGGTTCCTCGTGGTTAATTTGAAAACGATTCATTTATGTACCAGACGATAAAAGTCGATTGTTCATTTTTTTTTTACAAAATGTTATAAATATCTTACAAAAAACTGTAATAATCGTTCTTATTGAAATGTATGTAGAGTTGAGTCTTCGTACATATTATATAATATGTAATTAAAAGATTTTAAATACGGAGAAAACAAAACAATGATGACGTATGAAAATTAATGTACTTTGCAAATTGAGCCTTATTATATTGCAGGCAGAGTAAATTTTTCCATAACCACCAGTATTCTCATGTGTTTATTGCTCGTCCATATTTTAATAATACGTCAATAATGGGTACCTAGGCTAGATAGAGCTGACACCACTATTCTGATTTTTTTTGGATCGTTATAATTATATTTTACTGATTACACAAATATCTGCCAAAATTATACATAAATAATATATATTATATAAATTTATATGTAGGTATATGCAATGAATACCTTTGTAGCTAGGTACCATGTTTCTAGTTCCCTCATACAAACATAACATTAAGAATCACGTAAGCCTATTGTAAAAAAGAATCGTTTTACGTGAATCTGATTCATATGTACCTACTGTCAAAAACATCTAACCGACTCTTATGTTACAAGGAAATGATTTGACTCTTTGTGGATCAGTCGAAGTGAATATTGATTAAAAAATTCTTTTCAAGAATAAGTAGATTTTTGAATACACATTTAATTATATATTTTTTGCATATGGCTTATGTTGAAAGTAGTGAGTTAATGGTGGAAAAATATTTACAATATTTCGTCTCTGTTCTGGCAAAACACACTAACTGGAGAATATTAGTTTTGAGTAATTTGACTTTGAAGTTGTTAAAATGTTTGAAATGGTCTATCATGTGAGTTTATTAAGTAATCGTAAAAAGGATGACTTTAAAATAAAGACTGTTTATTTATTAAGAAGGTTTCCAGACGATAAAGTTTGAAATAAGAAACATTTTGGTATAACTAACTCAATATGTTATTTTTTCAAATTAGTGTCTTCTGCCAGAACAGTGACGATTTATTGTATGCGAAAGTAAAAGGGAGAAAAGTCTCATAAAACTTCACTGTATATGAGATTTCAGTGTTAAATTATTGACTTATTAACCGGTGTTGGTTTCTCATTTACGAAAAGCAATACAAAAGCAATATTTGACTTGTCCAACTCATTTTTCAATTTTTAGAAATCATTTCTGACTCGCCTTTCACACACTGATTTAGTCAGTTGAGAAAGATTCCAATGTTTTATTGTGTGTGGATAGATAAATATCAGTATTTAAACAATCGATATTTCTTCAGTATTATTTTTCACCTACGGTTGCCTGGTTAGTACTGGGACACAATTTTGATCTCGTGGATGACAAAAATGCATAATTCGACTGCTTAATTTTCAAACCGGCTAACTCCATTTGGGAAAATTGTTCAACAAAGAGAAAAACTTAATAATTGAACTATTGAGCGGAATTTAACACTTGGTTTTTTTTTTAAATAAGCTGCACTATGAATTAATACACTATTTTAGCTTCCTTTATATATATAAAGAAAATTTATGTAAATAATGGAGTTGTTCCATTTACGATATAGCAAATTTGGCACTTGTAGTTTGCTGTTTTGTGTGAAGAACGATAAAGAATTTATTTATAGGTTAAGAGGTTTAAAAATTTGTGTGAGCCTATAGAAAACATGCTTTATAACAAAATGCCATCAAAATCTCATTTTTGGTCAAAAGTGCAGTTGGCTGGTTTGCAGGTTAAGCAGTCGATATATTTTCTTTTTTTCCAATGTATTTTTACTCTATTGTAATGACCATCTTTTGTAACTGATCATATAACTTCTACTTTGTGTAGGCCCAGGAGCCAACATATTACTTTACAAGTATTGCCTGTATAATTAAAATTATAAATGAGATATTTTTTTGATAAAAAAAATACAGAACTTGCCAAAATAATAAAATCCGCAGGCAACGAAAATTTGTCTTGGTAAATCGTAAATTAATATGGCTGCATTGTGACGACCGTGAGGGATATAAAAATGCATTTCAAAAAGTTGAACATACTCGTACTTATAAATAAATATACAAATATACCCCACAGTGAAATAAAAGTTTATATGAAGAAATTGTTTCGAAGGCGATGGATGTAATACTTTTATTCGAAAACTCTTCCTTTAAATTAGCTCACTCACCATGCCAGTGTATTCCCGCCTAATTTATTTCAATTTAAGTTATTTTGAACTTTCCATAACTTGATCAATGATTTTCGAACCGTTAAAATAAATTTGTGTGCTTAATAAATAAAGTTTCAACAAAAGATTCTTGGAAATGATTGTGTTAAGTGAATAAGGTGCGTTTACATTAGAAAAGATTTTGGATCAAGTAAAGGAAGGTCGTTAATGAGCATTTATGTGTAAGGCACTAGGTGACCTAAAAGTATGCCAGAAAAAACTGATTATGCAGGGTTGTTTCGTATCCCTTTATACAATATGGCATGGTTTTAAAAGTCAAGAAAGTTATGGCTTTGACTGCAACTGTTAGGAATGTTATGAGTTGGGTTTGCAATCCCAGGATCTCATATTCAGAAAACCCGTAGAATTAAAAAACAATCCTCGTTCTCCTCCAAAGACGCTGGCTTTTCATATGGTAGCTCCGTTTTTGATTCCCGGTGAGGACACAATATATTTATGTGATTTTCTCAAAGCTTGGGTGTTTGTGATTGTTTCACTTATATTAATAAATACACTACTGTCATTGGGCCTGCCTGTTAAAGTATTACAAAGAATATACTCGTAATATTCAATAATTCAATTAAGTATTCTAGGCTAATTTTGACAATATCTGCACATATAATCATGCATGTAACTAACTAATTGAATGACTCTGAAAGTATAATACGATATCATATTAGAAGTGTTCATGTACTATGGTGATGAACTATAGCGCGACTTTAGTACACGAGATACTTTGGTACGTGAATTAATTTAGTACAAAAAACTTAAGGTTTGGTTAGGTTCGTAGTAGAGGTGGGAATACTGGTCGCTTTTGAAGACTAAGTATACTTACTACCAGTATAAAAAAATACTTAATATCGAAACTTGTTCCAAAATACTTGTATTTAATTACTAGTATTTGGAATACTATATAGAGCGTTTTGCGTGCGTATGCGACATAAAGTCTCATACTCAACTGGAACTAAAACTCCATATTAGTATTTGAAATTTTGGCTTCAATAGGATCGCTGAAAATACACTGAGCTGGGCTTTTCGAAATGTCACATTTATTATAAAATTTTAAACACATTTTTAATTTATGAGTTGTTTTTATGTTATTTTATATAGTTCTTGTTAACATAAGTGAATAATAATGTTTTTTTTTTAAATTTTAAACTGCTGTCACTTCACCTCATCACATTTCCGAGGGAATGTGCTGCTACAGAAAATTTATGACATTTTGTTCATACATAAGATGATGTCATTCGCATGCATAGACTAATAAATTAAAATACACTCCTCGCTCACGACTCGCGATGATATCATCACAAGTTTTTTAGAACAAGTTTATTGGGCCACACGTACTGAGTATGGGTAGTTTCATTCGATACTTGAGAAACAAACTGGTGACAGTATTTCCAACTCACCTCTAGTTCGTAGTGTGAAGTTCTCTTCAAATAAACCAGCAATGCAAAGCCACTTGTAACTAGCTTAATCGGTACAACAGAGGTCTTTTTTGATTAAATGTCATAGTTTTATGCTTCATATCTATAGAAGAAGAATCTTTCTACATCTTTTCTGATTACAGATATATTATATTATTATCTATGTAAGTAATAAATATTTAAATAAGAAATTACTTAATTAATAAATAATATTATATTCTTCTTATCCACCATCAAGGCAATCAGCTTTGTCATCTGTTACCCGGAACAGTTCAGAAGAGTTCCACTCGTACCAATCACGGAGGTTCTTAAGCCACGAAATGCGGCATCGTCCTCTGATACGCTTACCATTGATCTTTCCTTAAATGATAAGTTCGGGAATGCTGTATTTTTGCCCTCTTATAATTTGACCGAGGCACTGTAGTTTCCTGGTTTTTGACACTACGCATAACTTTTCGGTCCTTTCCCATTGATTGAGAACTTAAACATTTGTCACCTGGTCAGTTTAAGGAGTTTTGAGGATATGTATATACAGCTAAATCTTGAAAACTTCAACTCTCCGTGACATTTCGTGGTTTAGCGTCCATATTAAATTATAATAAAATAGTAATTTGTGTGTGAAACAATTCTTAAAAAAACAGCTATTAAACGATTTTTCCACGATTATACGTGTGTATAATCGTGGAAGTTGGAAACGTGTTCTATGGTATGGAAGTATGGACGCTAAACCGAGAGATGTCACGGAGACTTGAAGCTTTCGAGATGTGGCTGTATAGACGCATCCTCAAAATTCCTTGAAGGCGACAAATGTTGAAGTTCTCAATCGAATGGGGAAGGACCGAGAAGTTCTACGTAGTATCAAAACCAGGAAACTACAATACCTCGGCCACATTATGAGAGGACAAAAATACAGCATTCCCCAACTTGTCATTCAAGGAAAGATCAATGGGAAGCGTAGCATAGGACGGTGCCACATTTCGTGGCTTAAGAACCTCCGTGATTGGTACAAGTGCAGCTCCATCGAACTGTTCCGGGTAGCAGACGACAAAGATAAGATCGCCTTGATGGTGGCCGACCTCCGCTAGGGGTTGGCACAATAAGAAGAAGATACGTGTGTAATATTCATGGGATTCATAAATACCTACTGTATATTGAGTGGTATCATTGAATCGCGGATTTGGATTCTATAATCATAATCTTTGATGTTCTGTTGTTTGGCAGTCACTAGATATGTTCCGTTTATCGTGATTGTGATTACACTCGCGATTCATTTCTGGCGGAAGTCCAAGGATTCCTTTATGTATTTTGCGTTCAATGAGTGCTAATTTACGTTATTCTATAATTATTATCGCAACGTAACCGGTAAGTATCGCAATACTTCATTCATAATCATCGGCAATACAATCCAACGTGGTTTGTAGTGACTATAGCAGGAAACATCTCCATTCCCCTCTGACTGTCTGAAGTTCCATGCAAGTCTTGCCTTCAGGGATACTGTGTAACCGTACCGTATGTTAGGTCTTTCTAGTTCAGTTTTTTTCCCAGTATTTAGCCTTAGTGCCGTTTCACACTAGACACCGGTGTCCAGACACAAATCTTCGCTGTAGGATTGGTTTGTCGAATAGACCAAATGTAAAATGTTCAGGATACAAACAAATATCATTATCCTATATTTAAATACAAAGAAGAATTTAAATTGTTGGTTTTACAGCATATCAATGCTGTTTTCATAACAAAGTAATTTAAAGAAAAGGATGGATCAGGTCTATTTAGATACAAAAATCATTTTGCATTGAAAAGTCGATTTTGACAAAAACGGATATTCGACAAACCAATCATATAGCGACGAAATGTCTCGAGACGCTGCATTTCCACATACATGAAATGGCGCGTTTAGACGTAAACGACACACGTGTGTTATATGAATGAAAATGTATATGCAGTGTCCAGAGACACCGGTGTCCAGACACCAGTGTCTCGTGTGAAACGGTATGTATGGTTGTGTCTTCCAACCAGGAAACATGGTCTGCCTAATATAATTGTCCTGCTTTGGTGTAAAAAACGACAGTATGGTTACTTTACAACGTATACATATAATTCGTAATTATACTTTCATCGATATGTATGACTTGAGCCCCAAAGACCCTTTTCAATATTTTCATTTTTCAGTTTCCTCTAATTCTTTTTTTAAATGAGGTCCATCATTATAATCTATAGGTTAATAATATGGACCTGATGAGAGTTTTGTATTATTATGTTACTTAGCTCTCTTTAAGAGGAGGCTTGAGTTGAAGTATGCCTGTAAACAGTGTAAACTCAGTGCCCAACTTCAAGTGGATTGTGATCCAGAATCAAAGCTTTAGTGATCTAACATACTTTTGCATTTTCATTGTTCAACTTTAACAAACATATTACATTTGTATGAAGACATTACAAATTAAACAACAACAACACTTCTCCTGCTGTATAAAGAGCCTACTGCACGACGATAAGAGGAACTACGCCTCAGCAACCTTCTCTTTACGATGATAATAAATCCCGTCTATTCCGGTGATGTCACCTAAGGTTACCGTGCGACAATAAAGCAGGTAAAAGGGACATGTCTATTTAGGCAACATGTATAAGATTTTATCATCATTATTTACTATTTGTTTTATAAGTATATAAAATGATCAAAAAGGTATAAAAACTTAATTATAATCAGACGAGTATTTCTATACATTTTTACAGCCTATAAGAAATTATACTATCCTGTTCTCACTCCTTACTTTCATATCTATCTAATTTGTAGAATGCGAAGTTCAACTATTACAACGTGCATTTATGACAGGTTAATGAAATAGGGCGGATATCTATGAATTATACGTATTTACTGGATAATTATATAGATTTTAAAAATAATAACATTTTAATTAAATAAAATATTAATTATTATAGAAATGCCCGAAATATGAGGATGAAAAAGTGTATATTAACTGAAATATTTGTAGTTTAATGGGATGTGTAACCTAATGTGACATAACAGTAACGGGGGTGTTAAGGAGAAAGGATTTACATTTTGTATTTCTCTCACTCTTATGACAGGTCGTATAAAAAAAGAAATGGCCTTTTCTATGCCTCAAGTTATTACTATGGCTGTATCTGCAGGCCGCAGATTTTTAACGACACACATTGAATGAGTGAAGCTCTTACTAAAATCGCTGTAATATCGATAATTTGTGGCTTAATATATTATAATTATTCAAACAGGTGTCACTGTGTGTTTATTTTTTTAGATTATGCAAATCAATCGACGGTGGCTAGTAATTTGAGTTTAAAGTCGAACAAGATAACTCGCGAAATTTATATGTCCGGCCTGTCGATCACGGCCTCATAGAGCGAGAATACTGCGAATAAAATACAATGACATTATATTATTATATTACAACTGAGTGTGCTTGTTTTTTTAAATTTTCACGACTCATTTTTGGTGTTCTGGTCTTATGGTGCGTTGGATATGCCTATTGTAAAATATAGTAGAATTTGTTATCCAATCATTTTCCTTCTAATATTATGTATTTCCGCCAAAAAATGAGATTAAATAAAATTAATAAGTTTATAGCTTTAAATAATTATTACATAAGTAATTGAATATATTTTAGTGAATACGTCATATTATAATTGCCTGATTTTAAGCTGGCTTTCGAAATGTAAACGTTCAATAAGGTTCTCCTATACATGGCGAAGGTTCGATCATTTGCGAGGGTTGATAAAAAGGCGCAGGGGCGGCACAGGGTTTTGGGCTGGGAGGGTAGCAGACACGGAAGGGGCGGAACGAAATTAATAAACTTTGACCCTGGGTTTCGGCGTTCAACTTTGAAACGTGCAGCGTCGCTGGTTGGTACTACATTTTGAAGTTTGCCGAAGATTAACGACGTGATATAGGTATATCGTATGAATATAATATAGTCTATACATATATATATGTATAACATACTAATGACTTTATCTAGGACCAAGGCTGACTAAATTCAGACCACGGCACTGAATTACGAATTACAATAAATAAAGAATTTCGATTGCATAATATTTCATTCAAATTATTCCCATTTAATTCAATATCCAACAATAATCATTAATGACTTCACCAAATCACTCCATCTCACACCATACCCGGATTTAATCAGGTGTATTACGTGAACCTATTTTTGGTTATGAAGCACCCTAAATATTAGTTACAAGATACTTGAACTTGCTGATGATTCAATTTATTCAACTAATATTTGAGAATGTAACATTCTTTATACACATTGGCGCGAATCCAGTGATTACAGGTTCAAGTTACAAAAAATGTTTTTTCTAGTATGAATGTGTGATTATTAAATTATCTAAAAGTACCCCATTCTTAAATCAGTCTTTTCTCAAATATTGGATTATGCCGTACGTGTGGGTTGGATCTAGTTTGCAGAAATACGTAAGTATGTTATATATATGTAAAATATAAGATATAACACACTATATTTGACTACTACTGTTAAACCATTCGGTAAAAAAAATCGGGTCGTATCCCACTTTTGACTGCGATTAATATTTGAATTATTTTAGCTGACAAATTATTTAGGTCTTTTGACCTGCCAATCGATTTTTTTTTTTCAAATTTAAATGAAAAGTATTTTTTCTCGTGTTAATTGTATCTATAATTATCATAATTACGAAAATGCATAATTGCAGTACCTACATGGATATATACCTTAATTTTATTGTACACCTTCTTGACCAGCTTGGGCCTCATGAATATGAGGTAGACAACGAAACCCTGCAGCGCATTCACCAGATCCGAAATGTACCAGATGAACGAAATGCTGCTCTGCCACCACGATACCACCTCCAGGAACCACGCCAAGCTCATCAAGACGTAAAGGGATCTGCATCTGAAGATTCTGGAATAAACAAGAGATAATATGTTTATAAACTAGTAAAAAGTTACCAAGTCGATGTTTAAAATTTGTCTAATATAATTATTTTAACAATAAGTAAAACAAAATACGTGAGTAGTCAGATACTTATTTTGTTTTACATATGGAAAAGGTGACTAATTCATTTATTCCATTTATTCTAAGCATCTAACGCGTAATCGCTACATCTAAGTAGATTGCAAAATTGTAGTTAAACATTAACCGATTTTTTTTTAAACTTTAAAACGTGACGTGAATTATTTGTGCTCTAACAGTTAATATTATTTACGATTACAGACCCAAAGTTTCCATAGTATTTAAAAATGTCGCTATTTTCTTCAATTGAAGTAGTAGGTATGGCCCATAGCATATTCAACCGATTCGCGGTGTACCTATGTGGCCATTTCATAGTAAAATGTTTAGTAATTTCTTGTATTTTAATTATATGTCAGAAAAGTCAAGGTCAACGTAAAATATCAGAACTCATTTAAAAAACGGTCAGTAAAGCGAAGCATTTATATTATCTTATTCCTACATAATTTTATGTTTTCAAAAACGTCACGCCTAAAATTTGGTGTTCTTCGCAGTTCACATTTAAAAAATATTATTTTGAAGTCGATGAAAAAAAAAATGTTAATAGTATTACGCACTAAAAATAGTTGTTATTGGTTAAAAGAGTAATAAAATTATATGTATATATTATATTATAATGTATTGTGGCGGTTCCAACCCTTAATTGCATGGTGTTACCTTTCAGCAACAAACTGTATTATATTTTTTGTACGAAGGAAATTTTATTTTAAAATTTGCAATTTTCTGCAGTGGATAAAGTGTGTTGATAAAATGGTTATAGTTTATTATGTGTCACTGTTAATTTATAATAATATTAAATATTACATGTGATTGATTAGCAAAGTAATGTGTACCTATATTAAAAGGTTGCCATCATGTACTTAATGGTTAAAACAATGGGAAATATTTTACAAAGCATTGAAAAACATATTGGAAGGTTTTATAAGATTTCAACCAACAGACCAATAATTATTTCTATCAGACGGGTAAACCAGCGGGAGCGTCCTAGAAGCAAATGAATCGGCTGTGTGTGGGTAATATTAGACGATGATAGAAATGTCGGAAAACTTGACAAGATTAGCGAGGAACACGATCCAGTGGAAGACGTCAAATCGCTGGGATATAGCGTGGATAAAGAAGAGAGAGAATTACTAACTGTTACGTCATGTTATATTTTTGATTATATTGTCAAAATAAATAATCAATAATCTGAAGGCCACGATGGACATTAAGCAATAATGTTATCAACATTAATATTCGCAGTGAAATGATAAAAGTTTATCGTTTTTTCTATAACATTTTTAGGGTCAAGAGTGGGACAACGGAACAATATGTCGCCAGTATTGTCACGACAGTCACGACCGACCTTGACTGCGCTATTTCTGCCAGTGTTGCCAAGTGTGAGAACAAAATATGATTTAAAAACAGTATTTTTTATAATTTACAAACGTCAGTGAAAACTACATTACGGTGAAACTGTGAATTTCGTTTGAAGTGTTAATTATTCCTCATACTTAAAATGCAACATCATATCGATCCACTACTAGATTTGTATTCTTTTTAATACTATAAGAGGCCATGAGGTGTGCACTGGTGTAATTAGTACCTAATATAAGAGAAACACCCAAGTTTTTAAATATCATATAAACAGTGTGACCTCACCGAGGCTTGAACTCGGAGTCCCCCGATGAAAGGCCAGCGCCTCTATTTGCTCGTCTCTATACAATGGATTTTGTGGCGTCGTTTAGGGCCATACTCCACTAACGCGATACGCCGCGTACGACTGGCCACAGCAGTGGGCTTTATCCCATACAAACATGTGTCGCCCCTTACCGCTATCTCCAAGTACAGCCGCGTCAGTGGGTTATGGCCCTTAGTGCCCCTTGAGTACCTCTGTATGACAGCATTTGTTCAACGATTGTCCAATCGCCGAGCAACATATCCACCCTATTGCTATTTCATCTGCTTAGCGATATCTATCACACCGTGTACTCTTATCAGCTTCCTTATTCGTTGGTTTCTTTCTTGATTGTTCCGTCATGTCTGTACAAAATGCAACCATTCCATGCCACGTTGCGCTACGCTCGATAGTCCAATTTTCATACGCATCACTAGGTCACTTTTAAAGACACTATTTTTAGAAATGCACTCCATGTTTGTTTGGTTCTGCGGGCAATCACGTCAAATGCAATATCTTAAAGTATGTTTAGAAAATTATACGAAATATACAATTGAAGATGTTTATTGACTGCGAACAAGTTACCCCATTGCATCCGAAGTTAAGCAATAACTATAAACATACCACATAACCGTGAAGTTTGATAGATTTGACAGAAAATATGACGTAGTTAGAGCGACATCGAGCGGCGCAAACGATGCAATAGATGTCATGTAAGAGCATTCGGAATTATTAATAATAAAATTTATCCAATGTGATTCGTGCGCAGTAGAAGAAATTGCAATCTGCACAATTTAAACGTTAGTAAGTTATTCTACCATCATCGGAATTCGTCATTCAGTGCCGACTTTAGACAGCCTTGAGAAATATCATATTATAATAGTATCAGAATTCTTACTACCTACCACACCTTTTAGAAAACTTTTAGTTACGTACTAAGTATGCAAACTACTTTCAATTTACTACCCTTATGGAAAGCAATATTGTGTGAAATAAAACAAACATTATAGTGCTACCACGACATTACTTTATACCGATAGGTTTAGTTTACTTTAGACAAACTCAACTAAACTGGTTCAGACATTTATTATATTATGGATTAATAAAGTTAGTTTTATTCTATTTTAATTATTAATATATACAGTCGAACTTGGTTATTACCAAAACTGAAATAGCGAGATCTCGGGCGTAATGAGGAAAAAATTGTTGACATTTTAGTTTTTGATTTTCTCCATACATTTATTCACTTTTATAACGAGATACTTCTCGGGTATACCGAGCGAAACTGTTAGTGTGTCAATCGTTTAAAAGCAATATTTTCGACCCTAAGCAATAGAATCCGACCGGGCAGTTAACTAGACCGATGCAACCGGGATCGGATTACGTTTATAACACTAGTTAAGTGTCTTAAGTACCTTGCATATGGTTGAAATTCTATGTAAAATCCAAGTTTTGTGAAGTCAGTAGGTACCAGCGACGGTGGCTCAGCATTTCATTACAATAAACAACTTCTTTTGTAGTTCATGCTTGTTTCGGGGACTTTTACGATGGTTTTCAGATTTTTTATGTTTTATGCTTAAATAGAGCGTGGCGCGAACAATGTTATATAACGATTTATAATGAGTAATACTTATAACGAGAAAATTCAGTTGGTCCCATCTTCCTCGTAATAACCAAGTTCGACTGTAATATTACACTAGTGCGGCAGCCCGATTCTCCACCAGAGCCCAAATCCTCCGTTCAGAACATGCGCAAGAAGCTTACACTATCGAGATTCGTTTCTAGGGATAAGTGTGGTTTCTAGTTATCAAATATGATACCTACCTAAAACTACTCCTTCGGCAAGTTCATCTGGTTATTTGGTCGAGCGAGTCATCTTATCTTGTTAATCTGTTTTCGTGTACCGTTTGTAGTATACTCTGTTATTTTCGATTGATTTTTGTGAACTCTGAATAAATACTAAACTGGAAGTGTTTCTACTTTTATAAATAAAACATACTATAACGTAGCTTTAGTCTGGTCACACATTGAAAATCCTCTCGACTGAGATATATACATCAATATTGCAACTCACTTCCATGCAGACAGGTACTAACAGCCATACCAGGCCAATGACGTCACGTGGTTAGCCGAAACGAACGAAAAAGCAACTTCGGCTGACATGCGCCAATGCGAAATTTTGTTATTATACCGCTCCATTCGCATAAAATTTATGAAACGCGACAAACACATTTTTTTTACCAAAAATGTGTGACAGTACATTAAGTCGCATGTGTTTTGTGAATAATAACACAATCACATCGACAAATTTTACGTGTTGCAGTCGGACGACTGTGACAGGCTTTAGTTTGAAATAAAGTATAGTATATATTATATAATATAGTATACCCACGATAGCCGCTTAATCGTCGGCTTATAACGAAGTTGGTCCCAGGTTCGAATCCTGGGTCTGGAAAGCACACGTCATATTGTTTTTAAATTTGTGTATGAATCAGAGTATGGACATAATAATATTATGTTCAGCAAGTGGCTAAAATATTTTTTTATTAAAATCAAAATTTGTTAATACAAACTTAACCTCCACCCTGTGGAGGCCCATAATATCCTCCACAGAGTGGTATGTTCTTATTAGAATCAGCAATCACAACCCAGCATACTGATAATAATATACCTATTGTGTATACAGAATCTGCGAAATTGTTTCGTTGAACATAGCAACACTGATTTGTGCGTATGCAGCTTGCATACGAAATGTATTTTTATCGTCGCGGTTTTCCCCTTCCTGACTATCTGTCGTCAGCTGACGCGATGAACTTGTATGAACCGAATGAACACTACTTACCCACGCATTTCATCGGAAATCTAACATATTATAATGTTTACTCATTCATGTTTTTATTTACTTGCAAATATTTCCAGGTGGCAATACTATCTGTCATCGTTCTCATACGTTTACACCCAGTCTTTCTCTCTCATACGTTTACGTTTTTATAGTTGGTATATTACAAACTGAGGTCGCCACGCACTCAAATCTGCTTTGACTGAGTTTACTGTTTACTGAGACTTAGGCCATCCTCCCACGGCGCAACTTATGTCCGTCGGAACTGAAACTAAAATTCCAGCCAGTATCTAGCTAATGTATTTCAATGGCGGCTCGCTGACGGCGAGACTGGAATCTCTCGGCTTCAAAACGGTCGCGAAGAGATGCGACATGCTAGTCGCGCGGTCTCTCAAGTTTCCAGTCACCGTAAAACAGTGGTACCAACATCATTAGATTCGGTTAAAAATCATATTTTCTTACCAAAATTGGTAGCACTGCGAACAAGTGTCATGCTATAAAAACCATTTACAACCCAAGACGTCAAAAGTACAAGACAAGCAAAATTGAAATAACCTAATTTTATTCAAGTAAACGCGGCAGCGTGCGTGTTGTTGGTTTTTGTACAAAACAGCTGATGGTCCAGTTTGACAGTTTGAGGTTATGTGATTATTATTTCAAGTGGTTTCAGTAGCGCCGTGTGCGAATCATCACATTGGTCAGTTTGTGAGTACCATCACCAACCAGTTCCACCAGATTTCAGTTGCGCCGTGGGAGGAGGGCCTTAATTTAATAAAAAAGTTCCCATACTAGAGAGGAGCACGAATAATTAATACAAATAAATGATTCTAACCATCGATAGAACCATCGATATTTGAAATTCAATGCCACAACCTGTATAATGTCTAAACTTATATAATTTTGACAGGTTGACAAGCAAGTGAGTCGTCGAACAGCGCTTAGTGGTTCATGTTTGCGGACAGCCATAAACCTTTGAGGCATTTTAAATGAAGCAAATTGCCTTTTATCGTCACAAACGCAATTTTTATCGTGCACACGATGATAAGTTTTAGTTTTTTTTTTGGACACTCGTTGCACTCATCGTGACTGTAAGGGGATTTTGTGACTTTCGGTCATAAAAAAATTATGACTAACTTAATGTGCAACCAATACCTCAGTTTACATGTTGTATTCAATACCTCTCGGCAATTCTCCGTAGTCAATAGTGTGTGCGTAATTAATTATCATTAGTTAATTTAAGCAAATTAATCACACCTTATCACGATAGTGTCGCGACATTCGCGCGAAGGTCTAATCCACGAGCCAGGTTCTTGACCTGTTTTGTTCCACATCCTTCTAGAAATTGCATGCTCTTGCAGTATGTTGATGCATTGTTTTATCGCATTAGGGGCATTGCATTATGACAGTTGCATCATCCTTTAAATGAAAGTGCAATTACTGGTATCACACGATAGTGACAGTGATTGTGCAATATATTAAATGTATTACAAATGGTTTTAATATATATGAAGAATAACTTTGCGTAAGTTGTGATCTACTAGGATTCAAAACTAGCAGTTATTCACCACAATTTCTAATTGTCATTCTTCAACATAAAGGTATTTTACTTAAACAACACGTGTTCTAACTAACTGACTAACGTCAAACTATTCTCCTAGCGTGTAAAGAGTCTACTGCACGACGGTAAGAAATACTACGCCTCAGATTAAAAAGAAGGGATTTACATAATGTGTAAATATTATTGTATTTCTCTCACTCCTATGACAAGTTGTGGCCGTTGTGGGTGATACAATATGAATTAAGTGATACAACGAGGTCTTGCAGGCTAAGAGAATTAAAAATAGGAATGATTATGTAATGCTTCTCTTTCATAATCTCAATGATTTTTTTTTCGACCATGTCCGATTCTAATAAGATCATATTATGGGCCTCCACAGAGCAGAGGTTTGTATTTATAGATTTTGTTTTTACGAGAAATGGATGTCAGCCACTTGCTCAACCTATTAGGTACATATCCTGACTCATACACAAATTGAAAAACAATATATGTATTTGTTAGACCCAGGATTCGAACCTGGTACCCATGGCGTTATAGGCCGACGCTTAAGCCGCGCGGCCACCGTGGGTGTTGAAATTATATTATATTACAACTGCATGGCTACCCACTTACATGTTACTATATATAAAATGTTAGGTTATTGGTTGAAGGTTAAAGCTATGTTGCCTATAGTTACCAATTGGAGTCATGAAAACCCTCTCTTTTCAATATCAATAAAAAATCGTGGAGATCGATAAAAAAAATCTTGCCATTTATAATCTATCGATAGAGCCTAAGATCGAGAGTGTTTGTTTAACGATGTGTTCACATCTAAAGTTGGAGTCGTTATTGTACCATAATGTAAAATTTCGAATACAAAATACATATTTCACCATTGGGGAGCACATAGTTTTGCACCCCTCGCTAATGGCTGATAGGCTTGATACGAGGAAACGTTTCCGATCCAGAATAAGTCATGGCTGCGACCATTGACAGGCGCATGTAAATTCAAATTATTTAAAACACCAGTGTGTCTATTCTATACTTATGGACCGCTATATTATCACTTTATCATATTTATGTATTGAAGTATTATAATTATTGTTACAATAAGTTAGCCGTCTAGACAGTAAAAACTGTCTATCTCGCTCTGAAGTTAACACAGCCAAGAAAGGTGCTGTTAAAAATAGAACTTATTGTAACAATTACAACTAATTTATTGTAATTGTTAAAATAAGTGCTAATATTTCAATACAAACTTACCCTAAATAGATGCCGTAGATGCCGAAAAACAGTCTTGTGTATAGAATAGACACGCTGGATTAGAAACCATCCCTCGCGATAACAGTCAAAAATGTTTTAAGAGCAGAAAAGACCTTCGAGATTCAAGAGAGTGAAAAGTAAGCATGCCTTGTAGAAAGGCAGTCGGAAAATAATCATTTGACGAATTATCATGTGATATGTAGAGGCCCTGCGACTACTTGATGTTGGTAACTTTATACATATCTAGTGCAGTCATGTACACTTCGAGTAGGCTCCTCCATTTTGAAAACGCGATGGACGTGATTGACATGCAATCAACACATAATATGTTTCGATTTTATGATATGACAAGTTATATAAAAACCAAACGATATATTATTGTAAAGCAGTAAGCATTGTAAGATTACGGTTCTCGAAGCTATTTTGGATTTAGAGGCTATCATCAGGAAATTGAGATAACATTGGAGTTATCGCGGTCCAAATCCAACGTCGTTTGGCTAAGTCCGGTTAGGCTCGGCTACACAGATACTATGTTTTGTTCACTGAATCTATATTATACCCAATATAGGGGGTAACACTTTAACCCTTCGCTCAGCGAGGTGGTGTATTCAAATATTGCCTACGAAATAAAATTATTTTCACACAGTTATACATTATATTATTAAAAAAAAATACTATTTAAATATAAGTTTTCTTATCAATGTAAGTGAAGAATAATTGCCGACTTAATAGGTTAAGGGTTAAGTGAATGACAAATCGTCAGCTGAATGCAGAACTATTCTAACTCACATTTGAAATATTTTGCAGAAGATTTTTTTGAAACAGCCTACTTCAGTTATTTATTATTTATATAGACAAGTGTATGGACCGATTTTCTCAACAATAATCCTCCTAAAATATGATGCGTACATTTATCCATAAAGATGTTGTTTCAAAAAACTCTCTCGAAAAATTTCAAATGTAGGTTAGAATGGTTCTGCATTCAGCTGACGAAATGTTCATTTAGCTTTTCAGATAAGAAAAAGGGGAATGATCTTGTAACAGTGGCGAGGGGTGGAGGTAGGCTGTGAAGATTCGACATAAATAGTGCACACTAAGCTAGTGAACTAAGAATACAATTTGCAGATGGTGCTGGCTAGTTCTTAAAATTCAATTAAACCCTGCCTAAACCATAATAGTTTAGTCATGCTATGGGCGATCCGACAAAAATAGTGCACACTTTTTCAGTCATACCTATTTGTTTTTATTGAATTAAGAATACATAATATCGTCACTGTTCTGGCAGAAGACACTAATTCGAAAAAATGACATATTGAGTTAGTTATACCAAAATGTTCCTTATTTCAAACATTAGCGTCTGGAAACCTTCTTAATAAATAAACAGTCTTTATTTTAAAGTCATCCTTTTTACGATTACTTAATAAACTCACATGATAGACCATTTCGAACATTTTAACAACTTCAAAGTCAAATTACTCAAAACGAGTATTCTCCAGTTAGTGTGTTCTGCCAGAACAGAGACGATATTACAGATGGTGTTAAACTTAACCATAATCGATAAAAAATATTCTTTTATCTATAAAATATCTAAAATTATGTTTGGCTTAACAAATATTATTTTAACTATTATCTACTATGGCTTGGATTAGGCAGGGTTTAATCGAATTTAAAAAACTGACAAACACTATCTACACATTGTAGTATTGGTCCAATGAAATCGAATTCGTTTGACTGACAAAGTGTGGACTATTTATGTCGAATCTTAAGGCTATACTTCAGCTGTGGCATAGTCTAAAAATATCGTGACTACGCGACGCGCAGATTGTGAAAACGACGCGTGCGGAACAAAACATAATTTGTCATAAAAATTCAACATGCGTCCATTTAATTTTATGTTTATTGTTATATTAGAAATAATAATAATATATTCATTGACATGTTTTCTTTTTCGAGTACATGAGTGACGTTTTTTAGTCATCTTTACACGATTCAAGAATATATTCCTCCGACGCCATCACAAAACAAATTGACGTACTCACATCTCGACTACCTCTCTCCGATTATTATTGTCAACGTATTATTGCATGCTACGAACCGGTTAAATGAACCACGGCGACACAGGGTCGGCAGATTGAACATTGAGGAATGAAATTTCGGAGTGGCAGTGGGCGGGACACAATCACGTGTCGTCAGGTTATCTGATCAGGTGAGCCGCGAATCGACAGTCATTTCGGAACGTGGGGTACAGGTATATCTCTCGGATAGATTGTGCGGCGATAGAGCATTGGCGCACATGGCAAGGGGCCAAATAATTGTCAATACTACAAAATATGAGACGATTTACTAACCTTTACGTATATTATGATATAACATATAACCAGCAAATTTACGCAAATTTAGTTTAGCATTAAAAACATTTTCAAGCAAGCAGTTTTTAAGCACATCAGAGACAGATTTGTTCTTTAAATCGATTTCTACTTAAAAATAACTTAGAAATCAAAATTAAGATACAATTTAAAAGAAAATATAGATTGGGTACTTGTCTTTGTTTGTTGAATCGGTGTCAGATAAAACGGTATAATTTTGTAGTACCTGTGCATTATCACCAAATGAAACAATAGCAGGGTAACTCGACAATAAAATTTTAGTTTTAGCCAGTTTAATCTAATCTCATCATCAGTTTAATCTTATCTCAGTTTAATCTATTTCAAATAGTGAAATTTTGTAATGTGTTTAAATGTGCGGGCTTGGTGTTTAAAAAAGGCGCGTAGGTAAATGGTGACACACCTTCTCTTTTCATAATAATCCTCCACCTCTACCCCCCCCCACATCAGACTCACAGTCTTAGTTGGGCTAATGTTTTTTAAGGGACTGATATATTCAGGCCATCTCACTAAATTAAGAATTTCGACGGTAGTGCTAGTTATTAATTATCTTTGAATCCAATGCAGTGACTTGTTTGTAGTAAATGAATATTTAAAATTATAACCATATGTATTGCACTCGAAGAATGAGCAACAACTTGCACTACCATCAAAGTTTACAGTTTAGTGTCACGACCCGACTATTATTATAGTGGGTTTTGGTTTTGATAAATATCCGCCTGTCGGGATAAATAATTTGTCTTAAACTGTTTAGCTCAATATTTTTTGTATCTTTTACTAGGTCAAGTGAATGAAAAAACCATGACATCGCTGCCAAATATCGTTTTCTCACTCTATAATAACTCTAAAAATAAAAAAAACGAAACGATTCAATATTATTACGATAAAGGACGATTACCAATTTCTTCAATAGTTTGACATAAAGTGTTGAGATTTCGTCTCACATGATTTATAAATAACTAAAAAACTCTATCTTTCTATCTACTATCTTTCAAACTAATAATATTGTGTTGTATTCATTAGGAATTTACATTAAAATGCAGTGATTTTTTTTAAATTTTAGTGCACCTTAACCTTAACTTAAAAAGAACCGCCACTGTGTCTTCATTGGTACATATCGATATCGGATGACATTAAATTTGAAGCTAGAATGACATTGTGCTTGTAAGTGTAATATATATTATTATACGTTACAGGCACACTATTTTCAACACATACATACAATGCGACGTGAACTAAGCTGGGATCGATAGTAAACTCAAACATTATAGTTAGGTACATATACATAGCTACTTAGTAATTTGAATTTGGAACAATTTATGTCACTATGTATAGACAGAGGTGGCGAGAATATCCGATGGAGGGAGGTAAAAAAATATTAACCGAAAAGAATAGTGCATTGATATTAATATTACTATACATCATTATATTTGTGTTTTAATTATTTTACCAGTGCTCACGTATGCATATGAAACATCGACAATTAATTTTAAAAAAATTCAAAAAAATTGAGACGCGCAACGTGAGATGGAAAGGTGCATGTTGGGCATAATGCAGAAAGATCACAAAATAAATAAATGGTCAAGGAGGCCATACGTGAGTACGCGATCTTATAGAGGTCGCTGAGCAGATGAAATGGCAATGACACTCGGCGAGTGGACAACCGTTGGACAAGCGCTATCATACAGTGGTACCCTTTGGATAGTCGAACTCATAGAGAAGAGTGGAGGAAGCTAGAGGAGGCCTTCATACAGCAGTGGATTTAACCACTGCTGCTGATGATGATACGGGCACACAAATCGAAATTATCGCATTAATACAATTTCAATTTGTTTCACTATTACAATGAATTTCTACCAAGCAAAATGTATAATCGCTAAAACTACTGCTAAAAGAAAATACAATCTGTCTTACCGTATATCTGAATGCGATGTAATCCTTTGCAAGCTATAATATATACGGGGATTTTAATAATTTTAATTACCTACGTCCTACGGTGAGTATAGTATGTAATGCAGGTAGAATAAATTCGAGATTGCAATACCGGTATTTTAAAACCGGTATCACAGTATTTTTCGGTTCCGAAATACCGGTTTTAATAATCAGACAATACCGATATATTCGGTATTCACGGTGGAAACAAAATGTATTAATTCACATAAAAGGCTTAACGGCCCACATGCTCGTCGTAGGTCAAAATTGAGTTTTTATTGTATTAGAGCGAGAGGTTTAAAAGAATACCATTTTATGTAACAAACATACTTTATGCAGTCATGAAATGTTTAAAATAAATATGAGGGATTATAAGGCTTCAAAATTATATAAATAGATTATCTACAACGTTTAAGGAGTGTCCAGGATCATGGTTTGAAAATACAATAAAAACTCAATTTTGACCTACGACGAGCATGTCCCCCCTTAACATGACTGTATTTTTATCGGATTACGCGATGTCTGGTTTGCTTCCGTGGCCATTCTCGACGATGGCCAGCAATGACACATATAAAATATTCATATTTTAAAGAGATTTAACATATTGGTAGACCCTTCTGTATTTTCCAATTAATTTACAAATACCGGTATTGATATTTTCATTCGGTATTGTAATCCCTAGGTAGAATGGTGTCAGATTGTTGTGTTGTGGCAGTGCAGATGACTCAGATAAGTGTTGGTATCATTACTTTCAAACGACACTAACACTGTTCCAAAGTGATTTCGTCGTAGCCGCAATGCCAGAAGAATCTGTCTTTTTTCTATTCTAATAAATATAATTAATTACTTTATCTTATAGATAATGTCTTATAATATTATCATCTTTTATAGATATGTATAATTTTATTGTATAAATTACCTACGTAATTTGTACGAAAATATTTCTGCTAATGAAAAATTACCGAAACCATTAAGCCGATGCAGAAATGACGGAAGAGCATGCAAGCCGAATGGAATTCTTATCGATAATTTGTTTGCTAAAGCGGTGATTTGTACGAATTAAAAAAAAGAATAATACGAATACAATATGGAATGGGGACAATGGTATTCCACTTAGAAAATTGGACATTATTTCTAAATAAATTCTTTTTCTTTTGAATTGATATGAAACACAATGATTGAAAAAGCATGTAAGTAAGTAGGTACATATTATTATCCATAGAAATTTCATTATAGTATTTTTTTTTTATTTCGAAGTAATATTAAATTTTGTAATTTAATTTAAAGAAATGTAATAAAAACGTTACGTAAATATAAATAAATGTAGATAGATAGTATATCTAATGAAAAAATAAATATGAATATACAAAAAATACGAAAAATAAATTTGTCAAAGCATGTCTAATACAAATATTATTTGGAAATGGTTGTGTGGACTTTGCTATTTAGATGAAATAAAGATGCTTAGGTCGGCTGCTCATTACCATGACGACGGCTAAACACAGTAACATATCTCAGGAATTATCAGTCTAACCCTAGGTGAAGACTTATGGGCCAGTTCCAGCATGAGTATACTTTGCTAGTGAATATAGAGGTATCGCACGAGCATCACGTGACGACGCACAGGCTGAATACCACTGGGTTACTAATTGAATGGTTGATGAACGAGTGTATTACATTCAGTTACATACTATCTACATTCTTTTAATAAATGTGTTAACTATGTATTAGCTTATTAACTATACAATAAGAGTAGGTAAAACTGGAATATTGACAAAAAATGTGGTTTTCAAACGATAAGATCAAGGCCCACTATAGTCAGGCTGTGACACAAAACTGTATACTAACCTATAATATGGTAGTGCTAGTTATAATGCGATATAATAAACTGTTTATAATAATAATTTATAATAATGATGGTTGTAATTTAAACGAAATATGCAAGTAAAAATCGTTATTTATTGCGAACAGGTTACCACATTGTGTTTGGTTACATGTAAAGTGTACGTAAAAAAATTCACCGTGGCACAGTTTGCCGTGAGCTTTCTATCGGAAAGAGATGATCGTATACTATACGGTCTCTAATTTTATTAGATTCAATATGAACATTAATTCAATTTTTATAGCTGATTCTGGCAAAATTCATGAATTCAAGAATGAAAACCTAACCTAATAAATAATCCAGTATATCGGCTGTTTAAAAATGTGTTTGCTGCTGCCTTCTTGTAAAGTGTAAACCGACAAAAACAGTGTTTTATTTAGGTATGAATTTTATTTCAATACTATTTATAGGACCCAAAGAGGTTTGTCGGTCTTTAATATACGGCCATATATTTCCGATATAACATTTCACAGTGAAGTGTAATACAGCGAACTGCATACGTACGATACACGGGACACGATTGTGTTTCAAGATCATCAATAATTATTAGTAGTTACCCTAATCCTAATTCGCAATTCAGTGCCGCTGCCTGAATATAGCCGGTCTTGGATAAAATAGTGTTACTGAATACTATTTCGCTATTCGCTTGTTATAAACTACTTGTCAAGGCAAATATTCTTGTTTTATTAGAATTATTCTTAATATGACAGCCGTGTCAGGAACGTCAATCCTCGAATATACTATATACAATATGTTAAGAAGATAGTGTGCTATACCTGGAACTATTTTCAGATATACACCGGCATACGTAAGCAATAAACCCCTTAAGGTACGATAGCATTGGCGTGTTGAGGTGAAAATCTATTAATACATAATATAATATGTACATTTGTAGAAGATAGCCAGACTTCCGCACGACCTACTTCGTGGAAAGTACGTACATAATAATATAATATGTAAAGTTATAAATTATGTATGCAAATATTAATAAATCTCTGAGTGCCCCAGTAATGAACACTTCGTGTGATAGGAATGTGTAGTTTGAAGTGTATATGTTACGCCGAATGTGCGAAATTGATTATTACATGAAATGGGAAAAATTTTGACTAAATCATGAAAAATGCAAGCCCGTTGCATTATTCATGAATTAGACAAAATACCTGTCGAGTGCGTGAATTCGGCAGTAATTTTTCTGCCTAGTTCATGCATTGGGCAAATTAGATAGTAGCGCTACGGTGGTGTTTTTTGCAACTAAACTAAATGTGTCAAATATTCATGCATTGGTCAAAATTTACGTATATTATCTATGGTCAAAATAGATGGTCGCGCTCCGGTGGTGTTTTTTGCAACCAATCAAACTAACCAAATGTGTCAAATGTCATTCAGAAATATAAAAATATATCAATCAATAACTGCAAATACGTTCATATCCATTTACTATGCCTACTAAAAAAATCTAGAACTATACCTAATATGATAACGGAAGAATTTTATTAAAAGGTATTTTCGCGATTTGATTCGTGCTTGGGTATCAATCGTGCAATGGTCGATTGTATGCTTGTGATAGTTTGTTGACACTTGTTAGCTAACCTCAAAATGGACATTCAGTTGAATTCAGAATTACAAAACCTAACCTAAACTAATAATAATAATATTATATTATGTCCAATTATAACTAATAAAACCATCCGTATTAAATTTACTTTTTCCACTGTCATGTTGACAGTTTAAGTATTCCATACCTTGGCAAATTCATGCACTCGGCAGATAATTTACCTAATTCATGAATAAGGTAACGGGCATGACTATCACATAAATTAGCCAAAATTTTGCCCATTTCATGTAACAGTCAATTTCGCATATTCGGCGTAACATAATATATAACACTATTTACGAATATTATATTAGTGCATCAGCGGTGGAGTAGCAGCGTGATGTACACATAATATGAAGCAGTGAGTCGAATAACGCGTTTGGCAAATTCATATGTTGCTTTTTACGTGTGTTCGTGAATCCGCATTTGATTGTAGAGCGAATGAATCGAAATATAAACAAGGCAGCTTATCAATACTCAATAACCTTCCCGGCAACTATTTTATGAGACAATGGCCACAAGTTCAAATCACATTTGATAATATGCCTTATTGTAACGTGTAAACAATGTATTTGCAAAATAAGAGCATTGTCTCAAAACAATAACCTACAAGGGAATTGCCACAAATACCGCGAAATTATTTTTTTGACACATAGTAATAAAGTGGAAAATATTTGTGTAAATCAGTCTATTTTTTCTTGGCATCATTTATAATCATTATTAGTAAAGACCAGTGGTCGGCAAACTCATTAGTCAAGAGAGCCAAATATTGAACATTAGAACGATTTTGATTTCTTTTGAGAGCCAAATTTCTTAAACTAAAACTATATAAATGTAGGTACACTGCGTATTAACTGAATAAACTTTACTTAAAGTTTGGTGTCTTAATTAAACTTTAGGTACACTGAATAAAACTTGATATCATACTTAATAATTAAATTAAAATGTAAGTAAGGTATCCATAAAATTAAATCATGACAAACACTTAATATGAATAATGGCCTTCCATCTCCTTGAAAAGTTTGGGTAAATCAGGCTTGTATGTTGTTGTTTTAAATTTTAGGCACGATTTCAGGTTCTCATCAATAAGACGACTTCTCAATTTACTCTTGATAAGGTTCATGCTTGAAAAAGATTGTTCGCATGAATGTGGAGAATCGGAAAGGGATAGAACAGCAAACGCTAGTTTTTTTCAATTGATCGTATTATAAGTCAGGAACACTATTCCAGGTGTTAAAAATTGTCATGTCTTCCTTCTCCAGGTCATTCAAAGCAGACTACTAAGCTTGTGCTGTGAAACATTATCACATTTGTTTTTCTCCAATATGTCCATTATAATCACGGAGATGTTCAAATTTAGAGCTCCATAATTCTTTATTGATAAGCTTTATCGATAATAGAGTAGATAATCTTAATCACCAATTCCATAACTTTGCAAAGGTCTGCGCACAAAGCTCTTCTTGACGAATGATGCTTTTATTTCTTTCAGGATAGAAACAACCCCTTTTCTTACGCCGCTCACAATTTTATCGTGTAGAATATATTATGATGTTTTCCATACACTCAATTACAGCATTTGCAATATCGTTTACCAGTGCGTGAGTGCGTGAACACCGAACCGGCCCCAGCGCGCGCCAGCACTCTCAACATAACGGTTAGCGTCTGGCATCCTGTATAAACCGTCCCCCTAGATACAGAAGCCACTAACCAGCATGACCTCCAAATTACAGTCCACTGCTAAAAGCGCAACCAAGGGTTTTTTAATATTTTCTGTTCGTTTGACCGCATAGTTTAGTAAAACCTTCAAAGTTCTATCTATATGCCAATAGAATTAAAATATAATTAATCATAAACGATGAAGCATGATTTAATAAGAGCGATATACTCGTACCTATTACAAGCTTTCCACTGTCTGTTATTAAGATTTTAGATAAACTAAGTTATTCAAAGAAATACGAAAAAAAACAATCAAAACTTTTAAGCTAATGAAGCGATTTTTTCTCCTGTAAAATTTTTATTATCACATCAGAGGTTTTAACAGCTTAAAATGACGAAATGTTGATTTGACAAATATTATCATCTGACATACAACACTGATACGAACATAGTTTAAATTCTACAAGATAATTATCAGTCGTGGTCCAATGTAAATGAGTTAGGTACGGTAACTCGTAGAGTGTAGGAAGTAGATTAATATACCAGAAGATGTATTCTGATAAGGACCGGATTGTCATCAGCCGAATAACATTCGCCCCCTTTTGAACTACGAATACCTACATACATTATATGTTCATATATTATTGTAGGAGGAATAATATGTCTTCGATAATTCTAATCTGCGTCGGCATAAACGAATGGATTTGTTATTCATTGAATATTCATTTTTTTTTTTTTTTTTTTGTGCACTAAACATTTTTCTCTTCAGGTACTATAGAAGTACACTGAACGTCAGTTTTTCAATCCTAGAATCGCAGGTTTGAATCTCACAAATCACTATTCTGCTTTGTAAATATAAAATAAAACTATGGCTTAGAAAACTGAATATGAATTATAACACATGAACTCGACATGAACTTATTACGAGGCTTATAAATTATTGGAACATTTTAGTAAACCAAATATACCAATCATAATAAGATTAATAAACATCCATGTGATTCAGTTGGTATCTAATTCGTTGATTAAATAATACTGTTGATTGACAATTTTATTGCTGACGGCATGAGTCTGCGAGTCCTCACGGTCCTCATGAGTCATGACTGTTCGTGCAATAGAGTCATAGTTAGCAAATTACGTGTAACAATATTTTTTCAAGAAAGTGATTACACGAAACAATAAACAATTAAAGGTTAAACTTTTCGCAACCCACCCCCCCAATTTGGAAACATCTGCCTTAGGTCATGATAAGACCAAATACCGTGTCCACATTGGCATGTTGCTATTAAATTTCACGAAATTTATATTACTATAAATTATTTTAATCGAAATTTAATGAGGATGTGACCACAATCTTATTTATGGCACTACAACCCTTGGTAGGCCTTGGCCTCCTTCAAAAACGAACTTCATAGACGATCCAGCGCCGACACTCTCCAATTGCTTTGACCTAACATTTTTAAATCTCCCGTGGCACAGTCCAGCCATCTCAGTTTCGGCCGTCCAGGTCTTCTCTTGCCAACAGGGATTGCGTACATAGCTTGCCTCGCCGGTATATCCTCCGGCATTCTATGCAACTGACAATATAATGCATTATAATGGCATGCAATTAATTGTTTTAAATTAAATACGATATTCCATTAGGTATGTATTATTCTTGTATATTCACAGGGTGAGGCAGATAGTTTTTTTTAAAAATAGAATTATTAATAACCATGTCCTTGCTTTTTCGTACAAGGTGGTTGTTAGTAATTTTGAACAATCGCGAACACCGAGGCTTTGAAAAAATCACATAAATATTGTGTCCTCACGGGGAATCGAACCCAGAACTCTCGGGTGGAAGACCAGCGCATTACGCACTGCACCACGAGAGCTGCCGAGGCTCATTCTGTGCGTACTTGGCGTAGACAAGTCATTTATTTTTGTAGTCTTGATAATGGTGTTACAACCGAAATAAGGCTTACAGATATCTTGTAGAATTTAATATGATTTATATTATTATTTTGTAAAATGAAAATCAATTAAGTAAATGCTGACTCAAATAATATTTTTCTGGAATGAGTTAATTCGTCCGTGGCACGGATCAGGTGAACAGTGAAATATTTGTCACGTATCAGACCCTAAAGAAAATCCGCTTTTGTAGGTCACTAAATGACGTTTCAAGACCAAATTTACATTGAATTATATATGCATATTATAATGAAATTTATTCGAAAGTTTTACAAGCACGCCTGGGACAATCATGTCGAACAGATTTATATCGGATCTTTGATATAAGTATGTTGTAAGATCAAACGTGATTTATAATTATTCTAACATCGTCTTTTTGATTAGGGTTTTCGAAGTCGTAACCATGTAGATTGTAGATGACGTGTGACAGGAAGATGTACTCTCATGAATTGCTAGACCCTGAAAGTACGCAAGACTACGCCCAACATCTGTGGTGTTTTTATGCAAATGGTAATCACGAGCATATAGGTGGGTCAGTTATACTTCGGGACTAAGAAGATAATAATCTAATACTATTATTATCCTACGGCTTTTCCCGCTTCGGCGAGCGATTGTGTACCTTATTTGTCATGTCTGATAGGGTCGAAAAATATACATCCGCTGATTGTTCTTTTTTTTCAATACAAATGTCTGGAAATTGAGAAATTTCCACTCTTAATATATTAATACTAATGAATATGTACGTACACACTAATGTCAAAGAAGAATTAGGAAAGTAGAATATGATGTTAAACAATTAATTAAATCCTAAACAAACAAAAAAAAATGCTTACATAAAATTTAATTTTAATTTTTAAAAATATCTAAATTTAAATACTATTTAACGTCAAAGATAAAACTTTTTTGAAATGTACAAATTTTGAGTTATTTACTTGAAGGCTGACAATCAAAAGCCTTCAAATGTAGTGTAATTTGCCGATGTATTACAATAATTTGATGGTAAATGTCACAAAATTCTATAAAAATGTGATATATTTACGTACGTATTATTACAGCCTTTGAACGTACGAAAATATACATTACGATGCATTTTTGAGTAGATATATTATAACAACTATTACAATATTATTTTACATATTGATGCTTATGTTACTATTATTATCAACTATAAAAAATATTTTTATTACGGTAGACTTTAAATAATCGCCAAGTAATAGTCTTCACCATAGTAATAACCTACGTAGTCCAGTGGGTAAAGCATTGGCTTCTCATTTGTGGGCTCCGGATTCGATACGATTGGTGAGGTCACACTACATTTGTGTGATTTTCTCAAAGCCTAAATGTTTATAAAATTGTTTATCTTCGCTACTGTCATTAGCCCACATACCCTGTTGTAGTGTTAAAATGAAAATAAAAACGATTAAAACCTGTTATATTGACCCAATTTTTTAAATCGAAAATATAATTTCAGTGACTCTGAGATATTGGTTGAATGTGTATTTTACGATTAATCTCGCAAATGCGTCCATGAAAAAGTAATATTAGAAACCATTAGAATAATAAATAATGGATATTGAAGTAATTGTTTGCCCGCAAACAAGACATTAAATTAAATTTCAATTCATTACTCCACGTCCAAAAGTGTCTCGTCGAAGCGTTTAAGTAATAATCCCATCTTGTATACACTAAGATATATTTTAACATCGACATTATTTAAGTATAGCTTCAATTCAGGGTTGTACTAACCTTTCATTATTTATTTTAATTATCTAATTAATTTTGTTTAAATAATATTACTCTTTAGTAAAAGGACGTTATTTAAAATATTAATGTATTTGTCGAGAAGTGATCCGGTGGTGTAAACGTGCTTTAAACGTATTTTTATTTTTTATTAAGCTACAAAGTCTCAACTAAGGTGTAGTTAGTAGTAGTGTAGTAGTAGTGTTAGTATGTCACTGCGTAGCATAGAGGTAAATGCGACGGACAGGGCGCGTAAACCCAGGAGATGCAGGGTTCGATTCCCTGCCGGGGTGGCTTACTTTTTTCAAAAAGATTTTTTCTATTGGTTATAATACATTTTCTCAGAAAGTGTTTTTCAAAATTATGTATGTTTAAGGTGTAGAGATTTTACCCAATTGTACAACTGACACGTTATTATCTATGCTCATGTTTAGAGCATAGACAATGGCGAGTCGGAAATGACAGTTGTCTAGAGACCTTCAAGATATGAAGAGGTTACAAGGACACTCAGCCTTTTTCCAAATTATCACGTTAAAAGGATTATGATAAACCATTACACGTAAAACATAGTTTACTATAACTTCATGCTATATGCCGTGTAGTACCACTAGTGTATTTGTGCTATATATACAAAACTATATGCCGTCTAAATATAAAATAAAAACGGGGGTAGTTGACTAAGCATATAACAACTACTTCCCTTATAAAGACTTATATGTAATAACAGTACATTTCTATAGGATTAATAACTGAAATCGAGCATTTTTTTTTAAATATCATAACATATGAACTTTAAACGACTGTGTACGAAAAAGCATGGGGCATGTTTTTTATAATATGTGAGTTACTGAGGCTTTACAAAATAAGATATTTTCAAACTGTAATTATTATATAGCAGTGGCGAAGGGTGGAGGTAGGCTGTTAATATCAGTCATACATAGTGCATACTAAACGTTGTCAGGCATACGTATTAAATTTGATTTCATTGAAGACTACAATTTACAAACGGTGTTTTAAAATTAAATTAAGCCCTGCGAAACCAAGCCATAATAAATTACAGTCTAAAAATTAATCAGCAGTTACATCATACATAACTTTGGATATTTTATAGCTGATAGAATAATATTTTTTATCTATTATAGACCAATAAAAATATTTACAATTTAATTTTTGTGTAGGTTGATTGAATATAATATAATATAATATAATGTATCGTCGTGTATGGTTGATCAAGTGACTTAATTTACTTCAGAAATTTTTGAAAAATAGATTTTTGGCGCCTTATTAGAGCACAGTCAGCAGTGCTGCCACCTAGCGGGATAACGATGCAGATTTATTTAGCTTATGTATAGCTGTGAAAAATGAGTAGGTACCAAAAAAACAAATGAAATTCAATTGACTGATAGTAAAGATAATAAATGTATTTGATTATTGTGCCCTCCACTAAATTTTTTTCTATGCTCCTGATGAAAATAAGGCTGGGAACCCCTGTCCTACGGTATTAAGTGCGCAGATCACCTTGAATTTCCATACCCTGCCTTGATATAATAATATATATCCTTTTCAAATAAGTGGTGGTAAATACAGCCTGCCGGAGAAGCTTGCGACGTCGCGTTCGTTGCGAAAGGAAAACTTTTAATTGATGAATCAATTTGAACAAAATGATGCCTGCGGCGCTGAAACAGCGACAAACTTTCGCGATGGCCTTTTCAACCAGAAGCTTTTGCTCAGAGTTGTAACCAACAGCTTCCATATAGCAACATATTATGATTTAGTTCCTATCTTTAATATAGTGCGTGTACAATGTACCGACTATATCTATATAGATGAAATCACTACAATCTATACTTAATATAACAGTGGCGACGGGTGGAGGTAGGCCGAGCTAGCACGGAATGTGCCGTGCTAAGAACACGACTGGCGTGTAGCCATTAGATACTTATACATTCACTGCTGACCAGTTGATTACCACATTTAATTAACATGTTAATTGCTATACGTCAGGTGTGTCTTTAGCATTGACCGAGTTGTGATAATTGATAATGGTCAGCAGTGAATGAGTTTTAAGATTTGACATAAATAGTGCATACTAAACTTTGTTAGTTGTGTCACTAGATTTCAAAATCAGCCATGTCCATAATAGATGAATAGGAGAAAAACAGCTTTTTGTTTACTCAAATTCACAGTCACAAGGGTGAAAGTTTATATTATTTAGAGTATAGAATATTTAAAATTAATAAATTCCACACTTTGACAATGCAGAAATGTTAGAAAGAAGTAATTCTTCAGAAATTCACAAAAAAGTCAAAAATACCTAATGGTGGATTTGGCTGATTTTTAAATGTAGCGACACAGTTATACTTATTTGTTTTCATTCAACTAAGAATACGATTTATAGATGGTGCTGGTAAGTTTTTAAAATTCAATTAAACCCTGCCCAAATCAAACCAGAATAGTTTAGGTATGATATAGGTGACCTGACAAAAACAATCTGAAAAACGATCTAACGAACAAAAACAACAAACTTTTTCGAATAAGAATACATATTGTTAAAGATGGTGTTAGTTAGTTTTTTTTAATTCATTAAGCCCTGCCTAAACCAAACCAAAATATATAAAAAAATATTCTTCTATCTGTAAAATATCTAATATTAAGTATGATTTAATGGCATAATTTTAGATATGTTATGGATACGCGAATATTTTTTGACTGTGACTTGGATTAGGCAGGGCTTAATTGAATTTTAAAAAAGTAACAAACACTATCTATACATTCTAGTCTTAGTTTAATTAAAACAAATACGTTTGATTAACAATGTATAGTGTGCACTATTTATGTCGGATCTTAACAGCCTACCTCCACCCTTCGCCACTGTAATAATATAATAATAATACAATTTCGCATATTTTTAAAACTCTGCCTCGTATTATTATTGTATTCAGGGGCGGCTCTACCCTTAGTGTTCTTAGGGACTATACCCACATCGTTATCATGTCAAAAATACACATCTGATATTTTTATCATTTTCATAATATGGTTACTTAGTTACATGATTAAATGAACTATTTAATTTATTTTATCCACCGAAACCAGTCGCAATTTTAAAGAGATATTTATTATTGTCATAAAAATAAATAAAGCAATGATTGTAAATTATGTAATATCATAATGGTAATTATGTGGTATTAACATAATTAATTAAATTAAATACGCCTAGAGTTGGGTTTCGGGAATTTCCTGACGAGAATTCTCGAGAAATTTTCGAGATTTTCCATTCCGAATCTCGAGATTTAATATTTTTAACATTTCGGGATTTCTTTATTATCAAATATTAATTGAAAAAACTATTTTCTATTTGAAAAAAGTGGACATAAAACACAAAACGTTCAAAGACTGATCAGGAGATTTAACACAATTGTTAATGTTTTGAATTATTTTTGTTTTCCTACTATTTTGTTTACCTTCTTAAATAAATAAAAAAGTCATATTTTTTGGAATTTGTCTGTTTTTACACTGGTTTTAGGATTTTTACAGATTTTTCTTAAATTTCCCGATATCTCGGGAATTCTTTTTTGGAAATCCCGAATCTCGAGAATTCAAAATTTCATCATTTGGGGAAATCCAGAATCTCGAGATTGAGATTTTCTCGGGAAATACCCAACTCTAAATAAGCCCAATTTCAAGGTGACACTTATGTAAAAATTAAAAAAGCTATGACGTCTATTTTTCGTTGACCGGGGGTCACTCAGTACCATCCCGTTGCCGCGGTACAAATCTTATTTCTACAAAGGATGTAAATGCATTACATACAGTATACGTATACTTGGGAGCGAATCAAATGACCCCTAAGTAAGTAAAAACGCTCGCTGTATGTTGCTGTTCAAAACTGATGAAGTCTATAATAATAATAATTATTAATTAAGTAAATATTTTAAGCACACTTTTTAGATGTGATTAAGGAAGGACTCAGATAAACATATTATATTTTATTCTGAAAAATTTCCTCATTAATAAATTCATAGTAAAGCTTGGTACGTAATGTAGGTATAATATGAGAATGTAGGTAGATATGTATATTTAATAATTAATGGCTAAACCCCACCACTTAGAAAGTAGTCGAGCCAGCACTTATTGTATTAAAACGACGCCATTCATCCATTATGGTAGTTATCTTTTTGGTAAACTCAGTAGGTAGGTACTATTATTGGGTACATACGAAAATAAATGGAGCATGTAAACATAAAATGAGAAAAAAGAACTAATTTGACAAGGCCACGGCACTCTATTCAACGGACCTTATAAACATATTTCGCAAAAGTTAAACCCCCATAAAAAGTATGTAGTATTCGCCCATAAAGGGCCCGTAACATTGAAGAATAAGCCGTCAAATTTATGGGTTTTTTGATGTATGTGCGAAAATAAAAATATATTTTTATCGCTCTATCGAATAAACAATAAACCGACAGCGTTATATATTACACGCCGCCGACACGGTAAAGGCACGTTTATATATCTCAGTACCGTAATACTTCAGTATCCGTGCTGTTAGAACTGCAGGGGTGGGGGGGAGGTTATATTATCTTAAAATTCGAATATATAGAAATTCCCCATCAGAAACCTAAAAATAATTAGAACCAAAGTCAAAGCAATTATAATACGAATCAGTTATAATTTATCCCGACATCTCACAAGTACACGAAGCTAGCAAGTAACCAAGCCTTACAGTAATTAATTCTAGAAAGAAAAATAATCACAAGATAAAAAGAACTTTTCATATACAACGTTTTTAAATTTTCTGTTGAATTATTATGCTCAATATGCCCAAACTTGTACTTGATATGAAGTAAATAAAAAAAACAGACAAAAAAATAATATAGAATACTGAAATGTCATTTTGACATTTCATTTTGATTTCCATAGTAACGCACGTATATATTAATAATTTAGTTGCTAGGACCCACTTAGCAACCAAGTTTTTTACTTTTTACGGATTTTTCTGAAATTACTTTCCATAAAAAACAGAATTAACTGAAAATGAATTCAATTCTGCTTAAAGATGGCTAAAGGTATTAAAAGAATGCATTGGCATCGTGTTCTGATATATTCTAAAAGTTTCAAATGTCTAGCGAGTCGGGAAGTTAGTTAAAAATCGATTGCAAGATTTGTTCTGGAGAAACAACTACCGGACAAACAAGAATACGAGTTAATAAAAACGTTGTAAAAAATAGATCGTCGACCTTAGAATGTCCCGAGAACTGATGTATATATGGTAGCCATAGAGATATTAAATAAAAAGAGGGGCAAAGAATCGGCTTTCTCATACAACTGAATGAAGCAGGCCAAAAATAGCCGATAACTTACGAGAAATAGCGATGCGATAAAAAAATTCAAGGCATCACTGAGGATTTACTTTGGTCATTATAACGTACCCGTATAATAGAATGTTAACGTGGAAGCTTTGCCGCTACTTGATTACCAACCCGCCTCACCATACTTTTTCACCATACCAGCCCGCTTCACCATACTTTCATATAACCTGCCACCCCTAGATGGTAGCACTTCATCATAATGTTATTTTTATATTTTTATCGTTTACTTTGACAGTTATTTCCGGTTATAAATTCATCTTCAGAACATCATCACATGCTGTCAAAATATTATGTATTGAATGCTACTAAAATGTAATTATTATTTGAAACAAACTAGATGTCTCTCTCCCAATATTGTTAAATGTCATCAAATATACATACAGTGTTTCAAACCCAGTTTTTAAATAAAACAAAAAAAATAATAATCAAAATGACCACGGACCATAATCGTCAGCCGGGATCGCTCCACTGATGGATACAGGCTTTCCCGTAACTTCTTTACCACTTCTCCGTCTTTAGTTCGTCACTATCACGTACTTAATGGATTCGTCGTAGGTTTTAGGGCCAATATGCCAGCTCTCATCTAGTTCATCTAGGAGCCGTTGAGTACCATTAATACTATAGTGGATATACGAATTCATTTTCTCAGCGTCTATCTACTAGCAGAGTAACATTTTCAATCCATTTCCTTTTCAGGCTATATCACATCACAATATAGTCTTGTCTGCCATCTTATTTATTGGTTTATTGCGTGACCTTTCCAATTTATGCCTAGGATGCACCTTTTCATATCATAATATTATATAACTATATTTTTGGATAATATCATTCGGTAGTTTCAACACCTTTTATATACTTCTTAATCTCTTTTATTCAAATTTAAATTCAGATTCAAATAATAACTTGCTAGTATTCGTAAAATTTCAGACTTTTATAAAATATTTATTTAAGCTAGATTTAATATTATTAGTTTAATAACTTCTCTTTAAAGTTATTAATATGAAAGTCAACATTGAATCCAAATTTGACGATATATTTGGCAGTACGGATACTGATCTGGCACTGAGACGTGTGAACAAAGCTTAAAGCCGGTTTTTTGGAATAGCGAAAAATTCAAAAAAAAAAGTTTTTACAATAAATTTTTGCCGTTTCTCTATTGGGAATTTGAGAATATAATGCATGCCATATAAAGGAAAAAGTAACGCGTTCTTTCCGAGATAAAATATCTGTTACCGTTTTTGATTGAATTCACTAAAGGGAATAACCTGAATCCATAAAACCAGCTTCTACTGAAAAATAACATATACGCTACATTTGAAAAACGTCCCAGTGATAGGTATTATAATGTTATTATACGGCCCACCGGTGCGTAGAGTCAGCTCTGGTGATACGGGGGTCTAGGACCAAATCGCACCAGCTGGGCGAAACACACGAGAAACATGAATATGTGGCGATCATGCTACTCTGCATTTAATTAGTGACACAATTTGGTTTTGTTATTAAAACGACACATTGGCAGTGATAATTGTCAGCGTTTCCTCAACCATAACTAGACCAGTAGTATTTGTTTTGATTGAGTATTTAATATAAATAAGAAGAACAATCTATGAACCAACACTCCACTCATCGAGTCCGTCACGAGACGTACATAGGTACTGCTATTATCGCGAGTTCTTCACTTGACAGAGTTCATCCGTTATTCCACTCGAATTAAGTTTCTCAGTGCATTCTTATAATTAATCTCCTGATCATATCGATCTCACATAAGTACATCATTTTCTCGCAATTATTATTTTCACGTTCACACCCTGATTAAAGTATTATTTCATTCTTGTACCTACGTGATTCGTCACCACCTCATCATAACCTCCAAAAATATTATAAAAAATCGTGGAAAAACCTTGGCACCAGCTGACATGCCGCGAACCTATCGAATTTCTTCAATTTAGCCACCTACGTCCTACCTAATTACGATTAAATTAACTAATAATTATGAAACTAAAGTGCTGTTTGACGCGATCTTTTTTCAAGTGTTTCCAAATTATGTATATTCGGCCCTCGTAGTCGAGTGCCTTTCATACAAGGGCCCCGGGCTCGATTCTAGGTAAGGTCACAATATACATGCGGCCATGATCTATTCTGGGTCGGAACCGTATCCTCATCCATTAGCAAGGGGTACAAGACTAGCCAATAGGCCCCAAAAGACAGACATTTTCAGTGACGTGCTATGTATTTTGTTTTCGAACTTTTATTTTTCTGTATAAAATTATTGTTTTTTTTTCTTTATATTTTCTTCTTCTCTCTTGTAAGTAAGGGTAATATTTGTTATAATATAAATCTCATGTTGTGAACGTCTTGAATTTAGATTTGTTATGTCCACAATTTTTGTTTTCTTAAGTTAATAAATAAATACTTAATTTAATTTAAAAAAAATGTTTTTATTATATTACTAATTTAACTATTGCCATTGTGCCTCATGGCCTGATCTAGTGGTAAAAAGAATATATATTTAGACAACTATAAAAAAACAGTACTTAAAGAATTTTACATTTAAAGCACACTTGAGTATAAGGGTTTCGCAATTGTAGCGTTTTCTTGAGATATATTTTAGAGAGTCAGTCTTTGATGTTTTTCTTTATATATGAGATATTTGTCATTTTTGCTGTCTCATTCTTATAATAATTTATTGTATCTTAATACCACTAAACGGGTAAAAAAAAATAGTGTTACGGAATTCAGTTTGAATTATATCGGGACTTTTATAATATCATTATTACCGTTAGAAAACTAGAAAATTATTTGCATGATTCGCGAATATATTGAGGGGGCTGTTAGTTTGCACCGAGCTAATCCGCATTGACTAGGCGTTTTTATTTCGGGTTAATCTATGTGCGGTAAGAATATGTATATTCATGAATTAATGAATATTTGATGATCAGTGTAGATATATAATAGTGCTAGCTAATAGCACCCATATACTGAAAATAATGTTATGAAATAACTTTACTTGATCATGCATGAAACAAACTGTATTCTATCTAATTTGGGATATTCCAAGCTGCTATTAAACGTTAAACGATGTTACCAGTGATGTATTTTTAAGGCAGGCAACACAGACATTTAAAAATCAATAGGTAGGTAGTGTAACTAACATAATAATGCATACATATAGAATGGTACTATTAAGCTGTTAAATAATTTTGAAATAAGGTCAGTTATTTTTTTAAATGTATTTCTCGCGCGTCTTTTTTCCCACTTCAATATTGTCGTCGCCACAAAAGCAAAAGGGCACTTGTGACATTTTGATGGTGTTGAGTTACGAATGTAGTTTTGTTCTTGGACACTAATATAACTAAAGCCCTAAAAAGTTCATCAAGTGCAAAAAGTCCGGCTGCAGGAAAAGTTTCTTAAATTCAATGCTTGTACAGTCATCGATAATAATTATAGAACAATTGTACATTTGCCACGGATATTTTTTTATTCCAAATAATATTATGACAATTGTTCATCGCGACAATTACTTATATAAATATATTTGATGAATTTTGTTTTATTATTTTATCACCTCTATTGGATTCACTCAATATTTATTTGCATTTCAGAAGCACATAACTTATAATTCATTTTCAAAAACGTAAACGAGTGTGCTTTCTTAATACGGAAAATTCCGGTATTTTAAAACCGGCATTGCAATCCATAGTTGAAGAGTATTCACAGAAAAAAAGATAATAAGTTAGTTATTTAAGATATAGAATTTACTATTGAAGGACCCGTATAATATTCTCCTAATTACCCCTTCAAGTTCATTATCTAATAATATTTTACCAGGCAATCATTGCTTTGCTAGCAATAATATGAAGTGGACCCCATTTGGTGCTTACATACAAAAATATAATTCGCATAAAATAAATACAGTTGAATGATATTTTTGATCTACCTAACTAACTACTAGGCCTAAGATAAATTTAGATGTTCGTTTTATTTTTGAAACTTGTTTTTTCCAAATTAAAAAGTTGATTCAAAGTATTCAGATTCTCGTATTATTATTCAAAGATAAGGAGACGGAGGGAGAGGCAGTACTTATCAATCAGATTCCAAGAATAAATTCCTCCCTACTTACTCACTTACACGTACAACGCTACCTATTATTATTATGCGAGTTTCCCATTACAAAGTTTAGGGGTGCTGTTTGAAGTAATCGCGAAAAGTTTGAGAAACGGAGGGGAGGGATTTTTTCACAGAGATAGGTGCTTTTTTTCTCACAAAACTGATGTTTTACGGAGAAGAAAAAAAACATTTTTTTACGAATTGGAATTAGGTACCTATATACCGATTTCTATAAGCTGGCGTACATGTCATCACGGTTCTTTTATGAACTAGTGAAATTAAATTTATAATTTTCCCCCGCTTCAGCATTTTAAGACTGCCGCCCCCCGCCAACTCGATCGCCAATGCGACGCTAGCGACGCGATGACGTGTACGCCAGCTTATAGAAATCGGAGTCTACCTACAGTTTTTTGTGACAGTAAAAAAAGGAAATTAAGTTTTTTGTGTTCCTAATTAAATTTAAGGAAATGTGCTATACACATATGAGGGTCTCAGACAAGGTGATGCCTTTGCATGTATATTATTTAACTGGCGAAAAACTTTAAAAAAAAAAACCTACAAAATGAAGCCGTGTAACTCCTCGGATATGCGAATAACATAGTATGTAGTACCTACTATCAACGCTCGAAATAAAAAAAATACGAAGCGGAGCGCACGATAATTTCCGAAAATATTAACATATTTATCTAATTTTAAGTATGTTTTAGAAAAATAAGTGTGTATTTTTTTTTGTTATATAACCTATCTACCTCAGGGCCGGTCAATTTATTTTTTTCACAAGACGGAGCGATAGTTTTGCCCCTTTATGAACCGGAACGGCGGTCCGGATCCAGATCGAGCCCTGAGTACTATGAAGGGTTGCACGTCGGGGGGTTTGTTTTGACTTAAATTAAACCATGGATTCGGGGCAATGGAATATTATGTATAAATGTTTATGGAAGTAGAAAAATCATAGGCAAAAGTTTATCTAATACTTGTCAAAATGTCATGGTAACTTTGTTTCTCGTTAGGGATGGAACACTATTAAATTTATAACTTTATGCTTTAACATAACATTATTACCGTATGATGTCATAATGTGCATTGGTTCATGTCAGTCGATTGTCGATTAAGTAGGAATACGTGGCAGAGAAGAGTAAAATAACGAAAAATGCGGGAAAATATGGAATAATATATAGATAACTTACGTTTTTCTCAACTTCGTTTGCTCAGGATTTGATGATCTGACCTCTTGAGGTTTCGACAGTGCTGTCAAAACCAACAACGCTAAGTTCGCAATCAAAATCACTGCCACTGGCAAGTAGAAAAATCCGAACGCTGACGTATCCGCTGTAACAAAAGGAAAAGAAAAACAAATTAGATAAAATAAATACATGGTAATTCTCTCAATACTAGTTGGTATTGTTACCACCTCTCTCAGGCACTCTTATAAGAGGGTAGGAAAGGACCAAGTGACGACATTTCTTTGCCAGGAGGACAAGCGCATATGAATGACATTATTTTATAGTAATCGCCAAATAGTCGCATCGCGTCTATATCTGGTGTCGATTCGAATTTCAGTGTGCTTATAATTAATCACACCTTCTCCACCCTGTAAGGTTATTCTAACATATCACGTAACTCCAAAAACAATAAAAAAGTGATAAATGTGATAAACATCTCACATTTATCACTTTATGTATTCTGGCAGTTATTATGGGAAGTAAAACAAATCCAAACGTGCTATTTTTAACACGGTCTCTCATATCCGTGCTAACTGTTTTAGAGCGAGATAGAGTACGTCAATTACATATTGATAATTGAGATGCGATTGTTTTCAAAATGAATACTACGTGCGCGCGGCTCAACTTAAAGTTACCTGTCAAATATTGTAGGTTATGTTCGATTATCGTTTGCAATTTGTAAGTTTGTACACAAAAATTCGCTTCGAGTAGGAAAGCCATACATGATCACTCACGAACGTGGCCGAGCTCGTAAAAAAGGGGCGTATTTCACCTGACATGTTTACCAACTTAACTTTCTCCGAGTTACGAATTATCACTGTTACCAATTATTTTATTCGATGCCCGCCTTATTTATGGAATTGCTTCTGTGTTAATTTGGAGCAATCAAAATAACGAAAACGTATTGCCGTGTTAACTATTAAGAATATCTCTACTGGACCAGATAAAAGGTAACATAATAATTATGCATTTAAACAAGTTATTCAATTTTATGGAACAATATTCATATTTTTGGTACGATCTGTCGCGACGCTATACATTGTTTCTGTGACCCATTCCTGGGTAGTAAAACACCAAATTTAATGAGAAAAGCTGATCTACAGGGTGTCTTCAAGTGCAACTAAGGTTAAGAGTTATATTACGTGACATTGCGAATCAAGAGATAATACTATATCCTCTAAGCTAAGCCTTGCTTTGGTAATATGCTGAGGTTTTATTTCTTTTTAATGTTTACACACGACTCTTAGGCTTAAAGAAGGTTAGTTTATTGAGGCGATTTCCAGAATAATTGCGGGTTTTTGCGTCTTTGCAGCAAACAACTCGAGAAAATGCTCGAGAAATTGGGTTTGCAATGGCTGGGATCTGGGAATTTTGGTGTACAGAAATTATTTTATTAATTTTGTTGCTTTTTATTTCTCGAGTAATAGAATTTTTGATATTATTTTGATATCGGTTTTAATTTCATTCATCAGTTTCTACTATTTAATTTCAATGCATCTTTAGTGTATAAATATTTTTACTTTGCGCACTTTATATGTTTCTTTCGGAATATTTTTATATTAATATTTTTACTGAATTGAATGAATAATTTTTCTAAAATATGTCAACCGGTGGTTGGCCGATAGGAATTCAACTCACATACGATTTTGACTCCATGCAAAATAATCTGCACTACGAAAGGAGCAATATAATTTTTGTTATTATTTGAAGACATATGTATCATTGTCGTAGGCCATTTCATTAAGATTTTCTGAAATTTATATATTTTTGATTACTATATTATGGTATTCAATTACATAATCACTCTCTGGATTCACGCAAATGTGCTTCAAAAAAGATTTTTCCTAGTAGGTATCTATAAATCTAAGCTGTTTCAAATTATGTATATTCAATATAAAGAATGTTACATTCTTAAATCCTATGAATTATTCGTGGAATAAAAGAAATAGTTTATTAAATATTAATGTTTAAGTTAAAGTTTGTTTCATTGGGATACTTGCACGACTTTTCTATTGATTCAGTTGTTATATTATTTACATTTTTATTGGAAACCCACCGTTTCATATTGAAGAAAATTCAAAATCTTTGCCATCACAGAAGTATATTATGAATCCTTGTAATCGCGCTTTTTGCTTGCTTAGGGCTCCGGGTGAACAGTTTTAATACCACTGTCGTATATAATATACGCATAAATTAAAACCAGAAGAATTTGCGTCAATCTAGATATGAGTATCGCTCATTAATTAACGACACTCAAAACTGTGGTTAAAATTACAGTTAAATCTAAATAAATAAAGCATCAAACTAAAAAAAATCTACTAAATATGACAGTGTATTACAGGACAGAACGAAATATATAAGTAAGTAAAGGTTAAATAAACTAAAAGCTTCAAACAATAAAATCAACTTTATTATTGTAACGTAAAATCAATTAATATTATTATACACTTAATATACAACGAAGTAAATCGACCTTTTATTAAATGATTTTATAAAGTTGTTGTACAACTAAATGGTGGATGAATTAATTATAGCGTTTTATTAGGTTTCATTATACTCCGAAACAGAAATCTGATTTCTTGATAGTAGAGACAGATAGTAATTACTTCTATTATTTCTTACTAACGAGTTATCTGATTCCAAGATAAAAAAATAAAATATATCTTACAACGGCCTTATAACGTAGACTAGTGATGCAGTTGTGAACAAGTTTTGGTTTACGTACCAACTAGGGATTTCAAGCTCACTGATTTTCATTTACAACGGAATAATATCCAGAAACTCAGCAAACAGACATAGACGCAGGCGATGAAAATTGAAGGGTTGAAAGTCTATAGGGTCTAAGTGCTAAAAATGTGAAACTGAGATTTAATCAAAAAAAAAGAATAAAAACATACATAAATGAAAACTTACATTTTTATTTAAAAAAAGTTACAGAAGAACATCAGTGATAAGTATACATAATTCTAAAGATAAAATAAACAAAGGAAGAATAAAATATTTAAATATGGACAATATTGAAAGGTTTTAAGTAGAGGGTATTATATAGGGGCACATAGACTCCGTATTTTGTGACAAAAGTGGTAGAGTTTTAGACCTTTCAGAATATCATTAGGCTTGGCATATAGATTGTATTCAAGTAAAAAACTTGTTATAGAATTTTTTGGCACTCAGACTTCAACCCTTCAATTACATATTTTGCGTGAGCAGGCGTTGACCTGAGTTTGATTCTTGGTGAGGTCACAATATATTTATGTGATTATCTCAAAGCTCGGGTGTTTGTGACTGTTTCTCTTCTATTAATAAATACACTACTGTTTTTGGGTTTCATGGAATGTTAGGTGTTAAAAATTAAAATGAATCTCTGATAACGATGGATGTAAGGCTGACATCAAAAGAAGAATAGCAATCTCAAAAAATATGTTGAAACTGTAAAAAATTAAAACAAAAATCTGAACCATATAAAATTATAATATACGATATGATTGTATTTCTAATTTCATTACCTACAAATTTTCTGCTGTCATTCCCTTACGTATTTAGTGTTTTATTTATACATGAATTTGATCTCAATGAAATACGGCTATTGTACTATGTATTGTACAATTTTTTAGGGTAAGATATATCATATTTTTTTGGTTCAAAGACTGCTAATAATTTCTCTTTTTCGTTATAGCTTACACCATGGTACCTATCATAAGCAGAGCATTGGAACGGAGCTCTGAGCGGTGGAGCAATAGGGTTTTATCCGGATCACCGAAAATTTTTAGTGCTCCACTGGTCTGGATGTTTTTTTATTATTCAATTTTCATCCTAAAATGCAATTGAAAATATTATATTTGACACTTTGCAACACTTAAATTATTTGAAATACAGCAACACTGCCGAAATACATAACCTCACTTTTTTGACAGAAGTGGCAAATAATGACATAAGTACGATTTGTTGTCGGCATATTTCGTTAGAATTAATAATAAAAAAGCCGATTATTTAAAATCTACGGTTTAAAAAAAAATACCTTTGTATGATATATAACCTATCAAAACTTTTTACCCGGATCGTAGCAGACCTTGCAGCGGAGCTGGAGCCAGTTTTACGTCCCGGAACGGAGCTGGAGCGAAAAAGCTCAAAAAAGGGTCAGCTCCAACTCTCTGCTCATAAGTGACTAGTCGTCTTATTATCGTCTCTACTGTATACCAAGAAATTATAGAGTAGAAATGATCTACGGCAGTACTTATATAAAAATCAGTGTAAGAAAATTGCTGTTTCTTTGCCATAAATTGTAACACATGCAATAAGTCTGCCACGACTGATAAAATATATCCAGAAATAACTCGACATGCTACTTTACTTTTCCTAAATGATGTGAGATTCGTTTGCCAGATAGAAAGCCAACCCTTTTCCATTATTATGGTATTTATATTGTAATGTTAAATCATATTTTATACGGGTGGTTAGAATTATTTTCTTTATTATTTAATAGTTCTTATTAAGAATTTTGTATTCTTTATCTATGTTTTTTGATCAAAATTTTTGAATAGAACCCAACTAGCTGACCATATTTATTTTATAATATACGTAAATACCAGTCATAATTAATAATCTATCAGAAAATCCGTAAAGCCAACCACTAAAAACAGAAAGCTCGTGAGCCGAACATGTATAGGCATGTAGAAAATAATAAAAAACAATCACCGACTCCTGCGGGTGGCGTGAGATGACCTCATTGTTGTTCTGGCTATTTCGGAAAATTTTGCAGACTGACAATGTTCATTTTTGGATCAAAATTTGTCACGGAACGGGAACATCAGTCTGATAAAATTTTAATTACCCAGAAAAACGACATTACACACTTTTTTTCCAGATGTGTGAGCTCACTCATACCAACACGTGACAGTACGTAACGTGATCGTAATGTGTTCGCTCCCGGCAGCTACCGTGGTGGTGCAGTGCGTAAGGCGCTGGCCTTCCACCCGAAAGTTCTGGGTTCGATTCCCGGCGAGGACACAATATTTATGTGTTTTCTCAAAACCTGGATGTTTGTGATTGTTCAAAATTACTAACAACCTTGTACGAAAAAGCAAGGATGTGGTTATCATTAATTAAAATGTGTTCGCCCCATTAGTTTAGTTGATTGTGTTTTGTTTCATTTTTTAGTTTACTTGTCCTAACTTTAAATGTGTAAATTAAAAATTAAAAAAAAATTTACCAATATAATATTAAATAATTTTTCTTACTATTTACTGCTCACTATGTAAGCAACATGTAGTGTGGTGTTAAAAATGGTATTTTGTAGAGAACAAATGTATAAAATGATAACCAATTCGAAATTAAAATAATACAATTTTGCCTTCATAAAATACACACACATAAAATGACAGCAGATGCTACTTTCATTTGTTTTGAAAATAGTCATAAAGTATTAAAATAGCAATAGTGTAATTCGATATTTGAATATCCGGAGTGATAAAAACTATCAAAATTTAATATTATCTCAAAATACCAAACAAATAAAATAAGTATAGTATAGGTATATAATTATAGACTTGACACAAAAATGTAACATCAATTGGATTAAGAAATAATATGTAGCTTTCATTATCATTTGGAGTAACCTTTTGGATACCTACATGTGGATGGACACACCTATGTGGATTTTCATGATTGGGTTCGCATATCTTTAATGTTTATGAGCATTGCTCTCATTCAAAAAAATATAAACTCTTAACAAAACTACGAAATACACCAAAATTATCATTAAATTAAATCCAAAAATATGTCATTTATATAATATTATTATAATATATAGATGAAAGGCAAAAACGCTGCCATGGCACACAATATTATTTTTGGTAATAACATATAAGTATGACTACCTATTATTTGAGGAGTGGGGAAGTCTTCTTTTAATGCGATAATAATGAGCATGGAATCAAAAGCCGAAATACTAATGGCTGCACTCGTTTGGATATCTTAAGTCATTCAGTTCCGCTGTAAATATTCTGACCCGATCATATTATTATTATATATTTAATAATATTTGAAAAAATCAAAGACTATTTTTGTCATCGTCGTAGATTTTTGGGTTACCATTGCGTGTTGATCCTCCTTCTTTAGGACTCGTTTCAGAGGCCATTCTCACGAAATTATATATAAAGTGTACCTACTGTTAGGTACGAGGGTGGGTCAATAATTCCTTAGAAAAAAGCATTAAAACAGTTTTTATTTTTGTATTTTTTTTTTATTTCTCAACATAATCTCCTTGGAGCTCAATACACTTAGTTAGACGTTTCTCAATTTTTTTTAAACCGTCAGAAAAATAAGTTTTCGGAAGGTCCTCAAAATAAGCATTTGTCCGATCGATGACTTCTTCATTTGAAAAAAAACGTTGTCCACTTAGCCATTTTTTTAAGTTTGGGAAAAGGAAAAAGTCACTGGGGGCTAAATCTGGCGAATACGGTGGGTGGTCGACCAATTCGAACTTCAATTCTTCAATTATAGCCATTGATCGTAAACATGTGTGAACACGGGCATTGTCCTGATGAAAGAGGATTTTTTTCCTGTTTAAATGAGGCCGTTTTTCTTCAATTTTGTTTTTTAGCTGGTCCAATAAAGATGCATAATAATCCCCTGTTATTGTTTTTCCTTTTTCTAAATAGTCAACGAAAATAATTTCACGTGCATCCCAAAATACAGTAGCCATAACCTTACCAGCTGATTTCACGGTTTTCGCCTTCTTTGGACATGGTTTGCCTTCGCAATCCACTGCTTTGACTGTTCTTTCGTCTCGGGAGTATAGTGGTGTATCCATGTTTCATCTACAGTCACAAAGCGACGAAAAAATTCATCCGGATTGCGTTGCATGAGCGACAACAGGGCTTTAGAGGCCACCACCCTATTGCGTTTATTGTCGACTGTGAGCAAACGCGGCACCCATCTTGCAGAAATATTTTTCATGCCCAATTTGTCATGTAAAATAGAAATGACGCTACCTTTTGAGATCCCTGTAACCTCAATTATCTCACTCAACTTTAATCTTCGGTCACTTAACACCATATCGTAGATTTTATTGATCATTTCTGGTGTAGTCACCTCTACAGGACGTCCTGAGCGTGGTTCATCCTTTGTTGATGTACGACCACGTTTAAATTCATTTAACCAGTTATAAATAGTTGCAAGTGAAGGAGCAGATATGCCGTGAACTAAATCCAACTCATTTTTTATTTCCTTTGCTGTTAACCCTTTTATATTAAAATGTTTAATAACAGCTCTAAACTCAATTTTCTCCATTTTCCATTTTCCACAAGCAAATTTTTTTTTTAAATGTACGAGAAACACACAACAACCCGACCAATCTGATTGAAACTTCGCAGCATACTGAATCGGTAGTGCCGCTGCATGAAAACAAACCGCTTACAGTACTAGTCGCGCCACCTGTCGGCTTTTCTAAGGACTTATTGACCCACCCTCGTATATTAATGCAAACGCCGCTCTAAGTGTATCTATTTAACTAAGAACAAACGCTGTTCAAAGTAAAAAAGAGGGGGTTAATGTATAGTTTTAATTACGGTGTCCAAAGATACTAGATCGGATATTGGCATTCGCATTCATACATCTAACTGTACACTTAATTACACTATTTTTTACCTATAAGGGCCTCTGCAACGAGCCAATTATTTTTTTTATTTTTAAAACCATGTCCGATTCTAAGAAGATCATTTTGGCCTCCATGGATTGAAAGTTTGTTTTAACAGATTTTTGTTTTTACGACAAATGAATGTTAGCAACTTGCTTAACATATTAGGTAGTGGCGAAGGGTGGAAGGTAGGCTGTTAAGATCCGTCATAAATAGTGCACTTTGTCGGTCAGACGTATTTGTTTTCATTGAAACAAGACTACAATTTATAGATGATGTTGGTTAGATTTTAAAATTCTATTCAACCATGCGAAAACCAAGCCATAATAGATAATAGTCAAAAATACTCGTCTATTTATTAAATATATAAAATTATAAAATCAATCGTACATAACTTCGGATATTTTATAAATAGAATAATATTTTTGGGCGGACGTGCTCAGCGTGGGTCAAAATGGAGCTTTTTTTTCTATTTTTAAAGCATGATCCTGGACATACCTTAAATGTTGTTATTGTAGGGAGTAAAATGATGTTGACGCGCGTGTTTGAACATGTACCGTTTAAAAAAAAAGATTTTTTTTCGGTTAGGTACATGTTCAAACACGCGCGTTAACATGATCTTACTCCCTACTTCAATTTTAGTTTATCAATTTATGGCTACGGCCGTATGTTGTAGCTTAACCACTGGGGGATGACAAAAGAAATGGCGTATTTCAAAAAAACACTACCTTATTCTTATGTCAATAATTATTATAAAGCAATCATTATTCATAAGATGTTTATCACACTTAAATGGTCAAAGACATAGCTTATAATTAGTATCTTTAGAATTATCTTCAAATGTGTAAATCACAATTCAAATGTAATGATTTTTTGAATAATAAAATGCCTAATTCTTGTCAAATTTGGGATCACAGAGATTATCAATATAATTTTTTATCGTAAATATTTTACTAAAATTATCTCGTCATAAATTATACTAATGGTTTTATAAATGCGTTTAAAAATTAATAAATGTAAAAAATCTTAACACCACTGCACAGTTATGTAAGTACCGAAATATAACTATATTCTAAAACATTAGAGCGAGAGGTTTAAAAGAATACTATTTTATGTAATAAAAATACTTTATACCGTCATTAAATGTTTAAAATAAATATAAAGAATAACAAGGCTTCAAAATTATATAAAAAGATAATCTACAACGTTTAAGGTATGTCCAGGATCATGCTTTGAAAATAGAACAAAAGCTCCACTTTAACCTACGCTGAGCATGTCCCCCCTTAATGATTTTTAAAAAGAACAAAGTAACAATATGTGTAATATGTATTCTTAATACGAGGGTGGGTCAATAATTCCTTAGAAAAAAGCATTAAAACAGTTTTTATTTTTGTATTTTTTTTTTATTTCTCAACATAATCTCCTTGGAGCTCAATACACTTGGTTAGACGTTTCTCAATTTTTTTAAACCGTCAGAAAAATAAGTTTTCGGAAGGTCCTCAAAATAAGCATTTGTCCGATCGATGACTTCTTCATTTGAAAAAAAACGTTGTCCACTTAGCCATTTTTTTAAGTTTGGGAAAAGGAAAAAGTCACTGGGGGCTAAATCTGGCGAATACGGTGGGTGGTCGACCAATTCGAACTTCAATTTTTCAATTTTAGCCATTGATCGTAAACATGTGTGAACACGGGCATTGTCCTGATGAAAGAGAATTTTTTTCCTGTTTAAATGAGGCCGTTTTTCTTCAATTTCGTTTTTTAGCTGGTCCAATAAAGATGCATAATAATCCCCTGTTATTGTTTTTCCTTTTTCCAAATAGTCAACGAAAATAATTTCACGTGCATCCCAAAATACAGTAGCCATAACCTTACCAGCTGATTTTACGGTTTTCGCCTTCTTTGGACATGGTTTGTCTTCGCAATCCACTGCTTTGACTGTTCTTTCGTCTCGGGAGTATAGTGGTGTATCCATGTTTCATCTACAGTCACAAAGCGACGAAAAAATTCATCCGGATTGCGTTGCATGAGCGACAACAGGGCTTTAGAGGCCACCACCCTATTGCGTTTATTGTCGACTGTGAGCAAACGCGGCACCCATCTTGCAGAAATATTTTTCATGCCCAATTTGTCATGTAAAATAGAAATGACGCTACCTTTTGAGATCCCTGTAACCTCAATTATCTCACTCAACTTTAATCTTCGGTCACTTAACACCATATCGTGGATTTTATTGATCATTTCTGGTGTAGTCACCTCTACAGGACGTCCTGAGCGTGGTTCATCCTTTGTTGATGTACGACCACGTTTAAATTCATTTAACCAGTTATAAATAGTTGCAAGTGAAGGAGCAGATATGCCATGAACTAAATCCAACTCATTTTTTATTTCCTTTGCTGTTAACCCTTTTATATTAAAATGTTTAATAACAGCTCTAAACTCAATTTTCTCCATTTTCCATTTTTCACAAGCAAATTTTTTTTTAAATGTACGAGAAACACACAACAACCCGACCAATCTGATTGAAACTTCGCAGCATACTGAATCGGTAGTGCCGCTGCATGAAAACAAACCGCTTACAGTACTAGTCGCGCCACCTGTCGGCTTTTCTAAGGACTTATTGACCCACCCTCGTACAACAAAAACAAAATTTAAATATTAATGAAAACGTTTGCACAATTTCCCAACATATACCAAAACTATTATGGTTACTACTAATACAATTATTGTAGTCTTAGTTCAATAAAAACAAATACTTATGACTAATAGAGTTTATTGTGCACTATTTATGGTGGATTTTAACAGCCTACCTTCACCCATCGCTACTGATATTAGGTCCATACTCCGACTCCAAACACACTAAAAATAGTATATGTTTTTGGCAGACCGAGGATTCGAATCTGAGACCCATGACATTATAAGCCGACGCGTAAGCTTACGTAAGATTACGAGTATATAGTACATGTTATATTATACCATGTGAAAGATAGATCATTTTCTCGATTTACATAGCTCGAAAATTACTATAGTTACCCCCTGTGAGCGTTGAGCCTAATAAACTGGTACTCGAATCGACCTAAAAATCTAATACGCCGCATAGAATTGGCTTTATTTTTATTTAAAATGTAAAATGAAGGAACCAGAGAAGGATTGAGTAAATAAGATATTAAGCGACGCAATTACTGTAGGTATCGAAAGTGTTAAACAGACTGCGGCAGGGGCGAATTAGGGGGGAAAAACGAGGAGAGAATGAGCCGGTAGAAAATGCCTCTATTGACTTATATCATCACGCTGTTGAAATTCGGGGTAAAAACGGTGTTGCCATGAGATGGCGCCAAATTGAAAGATAACAGAGCCTCGGCAATAGCCTTATTTGGGGGAAATTAAGAAACCCCCATGGGAAAGGTGTGGGTAATTGCAGAAACCCTATGTATTTTTCGATATTTTTTTGTTTATAAAAACAAAATTGCCGAGCGTTTTTTAATCCTTTGTTAGGATAGTATCTGAAAATTATTTGGATATTTATAGATTATCGAGTAGCTACATATTATATTATTTGAAATGTTCTGTATTTTTTAATTTCTGTATTGGCAATCGAGTCACCTGGATTTAAAAAACGTCCACGATTACCTACCTAGCGGTAACGTGTCCGCTTATAATAATGTCGTGGGTACCGATATGTAATTCCGAGTCTGGAAAATTTATATGTTATCTTTCAATGCGTATTTAGACTTAGTGTATGGACTTAATATGTTGAGCACGTGGATAACATCCATTTCCCGTAAAAACAAAAATCTGTTTATATAACTCCCATACTGTGGAATCCCTATTCTTAGGATCGAACATGGTGATATTAATTATTGGTCCTCGTAGTCCAATGCGTAAGATACTGTCTCCTCATCCGAGTGCCCTAAGTTCAAACACCGGTGAGGTTACATAAAGTTTTCTGTGATTATTTTACTTTTAATTCTACACTATTGTCATAAGGTCTCATAGTCTATTGTAATGTCAACACATATACTGATCTTCTAAGGAAGAAGGCAGTAACTGACTCTCACACACTTTCGAGATAAATGACATAATGTGGTTTTTTTACAACTTTAGTACTGTGAATTAATAAAAAACCATGATAATTTTTATTACTAGGATGTTAAAATACAAGAAAAGTAATAATAAACAAGCAGTAACTGCAATAAATAGGTGCAATTACTGGCTTTTTGCTAAGAAATTTGTATTATTTTAGCAGATGTCCATTTTTTTTACTAAGAATTTTAACGGTATTTTAGTGATTATTCTGATTTTAAAGTGAACAGAATATATAGCTTTCAAAATTACCTAACGGATGGCATTCATAACTCAATTTCAAAAATTTTGCGAGTTACTGCCTTCTTCCTTGGAAGGGCAGTATAACTCTGATAATACCCGCTACTTTTCCATATGAATTAGTTGTACATATACTGTGGTGAAATGTGTCGTTTTAGATGACTTTCAAAATAGTGTTAGATCTGATTTCTTATTGGTTGTGACTTGAATTCATAACCATGGCCAACATGGTCATTGCTCATAGTCATGGTCATTGCTCAACAACGTCAGAACAGAAACATACCTACTTACATTTTACACACACTCCAAAAATAAGCTAGAATGAAGAGTACGTGGAGATAACCGCAATAAACAGTTTTGTAAAAATACTTGCTATAGTAGGACCATTTAACATCGAATATGCTCAGATGTGATGTATTTTAGTGCGCAGCAATTAGACAGGATACATGCATGTATGGTTACTATCGTAAACAGTTTTTAAATAAACAATATTGCAACGCATCTTTTCGTTCGGCATTCTTCTGACTATGTCCTACTTTATTGTATTGGTTTGTTATATATGTTACGCCGAATGTGTGAAATTGACTATTACATGAAATGGGCAAAATTTTGGCTAATTCATGTAATAGTCAAGCCCGTTGCCTTATTCATAAATTAGGTAAATTATCTGCCGAGTGAGTGAATTCGCCAGGGTATGGAATTTTTAAACTGTCAACATGACAGTAGAAAAAGTAAATTTAATACGGATGGTTTTATTAGTTATAATTGGACATAATACAATATTATTATTATTAGGTTAGGTTTTTTAATTCTGAATTTAACTGAATGTCCATTTTGAGGTTAGCTAACAAGTGTCAACAAACTATCAAATCATACTATCACAAACAAACAATCGACCATTGCGCGAAAATACCTTTTAATAAAATTCTTCCGTGATCAAATTATAGTTCTAGATTTTTTTGGGCATAGTAAATGGATATAAATATCATTTCAGTTATTGATTGGTATATTTTTATATAATCAATGACATTTGACACATTTGGTTAGTTTGATTAGTTGCAAAAAACACCACCGGAGTGCGACCATCTATTTTGACCAATGCATGAGCATTTGACACATTTGGTTTAGTTGCAAAAAACACCGCTACTACTCGTATCTAATTTGTCCAATGCAAGAACTAGGCAGAAAAATAAGTGCCGAATTCACGCACTCGGTAGATATTTTACCTAATTCATGAATAAGGCAACGGGCTTGCATTTTTCATGATTTAGGCAAAATTTTTCCCATTTCATGTAATAGTCAATTTCGCACATTCGGCGTAACATATACGATAGAGCTAATTGTATTCGTTGTCAGTGTATATTTGCCTTTTGGTGAGTGTACATAGTGTTTGAAGATGCTGAAAGACGAAATTCAGGTCGCAAAAAATGACTGAAATGGAATAGTACAAAACTTAAATCCATTTGAATTCAAATTCAAATTCCATCAAGTACCTTCGGTCGATGTCTGTAATGAAATATGTTATTATATAAGATTTAAAAACTATTTAACAAAATACTATATTAGCAATAGTTTTTTCTTCGTTATGGTTCCCGACATACCGGTCCACGTGTCTAAAAAGGTTGGGAAACATTGCATTAGACATTAGTACAACTTATCACCCGGAAATTCAATTTTCCTTTGTTAACTTTGAACGACAGTTGAATATAATCAAATGAATTAATTTATCAATAATACTCGTACATCTATAGAAAAGGTTCGCTATTCATAAATTAATTCGATATAGGACAGTGATGGCGAACCTATGGTACGCGAGATGATTTTTTACGGCACGCGTTTGAAGAGAAAAAATACCTATAATAATATTATATGACAGATCGCATTGTATAAAAATACCAGGCAGATACTCTTCAAGAATAAGCAATACGTTTAATGTAAATATGTGTGTAATTGTATAAATCGGTCTTTAAGCTTTATGCATCGCTTAATATAATATTACCGCACTAACCTCATCACGCGGCGGGAGAAGCCGCGCCCCGAATCTCCGATTTTGATCAATTTACAATGCTTGAGACCACTGTAGCGAGAGAATGCTTCATCTGATCAGAGCAATTCTGATGTTAATTTGTACGTAAAGAACCAAACTAATTAATAGATACATTAACAAACAATTTCATGTCCACCCACAAAAATGGCTGCACCAAATAAGAAACAAAAACTTGGTGGATCTAGTAGCAGTAGTTCTGGTAGACAATTTCAAAATTGTTGAACCGAAATGTGTGACGTAATTGAAAAAAGTGATAAAGCTATAAATATGTGTGCTATATTATGTGAGTGGTATCTAGAACATCATTTTTAAAAAATATATATTTTTTCTCAATGAAAAACTGCCTGGCACGTTAGACAGTCGAAAAATAATATTTGGGAAATTTTGGCACGCGTACGTAAAAAGGTTCGCCAACCCTGATCTAGGATGTATATTAATTTACTATTAAACAGTTGTATGATCACATAATAAACATAGTCCATTATAATTAATACCCTCCCAATAATAAATAACTTCCGTAGTGCTTTAGACCTTAGAAGATCTCATTTTCACCGTAGACGTAGCGTAGCTCGTAGAGGCATAGCAACCCGTTATTAACTAATAAGACTTCTCCGTAGAGCTAGATCATTTTAATATGGTGTTGATAATTAGGTCAAACAACAAACTACGGTGGTAATTATTATTATTAGTGTTAATTTTTGTACACTAAACACTTCAAGAACAATACTCAATAATATACTTGTGTATTTATAATGTATAATATATACTTAACTATTTCTTTTATTCAACAAATAATTCACAAGATTTAAGAATATATCATAGAATGATATATTCTTAAATCTTGTGAATTATTCGTTGAATAAAAGAAATAGTTAATTATAAATTATTAGCAAGTCCAAGTAGTTACATCTAAAAAATATTGGAGAAATTCCACGACGTCGGTTAGTAATCAAAGTAATAAGTAAATAGTTACCTACTTTGATTTAAGAAACAAAAATCGATTGCCAAAGTTGCTTGATTTGGAAGAGCACTGATGAGTAGGTATTAAAATTTACCAATAGTTAAAATTTGTCGCAATTAGTATGTCACCTCGTAGCATAGTGGTAATGCAACGGATCAGGTCGTAAACCTGAGAGATACGGAGTTCGATTCCCCGTCGGGTTGGCTTACTTTTTTTTCAAAAAAAGATTTTTTCTATTGGTTATAATATATACTCTCAGAAAGTGTTTTTTTCTAAATTATATATGTTATAATATATACAATTAACTATTTATTTTATTCAACGAATAATTCACAAGATTTAAGAATGTACCATTCTAATTATTGAACATACATAATTTTGAAAAACACTTTCTGATGAAATATATTATAACCAATAGAAAAAATCTTTTTTGAAAAAAGTAAGCCACCCCGGAAGGGAATCGAACCCTGCATCTCCCGGGTTTACGCCCCATCCGCGCATTACCTCTATGCTACGCAGTGGCATACTAATTGCAACAAATGTTAACTATTGGCCACTTTTAATACTCACTCATCAGCGCTCTTCCAAATCAAGCTATTTTGGAAATCGATTTTTGTTTATTAAATCAAAGTAGAGACCTATTACTTCAATTACTAACCGAAGTCGTGGATATCTCCAATATTTTTTTATGATGTAACTTACTTGAACTTGCTAATAATTTATAATTAACTATTTCTTTTATTCAGCGAATAATTCACAAGTAGCTTGATTTGGAAGAGCGCTGATGAGTGGGTTTTAAAAGATGTAATGCGCGGATGGGACATAAACCCGGGAGATGCAGGGTTCGATTCCTTGGCTTACTTTTTTCAAAATAGATTTTTTCTATTGGTTATAAAATATTTCTTCAGAAAGTGTTTTTCAAAATTATGTATGTTCTATAACTATGAGTATGAGTCAGTAGCGAAGGGTGACTTTTGAAAACAGGTAGGCTGTGGAGATCAAAGAAAAAGAACACACTAGTCAGGTACGGGAAATAAGAAGATAATACGATATTACTATTGATGAATAGGTAACTACTCACTAATGATAACGACACACTAATAAGATAAATTTCAAAAACTCACTGACGACATAAAATTGAGCGAAGAGTTTAAATTACGTATTTTTCAAAACATTTATACACATGAAAAATCATTAGATAAAATTTCTTAAAAACAATCTATATTTATTAATATGCGATTAAATACTATAGAAATTATTTTTTTCAATTATCATCATCATCAATTATGATAGTTTTAACCTTTTCTATTACAGCATTTGATGGCGATTCTACATTTTTGGTGTGGTTGAATTAGTAGCTATATATAAAAATGTTATGTACGCTGGCACGTTGACAATGGCGTCTCTAAAATCTTGTTTATAATCACTAAATTAGGCGGGTTTTTAACGTTTCATTATTATGGGTGTATGAAAGTAAATGTGAATGATTTAGTTCCAGTACAAGTCGAATATGTTTTTTTTTTTTTAACAAAATGGCCAATAAAAGAATTTTATGCATTCTTTAAAAAATAAGTATCACGAATTATTCTGCACAGTAAAGTAGCAAATAAGCAGATAAATGAAGTTATGATTACAGAGATGCCGTAAAACCCACTGGATAGACGATCACATAAAATTTGGTGGATTTACGTGTAAGGGAAGAACTAGGGTCTGCCCGAGCTGATGATGTTAATGAAATAAATACAAATATAGAAATCACCGAATTGAGTGAATTTAAAATTATGTTAAAATACTAACGGTTTCTGAGATATGAAGGCGAATTTACTCAGTAATTGTCTTGTAGTATACATTTTTCGGCATAACTTTAATATATTTAGCAGTGGCTAACAGCCGTATTCATACAGCTTTGAACCGCGCTCAACGTAGTCAGTGGTTTATCGGCCGAATAAGAAACCTATAAAAATGAGATGCGCACAGGAATGCGCACGGAAATTAAACATGGCGGCGTCCACCTGCTGTCAGTTTGACACATGACATGAGCATACTTATATACATACGTAAAGAGTCGGCAAAATTGAATTCATTACAAGTTTTTGTTGGTTAGAATTGTCATTATACTATAATATATGTAATACATATATAATTATAATTGAGAACCCATCAATTTTGTAGATTCGGTAGAGCATTTGCAAACTTTAAACCGTAATTGTGCCGTTTAAAAATCATGAATTTTAATCCATAGTCTAGATACAATGTTCCCGTGGTTCGATTACTCACTAAAGACGTCATAAAATATGTAGTATTTCCCATGGATAAGATGGATTTACGTAACATTACGATAAAATAGGTACTACATAATAATATATGAGCCTACTAGGTAGTTACTGCTTTATTTAAGGTATTATATATGCAATTGGAAGCAGTCTGCATTGTTTCAAAATATCACCTAAACTGTAATAAACAAGATTAAAATCTCAAACACACTGGTAAGACTGTCATAGGTTGATTGGTATATGATAATAATTAGATCCTTTTTCATTTCTGTATGGTACATTAGGAAGGATTCTCGCAGTCAATAAATGTCATCTCATAACATAAATGAAGCTAGCTGCAAGACAAAAGTGTGGCCAGTCGATTCCTAAATAAATATTTATATTAGAAGTATAAAATAAATATGATGTCATAACTAATAAATTATTTAAAGTTCATGATAATTATTTATTTATAATTATTAAATTTATATGGTACCGTTTGCACATTTTTACACCGATTCACAATTTCAAAATTTTAAATTAATTTTCGGGAAATTTAAATTAAAAATTTGGTAACATTACCCATGGCATGACGCGTATTACGTCGGCGACGTGACGTCACTATTCGTCAGATACATATTAGGTTTATGCATGCAAATTTGCAGTAAATAGCTTGAATGCAGTTTGCTGTTATATGCATACGCCTGTAAGTCTCGAAGACTCCATACTAGGCGATTATTTAAAGCCTACCTTCTTAAGAAAAATATTTTTTAATTGCATATTGACATATTTATATACTTAATCACTTCATTATTTATGTTATACAAAAATAATTTATTTTGCCAACGAGAGATGTCGTATATGTAGGAATGTATTACAGTTTACAAAACAACTGCAAAGGTATTAAAAAATATACCACAGCGCGCCGTAAATAAATAATAAAAGCCGCGACGTCTCGACGTAAAGATATCTCCGATTATGTGTGAAATAATTCTGAATTTTTTTCGTATGGACTTAACGTCTCGTAACCGCAGCAAGTCTGCTGATTTTAACGAAATAAGGTAAGCTCCTATCGCAGAGCTTAAAACATTCGCGCATAATAATGTTATCACGACTGCGCACTTTGTCCAAAATCATTAATAATTAGATAATTAAAAAAATATTTCAACGGCGTTTAATCGAATATTAATAAATAAGTAAGTATAGATTGTTTTTATAAATAAAAATAAATTTTTTCTAATGATTTTTGATGGGTATACATGTTTTGAAAAATACGTAATTTAAACACATCGCTCATTTTTACGTCGTCAACGAGTTTTTGAAGTTTCATTGAATTAGTGTGTCGTTATCATTTACTAGTGTGTACCCAAGGCCTGAACAAAAACGATGCATGAGTGCGAGTGAGAAAGTATTCGGCACCCTTATAATCTCTGCGACACGCGCTAGAGTAAGATAAAACGTCTACATATTTTTAAGTTGGTTTCCAAAAATATCGCCGGCAAATAGTGCCGAATCGCTTCACGTAGCGTGTTGTTTGTGTTGCTAAATTTGCTATTTTTTGTGTTAAACATAAAGTCAGTGGTCAATATTTTTAGTTAATTAAGTAGGAAAGGTGGTTCTGCATGTTGTATTAAAATATGGTAGCCGTACTGATAAGCAAGAATATGGTATTACGTTTCATAGGTAAGTCGATACATGTTCGTGACAATTTATTTGTATATTATTATTTATTTTAATATCAGTGACCTAGTGTTTCTTTAAAATAACTTAAATTATGGATATATTTACCTTATTGGTTGCATTTTGACCGCTTAAAAATACTATATAACGTAAAAAAACAGAAAATTATATTTTAATTCTGAGCGTCTAGTGCGAGCACTTTGGATGAGCACTAGCGAAATGGTCTATGGTCTCGAACAGTTATAGGCGAATGCGTTCGCTCGCCCACAAACCAAACGCACGGCACGTAGCTTCATTTAGCAATGCAACGGGTGGCGTCTATATGTATCTATAGTCTATGTGTGTACCTATTCATTAGTAATAAATATCGTACTATTCTCGTAAGTATACCTGACAAGTGTGCTTTTTTATCAGATCTCAACAGCCTACCTCTTTCCAAAAGTCACCCTTCGCCACTGATATTTAGGCACCGTCATATATATAAGAATCTCCTCAACGTCTTCACATTCTAAAATATATTAAAGTATCGTTACAGTCTTAAAAAATCATTATTAATTATTACTAACCTCTTGAGGTAAATAAGGTAAGGAGATTCAAGCCACAGTTGAATATTGTACTCCAGCCTAATGACGTCGCTTGTTTCTCGGAATACACACTAACCCACTAGCTTAACAACTTATCCCTACTGCCAACTTAATAACTGCTGTTTCCGACAACATGTATGTATAATATTACAAATAAACACTACAATACAATAACTCCTATCTCAAAAGAGCTTTCTTAATACAGTCAAAAGAAAAACATTTTTAATACCGTAACTATACATATGTATTATAAATATTTTTCTTCCAATAGTAGATAACAATTAACAGAATTAATTAAAATTAAAATAATTTTTTTATAAGTGATTTTAGATAGCGTTTTAATTATTTTAAATTATTGAGCTTTAAGCTCGCTGGGTTTAGATACTGGGTATTGCTCTGTAAACATATCGCACAATAAAGCGAATACGTGTTGCGATATTAGGTGCTTACACGTATGTGTGTATTCAGAGCTCTCTTGTATTTGTTTTAATGATCACGCGGGCTAGCAGTTTTAACGAGATATATGAAGAGTGATAAAACAAATTTGTAATTATATATTATTATGAAAGCTTTACGGTACAACAGGGCTCATAATATTGCGTAATATATTATGATGATTATTTGTAATTATATTATATGCTTCCGTTTTGGTATTATGTTCAAAGAATACGCTTTCGATGGTAATCTAATATTTTGTAATATAATTTCAAGAACGATATTACTGAAATATATTAATATTATAATAATGCACCCATCTGGATCACGTAGCCGTATTTTATAAGCAACATTCTAAGCTTTGAAATAAAATAAACAATTGCTTGTATCCGGTTTTGATTGGGGATTTTCTATGGTGATTCTGTATTTTTACTGTTCCAAACTACCTACCATTTTTACGAAAAACATACTAATGGATGTGTTGTTATTATAGTTATTGCCTATACTAGAGTATCACGAATTTATAGGTTTATGGTTGTGCATTTGTTTGATTAGATTACATTTTTTCTACAAGGATAATCAGCCTTTGACACAGATAATCTTGTTTTGATATTTTTTCTCATGTGCCATTATGTTAATGGATTTTCTCCTCACTACTTTGTGCCATAAAATTAACCAACAATGGGAGAAGCATTCATCGCGTAAGTTATTATTTACTATCATTACTTGATTGTAAAATAAATTATAGAAACTATCGGTAAATTCCGAATTCAAATCGAAACTGTTTTGACGTCAAAATAATGTGTTCAGACATTTTTGATGTTCCGTTACCATGGTTACCAATTATTAAAAGGTCCATAAATTCAAATTGTGGTAATGCGTGGGAAATTTTAAATTATCCTATGAATTAAACCACAATGCCACTCAAAATATGATCCTAATTTGCCATTCCAGAGCATTTAAATTCTAAACATATAACTTATGTCCTGAAAATTGTTTCCTATATAATTTACGAGAATTTTGTCGAGAGGTTTACTAATCCGGGTTTCATCTTTTGACATTTTCAGGCACTGTGTATGCTAAATATTGAACATACATAATTCTGAAAACACTCATGAAAAAATATAGCCAATAGAAAAAATCTTTATTGAAAAAAGTAAGACACCCGGGTGGAATCGAAGCTGCGTCTCTTGGGTTTTGCGCCCTGTGCATTACCACTATGCTACGATTGCCATGCTTAATTCACGATTATGAGCATAGACGTAATCAGTCTCGTCGAATTTAGAACTGGATAAAATGTCTCTCAAATGCGACTCCATTCCTCACAGTGGTATGAAAGATCTTAATATTATATACCTAGGTACTCTGAATATAACTATCTAGTTTTCTACTTCTTCCAGTGATTTTTATCACTGGGTATGACAGGGTGATTCGATAAAAGCTGTCCTTCAAAATTCGGTACCTACCCTATTATGAATACCACTCAACATTATTTCAAGATTTTTAGTTTGTTTCCATAAAGATCTTTTTTTATACTTAATTAATTTACACTATGAGGTAAAAGAATTTATGACGAAGTGACGTGACAATGGAGGGAGGTCAAAAATACTGAAAATCATTTGACGGCATTTATGAATGACGCCGTATTCATAAAATTAAATTATAATTCAGGGGGGGGGGGGGAACTTTTTGGATGGAGGGCCAAATTCAAGAATTCAAAATGAGCGGCGCGCCGCAAGTAAAATACCATTTTTAGATAATATACACTATTTATTATCACGAAAAATAAATATTACAAAAAATTAATGAGAAAAATGAAACTGTTGTACATTTTTTAACATTTTTTTAAATTCAGGTTTTAATTTTGTAATTTTCAAAACTGTTTGTAAATGGGCATCGGAGATATTTGATAGTAAAGAATTTTTATTGAGGTTCATGATCAAAAATGTTTGTTCACATATTATATAGGTTGATCCAAAAATAACGAACATTTTTCTTGCATAATCTTTAAGTTGATCGAATTTGTCTGAATTAAGGGCATTGTAAAATTTGGAGATTTCTTCACGACGATGCAATTCTCTTAAATCAGTGTCACACTGTAGTTAAATAATCTCAAGTTGTAGCTCTGTCAGCAGTGGCGCACCCAGGGGGTGGGCCAAGGGGCCCTGGCACCCCCCAAACATGAAAATTATCTCAATGATTTTAAACATTGAAATTGAAAGCCAATAAACTATACCTTTGGGTTTAGACAAATAAAAACACGGCAAAAAAATGATTTGTAATTCTCCAGCACCCCTTTTAGAAAAATTTCTTAGATTTTAATTTAACACAACACTAATGTCAGGTTTTTTAGAAACCCAATCCTTAATGGAACTGTCAAAAAATTCTCGGTGTCCACCTGAATTCCGGAGTGGTGTAGGTCATGGCTGGGGAGGGCTGACAGGGCTCTAACCTGGGGGCCCGGGCTGTGGGGGGCCCGGCGTGTCGGGTTGAGCAGATAAGTGAGATAAACACACATCGTAAATTAGCTTTAATAGTAAAAAAAAGTCTGTTTAAAAAACTTATACAATTGTGCAATATTTTTTTGATTATTATTTGTCGATACTCGACAGCTCCTTTATTAAAGTAGATGTATTAAAAATCGCCAATAATTCACTGTATAAGTACCCTTAATTTGAACTAAAACACAATTTGAAAAACGTTGATGTAGTGTTTCACACCGCCTTTAATTTTAGCGGTAGGTAGGGGGCCCGCCAAATATCCTAGCCTGAGGGCCCGTTTCAGGATGTGGGGACCATGGTGTAGGTACACCGAGTGGAGTGGTAGACAAAAGACCGATAAACGAGAAATTAGGATCTGAAGAAGAAAAAGAGCCTATGAGATTAATTTACATTCTCCTCCTTGGGCCCCCCCAATATTAAATCCTGGGTGCGCCACTGTCTGTCAGTACACTATCAATATCTATTGAAAATGGATCGCGTACTATTGCTAAACTTGTCTCAATTTTTCACAAGTCACTTTGTGAAAAATCGTCATTCAGAGCTTTAATAATTTTACCATATTCTTCAAATTTATATTCTGATATATTCAGCAAGTTCAAAGTTGGAAAGTGGTCCACGTTGTTATTCGATATTTGTCGAAGGAATAAGAGCCAGGCCACACCGGGCGACTCTGGTCTCGAGACCAGTCGCGGGACTGGTCTCTTCATGCGATTTACTCGGGCGACTTGCCGGAGGCAGCCAATAATAATAATTTGAATGAATGTACACGCAAAAATGCAAAAAATACGTTCTCTCTGCTGCGTGGCTGCCGGCGACTGGTCGCCTAGTGTGGCAGCGCTCAATACATAGCTATAATTATGTTTTCATACATCGCTACCGATCGCCCGACCAGAGAGACCAAAGAAACCGGGAGACCAGACCGAGCGCACGAACGAGATTTTACTGATCGCCCGACTTTATTGCTTGCGCGACTACTGGGCGACCAGGTGTGGCATGGTCCATATAACTGCATGCATCGGTCTGGTCTCGGTGACTGGTCTCGAGACCAGAGTCGCCCGGTGTGGCTCGGCTCTAACTTGAGTTTTAATTGAAATCCATTCAAACTTTTTTCCATATCATGGGCGTATATTTTTTTCCCTTGCAACGCTTAGTTACATAGTGTGTGAAGACGTACTAAGATAATACATTTACGAAACAACAAATTCTTAAAATTTTAATCTATTGTCAATATTTTTTAAAAAATTATAAAAAAGTTATTCGTAATCAGATATAATTTTGTTATTGTTATAATTGAAAAAACGTTAACAAGATAGTTAAGATACAGTACATAGAGGTAGGTACTCCACGATACAAAAGTGGTGATTATTTTCAATAATATTATTATTTCATTCATGTGGAAAAAATCCTGAGTTAAATTTTAGAATTTTTATTTTGATGGTGAAAAATAGTAACACAATGAAGCATGAAAATAATATACTTACCCACTTTCTTTTTTTAATTTAAAATTATTCAATTACAAATTTTATTAAATCCTGAAGGCGTTATTCCGTGTAATTTATAAATTTATCATATTACAGAACAGCAGATCAAATAAATTTTACGCAAAAAAAAAAAATATATATTTCGAGAAAAATATAATTTCGGCTTTAAAAGCTTGCAGTCTATTTTTGCAAATTTCATTTGTGTACCTTTCAATTAGTGGGCATTAAGAAATTTTGCTGGATTTAATCAGAAAACAGCGACGAAGATTTCAAATTAAAATTAAGCTTTGAACTTTGATCGCCGTCGTTATTTTGATAATGGATGTCATAAATATTTTCAAAATTATTTTTTTAAATATCACCCCGTAACCAACGTTGCCTGTACTTTTTCTATTGTGTTCCCGGATCATAAACTCAATTGAACAGCATTTTTTTTACGAAAAAATCTCTTTACTATCAATATATATATTTTAAAATATATCCAGATTCCAATCATATATTTATTACAACGTTTTTATGAGCTCGTATTATTATTTGTCCAGTGGTTGTTTGTCCAGTACAAATCTTGCAATCGATTTTTAACTAACTTCCCGACTAGCTAGACATTTGAAACTTTTAGCTTTTTTTTTAAACCAATGCATTCTTATAATACCTTTAGCCATCTTTAAGCAGAATTGAATTTATTTTCAGTTAATTCTGTTTTGTATAAAAAAGTTATTTTGGAAGAAATCCGTAAACCAATCCACCATTATTGGTTGCTAGGGGGTGGTCTTATCAACAAAATTATTTATGTATGGAAATTAAAAAAAATGTCAAAATGACATTTTAGTATTCTATGTTTGTTTGTTTTTATTTACTTCATATGAAGTACAAGTTTGAGCATATTGAGCATAAAAATTCAACACAAAATTTAAAAACGTTGTATATAAAAAGTTATTTTTATCTTTAGACCAATTACTCGATCCAATTGTCACGATGGGTCCTTTGAGCTTTTTCGTAGAACTTTATTTAAATTTATAAAACACATGTGTAAACACAGCATATTATAATTATAATATATCAGTGGCGAAGGATGGAGGTAGGCTGTTAAGATTCACCATAAGTGGTGCACACTTAACTTTGTCAGTCATAATTATTTGTTTTCATTGAAATAAGACTACAATTATTCACAGATGGTGTTGGTTAGGTTTCAAAAATCAATTAAACCCTGCCTAAACCAAACCACAATAGTTTTGGTATACTTTGGGCGATAAGACAAAATTGCGCACACTTGTTCATTCATATTTTTTTTTCGTTAGTTTGTATTACACATATTGTTGATTCATTTTTTTAAATTTATTAAGCCCTGCCTAACCAAACTATAATATATGAAAAATATTATTTTATCTATAAAATATCCAAAGTTATGTATGATTTTATTGCATAATTTTAGATATTTTATAGATAAATTAGTATTTTTTGACTATTATCTATTATGGTTGAGTTGTGGCAGAGTTTAATAGAATATTAAAAACTAATCAACATCATCTGTAAATAATTGTAGTATTATTTCAATGAAAATAAATACGTGTGATTGTCAAAGTTTAGTGTTCACTATTTATCGCGAATCTTAACAGTCTACCTTCTACCCTTCGTCACTGCAATACAGCATACATATATTATATTAACTATGGTACGTAATAACTGCGGCGGAGTAGTGACTGAGCCTCAGCAAAAAAGTTGAATCAAAGTATGTCGCAAATTTACATGTTTAATAACACTTTACCGTTACGTACGCTGTGTAAATGAGGACTTCTGCACAATTATTATAATATATCTGTCTGTGCCCGTGATAGTAATATAACAACAGATCATATTAATAAAATATAGCATACATAATTTTGAAAACACTTCTGAGTCAATGTATTATATATAACCAATAGAAAAAACCTTTTTGAAAAAAGTAAGACACCCACCCCGCAGGAATCGAACCTGAATCTCTCATAAAAAATAGTTAATTAAAATATTAGCAAGTTCAAGTTACAATAAAAAAATATCTTGGTGTAATCCGTGACGTCGACTAGTAATTAAAGTAATACCTACTTTGATTTTCAATACAAAAGTCGATAGTCAATCGTAGCTCAATTTGAGAAGCGCTTCGGAGAGTATTATAAGAGCCAATAGTTAGAATTTCTCGTAGCTTTAGCAAAGTGATCTATGCGCGGCGGGTGAGATACCCGAGAGATGCAGGTTGGATTCCTGCGGGGTGTATTACTTTTTTCTATTGGTTATAATACATTTTATCAGGAGTGTTTTCAAAATTATGTGTGTTCAATACTTAGAATTCTACATTCCTAAATCTTGTGAATTAGTTAATTAATTAAAATATAAATCTACCGTATAATATAACGTAAAGCCAATATATAGTATGTAAGTAAAATATAAGTAAGCGTAAAGCCAGCTGTCAGTGATCAAGGCTTTGAAGCTTATTTCGGTTTACGACTTAATGATTAACACAAAGCACGCCTGAATTAAAAATTTTAATGCATATTGTGATACAGACATAATTATTGAATCGCGCGTTAAAGTAGTTTAATCCCATATTTCTCCATACTCTAGAATTAAACCTTTTTACAGCCTAGAAGGCAATCCTCTTCCCATTGTTGAATTATCTGGGGATAATTATCTGGTACAAAGAGAGTATCAGAATTGTTTGCTCTTTTAATGTAAAAAAAACTAGCCTTCCATCGATGACACGAATTGGGAGGAAAATAAATATGTTCAACCAAATTGTCTTGGATACCTGGAGGTACCTATTGATAAATATCTTGTGTAAGAGGCCATTTTTTTATATAAATTCTAATGTAGGTAGAGAATAGAATGGAAAGCGAGGCGAGATTCAGAATTTGACTGTCTAGAAAAAGGCATACTTAGCCCGGTCGTACATACAAAATCGTCTCGATTGGGACATATTTTATTATCATTTATCAGTTATTCTACCTGCGGCTCATGTCGAGTGAAATTTGTTACATGCGACAAACAGATTTTTTTTCTACCAAAAATTTCGTCTCAATGATGTGCTGCTGTCCTTTAAGGGCGGAGGTGCTCAGCGTGGGTCAAATGGAGCTTTTTTTCTATTTTCAAAGCATGATCCTGGACATACTTTAAACGTTGTAGATAATCTATTTATACTCGTAAAATTTTGAAGCCTTATTATCCTTTATATTTATTTTAAATATTTGATGACTGCATAAAGTATTTTTATTACATAAAATAGTATTCTTTTAAACCTCTCGCTCTAATGTTTTAGAATATAGTCATATTTCAGTACATAACTGTGCAGTGGTGTTAAAATTTTTTTCATTTATTAATTTTTAAACGCCTTTTATAAAACCATTAATATAATTTATGATGAGCTAATTTTATTGAAATATTTACGATAAAAAAATATATTGATAATCTCTGTGAATTTGACAAGAATTAAGCATTTTATTATTCAAAAAATGGGCAAGATTAACATATTTGAAGATAATTATAAAGATACTCATTATAAGCTATGTCTTTGATCATTCAAGTGTGATAAACATACTACGAATAATGATTGCTTTATAATAATCATTGACCTAAGAATAAGGTAGTGTTTTTTTTAAATACGCCATTTCTTTTGGCATTCCCCAGTGGTAAAGCTACAGCATATGGCCGTAGCCATAAATTGACAAACTATAATTGAAGTAGGGAGTAAAATGATGTTAAATTTTCATTTTTAATATCATAATAATATAAATCATTTTTGTGAATGACAACAAAATCATATCGACAAATTCGACGGGTTGCAGTCGAGACGAGTTTGTATGTGCGACTGGGCTTATGTGTCATATTAGGCAGTCAAAATGTTTGACATCAGATTTGCGTGTCGATGATGATGGTGATGATGTTTAAACGCTGCATCGTCAATAACCAAAGGATATCCAACTTTGTTTTGAATATTAATTATTATTTGAAATATAAATAACAATATTTTCCCAGTGCTAATACCGAATTGCTCGACGAAAAGAGAGGATCGTAATTAAAAACATAAGTAAAGAGGCAGGGAGAGATGTGTCCCGCGGATATTGTTTTGTTTTCGTCTTGTTTGCGAAAATGTAAAACAGGAGATGACGGCGCCCGCGAATCACGGAGGGGGGGGGGGGCAGGTCGTTAAACCGAAGGGGGAGGGAGGTAAGATGGAGAGTGACAAGAACGATAAAATTGCGACAGTGATCGGGAATATTTAGATGTATATTTTATAGTCACTTAGCTAAAAGTAATGTTAATTTTTTAGGTATTTGTATTAAATAATTTGACAAAATGTCACTTTTCAATGGACGACAGAGACTAAGGGTTGAAATTTCTTGACAAGGGTATGAGTGGTAAATCATAATAAATATACATTTACAGGCTAGTTCTCCCCCCGAATATTTTACGGTGAGCAAGAATACAATTATCTTATATCATAATTTTAAAATGCATAAAAAACATATTATAAGAAAATCTTATGAACAAAATTAAGGAAAATGGGAGTCGAATCTAACAACACTGTTCATATTTAGAACAAAATGTACGAATGAAAAAAGGTGAAAGTGGCTAAATTCTAGTTAAGTATTCCATATTATTGGTATATTCAATCAAACCAGAAAAGTCAGTCGCCAATGTTAGTGAACTTTGTAAAGCTTTACAGTGACGCTGAGTGACGATTAAAATTAAATAGATAATCTAGCAGGTAGCAAGAATTTTATGGGTGCTGGTTCGAGTCCTGTACGACACCATATTGATTTAAAGATTGAATGATACTTTTCTTTAGAATAGTGATGTATGTAAGTTAATTTTCAATAAGCCGATTAAAAGACCAAAATTCATAATTCACGGAAACAACGATTATAGGAGCTGATTTTATATGAAAGTTATTTTTAAATAACTAAAATTAGATGTACCTATACATCTAGTTCTTCGTAGGTTTATAAATTTATTACTAGAAACGAATTGATTTTAAGAATCTATTTTTTTTGAGAAAACAAAACATCCCTTATTATACCCAAATTAATTAAAAATAATACGTAGGTGTAGGTACACGTACGTTCAATTTAAATGTCATATAATATGTCTGTCTTTGGGCAGTACGTAGATCATAACATTATACTGTCTTTGTTGACATGTTTCGCATCCCTGTTACAAGGGTAGATTTACATTTATATGGCCATTTAATGTCTCCGAGTAGACAAATGAACACGGACATTAGTGTCGCAAGGGTGGATAACAGGGGAAGGGGGAGGAAACAGTTAAGCTGGGACGTGATGGAAAATCGCGTTCTCAGTTTTGGGAAACTGTGCCTACTTGCCAGTAAATTAGGTCGTTTCCCATGTGAGATTATTTATAGCTGTTTATTATATAAACAAGCATCAATATTTTACTACTATGAGCCAGTTCGTCCTCATACTGGACATTTATATTTTATAGCGTTGGAAAACATGTTGTTAATTAAAATATATTATTCACATAATATTCCATTATTTATAACTGTTTATAAATGCTTTACTGAGACTATCGCTTTGATGTGACATTAAAACTACATATTATGCTAGTCACATAAAGCGTTTCCTAAATTCTTAAAACTTCATTCCCTGTGGTAAAGCCATGGCCGGAGTAGCCATGACTACAGTTTATATGAAAGTTAATAGATTAGCGACCCGTTTTTTTGTTTCACTTTCATATATTTAAGCTCAATCTTTGTAGAATAAGGCTTTCAACTGCATATTTAATAAAATAAATATTAATATGACATGATGCAGTTGTGAGTGTTAGCTCTCACACTGGACTGTTCGGTTATATTCTAACACTAAGGGAACAAGTGATAAAGTTAATTTCCAAAACGAGAGTATTTACAAACATTTTTCACATAAAAAAACGTGTGACAAAATCCTTGAAGTTGGTTCTGTATTTCGTTGGACATATCTGTCATTTCGTAATTGTTACAATTGTTGCACGGATAGTAATTTTGTCGAATTCGGTCGTTTTACATATTAGAAAATTTGTTTTAATTGTGTTAGCACTTACGTAGTTACATTTCATTTTTTAATAGTGTCTTAAAATTTTTATATGAGGACTCAATAGGAATTTGACATTCCCACCTAGTTCGCGCCTAGCGTTTATATAATATAATAATATATTTAAAAGTTATTAATTGAGTCACTTGGTAGAATTCCATTTTCTAAATAATAATATAAATTATATTAAATTCTACAGGTGTGTTTTAAGTAGATAGGATAATGGTAATGCCTTAGACCTTAGTGCATGGAAGAAGTCAGATTCGCGTAAATAATTCGTCACCTCAATACTACAAAAAGATACCTAACTCTGATTTGGTCATTGTTGGGAAAATGAAATTTAAACTTTACTTGATTAACATAAATTTAGGCTTTAATTATTATTTAAAATAAAAATGGAAAGTTATGCTTGTCTAATTACGAACAATTAAATAATGTTCAAATGTACGAAAAAATATTGTAGATATTATATTATTTTATTAATATAATGCATGTACGGTTTTAAAGTTATCTCATATTTTAAAGCATAAAATTAATACAGTTCCCATTAACTTCTGACTTACTTAGTTTTATCATTTTGTAGAAAAAGAAATGTAGAATCATTTTCAACAACTAGGTATCTCAAAAACAGTGACAATCAAGTTATCTAGTTATAGTATTGAGGTGACGAATTGATAGTTGCCTGCATGAAAGTAAATAAATTGTTATATATTAATAAGATTTACAACAAAGTAGATTAGTTTTTAATATGTTTTAACGCGTAGGAGATTAAATTAACTGTTTTTACTAATACGATTTCCAAGTAAGTATGTATTATTTTGAATAGTCACAGGGCGGGAGGGTTTTTTTCAGGATGAGTTTTATACTTAAGTGTAGATAAGTCGCTTATTTTTGTGGTCTTGATAATGGGGTTACAAGAAAAATAGCTTTCTTAAAAATATCCTTTATAATTTAATATAATTTAAAAGTTACTTTTATACAAGAAAGTTTAGTTTAGGTCTAGAAAGCCGGTAAATACAATATAAAATCTACATGATGTATTTGGTAAAGATGGTGCCATCTGGGGAGAAATGAAAAATTGATAGTGACATTATTTTTAGAGGCTCTTTGCAGAACCCATAAGACTCTCAACTTAGGGAGCAAAGAATTCATTTTAATAAGAGGTAGTAGATTATTTTTGTAAATTAATGAAATTACTGACAAAAAAACTATTGTTATATTTTCATTTTTTCTATGCAAAGGATACAAGCTATAAATATATTTTTTCCAAATACACGAGTAAGGGTATAAAACTTTGATTCTGTAAATTTATGGAGGCTGTAAGATGGCTGGTTTCGCTAATAGATTCGTTTATTGGTAGATGATGGGGTTGAAACCTAAACTAAACCTAACACAACTTAAATATCTTGTGAAGGCAAACGCCATGCAAAAAACTTAGATTAACCTAATCTAACCAAAGCGAAGTTCATCAATATATCGAGATTTTGATTGAAACAGAACCATATACATTACTGTGGTTATATATATATATATATATGCTTGTATTGACTAGACAGGCTTCTAATTCGCCCCATATAATTGGTTGCCAAAACTAGTCAAGCTGTTACCAGAGTGTAACCATGGTTACCAGAGACTATTCTACAATACATAATGTTTTTTCGAACTGAAGTCTAATAAAAAACAATACAACAATCAAAATTCGTCTAGTAATGTAGGATTTAAAATGTGTAATAATTATTAATATTTTTAAACTTTTCCAATAATCAATACCACGTCAAAATACTAAATTTAATGTAGATTATACAAGATGATCAACAGCTCTAACTTAGTATAATTTCTATTTTAGAATCACTGGCAAATGAAGTACAACTCGGAATCCTGTCACCTATTCACGGAGCAAAGACTTGAATATGGGAAGGAAGGAGCAAGATCGGAAGATCAGAGTTCAAATGGAGAGGCTGCATTAATAGAAATACCACTACATGTAAATCTTCAAAACTGGAAAACCAAAGCAAAATAGGCAGATAACCTGAAAGTGGCCAGGATCTACACAGGATTGTAAAACTTCGATCGGAAATTATAACCTAATACCTACCCTTGTCTTATTATTAACCTACCACACACAAAACTTACCCCATATCGCATTATCAGAGGTAAATAACAATTATTATAATAAAGCATAACGTGCGAATTAAACGCCGGCGATTTTGACAGCCCTTAAGCCGGGGGCTGTTGAAACAAGGGCGGTATGTTTTCAGTTTGCGTCCCCCGCGTCACATTATTGCTGAGTGGATGTTTCACTTAAGCCCGCGACACAACTGAGACAATAATAAGCCAAAAACAAATGACCGGCATCTTCCTTCGCCCACTTTCGGCTTCCGGTGCCCTATCTGTACATTTTCTTATTATGGAAGCGGCGCTTACACCCTGAAGATGGGAATTAATACAATATAAGTAATTTTATTTACGGTTATTTTTGGCGGTAAGACATGATAGTTGAAATAGAATAACATCACAATTTAATTATGTCGGTAAAGTTTAATGTAGTTATTTTCGTAACTTTTATAGTTTCGTCTTACGACATTCAGTACTGCAATAGATCAGTGCTTCTTAAACTTTTTCATACCACGGCCCTCGAAATCAGATTAAAAAACCCAAGGCAGATAAAAAAATCCAAATTTAGTCTTTAGTGACCAAGAGTATGTACTTTATTTACCATTCATTGTTATTACTTATGGGTACCTACAGTTTTATTAAAAATAAGAGAACATTTTATTTACTTGCTTGTAAAGCAAAAATTAAAGAAAACGAACAAAAATTAACATGAAAAAACAATTTAATGAGAGGGGTGTGATTGCATATTTTTACATAATACATCAATATCTGATACAATGTTTGAAATACAGGGTTTGCTCCAAAGTCTCTATTGAAAAACACGACCTGTGTTTATTTTTTATTACCAGTAATGAGAAAAATGCTGTTTTGCATAGGTATGTTGTCGCAAAAGGAATTATGATTAACAATGCTGCTTTTAGTATTGACGAATATTCTTGCTGTCGCCCTATTCAAAATTCTTTCACCAAGAGAATATTATCTGTTCTCATATCAATCAAATCTTCTTGAGCTGCCCACGTTATAATATACTTAATCATATTTTAAGAATTTAGCATATAGTGTTCTTATACAATTGTACTTTGGTCTTATAATAATAATTTAAGTTTGGGAAATATTATCTTCTGTTTGTATGATTATTTTTTGTTGAATGATTAAATATTTCGCGGCTCCCTGGCAGGAGCTCCAGGTACCCTTTGCTGCAGTGCCCCCCAGTTTGAGAAGTACTGCAATACATAATACGAATAGATAATGTCGTAAGACATAATACAATTCGTTCTGGCCCAATATCCCGATGTCTACCTTGATCGCCACAACCAGATACTTCCACTATGTTGGATGCACAGTACCTAATCATTCAATTCATCACTCCTACCACTCGAAAGCTTATCTATGGGTCATTAAGCCATCTAACGATCCGCGCTGACATAACCCCTCAGACTGTCTCCCATAGTTTCTACAGGAAAAGTATATGCAGAGTGAAAGCCGTTTCTCACATCTAAACTCGCCTCGTCTACCGCACAGCCATAAATCAAATCTTATACGAACGTCGATCTGGTGTTATTTGGATTTGGATGCGATGATCGGCGAGCTGGTATATGAATGACCAATTCGTAGGTATTCGTATGCGCTCTGGAGTCTTTAATTCGCAGCCCGAGAAGCATGCAACTTGTTGATTGCAACAATAGATGTTTTTTTCAAGCTAAAAAGCCGAATTCGACCAATTTGCGGAGCTCTATCTGGCAACGTGTGTTTTGTGAATACCGATGACGTCACGCCGACGTATTGGATACGTTGCAGACGAGACGAGTTTTGATGTGAGAGACGGCTAACATGACAGTGGGTGGACAGCGTAATCCATGATCTTCCACCACTCCGTTGTCCTTCTGGCCCATTAAAGTAACGTTATTATCTCTACGTCATTTCACGTAACCGACCCGGCATTAGATTTTGATAAATCTGATGATTTTAGGCTCGTCGAATACATTTTAGAGCCTATGATATCGGCATCAACAGATGCCATCCTCGTTAATGGGACCAAAGCTTATTCGTAAAATCAGGCGTTAAAGACTAATTGTAGCTTCTAAAAAATTTAACTAGGCTACTAAAAAAGTCACTAAGAAAATGGAACCCTAGGTCAGTGGTCGGCAAACCGCGGCTCGCGAGCCACATGCGGCTCTTTGGCCCCTTGAGTGCGGCTCTGCCACAGATGCTCTCTCCCATATTTGACATGGCTATAAAGAAGAAGCAAATAAAATGGAAGAGGATAACCGTAAATGTAATGTTGAATAGACCGAGACTTCGCGTTTATTCAAAAGTTAAATGGCTTACCGACCTGCATTTATGTGTCGGGAAAAATTGGCGCATTCAAATTTAGAGAGATACTAAAAACTCGTATTTTTGCACTAAATATTTTGTCGATGATGCAAGGAAGAAAGCAGCTGAGGAGAAGAGTCAAGAAAAATCAAGTTCTGTATTTAATTAGGTACTGAATAAAATCTTTCAACAATGTTAATATTGCAAGTTTTGTGGTTACTAAAAAGATTTCCAAGAGAGGAAATCAAGAGTAAATTGAAAAATCGATTTATTGATGAGAACCTGGAATCGTGCTTAAAATTAAATCACCAACATACGAACCTGACTTACCTAAACTTTACAAGGAGATGCAAGGCCATTATTCACATTGAATCTGTCAGTCATTGTCATGATTCAATTTTATGGATACCTAACTTACACTTTAATTTTTATTAATAAATAAGATCATTATTACGTATGATATTCGTGTACCTACCTATAATTTAATTAGGACTTAAGACTATAACTAAAGTTTATTAAGTAAATTAGCAGTGTAGCTACTTACTACCTACGTATATAATAATTTAAGTTTAAGAAATTTGGCTCTCAAAAGAAATCTCAATCGTCGTACTGTTGATATTTGGCTCTATTGACTAATGAGTTTGCCGACCACTGCCTTAGGTCAATCAAGTCAAAACGAAAATTACATGCCTGTGACTACTGAGGTTTCTACAATTTTGAGAAAGTCGACAAATTTATATATCTAGGATCAAAAATCACTCGTTAACAGCAGTAAAGAAGTTAGAATAATATTTACACTATTATGGCTAACAGCCATACACAGATCAATACCTTTCTCAAATAAATCTAAAATAAAACTCTAGAAAACCTTTATCAGGCACCTTTATAAGGCCCACACTTACATATGCATCGAACTACTGTTTTGATTTCCACCAAGGAATAAATACATATAATGGTTTATACCAGTGGTTCCCAAAGTTGGCTGGGCTCCGACCCATCTAACAAAAACTTCCATTCTTGGGACCCACCTCTTAGCTGTCTTAGAGAAAAGAAGGCATAAATATTGGTAATGCTCAGATTCCCTAGTGGCGAGTCGTGGAACTACTTAATGCTGTCTTATTTGTTCTAATTGGAATAAAAAAATTTTTTTTTATAAGTGTTACCAATATAAATGAAAGACTGTTGAAATAAGAAACACAACTTAAATAAAAAAAAAATATTAAAATGCCTACACCTGCAAGGTTTTTTTAAAAATATATTTCAATGGGAAGGATGTATTTGTTTCTTATTTTTCTTCATTACAGTTTTAGCATCAACTTCAACTTTAGTTATTTTAATCACAGTGAGTTTATTATATCCAATTTATTTCGGTATTTAGTTTTAATGTTAACATAGATATGAGGTAGTAAAGAAGAGGAGGACTTTCATAGCTTCATCGAATAGGCAAGGATAATTATCAGCAACTGAGAGCCAGAATTTTTTTAACTGTTTACGATTAAAACTATTTTTCAGTGACATATCTTCTGATAAATCAATGAGTTCTTCACTTGCTTTTGTTGAAATACTAGTTGGTAAGTCGTCTTGAAATGGGTTACAAATCCAACGCAACGAATCAAACTTTTTCATCTCTTCCCCAAAACATCTGTAGTGCATTGGCAACATTTACAATATTTTCCGTAACTTAAGTTTATTTAAATTTTTAGGAATTATAAATAGCTAAATGAAATATCAAATTTATCACTTCCTATTTTTTTAAATTCATGTATACAGTGGCGAGGGCCCACTCAATATTCGCTCGCGACCCACTGATGGGTCGCGACCCATAGTTTGGGAAACCATGGTTTATACTATGTACCAATTGAAATTGGAAAAATACTGTATATAATATATATGATGATACCCACCTCATATTACTGGTATATATTAGCAAAGAAATAAAATTACTCAGTAACATGAAAGACCATTTGACTGGAAAATTTGTGTAGATATGTGGAAAACAATCGAATATTACGAAATAATTGGATTATAAGAAAAACAATTTTCTCAGATGGTATATATGTGCCTAATCATATAGGTATCTTCTTGAAATACGAAAAAGAGTAATTTAACAAATACCAAGAATTTTATTTGAGATAATGCGTGTATCATTTTATTCTATTTACATCACCATGTTCGATCTTAAGGAGATCATAATATTATGTGATTCCACAGAGTGGAGGTTTTATTAACAGATTTTTGTTTATGTATGTTAGCGACTTGCACAACTTAGGCCCAACACACAAAATTGAAAAACAGTATGCGAATTTGAGAGACCTGAAATTCGAACCCGATACCTACGCGAATGCTAATCATTCATACAAATACTAATTACGATTACAGACAAAATAATTTAAAATTGATTAAAATTGTAAAGCTGGGGGTGGGGGTAGCGTACAATAAACAAAAACGTATGTATGGTTTATATTTTAAAGATCAAACGAAAAGGCGTATAGTTTTCAATTATTCCCAAGGGGTAAGCTCCCTAATGGTGTTATCTATAGTGTAACAATAATATCTAATCGTCACCCCCTCCTGGTGCCAGAATGACAGAATATTCAGGTGAAATGTCAGTAAAGCTAACTCTTTGTTATATGGCCGTGGGAAGCCGGGTCCGGTACAATCCTCGAAGAGGGTTAATTTAATGGATGTTAAAAATATCTCTCGTTTGTTACGTTCCAATTTCATTTTGATGGTATAACAAATGTTCGAGTACCAAAAATGTACTGCGCCCATATAGCGCGTTTTATTTGGTAGTGAACAAGCTAGGTGACGTAATATATTTTTGAATCGGCATAAAAAAACAAACGCGAGTGCGACAAAAAAACCCAACAACTCAATCATGACGCACGGTTCCTTTGAGATTTTAAATATTGCGTTAACTGGCAAGATGTATTCTTGTCATTGTACATACAATCTAGGTGACGTAATTTATTTTGAAATACCTGTCGTTTCAAGCTCGAAGCGGTCGCAATTCGTAATTCATTTTGGAATGGCCATAAAAACACCACGATGTCGAGAGTCCGTCGATCACTTGCGCTTGCGAGTGTATGTGGACGACTCAATGAGGTCACATGTACCTGGAATACGCGCGAGTCAAATCGAGCCATTTGGATAATGCCTAAGACTGAATGTTGATTGATAGGAATTTGGCGAAAGCGCTGGAAATATTAATACGATATAATAGAGTGTAATTATTGTTAAATTATCTCGCTCCTAGATCTTAGCAAAGTGTGCTATTGAAAAGATTAATCTTTATATATACATATTATAACTTCATTTTGATATATATTATTGTAAATATGTGGAAGGTAAGGAACTATCACGGAGAAAGCTCAGTTTAACCTACATGTATATTATAGTATAATATATAATTTTATAAATTCGTTCGAATCCTGGGTCTGGCAAAGTACACATATTGTTTTTCAATTTGTGTATGAGTCAGAGTATGGACCTAATAGGTTGAGCAAGTGGCTGACATCCATTTTCTCGTAAAAAAATCTGTTAATACAAACCTCCTCTCTGTGGAGGCTCATATGATCCTATTAGGATCGGACATGGTCGAAAGAAGAAAAAAAGAACTATATATTATAAAGTATAAAAATAGGCCAACCCAAACAAGACGAATACTTAGCTACGAAATAAAACGGGTATGGAGAAAGAAACCAGCAGAGATTAACACTTTGGAGGAGGCCTTCACCCGAAGAGGGGTTCTTACAAACCAAACAAACTAATTACATACCATTGTTCAATCTATAAACATTATCTAATAGTATTATATACAAAAATAAAAAAATCTTAACATATATAATATGTATTATACAAAAAATATAAAAAAAAAATTATATTATATAAACTAGAAAATAAGTAGATAATACAACCATGGATAGATATATATTATTTATACATAATAGATATATTCATAGGTTATATATATATATATATATATATATATATATATATATATATATATTCATTAGATATAGACATTTAACTGTCATTTACTTTTGTTTGTAAGAAATAAATATAATAAAGGCTTTTTATTTATATATATATATTATAGTATAAAGTAAAGTGTACTTACTTTCAAACCAGCATCCCGTGTTGCCAATATTTGGCTTGTGGAATGTGAAAGGGACGCCAGGGACGTGATCAGCCAGAACTGTTATGGTTGTCCACGCGACAGCTAGTACCCACGCGTATAAGCTGTACCAACGGATTCTGTGCTTCTCTATCCTTGAGACTTCGCTCGCGGAGTCCAGGCTGTACGGATTCCTAAAACAAATAAATTTTACATTTAAAACTCGTTATTTTACTAAATATAAAAATGTAAATACATTATTATTTTTATTGAACGAATAATTTACAAGATTTAATAATGTAACATATTATGTACTTTATTGAGCATAAAAAATATAATTTGGAAACCGTCAGAAACTTATATATCGTCACCGTTCAGGCAAAAGTCACCAACCCTAAAAACATAGTTTTGAGATATCGCAATTTGAAAGTTTGAAAATGCAGGAAAAATCAGATTTTAATGTTTTTAAGGTTTTATCGACATTAAATTATTTTCTCATGTCTTCTTAATAATTTTTTTAAGGTACTTTTACTTTTTGATGCTAATTAAAACATCTGGAAGGTTTTAAAGGAGGCAAGGTAGCTCAAATTATGGTTTGGTGACTTTTGCTTGTTAATAATCTGAACAATTTTAGCCAAAATAAGCATCAGTAAAACTCACCATCCATAGTATAGTGACTTTTGCTTGTATATTTATAACGAAGGATTTTTTTTTTATAGAGTCAATAATGTCTATTCACCTATAATGACTTTTGCTTGTTAAGATTTTATCGAAAGTCATTTAGTGAAAAACAAATAATTCGGATTTAAGCAAAATTTTACTAACTAATGTACCGAGGTGAGTTTTGCATCTTAAAGAACATAATTTTACGCTTCGGGTGACATACTCAACTCAAAACTGCCATTTTCAGGGTTGGTGACTTTTGCCTGAACGGTGACGATATTAGAAAAAATCGGTACTGTTCGGTTATCAGGAATACAGCGGAAAACACATTTTGAAAATAGCCGATAAACTGGATTATTTGTTAAGTTAACCCAATGACATTAATATGGACGAATCATCTGGAAAAGAAAATGACACTCACTTTATTGTCGGGTCTGCCGAATGGCATAATCTGTTCTAACGCCATTACAATAAAGGTGATATTGCTATAAATTCCTGATGCTTTTTGTTGGGTCTGCCGAATGGTTTGGTTTGAACGGGTTCGCTCAAATGAAAATTGACATTAAAAACACTGCTCTAACGCCATTACAATAAAGGTCATATTGCTATAATTTCTCGATGCGTGATATCGCATAATGGAAATTGCGTGACGTCTACCTATACATGCGAATGCGCAAATTTACTTGCTAGCTACTGTATTGAGTGCGTCGTCCATTAATAATGTCATTGGGTTAACCTAACCAAACCTAACTTAACCTAACCTAAATTAACCCACACTAACAAATAATCCAGTATATCGGGTATTTTCAAAATGTGTTTTCCGCTGTATTCTAAAATATTAGAGATTTTTGACTATTCCTCTAGTATTACTCATATTATTGGTATGTTGATTCAAACCACAAACCCAGCCGTTAATATTAGCAAAATTTGCATTTTTCGTCGTAATTAGGTAGGATGCAAGTTGTTAAATTGGTAAAGAATATTGGCCGAAATCCGATAAAGTCCGGCGTAAATTTTTGAGTAGGCATGTTTATGAGGTATTTCCAATTATGTATAGGTTCTAAATGTAATTTATTAAGACGATACATCAGTGAAACGGCGAATAATTTTCAACTACAGGCGCGACGAAATTTTGGTCTCGCTGGCATTCGGAGAGCGAACGTCGAGGTGTGAATACGTCAATTTGTTTCGTGATGGCGATGGGGGTATTAATTCTTAAATCGTGTAAATATGACTAAAAGCGTTACCCATTTACTTGAAAAAGAAAACATGTCAATGAATATAATATTATTGTTACTAATAGAACAATAAACAGAACATTAAATGGACGCATGTTGGATTTATATGACAAATTACATTTCGTTCGGTATGCGTCATTTGCACCTAGCCTAGCCACGATCTTTTTAGACCATGCCTCAACTGAGGTATTATAGCCTTAAATCGTATAATTTATCGAACATACATATCCATTGGTAGTAAAAAGATATTATTATGTACAATAATGAACAACCGTATGATTTATTGATAATATATACTAAATACTAAAATTATTACTACTAAATATTAAAATATACTAAAATTAAATAATGTCCTATGAATAATTTCTTTTATTGTGTTAACTGTCAATTCATGGTGGAATTGCATTTATTAGTTGATTAATTATTTGTTATCAAATAATCCTATGAATAAGCCAATATACATAATTTTCATTGCTCAATAAACCAATGCATATAATTATATATATTATATAATTATATATATTATATATATTAAATATCATTATATAATATATAAGTTTATAGAATACTACTACGCCACTGTCGTGAATGACAAGAGATGAGAAACGGATATTAATATTATATTGACATAGGTATATAACCTCTAGCTCAATGCAAAAAAATACATACGATTGAAAAAGTTTAGTGTGCACTATTTATGTCAGTGGTTTCCAAACTTTATGTTACTAAACCTCCCTTTGAAAAAATCTAATCTTGGTGCCTCCCCCCATTATTTCATTAAATAATACAGAAACCCTTTTAAATAGCCAAAAATGTACCTACTACTTAATACAACAAAATATAAAACTTAGTAAAGTATAAAAATAATTACAAGATAAAAAGAACTTTTTATAATATACAACGTTATTAAATTTTCTGTTGAACCATATAAACTTGACATGACTAGCTTAAACGATCAAAAAAATTTGTACTTGACATGTCATATTGATTTCCATAGTAACGCACGTATAATTTATATTAATAATTTAGTTGCTAGGACCCCAGACCCCTAGCAACCAATAATGGTGTCGAAATAACTTTTCATACAAAACAGAATTAACTGAAAATTAATTCAAATCTACTTGAAGATGGCTAAAAGTATTTAAAAAATGCGTTGGCATCGTGTTCTAATATATTCTAAAAGTTTCAAATGTCTAGCTAGTCGGGAAGTTAGTTAAAAATCGATTGCAAGATTTGTACCGGACAAAGAACCACCGGACAAATAAGAATACGAGCTAAGAAAAACGTTGTAATAAACAAGATTTTACTAGGTACTGTGACACCTCCGTATGGTCCCCATTTGGGGATGTCTTTGTGTATCTGGAGACGCCCGAATCGGTATCAAAGCCAACAAATAATAATGCGCTGATTACGAAAATAAATAATAATAAAAGAGCCCAGCCGGCAATGCCGTAAATTTTGTTAACCGTTGGAGATTTGCAACGTCGCTTTCTTTTCGACGACGGTTTCGTTGGAAAAAATCACAAGATGGCGCGGAGATCGCGACAAGCAGCAAAATCGCGAACGCGTACACTTCGCCCTCCGTAGAATTAAATTATTAAAAATGTAACCATATAGTATAATAAACGTAAATAAACTCGCCGCTTCCATCACAATTCCGGTGCCTTAATTATCCACCTTCATCCCAAATACAGACGATAAAAAAAGAAAACAAAACACAAAGTGACAGTTGAGAAATTCTCTTACCAAAATGGAGGGAAGTGATAAGTGGCCCCAGTCAACGTGGGACTACGCTTCTTGATTTTGATCGTCTGGAATCAAGAAGCAGGTGAAATTTCTTTCACCCGGACACACACCCTGGAGGGCGATTCATGAATTTAGCATGGCCGACGTGAGTAGTGTGAGTAGTCATAATTGGATAGTGATGCTTCGACAGAAGCACACTGTTCCTTCCTGTGTCCAATAATGCAACCTAATAATTGCCAAAAACGGGCGTACATTTATGATCGCCTAAGAGTTTTTTTGTCTATGCCCACATCTGACAGCTATTTCTCGCGCGCAAAAACTTTCATAAGAACAGATACGTCGGTAAGTCAGATTTGATTTCAAATATACTGTTTCTTTTATAAAATAATATGTAGGAATCATACTAAAAGTGTATTTATTTATTCCTTTACAGAATTAACAGATGGAGCAATTGGTAGAATTCATGGAATGTCAGTAGCTACCACGTTTTTATTCAATACTCGTAAGAAATGTAGCCTACTAAAGTTATGCCAACATGTGGAATTAACACAGTTCGAGACATAGCCTGTGTCATTATTATGACATACTTATAATTGTGCAATGACCTCGTTTTATGAGACTAAAAACCAAACCATAACTTACTGTAACTCAAACCAGCTTAACCGCAATGATATGGAATACTATAACATTACCATATTTTCCGTAGTGCATCCAGACCTCGTCGCCGGAAGGCTCACCGGGCAGTTCACTGTCGGAGCAATTAAATGCTTGTTTGGGCGGTGCTACAAAATCCCAGAGACGGTGGAAAAAGGTGATTTACTATTTATTACTAGTATTGGTAAAAATTATTATTTATTTAAATATAATAGACTGTGTCAACAACCTATCCAATATTATTTTACAAAATATCTTACTCTCCACATAAATCCACCATAGGTAGCTATAGATAGCAAGTTCAAGTAAGAAATGTTTTCATAAATTAAACCACATCTTTTGAAAGCATCCCAAATGTCACTGCTGTAAATAGTACTAGATCGTTAGTAATATTGTTGAAATTGAAAATTTCTAATTATTATTGTTTACAGGTATGGCAAGACACGAGGCGGAACACGCGGGCCAAAATCCTGATCTCCCAGAGGAAGACAGGAGGCGGCCCGCCCTGTAGAATCCGGCTGTCTGCTCTCCAGCAGCGAATTATGGCTCTAATAGTGCCATTTACAGTTACTGGGGAGCAAGGTAGACATGGCAATTACACTGGGGGGGTAGGTCATTCATGTAATTCTATATTGATTAACAGTATAAAAGGGTTCACCCGTCGCATGTTTACTTATGGTGATAACATTTAATTCACAGGTACCACAGGAAATTTTGGGTCGCGTCTGTGTCAACGTCGCATAAACGTTGGAGCCCCAGCGGTGGATCATCCAACCCAGCACCAGCAGCATGGAGGTGGCACTCACCGCAACCCCTCTTACTGTACCTACTACAGCATATTCTGAATCATCATCAGATGCAGATATGATGACAACCCCCGAATGTGCAATTTCTGCGACACCACGGCTCACGGCTCAAACTGTTGCACTGGAAGACAGTGCTGCTTTCACAAGAGCCCATGCTGCTACAAGTGAAGGCAGTGCTGTCTTCCCAGCAACAGTGAGAGCCCACAGGCTCTCGTTGTCACAAACTTCTGTGGCAACGCAGACAATGGGTCCGGTGCCCGTGTTGAATGCCGCCGTAGAGTTGCTGACCATCAACGTTGCTGCGCTCAGGTCTGACATGGTGGCTCTCGGCATTGCAACCAGGTCAGACACGCAGGCTCTGATCATTGCAGCCAAGTCAGAGACTGCGGCTCTGATCGGTGCAGCCAAGTCAGAGTTGAGCGCACTAATATTAATGCTAGGTGCAAAAATTGACAATCTCGGCTATGCACCGTAATCGTTTCTTTGGGGTGGTTGTTGCTATTTCGGGGGTTTCACTGAATCATAATTACCGTGTTGAGCCGAATATAAAATAAAATTTTACAGCATCGTGTATATCAGTATAAGTGATCCTTGTTACATTTTAAACGATGTATGATTTCACCTGTTTACAATCAACTGTGAAACATTATTTTATATTTGTCTCAAAACAGTTTTTTCATGTAAATACTCAAAAGAAATCTATTTCAAAGTATACATTCATGTCAGTATCCTTATGAAAAACCAATAATTTGTCTAGTTCTGTTTCAATGCAGTGATTTATTTAAATGGAATTGTTTAATGAGTATTTATGTGTGTCTGCATCTGTGATTTTTCCAGCCTTATATTGTTTGTTATTATTATAATAAGTGTCTTGAAAATTTGCAAATTTTATGCAAACCTATATTAAATTTCATATTTTGTGCGTATAATTACTATGTATAATTAGTCTATAAAATATTTCTAAGGAATTGTTTAAAGAGTGTTTATGTGTGCCAGCATAGTGTATTTTGTTTGATATTATAATAAGTATCTTGAAAATGCAAATTTTACGCAAAACTATATTAAATTTAGTGAATTGTGCTATTGATTGTGTACATAAATCATTTTTTGAGACAGGATGAAATAAAATTCCAAAGTATATGAAATAATCATTTTTTTTATTGCTTTCATATTTCACAAGAATATTCAAATATTCTAATATTAACATAGAGTAACAGAATCATAGTTTTGATTTTTAAGTATGTGTCCGATGCATATCGGCGTCAAGATATGAAAACCTCATAACTTCACAGTTTTTTTACTTATTTTATTTTTGATGAGCTATTGAGGCGTCTTAACTCATGTGGTATTTATTTATAGTTACTGATAGATACTTCGCTGCCTTATTTCCAGGTTATTCTATATCACATTTTTTAGCAAAATGGCTTTTTGATTGATTCGAAGTGACATAGAACAACCTGGAACTGATAAAATACTTGATAGATATCAACACGCTCTATCGTCTGGTAAAACAAGCGTCGTCAAATTCATTATAATTCCTCCGTAATTTTATGATATCACTACGTGTTAAGTCGATATTGAATATATTATTACTGGAAAAACGCTATAAATAACTATAACGCTTTTGTAAATCAATATCTATACTGGCGAAACACGATAAGTCAACTAAAGATTATTTGCCAGTAGAGATTGGCGCGTGTTCGCATTGACCAAGTCATATTGGGCGGTCATTTAAGTTTAAGACAATGCCTGTGTATAGTTTGGTATGTCGTGGAACTAGTACTAAAAAATTGTTTTTTATTTGTATTAATAAAGTACACTGATATTAAATCGCCATGATTTAAATAATGTGAACATTCCTGTAATTGTAATATTTAACCATTTATGTACCTATTTTGGTTTTCATAAATAAATTTTTTGATAAATAAATGGTTTTATACAAATACAAACATCTTTTTTCATAATTGTTGAAATATCCGACAAACTGTTTTTATATTCCCACATTAATTCCAAATTTCTGCTGGACAAAGACGCTATGTGATGCCATTTTACAAACAAACAAGTAAAACTATGTGTTAATATAACAGAAAAGGTTCACTGTTACATCCTTAATCGTAATCATAAACCATTGATGAATCATATAAACTAGTTGTCCTAACAATTTGTGGTTGATTGTATTTAACCTTTAATCCTAGAAGCCAGTTATCCATAAAGATTACAATGGAATTTATGATTCGCTATTTACATGGATATTTTTTATCCAATTTTGCTTAACCAGATGGCTGCCAAGAACGTCTTAAGACGCGCACTTTTCCGAGAACGCCTTGGACGTACCGCTTTAAACGGGATTTCACTAATGTAAATCAATTATTTTAAACATACAAATATGTTGAACACACAACGGCGTATATTGGGAATATCGTCACACACTCAGAATTGAAACAGAATCCGTTTAAATACATTTTTAAAAAGATATATTTAGAAAGTTTTATTTTGGTACTATTGGTCACACGTTCGATTGGTTTTTTCGGCCCTATTTATGCATGGGGCTTGTTCACATTCATTAAGAGTATAGCCAATAGGTTCCCTATCATCATCAAACAGATTTTTAATATATGTCTTCCAACGAGTCAGCTTCTTTTCTATATCTAATATAATACGCCCATTTTCGTCTTTCAAGATAGTTGATGAGGTTCCTTTCGTAATTCCCAATGTTTCCTTTATCTTCTTGTGCATATTAAAGGAATCATATTTTCGTTGGAGATTTTCAATTTCTTTGCATTGGTCGGACATTCATTCTTCTTTAGCTGTACGAATTTTACTTTTTATGGTATTATGAATTCTCCTATATTGAGTTTCATTTTTATTTTTCCATTTTCTTCTTTCGTCCATTAAAGACAGAATCTCATCTGTCATCCATTTTTGCTTCTTAGCTGTTCTTTTATATTCTAATTGATTATTAGATATGGAGGAGAACACATCTTTTATCCTGTCCCACTTGTCTGTTATGTCAGAGGATGTAATGACTGAAGTTTTTATTCTTCTATAACATCATCATCTTTGTCGGCAGTTGGAGCGTACACCTGTATTATATTAACACTAGCTGACCCGGCGAACTTCGTACCGCCTCAGAATCAATAATCTTGTGTTAACTTATTAGCTGCATTAAATTCCGTTTTTTATTAAGTTAAAATGAATTAAGTTCAATAAGTTTGCCAAAATGAAATAGATTACATAGTTTTGGTTGGTTCAGATTTCGAAGCATAATGATTACCGAGCCAACCTTCAGTTGTAAATATGTCGGTTTTTCAGTCGTTTGAAGGTTTAATGGCAACGGTTTATCGCTTTGGCAAATCGAAAAGAAACTGGTCAATGTTGTCGCTGGAGGTGTTTCAGCACGTTGAGCAACATTCGATGCGTTAAAATAAACTCGTTGACTCCAGATGCACCGCCAAATGTACAGCAGTGGGATGACGTTCATGAATGGGGAATGGGGAATGAGAAAATACGCCAAATCACTTCATTGCAGCTCATATATCGACCAACTTGATAGTGCGTGATTTCATCGTTGGTATTGGGAGTTTGAACGCCAAAAACCACAGTATCGCTGCCATTGGTGACATATTTGCAGATGTATTTGATGGACTTCACTGAATTGCAAAACTCTACGTTGCAATGCGCCTTGAATGTTTTGGAAAGAAGTGGCGAATACGGAACAATCCAAGTGTTGTCAACCACGATATCGTTTCCTTTCACTTTCGTTGTGATAGTTCTACCGTTATCATCAGGTGATCGACGCCGATACAGTGGATAACCATCGTTGGCGGTGATAGTCTCCGCCGTCAAATTTCGTGGATAACGCTTGGAACACTTGCCGTCGACCATGCACGGTGATTGGGGGCTGATGGCGCCACACGGTCCGTGAATCATGTTAGTACTTACAACATTATGCAGGTCTGGATTGGTTTCGTGATCAGGAATCTCGGCACATATGATGTCATCTATTTGGTCTGGTCGAATTCTTTCGACTAACCAAATAAGAAAGTGTGCATGCGGCAAGCCTCGTTTTTTTACCGAATTCTTACTGCGGGACTTCCATTTTGGGGGCGTAAAATAACCTAAAATATGTTAATAACATCATATTTAATCAGTATTTACCCGTCAACGTTGCGATATAAAACGTACGTAGATAATTAAAAGAAAGAAACGTCTCCATTATTAGAATATTCAATACAAGATACAACAATATTTTACAGACAAACTATTACAAAATCACAATAAACACCTCCTTAAATGAGAATTGAAACACGAAATAATAGTTTTAGCGGTAATATGTAGTAATAAATGGTAAATGTATAACAATTTATTAACAGCTTTCTCCAATATTACGTATGATACGAATTGAAAATCTGACGTTTATTATGTCAAACGGAAAGTTGCGAGCGCCTCTACCGTCAAAGCATGTGTACTACCAAAGCCTGGCCTAGTGACATCCAGCGGTCGACTTTTAATATGCTACGGTTGAAGCAGGTTGAAGCAAGTTGTGTAATAGTTGTGCAACTGGTCACTTGTGCTAAATTCATGAATCGCCCTCCTGAGATCCAAACACCGGAATAGGAAACGGCGAGGAAAAAACATCCAGAGGCTTGCCTCTGGTGGCGCTCAACAAACTATAATAAAAAAAGCAGTAGAAAGAGGATGCTGCCAAAGCCAAGCCAGTGAAGAAAAGAGCAGAAACACCCGGATTGCGAAGTCATGGCTCCCGATGTACTCCCGACCAACTGCATCCGCCAGCGAACTTGGCCCACGGACGAGTGTATCGGGCAAGACCCTGGCTCCAACGAGGGAAAACGGCGTCAAATGCCCTGCATCATCAGCCGCTTGAGCCTTCTTCGTCAACAGCAGCGTGTCTGTGAGCCTTGCAATCAGCCCTGGCCCAGATGCACCAGGATGAAGAGAGCTACAAAGCGGCCTTCTTCAGCTGAGCAAAGCAGCCTCCATCAGCGGAAAGCAGCCAAGCAGCATCCTCAGCCATTAGCATCATAGATTAGTTAGTTTTAAGTGTTTTGTGTTTGGAAGCGATGTATAATAAGTTATTTCAGTGCTCGAAGTGGAAAATTTTACAACCCGGAGCAGTTGTATGAGGCAGAATGGCGTTCCGGTCCATTTCGGGCCCTGATATAATTTTAAAATTATTTTTATAAACTCTAAAGCCATTTTAAGTATAAAATTAAGTTTTCGCATATTATATTAGTATAATATCAGTGCAGTGCGTGTAATTCGATAGCCACGGCAGGGCAAGCGAGCAAAAAAAGGGGGTCGAGTAATGCGCCGGTATGCATTTTCGTGAGGGATCGACTGATTTTCGGACGGTCGCTGTTGGGAAGGCTGGGTGCGACGTCCTCTCTCAGCATCCGCCCGTACGGTAGACATGGGGAGCCGCGAACCACTACGCCCACAAAGCGGCGTAGTGCTGCATCCGAAACTCTCCGGTTGCCGACGGTCTGAGGGTGTTGAGAGGGCTGGGCGCGACGCCCTCCTCTCTCAGCAGCTTTACGGTAGGCCTGGGAACCGCAAACCACTATGCTACAGTGCTGCATCCGAGTCTCTCCAGCCGCCGACGTACCGGAGGGGCTTCGATTCTTCAACGTCTAGAGACGCAACCACCCCTTATCAAGCCGCCGTACTGTCCAGTTACACACGCTATCGTAATCAGCCCTTAGTTGGCCCGATCCCCATTCGGGCCTTTCCGGAGAGGTGCGCTTGTGACACCCCCGTATGGTCCCCATTTGGGGATGTCTTTGTGTATCTGGAGACGCCCGAATCGGTATCAAAGCCAACAAATAATAAAGCGCTGATTACGAAAATAAATAATAATAAAAGAGCCCAGCCGGCAATGCCGTAAATTTTGTTAACCGTTGGAGATTTGCAACGTCGCTTTCTTTTCGACGACGGTTTCGTTGGAAAAAATCACAAGATGGCGCGGAGATCGCGACAAGCAGCAAAATCGCGAACGCGTACATTTCGCCCTCCGTAGAATTAAATTATTAAAAATGTAACCATATAGTATAATAAACGAAAATAAACTCGCCGCTTCCATCACAATTCCGGTGCCTTAATTATCCACCTTCATCCCAAATACAGACAATAAAAAAAGAAAACAAAACACAAAGTGACAGTTGAGAAATTCTTTTACCAAAATAGAGGGAAGTGATAGTACTTTTATTAAGTATATTCATTTTTAAATAAATTTATTTTTCATGCGAAGGATGTGCTTGTTTCTTAGTACAAAGTGCTCTTTTTCTACTAAACGGGGTCGATATTTGGATTTCACTGCAGCTAATGCATAAAATCCCGTTTCGCATAAAAATATGATGTTACGAATGGTATAGCAGTACCTACTTTACTGACAACTTGCATTGCTTTTCTTGACAAAGTATTATATTATTTCTTCACTTCGATTCAATCAAAATTGAACTAAGGTTTTTGTTTAAATGAATTAATTATCGCATGATAATTCTATCATTTTTTTTCCTTTTCAATAGTAGTCAATCCAAAATCATCACCGTTCATTGACAAATGGATTCTATGACGGGCCCCACACCCTGAAGCGGGCCCCCAGGCCAAAATCTTTGGCGGGCCCACCTACCTATTGCTGAGGTTAAGGGCAGTGTGGTGCTCTAAAGTACTGTTTCCTAAATTATACACGGGACTTATCATTTGAGTACATATAGCAATCATCATATAGATATCACATCAAATTGCAATGCACGACCACATACTGTATTTTAAGTGCTAGAAGATATCAATATTTGGCCACGTATTTTTTTCGACTTATACGTGGTGTGAATGAGAACTCTGCCATTCTTGGTAGTATTGACTTGTGTGTCCCTGATAACTATCTTAGAAATCAGGAGCATCAGTTGTTTGTTCTCCCGAGGAGCAGAACTAACTGCCATTGGTGATGCCAATTGGGACGGCAATAACTCTCTTCAAACAAATCACTTCGGATGTTGATACATTCCATCTACGTGAGGATGAGTATAGGTGGACGTTATTTTATAAATTCTTAAAATAGAGTCTGCTTAACTCATTCGGTGTACTTCCTTGTACTTATATATTTTTTTGTATTTACACATTTATACTGTAGAATAACTTAATACCGATCTATCTCTTTTGTTATGTACCTAATATTGTTTTAATAATATTTCGTTGTTTCTAAATGTCATGTTGTGAACGTCTTAAACTAATAATTTGTAATTTCCACAATATGTAAAATAAATGAATGGAATTTAAAATATTTAACAGTTCTGAAACAAAGCAGGCGACATTTTTATACTATTGGATTAAATTTGTGATGTCTGTTACGCGCGGGCCCCAGGCTCTTTACAAACTGCAAACCTGTGGCTCCATTAATTTGTGTTAAACTTTTCGCGCATCCCTTTGCAACACTCCGCGCCTCCCAGTTTGGAAATCGTTGATTTATGTTGGATGTTAATAACTTACCTCCACCTTTTGCCACTGATATATACACATAGAGCCTAAATGAATTTAATATAAGATAAGTAAGAAGATGAAAACACTGACTGCTGATGTTACTTAAACATCTACGTCGTGGACAACGCATAAAGTGCCAGTTATTTATTAGTGATTTCCATTATTTAAGGCCCATTTACGGAGATAGGCCATTTTGCAGTAAAATGGGTGATATTAGGAGATAGGATAGTTTCAGATTATATCAAGGGAGGCAGTAAAACATTCAATCAGAGCGTTCGAAAAATGCCTTCTTAAAGGCACTACCTTTATAAATCAACCCCTTTTCAACACGATAGTAAAGTTAATGAAAGTATATTATAGGTGCACTATTAAATCGAACAAGGTAGGTACTTACTTCGACGTATGTACTTAGGTCCTATCTACGTAATCAATTTAAAGATTACACTTTTTTGTGATGTCGCAATATATCTTACTTATTTGACCATTTTTTGGTGGGATATCATGCTGCAGTGGCGAAGGGTGGACGTAGGCTGTGAAGATCCGCCATGAATAGTGCACATTAAACTTTGTTAGTCATAAGTATTTGTTTTTATTGAACTAATACTACAATTCACAGATGGTGTCGGTGAGTTTTTAAAAATCAATCAAACCCTGCCTAACCAAACCATAATAGTTTTGGTATACTTTGGGCAAGACGACAAAATTTTACACACTTTTTCATTCATAGTTATTTGTTTTTATTTTTTGATTAAAAACACAATATAATATTACACATATTATTGGCTCATATTTTTTTTAAATTCATTGGGCCCCGCCTAAACCAAACTATAATAGATAAAAATATTATTATACCTATCTATAAAATATCCAAAGTTATTTGTAATTTAATTGAATAATTTTAGATATTTATGGATGGATGAGTATTTTTTGACTTTTATCTATTATGGTTTAGTTTTGCAGGTTTAAACTGAATTAAAATAATTACAAGATAAAAAGAACTTTTAACAAACGAAACAACGTTTTTAAATTTTCTGTTTAATCATATAAACTTGACTTGACTAGCTTAAACGATAAAAAAAATGTACTTGACATGTCATATTAATTTCCATAGTAACGCACGTATAATTTATAATTTAGTTGCTAGGACCCCAGACCCCTAGCAACCAATAATGGTGTCGAAATAACTTTTCATACAAAACAGAATTAACTGAAAATGAATTCAATTCTACTTAAAGATAGCATTGGCATCGTGTTCTGATATATTCTAAAAGTTTAAAATGTCTAGCTAGTCGGGAAGTTAGTTAAAAATCGATTGCAAGATTTGTACCGGACAAAGAACCACCGGACAAATAAGAATACAAGCTAAGAAAAACGTTGTAAAAAATAAAAAATAACCAACACCATCCTTAAATAAAATTGTAGTATCATTTCAATGAGAACAAATACGTATGACTGACAAAGTTTAGTGTGCACTATTTATGGCGGATTTTAACAGCCTAACCAGACCCTTCGTCACTATCGTGCAGGTATCATTTGAGTTTTAATTTTAGCTCATAAAAAGACTAGAGTATTTTTTTCTTTGTAAAGGTTACCATTTTCTAATATTTAATGTATTTACGATAAAAAAAATCTTCAATTCTGTATGCTTATCGGTATTCCGTTTGGAAAAATAATGATTTTAGAGGAAAATGTTTCAATGATATCACGGAAAATGGGTTGACTAATTTGATAATTAATGTAGCACGTGCCTACTGAGCGAATTTCCCGATAACGGAAGTCAGTTTTCCTCTCATTCAGTTTTCCCAAAGACAACTATCCGCCGTGAAGCCCTTTTCAGATAACATTCTTTCGTCGGCAGTGCGTAATAAAATCACTCAACCTGACACGATCTGGTTAATGCCCCTACATATAACATGAAAACAATGTTATTGTCGAAGAATTTGGTCCATTACTTACTAAACGTTTTGGTTTCCACTAAAGCGCAGAAGGCTATTGTTTCGCTAAAAAGTTCTAAAATCCTAAATGGAAGCGATTTTTTAAAAATCTAAGGCTTTGAATTGGGAAAATATTTGCAGCCAGAGGCGGCTCTACCGTAAGTGTTCGTAGGGACTATTCCCACATCGTTATCATGTCAAAAATACACGTCCGATATTTTTATCATTGTCATAATATACTTACTAATTAGTGGAGTTAGTGGAGGATTACTTAATAAATAGTGCATACCAAACTTTGTCAGTTATACGTATTTGTTTTCATTGCACTAAGGGTCGTATGCATGAGATACCAAATTCTTTATAGGCTATATACTGCTCATTTGTATGCATGAGTGTAAATGTAATCCGTTGTTTAGCGACGTCACGATGTGACGTCACCATGGCGTCCAAATAATGGCAAACTTATAAAATTTCATTCCCCGACTGTGGAAAATCATACATACGGCCCCAAGACTACAATTATTTTAAATAATGGTGTTGGTTAGTTTTCAAAATTAAATTAAAACCTGCGAAAACTAAGCCATAATAGATAATAGTAAAAAAAAACTCGTCTTAATTATAAAATGTATATAATTGTGACATAAAATTATACATAATTTTTGATATTTTATAGACAGAATAATATTTTTATGTATTATGGCTTGGTTTAGGCAGGGCATAATGAATTTACGAAAATGACGCTTATGAAACACTGACAAACAATATGTGGAATAATAATATGTATACGAAAACAAATAAGTATGAATGAAAAAGTGTGCATAATTTTGTTGGATTGCCCAAAGCAGCATACCTTTAGGCAGGGTTTAATCGATGTTTTAAATTAACAAATTCCATCTGTATCTGACTATTTAATTGTAGTCTCGGTTCAAATAAAACAAATACGTATGACTAAGTTTAATGTGCACTATTTACGTTGGATCTTAACAGCCTACCTCCACACTTCGCCACTGAGTTGTTAAGCATAGTTGTTAAACATCTTATAAAATATTATGTAAATTTACTTTGGGTAAACAACTAGTCTGGTTGGAAATCGGTTGCCTTCGTTCAAGAATCTGGGTTTACTTTACCAAAAATAACTACCCTGCCTTGACTGTGAAAAATTGTCAACTAGACTGGAACTGAACAGAAGTATTTCCACACCAGCAGATTCGATAGATTGTCGCGAGAGAACTTTCTTGAAGTATATTTTTGGACAATATTATTTTTGTAATCCGCTAGCTGTAGGAGTAAATTTATTAACTTAATTAAGGTAATATAACGAAGAAAAGAATTGACTCAAAAAGGTCCATCAGACGATTTTATCAAATATATTGAAAATATAAAAGCAGCGATTGCCAATTTAATTGACACCACTAACCCTTGTATATATTGTACACTACAATGGAACCGTTTAAAAACATTTTACATAATATCACAAAAAAACGTTGTAGGTGAAATAAAACTTACTGCATATACTATAACATACAGTGAGATATTTTAATAAAAAAACTTGCAAATCCAAGCTTCTTAATCAATAGACCGCTGACTGAGTCCACTATGCATAAAATAACATAGTCATTCATAGACAATAAACGCAAATGTAGGGGTGGTTTTTAAAGCACGACTTGTTTTATGTAATGAAATTATTATTAATTAAATAATTGTTTGCGTATATTATAAGTGGAAGATTCGATTATAATAAGTTTGGAGAACTTTTAGTGAGGCGGCCAAGACCCACATCGGATTGTAGAGGCAATTAAGAAAATATAGAAGATTCGATAGACTTGAATATAGTATATCTATGTGTAGGTGAATCCTAAATTTAATACTTAGGACAGATGGTTCTGTTGGGATATTTTTACATTTGAAATGCTTATAATCATTATCAGACTGAATCTATCCACTACTGGATGAAAGCCTCTCCAAGCTGATTCCACTTTTCTCGGTCCTGTGCGTTGCGTTGCCACGTACTTGCGCAGAACTTTATCATTTCATCGATCCGGCGTCCTATAGGTTTACCTTGCAGACGTTTTGTACCTCTTGGATACCACTGGATGAATAAATTTTTCCAACGATTGTCCCTTCTTTGAGCTATGTATACAGCCCATTTCCATTTGAGGTATTTAGCGAACTCTATTACATCGCAAACCGTTGTCTGTTTCCTTATTCACTCATTCCTCTTTTTGTCCTTTCGCGTTATGTCCACCATGCACCTGTCCATACCACGTTGCGCTACTCTAAGTTTCAGGATCTCCCTTACAATCTATTTTTTATTGTATATTGTTTCCCAAACTTTCGATATCTTTGTACCCCTTCTATAATTTTCGTAAAACTGAGTACCCCACGTCAAAAAAATTGCATGTACTTTAACAACAATCAAAATATATTTATTTTTTCCTTTTTTAGTACATAAACAAAACAATAATAAACAATGAATAAAATTCATTCATAATAAAATGTAAAGTAAATAAATAAAAGTTGTATTATAAATAGCATTCATTATAATGAACGAGAAGAATGAAATTGTTTATGTTGAGACGACAGATCATCATAATTTGGTTCCCTGGTTGTCAATTTTAATCTGAGATGCGGTTCCACATCCAAAAGCCTGTTCCTTTTATTTGACTTAATGCCTACAAATGCTGAAAAAGCAACTTCACGTAGATAATTATATGAAGTTGGAAAAGGCAAGATGTATTTCAGAACTTTGTCTGTTCTGCAGAATGATATTAAAGTAGGTACACTCCTTATATTTATTTTTCAAGAATCCGTCTGAAGCTAATTCCAACAATTAATTGCTCTTCAACCGCATGCGATAAACCTTCTATCATGGATGTTGTATTGATGACGTATTGATGCTTGTTGCACCAGACGCGGCCAAAGCCCGGTGCAGCGCTTACCTTCACCAAACTCTTCCCGTACCCCAAGGGGTACGCGTACCACACTTTGGGAAACACTGGCTTAGAATGTAGCTTTCGCCACTGATATAATATGCAGGTAATAAAATATCTGAACTACTAACACAATTTTGTTTTTAAGAATACCATTCAAGAAGATTTGAATCGAAATACCCCGGCGCAATGTTACCCCGAAATCCACGGGGTAGTATCGCATCTTAATAATGACGTGTAACACTACACCGTTTTGTACAGACGTGGGAATAAAATGGGTTGTGACAACCGACTGTCCTCTTGGGCATAAGGTATGAGAAAATTCGCTGACACACGAACGTATTATTTTAGTGGTTGTGACGCGAATTAGAATGTTACGGGATACACGAACATGTCGTCGCAGGTATTAACTAGCGGTTCTGTAGAGCCGTTTGATGAAGTTATCATAAACAAATCACAGCTGTCTACATTATTTTATTTCGCGCAGACTACAGCGCCTGGGGTTGCCTAGGAAATTTACATGCTGTTTATTAATGTATTTTTTAATCCAGAGTATGGACCATATAGTTTGAATGAACGGTAAATAATATAACATATCGATGGTCTAATGTCAATTCCTTGTATCTGGCCTATATGACGAAAATGACGTACTAAAAACAACAAAAATACTGCCCATCGAGTGCGAAATTCCGATATCTGTTGTTATTTTAACAAAAATGATACAGCCATTTTAGTAATTTCCAGTATCTGAATATTGCAGGAATAAACCTGTAATAGCCTTTATCTTGCCTCTAAGCGTCTAAGCTGTCAAGCGTGTTGCATGACGTATCGTCGCTGTAGGATTGGTTTTCCGAATAGACCAAATGTTCAGGAGACGAAAAACAAATTTCATAATCCTATATTTAAATACATGCTGATATTTAAATTGTTATTTTTACAGCATATGAATGATGTATTCATTACCATTACAAAGTAATTTAAAGAAAGGGATGGTTCTCGTCCAATTAGATACAAAAAAACATTCTGCATTAAGAGGTCGATTTCGACAAAAACGAATATTCGGGAAACCAATCCTATAGCGACGGTATGTTGAATTCAGCTTCAAAATGTCACTTTAGAATTATTTAAAAGTTAACGAAAAAGTAATATAACAAAATTGGATGTTTATCTTTATATATATGTCACATTTTATTGGATGTTATCATTATCTTAGCGTTATGTGCTTTGGTTTACCACTTTTTACGTTACGGGTTATAGGCATGCGATGTAGTTACAACATGTGTGAACTATCAACAGTCAGATACGGAATATTAAATATAATATAGTTTATTTAGCTTCTTGCACAATTTGTAAAAAGTCACTTACGGGATATTAACATTAGGCCATCGATATTTTGATTCTTGTCGATTTAAGGGAAGCCAGCGGCAAACAAATTTTGAAAATAGCTGATATACTGGATTATTTGATAGGTTAGGTTTCCATTCTTGAATTCATGAGTTTTGCCGAAATCGGCTATGAAAATTAGCGCAGTTCCCGCCTGACTTCCCGTAAACCAACTTGTACCCATATTTCTCTTAAAATACAGCTGAAGAATTAATATTCTCCAAAGGCTCCTAAGATTTATATCGGTACCACAGGAATGCATACCTTTTTTTCACAGTGATGGACAGGTTGTCGACAAATTATTATCGATGAAGAAGTTGATATACACAATGAGCATTACGCTGCGATTACATTATGATCATGTTAGGTGCTATCACATGCTGGTACGGCGATAAATTTAGTATATGGTTACGTCGTTCCGCAGTATATTTCAAATTCAATGATGGAAAGTGCCAACTCGAATTTAAGATTATTTTTTTTGAATTATTATTCATTATTCATGGTATTTTTAATTAGTTTAAACAGTTTCTACGTCTACATACGTTAAAATTACTTGCGATATTGCATCCATAGATAATATTTTGAACATAACCCAACCAGTAAACCATAGACAACATTAACGCTAGAAATAGATAATAATTTAATAGAAAATCCACAGAGAAAAAAAAAATACAAAGAGCGCGCATTTTGACGTGAGTCGAAAATATGTAGAAACATAATAAAAAATGTTCATTAAGTCATACGGTTACCGATGTAGCACGGTACACGTTAGGTGACCTCATTGTTGTTCTGGCGATTTTGGCAGATTATTCTGAACTGACAAAGTTTCAAAATGTCGTTCAGAGAGAGCATCAGTCTGATAACGTTCCAAATATCAAGAAAAACGACATTACACACTCTATCCCGTAGCGGCAGCTTACTGTCACAGCACGTGACAGCACATAACGTGATGATAATGTATTTCACGCATAACGTAATGCATTCTATTTTGTCTCGTTTTATGACACGCACGGGATGATTCGGGATGGGACATTCGTATGAATGACGGATGAATCGGTAGATGAATAAACACTTTTCTCGTTTAGTGGAAGGTATGCGTTGGGTATATTTGTCAGGTTTTTAGCAATTGAATTTGTATTGTATTTTAAATATTTTACCAGTCTATTAATACTTTACGACTAACTAGTTCTTCCTTGTAGATTTTATGGCATATCTTGTATTTTAAGAAAATATTTATATTGTACATACTATTTGTCGTGAGTCGTGACTATGTATTAAGAGCGGAATGCAGACACATTTGTCATAACTAAAATTTCCTTAGCAGAAAACACTATGTCCTTAATTGAGATCATGTTGTCTATGGTTCACCTCGTCTTAAAGCTTCGTTCGTTTTTTCTATTGAAAATAATACCATATTTAAAAATTCTCTTTCCTATAGTTTAGGTAAATTATTTTATAATTGTTAAACGATGACAAAAATATGACAACTGCACTTTATAAATGCAATAACTATAAATACATATTAATATTTAATTATAATACTCTTATGTTTTCGTTATAATTCATTATACGTGATTCCACAGCCACCGCAAGATGTTTTTTTTAACATGGTAACACTAGCGTCAAGTGTCATTATCTGGCATCTTGTATTTCTGCGGGCTGGCGTATAAAAAGTAAAATAATATTCTGCAAGTACATGCCAAACGAATTAACACTATCATTATCCATATTAAGATACATTGTTAAATGGATTTGAGCGTATGGACTGTTTTATAGACACGCGAATTTATTTTGACAGCAGCTGTCAATGGTAATACAAAAGGGGGCGTGTTCATAACAAAAATAGTCTATGGTTAAGGATTCCTTAACTCTATACTCAGTATAGTCTATAGTTTAGTCATGCCTTTCGGCAACTTATCCTTAAGATCGAAATCTTGGATTCTGCATGGGGCTCTAAATATATTAACTTTGTCACCTCTACCAAATAGAAAATACCGTGTGACAGTGTGTTTTTCCGAAGCAATGGTAAAATTTTTGAAAACTTTCATAATGCAAAACAAAAACTTATCAATAACACATTTTTGCCACTGCGATAACAGTTGCGAACCGGACGGCACATTTTTTCTTTTGGCACACCCTTAGGGACAGCTGCTAGTGTCCCAAAGGGAATACAACAAAGTTTAGGGATACCCGAGGACGTGTTTCGTGTACCAAAACTTCGTTTGATATTAAGATGTTCAAACAAAAACCATATTAACATAAGTACAGGTAATTTTCCGGACACACGTTCTTTGACCACAAGATACTTTCTCTTGGGTCACAGATTCAGAGTTTCAACAGAAAACTATTTTATAAAACTAATAAATTATACTTATTTTATCTTCTTGTTGTTATAGATCAGAGGTCAGAAAACTTTTCTTAATACAAAAAGTCGAATATACAGAACAGAAAATAAATAAAATTCCGATAGGATTTTTACCAATACAGTAAATTTTGACGCAGGGTTTTGAATGTGTGAGTGCCCTACGAAAATGTACCACGCATTATAGACTTGCAATAGTGTGTGTAATACACCACTATTAAATGAGTTTCAATGCATAAACCTAGAGTAGTTGTCAGTATTCGACGTGTGACGTATTTTTGACATGTGTTTAAATTTATCCCGTATTATTCCTTACTCGAGATCAGTTGCCTGCTTCTCCTTACCCGTTAGGTATTTCAGTTCCTATTATTTCTGAGTTCCCTGGTCAAATACGACTAGAAAAACAATTTTGATTTTTTTCAAGAGCCATGATTTCTATATACCAGTGGTGAGGGTAGAGGTAGGCTGTTCAGATACGGCATAAATACGTTGATATGACGTCATCGTTATTCACAAATCAAACGTTGCCAAATGGAGCTCCGCAGATAGGTCGAATGTGAATGTGTGTGTTTTAGTTTAGTCGCTAGGTAGATGTGCGCGGTCTTCATATGCAACATCGGAACGACGTTCCTAGAATGTTTGATTTATAGCTGTGCGGCGGGTTTACATGTGAGAGCCGGCTAAATTTTAAACTGATACTTATTTGTTTTCATTGAACTGAGCATATCGCATAAGTCTGTCGTCGGATCTACCTGCGCTAGTACTTTCATCGCAAATAATGGCCAATTTGAAACGGGTTTGAGGCACGCAATGCGCAGATGACGCATACTCTGTGATGAATTCATGAAACGAACGGAAAAAGTCCGTATGTGAACAAGACTAAACAGAGAAATTAGTTTCACGGTCAGCAGGTTGTATATCCAATGTTTTGTCTTTTTAGACGAAAGCTTGGATCTGCAAAGAACGTTTCATTTCCATTTCACTTTGATGAATATTTTATTTAATATGCTCATGATTCTATCTGCGGTCAATTGTCCGAGTATAGTAGTTTCGACCTCAGCTCCTCCAGATCTCCTGACCCATATTATATTCCCTTGCGGTCTATTGAAGGTGTCCCTGTTTTGTGGTCGGGTGTCTTCTGTCCTTGAGAAATGGCCTGCCCAACGGAGCAGAAAAAGTATCCACAATGCAGACCGTTACTAAACGTTTGTTGCCAGATGTAATCATGATAATAAATTAATAAAATGTATTTATTTATTACTTAGTATTCGCCGAATATAACATTTTATATAAATATAGTGTGTATTTCGGTATGTATGTGTGCTTATTTGTGGATTTGTTATATATAGATATAAATATAATATTAATACTATTGACCGAATGATAAGGATAGGAAGGAAACGATTATTGACGAAGAATTTGAATTTAAATTCTAATGGATTTAAGTTTTCTACTATTCCATTTGCGTCGTTTTTTGCGACCCGGGTTTCGCCTTTCGGCATCTTTCAAAAGGCTGATATCATAGATATAACTCATTAGTTAAATCTATTAACCCATTCACTACTGCTTACTAGTTAATTACCAAAACTCGGTCACTGACAAAGACACGCCTGGCGTGTAGCAATTAGCATGATAATTACATGTGGTAATTAACTGATCAGCAGTGAAAGTATATGTATCTAATGGCCACACGCCAGGCGTGTTCTTATCACGGAATGTGTTTCTCCAATACGTTACCATTGTTCCTAGAATGGACGATTTTACACCTATTGAGTGTAGTATTTTTATTGTTTATAATTACTAATGATCTATTATTAGGTTTTGTCGATTTATTATACGCTTATCGAGTGTATTATTAATAATACTTATAGGGGTTTTTTTACAAACACTTCATAATTTGTTTTATATATTTTTTATTGTGAACCTTGACTTGATAGGTAGAGTCTGTCTTCTATTAACTGATGTGCCGGTTTCCCTCTCCCCCCGCTTCAGCATCCATCGTTTCCTCTCATTGAAAACTTGCAACAGTTGAACGCGATGGCGCAATGCTTTCCGTGTGATGTATACGCCAGTTTATAGAATACAGACTCTAGGTAATGGAGTTTTTACCTACTTCATTGTATTGATTGGTTAAATAAGTTAGAGTTAATAGTATTCGTTGTCAGTGTTTATTCACCTTTTGGTGAGTGTACACAGTGCCTGAAGATGCCGAAAAGAGAAACCCGGGTCGCAAAAAACGACCCAAATGGAATAGTACAAAACTTAAATTCATTAGAATATATATAATATATATCTCTCTTTTCTGATCTCTTTAGTATAAAACTTAGCTCGGTGTGAAAAATTACAGTAAAATTTTTCCAAACACTCCCAACTGCCGCGTTGAAATTAAACGGATTTAACTAAAACAATAATCTTCGCGAAGAAAGGAAATCTGACTTAGATAAATCCCTCCCCAACCTGCGACCGCGGCCGGAGATAAGTTATTTTACGCAGTTTTTAGATAGGGAAAGTTTCCATCGCTTAGCTGAATGGATTATATCCCTCTAAGGTTGCCCATAAATCTCCCGAGTGAGGAAACTTTGCCAAATGACCGCGAGCGATAAATTTTAAACCACTGCCTTTGATGAGATGAACTTAAATTATGCTGGAGGTATTTCGGATTTCGCTAAAACGGGCTATTATTACGATTTAAGGGAATCTTTCCGTAGTTTTTTCACATAAATGGACAATGATGTAGATTTTCATGCCGAATGTAGTAGGAGGAAAGTCTTCCTAACTATAATCATTATTAAATAAGAATATTATGCTCTCACATGATTTACATTTAAGTCTTTTATTTTAGTCTTAGATTTAGTCTAGGTCTAGACCACATGACTGAAGATTGCGATGATTTAGTACCAATAAAGAAATAAGCTAAAGCACTAAGATACGTGCTGCTTATGACCGGAGACTGTGATTAAAGTTATGATTACATTGAATTCATGGCCCCCACAAAGGGGGGGCTGACAGGGCTCTAGCCTGGGAGCCCGGGCTCAGGAAGCGCCCGGCTTGGCGAATTGACCAGATAAGTGATTTAAACACTCATCACAACTTCTCACGAATAGAAAAAAAGTCGCCTGCGGCGCTATTTATATTAAATAATGTTATTGTTTAAAATTATGTGGTTGTACGATAAAATTTTTAATTGTGTATCGATACTCGACAACTCCATAATTCAAATAGATGAATTCAAATATACAAACACTAAATATAGACATTAATTTTACCGCGTACACCATTTGGAAAACGCTACTGTAGAGCGTCACACTGCCTTTATCTTTAGCGATAGGTAGGGAGCCCGTCAAAGATCCAAGCCTGGGGGCCCGCTTCAGGATGTGGGGGCCATGATTGAGATGCATGCGTACTATCACGCTGTTACGGCGAAAAATTTAGTGTATGGTTGCGTCATTTTACAGAATACTTTGAACGAACACGATCTCTGTAAATTCAATAATATTTTGAACAGAACCCAACCTGCAGATCATAGATGATAGACAACATTATTATAGAAAATACACAGTGCCAATCGCTAAAAACAAAAAACACGCGATTTTGACATGATTCGAAAATGTGGAGGCATGTAGAAAATGATAAAATACGTTCATTGAGTTATGCAGGTGTCGATGCAGTACAGTAAAACGTGAGGTGACCTCATTGTAGTTCTGCTGATTTTGGCAGATTTTGCCTACTGACAATGTTCGTTTAACGGTTCAAAATATGCTACGGGATGGGAGCATAAGTCTGATAACATTTTAAAACGACATGATACATTTTTTCCGTAGCGGCAGCTTACTGTGACGTCGCTTGATAGTATGCGACATGCATTATAATATTATATTTCGCGCTTAATGATTGTTTCTTATCACCACGTAGTGTTACCAACTTATCATTTTGTTGACATATTATAAGCACTCGTAGTATTAACTCCAACATTTTTTTGACACTGCAGAAACAGGTTAAAATCTATTATAAAATAGCTAGACTATTACACCAGATTTGCATGTCAAAATTTAAATTTATTTCAGAGAGTATTAAAAGCCATTAGTTAAAATTTGTCGCAATTAAGTATGAAGCCTTTAACATAGTGGTCTATGTGCACGGGCGCGATAACCGCGAGATGCAGGTTGTCTTACTTTTTTCAAAAAGATTTTTTCTATTGGTTATAATATATTTCCTCAGAAGTGTTTTCAAAATTATGTATGTTCAATAATTAGAATGTTACATTCTTAAATCTTGTGAATTATTCGTTGAATAAAAAAATCAGTTAATTCAATATTATGGTTAGGTCTAGGCAGGGTTTAATTGAATTTTAAAAACTAACCTGCACCACCTGCAAATTGTACCCTTTGGTCTATGACAATAAATAAGTGTGACTGAAAAAGTTTAGTGTACACTATTTATGTCGAATTTTAACAGCTTACCTCTACCCCTCCAAAACAAGCCCTTATTTTCTGTCAAAACCAACGAACTTTGTACTGATGTGGTATGTTTATAACTTTGTTAATGCTATCAATGTTTGTAACAATACCGTTGAAGTATATTTTTACCTCATTATCTAACCAATAAACCTAATTAATACTGAAATATTCACAAATCATTATCTACTGATATCGCTTTGATTTCGTTATATCAAAACACAACAGTATTAATTACGTCCCGATTTGATTACGCAAGTCTTCCAACAAAGTTAAGAGTATTATTTCGTGTATCTACCTACTTGTGTTTCAAATGAGGCGCCTCCTGTCGCTTGCTTGTCTTCTGCCGGGAAAATATGTTAACGGGATTTCCCAGGCACGAGTTTTCCTATTTTCCACAAAATACAACAGCTAAGTTAGTATTTTATGTACATTATTATGTAGGCATCTTATTGGGGTAAGATACAATGGGTAGACGTTTTTCCGAGTGCTTATTAACATTTGGATGGGAGATTGTATGTTATGGAAATTAGAAATGTCCTACAGAGATTTTCACAATTTTAATTGATCGCCGGAAAATGCTGATTTTAAAGTAGACGCACCACGTTAGTACTATATAGTAGTGTATATACATTGTTTTTTATAGCTGCTGGATTGTTTTCAAATAAATTATTTTTTAAAACCGATGAACTTACCTAATATATCCCTTTGGCTGCTACGATGTTGTGCAAAATCCACTCTAATTGATTCTGCGAAATCGGAATAGTATGAAAACACGTTTCGTAATTAATTTATCGTTTTGAATAGATAATGAGGCGATTAGACATCCCGAGCTACATCTACTGTTAAAAGTAATTGACATATCTCTTTCTCGCTCCATTATACGGGCGATCGCGAGGACGAACGAAATGCACGATCCGCGCACAGAGTTTTGATTTTTACCAGTTATTGGAAACAATCGGTTATCCCACACGAGGGATAATAGGTACAAAGTAGTGGAATTAGAAAACTACCCGGCTGAAAAGAAAAAATTTGCATGGTAGCCTCGTTAAAAGATCTCGTACAATATGCGTGATTTGTGAAAAAGGTCTTTATGTTCTTTGTTTATTGGAACATTTAAATTCTAATGGATTCAAGCTCTGTATTATTCCATTTAAGTCGTTTTTTGCGACCCGGGTTTCGCCTTTCGGCATCTTCAGGCCGATGCCGAAAGATGCCGAAAGATGCAGGAAGATGCCGAAAGGCGAAACCCGGGTCGCAAAAAAACGACTTAAATGGAATAGTACAGAGCTTGAATCCATTAGAATTTAAATTCAAATTCCATCAAGTACCTTCGGTCGAAAGTATTAATATTGGAACATTTAAAATATGTAATTCAAATGATTTTATTTCATTATTTTTTTATAAATGAAACTGTTTTTATATAGCACAAATGCACTTTACTTTAAACACTGAGTTGAGTAAAAGACTTTCCCATTGGTTCAAACCCATAAAATAAAATAAAACATTGTCCTTCCACCAAGAATTTGACTGTAAACAAATTTTTATATTGGAAACTGAAATTTGTATTTGGAATTGTTTTTATTATAAAAAGGGTGATGCCATGAAAAAAATATACAATAGTTATAAGTTCTAAACCTACCCAGTCACAAAACATATATGAATCGGGTTATATTACACAACAATAAAACTAAATAGATAAAACAATGTTTCGTACCACTGGTGCAGTAGTATGTTCCCAAATTAACTTAACATTTCAGGCATCAAAGGCAATCATAGCATTTCTGGTCATTATCAAAAACAATGATATATCGTTGCGTAGCATTCTAAGGGTTAATAATTGTCTGTGGGTACCTACGCAAAATTGGACAAGAGGGCAAACAATTAATACTAGATTTAACAGAGGTCACTAAGCAGATGAAATCGCTCGGCAAGTGGACAACTACTGGACAAAATGGTACCATACAGTGGTATCCAAGGGGTATTAAATAACCGTTGGATATACGAATTCATAAACTATGGTAGATGTATGTGACAGCGAAAAACTAGGAATCGATTTAGTGGAAGAAGCAAAGGGAGGCCTTCGTCTAATAGTGCATCGACCCTGGCTGATGATGACGGTTACATAAAATTATTAAATATTATAAAAAAACTCTTCAATCAGTTGTATTAATTAGAAACAAAATATTGATTACAAAGTTACTGTTGTAAATTCATGTTTTAGTCCAATACGTAAAGCCTTGTCCACATGGCGCGTGTCTTGCCGCGATTCGCCGCGAGTGATTGCGGACACCTCAATGAGGTCACCTGTACCTCGACCACGTGCGACAGTCGTCACGGCGCGAGTGCGTGTGGACGGCTCAATGAAGTCACATTGTGGACAAGGCTTAAGGAATTTGCTTCTCTTCCGGTGGCTGAGTTCGATTGTTGGTGAGGTCACGATATATTTACGTGATTATCTCAAAACCTGGGTGTTTCTGTGACTACTGTCATTGGGCATCATAGTATGTTGTAGTGTTAAGGGCGGACGTGCTCAGCGTGGGTCAAAATGGAGCTTTTTTTCTATTTTCAAAGCATGATCCTGGACATACGAGTACCTTAAACGTTGTATAAACGGTATTTATATAATTTTGAAGCCTTATTATCCGTTATATTTATTTTAAACATTTGATGACTGCATAAAGTATTTTTATTACATAAAATAATACCTACGCTGAGAATGTCCCCCCTTAAATAAATAGGTTCATTTAATAGTATAGCGAGCACGTAGGTACTAGTTTTTTTAATAAGCTTGTGAATTATGAGTATGTATGATAAAGGGTTTCATCGATTTGTAGAGTCGATAACGATTAATGATAAAATAACTATAGACAGGGATGACAAACCTATGATACGCGTGTCATTTAGTGACACCATTTTTGCGTGAGACGCAAGCAATTTCTATTTAATACAATGGCACGAATGCCAAGCGTCGGCCTATAGCGTCGTGGGCAAGTACACATATTGTTTTTCAATTTGTGCATGAGTCAGAGTATAGACCTAATAGGTTGAGCAAGTGGTTGACATCCATTTCTCGTAAAAATAAAATCTGTTAATAAAAACCTCCACTCCATGGAGGCCCATATGTTCTTATTAGGATCGGACATGGTCGGTAGAAGAAGAAGAAAATTTATTAATGTTTCGTTTATATTTTATTTTGAAATTATCAGCGTTTTAAATATAACTTTGTAAAACAATGAGATTTGTTATGTGCAATGCCTAATTGCAAAATTAGTGCCTTTAAAATCATGAAGCCCGCTCCATGGTTTGGGTATACATATATTATAATATGCATGTCTGTCAAAATTGAATAGAAACCACGAAAGTTTTCCGAAACGTCTTCTCGTAAAACGGTTTAGGACTGCGATTACATCGCGGATTGGTCAGTACACAGTTATGCAATAAATCCGGAAAATATACTTTATGACGCCAAATAAAACTAAGAACATGACTTCTCCATTTTGATGCGCGTTTGTGTTTTTATTTTATTGTGTGAGCCCAAAGCCTTGGGCGGAAAGCCTCGAAACGACTCGCGAAAAACATGTAGGTAGGCACTGCGGGTTTATTTGCAAGTGTGTATATGGCAGCCCTCGTAATGCACTAGATTTTCACACAAAGGTTTTCGGGTTAAATTTCCGATGAGGCCACAATACATATTATGACGTGACTGTGTAATTGATGCTGATTGCAACTTTGGACCTGGCTCGGTCACATGCTGTGGATACCAGAAGAGAACCTCAACCTGGCTTACCAGTTCTTCAAGACAACTGGATTTCGGCGTCCTGGAAAGCCACAAAATACTATCTATACAGTGTATACGGCGGACCCACGGAATGCTGGTAAGACCTGACGCCGTATGGTGTCCATATGCCTTCGTCTCCTGTTATAACGTAAACAAATATTCGCTCAATATAGCATAGATGTGAAATGTTGTGCTATTGATACGAAAACGTATAGTTAGAATCTTTTCAGCGTGTTGCATACGTTGGAATACCTACACATAATATTATTTATTATACATAATTTTGTGTATTAAATCAAAGAATATTAATTACAAAAGAAATGGTTTATTAAAAATTGTTAGCAAGTTCAAGTAGACGTTATAACTAAAAATATTTGGCGAGAGCCGGGCGTCGGTTAGTAATTAAGGTAATTAATATTCCTTGATTTAATACACAAAAACCGATAGTCAATAATAACGCAATTTGATAAACATTTCAGGTATGACCTACTAGTTTAAATTGTCGTAATTATATAGGAGGCTCGTAGCACAATTGGTTAATGCACAGATTGACGAGACACCAATGGTTACACGGGCTCAAATCCCGTCAAGTTTCGTATTTTTTCGGATATGATTTTTTCTAGTGGGTTGTATCTTAGGTATTTTCAAATTATGTATGTTCAATATATGGAATGTTACATTCTCAAATTTTTGTGAATTATTCATTGAATAAAAGAAATTGTTTATTAAATATTAATATTTACTATGTAAGTACCTAGTGAATTTGAAAATTTAATGTACATAATATTTTATTCAATAAGGCAATTAGTTACTGGTTTAGAACAAAAATCAACGTAAAAAACCGACAAGATTCATCTCAGATTTTTGGTCATTTAAAGGTTTCGGAAAAGCTATTAGATTCGTTGTCTTGAATGGATATTCGAAATGTTTGTTTTTCTTTACGGAAATTTGACCTTATATCGTATGTAGCTTAATTTGATTTTTTTATAAAAAAAAGATATTGTATTTGACATTTCAAAAACAAAAAAATAAAGAAGATGTTGACAAACTTTTTTAAAAGTAGATAATTAATTTCGTTTGAATTTTAAATGTCAGAAATGAAGATGGAATAATATTATCATGATAAATTTCCAGGAAACATAATATTAGCGTAGCCATTGTAGAATGTTTTTAATTACGATATTTTCAATTTACAGTTAATTATTTTTTTCAAATGAAAATACTGCATATTAATAATTAATAATAACTAGATGGCAGTGGCGAAGGGCTGAGATAGGCTGTTCTGATCCGACAAAAATAATCCATACAAAACATTGTCAGTCAAACGTATATGTTTTAATTGAACTAACACTGCACTGTGAGACTGTAGGTAGTGTTTACTTAGCTTATTTTACTTATATAATTATTTGTTTTCATTGAAATAAGAATATAATTTGCAGATGGTGCTGGTTAGTTTTTAAAATTCAATTAAACCCTGCCTTAACCAAGCCATAATAGTTTAGGTAGCTCTATACACGAATTGAAAAACAATTAATGCTTATTTGTCAGACCCATGATTTGAACCTGGGACTCACGACATTACGAGACGACGCTTAAGCCGCTCGGTCATCGTTGGCGTAATTCAATCATTAACAATTTTTTCAGTACGTAATATAGCAACGATAATTTCATTAGTTGTTTTGTTCATTTATCATCGATTTTGAAATAATGTTTAGAACTGCGCAGAAGACTCTTGCGCATTTACCTAAGTATAAAATAATTAATATTTTTAAAAACTAGGATATATTTTTTGGTTGTTGAAGCTGTACCTAATACTTGAGTCATCGCCGACACTACGCACATGGCAATAATAATATATGGATAATATTTTCAAATTTCAGAATCATTAATATTGAAAAATATAAATTTAATGAACACTTCAAAATACCTCAGATATATAACCACTAGAAAAGATCACATTTGAAAAAAAAATACGATGCTCGACGGGATTTGAACCCGTATAACCACTGGTATCGCGCCAACTGTGCATTCGCCAATTATGCTACGAGCCTCCTATCTAATTACGACAATTTAATGTAGTAGGTCTTACATGAAATGCTTATCAAATCGCGTTATTATTGACTATTTGTTTCCGGCTCCTGGCTCTCGCCAAATATTTTAGGAATAACGTCTACTAGGACTAAGCTACAACATACTGCCGTAGCGATAAATTGACAAACTATAATTGAAGTAGGGAGTAAAATGATGTTAACGCGCGTGTTTGAACATGTACCTAACCGATTTTTTTTAAAACGGTACATGTTCAAACACGCGCGTTAACATCATTTTACTCCCTACTTCAATTATACTTTGTCAATTTTTGGCTACGGCCGTAGGTATGTTGTAGCTTAACCACTGGGGAATGCCAAAAGAAATGGCGTATTTAAAAAAAACACTACCTTATTGTTAGCTCAATAATTATTATAAAGCAATCATTAGTCGTAGGATGTTTATCACACTTGAATGGTCAAGACATAGCTTATAATGAGTATCTTTAGAATTATCTTCAAATGTGTTAATCTTGCCCATTTTTTTAATAATAAAATGCCTAATTCTTGTCAATTTTGGGATCACAGAGATTATCAATTAAATTTTTTATCCTAAATATTTCACTATAATACTGTCAATATAAATTATACTGATAGTTTTATAAAAGCGTTTAAAAAATAATAAACGTAAAAAATCTTAACACCACTGCACATTTATGTACTGAAATATGACTATATTCTAAAACATTAGAGCGAGAGGTTTAAAAGAATACTATTTTATGTAATAAAAATACTTTATGCAGTCATCAAATGCTTAAAATAAATATAAAGGATAATAAGGCTTCAAAATTATATAAGTAAATAGATTATCTACAACGTTTAAGGTATGTCCAGGATCATGCTTTGAAAATAGAACAAAAGCTCTATTTTGACCTACGCTGAGCATGTCCCCCCTTAAGGTTAACCACTTATTTGGATCGAAATATCCTCAGCTTACTCTATTTTTTTTTTATTTACTTATTTCAAATGCATCGCAAGTTTGTTTCGCCATGCGGAACGTCGACCGCATCAGCAGTCCAAGAGTCTTCTAAACATTTGCGAAAACCTTTCGCTTCACTGGAAAAGGGAGAGCAGGATTTCATATTGTTATCGCACGAAAGACTTTGCATTTTTGCAAACTTGCGACGTCAAGATCCGTAAAGCAATACCAGAAGACTTGTCGACTTGGTACGAGAGAGCTCATTTTAAAATACGTACGCAAAGTATTATATTATAAAAGATATTGAATAAACTAAAGTTAACCTAACTAATGTCAAATAAAATAAAGGCCCATTGACAGTATTGTATTTAAAATTAATAACAGAAGAGAAACAATCACAATTTCCAAAGCATTATCCAACATAACTAATATTTTCGTTTTTTTTTTTGTTGGTTAGTGGTATTTGAAGGGGAAAAAAGAATTAACTAACTGACGTGCCTATCACAGAGCAGATACATAAATTGAATTCCGATAGACTATACCATAGAAATATTAAATAAAAAGAGGGGCAAGGAATCGGCTTTCTCATACAACTGAATGAAGCAGGCCAACAATAGCCGACAACTTATGAGAAACAGCGACCCGATAAAAAAATGCAGGTCATCACGAAGGATTTCCTTTGGTCATTATAACGTACCCATATAATATAATATTAACGTGCAAATTTTGGGCAATATTGATTACCAGCCTGCCTCACCATACTATTCACCATACTTTCATATAGCCTGCCGCCCCTAGGGCTATACCCTAATACACTACACTTTGAAGCAGGGTTTTGAATGTGTCAGTGTCCTGCGAAAATGAAACACACATTATAGACGTACAATAGTGTGTTGCAAACTTCAAATATACCAATATTGAATGAGTGTCAGTGCATAAACCGAGAGCAGTTGTCAGAACGAAGGACTAGTTAGATTCTAACTAGTCAGGGGGGGGGCAAACTTTTTGGATGGAGGGCCAACATTAATAATTCAAAATGAGCGGGGGGCCGCAATTAAAATAACATTTTTATATATACATTATTTATTATCACGAAAAATAAACATTACAAAAAAAAATAATGAGAAGAATGAAACTGTTGTACATTTTTTAACATTTTTTTAAATTCAGGTTTTAATTTTGTGGTTGATATTCTCAAAACTGTTTGTAAATGGGCATCGGAGATATTTGATCGTAAAGAATTTTTATTGAGGTTCATGATCAAAAATGTTTGTTCACATATTATATAGGTTGATCCAAAAATAACAAACATTTTTCTTGCATAATCTTTAAGTTGGTCGAATTTGTCTGAATTAAGGGCATTGTAAAATTTCGTGATTTCTTCACGACGATGCAATTCTCTTAAATCAGTGTCACTCTGCAGATCAATAATCTCAAGTTGTAGCTCTGTCGGCACACTATCAATATCTATTGAAATCGATGTTCAACGTAGAAGATAGTGGTTACATAGTGTGAGACGAGACGCAAGGAAGACGTACTGAGATAATACATTTACGAAACAACAAATTCTTCAAATTTAAATCTATTGTCAATATTTTTTTAAAAATTATAAAAAAGTTATTCGTAATCAGAAGTACAATTAATGATGGCGGGCCGCAAAAAAATACCCGGCGGGCCGCAGTTTGCCCCCCCCCCTGAGTAAAAATGACTTATTATTGACACATGTTTAAGTTTGCCCCATATTCTCACTCGAGATCGGTTGCCTGGGTATTTCAGTTCCCATTAATTAATAATTAAAGTTCCTATAATAAACATTCTTTTTAAGCTTACAACAGGTCATTATGCCCAATGACAGTAGTGTAATTAGTAAGTAATACAAGTGAAACAATCAAAAATACTCAGGCTTTGAGAAAATCACATCAATGTAAAAGAAAAGAATGTATAATAATAGATTTTCGATTGAGAGCCTATTCTCTTGAGGACCTCTGCAATGAGCCCAAAATGCTAAGGAAAGAAGTAGGAAGAATACGCGGTGACAATCAAAAAATCTATTGCTAAAATAATAAAGGTTTATTATTATCAAATAAGCCATGTATCCTTCCGCTGTTGTGCACAATTAGGAGTTACGTGTTTACCTGTGAGATTACGTGAATTGTGAAACGCGAATACCTTTGCAAATAAGAAAATTCGTAATTTCCGTGTTTGTGTAATCCCTACCTACCTGCCCCCATGCAAAGTGGGTAAGTTTGTTTTTTCATTTTCCTCTTTCCATTAAATCTCACGAAAATATTACCAGAAAACAAAAATACATAAATCATGCGGCGGGACGATAGATGGCAACCGTAAAAATGGACTTATACCGCAAGAGGGAAATGTATATTATGGTATAACCATCGGTCAGTTTATGAGAATAGAGATGCGAGATAAAACATACGCCCTGTATGCAGTAGTCCATTTTGAGACTATAAACTTATTGTCAAAAGATACTTTCTCCATAATGCAGCACGTTATAATATATAATAATTACTCGTATGTTATATAATTTAATTTGTAAATTTAAAAATTGTACTTATTCAACATTGTAAATGCATATATATTTCGGAAACACATACCGGATTTAATTTTATTTCAATTTATTTATTTTCAACATATTGTGGACATTACAAATTATAAGTTTAAGACGTTCACAACATGACATTTAGAAACAAAGAAATATAAAACAATATTACATAAAAAAGAGATAAATCAGTATTAAGTTATTAAACAGTAGAAATATGTAAATACAAAAAATATAAATTAGATAGGTACAAGGAAGTATACCGGATGAGTTGAGCAGACCCTATTTTAAGAATTTATAAAACAACGTCCACCTATACTGATCCTCACGTAGGTGGAATATATCAACACCCGTAGCAATTTCGTTGAACATAGTTATCGCCCTCCCAATTGGCATTACCAGTGGCAGGTTGGTTCTGCACCTTGGGAGTATAAACAACTGATGCTCTCTATTTCTAAGATAGTTATCAGGGACACACAGGTCAACACTGCCCAGAGTGTCAGAGTTCTCATTTATACCTCGTAATTTTTAAAATTTGTGGCTAAATAAAGATTTCTTCTAAATTGCAGACTGCAGTATGTAAGCATGCCTAAGAGAAAGTCAGTTGGATAAAGCCATGGATAGTACCTATCCATAGAACCTCAAGTAAAGGAGCTACCACCACCACCCTACACAGTTAAGACTAAATTAACCAATAGTCATGCAACGGAAGCGTTTCTTAAATTGTGTTAATATAAGCAACTGGATTTTGTGTGATGAATCTAGCTACCTACTTATAATAGATACGTACCCTAATAGTTAGTCCGTCTGGATCTATCTATATTTTAGTCTTGATATTACTATTTTTTTATTTAATGAATAATCCACAGGATTTGAGAATGTAACATTCTTTATTGAACACACATAATTTGGAATCACCTCAGACATACCAAGTTGCAAAAAAAACATTGTCCGGCTCTGGGTTCGACTCCCGCCCAGCAATTTTCAAATCTTATGAATTATTCGTTTAAAAAAATATATGTATTGTCAATGCTATTTTGTATTATTATTGATAGGGTTTTGTACATACACTTCAACTAATCATAATTTGTTTGTTATGTAATTTTTTATTGACTTAGTAGGTAGGTGATAAAGTTTTTACCTACTTTATTGTATTGATTTGTTATATAAGTTAGGGTTATTTATTGAAGTCGAATTGTATTCGTTGTCAGTGTATATTTGCTTTTTGATGGGTGTATAATAATATAGTGTCTGAAGATGCCGAAAGACGAATCCCGGGTCGCAAAAAAGACTCAAAAGGAATAGTACAAAACTTAAGAGCATACTTCAGTGAAACGGCAAATAATGTTCAATTATAATTGCGACGAAATTTCGGACTCGCTGCCAATCGGAGAGCGATACTCGAGTTGTGAACACGTCAATTTGTTTTGTGATGGCGTCGGGGGAATCGATTCTTAAATCGTGTGAAGATGACTAAAAAACGTTACCCATTTACTTGAAAAAGAAAACATGTCAATGAATATATTATTATTATTATTACTAATAGAACAATAAACATAACATTAAATGGACGCATGTTGAATTTTTATGACAAATTATGTTTTGTTCTGCACGCGTCGTTTGCACAATCATCGCGTCGCGTAGTCGCAATCGTTTTAGACCGTGCCCCAGCTGAATTATAGCCAAATACATTAGAATGCAAATTCAAATTCCATCAAGTACCTTTGGTCGATAGTATAAATATTATGTATTTTTAATATGATTTAAGATCAGACAAAGATGAACGAGAAGCGAAAGTGAAATTTGGTAAACGATGTAATAAATCTTTATCCAAATTATTATAGGATTATGAAGACCTACATAATATTATGTATCTACCTACTCCTAAAATAGATTTTTAATTTTTTTCTTAATATTTTATCAAATTTTCCACAAAAAAAATATTTAGAATTACTAGTTGGTCATAATTATTCGTTATTTGTTATAAAAGGTAATGTTTACTAATATTAACATACAAAAATACGTACAGTGAATAATATGATAAGATACTGCATTTTATATTATAAATTATAGCGTTTTAGGAGTGCCTTATCCTGTCCTACCATTAACCCATGACTTATATTTTACCACTGAGAGAAAAAGTATATATGGGATAACGCACTCGGGCAAGTGAATTGAAAAATGGCCAGTGACGTATTTATTCAGGATGGTTCGCGCAGCTTCCATTTGATAAACGTCAAAACGGCCAGTGATGTATTGCGACCATTATATATGGTTACTTCGGAAGAGATTTTTAAACCACTTTACGAAGAAATAATCTCATCAAAGGTTATGATTTTTAAACTCTTTCGTTGTCGTTTTCAAATTTGATCACAATACTGAATAAAAAGTCTTGATTAATAATTAATATAATGCCATCTGAAAAAAAACTACATTTCATTAGCGAAGAGTGCTTGTTGAAGGAATGTAGACTAAGGTAGCTAAAAGAAAAAAAACGCTTTTACCATATTCAATCCTAAGATCATAAATTAACCCCCACATATTGGAGGTTGTATTAACAGTTTTTTTTTTACAAGAAATAGATGTAAGCTACTACTTGCTAAACCTATTAGGTCCAAACACATCTGAATTTTTGAAGAACTGGGTCCCACGACCATGGCCCCTACAAAGGGGGGGCTGACAGGGCTCTAGCCTGGGGGCCCGGGGTTTGAGGGGGCCCGGCGTGGCAGGTCGACCAGTTAAGTGAGATAAACACATACCACAAATTTGCTCTGATAGTAAAAAAAGTCCAAATATGTAGCTATGTGACGCACTTCGACGTGTTATGATGATTGATTTATTATTAAATGATACGTGTAGAAATTTATTTTAATTATTTTGATTGTGTTTTCTGAAATGGCTATTTATCAAATATATTGACGGGTCGCATATAATCTGACTGTCACAAAAGGGGGTCACGATTAGTGTTTCATAATTGAATGCCGAGTGGCGACAACTCAATAGTGCAAGTGGGTTTATATAAAAATACGAAACATTGCTAAAAATACACAGAACTCCCTTAATTTTACTATGCTGAACCCTGAGGTTCCATTAGAGATACCATTTAGGGAACACTGAAGTGTAGAGCGTCACACTGCTCTTAACCTTAGCGATAGGTGTGGTGGCCCGCCTCAGGATGTGGGAGCCATGCCCACGACACTATAAGCCCATGCGGTAACCGCTGGGCCACCGTGAGTATCGACAGCTATATTTACGAGAATAAAAATTAGATTTTATTTCATCTTCAATATTTTACTAAAAGATAAGACACGCACTAAAATATTTTTTTTTTACAAAAAAAGACACTTTGTAAAATTACTACAATGGCACTCTTCATAAGTCACCAAATCTAATTTTCATGAAGTAAAATCGGTGATTTTTATACACTTCAAAATAATCATTAATATAGACCATTCTTTGATAAAAGGTAATGCTGTGTTATTATATTATAATCTGGTGATCACAGCCATGACCTATTTTGTTGGTGAAAGCTATTTCCTCATGGCTGGCTCACCAGGCACCAACAGCGAGGGTTGTGCGGCTGGTCAATGCACTCCCTAGAGATGTATAGATTTTTAGCGATGCAATATGTATTTTGTTTTTAAAATTATATTTTATTGTTTAATTTCTATTTTTCTTGAGTAGTATAAAATAAGTATAAAATTATTTTTTTGGTTTGTTTTTTTCTCTACTAATTTGATTTACCTGTAATTTTTATTCTAAATGACATGTTGTGAACGTCTTGAATTCATAATTTGTTATGAGCTCAATGTGTCTCAAATAAATAAATAATATATCTTATTGTAACGCGAAAATATATTATTAAATTTGTATATTTTATACATACTAATTTACAAGACAATTGATTACTTATTTACTTTGATTCTAAATTACAAAATATGTTTAAATCAACGTAAGAAACGTTCGGACGCATAGCTGTTGGGAAATTCATGAAATATTGTACCGGTTGGTTAATTGGATGGAATCTGATGTATGCAGGTTTAACTCCCAAACGATCAAATTTGTTTTTCAATAATATTTGCAATTTTTTTCTTGAATGTGGTGTCGATGGAAAGAAATCGCGAAGGAGTCCGACTTCCAGCAATATCATGGATAACTATGATGAATTATTAACAATTATTTAACCAACAATATTTGCGGCTCCAGATGGAAAGAGACTTGAAAATGATTGAAATATCAGTGGTCATTTTTTCATCCATAAATAATAAGGCAAAAGAGATAAAGAGATATATTGTGTCAACGGTGTTTTTCAAATTCTGTAAGTTTAATTACGAATAACAGTACAATAAAAAAACATAAGTTAATAAAAGAAAAATCAAAAATTGTCGATATATTTTATAAAATAGTCCGGTACTGTTCGATTATACGGAATACAGCGGAAAACACATTTTGAAAATAGCCGATAAACTGAATTATTTGTTAGGTTAACCTAACCAAACCTAACCTTACCTAACCTAACCCAACCTAACCCAAACTAACAAATAATCCAATATATCGGGTATTTTCAAAATGTGTTTTCCGCTGTATTCCGTATAACCGAACAGTACCCAAATGCAGTCGAACATGGTTATTACGAGGAAGATGTGACCGAATGATTTAACTCGTTATAAGCGTTACTCGTTACATCAGAGACTAGGTATTTTTAAGTGAGCGGTCACATAACACAAAAAGTCGAAAATAAAAAAATCTGAAAACCATCGTAAAAATCCCTGAAACAAGCATAAACTCATAAACTACAAAAGAAGTTGTTTATTGTACCTACTGACTTCACAAACCTTGGATTTTTTACTTATTTCAACCATATGCGTGGATACGTTTTCAATATTGTCGGCGAAAACACCAATTAGGTAGGTACTTATACAATTAACTAGTGTCATAAACGTAATCCGATTTCGGCGGCATCCTGTCCAGTCGGATTTTATTGCTTAAGGCGAAATGTTTTTAAACGATCGACATTTTAGCTCGGTATAACCGATAAGTAGCTCGTTATAAAAGTGAATAAATGTATGGAGAAAATCATAAACTAAAATATCAACGAATGTTTCCTCGTTACATCCAAGATATCCGTGGTCGTAATAACCGAGTGCGACTGTATTATACAAAAATAAAATAGATTATCCGCCTTCTAACGTGATTAGCCGTTGACATTCCGTCACTCACTTCAGCCTCCCCTCAATCGAAAGAAGCATCCGTTGTAGTGTCATCCAATTCATAAAACAAACCTCAAAATTCCCAGTGGACCGTTCCCTGAAAGCCTTCCTGCTACGCCACTCCATCGCTTCGCCAGGGCCGGTCTGGTAAATCATCTCGCGCGGCCCATAAATCCAAATGCTCTCAGCCGGGGGGCGGGGGGAGACAGGGTCGCATCCATTTTATTTCGCCCGTCTACTTACTTACTCACGCACAATTGGGAAAGTGAGGGGGAGTTGAAGAATGCGATTGTCACGCCGCGCGACGCAGGGCCGAATTGGAGATTTCACGATCAAGGGTAAGAGGCGGGTGCTTTTTGATTTGTGAGAAATTTATCTGTTATATTGATCTTACTACATTGTTTCTTTATAAGATAATGTTTTATGTTCATTATGTATTACGGTCACTATATTATAAAAATATCTTTATATTTTTTAATACTTTTTACAGTGACCAACTATTTAAATTGTATCTACTTACTCTAGAATAGTAATGTGGGTGTCATGGATGGTGGATGAACAAGTCGAAATTTGGTTGTTGCTCCGATGGATGGAGGAGCGAGTTTTATTTGCAGCGTAAACAGTCGGAACAAAAGTATGTTAAACTAGTTATGTTACCTTTTATAGTTATGTTATTATTTTTATAGTTATGTTAGGAGCCAGGGCACCAACCGAGGGGATGGTAGAATTGACATGGTGTGTTTTTAAATTATGATATTTACATAAATACAACGGAAATATTCAGATAGGTGATGAAATGCGAAAGAAATATTTTTTATATAATGTGTGACTTATTTAGGTCAATGATAAACGAGAGAATTATAAGTCCAAAACATTAGCAGGGCGCTAATCCGGTATTAGGCAATGGTACCATTAACACAATTATAATGATTGATATGTAAATCGTTAGTTTTCCGCACGCAAATATATGGGGGTTATCATGTTTGGCTTAACTTGCCCGCAAGCGACTATAATCCCCGACTGCCTCTTTGCCTTCTAAATTATCTCAATGAAATGAAACGAGAGTGAAATTAACATCGTTGATGCATGGAGATAAAAGGTAATGAAAAGTGTTCGCAGAGTCATGTGGGCTATTACAGACAATGGGGGGATATAAATAAACAAACAATATTTCATAACATGTAATAGGTTCTAAAACTATGAAACGTGCGTTACATTATTTTAGTTTTTACTGCCGAATTGGTCCCTTCAATGAAACTAAAATAACCCTTTATAAAACTCTCCAACGTAAGGAAAATGGTAACATGTAAATTGTACGTAAAACATTTCACCGTGGCACAGTTCGCCGTGAGCTTTCTTGTCGGAAAGACATAGCCGTATACTATACGGTCTCCAATTTTATTAGATTCAATATGAACATTAATTCAATTTTCTCAGCTGATTTTGGCAAAATTCACGAATTCATAAATGAAAACCTAACCTAACCTAACAAATAATCCAGTATATTATCATCTATTTTCAAAATTTATTTGCTGCTGGCTTCCTGTAAAGTGTAAACCGACATAATGTGGAATGGAATTTATTTACACACTAAGCAAGGTTAATTAATCTATTTACATACAGTTATTGTGTATATTGAAGTGAGGATAGTTGAGGTTAGGTTAATTTGAGATAGTAGGTCGGCCCTCGAAGTCCAGTGCGGAAGGCGCTGTCATTTCATCCGGGTGGCTATTCCCGGTGAGGTCACTATGTATTTATGTAATTTTCTCGAAGTTTGAGTGATTGTGATTGCTTCAATTCAATTAATAACTACACTATGGTCATTGTGCCTCAGTGAAAAAAGAATATAAAAACAATATCAAATCTAATTATTAATTAAACATAAATTATAAAATCAAGAGTACTTCAATTCTAATAAAAGATATGTTTTTATGCCACTGGTAATATTGCCAATTGGGAGGGCGATAACTATGTTTAACAAAATTGCTTCGGGTGTTGATATATTCCACTTGCGTGAGATGAGTTTAGGTGGACGCTATTTTATAAATTCTTAAAATAGGGTCTCCTTAGCAAAATCGGTGTACTTCTTTGAACTTCTATAGATGTATAATTGTATTTTAACTGCTTTCGTATGTTTATATTATTATTTTCTCTTTTAATTTTTTTTTTTTATCGTTTTTTTACTTTTTTCGGTACTGTTCGGTTATACGGAATACAGCGGAAAACGCATTTTAAAAATACCCGATATACTGGATTATTTGTTAGTTTGGGTTAGTTTAGGTTAGGTTAGGTTGGGTTAGGTTAGATTAGATTAGGTTAGGTTAGGTTAGGTTAGGTTAGGTTAAGTTAACCTAATAAATAATCCAGTTTATCGGCTACTTTCAAAATGTGTTTCCGCTGTATTCCGTTTAACCAAACAGTACCCTTTTTTCTTTATAATAATGTTTCATATCATGTTGTGAACGTCTTAAACTTATACTTTCTAATGTCCACAATATGTTAAAAAATAAATTGAAATTGAAATATAAAGATATGAGATTGTCTCGGTTCACTTTTATCATTATTATTATAATCTTAGATGCATTAAAAATAACATATTATATGTGTGTATATTTGTAGGTTAAACAATGTCAATCCTACGATAAAGGCAACATACGTATTAGAAAAGCTGCGACGATTTTCCGTAAGTGGACACCGTGCACGTCCACTTTCCCTATTCGCGGGAAACACGTTTCGTTCACGCATATATAATGTCTGTTGGTAAACATTGGCTTGGCTTTACGTTAACTTTAACGTTTAAATTAGATACACGGACCATTAAAATTGAAGTGGCGTCAAATTTAGATTAGCGTACAAGGAAATTAAGCAAATATTGAATAAATATTTTACCGCGTTATATCTTCATCATACATCAAACGATTTATTAAAAAAGGGTGAAAACTGCAGTTAACAAACCATGAAATCGTTTTCAAGAGGAAACGATAACGTCTTGCATTGAGTTTTGTGAGCCCTTAGCGTATTATATGAGGATCAAAAGTGAATAATTTAGGCCATATTTGGGAACTAAATCTGAACAAGGCTTTGATGTCATTATAGTGTTCTGTTTTTCTCATTATACAAATTAACATTTTATTTATTAATTAATGTAAGCAGCGTCATTATACTATTTCATGTGTTGATGAAATACAAATTCAAAAAATGCATTAATGCATTTTATTTGATCGTGAATTGTTGATTTCTACGATATAAAACATTACATTACACCACCATGTACGATCCTAAAAAGATCATAATATGGGCCTCCACAGAGTTGAGGTTGTATTAACGGACTTTTGCTTTTACAAGAACAGATGTTAGACACATAGTCAATCTGATAGGTTCAACATATATTGAAAAACGATAAGTGAAGTTTATCGGACGCGGGATTCAACCTTGTAACCCTCGATATTATAACCCGATATGTTACCGCTCGGCCATGTGGGAGTGGGAAAAGACAGGACATATACATATTTCTTACAAAATCTATCGATAGTTCAGACATAGCTTCAAAAGATAAGTACGTTAAATTCATAGTTTTCGACCTTTAGAACTTATCCAGCTAACGCGTGTCTCACCACGATACATCGCGAGGACAGTGGACGGCTCAATGAGTTCACATGTATCTGGAATGCGCGTGAGTTTTTACACGCGAGTGAAATCGGACTCCATCTGGACAAGTGCTTATACGAGAAGTAGACTATTAAAAATCGTAGCATGATGATTGATGAGTGTACGAGCAAGCCTAAATATAGTAAATAACTCTAGTATTTTATTAATATTTTATTTTGTATGTCCGTTCCTAATAAGATCGTATGAGTCTCCACAAAGTGGAGGTTTGTATTAACAGATGTTGTTTTTACGAGAAATGGATGTCAGCCACTTGCTCAACCTAATACTACCCTACCACTTCACTACCCTGACTCATACACGAATTGAAAAAACAATATGTGTGTCGCTAGATTTCAAAATCAGCCAAGTCCATAATAGATGAATAGGAGAAAAACAGCTGTTTGTTTTCTCAACTACACAGTCACAAGGGTGAAAGTTTATATTATTTCGAGTATAGAATATTTAAAATTAATAAATTCCACATTTTGATAATGCAGAAATGTTAGAAAGCGTTAGTTCTTCAGCAATTCACAAAAAAGTCAAAAATACCTAAAGGTGGACTTGGCTGATTTTGAAATGTACCGACACATGTGTACTTGCTAGACCCAGGATTCGAAACTGGGACCCACGACGCTATAGGCTGACGCTTAAGCCGCGCGGCCATCGTGGAGCAATCAAATAATCAATGAATAGTCGTAGATAATACGTCATTTAAAATGATTTCAAATAGAAAAAAATCTTTAATAGACCAATGAGAACCGCTGCTCTATCTGTCTGTGGTCCATAATACCCCATCAACATAATACTGGCGCTGTCGTTGGAGATGTGAAAGCTTATTTATTCTGTAGCGTGTTTTGCATTTTATGCTAAACGGGCACATAATACCTCGCCGGGCTTTTCAAATAATACAGCCGGAATAAGCGGCTAAAACAGAACAAATATATTATTATAAAAGGCTTGCGTAAACGATAACTTGTCTGCTCATAATTTGATGATTCTCTTTTGCAGATTGTAGGTACTTACGCCACATTATCGTATTGTTATTTTTTGCGAGCCATTGTTTTAGATTCAGTTGTATTTGATTTCAAATTATATACATGTTAATTTTTAGAAAAATCGATGATTTTTAAAATAAATAAGTATAAAAGCACATTAAAACTATGAATTAGTCAAAAATCTCTTAGGTAAGCATAGAAAACTTAATAAACTAAATTTTAATAATAAATGTGACCATAAAATATATGTAATACTAAGATGGGGTCCGGTGTCAAAATCACATTTTATAACATTTTTTTACAATAATTATTGTATGTTTATCCTTGACTTAAAATAAAAAAAATACATATTATTTATTAATGCATACGTACAGTTGAAATTGTCTTAAATTGCAAGCTTCGTATTCTTCCGCTAGGTGCCTCTGGTAAAATTTGACAGACACTATAATGTCTAATATATACAACAGATTTAATGTTTTTACTATGAAAATTCATAACTTGAATATAACTAGATACCTAGGTACTAGGAAAAATCACATTATTTAAAAAAATATACGACGCCCGACGGAATTTGAATCCGTATATCCACTGGTATCGCGCCAATGTGCTTTAATCAATTAAGCTACGGGCCTCCTACTTAATAACGATAATTTTAACTAGTAGAGGTCCTACATGAAATGCTTATCAAATTGCGTTATTTTTTACTATCGGCTTTTGTGTTTTAAATCAAGGAATCATTAATTGCCTTAATTACTAACTGACGCCCGGCTCTCGCCAAATGTTAAGTTATAACGTCTAATTGAACTTCCTAACAATTTTTAATAAACCATTTCTTTTATTCAACGAATAATTCACAAAATTTGTGAATTTGACATTCTGAAATCTTGTAAATTATGCGTTGAATAAAAGAAATATGATTTTTACAATGCATAATGCAAATGACAACAACACTATTGTTCTTTTATATAGTTTGTTTAATTTGTAAATGTATTTATAATATAACGCAGGTGGACCTGTGGACCATAGTAGACTATATTAGTGCTTCTTGAACTTTTTTATACCACGGCCCCTGAAATCAGAAAGGCTCTCCTCCCCAAAATTTTTAGTTTTGTGACCAGTAGGTACTTTATTTACATTACAAATTATTATATGTACATTTTTATCATGATTTTCTAGATTATGGTGGATCTATTCCTGTTGGTGTCGCCAAAAGATCCTTACAGAAAATCAAATTGTCATGAATTTGGAAATCATACTGATATCTTACAAAAACCGTCAACAGTGCGTAGTTTGTAATATCAGTAGATTCATCGAGTTGTATTGCAAAGAAGTTGCCCTGTTTAATGCGAGATATTAATCACGTTTTTATGTTTTTTTCTTCAAATACTGAAATATTTCGCGGCTCCCTGGCAGGAGGTAGCGCCCCCAGTTTGAGTAGTACTGCACTATGACCCATGTTTATAATAACTTTCGTATGTTTATTTATATAGTGTATGCAAAAATGTTCTTTTGTACGTTTTCAGACAAATCCCATAAAATATAATATGACATTGTTTATGGTTCCTCATACAAAAGCACTTATTCTAATGCGGCATAGCGTAATTAAATCTGTGCGGATTTAAAGCAGCCGACCCCCGTACTTTAAAAAAATGTCATTAAAATCACTGTGCGTAGGTTTTTATAATTTGCATATGTTCATATTTCATAATAATGGGCACACTTTTGTCTTTATAGCTCGGCCGTTTTTGAAAATATTATAAAAACGCTAGAATTAGGTGCACGATTTTTTTTTTGATTAATTAAATTAATGTCTGTACCTGAGAGCTAGTATGACAAGGGTCGTGGTAGGCTGTTAAGATCCAACATAAATAGTGCTCACTAAACTATGTCAGTCAAACGTATTTATTTTGTTTTCATTGAACTAAAACTGCAATGTGTAGATAATGTTTATTATATTTTAAAATTCAATTGAACCATGCCTATCCCAAGCCATAGTAGATAATAGTCAAAAAATATTCATTTATCTATAAAATATCTAAACCTATTTCATTAAATTATGTATAATTTAGGATAATTTATAGATAGAAGAATATTTTTTATAGATTATGGTTTGGTATAATAGGCAAGGCTTAATGAATCTAAAAAATAATCAACACCATCTGTAATAATAATGTATGTTTTCTTAATTTAACGAAAACAAATAAGTAGGCTGAAAAAGTGTGCACTATTTTTGTCGGATCGCCCATAGCATACTTACCTAAACTATTATGGTTTGGCTTAGACGAACTTTAAAAACTAACCAGTACCATCTGCAAATTGTATTATCAGTCCAACGAAATCAAATAAGTATAACTGACAAAGTTTAGTGCGCATTATTTATGTCGAATCTTAACAGCCTACCTCCACTATTTGCCACTGGTATGTAGTGTGTTAATTGCCTACAGATTTTGTACCAAGAGTATCATATTTAAAAAAATTCACCTTTCGATTCTATTAATAAGATATACCTGAAATTTAGAAAAACAAAAAGCAGAAAGCCCCATTTTATTTATGGCCTACAGTTCACTCTCAATAATCTTACTTACCTAAGGCCAAGCGCAGACTATAATTTAAAGCTGTAGTTAGACAACGTGACCGGTTCGGACTATGCTAGCAAAATATGGAGATACGCATACGTTGGGTTTCGGGAATTTCCCGACGGGAATTCTCGAGAAATTTTCGAGATTTTCCATCCCGAATCTCGAGAATTTAAATTTTTAACATTTCGGGAAATGCCGGATCTCGAGAATCTTTTCTCGGGATTCTGGATTTCTTTATTATCAAATAATAATTGAAAAAACGATTTCCTATATGAAAAAAAGTGCACAGAAACACAAAACGTTCAAAAACTGATCGGGGCATTAAATACAATTAAGCCAACGTCGACTCAAAATAAGCGCAATTTTTGAAACAGGGAATTTTGTGTCTCAAAAGTGTACGCGATTGCAGACGCAGTGATTGACAGTCTGTGTTTTTTGAAATTCAATTTTAATAAGTAATGTTTTGAATTATTTTTGTTTTCCTACTTCTATTTTGTTTGTCTTCTTATATAAATAAAAAAAACATATATTTTTGGAATTTGTCTGTTTTTACACTGATTTTAGTATTTTTACAGGTTTTTTTTTTAAATTTCCCGATATCTCGAGAATTTTTTTCTGGAAATCCCGAATCTGAGAATTCAAAATTTCATCATTTCGGGATATCCCGAATCTCGAGATTGAGATTTTTTTGGGAAATACCCAACTCTAGATACGCACACTGACAACGAGACGCGTCATAGACAAAATGGTCAAACGGCCATGCGAACTGCTTATAGACAAGTCCGACTAACTTTACTAGTGTCTGCTTTCTTTTGAAACATATGCAAGCGCAGACTAGGACAAAACAGTCCAGCACTCTAGGGCCTTGTGACACGCTCGATTAATACCGAGGGTAGTGCGGGATAGACTGGTTTTCAGATAACTATTAGGTAGTGCAGCACCCGCCTCCTGACTGCTTTCTTAACTCACTATATCAGTGTCACTGCTAATCTCTCGGCATGTGGTATAGCCTGATATAGATTGGTGTCTCGATAAGTAATGTAAGGTAAATTAACAAATTATCGAAACTAAGTAGACATATTCTAAAATATATAAAAAAAATGTGAATGATCTCATAAGTGTATACATACTCGATACAGTGTATACATTTATCGAATTATCAGTATTTTTTAGTATGCACGCCGATACACCCAATAATTACGTCGTCTTCGTGACGTCCATTTTCATACTAAGCAAAAAATCTGTCGTAGTCTAAATAAAAATTGTTTTTTACGACAAAGACAAGTCTAACCAAGACTGTCTCGACCAGGGGTGACGAACCTGCGGCCTTTTAGAGTCTCAAGTGCGGGCCTTTTGACTGAATCCAAAATTTACAAAATAAATCTTTTTATTTTTTTAAACGCTATCTTTTTTGAAAACACTTCTTAAATTCGGTAACATGCTCGTAAAATGCTTTCCTGCTTTTCAACATTTTAACCACATATTGCTGTGAATCTACATTCTCCTATCTAACCCTAATCAAGACACGATTAAGGTCACAATTGACAGATACCCATTTAGAGGATCAAATGGAACTGCAGACCTCTACGTTGCAACCAAATATTCCAATGCTTTCCAAGAAAAACAGACACAACTTTTCAAAGTTTTCATTCATTTTAAATATTTACTAGGTATATCCGTGTGGATGTCTACCAGGGAACTCGGGAATAATTGGAACTGAAATACATAACGGGTAAGGCGAAGCAGGGAACCGACTCGAGTAAGGAAGAATCCGGGTTAAACTTACACACGTATTAAGAATACGTTTTACGTCAAATACTAAAAACTGCTCTCGGTGTATGCATTTACGCTCATTTAATATTGGTGTATTACACACACTATTGCACGTGTATAATGCGTGCTTCATTTTCGTAGGACACTCATACATTCAAAACCCTGCATCAAGATGCGGCGTATTGAATATAGACTATCGGTATTCTATTTATTATCTGTTCTGTGATGTCTACATTTTAAAGGGTAAATCCGTAAATATATTAATAAATAAATTTCATTGTTACCCTTCATTTATAAAATAACGTACGATGTATGAACATCGATTTACGCGGTCGAGAAAAAAATAACATTTTTCTTTCTTAAAAAATCCTTTGAAACCTATCTACCGCTAAATTTAGGGATGAATATTAATTGTACATGCATTTTTATATAATATGTTTCTTTAATGCGGCGTTATTTGATTTAAGATAAATGAATGCGGCCTTCCGATCGGAAAAGGTTCGTCACCCCTGGTCTCGACTATAGTCAGCGCTAGGCCTATATTATATACGATTTACATAACCTTCCACGTCAAATTAATATATTAAATTTAACCAAATTATTGTTAGCTTTTTCTGTATAATAAATTGCGTAACTGCAAAGTCCATGTTTCGATTTGAATAACTCATCTCCAGCAATATAACACATATTCCATACTAGAGTATATCTAGAGTGGTATAGGTGCCTACTAATTACTCTGTAAAATATCTAATATTTTTATACAAACTTCACTTGAATTTGAAACTTATGATTAACCAAACTAGTTGTAGCTTACTATAATAATAAATTAACTGAACACACCCTGAAGTTGAATTAGTTTTGACGTAAGTTGTCTGTGAAAACAGTCTGTCGTGACGTAAATTAGTCAGGCTTGACTTAATATAATTGATTGATGTTTAAATATATATTATATAATGCCTACTAATGTTGTTTTTGAGATAATTTAAACTTATATAACATTAAATTAACCTGTTAAATAAACTTCCTCAGGCAATTAACTTGCGTGGTAATGTGATACTCAGATTAAAGATTAAATTTATCAGTAGTTTGCATGATAATATATAAATATTATTTATTAGGGGAAAGAAAATTGTTTTTTCATAACCAGTATAGTTTAAGTTGAGGTAAAAATATTCTGACCATACTGAAATAAGATTTAATAAAAATAAAAAGGATTCTAAGTTATATAAAAATCCATGTTTATAAAATAAATATTATAACTATGAATTCATCAAAAATACAATATTAGAGATAACTAAATTTTAATAATAAACATGAACATAATATAACAATATGTAATCCTTTACGAATTTACATTTTATAAAAAAAATGTACCTAAGTTTATCTTTGACTATAATGATTTTAGTATTTATTAAATAAAACATTTCAAAATTAAAATTATCGAAAAAAAAATTCTAAATTGCAAGCTTCGTTTTTTTCCCGCTAGGTTCTTCTGGTAGGTGTAGTATTCACCTTAACTTCGATGTTTGTTTGCTGAAAATAACCTTTGCTTTTGTACCAAAATTATCGTATCTTTCAGAGCCAATTCAACATTATTTGAGTCTATTCAGAATACATGAACATGAAAATCTTAAAATCATAAAGCAAGCTTAAGTTAATACTGAGGCTAAGAACAGGGCACACCGGGCAAAAGATTTGATGTCCTCATGGGAAGAAGCGAATCGCAGCTCTGCGATGAATGTCATGTTTTAGAGGACATTGTACATATAGCACTGCAATGCCCTAAATATGAAATTCACAGAGTACAGCTGCGAATTGCAGATATCTATGAGAATGTCGACGAATTGAAGGGTGTCCTGGCGGTGGGTACGACGGAAGAGCTAGGCAAAATTGTAAAGTTATTTAACAGAATAGGAGTGAGGACCTGATCGACGGATCCCCTTCTAAAAGAGAAGAGGCGATATGACAGCGAGTATCGGTAACTCGGTAAAATCACAAAAAAAATAAATCATAAAGCAGTCAGTTAGCATGAAAAACTCATTTTAGACAAAATCTGACTTAACCCACACACGACTCTTGGATACCTATACTTAGGGATTGCAATACCGAATGAAAATGCAAATACCGGTATTTCGGTACTTTCTATTGAATACCGGTATTCGTAAAATAATTGGAAAAATAAAACGGAAGTATCTATCAACAAATATAATACTTATATGTAAAAATCTCTTTGAAATATTAACATGTTATAGTATGTATCACAGTTGGTCACCAAAGACGATGGAGGGCCATATAAGTAACCTGACAAAAAATACTGTTCTGTTAAGGGAGGACATGCTCAGCGTAGGTCAAAATGGAGCTTTTGTTCAAACACGCGCATTAACATCATTTTACTCCCTACTTCAATTATAGTTTGTCAATTTATGGCTACGGCCGTATGTTGTAGCTTAACCACTGGGGAATGCCAAAAGATATGGCGTATTTAAAAAAAAAACTACCTTATTCTTAGGTCAACAATAATTATAAAGCAATCATTATTCGTATGATGTTTATCACACTTGAATGGTGAAGGACATAGCTTATAATTAGTATCTTTAGAATTATCTTCAAATGTGTTAATCTTGCCCATTTTTTGAATAATAAAATGCCTAATTCTTGTCAAATTTGGGATCACAGAGATTATCAATATAATTTTTTATCGTAAATATTTCACTATAATAATGTCGATATAAATTATACTGATGGTTTTATTAATGCGTTTAAAAATTAATAAATGTAAAAAATCTTAACACCACTGCAAATTTATGTACTGAAATATGACTATATTCTAAAACATTAGAGCGAGAGGTTTAAAATAATAATATTTTATGTAATAAAAATACTTTATGCAGTCATTAAATGTTTAAAATAAATATAACGGATAATAAGGCTTCAAAATTATATAAATAGATTATCTACAACGTTTAAGGTATGTCCAGGATCATGCTTTGAAAAAAGAAAAAAAGCTCAATTTTGACCCACGCTGAGCACGTCCGCCTTTGAGCTTTTTATGTAAATTAATATATTTTGTTTCCACTCTCAATGCCGAATATATCGGTATTGTCTAATTATTAAAACCGGTATTTCGGCATTGAAAAATACTGGGATACCAGTCTTGAAATACCAGTATCAGAAAAATCACTAACATAATATTATGCATATTAATTTGATACAATAATAAAATAAACTCAAGCTAATGCGTTAAATTCGTTGGTTGAATTCGTAGCTATGGAAAATTAATAATATTATGCTATTCTTCGTAAATAAAAAAAATGAGTTACCGCCAACATCTAGATTTGATTAAATTTTTAACAACATAATATTGTTTGTTACTTTACGTGATTATTCATCCAAATAATAACTGTAAATTTAACTACATTTAACAAAATAATCTGTATCTGGCTATATGAAGATTGTCTTCAATATCTCTGAGTAAGGTATGCATAGCTAAAATAGTAAATGGCTATTATATAAATCTAAAGTTTAAATTCCATTAAATGTCATATAAACCTGTCATATTTATAGTAATATTAAATAATTTTATGTTGATATTAGATTGAGATACTGTGACACTTGATAATTTTATTGAGTATGGAAATTCAATTAGTTCAAAATATTTCACGTCAAATTAATTAACCGGTCAGACATAAACATCAAATTCGACCTGTTTATTTGACGGTTAATTATTATAAATGGAAAAGCACTAAGTCGTTGGTGGAAAATTAAATAATTTGGACAAACTATTCATTGTAGTGGTGTTCAAAGTGTGTGATGCGAATATAGGCGAAAAAAAATTAAACAGCCTTAATTTAATGAACAATAACAATGATATATTCGTATTATCGGTGGGTGTTTACTTCAATCAATAACAAAGCTTTAAATTTAATATACATAATTTGAAAACACCTTAGATATTTATATACCTACGAGAAAAAATCTCTTTTTGAAAAATATTTGACACCCGACGGAACTTGAATCTGTAATCACTGGATTTAGCAAGTGCAAGTACGTTATAATTAAAATTTTGAGTGATCCAGGCGTCGGTTAGTGATTCGGAAAAAAACAAAAACTGATAGCCAACATTAACGCACTTTCATAAAAATTTTATGTTAAATTCGTCGTAATTAAGTAGGATGCCCGTTGTTTAATTTCTAAAGCACATTGGCGCGAAACCAGTGGTTACAGATTCAAGTGTTGTCGGGTATCGTATTTAAAAAAACAAAGATCTTTTTCTAGTGGGGATATGCATTAGATATTTTCAAATTATGTATAATATTCAATATATAGAATGTTACATTCTCGAATGTTGTGAATTATTCGTTGAATAAAAGAAATGGTTTACTAAAGCTTAAAATGATCCTGTCCTGTCACTATGGTGACCATCCTTTCTTTATTTTAGTGCTGTGTCATTTAGATTTATCTTTCTTTGAAAACCCCAAATACTTCTTTATCCATAAATTTGTATTTTGATACAGAGGAAAGGTTTTATTCTGATTCTGATATGGATAGCTACTTTGCGTTTGAAATCCAAAAAAGGTTAGAATAGGTGTCAAATCTGATTTTGAAATAAGTTTTTCAATCGACAGGTCAAATAGCTAAAAATAACATAAATTTTTATAGTGTAAAAATTTCGTACGTTACAATTGGCGAAATACTTTTTAAATACATTTGCTATTCGTTTACCCTAAACTAATGTTCTAGGTACATGATTATACATTCAAAATTAAAATATAACTAATTCTTGAAACTTCGTTTTACAAGCACAAAAATGGAGGTATAAAAGGAATTACCCTCATTTTATGCTGATAAAACGGCACTTGTAATATTTCAATTTTGTACATCGGTGGTTTAAACGGCTCATTGACGATTATTTACTAAGAGCTGTGCGACACGACAAACATTGAAAACCACTGTAAATTTTGACCCAAAAAGCTCATCAATAAAAATTGTTCTGCCATACTTACTCAGTGGCGAAGGGTGGAGGTAGGCTGTTAAGATCCGCCATAAATATTGCACACTAAACTTTGTCAGTCATACATACTTGTTTTCATTGAAGTAAGACTACATTTTACAGATGGTGTTGGTTAGTTTTTAAAATTCAATTAAACCCTGCGAAACCAAGCCATAATAGATAATAGTCAAAAAATACTCGTATATCTATAAAATATCTAAAATTATGCAATTAAATCATACATAAATTTGGATATTTTATGGATAGAATAATATTTTTTATCTATTATAGTTTGGTTTAGGCATAGCTTGACGAATTAAAAAAATGTACCAACAATATGTGTAATACGTATCCTTAATCTAACGAAAACAAATAAGTAAGAATGAAAAAATGTGCACAATTTTGTCATATCGCCTAAAATATATCAATACTATTATGGTTTGGTTAAGACAGGGTTTAATTGATTTTTACAACCCAACCAATATCATCTGTAAATTGTAGTCTTATTTCAATAAAAACATATACATTTTACTAAAAAAGGTTTATGGCGGATCTTAACAGCCTACCTCTACCCTTCGCCACTGACTTACATACATACTTACATACACAATTATAAATTATTATAATACACATACCTAAAATAATTTCCTATTATATATGTTTAGCTTCTGTTGGTCTATTCTATACACAAGGCGGCTATTGTAGTTTATCATATATTCGATTACTCATTTTAATTTTGTAATACTCGTACTTACATAATATATATAATATATAATCACAAACTAGTTAAAGAAAAATAATAATATTACTCTCTTTTTAATGTATAAGAGTGGCGCAACGAACGAGAAGTGCCATTGAAGGTTGTGTTAGAGATATTAGTAAATAGAATAACTGAGTTTTCTCTACGGGGAGTATTTTACTCTTAATGGTTAAAAGAAAGTTTTACTCAACAGTATACAAGCTTACTAAAGCTCGCAGACAACTTTAGTTTTATTCGTGTTTGAAAGTTTCAAAGTGCGTAAAAGCCTCGGAATGAGTTATAAATTTTAATTGCCTCTTAATGTGACTAAATAATGCCTTTGAGATATTGACGCTCGATTGGACTTGAATTAAAATCGATTTGATTGTTCTATTGTTTGACTTTAAATTGCTTTTTATCTATAAGTATTACGTTTTAATGGTAAGAATTGATTTGTTCCCAGATTTCTTGAAGGCGAATGACGTAATTAAACAATTATTAATGTTTTTGTCCTGGAATTCGCTAACTCGTTAATTCGTTTATATTTTTATGTATCAATAAGTTTTAGAAAAAGTTTTTTTTTTGTAATTCGCCATTTGATAGGGATTTCACATTTTTTTCGTTGTTAACGTGATTTATTTAGTAGCCATAGAATACTTAAAATTCCTGCTTTATTTTTTATTTCGTTTATCGCAAAAATCGATTTTTCATCACAGATCAGCGCGATTCATTGTCCCAGAAATTTTCGTGTACACACCTAAAAAAATCAATTCAAAGCTACAAAATAAATCAACCATTTCTCTTTGGAAAACATATTGGATAAAACAATTGAAGTGTGTAATGTACAGGTATTTAACGATATCTAATCTAAGATGTGACATCAAACGTGAAGGTACGACGTGACGTTAGTCTCAGGTGACAGATCATGTATGATGGCCGCCATTTTGGAAAACATTAACGTGATTATATTGTGTTTTTAAAAGCATTTCCCCGAAGCGTTATTTCCCTGTCAACATACCAGTGGCATGTTGTCGTGAAAACAACAAACACAAAAGAATTTTAATTCTATTGTTACGAAATAAAAAAAAAAAAATATTATTTTACGCATAATGTTGGCAGATTAGAGAGTATAATTATGGGGGTATTCATCTACTTTTTTCCTTTATAAGATATTTTGTATGAGTAGCAGGCATGGTTTCGTTTTTTTTTATCGTTGAACCAAATTATACTGCCGAAAATAGGGTATATATTATATACGATATAAATATTGAAATAACGATTAATGAATTTATAGATACAGCAAAATTATACAGAAATACGTTGTGTTATATGAATTTACATTTGAAAACATTTTGGAAAATGTTTTATTAGTATAATTGCGTGTATCAGAGTTTCTCAATCGGTGTGGCGTAGCGTACGTGACGATTGATTGGGTATGCCGCAAAATATTGTCTAAACTTGACTAAACGAATATATAATGTGGATAGTGAATTTTAATATATGCTAATTATTTAGAAAAATAAAATTACTAATGGGTCTCTTTCAATGTTTAGTCACTGTTTTAATCACAGCTAAAATAATTATAATACAATTATGGCATTATTTGTACCAAACCGACTAAAATAATAGATTGGATTCGATATCTTCTTTTATACTTACCAATATTCAAAAATATTCTAGTTAGGCTAATTATGGGAACACAACCCCTATAAACCCCATAGTCCAGGCATGAGATAACGGAGATAAAAACAATTTAGTTACCTCCAAACCATTAACGCGGTTAGACATGAAATAAAGAAACAATTCGCTTACTAACTATCGATTAGTCTAGTGCAGGCGGGGGGCAAACTTTTTGGATGGAGGGCCAAATTCAAAAATTCAAAATGAGCGGGCCGCAAGTAAAATACCATTTTTAGACATACACTATTTATTATCACAAGTGTGAGAAACGAATGAGAAGAATGAAACTTTGTACATTTTTGAACATTTTTTTTAAATTCAGGTGTTAATTTTGTAGTTGATATTCGCAAAATTGCTTGGAGATATTTGATCGCAAAGAACTTTTATTGAGGTTCATGATCGAAAATGTTTGTTCACATATATAGGTTGATCCAAAAATAAAGAAAATTTTTCTTGCATAATCTTTAAGTTGGTCGAATTTGTCTGAATTAAAGGCATTGTAAAATTTGGAGATTTCTTCACGACGATGCTTAAATCAGTGTAAAACTGCAGATCAATAATCTCAAGTTGTAGCTCTGTCGGTACACTATCAATAACTATTGAAATCGATATTCAACGTAGAAAATAGTGGTTACATAGTATGAGACGAGACGCAAGGAAGACGTACTGAGATAATACATTTGCAAAACAACAAATTCTTCAAATTTTAATCTATTGTCAATGTTTTTAAAAAAATATATAAAAAAAGTTATTCGTAATCACAAGTACAATTAGATGGCCTACCACGGGCACGCGCCCGCGGGCCGCAGTTTGCCCTCCCCTAGTCTAGTGCCACGGAACGCACCATACGTCTAAAACAACATAGCAACAAACTACAGAGTGACTCAAAATAAACAGTAACGTGCGAGAGTGGTAATGCAAGTAGGTGACGACCAAGACCACGGAGCCAGCTTCAGCATTACAAAAGGCCAGTCACCCTGTCTAATACAGTCCACAAAAAGCGCAGCCATATTCTCTCAATTTATTGCTGTCTAAATTAAATCAAGTTATTATTTACATACCAAATACAATGATGATCAAAAATGGTATTCACATAATAACACTGCAATTTGTTATAGTCTTTTTTAGATAATATTGTTTGTATTGAGTATGTATGCTATTACGGAAAACTTTTATTGTCTACATAATATATACAAATAAATAGTTACATAATATACAGTTATTTTTTAAATAATTACAAGATAAAAAGAACTTTTTATATACAACGTTTTTAAATTTTCTGTTGAATCATATAAACTTGACTTGACTAGCTTAAACGATCAAAAAAATTTGTACTTGATAGAAATACTGAATAAACATAGAATACTGAAATGTCATTTTGACATTTCATATTGATTTCCATAGTAACATACGTATATATTAATAATTTAGTTGCTATGACCTCAGCCCCATGCAACCAATAATAGTGTTTTACTTTCTACGGATTTCTTCAGAAATAACTTTTCATAAAAAAAAAGAATTCTTCTTAAAGGTGGCTAAAAGCATTAAAAGAATGCATTGGCATCGTGTTCTGATATATTCTAAAAGTTTCAAGTCTCTAGCTAGTCGGGAAGTTAGTTAAAAATCGATTGCAAGATTTGTACTGGATAAACAATCACCGGAAGAACAAGAATACGACCTAATAAAAACGTTGTAATAAAATGGATAAATTATATTGATATTAATTAAGGGTTTGAATAAAATTATAATTACGTGAGCACTCTTTAGTGTGCCGCATTTTTGTGTCTTGAAAATAGTTAATAATAATAATAATAATAATAATAAAGCACTGGTGTATATATTTATGAAATAATATAAAAATGTATTGGCTCACTGTTATAAGTATATACATAGTATATACAATGTAATAGTTATATCTTACGAAAGATCGTTTTATCTACAACATCCAGTGGGTAGATCTCACGCGTTGAATGCATTAGCGTAATTGGCAGTTTAAGGGTAATTTATGTACCATATAATACATATATCTGCTACATACATACTCATTAGGGATTGGATTTCCAGACTGGTATTTCAATCCCAGTATTAGACGAAAGTAAGCGAAATGCCAATTCGATTAATTAAATGGTAAAAAGAGATTCTAAGTGAATATATTATGTTAAATACCTAATCCAGACCAAGGCAGAGCTATCGGTGAAGTTAAATATATTATATAAAAATATGTCCGTTACAATCATTTGTATAAATGTAGTTTGGATAGTTTACATCTTACAAATCGTTGTGATTTAATCAAAACTACATTCCACTAGACCAGGGGTCAGCAAACCACGGTTCGTGAGCCGCATGTGGCTCTTTGGGTGTTGGGGTGCGGCTCTTTGCCAAATTCCCAATTCACAATTTTTACAAAGAACGTATGATTGTTGTTGTTTTAAATCCACCCATTGCAAAAGCCCACAAATTTAATTTTTCTCCATTTCATATTGACACCAGCACTTTTGAATTACATTCTTTTTGGTGGATTTAACAAGCAAAGAGTTATGGAGCTCCAAATTTGTAGGTCTTGCCACCAAAATTGAGGATTTTTAAAGAGAAAAATGCAATTTAATTTCACAACATAACGGAGCCCTCTAAAAGATCTATATAGTAAGGTAGATACTACAATTTTTAATACATGGTATAGCTTTCCGAACTCATATTTCCCCAAAGAAATGCAAGGAAGGTCATTCATTGTTCACATTAGTTTCAAGGACTGCGTGAAAATTATATGTAACTCATTTTCTGTAAAAAATATATTTATAATTTCAACAATAAAATTCACGTAAATAAATCAAATTTATAGAAATACATGTATTGCTCTCGAATTTTTTTTAACCATTGTGATACTCATATTTGGTTCGTTTGGTCCAAGAGTTTGCCGACCCCTGCACTAGACCATGCGTCACTACTTTAGATTAAAACACTAAAAGTTTATTGACAAATTTGTTTGTCTGTATTTTTGCATGTGTTTTCCATCCAAGGCGAAATACAAAATACAAGTCTTTATACAGTATTAAAGAAGCTTTATATAATATTATGTTGGTTCAGACTAGGCTTTATTTTCATTAATATATTTAATAGCTACTAAAGTATATTTTTTTTAAATGCTAAAGGTTATATCAATAATAACATTTATCATTGCACATATTATATACTTTGTAAATCACAGAATACGTAAAGTGTACAGTTTGTTACAAACAAAATTAGTTACAGTTATTTAGAAACAATCTTTTTACTTTCACTTTAATATGTAAGAGATCCACATTCATATAGCATCTTCTTCGCTATCTTAATTATAAAACATATTTTTTTATCAGCTTCGGGTTGGAGATTTAAACAGTAAGTTGTCGGAATACGAACCAACCAGAATGGGAAAAAATATCTACAATGCTACAAATCATAATAATTAAACTAGATTTCTGGAACTATTCTCTATAGGCTATAGGAATATAATAGTATATATAGTGTGAGATTTTCTTTTTGGCTATGAAATATAAAATTGGTATACATAGTGAGAATTTAAAATTTTGGTTTCAATGTTAGTGGAATATTATCATATAATTAATTTAATATTTTCTTATCTTGCCCACTCCACACGTAAATTTTTAGAAGAACATTACGTAAATCTATGCTGGGAAAAAAACTGAATGAGAATTTATCATAAGTTGGCATATAAAATACATTTAAAAAGTTCTGATGGCATCCGAGTTGTTATGTTGGACCAATAATACTATCACGCACCTGCCAGTAGGCCCGATAGATTTTTAAATACGTTTTAAAATGATACTGTTTAATGTTAAAGAAAATATCATTATATCCGCGTAGATTGCATGCAAGTGACAGTACATAATAAATTATGATGTTTTTTTGTTTTTTAAATCTTGTATAGAATGAGTTGAATAACAGAATAATGCGTTTTGAATTTGGAACATAATAATATGGTGTATAAAACTACCCGTTATGGTTTTTAAATATATTATATGATTCTACATCGCGCCACTGGGAAAAGACGTATGGTATGTTTTCTTTAGCGGTGTAAAAATTGAGGGGCCTATCTGCATGAAAAAAAATTCCCTACCTCATAAACAAATAAATCTTCATTAGTCTTCCCTTCCTTGGGGCGTCATCTAATTTTGTTTACGTCAGATGAAAAGATAAGAAACTGTTATATCATTCGAAAAAATGCCTATTCATTTCAATATTACAACTCACAATATCATACTTAATTAAAATGCATTAGGAAGTTATATTATATTGTTTCGTAAGTTTTGATAAAAATGCCAGCATCCAAAATGGCAAAAAAACTTTTGTTGGCACAACATCATTTATCATTTCAATAGTGGTACCTGTCAAATTCTTAGTGGGATGATATTGTATTATTTATTTATAAAAACAAAAAAATATGTAGGTACCTATTTGTCAAACAAATTATTTTGTTAATATAATGTACATATTAATACAATCGACCGAAGGGAGATACACACAGTGCGGGAGTGCGTAAACACCGAACCGGATCCAGCGCGCTAGCCCTCTCTACATCACTTGTTAGAGCCTGGATTGAATCACTGTTTAACTCCCCCCTCTAGATCCGTAATCCACAAGCATCTTCAAATTACAGTCCACTGTGAAAAGCGCAAACATTATCAATTATTTGGAAGAGAGACAATTGTAATGATAACAATATAATGAATAGTCTCATTATTTGATGAAAGTGAATTTGAATCCCATACAAAAATATTTATGTTTTTAAAATTTATTTTTATAATGTCTAATATTTATTATGTTGGTAGCAAGAGGCGTATCTACAGAAACTCTCCAATTGAAATAAACTATGACAGGCGAAAGACTTGTCTTGATGTCGTGTATACGAGGAATATTTTCTTTTATAAATATACCAGATACCTATCCTTTAAAAATAATGTTTCCGTTTCGCAATATCACTCAATTTATACAGAGTCAAAAGAGAGAGAAATATGTAAAGAAAGTCTTCAGGCAGAATGCTTTATTGAATCGCGGCATTTGATTTCGGAAAACATCCGCAAGACGCCAACCTAACCACACCGCGTGTTTCCCGCCGAACATCATGTCAATCGAAATGCGCGGTGGATGATTTCCTTCCGCCCTGTTTCTGACTTTTGCTTGACATAGACGTGGGTCGGGTCAAAAAGAATCAAAGACCTATGTGTGTCTGAAAAAACCACCCTAACAAAAAGATAAGGACGCACCCCGCGAGCTAATGGAGTGGAATCTTTGAAAGTTTTACCTGTTCGGTGTCCATCAAAACGCGGCACGAGAGAACATTCGGAGATAAGTAGCCAAAGTTTTATACGGCGGTTTAATCTTCGTACATTGCAGGTAACCAACGCTACGCTATAACAAAAGTTTAGAGATATTTTGATAATTTATATTAGCATCTGTTATAGTTAGCAAAACATAGCTACGAGTAATAAAAGTAGAATAAAATAAGTTTCAATGTGTTTTTTTAAATTTCACAATACGTGTTTCGCCGCTATAAAATATGTTCTAGAGAGAATTTTAGTTCTTTAGTGACATGGAAAGAATAGAAAACCTTAATTTAGAGATTGTTAACGGAAACATCTAAAAGGGAAGTCGTCTACACGATGGTCCGACCAAGTGAGCTAAGTGAGAAACGTTACGGGCTTCTGAAGTCATTCAGCCATGGCCCCCACATCCTGAAGCGTGCCCCCAAGCCACGATGATTACCCCTCCCCCCAACCTATCGCTAAGGTTAAGGGCAGTGTAATGTTTCACAGTAGTATTTCCCAAATGGCATTTCGAGGAACTCCAGAGTTTCGTGTAAAATAAAGGGTATTCTGTGTATTTTTAGCGATTTTTGGTATTTTTACATAAATCCGCTTGAATTATCGGCACTGCGCATCATATTATGAAGCACTGATTATGACCCGCTTTTGTGATAGCCAAGTAACATCTTCAGTAACTTCGCCATATTATATAAATGGCTATTAGTCAGGAAATACACTAAAAGTAATTATAAAATTAATTCTACTCGTAAAATAGCGCAGCAGGCGACTTTTTTACTATAAGAGCAAATGTCTGGTGTATTTTTATTTTACCCAACTAGTCGACCTGCTACGCCGGGCCAATTCAAAGCCCTAGCCTCAAGGCTAGAGCCCTGTCAGCCCCCCCCCCTTGTGTTTTCAGATACGTATGTATTAATTAATACAGTTGAAATAAATTATCAAAAAAAAAACTCAAATAGCAAGCTTCGTATTTTTCCGCTAGGTTCTCTGTTGGCATATAGGACCCCCTTAATTATTAAACTATTATTAATAATATAATAGTTGAACATAATATTATGTTGATAATTTTGAAAACGTTTCTGAAAAAATAATATTATAACCAATAGAAAAAATCTTTTAAAAAAAAATAAGACACCCCTGCAGGATCGAACCTGTATCTTTCGGGTTTCGCGCCCATGCACATATGCCACTATCATTGGCGGCCTTAGGCCCGAAAACGTGGTAGGTCAATTTTAAATATATTATTTTAATTTGCCTTTTCATTGTATACTTAAAAGACGTATTGCAAATTGCCTTTTTATACATTATAGAATAAGTGCTAGAAATTGTTATAGGTAGGTACCTACTTAACCTACATTTTTCACATCGCCAACTCATCGTTAACCGAAATTGCACACAACACGTTATATTTTTTTGTAAATCAAGTCCACTTTTCTTTCTTTGCTTTTTGAAAAATCATAAATCACTCGATTATAAAAATTGTCTACGCGCCCACACACATAGTCCACTATGCAAAAAGAGTCATACTTAATTATGAAAAATTTTAACTATTGGCCTTTTAATACTCACTGAAGCGGTTTACCAAATTGAGCTACTATTTGGCGATCGGTTTTTGTATTTTATATATTTTTTTTTCAAAAACATCTTTTATATTGGTTATAATATACTTGCGCAGAAGTGTTTTTAATTTTTTTTTTTGACTTTCACTTTACTCCACTAGTGTCTACCTGCCTATTGTGATTTTCTATAACGAACCGTTTACCTTCTGTCAACGGGAAGCATTCACCAATAATTGCAATATTGTATTCTCATTCAACCGAATACGCCCCTGATTATATGCCTATATTTATTTATAATAAAGATGTTTCCCCCAATAGTATTTCTCAAAGAAACTTTCGCTGCCGTATTATAGTTAAGTCGGGCAAGAGAAAAGGTTCAAAATTACCTTGCACGAGTTAATATGAGAAAAATAACAAATGGGTGACGTAGAGATGGACTACGCGATGGAAATACTAAAACAAAGCGGCTGCTTTTACACTTTGTCTACTATATTTAGTTGAATTATGTATTTAATATTCTACTAACTTGTCTCACAAACTTAGCAGTCTACTACATACCAGTTAAAATTTAATAACACAACCTAACTAAATTCAATTAAAGGCCCACATGCCCCACGTAGGTCAAAATGGAGGTTTATGGTATTTTCAGAGCATAAGCCTGGACATTCCTTAAACTTTGTAGATAATCAGCTATTTATATAATTTTGAAGCCTTATTATCCTTTATATTTATTTTAAACAATTGATGAGATGCATAAAGTATTTTTAGTACATTAAATAGCATTCTTTTAAACCTCTCGATCTAATGTTTTAGAATATAGTCATATTTCAGTACATCCATGTGCAGTGGTGTTAAGATTTTTTAGATTTATTAACTTTTAAACGCATTTATAAAACCATTAGTAAAATTTATGTTGACATTATTATAGTGAAATATTTACGATAAAAAAGTATATTTATAATCTCTGTGATCCCAAATTTGACAAGAATTAAGCATTTTATTATTCAGAAGATAATTCTAAAGATACTGATTATAAGCTAAGTCTTTGACCATTCAAATGTGATAAAACATCGTACGAATAATGATTGTTTTATAATAAGTATTGACCTATTTCTGAAATACGCCATTTCTATTGGCATTTCCCAGTGGTTAAGCTACAACATACGGCCGTAGCCATAAATTTACAAACTATAAATGAACGAGGGAGTAAGATCATGTTAACGCGCGTGTTTGAACATGTACCTAACCGAAAAAACGATTTTTTTCTATATGGTCCTCTTAGGATCGATCATGCCCCTTACTCTAAGTTAGGTACTCTCAAAGTGGATTTAACTTGAAAAAAAACTGCAGCTCATAAAAGTCCGGTATCTATCTATATTATTTTTCTGGGGTTAATCTTCTGCATATTTTTATGGGATAATTAACAAGTATGTACTAATAATTTTACTGTTTCATTATATCTCAAACATGCAATGATATGAATGATACAACAATAAAACAACATGTATTTTGTTAAATTAAATTTGAAACACTGAAAATAGAACCATTATATTTAACTCCCTGGGTACTTGTCTGTTCGTATTTTTATACCAACAGAACTTATCTCACCCCAGACAATGTGTCTCGCTATTACACGTTGTATGCTAAGGGATGAATCGAAAAACTACCCTAAGACGCCAATATCGGAAAAGGACACGTTTCAAATAGAATTAGTATGTAATCAATATCCGTCTGTAAAAGCGAGAAATGTTTTGGGATTTTTTTCTTCTTCTATTGATAGACCTACAAGTACTTACTAGAATTAGTGTAAGGCCTCAGTAGTAGCGTTTTGCGGAGTGGGGCGTGCATATTAAACAAGTGTACACAATATGCAAGCTGCACGCTCCGCACTGCAACTGCCACCATTACGATTGGTTTGCAGTCCGGGGACTCGGCTCGACATTATGCTACCAAAATTACTGGATTTAATATACAAAAACCCGATATTATTAGTCAGTTATACAGTTTTAGCAAAAAAAACTTTATTTTAAATATACGCAAATACATACATAATTTTAAAACACACTATAGAAATATATATCAACAATTTTTCAAAATGAGATTCGAGCCAATGCGCTCTACCAACTAAGCTTCGCATGTCTCATCTAACTGCGACGAAATTAACTAGCATTTTTTTTGCATCTCTATGAAGCGCTTCACAAATTGAATTAATTTTGGCAGTCGGCTTTTGTATTGTAAATCAAAGTATAAATTGCCTTAATTACTAACAGGTCTTAGGATCTCTCTACATTTTATTTGTAACGTACTTGCACTTGCTAATAATTTAATACACAGTTTTTTATTGAACGTATCATTTATTATAGATAATTATAACTCCAAGAAAATGAGAATTTATATTTCAATGAATAACAAGTTTCTATAATTTTATATAAGTATCATAATCTATACTAATATATTATGTCTATTCTATTCCATACGACTTCAGTTATAACACAATAAAACTTCTCGAAAATAACGTAATAAGTAAAGTGGTCAAATAGAAGCGGTGGAGTGGTGAGGTGGGGTGCATGTGAAAGAACGCACGTTTCCGTACAAACATTATCGAATAACGCACTTACAATAATGTATCACGGTTGGATAAAGTGCTCAGATAGTAGCCGTGGATTGATGAGTTGAGGTGGGCTTAGAGGGTCGCGCGCCTACATCTAAACGTTGTTGAATAACGCATTTGTAATAATTCACCACTAGTATGTAAAGTGGTCAGATAACAACGGTGGAGTGGTGAGGAGAGATGCGTTAAGGGCACGCGCCTAGACTGTTGTATGTTATATTATTATCTTTAATTTGAAAAAAAAAAATCTAATCAGAATTATTTCTTCCATTAGCTGTATATTATTTATTATCTGTCCGTATTTTGCGCAGGCGACGTTACGTCATAAATAAATAAAAATCAAATATTCGACATCGTCATATTTTATGATTAAATTATGAGACTGTTTTAATTATCATTGTTTTATTTTTATGTAAAGTTTAACACAAATCAATAATTATTCTTATCAACGTCAAAAAATTCGAAAACAGTTAGTACCTATATTATCTACCTTCTTTGGTACAAACACTTCTACTGAGTAAACATTTCATAATATGTTTTCGCTAATCCCTGGATTCGAGAATGGGAGCGGAATGCAGAAACATTTGTCATAACTAAAATTTCCTTAGCAGAAAACACTATGCAGAAACACTGTCCTTAGTTAAGATCATTTCTATTGAAAATAATACCATATTTAAAAATTCTCGTTAGGTAAATTAGGTAAATTATTATATAATTGTTAAACGATGACAAAAATATGACAACTGCATTTTATAAATGCAATAACTATAAATACATATTAATATTTAATTATAATACTCTTATGTTTCCGTTATAAGTCATTATACGTGATTCCACAGGCACCACAAGATTTTTTTTAACATGGTAACACTAGCGTCAATTGTCATTCTTCATCTGGTATTTTGTATTTCTGCGGGCTGGCGTATAAAAATAAAATAATATTCTGCAAGTACATGCCAAACGAATTAACACTATCAATATCCATATTGAGATACATTGTTAAATGAATTTGAGTGTATGGACTGTGTTATAGACATGCGAATTTATTTTGACAGCAGCTGTCAGTGGTAAATGGTAATACAGAAGGGGGCGTGTTCATAACAAAAGTAGTCTATGGTTAAGGATTCCTTAACTCTATACTCAGGATTGTCTATAGTTAAGTCATGCTTTTCGGCGACTTATCCTTAGGAACGAAATCTTAGATCGTGCATTCCGCTCTGGGTTTGCAGATCGAGATTACTATTCCCGGCATTGTAAATTCCATCTTAGATTGCAATCCCTACCTACTTACTAAATTTCCTTTGTCCACAATATAATATAACATAAAGCAGTATTAACCATCTTTCGTTCAAAAGAAAAGGGTAATTTGATTGCTAAGTAAATTTTTCGTAAGTCTTTAAGCAATCTAGAACTTATCATTAATTCATAAACAAATTTAAATAATGAAAAGAATGGTGAAATTTGAATATTAAATAGATGGTTTAATACTTGGTTATATTGCTCTCTGATCCGCTGGTCTGGCATTCAAATCCCGATTAAAACTTTACTAATAAAACACTATGCCTTACAGACTGTGGGTTTGGATAAAGATAGCTACAGGGTATTCGTAAAATCATTACTAGCACAAATCCATTGCATATGTAAGTGAATCGTATTTTCGTACAGAATATCATAATGAGTTTGAAAACATCTTTAGTTATCGAAGTTATTAAGGATAGCTGAATCGTGGCTAATAATAATTATTGGTGAAATAACTGTCCCAGCAAAAGATATAATATGAACAAACCCCACTCGGACAAATATTTTTTTACAGTGAAGATTTTTCCTAGTAAGAGTTTTTCAACTAAAATATAAAATGTTTCTATGAAATATTTTTCATATATTATAATATGTTTATAAATTTATTTATGTAACACTAATTTGAGTATTATTTTAACACAAGACTGCTTTCGGCCGCAACGGCAGCTATCTAGGGTATGTTTGTATCGTAGTATTAGCACTTATTGTAACAATTATAATACAATTGTTACAATAAGCGCTAATACTTCGATACGAATCCTGCATCTCTCGGGTTTCACTTAGTTACAATTTGTCGCAATTAAGTATGGCGCCTTTAACATAGTGGTATATGTGCATAGGCGCGAAACCTGAGAGATGCAGGTTCGATTACTGCTGGGTGTTTTACTTTTTTCAAAAAAGATTTTTTTCTATTGCTTGTAATATATTTTCAAAATAATGTATATTTATAATATATGATTTACTAAATATTACAGTAACCCTATACCGAACAATGAATTGCAGAAGTACCTAATGTCCTAATATGAGGTCGCTCATATTGGAAATTATATTACCGCCATAATGTGCGGCCCAAGTGTTGGCCAGTATTAAATTTTACGTCGAAAGTAAGAGGCTGTGCACAACTTATGGGGGATTCTGTACGTAATTGAATTGGGAACACGTATTATGGTCAAACAATAATCAGTGTGTTTTTCGCCATCTTGTACCGAGTATCTAGTATCTGAGTGATTATAACTGTTATACTTTATTATTAATATTATATTATAATATTGTGTTTTGGTAAAACAGATTTGTTGACACAGTATAAATTGCAAAGTTATGTATTAAATTTTGTTTACACAACTCGTGTACGGGAGAAGTATTGAGTTATAAAAGTGTATTATTGTTTCGACAGGGACTTTGGTAGTGAGTGAAGTCTATGCATCCATGGTGTATTGTAAATTCAAAACGTGTGGCAAATCAGCTTTGCAGGTCAAATGCATCCAGACAGTTGCCGTAATAAAAATGCGACATCAGCTAAATACGTATACAGAAATTCAAAAATTTACCAAAGATCACATAATGTACCCACGCACACAGAAAAATGATTTATTATAATTTATAATTGATTTTTAATGCGGTGGAAGGGGTTTACAAAATATTACTGGCTGTACTAACTTTAGCATTTACCCTGCTTCCGGCATTTAGCTTTTCGTCGCTTCAACCGTGTACATTCCCCATACTCAGACACTCCGAACTTTAAGTTTGGTGATGGAGAGCTGTCCTATAATTATAACTGATGTTATTGCATATATACATATTATGTATATTCTGATCTATCTCTTTTTTATGTAATACTGTTTTATATTTCTTTGTTTATAAATGTCATGTTGTGAACGTCTTAAATTTATAATTTGTAATGTCCACAATATGTTAAGAATAAATAAATTGAATTGAATTGAATTGCGACTGGTCGTATCCCTGCATGTATCAAATGCTAGCGGTTATTAGGAACGTCAGTGTCCGCTTGTGTCATCCGCACTGTTTTGTATTTTAGACATTAAAGGAAACGTTGGGCGCCCAGATAGTTGCACGTCGCATTAGTACCACTGACACGGGTCTTACATATTGTAGTATGCATACAAGAGAGGGGGCAATCCGCTGAAAAGGCTGCTCGACAGTCAGAAGTTCGAAAGTCATGACAAAGAATAATAAATATTCCAATCGTCTCAATATTTTTGAAGTTATACTTCTTTTGGGGCGTTTGGTAGAGAGTGAAATTGAGAGCTGCGCGCGCACACCGTTACGAAAGTTCGCGACAGTATGAAGATAGCTGCGAATTAGTCAGCTGTATACAAACGCAAATTTGATAGTAGAATTTTTCCGTATTATTTTCGGCCATTTGCAATTCCTTACGTAAACAAACGATTAAACGTCAGAGTGACAATTGTTACTTTAAAAATAAAAACGACGAGAAATAATTATATAATTTAGTAATATAAGTTAAAGTGTATAGAAATAAACCAACGGCGCACCAATAAGCGGCCCCTTTTCTTGAGTGTGTAATTTAACAAGATAACTAAAAGCTAGTCGAAGAATCTAGGTTATCATAAGTTTTCTTTTTCTTTTGTTACGCAAATAACGCGTACATAAGTACACACACCGATTTTTTTTTTCATTTTTGGGGGGGTCCTTGTGTACGCGCTTTCATGTATATATACATATTACATTACTAGTCATCTAGAATCTACTGACTATGAACACTGTCAGAAGATAAGATACCAAGTTTGGATAAGGCTAGTATAATACATACCACGTGGTACGTAATCCTCAGCTATGGGATCCGGAATAAAAATAAGCAATAACTATTACGTATTTCAGAAAAAAAGCTCTTGAGTAATATAAAAAAATACGAAAAGCAGTCAGGCAGTAACGCACTTGTATCTGTGGAAAGTTAAGTCAACAGCGGTGTGGGGAGTAAAAAAGCTCGCCTGAAAATAATGCGGCAGTAACGAATACAAGTGGTCACGGCGAGCTTTTATCTGAGGCGCAATAAAGTAATCCTGAACCTTTTCATTTAACTCTCTGTGCTAATTATATAAAAAAAACGACATTAAAATAAACTGTCCTCAAATGCGATCATAATTTCGGATAACATATAATTATATGGTTTGTTATATTAAGTGGAAAAAACAATTAGATTTGACATTTATTATTTTTAAACTTTTTATATAACATTATAAAACCGTAGTTATTAAGAAGATAATAAAATTAATAGTTTATGCATTGGCAATGATAAATAAAATGATGACCAGGTTTGACGTTTTGTGTGTGTTACTTTATTATGAATTTGATATTTTTATCGTATTATAAAAAATCTAAATAATAATGATAAGCAACGTTATTTATTTGATAGGGCAGCTTGATTTGAACCAAAAATTCACGGTTTAAGAATCTATTACTTTGCCTACTATATTGTGGATTGCCACAAACATTATATATAAGTATATAATTATTATCTCAATGGAACTAATATAATCATTACATAAAAAATACGATAAAATAATACAATAATATTACCGCTCTTTCACGCGTGTCCAGAAACTTGCACGTATGCAGTTCGCCGTATTACACTTCACCGTGAAATGTTGTATCGGAACATATATATGGCCATATATATTAAAGACCGTCTAACCTAGTCGAATCGTATAGTACTGACAAACAATTCATGTCTAAATAAAACACGGTTCTTTCCGGTTTACTTTACACTTTACAGGAACCCAGAAAATTTTGAAAATAGCCGATATACCTACTGGATTTTTAATTGTTAGATTAGGTTTTCTTAGGTTAAGTTAGGTTATATTTTCATTCTTGAATTCACGAATTTTGCCAAAATCAGCTATGAAAATTGAATTAATGTTCATATTTAATCTAATAAAATTGGAGACCGTATAGTATACGGTCATCTCTTTCCGATAGAAAGCTCACTGTATACTGTGCCACGGTGAAATGTTTTACGTACAATTTACATTTTCACCTTTTCACCCTTTCACTCGCCTACGTTTCTATGACCCTGCCCCCGCGTCCGTCGTTTCAAACTACTTACCAAACTTTTTCGGTTCTCGATGCCCTTGCTATACCAGAAATTTTCTAGGATACCCTTAACAGAAGACGACACAATTTTTAGGTGTTTTATAAAAAAAAATTCCCCATCCAAATTAGAAAATTGTATTTTCTTTTAATGGAAATTTTGGAGTATTTTAATGATTATTCGTCAAAGCCTAATGGTTTATACTCAAATAAAGCTAAGTTGTATACCTTAGCATCGTGGAATATGTACAGTTTACTCTGCCTTTTCTATGTTATGTATTTATAACTTAAACGATTCGAACGCCACTGGTTATGCGGCACTGAACACGAGGTCAAGACATTTTATTTGAAAAATGTTGCCTCCTTAATCTTATTCAGTTGTTGATACGCTATCTCTTATAGCTTCGGTGTCATTTCTTTTGATGATCGAAAGCTATTTCATCTCGCCTGATAGAGATTGACTTCGGGTCTCGAAGGGTTAATAAACTAAGGCTTTACTACTTATTGTGAGTAAGTTGGCAGATAAAAGCTTTCGCACCGCGCATTCAGCGCAGGAGTTGGAGGAGATTAGATCATTAAGGTGGAGTGTAATAGTAATAGTTTCTGGCGACATCTAGTGACGGAATTACGAAACATTTATTTAAATATATAGGTATATATTTCTTCAATGAACAAAACACACAACATAATATTATAATGAATATGTACAAGATTCTTAATTATACTTGTGGTGAATTGGAAGAGATATTATATTATTCGTAATGAGAATACTTTCCATATGACAACAAGAAATAGCACTCCCTCCAATTATTACCACTAGCGCCATTTCCTTTTCGGCCTCTTTTACGAGAAGTTAGCTCCTCGTTTTAATACTTTTTTTTATAGTTTAAACAATATAACACAACAGGCCGTGAGGCCCAATGATGGTAGTGTGGAGAAATAGTAGTATTAGTAATAAAAATAAAACAATCACAAACATTCAGACTTTGAAAATATCACATAAATATATTGTGACCTCGCCTGGATCGAACTCGGAGCTCCCAGATGAAAGGCCAGCGCCTTACGCACTGGACTACGAGACCAACCGTCAACTCTTTACATAACCTTCTGAGTCCGATTAATCCCTTTCTACTAATGCATAATTTGACAAAAATATATTTTGTAAAATATAAGCTCTATTGTAATAATGGTGAGCATTGCAGATTATCATCAAACGTCTTTGACCTATTTTGTAAAACGTGTTCACTGTAATATAAAAAAAATGTATGGATGACGTATCCTGGTTTATTAACAGCTGAAACTTTATTTTAATATTCAGCGCATCTATTCTATACACAAGGCGGCTGTAGGCGGCAATCGAAGGTAGTGTGTCATATTTATGTATTGAAGCGTTCAATTGTTACAATAAGTTAACCGTCTGAATCAGGGTACTCAGAAATAATTGGAACTGAAATACCTAAGGGATCTGGAGTAACAGGCAACCGATATCAAGTGTGGAAGAATATGGGATAAACTTAAACACGTTTAAAGAATACGTTTGTACTTAATTATGACAACTGCTCTAGGTTTATGCGCTGACGCTCATTCAATATTGGTGTATTTGAATGTGTGGTTAATTTTTGTAGAACACTCACACATTCAAAACCCTGCGTCAAAATGTGGTGTATTGGGGAATAGCCTATCGAAATTCTATTTATTAATCTGCTCTGTGGTCTGAACTGTCAAAAACTGCTATGTTTTAACAGCATCTCTCTTGGCTGTGTTAACTTTTAGAGCGAGATAGACAGTTTTGACAGTTTAGACGGCTAACTTATTGTAACAATTATAATACCTAAATACATAGGTATGATAAACTATCCTCGATAGCCGCCTTGTCTATAGAATATATGCGCATCAAGCTTAGTTATATTTATGCAAATAAATATGTAAATAAATAGTTAAAACATATTTTTTTCTCTAAAACATGCTGTGTGAGTGTGTTTATAATATTATACACAATGATAATGTTTTTATTACAACTGAATTGTTGCGATCAATCCAAATGCTATCGTCACCTTCACACGATTTCGACAACATCAAGTTTGAATTTGACAGCTAGTAGGTATATAGTGCAAAACGTTGTCACTGTATCATCGATCGGTGTTGCCGAATTTGTAACTAAATTATGGCAACATTCTCCACGGCGAAAGCATCAGATAACTTCAACTCTAAGCCGTTTCCATAGAAGCGTTAATAAAACAGCTGCTGTTCTGAGACGCGCGAGTAAGCCTAAACGCATCAAAGGTTTATAGGCCAAACATCCCGCCATGAAAAGCGAAAAACGCCCGCGAAGGGAGCGAAACGCGAAAGCTTTCGTTCGACATCTTTGTTTCAGAGTTTACAGAGCTATTATTTAAGCCTACGTTGTTGGCAATACTTAAATATATTCCTACCTACCTAGGTACCCATTAACTATATTAATTGAATAAAACAACACAGCAGTTATACGAACTCATTTTAAGTAAAGAAATTCAGTACAGTATGTACAGTAAAAGTTTGCCGGCTCTTTCAGTAGGTTTTCAATATTTCATTTATAAATCATTAGATACTTGACTAAGAATTGGCGTTTACATATTTTATAAGTATAAATATGTGATAAAAACTAAAAACAAGTCTAAGTACCTACATACGTTATAAAAAACTAAATAATGGAGTGATCCACTAAGTCGGTTAGTAATTAAGGAATAAATTGATACCTACCTTAATTTAATACATAAAAACCGATAGCCATCATTGTAACGCAATTTTATAAGCATTCCATGTAAGAACTACTAGGTAAAATAAAATTGTTGTTATTAAGTAGGTTGCCCGTAGCTTAATTGGAAAGCACACTGGCGCAAATCCAGTGGCCACAGGATTAAGTCTCTCTGGGTGTCGTTTTTTATAGAAAAATGTTTTTTTAGTATGAGTATATGCATGAGATGTTTTCAAATTATGTATGTCTCATTCGCTGCTGATCACTTTTACTTTCACTTATACTACTACAATACTGTTTTCTTACTCCACTCTCATTGGGCCTCTCACTGCTGACTAGATAATGATTTTTAAATTACCACCTTTAAAATGCACGTTAATTACATCGATCGGCCGACTGGTCATTACGCGCCAGCTGGGTCTTCAGCGTCCAAAGTATTAATAATATATAGGATGTTATATTCGAAAATCTTGTGTCTTATTCGTTGAATAAAAGAAATAGTTTATTATTGTTTATTTGTTTTATTTCATATATTTAGTGACGTTTATCATTACTACCTAATTATATTAAGTTCCAAACACGTTACCTAGTTCAATTGTTTATGAGTACCAAATGATATTTTAATGTGATTGTATGCGAATGTATTAAAATAAATATCTAATGTAAAAGTATAGAACGGTATTTCCAAAACATTTAAATTTTAAACACTAGTAATCAGTTCTCTTGTCTGTTTAGTCTTAGTGGAAGGGGGCGTCAAACAAATTTTGAAAATAGCCGATATACTGGATTATTTGTGAGGTTAGGTTAGGTTTAAATTCTTGTATTCATGAATTCTTCCCGAAATTGTCAATGAAAATTGCCACTGTTCCCGCCTGGCTTCTAGTAAACAGACTAATTGTACGCACTAGTTTTTATACTTTTATTATATTAATTTTTAATATAATCGAGAATTAAGTATTTGCTGTGTCAGTGTGCCTAAGATGAAACTCGGGTCACGAAAAATAATTCAAATTAAACAGTATACAAAACATAAATCTTTTAGAATATAAATACATATATGTGTTTATAATAATATGTCGAAATAGCTAACATAATAATTCACTGAAATGTTATATTATCAACAAAAAATCGTTTTTTAAAACGTTTATATAATAGAGCAGGTTACATCAATGAAATTGAACAAGTCTCTACGAAAAGTTTATGGAGGGTCCCCAAATCGATTGTATTAACGAAAGTAAATGACTATAAGAAAGGTTTATGTGGCAATGATTAGCTTCGACCTCTGATAGAAACGGAACCGGAAAAGCTTAATATTATTGGAATATGGATTTAATTTAAATCATTGTTAATTGTGCTTATCTAAACTTTAGCACCGGAAGGAAATATCGATTTTATTACTATCTACCTATCTGACATAACTATATTGATAATATCGTTAGGTTGGCTACATGTAAACAACCAACATGAACATCTCACGTTTCGTTGATAGTATTATTCAAGTGGGCGTATGGCAAAAACAACACTGAGATTAGGGATTGCAATACCGGTATTTCAAAACCGGTATTCAATTATTTATCGATACCGAAATACCGGTTCCAAAAATCATACCGGTATTTTCGGTATTAATAAAGCATACACGTTAATGTTTTTATTTTCATTACTTACTACTATATTGTACTTATATTAAATTTAGTGTACAAGATTAATGCTGCCAAACCGCAAATATATTGACTGACACCAACAAAAGTTAAATAATAATAAAACAAAATCCCTCTAATATAGTTATAGAATTGTCGCGATGAATTAACATATTTCTAAATAGAAAACATTCGTGGAAAATATTTCCAATTGTTCTATATCTATTGATACAACGTTGATAGTACATCCTACAAACGTTGAATTTAAGAGAAATTTTCCTGTACTTAGGCTTATAAATAGTATTTGTAAAAATTAGTAGTTCTAAAATATTATGATCCATAAATATGTATTTATAAAAGTTAATATAACAAATGTAGGTAGGTTCTTTAGGTTACTATAAAATAGTGTTTTCTAAGGATTTTAATAGCTGTATTTATTTATATGTAATTCTTTTTCTTACATTCTTACTATAATATATTTTGACGAATACCGGTATTCAATAAGAAATACCGGTATTGATATATTCATTCGGTATTACAATCCCTAACTGAGATAGATCCCTGTATTACCGACGGGTTCTCAGGCGCAAGATGTACGAGATAATTTCCTTTATAACGCCTGAAGGGGAAATGACTTTTGGTTGCATTTGTCTCTGCTTCAATCAATGGTCGAGAAATATTCGGGAGATTTGTATACAGTAATAATGGTGTAGGTAGACGGATTATAAACTGTCATTGATTCTTAAATATCTGCTATTTATTTCCATTATAAAACTAAAGTAACACTAAATATGTAACAGTGATTGACCAATACGGACAATAAAGATACAACATTGCTACATTCTCAAATCTTGTGAATTATTCGTAGATTTGCAAGTGTAAGTACGTTATAAAAACTAAAAAAATGGAGTGATCCGTGGCGTCGGTTAGTGATTAAGTCATTTAATTGATTTAGTATACAAAAACCGATAGCCAACATTATTAACGCATTTTGATAAGTATTTTATGTAAGAACTACTGGTTAAATTCGTCGTAATTAAGTAGGATGCCCGTAGCTTAATTAAAAAAGTGCACTGGTGCGAATCCAGTGGTTGCAGGTCCCTTCGGGTGTAGTAGTTTTTTTTTCTAAAAATGATTGTTTATAGTGTTATAGATGTTTTTAAATCATGTATGTTCAATACAACATTGTATAAACAGTGGGCATATTATAATATAGGTACCTATGATATTTTCAACTTGACAGATGTATTTCTAACTTCTCTATGACGTTTTAACGATCTTGTTATTTATTTATTTGGTATATAAACGATAGGTAATTGACTATATTCCATGCCAATAGACGCGATTTTCTTTCGCGTATTCGATTCGTAAGAAGATTTTAAAAGGGGCCTCGAAACAGTTCAAAAAAGTAATACATTATTAAATTATGGCAGTTGTGTCACTGCGTCGGTTTATAATGTCGAGTGTCCCGCGTTTGAATTCCGGGTCTGGGAAATTCAAATGTTCAATATGTGTTTGGACCAGTTTTTGGACTTAATAGGTTGAGCATGTGGCTAATATCCATTTCTCGTAAAAACAAAAATCTGTTAATACAACATCCACTCTGTGGAGGCCAATATGATTTTCTTAGAATCGGATATGGTAAAAGAGATATTTTGTTGTTAAAAACTGTTAAAAATCAATTATTTTGGGAGGTGGCAGAGATCTATACCGGATTAAAAACCCAATTTAAAAAAGCGTTTTAAGCAAGAGTCTTAAAAAGTAACAAATTCTCAAAAGATTGACAAAGTCGGTTTCGTCTTTTGTGAAACGCATTCGATTCAATACACTTATCCAGCCCAGTAAATTGACAGATTCCAACAATAGTTCGACAACGGAATTGACAGATTCCAACAGTTTGACAGCTCCGGTCATGGTTATCGATAGTGCTATAAGGATGGGCGGGCCGGATGGGCGAGTGGAGGGGGGAAGGACATGGGACCGAAATGTAATTACATTCCTACGTGTAGCCGAAGGGCGGGAAACTGAACGGTTCTACCGGAATGAGGTGACCATAGATATAAGTACTGATGGAAAAATATGATAAGGTTCTACAAAATTCCATAGATATTGACTATGCATAGATACGCCAATAAACAACATACTGTTTATAAATGAATCTCCTAGTTTCAAAAGCCCCTAAAATGATTTTAGGTAGTTCTGAGAAAAATGAGAAAAACGATTTTAGGTAGTTTTGAGAAAAATGAGAAAAAATCATATATATTAAATCTATTAGCAAGTTCAAGTAAGTTACAACAAAAAATCTTGGAGTGATCCATGACGTCGGTTAGTAAATTAAAGTAATACCTACCTACTTTGATTTAAAATACAAAAACCGATCGCCAATAGTAGCTCGATTTGGAAAACGCTTCACAGAGTATTAAAAGCCATTAGTTAAAATTAAGTATGAGTATTTAGGATAGTGGTATATCTGCGTGGGTGCGATACCCGAGAGATGTGGGTTCGTTTCCTGCGGGGTGTCTTACTTTTTTCAAAGAGATTTTTTCTATTGATTATACCCGGCCCACGGTGGCCGCGTGGCTTAAGCGTTGGAATATCACGCCGTGGGTCTCAGGTTCGAATCCTGGGTCTGGCAAGTACACATATTGTTTTTCAATTTGTGTGTGAGACAGGGTATGGACCTAATAGGTTGAGCAAGTGGCTGACATCCATTTCTCGTAAAAAACAAAAATCTGTTAATACAAACCTCTACCATGTGGAGGCCCATATGATCCTATTAGGATCGGACATGGTCAAAAATAAAAAAAAAATAATAATTTTTCTCAGAAGTGTATTCAAAATTATGTATGTTCAATAAAAAGACATTTAATTACCCCATATTTACACCATAATTATTGTAAATAAATATAATAGGATCCACTCTTTAGATTTAAATGTTAGGTCATTCGCTATATTATGATACGATGCGATACATCTCAAAAACGTCTCGATGGTGTACGCATTATGCGTATTAAGCCATGGTCATAGTGTCATGGTGCAGAGTGTAGGCTTAGACGGGAGCAGGTCGAATAAAATGTCGATAGATCCCGCTGGGAGCCAGTCGGAGCCTATTGAAGAATTTACGTAAAACTAATCCCTTTCGCATAAAATGAAGGCTTTCCAATAAAAGGCCGGCGCGGAGATGCCTGCGGGAGAGTGTCTTTGCTGACTTGGCAGCAGGGACCGCGAACGCAGCGCTACTCAAAAGAAAAGCTGCGGTCAAAGTGAGAACTAGGAAAACTGTCCGTTTAGGTCCTTACTACAGATAATTATTTTTTCTTAAAGTATTTCTTTTAAATAAATTAAAATATATATATATATATTATTAAACAGTGAGGATGGTTTTTATTTATTTAAGTATAACTTAGAAACACTTTGGGCCCAAGTGGGTCGCCAATTATAGTGTGTTTTATTTATAAAATAAAAACACTTCCGGTTTTAGTATTTTTATTCCCAGTTCACAGAGATTAATCAACAATAACAGATAATACCTCAAACGGTACACGAAAATAGATTAACAAGATAAGATGACCAGATGAACATGCCAAAGGGTTAGTTCAGTTCAGTTATGTATCAAATTTGAAAACTAGATACCACACTTATCACTAGAAACGAATTTTGATAGTGTTAGGTGCTTAGTCTCAAAATAGAGGACCTGTATGATGAAAAGGGTCAGAGTTAATCAGACTAAACTGACTGGCTGTGAGAGAGTTGGGAATCTGTGAGAGATATCAATTACGGAGTCAACATTGAGTTAAATCCTTATTCGTCTACATAGGATTTGCGGTGTCCAGTCAATGGGCTGCGCCATCAATGGGTCTCTTTTCGAAGTCACGCCGCTACACATATAATTAAATCCTTGTCTGTATACATAGCGTTTGCGGTGTCCAGTCAATGTGCTGCGCCATCTATGGGTCTTTTTTCGAAGTTATGCCTGCTATAACAAATAATAACTTTACGTCTTGAGATAAATAATATGTCTTAGGTGTATAAATTATTTCTGCGGTAAAAAAAGAATCTTTAAATAGTACAGCAAAATTCAAAAGATTTTTTTCTAAATACTTTAATGATTTTAGCACACAGATTATTTAATTTAATGTTAATTAAAAATATATAATATAGGCAGGCTGAGATAAATATCTTGTCGATTTGAATTCGGCTAAAGAATGTGAGACTGCCTCGCAATAACACTGGAAAATTCTTTGTACCGCAAGGCGGTGGTCATTCTGATGAATATTTTGCGGTAGGATTCATTGGGAAATAAAAACTGTTTTCTCGAAACTTAGCTGTTTTCTATATAGTTTTACCGTTATCGTATCATAAGGAGTAAACTTTTGCGCATAAATTATGCTGCATGATTAAGCTTTGATCGAACATGATCATTTTAATTATTTATGGTTAAATCAGGTAAGGTTATATCTTATACAGCAAACAGCAATTGATATTTTTATAGATATTAAAGTCAAATATTTAACGACTTAATTACACACTTACAAGCTTTAAATTTTTTAATAAAATAAAGAAATTTGTGCTACACTATCTTAAAAGTGGAAACTGATGCACGGAATATGTACTATAATATAGTATATAATATACTAATATAATAATATAATGTACTAATAATTATAGCTGTGGGGAATGCTAGATACTTCGGATGCCATCTTAGAACGCGATATCGTCATGCAATCGTATGGATTCCATAATTGTGACTGAAACCCTGCCTGGTACGCATAGAAAGAGGCGCTGGACCAAAGGAAATAACGTCCTTGTCCAACCTTAACCATGTCCTTGACTTATGCTCCGATACTAGAGCGTGACAGGATGAAGTAATTGTAACTCTAAGGCCATCCTCTCATACAGAAACTAAAATCCAACAAACTGGTTGCTGATGGAATTCATAAACTGGCCAGTGACTGATGCTTCGCACAAGGGGCTACTGAAACCCAATAATCTTATAACTGTCAAATCCATTGTCTTTCCTACTTTATTCTTAGCTTTTCCGTAATATCTTTACGGGAATATTCTGGCAGCCTGTAATTATACAGGCATGAGTATTTCTCAACATCTGCCACATATTTAAAATAAAAAATTGGTTCGTCCATCTTTAAATTTTGACGTCTTGACTTATTATTGCTTGTTTATTTCAGTTCAGTGCTACCAATTTTGGAAAGAAAATATGATTTTTCATCGAATCTACTGATATTGGTACCACTGTTTAATGGGTGACTGGAAACTGGGAGACTGGGAGACTAACATGTCGCGTCACCTCGGTTTCAGTTGCGGGCGATTTGAAACTGAGAGATTCCAGTCTTGCCGTCAGCAAGCCGCCATTGAAATACACTAGCTAGATACTAGAGTTTCAGTCTCGTCTTTTTTTAGTATTCACGTGAGAGGATGGCCTAATACTGTCAGAAGATCAAATGTATAATTGTCTCACAAAATAACATCTTCCACACAGGTTCGAAGACGGACGGAGAGGTTTATATAAATTGAGAAGCGCTCTGGAGACAATAGTAAATCTTTCCTTTATGTTTCGATACCAAGAAGGGTCTCGAATAAAGAATTCAGCAATAAATACCAAATAAAAATAACGAAAAGCCTGTGTCGCACGACGAACTCTGCCGGGAAGAATGAAAATTAAAACATTTGATAGAGGAAAAAGGCGTAAAAATAAGGTTAGGTGATTCGATATATAAAACATTAGGGGCCTACACTAAAATTATTTTGGGTGCTTTTGGGTCTTCGGGATGCAAATGCGAAAATTATTTACGATGGTTTGGGTCGTTGTATTTCTCAAATAATTTTTGAAAAGTATGGGATTCCGAGGCATATATCATGGCTTAAATTGTGATGTTCAATAAGTCATTAAATTTCGTATTACGTGAATTTATTTTCTATTTTATTTATTTATTAAAATTAAAACAAGTTGAAACATTGGCATATTACTTAACACCTGCGCTACAAAGGGATCTAAAGTAACACGTAGTTACTAACATTATATCAGATCAAGCTTTGGTACATATTGTAACCACATCAAAATTTGTTTTGATATAAATAAAAAAATATTCAAATTGAATACATTTTTAATTTTTAGAAAAATAATTATCTTGAAATTTTAGTTACAAAAAGATATTAAAAATAACCATATATAATAATATAATGATTTTCTCGGTTACATATAAATTGTACGTATTACATTTTGCCGTAATACAGGTCACCGTGAACTGTCTACCCGGAAAGAGATATCCGCATCGCATTGAGATAAAAAAAATTACGCGTTACTTATTCGTGTAGCATTGCAGGCAGTAATTTTCCAATTTTATTAGATTCAATAAGAACATTAATTACATATTGATTGTTACCAACTATTTTATAATAGCACCGTCATATATATACGATATGATTATATTTTTTAATTTACTTATATACATACATATTTTTTTATATTTCACCTGCATTCCGGTGGTTTTTATTACGTATTTTTAAGTGTCTTATTTAGACATGAATTCGATCTCAATACTATACGGCCATCTATTTCAGATATAATAGCTTCCGTTTCCGGATATGGATTTTTTCAACATATTTTATAGCAGTTTTATTTAAATTGTTCGTTTAGCTTCGAATTTAAAAAAATAATCCTTTTAATATTTTTAGATATGTACTTGAGATTGATTATTTAAAACACTTGAAAATGTAAATTATTAATATTTTTTCAATTGCTTTGTTCGTATTATGTCACTAGATGTTTTTAGTAGGATTGCAGTTCCCCAAATTCCGTAACTAATGATGTAGCGAAAAATCAAGAAAACCTAAAAACTTATGAGGAAAGAGATTAGGTATCTCGATCCCCAAGATTTTACAAAATGTTTCAAAGGTTCCTTCAAACAAAAGAGACTGGAAATGAATGCTGTAATTATTAACGTCATATTCTATAATATTTGAATTCAAATTTTACTCAAAACGTATAACATAGGCCTTAAGGGGGGACATGCTCGTCGAAGGTCAAAATTGAGTTTTTATTGTATTTTCAAACCATGATCCTGGACACTCCTTAAACGTTGTAGATAATCTATTTATATAATTTTAAAGCCTTATTATCTTTTATAGTTATTTTAAACATTTGATGACTGCATGAAGTATTTTTGTTACATAAAATAGTATTCTTTTAAACCTCTCGCTCTAATGTTTTAGAATATAGTCATATTTCGGTACGTAACTGTGCAGTGGTGTTAAGTTTTTTTACATTTATTATTTTTTAAACGCATTTATAAAACCATTAGCATAATTTATTACGAGATAATTTTTGTAAAATATTCACGATAAAATATTATATTGATAATCTCTGTGATCCCAAATTTGACAAGAATTAGGCATTTTATTACTCAAAAAATCGGCAAGATTAACACATTTGAAAATGATTCTAAAGATATTTATTATAAGCTATGTCTTTGACCATTCAAGTGTGATAAACATCTTATGAATAATGATTGCTTTATAATAATTATTGACCTAAGAATAAGGTAGTGTTTTTTTGAAATACGCCATTTCTTATGTCATTCCCCAGTGGTTAAGCTACAACATACGGCCGTAGCCATAAATTGACAAACTATAATTGAAGTAGGGAGTAAAATGATATTGACGCGCGTGTTTGAACATGTACCGTTTAAAAAAAAATAAAAAAAAATTCGGTTAGGTACATGTTCAAACACACGCGTTAACATAATTTTACTCCCTACTTTAATTATAGTTTGTCAATTTATGGCTACAGCCGTATGTTGTAGCTTAACCACTAGGAAATGACAAAAAAAATGGCGTATTTCAAAAAAACACTACCTTATTCTTAGGTCAATAATTATTATAAAGCAATCATTATTCATAAGATGTTTATCACACTTGAATGATCAAAGACATAGCTTATAATAAGTATCTTTAAAATTATCTTCAAATGTGTTAATCTTGCCGATTTTTTGAATAATAAAATGCCTAATTCTTGTCAAATTTGGGATCACAGAGATTATCAAAATAATTTTTTATCGTGAATATTTTACAAAAATTATCTCGTAATAAATTATGCTAATGGTTTTATAAATGCGTTTAAAAATTAATAAATGTAAAATATCTTAACACCACTGCACAGTTATGTACCGAAATATGACTATATTCGAAAACATTAGAGCGAGAGGTTTAAAATAATACTATTTTATGTAACAAAAATACTTCATGCAGACATCAAATGTTTAAAATAACTATAAAGGATAATAAGGCTTCAAAATTATATAAATAGATTATCTACAACGTTTAAGGAGTGTCCAGGATCGTGGTTTGAAAATACAATAATAACTCAATTTTGACCTTCGACGAGCATGTCCCCCCTTAAGATAAAATAGTACTGAGGAGACAATAATATTATTACCTGTGAACTTTCCAAAAATTTCCACCGTGTCTCACCCACCAAACGATTTCGTTAAGAGTATGACAACGGGTGTCTGGTACATAGGCCCAGCTGGGCCGGGCTTAAGTTGTCAATTTATTTTTAGGAAACATCTTAGACAGATTTATTTTGAAATTATTACCAATTTATTAAAAAGGGTTTATATTTCGTTTCCGCATTCTTGGAAAATTCGACCCGGCTTAATCTCAAAGGGAGGGAAAAAATATTTTCCGAAATACCTGCGCTTTGTTATGAAAAGAAAACAAAAGAAAATTTTGACAATTTCGCGGAAAACCCCTAAGCTATGAAAGAGAAAAGTGAAAATTTTAGTATTTTAAGTTAAGTAAATTATTTTTTATTTAAAACTAAATAATAAGAATGCAAGATTCTACATTGAAAATACTTAATTTTCTGATTAATACGAGATATATATATTCGAGAACGAATAATTTGTTTTTTACCATCGTCATGATCTCTTGGCTGATGATCGTCGTACGGATAATTTAAGGTGTTGAAGGCTCCCAATCAAAATACTGAAATATCATATTATTAATACTATCGACCGAAGGTACTTGATGGGGTTTGAATTTAAATTCAAATGGATTTAAGTTTTGTACTATTCCATTTGAGTCGTTTTATGTGACCCCGGTTTCACCTTTCTAGTATTTTTTATGTTTATAATTATTAATGAATAATGATCTAGTGTTAGGTTTTAACGATTTATACGCTTACGTATTATTAGTGATAAGGTAGCTTACCCCGCATGATATTTTCATATCAAAGCCATCCCTCCATTAAAAATCAACCATAAGAAAACTTGTATGTATGCAGTTCGCCGTATCACACTTCAACGTGAAATGTTGTATCGGAAATATATGGCCGTATATTAAAGACCGTCCAACTTCTTTGGGTCGTATAAATAGTACTGACATAAAATTCATGTGTAAATAAAACACGTTTCTTGTCGGTCTACACTTTACAGGAAGCCAGCAGCATATTTTTTTTGTTGAAAATAGCCGATATACTGGATTATTTGTTAGGTTAGGTAAGGTTATGTTTTCATTCTTGAATTCATGAATTTTGCCAAAATCAGCTATGAAAATTGAATTAATGTTCATGTTGAATCTAATAAAATTGAAGACCGTAAGAAAGCTCACGGCGAACTGTGCTATGGTGAAATGTTTTACATACAATTTACATGTAACGTAGACTTTTTGGCAAAGTCTAACTATCGTAATCTGCATATATGTAGTTAGAACTTAGGCTCATATCAGAACAACCTATCTGTTGCGAGGTATAGGTATAGATAATATATAAGATATTTATATAAGTGAAAGGGACTAGCTATAACCTTCCGCATTTTTTTCGAATTTTTGACATATTGGAGTTTTTATTTTCAGAATTATTATCTGAATCCGTTTACAGAGGGCTCAAATTGCGATCGGCTGGTCGATCGTACTATAGGCTGATAGAAATTGAGTCATAAAAATGTAAAAACATATTTTTATTCCATTGTCGATTTGAAGGAAAAGCATAAACTATTCCTAGTTTTTATTTCCTTAACCTGCTTCTGTGAAGGTCGTTTTGATTTATATATTTTGATTCTTATTACATTACTCACTGGCGCAGGAGTAAGAAAAAGAGAAAATGTGAATTCCCGCGTTTAAAACTGCAATGTAGTTCATCTTACTATCTTACTCTTTTGAAAAGTATGATAATAATTTGAAAATGAGTGCTATGGGTGCTTAAAATAAGACTCTCGTGATGAATGAGAATTTGAGTATTTCTTTGTGACGATGAAACACAATAGTTGTTCTTTAATGTCATTGACTCAAGTCGGTAAAATCGGGTCTAGGACGATTTGGCGACGGGACAACTGGACGCCACGCAATTCGAAATTAAATAGACGTTAGGTACTTATAGGTACTTAAAAATATATTTAATATTATTATTTATATTTAAATTATATTTTTAATACTTGGTGAAAATTTAAATATGCGCACGTAAATAATGAATTAATCGTGCATATGTTTAAGTTCAAATAAAAAAAGAGTTTTTTTATTTTGTTTAAAGCCTTACGCATGGTAATTTTCAATACCCAATAAAAAAAAACATTATCTTAAGAGTAAAATGAATTAAAACTATTAAGTAGTAGATAGAAACTGATTAAAATTCCTCGTCTACATTCTGTATACGTGTCTACGACAGTGCGGCGTCAAATTGTCGTGGCATCCAGTTGTCCCGTTCCCGTAAAATCAGCTGCTGGGTCCATCGGGCGGTCCGACCTGGTCGCCACAAAGACCAATTTTCTTCTACAATCTTATTGCAGACTTGAAGAACCCTCCACATAGTTATGTATATCCGTATTGTTTTGGCTTTGTACTGTATATTATTTATTAATTAGAATCTTTTATTTTTGTTAGCTCAACGCGCTCCTCTCTCCCTCCTATGTAAACTCGGTCAATGCACACTTGAGTCCGTGGAGACCTGTCTTGGGTATCTGCTCCTGAGACATTGATGTTGCACATCACATTCAAACGTAGGGCCTCATGATACGCTCGATCGAGACTGAGTGTGGTGGAGGGCGGTTGATTTGGAGTGGTCTATGCTTGAGTTGTCCTTGACTCTTCTGTTTCAGCAGAGTTTCAATACACAGATACAGAGGACATTTCATGTCATTATCGATAAATGACACTTTTTTAAATAACATTTTTTTAAGCACCAAAGTCCATGGTCCAGGGTCAGCCCCGTGCAACTTCGTTTCAAGACGAGAAATTGTGGTAGTAAAATATGCTCATTCGTGGAAAGCGGTTATGTACAAATCGCGCCTGTGCCTATATAGGTACTCGGCAGGTGGAAATGGGGTAACTCAAATCTGTACCAACCGTGAATAAGTAGGTAAGTTCACGAGAAGCAACTTTTTAGGGGAACGATTTAAGCTTTGTTATTTTATATTTAACTATACAACAATCTGCTGATTTAATTATACAAATAAACTATGACGATATATTTTTAATAAGCCATTTCTTTTCTTCAATGAATAATTTATAACATTTTCAGAATGTAACATTCCATATATGAACATTCGTCTCTGTTCTGGCAGAATACAATAACTGGAGAATACTAGTTTTGAGTAATTTGACTTTGAAGTTGTTAAAATGTTTGAAATGGTCTATCATGTGAGTTTATTAAGTAATCGTAAAAAGGATGACTTTAAAATAAAGACTGTTTATTTATTAAGAAGGTTTCCTGACGGTAATGTTTGAAATAAGGAACATTTTGGTGTAACTAACTCAATATGTAATTTTTTCGAATTAGTGTCTTCTGCCAGAACAGTGACGACATAGTTTGAAAACACCTCAGATATATCCACTAGAAAAAATCGTATTTGAAAAAAATACGAAACTCGACGGGATTTCAACCCGTATAACCATTGGTGTTGAGCCAATCTATACATTAATCAATTATGCTACGAGGCACCTATATAATTACGACAATTTAAACTAGCAGGTCATACATGAAATGCTTATCAAATTGCGTTATTATTGACTATCAGTTTTTGTGTATTAAATCAAGGAAATATCTGAGGCCTTTTCAAGTTACATAATATGTATGTTCAATAATATATGGAATGTTACATTCTCAAAATCTTGTGAATTATTCATTGATTAAAAGAAATGATTTATTAAAAATTGTTAGCAAGATCAAGTAGACGTTTTATAAAATATTTGGCGAGAGCCAGGCGTCGGTTAGTAATTAAGGTTTTTGATATTCCTTGGTTGGTACAGAAATTTATAGAATGACGATTAGAGAGCACGTATGGCTAATCATCGATACTGCATACTGAGGGGTAGGGGTTTACGTAGGGTGTTGATTTACACTTTTCCACTTATTAAAAACACTGATTCAGGGATATTAAGTATATTTCGCTTGACAAGTAACAATTAATTACTAACAACATTTGTAAACGCACGCTTTGGCGCGAAAAAGGTAGTAAATCGTATTTAGAGGCGACGTAAGAGGTTCAAGGGTTGGTAACCGACTGACCGTACCCACTCTCGACCCTTCGTCCGCCCAGAAACAGATAACGGTAACTTTCCTTTTCTTTGTTTTGCTGTGCATTATGGTCTAGCCTTGACTCATTTACAATTGCAATAATATCATTATATTCCCAACTCTGTCGATTGGAGGATTTTTGATGGGGGATTTAGGCAGTATGATAATATAATAAATATTATTTGGTATCAATAGTAACATAGTATATCATAATATTATCCTACTTGAAGTTGGATATGCCTGCTATAAATGGTAAGGATTTTCAAGCGATTCATTGAAACAGAGTATGTCGGAAGTTTCTATAAGAAAGCACTCAAATAAGAGGAATACATTTCACTGATATTATCTCACAAAAGAAAACAAACCGAAAGATTACACAGTGTATATAGGATATAAAACTTGGTATAATATAAAGATTTCCTCCATATCCGAACGCCGATAGGATCATTGCACAATAAACGGCTGGACGAATAAATGGAAAAGAAAATGCAATTTCCTCCCGATGCGGAAGACGCAACGAAGCTTTTCCAGGCAAAGATACAGCCTGTGGAAATTCGGAAAAGCCCCGTTACCTAACATACACGGCAAGGCGCCTTAGCAAGACTGCGAATTTCAATATCAAATGAAGTATTATATATTTATGTAGGGAGCTACTTTTCGATGCATTAAATCTATTCAGCGGAATTATTTTAGTATCGCGATTGCCTTTGTTTGCGTAAAATTGTTGGCGCGTTATTTTATTACAATGCGCGTTGGATAATAACGTAATGTTTAACTTTCTTATATTATATTTTTTCTTGTTTTTTTTTATATAAGAAATTCCGTAGAGGTTTACTCAACCCTACAACTGACGCATTATTGTCTATGCTCATTTATATAGCATAGACAATAATACGAACAGGAAATGACAGTCAATCAAATCAGTTGCATTTCGGCCTTCCTACAATGTAGCTCATGCTCGCCACTGTGCCGCGTGTCTAAATTCAAAATTACAATGTAAACATATCAACAAAACATAAAACAGCATTAAACCTAATATGACAGTCATACCCAGTATTTAGTATTTACTATGCCGGTATATAATACTAAAAAACTACATAATTTGAAAACTTCTGAGAAATATATTATAACCACTAGAAAAAATGTTTTTGATAAAAATACGACATCCAGCAGAATTCGATCCTGCGCCGCCCATGTGTCCTGACCACTAAGCTATACGTGTCCTATTTAATTGCGACGAAGTTAAATAATGGTTTTTACAATACTCTCTGCAGAGCTTTCTAAATTGTATTACATATTGGCAATCGGCTTTTGTTTTTTAAATCCAAATTTGTATTGAATTAATTACCTTAATTACTAACCGGTGTCAGATCCAAATTTTTGTTATAACGTACTTGCACTTGATAATAATTTAATATACTTACATTTTTTTTATTCGTCGAATAAATCAGAAGATTAAAGAATGTAACATTCTTTTATTGAAAAAACACATACAACCACTAGATAAAACCTTTTTGAAAAAAGTATAACACCCAGCAGAATTCGAACCTGCTTCCCTCCCCTCTCCAAAGATTCGCGCACATGTGCTCTTGCCACTAAGCTATACACGTCTTATCTAATTGCGACGAAGTTAACTAGTGTTTTTACGTTACTCTCTGAAGCACTTTCAAAATTGCGTTACATGCGCAATCAATCTTCAATAATCAACATTGTGCGTTGACAACATACTGTCATATTATTACTTACCAAAGCTGGCGTTACATACAACATTGCATGCCTTCGAAATGTGGTATTAGCGCTGAAGGCTTTATGTTTCTTAGGACGAAGCAGTCAATCATACAGAGACACCAGATAAAGGATCGCCTCTCGACAATATATTTGAGAGGCATTCTCCTGTTTTTTCGACACATTTATTATAAATAATTATAATTTTTACACACAACATCACTATAAGCGTATTATGAAAATAATAAGGTACATTAAAATTATATGAAATCCATTACCAAGTCATTAAGGCTTTATAGCAGGTATATTAAATATAATGACAAAATAAATAATCAAATCAAATCAAATTTATTTATTTTACATATAATTAACATAACAAATTATAAATTCAAAGCGTTCACGACATAACATAAAATAAGTCTAAATAATTTTAAAAAATAAAAATACAGAGAAAAAGTAATAAAATAAGAAAATAAGTAACAAAATAAAAGTAGATGGAAGCACACAGAGTGAACTTTGATAGATCCTATCTTAAAAGCTTATAAAACAACGTCCACCTAAATTCACCCTCACGTAAGTGGAATATATCAATATCCGAAGCGATTTCATTAAACATGGTTACTGCCCTCCCAATTGGCATTACTAATGGAAGGTTAGTTCTGCACCGTGGGACAACAAACAACGGATGCCCTCGATTCCTAAGCCAACACCACCAATAATGGCAGAGTTCACATTTACGCCGCGTATAAGTCTGAAAAAATATGTAGCTAAATAAAGATCCGGAAACTTGTACACATGCATTTCGCCGTATCACACTTCACCGTGAAATATTGTATCGGAAATATATTGCCGTATATTAAAAACCGTCCAACCTCTTTGGGTCGTATAATACTGATATAAAATTCATGTCTAAATATAACACCGATCTTGTCAGTTTACACTTTACAGGAAGTCAGCAGCAAACAAATTTTTAAAATAGCCGATATACTGGATAACTTGTTAGGTTAGGTTTTAATTCTTAAATTCATAAATTTTGCCAAAATCAGCTTATTGTTCATATTGAATTTAATAAAATTGGAGATCGCATAGTATACGGTCATCTTTTTCCGATTGAAAGCTTACGGTGAACTGTGCCATGGTGTATTTTATTACGTACAATTTACATGTAACAATTCAGATCATGGCACTGAATTGCGAATCACAATGGTACATGTACAAATTAATACTTTATCTTTCAATTTGCAATTATTATTGCATTCCAAGCATGAGATATAACTAGCACTATCGTTCGGTTTCTATATATTGATATCTACGTCATGGCGCTGTATATGATGGCAGTATTATGTCACGCGATTTTTACATGCTGGCGGTATTGCAACGGTTTTAGTTCCAGAAACGCCCGCAGTGACGAGAACGTCTCGGTATAGAAGTCAAAGTCTACCATAAAAGTGTTCAGTTTCATGTCACGGTCTGGTTAATAGTGAGCCTCGGTTTTAGATTTTTAAAAAAGAAAATGCAGTAACCACACAAATTTCTATATAATATACGAGGCTTTCATAATAATATACTCTTATGATTTGTGTATATTATGGTCTCATATAATTCACAGATAGATTTTTGCAGTTGTATTATGTTGTTTGTTCATTTTAAATCAATGTTTCACAATAAGGTTCAGAAAAATATTTGACTCAGAGATTCGCGCAGTGTTGATAACCACAGTACAATAAAATTATTGTATTTGCACTAATGGCGTGCGGTGACTTTGGAGAATAAACATGCTCTTCAAAAGCTTATACTTATATTCAAATTTTGAAATACGTTATTCCTATTAAACACTCGATGACAGATTATCAAGACATATAAATGTAATAATAATGTCATTATTTATAAATGAAATTATATTTATACATAACAAAATTTTACAACAAAACAATGATTCCTGCCTATCTATTCTATACAAAAGGCTGCTATCGGCGGCTATCGAGGGTGGTTTATTATGTTTATGTATTGAGGTATTATAATTGTTACAATAAGTTAGCTGTCTAAACTGTCAGAACTGTCTATCTCGCTCTTAGACTTAACATAGCCAAAATAGGGGCTGTTAAAAGATAGAACTTTTTGACAGTTCAGACGGTTAACTTATTGTAACAATTAACCACCTCAATACATAAATATGATAAACTACCCCAGATAGCCGCTGATAGCAGCCTTGTGTATAGAATAGATGCGCTGATCGAATATAAAGTTTTTAAAGTTTTACCTACGTTTTTTTGGAAAATGTGTGAATAGAAAATCTACGTTTTGCCAAAATAAATAATATGTGGAAATTTAAGTAAATGCCTACACAATTCTATGAAAAAAAAATGAAAAAAAAAATGAGACAGGTTGTGTATGTAATATTATGTATAATATTTAATGTCAAAGAAATGAAAAAGTATTTTTAGCCCCGCCTAAAATACGTTGAATATCAGAATACCTAGAGCGACTTGATATTTTCATTATGGTTTACCTGTTTTTTTCATGCTCCTTTGAAACATCTCTGATATCCATATGCTGTATGTAAATTTTGTTGGTACCTACATAACTTGTCAAAGACAAATGATATTGGAATTCCAATTAATATAATAATCTACTCCAAGCTTTGATGTTTATTTATAATGTACGGGATATAATGGCAAAGTCTCTCAAAAGCAATTATCTAGAATTATATGAAAAATAAGAACGCTCCCAGACGGCGAAGAAACCCGTGTTCTGGAGAGACATGAAGATGAAGATTTTAGAATATTTTTCGAGTGCCGTACAAGATAGAAATGTTACGGACAATGATATATTATTATGTTTCAAATATAGAAATTAAAATCGTAAGTGTTAGTCTAGCAGTGTTTCTCAACCTTTTTAAACCTGCGGACCACTATAAATAGGAGAAACGTTTTGCAGACAGCTCACGCAGAGATAAAAATATTATTTGTATAGTAATGTATAAAAACACCTGAACGCGATTCATTTCGTCACATACAATCATATATTTATTTTATGAACAAAAAACACAAAACAAATAATAAATATAATTCCGATAGGCAATATTCAATATACTACATTTTGATGCAGGGTTTTGAATGTGTGAGTATCCTACGAAAATGAAATACGCATTATGCACGTGCAATAGTGTGTGTAATTAATACAGAAATATTAAATGAACGTCAATGCATAAACCGAGAGTAATTGTCAGTATTCGACGTATGACGTATTCTTGACACGTGTTCAAGTTTATTTCAGATTATTCCTTACTTGAGATCGATTACTTGCTACTCCTTACCCGTTAGGTATTTCAGTTCCAATTATTTCTGAGTTCCCTGGCTCAACTCCTAGGTATTTGTAAATATCAGCATTTCTGCCATATTTAATCTTTGCTTATTTTTAAAGGTGTAGGTATATAGATATATTTGCTATAAAATATTAATATTTTAAAGATATTTTTGTATCTATATCTATTGGTAGGTTTTTTTTCCATATTATATTTAAGGAACAATACGATATTCAATAGGGTATATCGGTATTGGTATTTTCATTCGGTATTGCAATCCCTAGTCGAGATGGTTTGATACGTAAGATTTATGCGTTAGTATATGGACAGTTAATGATGGTTAACAAAAAATAATCAACACTTTACACCATTTACCATAATTTTAAATCACCAATCACCATATTGTTATATACCCAGAAAACATTCCACCTACTTGCAGTCAAGTTCTTGGATGTTTTTCGATAATGGTATTAGTTCAAACGTGTCGCTCTTCATTTGTCGAGCCATGTTCGCACGTCGACGATTCCTTAAATAAGTTACACATTAATTAATAAAGGATAGTGGAGCTATTAAGAAGACCTTTGAAGATGGAGCATGAGTGGCATGAAGCTTATTAAATGTCGATATGCGAGAAACTAATAGAGTTACGGACACAAAGAGGAACTTCTGGTCACAAGGTTCAATGGCAGGAGCGATATAACGTTAAAGTCCTGTTATGATATTACCTAACGTTCTAACTATAACTTATTCTATATCATATTTATTACATAATATACTAAAAGGGTCATTTGATCAATACTACCTAAGTTGAGTGATCAAATTATATCGCCAATGTGGGGTAGTAGTTTATTTTCAATATAACACGTAACTGCTGCCAACTATAATTTACAAAAATATGCCAGATAGAGTAAAGAAAAGATGTTAGATTATTTCAAAAATTTAAAAACGTGTTTAAAAACCAGCGTTTAAAAAAAAGTTATAATATTTTAAACATTCATAATTTGAAAAAAACCTCAGATATTTATATACTGCAATGACGAAGGGTGGAGGTAGGCTGTTAAGCTTTCTCAGTCATACGTATTTGTTTTATTAACATAAACTACAAAAACTACAGATGGTGTTGTTTAGTTTATAAAATTCAATTAAACCCTGCAAAAACCAATAGATAATAATCATAAAATACTCATATATCTATAAAATATCTAAAATTATACATTTTAATCATACATAACTTTAGATATTTTAAAGATATAATAGTTTTGTATCTATTACAGTTTGGATTAGCCAGGGCATAATGAATTAAACAAATATGAACCAACAATATGACGTGTAATATGTATTCAAATCCAACGAAAACAAATAAGTATAAATGAAAAAGTGTGCACATTTTCGTCATATCGACCAAAATATACAAAAACTATTATGGTTTGGGTTAGGCAGAGATTAATTGATTTTCAAAAACTAACTAACACCATCTGTAAATTATAGCATTAGTTCAATAAAAACAAATAAGTATGTCTAATAAAGTTCAATGTCAAGACTATTTATGGCGGACATTAACAGCCTACCTCCACCTTCACTACTGACATACCTACATAGCTTAGAACTTTATTAACTGCATGGGAAATGACGCAAATAAATTGGTTAACAGCCAAATCTAATGGCATTCTGCCTTATAAATAAACACCAAAGCAATACTATGCCACTTATGATTTAGGGAGTATAATGGCAAATTAAGATGAGACGTTCTATGCTCTATTTCCGTACTGTGGTATCGCCGCTATCGTAGGGCCGGGAAATTCCCTCGCTGGATACATTTCCTCGGGCGGTGTCATAAATAATTTTCCGTTAAGAACATTTACCTTTCCACCACCATCAAACATCATAAATACAACAGGCGATTTCTTATGGGAACACCATGGTAATAAATTACTTAAAACCTAATCTGGCTTTAAGGTATTTTACTCATAGTCATATAAGTACTATATGCCCCCTTACAATGAATAGAGACTTTATTTAAAGATATAATGTGAAAGGCCAAAGTATTTCATGTATGTATATCCAATATTCTTTTTCCGAATATGTATGTTCATCAATAAACGTCATCCTTCGTATGAACGCGCCATCTCCTATTTACTATTTGATTGGATCTGGTTTTTAAAGATATATGAGTGCACTATTTATGGCAGATATTAACAGCCTACCTCCACCTTTCGCTACTGAGGTATGTTCAATAAACTATTGTTTTTATTCGACGAATATTTTACAAGATTTGCGTAGGTATGTAACATTATTTATTGAACGGACACAATTTGAAAACACCTTATATACATATAATAAAACATCATTAAAAAAATACGACGCCGGACTTGTTATTCGCTTAAAATATATACATTAATTTCGCCGTAATTAGATATAACGCACATGGCTCAAAAATTGGTAAAGCACATTGACGTGAATCCAGTGGATGCGAGTTCGAGTCTTAAGGTGATTCATCAGTGAAACGGCAAATAATTTACAACCATAGGCGCGACGAAATTTTGCACTCGCTCCCATTCGGAGAGAGAATGTAGAGCTGGAAGCACGTCATTTTCTTCGTGATGGCGACGGCTGTAATAATTCTTAAATCGTGTAAAGATGACTTAAAACGTTACCCATTTACTTTAAAAAGAAAAAAATGTCAATGAATATATTATTATTGTTACTGATAAAACAATAAACAGAACATTAAATGGACACATGTTGGATTTATAAGACAATTTATATTTGGTTTGACATGCCTCATTTACACCCGCGACCCGCAATCCGCGCATCGCCTAGCGACGATCTTTTTAGATCGTGTCTCAACTGAGGTATGGCCTTATGAGGCGTTATTAAATTATGTATGCTGTGTATGCTCAATGAAGATGTTTGTATGATTATTTGAATAATATTTTCGTTGAATAAAATGAAATTGTAATTTATTGTATGATTAGGTAGATATAGATTTAATATTTATAAAACTGGATATATCTTAAATGTCTCCTAGTATATAAAATATCTCTTTCAGTCCCATGGGCACTTCAAGACTACCCAAAACAGAGACTGCATTACCCCATTGGATTTATATGCTTATTCGTTGTCCCAAATACGTGAGTTAAGTGGCACTCACCTTTTTTAAATATAGTTTTTATTAAATTTCTAACTTTTTACAACGACTTGTAAATTTAATAAATTTCGCACATTTGTTTGGGGATGAATAAATACCTTTTATAAATCACAAGATTTAAGAATGTAGGTACCATTATTTTTATTGAACATGCATAATTTGAAAACGAAATAGAAAAAAATCCTACATCCATCTGGATTCGCACCTACATGCATTAACCCCTATGCTATAGGAACTTTATATAATGGCGACGAATTTTAACTAATGATTCTTACAATACTCTCTGAAGCGTTTTCTAAATTGCGTTACTATTGGCAATCGATATTTGTGTTTTAAATCAAGGTAGGTATTAAATTACCTTAATTACTATCTGAATTCACGGATCATTCCAAGATTTTTTTCTATTGGTTATATATTTATCAGAAGTGTTTTCAAATTATGTATGTTCAATAAAAAATAATGTTCCATTTTAATAAACAATTTCTTTTTTTCAACGAATAAGACACAAGATTTCAGAATGTAACATTCTATATACTGAATATACGTAAATTGAAAACATCTCATGCATCACACTAGAAAAAAATACACCATTATAACGCAATTCGACAAGCATTTCATGTAACAAGTACTAGTTAAATTGTCGTGATTCAATAAGATTCCTGTAGCTTAATTGGAAAAGCATACTGGCGCGAATCCAGTAGATACAGGTTCAAGTCCCAAGTCCGGGCATCGTAGTTTTTTTCCACAAAATATTTTTTTCTAGTGTCTATATGCATGAGATATCTTCAAATTATGTATAATGTTACATTCTTAAATCTTGTGAATTATTCATTTGAATAAAAAAATAGTTAATTATACCCTTTTATAAATAATGAATAATGCCATTTTTTATGATGATTTTTTTATTTATTGTCAATTGAACTGGTGTGTACATGATATAATTCTATTATAAGAATAATTGACGGGTTTCTGTCACTATTTAAACTATTTGTTAATCAGTTCAGATACCTATATCATATTTTATACATTGATAATAAACACGTTATAATAAAAAAATACTGTCAAAGTTATAAACGGAAAATATTATTGTACGGTATTTTCCGGGTGCGTAAATGTTTGCACAGTTTTTCATATAAATTGCGTTACCCCGCACCAATAACTTCAAACTCAATTCAACGCCAGGTACGTGGAAAATCAACGAACTTAATTTAATTGAAAAACTAATGGAGTATAAATATAGTGAATTTCCATTAATAACATGCCTAGGAATGGATGAGTATTGTGGAGGGTGGAATGGGCTAGGAATGATGATTTGAGGAGGCCAGGATATACCCGGTGCCACGAGTTATGCTATCTATGATGACCATAATATTATCACTTGTTAATATGTTATCGATTCTTGCGCATCTATTCTATACATAAAATGCTATTGGCAGCTATCGAGGGTATGTTATTGTAACGAAATATTAGCACTTATTGTAACGATTACAATATTGTAATGTTAGTTGTAATTGTTACAATAAGTGCTATGTTTTAACAGCACCTCTCGTGACTGTGCTAAATTTTAGAGCGAGATAGACAGTTTTGACTGTTTAGACGGCTAACTCATTGTAACAATTATAATATTTCAATACAAACATATAAAAAAATATCCTCGATAGCTGCCGATAGCAGTCTTGTATATAGAATAGATGCGCTGGTATACATGTTTTGAATAGAATACATGAAAAATTATCTTATACCGACCTAAATACATTTAACTTTTTTCAAAAAATGAAGTCTGCAATGAGGACGCATCTTCCGAGCAGTTTTTAAACTTTAAACTTTTTTTACTACATGGAAGTCGATGACAAGTGAAAAAAACATATGAAAATAGCAATGTTGCCATTCATATGAAATATTTATTGGAAGCTTTTAGAAGACACTCCGGCTATTTGGATGATGAAATAATACTTTTGCATAATATGCAAGATATTATCTTGGCAGTATATTAAAAAATATGTTTATAAATACTAGATTTCTATCGCTCGAAGGTATAAACACTCGCCCGGTAAGTGAAAGACGCGTGTTCAAATCATACTCACAGCAAGATTTGTCATAGATGTGGAATGCAATATTCTTAGAAATTCAATAACATGGGCTTTAATATAATGGTAGTCTGATCGGTATACTGGCTGTCTCTGCAATCGTGGATTACGAGTTCGATCCGGTGCCTGAGAAAAATGCATGTCGTTTTTTCAATGTGTATCAGTTCATCGAGTGAATGACTAACAACTATTCCACGTAAAAAGTTTGTTAATATTACATGTACTGTCTATATGTCTATATATTCATTTATTTATTTAAGAAAACAAATATTACCCTCACAAGAGAGAAGAAGAGAATATATAATAATAATAATAATAATTTAAAAAAAACATAAGTACAATTGTATACAGAAAAATTTAATTTTGAAAATAAAAAACAAACAATTTTATACAAAAACATAAAATTTCGATTACAAAATTCATAGCACATCACCGAAAATATCTACGTCTTTTGGGAGTTCATTGACTAGTTTTGCACCATTCGCCAATGGTGCCTGATAGGCTTGACACGAGGAAACGGTTCCGATCCAGAATAAATCATGGCGGCGACCACGTAGATAATTGACAGGCACATGTATATTCAAATTCTTTAGAGGACCAGGATTAGAAACCATCCCTCGCGATAACAGGAAAAAATGTTTCAAGAGCAGAAGAGACCTACGAGATTCCAGAGAGTGAAAAGTAAAGATGCCTTGTAGAAAGGCAGTCGAAAAATAATTATTTGACGAATTATCGAAAGGAAAATAGTTATAATATGAAGACTTACTATAATCATGAAACTCTAAACCGGGACAGGAACGGGATATATATGGCAAAGAAACAAATTTAACCACCAAAAATTGTTTTATTACATATTGAAAGTATGTAGAAAAGAAGAATGCAGGTCTGCTGCAGCAGAAATTTAAATTATTGTATTTATTTATTGTACCAGCCGTACTTCTCTCGCTGGAATGGATTTATTTCGGACCCTTCCCGCCGTCTCATCACATATACGCTACTACGGTTAATCATGAGAATTTATTATTGACAATCATTCATACGTGGAACAGCCGGGACTAATGTATGAAATCGGGACAATCCCGGTCAAACCGGGACGCGTGGTAAACCTAGTTATATGAAGACATCATGTCTATAGTCTATATATTCAACGAATTTACTTTTTTCTTTCTAGTTTTTAAATAAGTTTGCATTTCTTAAGTAGTGCTTAGATTCTGTAACCTTAGCACGTATTTAAATAATACTTACTAGGTAAATGATCTAATCATAATACTTAATATCTATCTATATGAATATTTGTATTTTATTTTATACAGCATTTTCCTGGAAAATTTTCAAATTCCGCCACCCGCTAACCGAATTATAATTTTCGATCGAAAGCTTTCATTCTTCACGTGACCCTTAAAAACCACAGTTCATCCGGGGCGAGCCGGCTCGCTCGCTTGCGATGCCCTTTCTAATTAAAATCAAATTGAGCGCGCGGCGTCGCGGCGCCGATTGTAAACACAAAACGAACAGCATTATACTGGATAACATAATATACTCTACACGTTAGTAACTATGTGGAATAAATATTACATATGATTGTATTTTCAATATTAATTACGTAATATTATAATATCATTCCACAAAGAATTGATAGTTCATTAAATAAATAATTGTTACACTTTTGCCAAATTACGAATCGATTGCAAAGTCCAATAGAAAGTTTTCTCCGAATATATTTCACTATAGTATAAATTTATTTTTTAATAAAATTACATTTAGGTAAGTAAGTATATTTTACGTATTATCAAAAAAAAAGATATATATATTCTTATATATAACACTTAATCCAATCCCGGGATCCCAACCAATTTTCGATACCTATGAATCCCGGGATTGGTAAACATAATCCCGATACCTTCGTGATTAATTTTTTTATCAATCACAGTCAATTAGTATGTGTAAAAATTATGTTAGTGAAGTGTATGTACCTGCACATATTGCAGGGGGAATTGCCGGTTGCTCACCGATAATAAATAACCATTTTCTGTTGACATTCGCAATCGTAATAACATCAAAAAAATAATAAATTCGTTCATTTAACCAGCTAGACGCCACTGACGTTCTGGCACGCAAACGGCGTCTAACCGAAAGTGCCACGGACAGGCAGGCACTTGTTTCTACGCCGAATTTTATGAATTTTATCTTTTCCTAAATAAATAATAAAAATGTTTTACTTTCAGATTATTATCTATATTACAACATTATACTAACTCCATTAAACCCATGTATTTCCAAAACTGAACGAACACTCTATTAACAATAATAATGTCTTAAATAGTATAAATTATTCTAGACATTTTTGACCGATTTAATCAATGCTAATTGTATAAATAAAAAAAATAATATTAACTATCGAAAAAATGCCAATCCCATGATCAGTCCCGGGATCATCAAATTGTAATCCCGGGATCAAAATTTTGGCTCGGGATTATAACACTACAATTGAAAGTGAAACAATCACAAGCACATATGCTTTGAGAAAATTACATAAATATAATATGACCTCACCGCGCATCAAACGTGGAGCCCTAGGATAAAAGGCCAGCGCCTTACGCACTTGACTACAACGGTCAACATTTTGTGGCTGTATTCTCAATTTATATGAAATAAATATATTTTTTATTATTATAAAATTGAATCTAGATTCACTCCCACTACTAATTTATAAAATATCAATAAATATTAATATGTTTCGAGACACTTTTTGGTCACCCGGTATTCACTTCACTGGGTACACAATGCAGTACAACTTGAATCGGGCGTCAGCTCTCCCATTGTTCCAGCAATTGGGCACATCGAATTAGCCGCGGCAAATATTGACCATTCTGTTGCCCCCTTCCATCTCTACCCAAATGCATATAAAATATTACGGTTCATAGCATAGAAGAAAAAATAGGAGCCGATTAATTATTTACACGTTATCACGTCAAAGGGATTGGCCTCTAGAAGACTAGAGGATTTATATTGTTTTAGACTGTGTTCAGAATAAATTTCTTCGACATCTTTAATTTAATATTTGACAGTTCCTCAAACGAGTATTTTACGACTAACTTTCTTCAAGGCATGCTCTTCATGCTTTCATTCTCTTAAGACTATACTTCAGTTGAGGCATGGTCTAAAAAGATCTTGGCTAGGCGATGCGCGGATTGTGCAAATGACGTGTGCCTAACGAAATATAATTTGTCATAAAAATACAACATGCGTCCATTTAATGTTATGTTTATTGTTATATTACTAATAATAATAGTATGTGTATTGACATGTTTTCTTTTTCAAGTACATACGTAAAGTTTTTTAGTCATCTTTATACGATTTAAGAATATATTCCTCCGATGCCATGACAAAACAAATTGACGTGCGCACACCTCGACTGTCGGTCTCCGATTGGCGACGAGTGCGAAATTTCGTCGCACATACTGTTAAAAAGTATTTGTCGTTTCACTGATGTTATGCTCTTAAAGCTCATAGATTACTTCTGCTATTAAAGCATTTTTCTCAGCTCTCACGTGGTATAGTTTCCAATCTCGATATTCTGGAAAATTTGAATTTTTATGCACCCGTCGATTACATGTGTGGTCGCGCAGCCATGACCTATTTTAGGTGAAAGTTGTTTCCTCATGTCAGGCTCACCAGGCACTAATAGCGAGGGCTGCGCGGCTAGTCAATGCACTCCCTAGAGATGTAGACATTTTTAGCGATACATTATGTTGCGCCGTCTTTTTGAAACCACAGCTCTTCCACATTAATTCCATTCAATTGGGGAACGAAAAGGTCATTAAGGCCATTGGACCCGTTTTTTCCTGTCTTCTCGGAATCGCGGAAATGATAAGCATGTTTAAAACGAATTGATATACAATAAACTCTTTATTTATTTAAAATCTAATAAATAGTATTCAACTAAAACGTTCTGTGTCATTAAAATTTTTCGAATCGCTTTACTTTTTAAAATAAATGACAAATAGTAAGTCCTGTTTTCGAAATTGGTCAAAACGACTGTCACGCCACAATGAATGTTGAACTTAATAATAGTTTTGCAGGTATATATTGTATGAAAGAAATGGGTAAAACAATACATTTCATTGATTAACTTACGTACTTTTTTTAATTTCAGAAAAATAAAGATTTTAAAGCCATTTTAGTTTGAGTATATATCAGCCAATTTTGAATGATTTTTTCTCACAAAATAATATATACTGCATAATAAAAATATTTTTTTATTATAATATAACATTTCCGTAATACTATAAATAATAATTTATAATAAAAAAATAAATAAAACCCCATAAATTCGGTACAATTAGTGACGCTATATTACCAAAACACGTCGTACATTTTCATGTATTTATCCTGTTTTCAGACAATTTAGAAATATAATTATTTTGCAAAATTAACAAAAAGAGACCATTTGATCGATTAATCCATACATTTTTTCTAATTTCTTATTTCTAACGTTAGTACATGGTTAGTACGATCTGGAATTTCAACGGGTAAGGACGTCTTTTTTTTCCCAAAATTTAGTCCGAAGCAATATTATTTGACTCATGGAAAAATGACCTCTACTCTCTTTGCAGTAACAATCAAATTGGCAAGTCGCAATTATTTGTATCGTTCTATTCCGAACACAGGACGCATGCCAGGTGCTATAATTTGTGTTGACTAAAATATCAAACATCATATAGTACCACTGAATGTCAAACTGAAAAAAATGTAGTTTTATTATATTTATTATATTATTTATTATCTTGTAATTGAAATGGTTGCAGCATGTGAGATATTGTAAGATAATTGAATCTAACAACCACGATGGCTACAAGGAAGTACTGAAGGTATTCGTTCGGTGACCCATTTATAAAAAAAAAATATTTTGGTCTTGAGCAGTTTAGATAAAATATAGGTGGACTTCAATTGTTTTGATAAATATGTACCTACTTGGTTAGGCTTTAAGCGATTTGAAAAACTTTGCATGTACTTAATACAGTTTTTATGTACCTGGGTGGCCATGTTTTGTTATTTTCAAAGGGACGTACGTATCCAGGAGTATGTTTATTGGCATTATCAAAATGCGTTTTCCGCTGTATCCGCTTTAACCGAACAGTACCGAAAATTTAAAGTAAAATACGTTTTCGAATGCTGTCATCGTAATGGCCACTGAAACATGTGTCACAATTTTATTAATCGTTAAAATAATAATAAAAAAAGTCTTTTGGGGCACAAAATCACGTATATGTTTTATGATATATGTATTTTTCAGATGGTTTGTGGTAAAATCTTTTTTTTCATACTGCCACAATTCAACTATTCATAATTAATTGTTTGTTAAATTTTTTACTTACTTTATTGTATTAATTTATTGTTAAGTGAGAATTAGCTGCTTTCGTTGTCAGTGTGTATTTGATGAGTGCGCATAGTGCCTGACGATGTCGAAAGGCGAAACCAGGATCGCATAAAACGACTCAAATGAAATAGTACAAAACTTAAATCCATTAGAATTTAATATATTTAATGCCGAGTTGAATTGAATGGAATCACCTTAGGCATTTATTAGTAATTATTTAACACAAGTAAAAAATATAATGAGGTAAGAACCTAGTTCATTGAATAATTAAAACAATATTACTCTTTACATCACAACTGACAAGATTTATATGAATTGTATATTGCCTGAACTCGTTGATCCTAGACTAACACGGTTGATGGATATAAGAAACCCTCAATATAATAATTATATTAGATGCTATCAATAGAGAAGAAAAAATTTTTTTAAAATAATAATTTATAATAGTTATTCTAATACATTACATACCGTTAAGCCTGTACACTAATTAAAGAACCAATTATTAATTTTCTATACACTAATGTTCCGAAATCCTCCGCGGCGACCAAAACGTACTGCCGTCAAATACACGTTATTATAATAATGGTTTCTTAAATCTTGATTGTTGCGTGCTAAATTTTAAAAAAATTGTGCCTCGACAAATATTCATTGAATTGCTTTCTTTTATGAGTCATGTTTTTATAATTCAATAAAAACGCAATAATAACAGACATCTTTTATGCCATCTTGTGAATGTTTTAAACTTATAATTTGTAATGTTAGCTCATGAAAAAATGAATAACTTTTGTATTCATACACACCGATATATATAAATAATATACAAATTTGAAACACCTCAGAAACATACATAAGTATTAGATTTTTTTTTGAAAAATATTTGGACTGAATTTGAACCTACAATATGATAGGTTCAAGAAAAGGTGTCACTTCACAAATTCAGCATATCAATAATATGAGGTTTTTATTTGGAGGTCTACTATTTTTATTATTATAATTTATTCTACCTACCACAAAAATGTTTATAAAATATGTTAGAAAAAAAAATATTATTAATTCAACACTTTTAAAACCTCTGATTTCGTATCTACTCCCGGAGACGCCGAGCGAAGCGATTTTTGTTTTTTTACTTTGATATGCGCTGAAGCTTGTGGCTAATTGTTGAGGCGCTTACGTCAAATTTGATTCTTACGAATGAACCCATAGGCCTTAATCATGGATCTATAGCGCTCTCCATTGACTGTAATATTCTGGTTGGTATCATGTTTGAAGAAATATTAAAAAAATGACACCACCAGTCCATAAAGCACACCAAACAGTGACTTTTTGTAGATATAATGGCATCTCAAGTAGCCATTTAACCAAAAATGAGCCTCATCGCTGAACAAAATTTTGTGGACGTAGCGCACGGTAAGTTTCGCGAACTGGGGCCTTATGTTATAACTTGTGACATGAAGTCACCCGACGACATGACGTAATTTTGACGTAACCTCAATACACGCATCGAGGCGAGCCGCCCAAGCACACGGCTCACCATAGGTATTATTATGCTGAAACACCTATTTGTGTATGGGGACAATGAATAACGCCAGTATTTAAGTAGCGTTAATTTCTCGAATGCTATTATCACTCCGGTAGTACGTCACAATGATATCGTATGACGTCATGTCGATCAGGCGACTTCAACTCGCAAGTTACAACATAAGGCCCCTGAACCACGATTTTAGAATTAAATTTGTATAATTTGCAAGCGTTCTTTTGGCATTAGTCTATGCATGGTAAAATAGCAAACCAAACTGAGCACAAATTAGCTGTCAGCTGTCAAACTGACTGTCGCTGGAAAAAGTGATCCCAATTCGAAAAACAAGCCTCTAAAAAAACATCCTTAATATATGTATTTCAATTAGCAAAAAATGTTTTGGGTTTCCCCAACCTCTGGAATACATTAGGAGATCCTTCTTTTGGATTAAATATGCACTACATGACGTGATTTTTCCAAATTCGATATTCAAGCTCAAAAATACGACATTAACTTTAACACTATTCCACCGTGGGACGCCAATTGAAGAGCAAGTTAATTAGTAAATATTTTCAATTTCAATGGTTATTCAGTAGCGCTCAATGATGACATATTTCAACTGAAACACTTCAATTTCATTACATACCCGTATTGAATCGGACGTCAGCAAACTACTACATCGATCACAAATGAACTTTGAAGTAGTCGCCATGGCGACGTATAGATTTATTGGAAAACTAATTTAAAATATAATATATTGATATGTATTTTTTACTAACCGTATAAGTGTTAATAGAGCCATAAATCTGCTAACGATTTTTCGCCTATTATAATATATGGCGTAGGTTTATTATATCATTGAATTATAGATAATATAAAAGAACGATTTTTTAGAAAACTTGAATTGAAATTTTATATGCGTGACAAAGTGAAACCAATATATTTTTAATTAAAATTAATAAATACGCACACCCCAATACTTAAGTTTCTCCTATTCCTGGGCAATTCTGAAATGCATAATAATAATACTAATATAAGCAATTCGTAACTATGTTCTGTATAAGTTATATATTATTAACCATAAAGTAAATTTAATAAAGTAAATATTAACGATAACACGACGGCAGACGAATCCCGGGTCGCTAAAATCGATTCAAATTGAAAATTACAAAACTTAAATCAATAAGAGTTTGAATTAAAATTCTATCAAGACAAGTTGCCTTACTATTTGGCGGCCTTCATATACCAGTACGTAAGGCGATGGGCTTTCATCCGGGGGTCCCGAATTTGATATTGGTGAAGTCACCACAATATATTTATGCGATTTTCTGAAAGCCTGGGAGTTTGTGATTGTTTCTCTTCTAGTACTAAATACATTACTTTTGTTGGGCTTCAAGGCCTGTTGTGGTGTTAAAAAGAATATATCATATGTTTAATAATCAATACAATATTAACGTTTCGCATATTAAGTATTATTGTCTCACAATTTGTACATTGTCATATTAGATGAAAGTATCTAATGCCCGCAATCTACGGTTTTTGTATTATATTTTGCACATTTACTACTATAGAGTTTAACTACTGATTTCAATATTCAGAGAAAAACTGTGAATTAAACAATCAGTTTTAAAAGAATTTTTATCAATTGGATATTTCATCATGTATATAAGACGATGTTCACGCTCAACTCGGCTTAATATCAACCACCCTACAAGTTGCATAATATGTGATAATATGATCACTGTAGAGCTAGGTTTTGTTTGCAATACTGTCTGCTATTACAGTAATAACATTGGCAACAAGTGTAATCGTGACTAATTGATCAAAGCAGAGCCAGTTTGATTGTTGTTAGAAATTAGCTCTTTTTAGCGCGACTCGCGATTCATTGAATCGAATGGCACCACCTTCGGCCTTTTCATAACTAAACCTGATAATAGAGTACTTATCAGTAAAGTTGTAATTTGACCATGTTAGCAAGCATACGATTCAAAATGTAACTTATATAGGCTTATTTTTGGATCAATGAAGCGTGTTGTAATCTCGAGCCCTATTACAATAAGTTAAAATCATTTCTGTAATCGTGTATAATAATTATAATATACAATTGATTTGTTAAATGTGTATATTATTATCAAAATAAATGTGTTTGGACAAATTCGATCGTAGATGAAGTCGGTACATATTATTAATTACCCAACACTACACCTTCTCGGAACGAAATCATGACGAGTTTTATGCCGTTCGCCGTAAAGTGCCATAAGTCCTAGTATTACAATCTTCTTCTTCTACTTCTACTACAGCATTAGGGTATAGAGCAAGCACAAGTTCGCGCCACTTCCCTCGATCCATCGCCAACTCTTGCGCCTCCCGCCATTCTAAACCTGCAGCGCGTAGATCACTTTTATAGCACCGCTGTAGGGTGAGGGAGGGCTGGCCACGACCACGGAACCCTTGAGGCTGTGCCACAAGGGTACGAAGTGTCGCACTCTTTGGCGACATCCGGAAAACATGTCTCAGCCACGTAAAACGTCCCTTCGTGATTACTTCAATCACCGAAGGCTGCTATGTCTGCTCACGAGCTCAGGTGTTTGTAACGCGTTCGTACCAGTGTACCCCTAAGATTCGGCGGCTACATCGATTCTTAAAGCTCAAAAGCGGAGACCATTGGCTCACAGCCATACAGGAGCACAGGCAGCACAAATATACATGGAAATAATTTAGAGACCCGGTTATACAGCTATCTAAAGACTATATTTTTTTCTTAATAGTATGGTGCTTAACGACAAAATAAAGTGCAGTTACGTCCCCATTGTCATCAGTGTGTGATATTGTGTGACACCTGAAAAAACTTTGCGCTTCGCACACGGTGGCCTAGAAATGGAAACGTGGGTAGCTAAACATTGAGCAAATTGAAAATATATCCAGGGCAAACAATCCTCGACAACAACACTGTATAATACAGCGCAACCGGAATAGAGTAGTTCGAATACGGAATATACAGAATCACTCAGAAAGTTTAAATAAGGGTAATTTAATAAATTAATAGTTGTGTTTAAAGCTTCATCGTTTATTCAAACCGTGATGTCAGATATGTAGATATAATGCGGTATAACAGTGGACTGTGGATAAATATATTATGTAAAATGAGTTGTGATTTTCATTTTCTGAAATATTCCAAATACTTATATAATTTGACTAATAATGGGGTTTACAGAATATTGATTAACCACGATCTGGGCAATCTAGTCGAACAGTAAAACTTTGGTAGAATCAGTACGGTGAAAAGACTTGGTGTGTCATATGGAAAAGAATGCCAGGTGACAGCTCACCAACAACCCTGATGAGGTGGGTGCCCCAGCGGCAGCACCTAAGAATTTGTGAATAACACAAACACGTCCTCCAAACCAAACACTTGGTGTTAGTCGAGCGTATCACGAGGCACTACGTTTGATAGGCAGAAAGAAATTAACAAAAAAAGCCAGGAATTTAATAAATATAACAAAAACGAAATTAATTATACGGACAGCAGAAATTATGTGAAGTGATATTTACGCCCGCAGTAAGACACCGCAAGATATTTGGCTTTTGTGGCGACCAGGTTGGACGGCCCGATGAGCCCAAAGCTAGTTGGACCGACTCGAGTAACTCTTCCCTCTCGGAGCACATTCTAGGACATTCCCAGAGGATGTGGTTTGCATAAAGTTTGTGAATAAGCTGAATTATTGACTGTGGAGGCAAACTGGAGAAGATTATCGAAATACAAGGGGTTAAGGTGAAATCATACATTGGAATCTACCGCCGAAAAATAATAAATTCGTTCATTTTGATATTGTACTACTACTACAGAATGAATGAAAATAATAAGTCAGTTGAAACAAGTAAATACATATAAGAACGTATTTCGAGGACGTGCATGTACCTACAGTTTCAGATCAGTGTGATTTTGACATGCAAAGTAACGACATGACAAGTGGGTCCTCTTATGAGATTACTAATAAAATTGATCGTATTGTAATTATAGTCAGCAGTGGCGAAGAGTAGATGTAGGCTGTTAAGATTCGATGTAAATAGTGCACATTAAACTTTGTCGGTCATTCGTATTTGTGTTCATTGAGCATAGAAAATGTTTGTTAGTGTTTAAAATTCAGTAGACAATAGTAAAAAATATTCGTTCATCCATAACATATTTAGGATTGTGCAGTTAAACCGTATATAATTTTAGCTATTTATAGATTTCTATCGATTATGGTTTAGTTTAGGTAGGGCTCAATGAATTTTAATAAACTAAGCCACACCATCTAACTTAATTCAACCCTTAATTCAACAAAAACAAAAAGTATGACTGAAAAACTATGTGCTATTTTTGTAGGATCGCCCATAGCATACTAAAATTACTATGGCTTTGTTTAGGCAGGGTTTAATTCAATTTCAAAACATAACCAGCGGCATCACTGTAATCTATATTCTTAATTCAATGAAAACAAATAAGTATGACTGATAAAGTTTAGTGTAACACTAGTTATGTCGAATCCTAATAGTCTACCTCCACTCCACGCCACTGATAGTCAATGATTAAATGTCTTCCTAAGGAAGAAAATAAGTACAAAGTTAGAAGTAGTTTATTAAAGAGTGTATTCCTTCAGATCATTCAAATTATGGAGCATGCAGTATATTACAGTAGCGAAGGGTGGAGGTAGGCTGTTAAGATCCGCAATAATAAGTGCACATTGAACTTTGTTAGTCGAACGTATTTATTTTTATTGAATTAAGACTACCATTTACAGATGGTATTGGTAAGTTTTCAAAAATCAACTAAACCCTGCCTAAACCAAACCATAATACTTTTGGTATATTTTGGGCGATACACCAAAATTGTGCACACTTTTTCATTTTTTCGTTGGATTAAGAATACAATATTAGTCATATTACACATATTGTTGGTTCATTTTTTTAAATTCATTAAGCCCTACCTAAACCAAACTATAATAGATTAAAAATATTATTCTATCTATAAAATATCCAAAGTTATCTACAATTTAATTGCATAATTTTAGATATTTTATACATAGACAAGTATTTTTTGACTATTATCACTATTATGGCTTGGTTTCGCAGGGTTTACTTGAATTTTAAAAACTAACCAACATCATTTACAAATTGTAGTCCTATTTTGATGAAAACAAATAGGTATAGTGTGCACACCACCTACAACAGCCTACCTCCACCATTCGCCACTGGTATATTAGCTAGTATAGGACATTGAAAAAAGTTATTCAAACTGGGCGAAAATTAGTGAATGCGCTCCATAAAGACATTTTCAATGATTTACTTTCCATTTTGATTTTGAAACTTTATTTTTCTGTATAAAATTGTATGTTTTTGTTTCCAAAAATTTTATTTTTCTGTATTAAATTATACTTAAGTATGTTTTGATTTTATTTTTTGTTATTATTATTGTTATTATATATTTTTTTCTTTATTCTCTTCTTCTCTCTTGTGAGGGTAATATTTGACTTATAATATTAATCTCATGTTGTGTATGTCTTGAATTTAGATTTGATATGTCCACAATGTTTTGTATTCTTAAATAAATAAAGATAGTTGAAGGTTTAAATTTAGCAGACAGCCTACCGATGGTTTCTCGTATAACTGAGCATCTCATCTTGAGTTGAAAGTTGAAATAGTTGAAAATAATAAACTGAAGATAACGCGATTAAGAAGACGACACCCATGATTCGGTGATCGACTAGACTTCTCGACCACTTGTCTTGTCCCATTCAACAGTAACCAAAAAGTGTGACAGTGAAATAACTAAATACTATTTTTAAGTTACACTGTAGTTCATATATTGAAGGTAAAGGGACACCGTGTTCAATCACATTTTAGAATCAGAGAAACTGTGTCATATTATTTGAACTAAGGAAAAAAACTGTTAACAAAAAACTTTCCCTATTCACTATTGTAATAACTTTATTTCTTTGAATAACATTGTACTTTGTATCGGGGAGACATCCAAACATTCAAAAGGTAAAGAATATTACTTTTATTGTAAAAAAATCCGTTGGATTACGACACATTTTTATTTCAATAAAGAATAAAATATTTCTTTTGCTACGTTGACTCTACATGATGTGTTACGTTTTTTACTTAAATGTTATTTATCAACCTGAACAAAATGTTTTAAAAACACAAACGTTATATGGAAAGCAAAACGTTGAAAAATATGAAGATGTGGAACTAAACGTAACAATTGCTCTGAATAATGTTGAATAAAGATTACATCACATTGTAAATATGCCACTTTTATACGAGGGTTTTTCTTTACGGATTACATCAGTGTCAATGTAGGTAACATAATATTGTGAATATAATTTGAAAACATTTGGTGCACCCACTAGAAAAAAATACTACACTCGACGGGTTTGAACCTGTAACCGCTGGATTCGCGCCAGTATGCTTTCCAGTGAAGCTACGGGCATCTCATTAAATTACGACGATTGAAACTAGTAGTTAATTATTATTTAGCAAGTCTAAGTAAATTATACAAAACTAAATGATGGAGTGATCCGCGAAGTCGGTTAGTAATTAAGGAATTAATCGATACCTACCTAAATTTAACATACTAAAACCGATAGACAACATCAATACGTATATTATAAAATTTAACAACATTATAAAATATAAATTTCGTTCGTTTATAAATAGATAAATGCAGAACTAACATAATTTGAAAACGTCTCATGAATATACCCACTAGAAAAATCCTTTTTAGAAAAAAATGCAACACTCGACGGGATTTCAACCTGTAACCGCTGAATTCGCGCCAGTGTGCTCTTCCAATTAATCTACGGGAATCCTACTTAATTTTGACGAATTTAACTTTTTTGACTTGCCTAAGCGTAGGCAGGTTGTACGTTACTATTTCTCAATTGATTGCTAATTGAACATACATAACTTGAAAACACCTCAGATATATACCCACACCAACTAGAAAATATAGGATTTGAACCCGTATATCCACTGGTATCGCGCCAATATGCTTTAACCAATTAAGCTACGGGCCTCCTACATAATTACGATAATTTAAACTAGTAGGTCCTACACGAAATACTTATCAAATTGCGTTATTTTTGACTATGGGTTTTTGTGTTTAAAATCATGGATCATTAATTACGTTAATTATTTATCGACGCCCGGCTTTCGCCAAATATTTACTCTGCTTACGTCTGCTTGAACTTGCTAACAATTCTTTTTATTCAACGAATAATTCACAAGATTTGGGAATATAACATGCGTTATGGAAATGGTTTATCAATAATTTACCATTATTTAACGTCTACATTATTTATTTCATAAATACCCGTCCGTAGCTAGGGACGTCAAAAAACTATCGAATCTTTTCTACCGATAATTCCATACTTCGGTACTTTTACATATTCTTTTTGTTTCGATATAATGTCTACCCGAACATATCATAGTTAACTCGATGTTAGATCTATTTTAAAATTCCCTTTCTTCAAACAAATATAAAAGGGTATTAAATTTCACAGTGCACTCAGCGGGTAATACTATCACATCTTCCTATAGTAGGTATATTATATTACAACTCATAATATATATTTATTCATGGTAGATATCATAATGTTAGGTTCAGATGCATAGAATCATTCATTTAAGGAGTTATCATTTGTAATTATTTATTATACTACTAAATTTTATTGATTGATAGACATAACTGTTTTTATGGTTGTTTTGTTGTAGGTACTTGTAACACACTATATTACATTTTAAGTGTATATAATATATTTATATAGTTATTATTTAGTTATGTTTTATAGTCATATTAAGACAGACTCAAAATTTGTGTGGAAAGAATATTTAATTGGGAGGTTAATCTTTAACTGCTTGATTCAAAGGTTTGGTATCGACCGAATACTATAAGCTAATAATATAATATTATTATAAGTTTGAGTGAAGAGTAAGTACATAATTATCGTCTGAGATCGTTAGTTATAATTTATGTTGATATATTTAAATAACGAAAGCCGTGTACATATCAAAATATAATGACAGCTAGGAACAATTTAATTAACAAGACATCGCAGCTTTCTGCGATCAAAGTTTTTGTCATGTTTAAAAATATTGTTACACAGTGGTAAACTTGAAAATTGTACAATACAAACTGAATAATCAATTACAAATTAATAATAAATAGTATAAACTAAATATATTTTTTCATGTGTTATTAAAGAAATTCATGTGTTATTAAAATGGCATCCGTTGACGTAATTAGATATCTACACATACACGACTCAATTCCTATTGACCTACGCACATTCTATAGCTTAGTTCTATAGGGAAACAACTCAAAATAACTTGTTCTAAGATAATTCTTCTTCTTATTCCACGGCGCTACATCCCGGGGTGGGATTTGGCCTCCTCCACAACCGCTCTCCACTCACTCCAGTCTCTCGCCACACTTCTCCAGTTACCGGGTCTTCCTATATGAAACCAGTCCACTTCTACGGCGTCAGCCCATCTCCTTCTTGGACGGCCTCTGGGTCTCTTTCGTTGGGGTAGCCACTTCGTCATGATTCTTGTTCTAAGATAATGGCGTTTGAAAATGTTGCACAAATTCTCATTTCAAAGTAAGTGTGTATTTTTTATTTAGTTGAAATGAATTTAGCGATGCATAATGAAATTTTACAGTTTAACAAATAATCAACCCATACATTCCCAAGAAATGAAAATATACGTAAATATACGAAAACATATATGAAAATATTTTCTTTCCTAGTAAAATGGAATTCTACCAAGTAAATGCTAACTCAATTAAGCATACATTCCCGTTTATATTTGAACTAATGATTAATCCCAGAAAGGGTTATTCGATTATATGACCCATTTAAGAAATTTTTGATTACTTTTTTTATTTAATTATAAAGAGAAGACTTAGAGCCCTATGCAGAATCCAAGATTTCGATCCAAAGGATAAGTTGCCGAATAGCATGACTTAACTATAGACTATACTGAGTATAGAGTTAAGGAATCCTTAACAATAGACTACTTTTGTTATGAACACGCCTCCTTCTGTATTACCATTTACCACTGACAGCTGCTGACAAAATAAATTCGCATGTCTATAAAACAGTCCATAAACTCAAATTCATTTAACAATGTATCTCAATATGGATATTGATAGTGTTAATTCGTTTGGTATGTACTTGCAGAATATTATTTTACTTTTATACGCCAGCCCGCAGAAATACAAGATGCCAGATGATAGAATGACACTTGACGCTAGTGTTACCATGTTAAAAAAATATCTTGCGGTGCCTGTGGAATCACGTATAATGACTTATAACGGAAACATAAGAGTATTATACTTAAATATTTATATGTATTTATAGTTATTGCATTTATAAAATGTAGTTGTCATATTTTTGTCATCGTTTAAAAATTATAAAATAATTTACCTAAACTATAATAGGAAACAGATTTTTTAAATATGGTATTATTTTCAATAGAAATGATCTTAAGGCTATACCTCAGCTGAGGCATGGTCTAAAAAGATCGTGACTAGGCGATGCGCGGATTGTGCAAATGACGCGAGCCGAACGAAATATAATTTGTCATAGAAATTCATCATGCGTCCTTTTAATGTTATGTTTATTATTATATTCGTAATAATAATAGTATATTCATTGCATGTTTTCTTTTTCAAGTACATGCGGAACGTTTTTTAGTCATCTTTACACGATTTAAGAATATATTCCTCCGACGCCATCACAAAACAAATTGACGTGCTCACAGGACGACTATCGCTCTCCGACTGGCAACGCGGCCGAAATTACGTCCCTTATACTGTTGAAAATTATTTGCCGTTTCACTTATATACGCTCTTAACTAAAGACAATGTTTCTGCATAGTGTTTTCTGCTAAGGATATTTTAGTTATGAAAAATGTTTCTGCATTCCGCTCTTAGTAGTTAGTATTAGTAAGTAAAAACCTTGAAATTTTGAGTTGTCTCTCTATATAACTTGGCTATCAATGCGGTGCGACCGACGGGTCGGACATACTTGGTTTAAAATTTAAAAATTACATGTTACATAATATGATGAAACTAGTCTTGATCATTATTGAATTATGTAGAAGAAGTGTTATATTATTATATGCGTGTTTTTTTTAATCAAGTTGTTGCTTGGACATGGATTTAATAACATGGATGTATCAACAACAAGCATCGCTTATATTATTTTATATGACAGATGCGCACACCACAGCTGTATCAAATAACAATAACCAGTATTACATAGCACCGGACAAAATCGGTAAGTGATTGTAAATTTACACAGGGCCGCATCGAGGCGAGTGTTTTTTGAGGGCCGCCGCTTAATCCGCAGAGGATCATTATCCAATTAGCAGTTCGGCGGGTGGGATTAACGTACCAGCGGGGGTGGAATTTAAAAATAATTATTAAACCGTCCACTGGCGCAATATAGTACCGACGTCATATACCTATATGATATTAAATTACCAATATATACTTTGGTAAACAGTTCTAAAGTACCTATTATATTAAACCATCGCTTTGTAGCTATGAAGGGATTAGTGTAAAAGCGTATTTATCGGATTAAAACACAGGGCCACAGTGTCTGCTAACCGCAGTTTTAGGCCACTATATTCTAGTAATCAGCTTTGCTACAGAATAAGTTATTTTTTGTCAAATTTGGCATTTGGCAAAATTTCGGCATTAAATCTAACATATTATTTGGTACCGAAAACAAATTAATATTTCACTCTGTAAAATGTGTCACTACATTTCAAAATCAGCTAAGTCCACCTTTAGATATTTTTAACTTTTTTTGTGAATTGCTGAAGAACAGTAGCTTTCTAACATTTCTGCATTACTAAATATTCTATACTCGAAAAAATATAAACTTTCACCATTGTGACTGTGTATTGAGAAAACAAAAAGCTTTTTTTCTCCTATTCATCTATTATGGACTTGGCTGATTTTGAAATCTAGCGACACAAATATACGCATTATACAGGACACTTCGTAACAGATTTTTATCAGTATATTATGGCTTTCAAAGATACTTAATTTGATATACAAAATATATATTTCAAATCGATATATATAAGCTGTGTCAGTGGCAAAGGGTGGAGGTAGGCTATTAACATAAACATCTTGACATAAATAGTGCATATTAATCTTCATAACAAACGTATTTGTTTTTATTGAACTAAGACTACACCCACCCACCAGTGGACGCGCGGCTTAAGCGTTCGACTATCACGCAGTGGGTTTCAGTTTTGAATCCTGGGTCTGGCAAGTACACATATAGTTTTTCAATTTGTGTGTGTGTCAGGGCATGGACCTAATAAGTTGAGCAAGTGCCTGACATCCATTTCTCGTAAATAACAAAATCTGTTAATACAAACCTCTACTCTGTGGAGGCCCATATTATGATCCTATTAGGATCGGACATGGTCGAAAAAAAGACTACAATGCAGTGTTGCCATCTTTTTGTATGCTGATTTTAGTACAAAGGCGTAAAAATTATAGTATTTATAAAAAAATATGTAGTACAGGAACATTTTTCGTCTTGAATCCTTTAAAATTATAGTATTTTGGTATATTTGTCATAAAATTATAGTATTGTACTATAATTATAGTACGGTTGGCATCACTGCTACAATGTGTAAATAGTGTTATTTTTTAAAATTCAATTAAACCACCGTGTCCGGTTAAAAACTGAGAAGATAAAACATACTATGTGAATCACCGTGATTTACAATTAAGCGTAATTTTCTCTTTCCGTCGCGCATTAGGCTCTTTGCACAGTAAGATAAAAGTTTTGACAATGAGTGCAATGGGTACACAAAAGAAGATAAAAACTGATAATGTAGACGACTAGGTGTGGTTGTTTAATTTATAACGCCATAGTATCCTGAGCCAAATATATTAAATATTTTGTTCACGTTGAAGAATGACAAAAGCAGAGTGTGGTAAATCGTTTCCGGTTTTAATACTGAATAGAAGTAGATCAAAGTCCACTTGAGGTTCGACATTTATCTGACATAGACAATAACGTAAAATCTGGTACACGGAAGGACGCTTCTCATTTGAGGACTCGATTTTCAATTATGAAGATATTCATCAACAAAGCCTTTAAGTTCCAATTATTAGCTTCAGTGGTCTGCCATTTGTATACAATGTTTTTAAAGTATTTCTTGGTAGTTATAAATTTTCAAAACCTGTTTCCTTGTTAATTTTCCTTAACACTTATGAATTTCTCACTCTTGTCATTCGACTGTAAGCGGCCTCGCGCATACAAACCTAACGCAACCACAACTCGTCAATTTAATTCATGTATTTTTATTGACATCCACAAACTAACACTAATAACTTGATGCATTGTAGCACACAACCACGTTACAGATTCTGAAACTTTTCGCTTGAAACAAAATATACAGTGGCTCAGCACGTTCGATGACGAATTTGTCGGTAATTTTAGGATCGTTTATTCGTAATTCATAGTTTTATTGTGTACAAAAAAATTGTGCACGGTGGTAGTACTACTTACTGATTTACATTGAATGCATTGCGGTAACCTGTTCGCAGTAAATGAAGATATTTTATTGAGTAAAACTTAAGGGGGGACATGCTCAGCGTAGGTCAAAATGGAGCTTTTATTCTATTTTAAAAGCATGATCCTGGACATTCCTTAATCGTTGTAGATAATCTATTTATATAATTTTGAAGCCTTTTTATCCGTTATATTTATTTTAAACATTTAATGACTGCATAAAGTATTTTTATTACATAAAATAGTATTCTTTTAAACCTCTCACTCTAATGTTTTAGAAAAAGAAATGGCGTATTAAAAAAAACACTACCTTATTCTTAGGTCAATAATTATTATAAAGCAATCATTATTCATAGGATATTTATCACACTTGAATGGTCAAAGACATAGCTTATAATCAGTGTCTTTAAAATTATCTTCAAATGTGTTAATCTTGCCCATTTTTTGAACAATAAAATGCCTAATTCTTGTCAAATTTGGGATCACAGAGATTATCAATATAATTTTTTATCGTAAAGATTTCACTATAATAATGTCAACATAAATTATACTCATGGTTTTATAAATGCGTTTAAAAATTAATAAATGTAAAAAATCGTAACACCACTGCACATTTATGTAATGAAATATGACTATATTCTAAAACATTAGAGCGAGAGGTTTAAAAGAATACTATTTTATGTAATAAAAATACTATATACAGTCATTAAATGTTTAAAATAAACATATATGATAATAAGGCTTCAAAATTATATAAATAGATTATCTACAACGTTTAAGGAATGTCCAGGATCATGCTTTGAAAATAGAATAAAAGCTCCATTTTGACCCACGCTGAGCACGTCCGCCCTTAAGCCAGTAAATAAATGCGTTAATCGTTTTTCACACAAAACAGCTAACTGCAGATGCCAAATTTACAATATCGTAAATGGAACATCTCCGCTATTTATATAAATTTTCTTTTTTCATAAAAGGGAAGCTAAAATAGTGTATTAATTATTCATAATGCAGCTTATTTGCAAAAAAATCATGTTAAATTCCGCTCAATAGTTAAATTATTAAGTTTTTTCTCCTTTCTGAACAATTTGTGAAATGGAGTTAGCAGGTTTGCAGATTCAGCTGTCTATATTGCGTTCATATTATCTAACGAATTAACAATAATAATTGTTTACACTTCTACAGTTTAACAACTAGCACTATGATCGAAATTCACCTTTTTCTGCCGCGGCCTGACTATATACTATACAGGGCCTTGGTTTGACCTAATGCCAGAATTCAATGGTTATAGTGAATGAATAACAATCATTCTTTGAAAAAATGTCAGTTAGTATAACCTCCGCGTTTACTAGTCAAAGTATTAGTGATCAATATAATTTTGTATTGAACTGAGTGATGATGATAATAAAATGTTGACTTGCGATTTATTTATTTATCAGATATTAATAATTTACAGATGACACTCTTACTATGTAATGGTTCAAGCGGGTATTCGATGTTGCTATGAATTAAATGTAAAAGATTTAAGTATTATAGACATTATTTTATAATATATAATTATGTTTCTTAACTCATTTAGCGCTGACAACGCGACTGGCGCGTTGCCATTAGATGGCCATTAGATACTATTAGCATTATAATTAAATGAGGTACTTAATTAATTATTAATTAACTGGTCAGCAGTGAATGTGATATGTGAATCTAACATTCGTAAATCGTGTGTATATTTATTATTGAATAGAAAAAAATTGTTCATAAATAGGAACAAAAACGTCAATAAAAAAATTGGCTGGCGCCAGACGTATGTTACGATTAAGTTAGTCAATTTATGTACCTTAATTATTGATCACAAAACAGATTGCCTCCTGATAGGTGGACTTAGAAGTAGCCCAGTCAAATATAGTTATCAGACATAATTCGCATGAATCATACACGGATCGATAGCTTAGAGGTGAAAGCGTTAAATCGGAAGGTGACGGTTCAATCTCACGGGGTTTAATTTTCATTTTTTTTTTTTTTTTTTTTTTAAATAATACTGTATTTACTTTTTATGTGCGAGGCCACTAATGCCATTTTTCGGGAGCGTATATTTTTGCACTTTTTGAGTTAATTTCTTTAATAACCATTACAAACCGTATGCGTCCGTCAACTATATCTCTTTGACCGCGATCCACACAATAAAACCCGCCTGGGCTATTAAAAAGTTTTGGTCGGTCATGACGTAACAGACAACAAATAGAGGTCTAGGTACTATTTTGAGCGCAAAATAAATGTGTCGGAACGAATGGCGGATTTCCTTTTCGGGATTTCAAAAATAAATCTAGCCTCCTAAACTGCTTTTGGCTGAATAATAAACAAGTCTAAAATCCCGCCATTTGTATTATTCTGTGTTACTTTTCAAGACTGCGATTGGCCGCTGCGAAATGACGGGATCTTCTATTTACTGTGGCGTCGATTATTTTGGATTAGAAGTAATCTGCTCTAAACAGACTAGAATTTAAGATTGTTTTATTTAAAAAAAATAAATGAAACAATTTTTCAAATCGTGACTGACATCAAGATTAAAAAAAAAATGGTGTGTGTACTTATGTACGCGCGTTAGAAGTTATACTTCTTTGGCGTAACAAAACAAAATAAACCATTACCTGCGTCTATTAACATTACAGTGGATAAGGTTGATTAAAACGTACGAGATTTATCTGTGTCTCATATAGCACATGATTAGTGTAATTTAATTATTGTATTGGGCCAAAACTCATCTTTGCCGTACAGCGATTATAATCAATTCAGAAGTGCCCATGATGAATTTAAATTGTTTACCAACTCAACATTCACAAAATTTATATATTTATTGATATATAATTTTACTCATAAATAATACTTAAGTAAATATAGCCTCAAATCTTGATACACAATCTTTACAATGAAAAATAAATATACACTCTAATATAAATAAAGTTTTATGACTAAAAATTAACAGTGTAGCACGTTAGTCTCCAGAAATTTGTTTATAAACATATACCTATGTTTATAATAATATGATTTTGTATCATGTCTTCATCGACTTCAAACAAGCTTTTGACAGTATCAACAGAGAAAAAATGTTATATGCACTAAAATTACTAGGAATCCCCTCAAAGCTTGGAAGACTGATACATGTCTCCCTAACTGAGTCAAAGGCCGTCATAAACATACAAAATGAGCTAACGGACCATATTGTGATTGAGTCTGGTGTAAGGCAGGGTGACGCACTCTCCACCATGATGTTTAACCTAGTTCTCGAAGCCATAGCCCGTAAGGTTGACATAAGGGGTTGTGTTAACTCTAACACATCCCAGATGTGCGCATATGCTGACGACATAGTCATAACCAGCCGATCCAAACAAAGACTGATCGACCATGCCACAACATTGAAAAAGGAAGCGGAAAAGCTTGGATTAGAAATAAACGCCTACAAAACAAAATACATGGTATCCACACGAGAGCAGGGTCCACCTCGAAATATCTGTGTGGAGCAGCAGGTATGGGAAGAGGTTCAGAGCTTCACGTACCTGGGCTCTAACCTAAACACACTCAATAAAACAACAGAAGAGGTGAACATACGACTCATAGCTGCTAATAAGTGCTTCTACGCCTGTAAGGGTCTACTGAGTTCGAAAATCCTAAGCAAGAATAGCAAACTGCTTATCTACAAAACAGTTATTCGACCAGTAGCTACCTATGGCTGTGAGACATGGTGCCTCATTCAAAGGGAAGAACATAAACTGGCCATATTCGAAAGAAAGATCCTCAGGAGAATTTTCGGGCCCACATTGGAAAATGGAAGTTACAGGATAAAAATGAACCACGAGTTAGAAGAGTTAATAAAACATGAAACGGTGGTGAAATTCTGTCGATCCCAAAGACTAAGAGAGGCTGGACACGTTGAGAGAATGCCTGAGCACAGGACGGCAAAAATCATGACCAATTGGATCCCACAGTGGAAACGGTCTAGGGGCAGACCAAAGAAGAGGTGGGCTGACTGTATCGAAGAGGACTGGAGAAAGATGGGGAGGGCTGGAGACTGGAGAGGAGCAGCCAGGGAAAGGAGCGTGTGGAGGACAATTGTAAAGGAGGCCAAATCCCGCCCCGGGATGTAGTGCCGAGAAAGAAGAAGAAGACCTATATTTATTATGACACAATATTGGCTATGTTTACAACACGTGCTGTTTACTTGGTTGTATTGAACGACTAACTAAATGACACTATGTGCATGCGCATGTACCCTTGAGACCGAAATGAATATAATCATAATAATAAATAATGCGTTGCATCGGCGCGCGCAAATTCATCACACGCCAAAAATATACTCTGATCTGTTTTCCCAAACGCGCCAAAAGAAGTATAACTTCAAAAATACAACATAATACAATTCAAAGCTATAAAAAATCTATGATCATTGAATGAATATCTCTTTACGTCATTACCTGATCAAATATATTAACACGAAAGATTCAAACAATTGAAACCTTTGGCGGTTTTAGATACATACTCGTATTACATTTAAAGTCTCACTCAAGTCCATGGCCCCCACAGCCTGAAGCGGGCCCCCTACCTATCACCAAGGTTAAGGGCAGTTTGGTGTCATACAGTACAGTTGCGAAACACCATCGTTATGCAAGGTATAATGAAGGGTGTTCCGTGTACTTTTAGAGATTTTTTTTCTATTTTTCAATTAATTCACTTGAATTATTAAGTTTTCGGTACTTGCCATCACATTATAAAGCACTAATCACAACCCCCTTTTATAGTAGCCAAGTAACATGCGATCATTGACTACATTGGATAAATAACTATTTTTATTAGTCAGGAAACACACATTTTTCAAAATTCTATACGTGAATCATCATTTAATTTAATCAATCATATCTCATCAAATTGCATCGCATAGGCAGATATTTTAAAATGCAAATAATTTCAAGTAAAATAGCGCCCATTTTTTTAAGCAAATTTGTAGTGTCTGTTTATCTCATTTAACTGGTCGACCCTTACGCTGTTCCCCTTCTAAGCCCGGGCTCCCAGGCGCTAGAGCCCTGTCACCCCAACCCTTGTGGGGCCCATGCTCAAGTCAAGAACACGTTTGAAGGCTCTTTTATAAACAATATATTTTAACAATAAACCTCCATTACATGTTAAAAATACAGCAATGACTATGTATGACGCCGCGAGTTTTTCACACTTATATGTTACCATGTTAAAATTATTGATTTAATATATTACTTATACCAGATTGTGGATAATTCACACAGTGAACAAAGCAACCACTTTGTGTCATTTGAACACTGCTTATGCGCAAAAATTCGGGGAAACAGTTGTATTCATTACCTTAATAGGTAATATCATTAATTTTATTAGCGGGATTTGAAAAATTCCCCATTTATCACGGAGTATCATGGAGCAAATTGTATAATATTCAGCATGTATGCTTTTTCCGGAGGAGTTTCCATCATCAGACGAAAACGGAGGCGTAGATTTATGCAATGTGATGTTTTGTGGTTTTGTTTTCTAATCTATTTCATTTGTCAACCCTTTTTTTCTATAGTCTTGTAATGATTATACATATCACTGGCGAAGGGTGGATGTAGGCTTTTGAGGTTCGACATAAACCTTAAAACTTTAAAACGTCAATCTGAGGCGAAAGATCTTGGGATAATTTTTGATTCTTCATTATTCTTTCACTCGCATATAACTTCCACGGCTCTACGTGCGACTAAGCTTCTAGGATTCATCATGCGACAATCCAAACCATTCAAGAATCCTAATGTATTACGTACACTCTACGTCTCATTAGTGCGTAGCATTCTTGAATATGGGTCGATTATCTGGTGTCCTTATAAGGTTTCCTATAAGCTTATTTTAGAACGCGTCCAGAAGAAATTTCTTCGATGTCTTTATTTTAAAACATTTAACTATTTTCCTTTCGATAATTCGTCAGATGATTATTTTCCGACTGCCTTTCTACAAGGCATGCTTACTTTTCACTCTCTTGAATCTCGTCGGTCTCTTCTGCTGTTGAAACACTTTTGCCTGTTATCGCGAGGGATGGTTTCCAATCCTGGTGTCCTAATGAATTTGAATTTCCATGCGCCTGTCAATTACCTACGTGGTCGCAGTCATGATTTATTCTGGATTGGATCCGTTTCCTCGTGTCAAGCCTATCAGGCACCATTAGCGAGGGGTGCAAGACTAGTAAATGCGCTCCCTAAAGACATAGACATTTTCAATGATGTACTTTGCATTTTATTTTTGAAACTGTATTTTTCTCTATAAATTGTATATTTTCCGTTCTCAAAAATTATATTTTTCTGTATTAAATTATACTTAAGTATGTTTTGATTATTTTATTTTTTTTTGTTATTATTATTGTTATAATATATATATTTCTTTTTCTATATTCTCTTCTCTTTTGTGAGGGTAATGTTTGACTTATAATGTAAATCTCATGTTGTGTACGTCTTGAATTTAGATTTGTTATGTCCACAATGTTTTGTATTCTTAAATAAATAAAATAAATAAATAAACAGTGCACACTAAACTTTGTCAGTCATGCGAATTTGTTTTCATTGAAGTAAGACTTCAATATGCAGATAGTGCTGGTTAGTTTTTAAATAAAACATGCGTCAACCAAACCATAATAAATAATAGTAAAAAAAAATAGTTGAAATATTAAATTGTTAATATTTCATAGATATAAGAATATTTTTTATCTCTTATGGTGTAGTTAGGCAGGGTTTAATGATTTTTTTTAAAACTAACCAATACCATCTGTAATGTTCTTAATTTAACGAAAACAAATAAGTATGGTTAAAAAAGTGTGCATTATTTTTATCAGATTGACTGTCAATATCATACATAAAATGGCTTGGTTTAGGCAGGGTTTAATTGATTTTAAAAACTAGCCAAAACGATCTACAAATCGTAGTTTTAGTTAAATGAAAACAAATACAAATGATTGACAAAGTTTAGTGTGCACTGTTTATGTCGGATTTTAACAGCCTACCTCCACCCTTCGCCACTAATATAATGAAAACAAAAGCACAATAAATATCATTCATTGTTGAGTAAATATACCAAACGTTCTTACAGTTGTACTAAGTATTTTCTCCGGTGTTCAATTATATTTGTTTAAATTTTAAATAAAAGTCAGTTAGACAATTTATTTAAACCAGAGTTAAATTGTTTGTTAACTGTTGGGTTGTCAAAATACGGAATGTTTTTACACGAGTTTAAAATAAATTGTAACTACAAATGTAAGTATGAAAAGTATGAAGATGGCATTGACAAACTGCATTCTAACGCAAATATCTGTGAATTATTCAATACATTAGTATGCAAAGATACAAGAGAGACGCTAGCACTATTATAATATATCTAATCCTATATTATGTAATGTTTAATTTAGAAAATACTGTTTTTCTTAGAAAATATTGTCTAATAACTACAATATTATTATTTCTGATGAAAACATGCTGTTATCAGAAAGAATATTCATGTTACAATGAAGCTGTTCATAATATATAAAATTGTATTTATTTATACCTATATACCTATGTATTTTCTTCACGACAATAATTCTGCATTTATTTAATCTGATATAAATTAGTACGTACTTATTATTTATTATTATATTAAATACATTCTGTGAGATGAGGTAAACTATACTGAATTACGTTTAAATACAGACTATTCTTGGAATAAATATTTAATTAGTTTTTATTGATGCCAACTATAGATAGACTAGGGCACTGGATTCCGGGTTACGATGGTAGTGCTAGTTATTGATTATTTTCGAATGCTATTAGATAGCCTGTTTGCAGTATGTGCTCCGAAAGAGAAGTATGCTCAGGTTGGTTCAACTAGCTGTTGGGACCATCGGGGCGTTCGACTTGGTCACCACAAATACCAATTTGTTGCGTTTAAAGTGACGCGAAAATCTCTTCGCATAGTTTTGTATGTCCGTTAACTTTGTTTCTTTTGGTACCTATTAAGTATATATTTGTTAATTATAATGTTTTACTTTTGTTAGCTCACCGTGGTCCTTCCTCCAATAGGAACTTTTCATTAAAAAGTCTCTGTTAACTCAATCAAAACACACTTGAGTGCTTGGCGACCTCAGTCTTGGGTATCCTCTCTTAAGACATTCCCAGGCGTGAAAAACTGGTGATGCTTCACACCAAACGTAAGGCCTCATGATAGGTTTGATTAAAACCGTGTGTGGTGCGATGCGGGTTGGTTTGGAGGAGGTCTATATTTGTGTTGTTTGTAGTAATTGAAGATTTTTGATGGTATAAATCGTTCGAATCAATTAACGTGTTACCGTGTATTTCAATATAAAACAATCATCATTTTTTTACAAACAGTTTACCATTTGAAGTAGGTACAAAGCCTTGTACTACGATCGAAATTTACAGTTTCATATCAAGGCCCGACTTTAGTGGGCGCTAATTTTTATGTCTTAATAAATTAATTTGCAATATTAAATTGTATGTTTAAATTCATGTCAGATGTATTTTTGGATCAGTTGACAATATTACTCTAATTATACGAAATGCGTGGGCTTAGTCATTATTAAATTTAATTAGATTTTAGTCATTATTTATACTAACATAAATGACATGTCAGGTTTCAAGGATGGATGAAATTCAACCATTCAAGAGGATGCGAGAATTGTGAGATCTAGGTTTATACAACATACCTGAAAACGAGGCAGTGTAGGGAGCTTTCAGCAGACAAATAGGAGTGCAAACGGCTTCTGCAGATATCCTAAACTCACATTGGATTATGGTGGTGATGATGATGGTGATCAGTCGACAAAATCCAGTTATCCTGTAGTGTCTAAGAGATACAAAATGACCATGGTCTAAAAGGTCGCTAGATTGAAAAAGTAATTAAATTTGGCACTCATACATGGTAATGCAAAATCGTGCTACCGAGAAGAGTAAAAAGTTTGTGGAGATTTTCATCTAGTAGTAGATTATTAACAAGTGGAAATGATTTAAAACTAATAATATTTTTTTAATATTCAATACTGAATATACACAATATATTTAAGAATGTTAGATTCTTATTAATTTAAATACATAAAACCAAGTGCAAGTGCAGTGCAAAAACATCGTTTATAAATTTTGTTAACACCTGACGCCATCTATAATCATGTTAGTTATACAAAAATATTAATTACAAAAGATGACTGCTCTTTCATTGAACGAGTTTGAAATACCTTAGTTAACGTAGTTGTACGGAGTAACTCGCATGAATCATGGGTGGATCGATATCTTAAAATCAAGTCCAACAATAGTCAGGCCGCGGCACAAAACTATGAATTTAGATTGTAGTGCCAGCTATTAAGGCTACTGAGGATACCTCAGTTGAGGCATGGTCTAAAAAGATCGTGGCTAGGCGATGCGTGGATTGCGGGTCGCGGGTCGCGGGTGCAAATGACGCATGCCGAACGAAATATAATTTCTCATATAAACCCAACAATAATAATATATTCATTGACATGTTTTCTTTTTCAAGTAAATGGGTAACGTTTTTAGTCATCTTTACACGATTTAAGAATTAATACCTCCGTCGCCATCACGAAACAACTTGACGTATTCACACCGCGACGTTCACTCTCCGAACGCCAGCGAGTCCAAAATTTCGTCGCGCCTATAGTTGAAAATTATTTGTCGTTTCACTGAAGTATCGTCTTAATCAAATTTCGAATGCAATATGGCAAAATGTTTACAGGAAATTATGATTGTTTCATATTGAAAAGAATGTCAATATTTAATAATTAATTTGAACGAAATATTCAATTGCATTCTAACATAAGCAATAACTAACAATACCATCGGAACTCGCAATTATTTGCTTGAATAAAGAATAAGGCACTCACCTGGAATTTTAAAATATGCAAATGGTGTGATTTTACTATGCGATCATCGCCACCGAATTGAATGTGCACATTCAATAAAATTAATCGCAGTAATTTAATTTATGAATGAACACCTTGAATAAATACACCTAACTGCTATGCGAACATTGATCAACGAAATTACCACTTTACTGTTCCTGAGATTTTTCAAATTTATATATATTTTAAATGAATTATTGATTTTTTACAAACACTAGGTACGTCAGGCATGTCCAACTTTAAATTGACATTCCTCAACGTGAAAAAATATTTATAAATATTTAGTATTTGTCGTAAAAATCGTAATTGCACTAATCGTCTAATTATTATCTTTCTATCCTAAGAGCTAACTGCGCGACGGCACGAAGAACTACGCCTCAGTTTAAGGCACGGGGGTAAGCATGGTTATCTTTATCTCACTCTTGACGCGGTACGTGTGATGAAATATGAATCAATAATTAATACGACTTAGTCACGCGGGCTTCTTTATGACAAATTTGATAACTACTTTCATATAAGCTGGTCAATGAAATACAAATATGAATAGTTAATGTTTCTTCTTCAAAGCGTCAATAAAATTATATTATATTACAACTTAACTCTATACGTAGTACAGTATACATTTAAGGTTTTACAGCTTTATATATTTTACTCAATTTTTATGAGTCGATCTGTTACGTCCCTCAGGGAAGAAGGCAAAGGAATCAGGTGACTTGTGTTAAAAGGAACTTGTGGTGGTATACTGGTGTTCTCCTCCCTTTGTCTCCTTACCAGAGACTATGTGCAGCTCCTGAGTAGATGCACAGCTGTTACGGGGGGACATGCTCGTCAAAGGTCAAAATTGAGTTTTTATTGTATTTTCAAACCATGGTTCTGGACACTCCTTAAACGTTGTAGATAATCTATTTACATAATTTTGAAGCCTTATTATCATTTATAGTTATTTTAAACATTTGATGACTGCATAAAGTATTTTTGTTACATAAAATAGTATTCTTTTAAGCCTCTCGCTCTAATGTTTTAGAATATAGTCATATTTCGGTACATAACTGTGCAGTGGTGTTAAGATTTTTTACATTTATTAATTTTTAAACGCATTTATAAAACCATTAGCATAATTTATTACGAGATAATTTTTGTAAAATATTCACGATAAAAAATTATATTGATAATCTCTGTGATCCCAAATTTGACAAGAATTAGGCATTTTATTATTCAAAAAATCGGCAAGATTAACACATTTCAAGATGGTTCTAAAGATATTTATTATAAGCTATGTCTTTGACCATTCAAGTGTGATAAACATCTTATGAATAATGATTGCTTTATAATAATTATTGACCTAAGAATAAGGTAGTGTTTTTTTGAAATACGCCATTTCTTTTGTCATTCCCCAGTGGTTAAGCTACAACATACGGCCGTAGCCATAAATTGACAAACTATAATTAAAGTAGGGAGTAAAATGATATTGACGCGCGTGTTTGAACATGTACCGTTTAAAAAAAAAAAAAAAAAATCGGTTAAGTACATGTTCAAACACGCGCGTTAACATAATTTTACTCCCTACTTTAATTATAGTTTGTCATTTTATTGCTACGGCCGTATGTTGTAGCTTAACCACTAGGGAATGACAAAAGAAATGGCGTATTTCAAAAAAACACTACCTTATTCTTAGGTCAATAATTATTATAAAGCAATCATTATTCATAAGATGTTTATCACACTTGAATGGTCAAAAACATAGCTTATAATAAGTATCTTTAGAATCATCTTCAAATGTGTTAATCTTGCCGATTTTTTGAATAACAAAATGCCTAATTCTTGTCAAATTTGGGATCACAGAGATTATCAAAATAATTTTTTATCGTGAATATTTTACAAAAATTATCTCGTAATAAATTATACTAATGGTTTTATAAATGCGTTTAAAAAGTAATAAATGTAAAAAATCTTAACACCACTGCACAGTTCTGTACCGAAATATGACTATATTCTAAAACATTAGAGCGAGAGGTTTAAAAGAATACTATTTTATGTAACAAAAATACTTCATGCAGTCATCAAATGTGTAAAATAACTATAAAGGATAATAAGGCTTCAAAATTATAAAAATAGATTATCTACAACGTTTAAGGAGTGTCCAGGATCATGGTTTGAAAATGCAATAAAAACTCAATTTTGACCTTCGACGAGCATGTCCCCCCTTGGCCGTCTTGAAGGTCTTGTATTTATACTTGATGACAAGAAGAAGATCAGCAAACAATAAAGCTTACACGAAAGTTAAAAAATTAAAGTTTATTCAACGGAAATGCAAGTACATAGGGGACAAGATATATGCGTTTAATTTATAATAATAGACAAATTCGCGGAGTGCGGGGCCCTTTGTATACACTTTGGTGATATCATATTAATTAATTTATTGACGTATTGTGTGTGATATCCAGACGTGGGTCCATTGTACTATGCAGCGGCGAAGGGTGGAGGTAGGCTGTTAAGATCTACTATAAATAGTGCACAACTTAACTTTGTCAGTCACACGTTGGTATCTGTTTTCATTGAAATAAGACTGCAATTTACAGATGGTGTTAGTTTTTTTTAATTCAATTAAACCCTGCGAAAACCAAAACATAATAGATAATAATCTAAAAATACTCGTCCATCTATAAAAATTATGCAAATCAATCACATATAACTTTAGATATTTTATAGATATAATAATATATTAATATATTTTTTTCTTTTATTTTGTTAACTGTCAATTCATGGTGGAACTGCATTGTATTGTTATTTAAATTTAATAAAACGCATTTTTTTGTAGTACTTATCCCACTTTTAATAAATAGATTAGCACCGGTTTCATCCGCCTCAGAGGGACATTTTCAACCGGTTCTAATCTATTTATTAAAAATGGAATAATTACTAAAAAAAATGCGTTTTTTTTAATTAAAACAACAATATATTAATCTATTATAGTTTAGTTTAGACAGTGGTGTAATATGTATTCTTAATCCGACGAAAACAAATAAGTATGAATGAAAAAGTGTGCACAATTTTGTAGTATCGCCCAAAGTATACCAAAACTATTGTGGTTTGGTTTAGGCAGGGATTAATTGATTTTTAAAAACTAACCAACACCATCTGTAAATTGTAGTCTTAGTTCAATAAAAACAAATACGTATGACTAAACAAGTATAATGTACACTATATATGGCGGATCTTAACAGACTAACTCACTACGTTTGCTGGCCCATACTTTATATTATAATGTATATATGAAAACTTTGCTGGTTGCAATAACTTTTTATTATTATATTTTAAATTTCTGTAATCAACATGTAACTGTTTGTTTTCCTTAATAAATAAAATAAAAAAATAAATAAAAAATACTTGTTTAGTAAAGTTAGAATAATTCTGTAGGTATTCCATCATATTACATGGCTATTGTTTATTAACCCTTATTAACAGCAAAGTTTGGTAGGTATAACACACTCTGAAATTTGGTAGGTCATAATATTATGACAGATCGACCAAAATTCACCCCGCGATCGACGCATTGGAAACGCCTGCACTACGTTATTGCCATGTTATATTATTCGTTTACAAAACGATCGTGAAGGATAATTAAATCAATATCTGATAGACATCCCTTTTATTTTCGACAGACAAAGATTTTCAATATACATTCACTCTCTTCGTTTCACGCGTGTTTCATTTCGACAGCCAATACGCGTGGCCATTTTAAAACGGCGTATATTTCGCAAATTTGATTCGACATACATTAAGAAATACCATGCTGCAAAGGAGGAATAATTCGCCGAAATTGTATCGCCAAATTCGTATATTAAATTTTCCATCAATATCAATTGAGTTACGCTCACAAAGGCAGGAGAGAAAAAATATGGAAAGAAAATTTCGAAGACTGGCAACACCTAACTTTATTGTTCGGAGGTTTTTCCTATTTCGGCAAAGTAAAAATTCCGGCTTATAAAGAATAGAAATGTTTTCATATTCATGAAACTTTCGGTGGGTAAAGGAATTATTTATTGAGAAATACATTTCGAACCTTTGCAGTATCGACCGGAAAGGTTTTGTAAAAAAAAAAAAATGGAAAATACCCAAACGGAAAGTGACCTAACATTACTTGTAATAAAATCGTGTTTGTAAATTTTCCTGAAATTTTCCCTACTGTAAAGCCGCAGTATACTGGTAGCAAAAACTCGAGATAAATCGAGTATTTAAGTTTATCACGACTCGTAAAAATGATTTAATTACGAGAATTTTATTTTGTGTTATTATTAATGCTGTATAGTGGCACAATTTAGACTCGAAATTGCACAAATTTCGATTTCTTTTACTGCGCACGAATTATGTATTAAGGTGACGCATCAGTGAAACGCCAAATAATTTCCAACTGTAGGCGCGACGAAATTTTGGACTCGCTGCCATTCACTGAGAGAATCTCGAGCCAGAAGCACGTCACTTTGCTGCGTGATGGCGACGGGTCAATTAATTCTAAAATCGTGTAAAGATGACTAAAAACGTTACCCATTTACTTTAAAAAGAAAACATGTCAATGAATATATTATTATTGTTACTAATAGAACAATAAACAGAACATAAAATGAACGTATGTTGGATTTATATGAAAAATAATATTTCGTTTGACAGGTGTCATTTGCACCCGCGACCCGCAGTCCGCGCATCGCCTAGCAACGATCTTTTTAGACCGTGCCTCAACTAATGCATGGCCTTAAGTAATTAAATTTAATTATTATTTTACCGTTATTATTTTGGACTATTTTTACATGAAACATATTGCACCGTTTCTCTCGCTCTAATTACGTCATATTTTCTGTCTATCTATAACTATCAAACTTCACACCTACATGGTATAGTTATAGTCGTATATTTAAGTAACATAAGAGGTAAGCATACATTAAAAAAAAGTTTGAAAATCATTACTCTAATCCACTGAAAACAAGTTGTTAGAATTTGTTCTGATTAAAAACTGTATATCTGGCTTCAGCCCAGCTTATTGATGGGTTCGAAGATACCATGCAGTACTCTCCGTTCAAATGAGCGCAGCACACTTTCATGATTACGATCATGCACAAGGTTTTTGAGTCTTATATGACAACTACAACATGGCGACCCTCGTGATCCAGGCAGTGCGCTCTCACCCGGAAGCTCTTTCTCCAAACCTGGGTGTTTGTGTGATCGTTTCGCTTCTAATACTACCCATGACCTGTTCAGGCCTTGTACATATGGCGCAATTTGACTCGCGTGTAATAAGTCGCACATTTTACAAGTACGTGTTACCTTATTGAGCCGTCCACATGCACTCATGGTGTGACGTCTGTCGCGCGACAAGCGCAAGCTAATGCCGGTCAACACTGGCAACATGTCGCCGGCAACCTCGTTAAATTTTACGATAAGTATGATAATTATCGTAAAATTTAACGAGGTTGTCGGTGACATGTTGCCAGTGTGGACCCGGCATAATGCAAGACTCTCGAGAACGCGAACTTTATAGCCATTCCAAAATAAATTACGTCACCTAGCTTGTATACTGCCGAGAATACATTGCAAATTATCACGAAATACAAAATCCCAGAAAACGAGTATCACAATTGAGTTGTCGGGTTTTTTCTTGCATTCGCGTTTGTTTTTTATGCCAATTCAAAAATGAATTATGTCACATAGCTTGTTCACTGCCAAATGAAACGCGCTATCTAGGCGGAGCACATTTTTGGTAATCGAACGTAAAGCGCGGTGGGACACGCGCCATCTGGACTAGGTCTTACATTTCATATTATGTATATTTATTTAAACTTTTAATTTATTAAAAAAGTAAATAATGGTTTTAGTATGTTGTACAGAATGAATTTAAAGAACTAACCCAATTCTTTGGAACGTAGTACCAACCTACGCTAGGCATCACTGAAGCAACGTTTGTTAAAACTAAATTGCATAAACAATGTTAACTAGAATAGTGTTACTACAGTTGCGTCGAGTTTATATGTGCGAGAACTTCTTACTTTGTTTCTCTTTTTGTCCAGAAATAGGCTTTCATAATACAGCCATGTTCCGTTGATATTGCGCAAGGCTCGAATGAAATACGAAGCCCAATAAATTTCCCTTTTAATGCGACCAACGATATTTTATCTGTCATACGACACAAAATAAATTCATAACAATATAACCATGTGGCGAGCCATGCCAATTCGACTATCAACTACCCGGGTATTTGTATGTCTTTATAAAATGGAGATTTCGAGTATAAGAATAAACTCAGAATATATTAAATTAATAACATGCCTGAAGTGTGGAGGAATTTTGTTTACAAGGATTAGTAGCTCGACCAATATCTCCTCATTAGTGAAATGATTATCACAGGAAATCCTCATCATAATTACGCCAATACAAGACGTATTTCGACGGTCTTTTAAAACCGTATCCACAATCGTGTCCGGAAATTTGTACGTATGCAGTTTGCGCTATCACACTTCATCGTAAAATGTTCTATCGGAAATATATGGTCGTGTAGTACTGAGATAAAATTCATGTCTAAATTAAACACGGTTCTTGTAGGTTTACAGGAAGCCAGAAACAAATTTTGAAAATAGTCGATATCCTGGATTATTTGTTAGGTTATGTTAGGTTAGGCTATGTTCATTATTGTCTGCAATGCTCTACAAACAACGCGTAATTTTTTCATCTCAGTGTTATAAAGATAACCGATAAAAAAGCTCACGGCGAACTGTGCTACAGTGAAATATACCTAATACATAAAATTTACATGTACCACAAAACCCACAATGTAGCACTTGATCAACCAACTTATATATTGTTTTCAAATTCAGCTTTTAATTCAGGTAAAAGTAAAAGGTAGCAGTTACATAAGCCAATTACGATTCTATTCGTTACGTAATTTTCGTAGGTGACTTAACATCTAAGGCGTTACTGATCTTATACTACTGGTACTGAAAGCTCACGGCTAACTGTGCTACGGTGAAATGTAATACGTACAATTTATTTGTAACCCTCCAGACTGCTGAGAAAGAATTGAAGAACTCGTCTCTTGCAGTTGACCGAGAAACGATATTGATTCGGCATGCTTCATTACACCCACTTCTATACACCCACGATGGCCGCGTGGCTTAAGCGCTGGCCTCTCGTGTCGAGAGTCCCAGGTTCGAATCCTGGGTCTGGCAAGTACACATATTGTTTTTCAATTTGTGTATGAGTCAGAGTATGGACCTAATAGGTTGAGCAAGTGGCTGACATACATTTCTCGTAAAAAACAAAATCTGTTAATACAAACCTCTACTCTGTGGAGACCCATATGATCCTACTAGGATCGGACATGGTCGGAAAAAATAGGATGAGGAGATAATTATACTGCAGGTTGGTCTTCAATCTTCATCAGAAGATGATACCAAAAGAAGAAGATAATAATATATCACAACCATCGGAAGATGATCTGGCTTGTACCTACTATTACGTGAGAAATTATAAAATACTCAAGTCAGTGATAAAGTACCGTGTCCGGTAAATTGTACTCTTATTGAAATAATAGATAGCAGAATATCATTGAGACCGGATGTACGTTCTACGTTCAGCGATTTACTGGGCGGGCGGTAATTTGTGCGAATTTAAAAAAATATCTGGTGTTCCTTTGAGATTCAGTGCTTATTTGTAGGTAGTAACTGAACATTCCAAAAACGGAAACCTAGAACTGTAAATGTGACTGTTTATTGACCTAAAAATAATTTATTGTTATTTTTGTAAAACAAGTGATTGTTTAAATCATTTTATTCCCCCACATATTCACATATACAGTACACTCTCAGTAATCCGTCGCTCGATTATCCGACAACTACTATAATCCGCCGTTATTTTTACTAGTTGAAAGCACAAAATCAAGCTCTATAATTCACCAGTATTCGATTGTCAAATTCAGTAGTCCGCCGCGTACAAACAACGCAGAGACGAGTTTATTTTGGAAACTTTTCCTTCGTAAAACGTACATTCATCGCGAATAAAGTAATGTACCAGAGAGGAAAGTGCCCAAGGACCGCATCACTTATGCCGTGCTCCACAATGTAACCGGGACACACAAAATGAAGCTTTTGGTCATAGGGAAAGCCAGGAATCCTAAGCCATTCAAAAATATCTGCCGAACTGGTTGTGTCAAGTGATTTTCTCGAACTCTAGCTCTCGAAATGGAAAAATTTATAAACCGAAGCGCTCGACTCATTTTCGGAAAATATTGACATAGTGAAGTATCAAATTTTATTTATATTATAGAAAGAAGTGTTTTAGATTTTTTGTTATATGGGCTGTCTAGCTCAGACGCTGAAATTATTTTTCCACGAGACGGAGCGACAACTTTACCGATTTAGTGAACCGGAACGGCGCTCCGGTGCGCTCCGGTCCATTTCGAGCCCTGGCTTATTATTTAGTTAATAAATTTAGTTATATGTATAATTTAGTAAATACTATTTAGTATAAACTTGATTATAAATAAAACCATAATTTGCTAGTACAAATTTCTCAAAAAAACTCATTTTACGAAATACCTGTTTTAATTTTTACCATATTTTATATGTATGCACTATAATCCGCCGCTTTGACTAATTGGACACTTGTCTGGATTAAGGAATGGCGGATTACTGAGAGAGTTCTGTACATATATGTACAGTACAATAATTATGAAACAGTAAATATGAGACATATTATTATGTATATCAAATGATACACACACGTCATATATTATGTATATATATATTGATTTTGCTCACGAGACCTAATAAAAGTAGATATTTAATATAAAATTTGAGGAAGAATTGCTTTGTTCTGAAAAAAAAATATTTCCCGTAATATCTTCACAATGAAAGTATTTTTTTTTATTTGACGCTGATTGTTGATAAAAAAATATATTGAAAACAAATATTTCGATATATTTAAATAGTGATTCTCGAAATACTCGATTACTCGGCTATTAAAACAGTCGAGTAATTCAACATTCGTGTATGCAGCAAAATAGGACTAAAAGCTTGGACTTTATCAGAGAGGGGTCAAAATAACTAAGAATTGGCAAACATTCCGAAGCTCTTTCTAGTAGGAGCTTTTGCATGAGGAATATTACAAATAAAATAACATGGAGTCCACTAAAACTTGGCACTGCTATTTCAAATATCTTCCTGCAGCTTTTGAATATTTTTCATAAATTCCCAGTGACCAGGGGGAAGCTTTCGAGATAAAATCTCATGTTGTTTTGAGAGGAGAAATGGAAATGGGGTGACTTTTGAATTGTTTTTTGGAAGAGGGTGGCATATTTGAATCTGCATGTTATTATCTTAAATTTATGAGACAATATTTATTGCTTTTTATGAGTATATACATAATCGTGAATAAATAAATTCATTTTGACGGTTGCAGACTATTGTAGGTATCAATGGCGAAGACTCCATACTAGCCGATTATTTGAAGCCTACATTCTTAAGAAGAATATTTTTAATTGCATATTGACTTATTTATATAATCACTTGATTATATATTCTATAAAATAATTTATTTTGTCAACGAGAGATGCCGTATGTGTAGGAATGTATTACACAGATAATGACAACATAGTCTGCAAAGGTTTTAAAAAATATACCACAGCCCACCATCTGTCTTGACGTAAATAACGGTCGGATTATGTTTCAAATAATTCTCATTTTTTTTCATATGGACTTTACGTCACGTAGCCCTGCCCAGTCTATCGAATTGTATGAACTAAGGTAAGCTTCGATTGCAGAGCCTAAAACCGAAAAAAATTATATGGTGTTCAATCGAATATTAATAAATATAGAAATATTTAAAAAATAAAAAGAACTTTTGTCTAATGATTTTTGATGTGTATAAATGTATTGAAAAAACACGTAATTTAAACTGATCGCTTAATTTTATGTCGTCAGTGAGTTTTTGAAGTTTCATTAAATTATTGTGTCGTTGTCATTAGTGTGTACCTCTTCATTAGTAGGAATATCGTATTATCTTCTTATTTCTCGAAAGTATACCTGACAAGTATGTTCTTTTTATCAGATCTCCACAGCCTACCTCTTTCCAAAAGTCACCCGTCGCCACTGGTAGGTATAATATATAATTATTGTATAGTAAAATAACAGAGTATTACCACGTAAACTAAGGTTCATTTAATAATTACAAATTAGTTTTCCATTCAATATCTATGATATATACCTACTTAATCTAATTTTATAACAATTTGTTAATCTACCTAGTTATAACTGAATATTGATACCAAAGATACATATTATACGGAAACAACAAAAAACCTTGTTATATGATACTGGCTCTACAGTTTTTGGTAATATTCTATTTTCAAATTCAAAACCTTGATTTTTTATAGTTACATAATGAATCAATCCCGTATACCAGGCACGAACGATGGTTTTTGCTCGATCGTACCATAAACCCATGGGAATTAAGTCGTGTAACGTAAAATGTAAAACACGTGTAATAAAATATGATTATATTGAGATTTTTAAGGGGAAACAATCACGCTAAAGTGTGAGTTGTTTTCAAGTCATGATGATTCCCACCTGACCTCGTTGTATCACTTTTAGTTGTTTGTATTAAATAACAGACGATATGTGGCAAGAGTGAGAGGAAGTGAAGATTTAAATCCTCGCTCTTTAAACTAAGGCGTATTTTCTTCTTACCGTCGTGCAGTAGGAAAATAGTTGGACAATGAGTGCAATAAATACGCAAAAAAACGACCAAAACTTATCATTTTCACGACAATTGGGAAATTGGGTAATGATGGTAAAAGATGGTAAAGACAATAAGTTGTTGTTTAATTTGGAATATCTTATTGTCATCAGCAAATTATAATTGTATACGAAGAATGTGGTAGATCACTGCCTGTTTAAAGTTTCATGTCCCTGTCGTATTACATTGAATTGATGATCATAGAAAAGAGATATTTAGATTGTATAATATATTCCTGAAATTATTGAAGTATTTCTTTAAAAAAAAATGGAGGTATTTGCCTATACAGGGATCGATAGGTAAATACTACTGATATCTAATATAAGTATATTAAATTATAAACTATTTATACATATATTTACTAAAGTAATGATCGTAAAAATTTAGAAGTAAGTACAAAAGAATGACCCAATCACTAATTCCTACAGGAATGAAAATGTTCCATCTACTTAGTGAAAAGCTATTGAATTTATATGACATTATCTTCCCTTTATAAATTAAAATTGAAATTCGATTTCCATCAAATATCCTCAGTATATAGTATATTAATTGAATATTTAATTAACTGTTCATTAGAAATTAAATCAATTAAGATTATGTTATTAATCTTTTTAAAAGTGGACATCCGCTGTTTTTTTTTTGTATTATGTATGCAAGTGGCGAAGGGTGGAAGTAGGTTCTTAAGATCCACCATAAATAGTGCACAAAAAACTCTCGTCAGTTATACGTAGTTGTTTTCATTGAACTAAGAATACAGTGTATTTTATAAGTAAACGAGTATTTTTTGACTATGGTTTTCGCTGGATTTCATTGAAATTTAAAAACAAACCAACACCATCTGTAAATTGTAGTCTTAGTTCAATAAAAACAAATACGTATGAATAACATAGTTTAATGTGCACTTTAAATGTCAGATCTTAACAGCCTACCTCCACCCTTCGCTACCGATGTATGCATTTTTCTTTAATAATATAGTCATAAGTGTCGCAAAACTTAGGCATTGTCCATATGGCGCGAGTACCAAAAATGTGCTACACTCATATAACGCGTTTTATTTAGAAGTGAACAAGCTAGTTGAAGTAATTCACTTTTGAAAGTGCATAAACTGCATAAAATATGCATGAAAGTGCATAAACTGCGTAAGTGCATAAACGTGATTGACACACGGCTCCTGAGATTTAATATCTCACAATATACTAGCAAGATTTTATATTCTTGTAGGTATAGAAGCTAGGTGACGTAATTTATTTTGAAACGGCTATAAAACTGTCATTTCGAGTGCAAGGCGATCTTAATTAATTTTAGGATGGTTATAAAAACATCGCGTTATCAAGAAATCGCGCGACAGATGATACGCTGTAAGTGCATATGAACGGCTCAATGAGGTCTCATGTACCTGAGATGCGCGCAAGTCAAATCGCGCCATCCGGACAAGGCTTTGGGAACAATTTGATAAATGCCACCGAAAAAGGGGGCAATGGATGGATATATCGCATAGTGAGTCCTTAAGACACTTAACGGTCACAGAATGACCTTAAGACATGCTGGATAAATTTTTTAATAGACTACGATCAATCGAAATACATAATAAAATGATAAGAACCGATAGAAGTTTAAGGACCTACTGAATACCTTCATACCTCATTGATGATGAAACTAATTTATTGTCCATTTGGTTGGCTTAATAATTTGAACCGTTCCGTTTATATTATTAAACGTCCATTTAAGGGAGAGGTATACCAGCAGAGAACCTAGGGGAAAAATACAAAGCTTGCAATTTGAGATTTTTTTTATAATTTACAATTTCAATTATATTAATTAATAAATATATATCTGAAAATATTACATAGATTTTTTTATTTATTTTTTAATTCAATGATAAACTAATAACATACATAAACAATTGTAATAAAATGTGAATTCGTTGCAGGGTCACATTTTATTATTACATTATATCTTATGGTCATTTTTATTATTTTAATTTAGTTTATTAAGTTTTCAATTTTTCGTCGTATAGAGTTTTGACTAATTCATCGTTTTAATATTTTTTATATTTATTTAAAAAAATATAAATGTGTATAACTTGAAATCCTTTTTATTTTCAGGTACATATTTATTAAATAATACGTCGAAATTGTAAATTATCAAAAAAAATCTCAAATTGCAAGCTTCGTTTTTTTCCGCTAGGTTCTCTGCTGGCATGCCTCTCAACCTTAAGGGACTCACCAGAGTTAGAAAAAATCATTGAAAACAAAAAACAAAAGAAAAGATTATGTTGACATTATAACAATTGAAATCTGATTATTTTTGAATGTACGATTGTATGTATTGTGTATGACAAGCAATATAGATATGGTTTTGTTAGTTATCTGTTCAATTGGTGATAGTATTATCAAAAATAACTTACTTTATGTACATGTATGTGTCAAAACACATGACATTCAACCAGAGGAAGCAGGCCAAAAATGATCCTTGGATAATGTAAGCTGAAACAAAGAGAGAAACACAAATTAGTACATATAATCAATCAATAATATCAATACGATGTAGTAGGGCAATGGCGACATAAAGTATACATACATTTGACGTGCGGTTCATAGATTCAGTGGATACGACGCATGTCTTAATAATTCCAAAATAATTATATCCATAAAAACAATAATAAAATAATTATTGAAAGTATAATAAAGTGTACTAATTAATATTATTAATTAAATTGTTTTGAGTAGGTATTGTCATTTCCCTTCATTTTCGAAAGTGGAAAGATGCTGTCACTTTTATTTTTGTATGGTTTTTCGTCTGGATTCAGGACTTGGAGGTGGATAAATTACACACCGGAATTGTAGTGGAAACGGCAAGGTTTATTTACGTTAATATCTACTAATGGTTACATTTTTTTATAATTTATTTTATGCGTAGCGCGAGTTAACAATGTTTACTGTCTGACCATCTGCCGCGTATTGTCCGCCATTTTTTTTATTTCGCTTTCAACGGAAAGCGCTGTCGAAAAACGGCGACAATGGCGACGTTGCAGATATTTTTAAACGGCCGCAATTTACAGCATTACCGGCTTTATTATTATTTATTTTCGTGATCAACCCTTACTATTTGTCGGTTTGGTACCGATTTGAGCTTCCCCAGATTCACAGAGACATCCCCAAATGGAGACCATTTGGGAATGTAACAGTATGTTATATTATTTATTGATTTACAGAATACATACTTTCCTCATAAATTTACCTACTTAGGGAATAATTTGAATACGTCAGTCAATGGGTATTTTGATAAATAAAATCACGTGTTTTGAAGAGCACGCCCGATCTGAAAAGTCACCGCACGCAACTACTATATTATACACAAATTCAATAGAATGATAATTTTTGAAACAGTTCTAGTCTAAAAAGTTTGGTATGTATGTATGACAGTCACAGAACAAATTTAATAAATATGAATCTAAAATCAGTTTCCATTGACGATTTGATACGAGATTTTTCTTCTTCATAAAACCCAAAAAAATATAAAGCCTCCTAAATATCTAACGTAAATATTGAAAATAACGTCTTTTTAACACTTTTTTAAGTTTATCCTACATTTATCGACACTTGAGAGTTTCAGCTCGCCCAGAAGGCAAACTCACTTCTCACTATATTACCTGATTTTAGTAGTGACCTTTGCCTATACAATTTCGGCGGCTGATACTTGTTTTTAAGGTCCATTGATTAAAATGGGATAATCTCAACAGAGTGAATACCAAACATACTTACTAAAAAGACAAATAAATTTATTACGACGTGTAAGCCACTTAAGAAGTTCAAAAGCTTTTGTGGTCCCTAATTTGCAATATATTTTAAACGTCTTGCATCTGTGGAGCAAGCTAATAGGTAATAATCAAACACAGATGGTATGTAATAAAGCCTTCATTATTGAGTGGATATATGATAAAAATCAAAATGAATATAATATATATATATTGCGAATAATATCAGAGACAGAAACGCTAACAAAGGAAATCACTTCAGATAATTGGCCATAGAATAAAATAATAGCCTACATGGTTATAATAGTTTTTTGTATGAAATTGCTTTTCTGGTATGGTGAAAAGAAAATTGAACTTTCGATTCTAGAGGCGATAAAAGAAACGTATTAACTAAATAGGAGTCTGAAATTAGCTGCGCTTCCAAGCGTCGATTTTCACGAGATTTCCCCATCAGGTTATTTTACACAAAGCTTTCCCGCTAAAAGGGTATAACCAGCATTTAAATTCTCGAATTTCAAGTTATTATTTTTGTACGTGACGCTTTTAAACCACGGCGATATTAATTATATACATTTCTTGTCTATTTTTATACAAAATACAATTTAATCTTATTTTTATTTGAAATCAAATACTTTATAATATTTAGAACTTTGGTTAACGATTCATAAATCCTAATGGAATTTAGTTTTGTCTATTCCATTTGAGTCGTTTTTTGCAACCTGGGTTTCGCCTTTCGGCATCTTTAGGCACTATTATATACACTCACAAAATATTTAACAAACGCGTTTTTAACCGTTTCATCTAGATACATAAAATCAGTTTGATCAAGTATTATATACGTTAACCAATTTCTATATTTACAGTGCAAGTAATATAATATGTGCTTTGTTATAAAGTGTTTAAAGTTGCACACTTTATTTCGTTTAAAATCTAGATTTAATTATATTACTAGTTTAAATTCTAAATAAGTTAAAAAAAATACAAATAATATACTAAGGTAAGTAATATCTACCTATATTATGCGCTAACGAAAACGAGAAAACTCATACATAAATGACAGATCGCATTGTATAAAAAATTGCAGGCAAATACTCTTCTAGAATAAGCATTACGTTTAAATGTAAATATATAATTGCATGGTTCCGGTCTAGTGGCGGCAGGTTATATGAAAGTATGGTGAAGTAGGCAAGTATGGTGAAAAAGTATGGCGAGGCAGGCTGGTAATCAATTTGCGGCAAAATTTCCACGTTAACATTATATTATATTGGTACGTTATAATGACCAAAGTAAATCCTCCGTGTTGCCCTGCATTTTTTTTATCGCGTCGCTATTTCTCGTAAGTTGTCGGCTATTGTTGGCCTGCTTCATTCAGTTGTATGAGAAAGCCGATTACTTGCCCCTCTTTATATTTAATACCTCTATGGTTCCGGTCATTGGGCTTTATGCATCACACATAATATTATCACACCGACCTCATCAGGCGGCGGATAAAGCCGCGCCGCAGTAGTAAAAGATATGAATTCGGCTGGAAACACGGTGAAAGATATTAATATCGCAATACAATTCTTAAAAACTACTTTTTTATTTTTTCCCCATAAAAAAAATATTTAGCACGTCGAAAAATTTTGGCACGCGTAAATAAAAACGTTCTCCAACCCTAGTATACACCAATGACAGGAATAAAATGCGTATAGTTTTATATTTGTGTTTGAATTCTGTATCATACATAAATAATGTACTCCGTACCTCATTTAATCTATTGTTGTTTGATCAATGTTTATTCTAGTAGTTTAGTCTTTTTGTTATTACATTTTTTTTCATGATTTCGTTTTTGCCTTAACGCAACATGTTGATATTTTACAAACAATTCTATTATTGTCATAAAACAATAGTTAGGCCTTTATGATCGGCCAGAAGCGATATCCATCTATGGGCGATGCAGCCAGCGCTTATCTCACTTTTGCAAAAATAACTTCCGATGCAGTGTAATGCGGAAATTATCTGATTTCAACGTCACGCTAAGAGCAGCGATTTTTTTTAAAAACATTCAGAAAAACTCTGTGGAGCATAAAAATGTTCCTACTTCGTAGAGTCAAACATAGCTTGAATTTGTTTGAGAAAAACTCGAGTTCTAATGCTGCAGACCTTCAATAATTTTAATTAACTCTGAGTTTGTATTTTTAGTTCGTGATTTACAAAATCTACAGTAAAATTAAACGAAATTTTTGATTACATACTATTTTTTTTAGATTTAACGCATGGTTGTTGCTTTAGACAACTTTCTGATAATTTAGCGGTTGCCATTTAATTGTGTTTTCTCATTTGAGTATTTTTATTGTATACAGTTATTAAAATGGCGTCTGTCTACATAACATAATATTATGTAAAGAGTGTAAATAATATTTATTATACGACGTGTTCAATACTGCTAGTGTTTCGTGTTAGTGTTTCGCTTCAGACCAACGAACGTGACCTAACTAATATTGGTTGGACCAATTATAATTATATATATATTATATTCGACCATGTCCGATCCAAAAGGATCATATGGGCCTCCACAGAGTAGAGGTTTTGTATTAACAGATTTTGTTTTTTTTTTTTTACGAGAAATGGATGTCAGCCACTTGCTCAACCTATCAGGTCCATACCCTGAATCACACACAAATTGAAAAACAATATGTGTACTTGTCAGACCCAGGATTCGAACTTGGGACCCACTGCGTTATAGTTCAACGCTTAAGCCGCGCGGCAACCGTGGGTGTAATATAATATTATAATTATGGTGGCCCTCATTCCTTTTTTCCTACCTACCAAAAATCAAAGTTATTGTCGCAAGACCAGGCGACGTGATGGCAGTTACTTTAAAACAGCGGACGCGCCTTGGCTTGCTAAAGCTAAGCTGTCGTTAACCACAGAGTGACTCATCCAAAACGCATCTGTTTGACCATCATTGCGCTAAATCTGATACGGGTTGAGCTTGCTACAACATCATCATCATCATTTATCACAAAATCAGAACATTTTCCGCTGAATCCGAAAATGCTGTCACTATTCACTGTTTATTAGAAAAAGCTACATCAGTTAAACTGTTATAGTAACGTTCCACTTAGAAAACTTATAAATAAAGGTTATATAAAAACTAAATTTTTGTATTGCTTCTTTTATTTGTCATCCGTTAGAATGTGCCGCCTCTAAGCAGTGAATGACCTGCTTACTTACACTGGACCTAATGGGTACGGTACATAGCGAAGGGCCGAGAAAGGGAGACGAAAATGGTACAAGAAAATAACCTTATTATACAATGGGAAATCATGAATGAAAATATTTCCCATGGTGTATTATATAATGGACTTATTAAATACCCAATCAAAGAAATAAATCATTATAGGAAAACAAAATAGTTTTAACCCATTAGCGACGGACGCGCTTTATATACGTTAAAGTGAATAGACTATTTGAAACCGCATTCTAGATGGTAAATGGAAACTGCTTTGTTCTCTATGGACTTCCTCTAAAGGCTCGATATTCTATTGTTTACGTATTATTCCGATTTTATGGTATTTCCAAACACAGGCCAGAATTTAGATAATTTTAATTAAACATTAAAACGATTTACATAATTCGGAAATATTAGAAAGAAATCTTGCAAGTACATTGGCCGGCATCAAGATTTTTTTTCAATATACTACTGAAATTAACAAATTATATATTCAAGACGTTCGCTACATGACATGAAAAAACCAAAGCCATATGTAACAGTATGTATTGACAATATTTATACAAAAATATAGTAATTAGAAAAGTAAACATAAACATAGCAAAAAAGTAAGTATATGAAAGTACTTATACAGTGACGTCCCGTGGGGGTAGGCAGATTGAGCGTCGTTTGGGAGCGGCAGTTATTCGAAGGGCGGCAAATTGAGGAGAATAATTTGGTATATATACCTATATAAATAGCTACCTAAGCTGAGTACTTAATAACGAAAATATCTTTAAAAATTACGCTCACTGGTTGGAAACAAAATGTATTAATTAACATAAAAGGTTTAACGGGACTGTATTTTTTTTGTCGGGTTCGCGATGTCTAGTTTACTTTCATTGCCCTTCGACGTCCTTGGTGACCAAAAATGACACGAGCACGGATGATAAAAAATATTTTGAAAACAATGGGGCGGCATTATGGCGCTGCCCAGGGCGGCATTTTGTCTAGGGACCTCACTGTACTTATATCTAATGAGTTAAGTAGACCCTATTTAAATATATATATATTATATTAAACAGAGTCAACCTAAGCCCATCATCATGTAAGTGAAATATAATATGAATGTTTATGTGATTTGGATATTTCCGTAACAGCTATTGCCATTCCAAAGGCATTTAAGCTCTGCAAGCTCTCGATTTCTAAGATAGTTATCGGGAGCATACAGGTCAATTCGAGAATGACAGAGTTCTTATTTATACCATATATCTATATGTCGAAAACATATAATAATATAAAAATATTGTAATAAATCTGTGACTCTCCACAACATAATATTATTGAATCATAAATTTACACTATCTAATAATAGCTTTGAAGTCTGTTTATTTTACAATTATAGCTAAAAAAAATAATAAACCAAAGCTTATAGACTATAATATTATTATTATTAATTCCGAATAAGTAGACTTTCATCTCGATTCTTGAATTAAAATAATTAAAATAATGGAAAATGTTATGTAAATTCTAATTGAATAAAAGTTTTTACTACCTATCCGGTTTGGTGTTGCCACCGGGGCTTCGCCTTTCGGCATCTTCAGGCACTATGCGCATAATATCATGATATCAAATTATTACGATATAATAACGTGAAAACCTCATTATCTATGTACATGAAGTAAAGGAGCAAGTGTAAAAATATTTTTTTAACGGCCCACATGCTCACCGTACGTCAAAATGGAGCCTTTATGCTATTTTTTTCATGTTCAAACACGTTAACATGATCTTACTCGCTACTTCATTTATCGTTTGTCAATTTATGGCTACGGCCGTATGTTGTAGCGTAACCACTGCGAAATGCCAATAGAAATGGTGTATTTCAAAAAAATACTACCTTATTCTTAGATCAATAATTATTATAAATCAAACATTATTCGTAGAATGTTTATCATATTTAAATGGTCAAAGACATAGCTTATAATCAGTATCTTTAAAATTATCTTTAAATGACGTGTAAATTTAGCCCATTTTTTTAATAATAAAATGCCTAATTTTGTCAAATTTGGGATCATAGAGATTATCAATATATTTGTATATTGTAAATATTTCACTATAACAATGTTGACATAAATTTTACTAATGGTTTTATAAATGCTTTTAAACATAGTATAAAAGCTTCATTTTGACGTATGCTGAGCATGTCCTCCCTTAATATTTGAAATATTTGTAAAAACCCGTAGCAGATACATTGGATACTCACTATTAATACTGCAGTAAGCACATTAAATGGTCATTACTCATAAATACTGGAACTAGACAACGTGTTGGGAGTATATTAAAATTGGATAATAATAAATGTCACTAAATATTTCTAAATAAAAAAAAACAAATTAACAATGTAAATTTATAAATCATAATCCGTAAGCTAAATGCATCAAATATGGCACCAAAATGTCAGGCTTTCAGAAGAATATTCGATTCGCAACTCTGCGATGAATGTGTTGTTTTAGAGGACATTGTACATATAGCAGTACAATGGCCTAAATATGAACGACACAAAGTACAGCTGCGCATTGCGGATATCTTCGATAACAACTCAAAAGCTTGACAAAGCTCGACAACTTGAAACGTGCCCTGGTGGTGAATAAGACGGAAGAGCTTGGCAAAATTTTAAAGTTATTTAACATAATTGGAGTGAGGACCTGATCGGCAGATCGCCTTCTACACGAGAATAGGCGATATGACAGCGAGTCGCAGTCAAAGCCTCGGTACAATCATAAAAAGAAGGATATTAGTTAAATATATAGTAAAGTGAGGGTAGGGCAACGGTTATATAATGAAGTACCTGTACTTACATTGTATATCTGCGTAGTTTTATTTGCGTATTTGATACGGAGAAAAAAAAAGTCTTGCCAACAATAATAGATAAAAATAATAATTAGTCCAGTTCGACTCTGTGGATAAATTGATAGACCAGCATTGGTCCATTGGTATATTGTTTTGGCGCTTAAGCATTCACTCCTCGTTCGAATCCCGATAACACGGAACAATGTTTGAACTGAAACGCATGCGTGTAATTTCCTAGCAGGCCAGTCCACCGGCAATTCCCAATAATTGTACAGAAATTCGAGACAGATGAGGGCATTTCTAATTCACAAATATTTTACTTTTAAACTTATTATTAAAATTCCGTTATGTTCCCTAATAACAGTAATGTCTGCATAATATTATTGAATACGTTATTAAGTTTATGGGAATTATTTTTTGTAAACCATTGACCATATTGGTGATTCTGTTAAGGCAAAAAACCTAAATACTATCAAATAATTTGACTACCAATCTGTCTGTAACACTTAAACTGTATCTTGTCTCTCTTTAGAGTATTTACGCTTCCTTGTTGCGCGATCAGAATCACAAATAGAACACCTACGTTACATCCCGTACAAGGTGGTTACACCCAGGCTTTGAGAAAAACACATAAATATTGTGTCCTCACCGGGATCGAAACCAGAACTCTCGGGTGGAAGGCCAGCATCTTACGCACTGCACCACGAGAGCCGCCAATTTCATAGCATTACGAATTAATGTTACTTATTTGTGTCCTCATGAGGTTTCCTATAAGCTTATTTTAGAACGCGTCCAGAAGAAATTTCTTCGATGTCTTTATTTTAAAACATTTAACTATTTTCCTTTCGATAATTCGTCAGATGATTATTTTCTCCTTTCTACAAGGCATGCTTACTTTTCACTCTCTTGAATCTCGTCGGTCTCTTTTGCTGTTGAAACACTTTTGCCTGTTATCGCGAGGGATGGTTTCCAATCCTGGTGTCCTAATGGATTTGAATTTCCATGCGCCTGTCAATTACCTACGTGGTCGCAGTCATGATTTATTCTGGATTGGAACCGTTTCCTCGTGTCAAGCCTATCAGGCACCATTAGCGAAGGGTGCAAGACTAGTAAATGCGCTCCCTAAAGACATAGACATTTTCAATGATGTACTTTGCATTTTATTTTTGAAACTGTATTTTTCTGTATAAAATTGTATATTTTTCGTTCTCAAAAATTATATTTTTCTGTATTAAATTGTACTTAAGTATGTTTTGATTATTTTTTTTTTGTTATTATTATTGTTATTATATATATATATTTCTTTTTCTATATTCTCTTCTCTCTTGTGAGGGTAATGTTTGACTTATAATGTAAATCTCATGTTGTGTACGTCTTGAATTTAGATTTTTTATGTCCACAATGTTTTGTATTCTTAAATAAATAAATAAATAATTTGTAATTATGGTACTTTCGGTTATCAGGAATACAGCGGAAAACACATTTTGAAAATACCCGATATACTGGATTATTTGTTAGTTTGGGTTAGTTTAGGTTAGGTTAGGTTGGGTTAGGTTAGGTTAGGTTAGGTTTGGTTAGTTTAACCTAACAAATAATCCAGTTTATCGGCTATTTTCAAAATGTATTTTCCGCTGTATTCCTGATAACCGAACAGTACCGAAAATATTAGCGGGTCAGAATCGATTGGACGTCTCACTAGATTACAAGTTTCCATCAAAGACACATCGCACCGAATTGCAGTTATACATATTTATTATATTGCATCGATTGTACCCTTGTAGTTATTTAAAACAGTGAATAAATTATCGCCTCCTTCATCATCACGAACAATAATTATTGCTATCGTATCTCATCTGCAATACCTATCCTCCGCCGAACCAAAGAATACCACATGTATAAAAGCATACGACATAGCATATGTTATATTGATTATTCTAGAATAGCCTAACAATGAAGATAACGAAGTGCATATTAAATGAAATATTTGCAGTGTAATGGACTGTTTAACCTTAAAGCCGTGTCCACATTGGAAACAAGTTGCTGGCAACCTCATTAAATTTTAGATTAAAATAATTTTTGGTCAAACAAATTTTGATAATTATCGTGAAATTTAATGATGTTACCAGCAATTTGTTGCCAGTGTGGACACAACATAATGTAACAGTACAGTAGTGGGAGTTCTGAAGGAGCACGTAGAGGCAAAATTTTAAATCAAGAGCTAAGAAACTTTAATAATAAAATTGCTGCCCATCACAATTGATTTTCTCAATTATTGCCTGTGATATTTTATCGTTTATATTTTATGATATCGATTATCGCCTCAGTTTGGTGAACTATTTTATAGTTTACAGGCTACCCTATGGATCGGGGCGATTTCGCAATACACTTCTCCTTCCTTTTCAATCGGCTGAGTTATTTATTTGACGTTTTTGCGGGAGAGGTTTTTTTAATTTCGTTAAAGTCGCGCGTTTCTTTACGCGTGTTCCCAAATCGATATTCGATATACTCGCCTACAACACCCTTTATACTCACCCGCAACACTAGTTACGAATATCGATGTCGACTTACAACAATAATTTAGCATGCTTGTAAATAAGTTTCCCGCAAGTCATGGAATAACGAAAGAGAATCTTTTCCATATTTTTTACATTTGTACGAACAGGATTTTTCTTTTTAGTACCTTTTTTATTATTTATCGAATGCCGTCTCCTCTGCGAACTATATCAGTCATCACATCAAAGTGATCTCCACTTTTGAGACTATACAAAATACGCATCTAACTCGGGTCTAGGACGATTCGGCGCCGGGACAACTGGGCGCCACGAAGTCGAATGAAATTCGAAAATAAATAGACGTTCGTGAATTACAGGTACTTTAAAAATATATATTTAATAATATTATTTATATTATTATATTTTTATTTAATACTTTGTGAGAATTTGAATATGCCCACGTAAATAATGATTTAATTTCGCATATGTTTAAGTTCCAACGAGAAGAGAATTCTTTTATTTTTATATGTAGTCTCAGGCATGATAATTCTCAATCCGCAATAAAAAATATTATGTTAAGAGAAAAATGAATTTAAACTACTAAGTAGTAGATAGAAACTGATATAAAATATAACGAACGTTTATTTATTTCATTTGATATTGCGGCGACCAATTGTCTTGGAGCCCAGTTGTCCCATTCACTCTAACTCCAATCTACAAAACTGACATTTTCGCCACCACAAACAGAATGATATTTTATTTAAAACTTAAAAGGGCCTTTTGTATGATACATTAAATATTTGTCTTGATTTATCTATATGTCTGTAAGACATAAGCTGTCTCTTTCTCACACGCGTCTTTGTTGCGTGATCGCAAACAAAAAACCCACATTGTATTCCTTTCATGCACGCTGCACTTAATTTATTAGTCACATAATATGTTAAATGTTAAAGCAAGGAATGATTTTATTTAAATAAATAAAGGATACCTTTAAATTAAATTAGATTACGAATAAATATGTAAATTTAAAAACTAGCTATATTCCCACAATTTTTAGTGTGTATTTTCATGAATTGTAATGTTCACATCATAAAATCGATAGATTATGATGTTTTTTTCTGAAACAACTGCTATACGGGTGACCTAAGATATTCTCCCCTTGACGTTTGTCCGTGGGAAGATCGCAAGTACAATAAATCTATATATTATACCTATATATTGAGCATGTAATCAATATAAGGAGACCTTGATTCAGACGTCATATGGATCAATTATATTAAACACCAGTCGTCGTCATACAAGAGAAAGTGACCAAGTGCAAAATAGTAAATTGTTCAGGAGAGCCATTTTAACATTTGTAATCAATCTAAAAAATCCTTATATTGCATTCACATTTCTGATTATTTTTGTGGGTGTAGATATGATATTTACTTTTAAAATGAAATTATAATATTTGAAAAAATCACTTTTGTTCTAGCCTTTAAAAATACGAAATGATGTTGGTCAGTTTTACCACCCATGAATTAATGGAAAAATTGCAGATAGTCACTTTTCATTCTTAGAATACAGGTAAAACAAAAATGAAGTATAGGTATTTTTCTTTAAATTGGCTTTATTTTGAGTGCATTCTGAATAGAATGGTGAAAATAGAACACATTTTTTTAATTTTCTATGGAAAATACCTATACCTAGTTGCTTTACATGAAAAAGTACAAAAGTTACAAAAATATAAGTACATTAAAATAAATTAATGTAAAAAAATACTCTGCTTCAGATTGAGAATCCATGTTGGGTTCTGGTGCCCTGTCTGGCATGTCTGGCATGATATTTTCAGCAAGTTATCTGTACCATCCATGATAATCACGAGGAATTGCTCCAGTATCACACAGCTTTACAAAATATCTCTTTATTAGCCTGGTTATATTGAGTTCTTCTTTGAATAAGTATTTTAATGGGGGAACAAGTAGTGGCCGACCTCGCCCAAACACTGACAGGTTTTGAACGTCGTCGTTATAAGAATATTTTATGGAGAATGTGTCCTGGTCTGACACGCTCATACTGATTTTTCATTATTTTGGCAGCAAGTAATTTAAGATCTTCTTCGATCATATCAGCCCTTTAGTTAGAGCATATGGACACCAGGCGCCTCCAAGAATCCCTGTCGCTCGCCAGTCTTCTTGCATTGTTCCAGGTCAAACCAGCATCCCGTAGCTCTGTTGTATACACTTTATAGATAGTATTTAGCGGCCTTCCATGACGCCGGAATCCGGTTGGCTGAAAGAACGGGCAAGTCATGTTGAAATTCTGGTCCAAAGTTGCCTCTTCACTCTCAGTGTGATGAGAGGCTACTTAGTGCGATCTTTTATCTCCTCGTTGCTCATAAAGTCATACCACTGCACACCTAGTATCTGTCGCACACATCTGTTTTCTAAGTTCAGTATACGGTTGCTCTGAGCCTTCTTAAGGTGCCATGATTCGCTAAAGCAGCACCGTCAGAATGCAAGCATCAAATAGGCGGCATTAAATTTGGTTCCTAACTCATTTACTGCATATGGTATCACTATTTTTATTTTTATTTCGTTGGGATTGAGCTGCTCTGAAGATTTTTATGTTTATACAATGGATAAACAAATAGATTCCAACTCACATCTGAATTGGTTTTGACACATTTCCACCATTAATTTACTTCTACAGCTCATTTTATGAACGAACTCTACCACTTTACAATGAGAGAAAATTGATACGCCAAACGTTTTGTAAGAAATATATGACTAACTCCACGGAGTTGAGAATACCTACTACAAGGAAAACTGTCACTTAGTGATTTTTTATTGTAAAAGATTACAAAGAGAAATGACCATGTGTCTAATAGTCAATTTTGCTTGGCAAAAAATGTGCCTTAATGCAGATAGTCATTTTGATAAATTCGAGATAGTATGTTTCCAGGCTGAATTTCAGTTGGTCATTTTTTCCAGACAACCATTATGTTAGTAAGATGTCAGATATTCAATAAAACCAATTTCGTAAAAAATGCACTTGGTCACTTTCTCTTGTATGACGACGTGACCTGATTTTACAATTAATTGAATCCAATAAAGTATTTCAATAAAATAAAATCGTTAATTACTAATTTGTGATAATTATAGCAGCCTGGTTAAATCGTGCTATATGCATTTCGCTCACACGCATAGGTATTCCAATATACGTGTTCTTTAGTTATGAATTGAATACTTTTACCCTATATTGTTAGACAATAATGTTGGCAGGAGGCACTGTCACCTTGTTATGTTTCTTCTTTGCCCATATCCGCCCCTTAACTGGAGCATATGGACACCACGCGGCGCCTCCAAGAATCCCTGTCGCTCGCCAGTCTTCTTGCTTCGTTCCAGGTCAAACCAGCATCCCGTAGCTCCGCCGTATACACTCTGTAGATTGTATTTAGCGGCCTTCCAGGACGCCGGAATCCGGTCGGCTTGAAGAACAGGCAAGCCAGGTTAAAGTTCTCTTCTGGCATCCGCAGCACGTGGCCGAGCCAGGTCCAACGTCGCCTCTTCACTTTCAGCGTGATGAGAGGCTGCTTGGTACGTTCTCTTATCTCCTCGTTGCTCCTAAAGTCATACCACCGCACACCCAGTATTCGTCGCAAACATCTGTTTTCGAAGCTCAGTATACGGTTGCTCTGAGCCTTCGTAAGGTGCCATGATTCGCTACCGTAAAGCAGCACCGTCAGAATGCAAGCGTCGAATAGGCGGCATTTGGTTTTGACCGAGTACAATCGTGAGTCCCAGACATTTCGCATCGAGTTGAATGTTGCTCCAGCCATTCCCATTCGGATAGCGAGCTCTTTCTGCAAAATGCCATCTCCCGTGATGTGTACCCCCAGGTACTTGAAGCTGTCGACGCTCTCGATGCTCTGTCCATCGCTAATCAGAGGGAAATCTGGATCAGGACAGGTGCTATTGCACAAGACGTTGGTTTTCTTCGCGTTGATTTTCAAACCAACGCGAGAGGAGTTGTTATGCAACCTGTCGATTGTCTCTTGAATGCCCTCGATTGAGTTGTCGAATAGGACAGCATCATCGGCGTATTCCAGGTCGCATAGCTTCACCGTGGGGGTAACAGGTATGCCTCGGTCGGGTGGTATTGACTTCCGTAGTATGAAGTCAAAGAGAATGATAAAGAGAAACGGTGCAAGGACACAACCCTGTCTGACTCCGGTCGTGACCCCGAACCATTCCGTGACAGTGTCTCCAATTCTGACACAGCATTCGCTATTCTCGTGCAGGCTTTTGATTATGGCAATGATCTTGGGAGGGATCCCGTATGCTCCCAGTATCATCCAGAGGGAGGGGCGGTGCGGACTGTCGAAAGCCTTCTCATAATCCACAAAACAGCAGGCCATCGGACTGTTCAACTCATGGCTCTGCTGGAGAAGACATCGAAGGTTGTGGATTTGGTCTGCACACGCTCGACCAGGTAGAAACCCGGCTTGGTTTTTCCTGAGGACGTGCATTATTGGGTCCCTTATTCTCATCAAAATGATGTTTGCCAAAATCTTTCCCGGAACACTGAGTAGCGTAATGCCTCGGTAATTGTCGCAGCTTAGAGGGTCACCTTTTTTAAGAAGTGTGATGATTTCACCGTTCACCCAGTCCCTTGGGCAGCGCTCTTCTTCCCACACCTTTGTCATCAGATGAAACATAGGGTGCAGGATTGCGCTCAAGCTGTACTTGAGGAATTCAGGATGAATCCCGTCTCCCCCCGGTGCCTTTCCGTTCTTGAGCCTTTTCACAGCCGATTTTATCTCGGTGTGCGTGGGCGGGCAATCGGAAATGTCGGTCGCTCGGGGAATGTCCAAAAGTAAAGCTTTCGCAGATATGTCAAAGGGATCCAAGGGGGGTGGGCGGTTCAGCACTCCGCAGAAATGATTCTTCCAAATCTTCTTGACGCATTCTGCGTCAGACTCTATTGCTCCACTGGGACCACGAATGGCTCCGGGAGTCGGTGGTCGCCTGCCGCAGACTTCACGGGTGATTCGGAAGAGTTTCCTGGTGTCATTTCTGCTTGCTGCCTCCTCTGCCGCTTCAATTTGCCGGTTCATAAAATTGCGCTTGTCCAACCGCACGGATCGTTTGACTACCCTGTCTTGGGTCTGGTAGTCAGTCCGGCGGTCCTCGGTTCGGTCGGGGTCTCTCTCCTCGTCTCTCAGGGCTTTCAGCCTGGCTCGTTCACCAATTTCAACCCACGTTTCGTCAGACATCCACTTTGGCTGCTCACTCCTTCTGGTACCAAGGACGGTACGAGCCGACGACACAATCGCACTCTTTATGAGGCTCCAGTCCGCCTCAATGAGGTCGGATTCAGATTTGTGCCGCTCGTAGATACGATCTACACTATCTCGTACAGCAGTTTCGAAGTCGGTCCGAATTCTTCGGCGTCGGAGCTTCTCAACGTCAATTCGTTCGCACTTTGGAGGCCTCGCCTGGCGACTGAGTTTTACTCGGATGTTTCCAATAAGTAACTCATGATCGCTATGGATATCGGCGCCTCTGTAAGTACGCACGTCGAGAAGTTCCTTTCGGTGCTTCAAGCTGTATAAGAAGTGGTCAATCTGCGTCCTCGTGCGTCCATCAGGAGACGTCCATGTATATTTGTGAATGTCTTTGTGGGGAAAAACAGTGCCTCCGATTGCAAGCTCGTTCAGAGTGGCGAATTCTACGAGCCGCTCACCATTATCGTTGGGGTCACCGAGGCCGTGTCGTCCCATCACCGTGGGGCCAAGCACCGGGTCTGCTCCTACTCTCGCATTAAGCTAGACTTATAATATCGTCTCTATTCTGGCAGAACACACTAACTGGAGATTACTAGTTTTTAGTAATTTGACTTTGAAGTTGTTAAAATGTTTGAAATGGTCTATCATGTGAGTTTATTAAGTAATTGTAAAAAGGATGACTTTAAAATAAAGACTGTTTATTTATTAAGAAGGTTTCCAGACGGTAAAGTTTGAAATAAGGAACATTTTTGTATAACTAACTCAATATGTAATTTTTTTCGAATTAGTTTCTTCTGCCAGAACAGTGACGATATCATATTAACAGTAAAATAAATTTTATAACATATTATGAAATATGAGCGATGCTTTGTTTATTAGATACGAAACAAAAAAAACTTTTCATAAACAACTATGACGTCCTTTAAATTGTTTGTTTCTCCTTTAGTTTAATATATTTGAGAAAATCTACCATTTCCGTCTGTTAACTAACTTATCTTCTTATCCTGACTGGCATATTATGTCCGTCAAAAAAAGTTAGCAACACACTCGGAAGAATTACAGACACCTAGAAAATCAGTCCTTCTTCTTCTCCCAACTTCTTTATCCAAGAGTTTTCCCCTGTAAAATAAGTGTCAGTCAGTGGTATTTTTCATCACGTATATACTCCAGTTTCGGTGTTTTATGGTGCGTACTAGGAGATTTCTAGCTACTGTTTCATTATATCTAATACCCTTCGTTTATTTTTTTAATCTAAATAATTTATTGTGTTATTTTGAATATTACATCGATCCGAAAAATAAGAATACATAATACTAATTTTAATATTTTATGATAATCAAAAGAATTTTCCGACACGTTTTCTTCTGGGTAATGCAGCAATGTTATCCATGTCCACCTCAAGAGTGATTGTTATTTTAAATCATTTTTTTTATTCTTTGTGGGTTCATTTATAATGCTTGTATGTAGGTATTATTTTTAATGTATTTTAATGTATGTTCAACCAGTATCATTCGTAATTCTGTGATATTTATGCTATCCCAGAGGAAGACGGGTATGATTTTATTTTCTTTATTTATTATTATGAACTTATTTTCTTTGTGATATTATATTACTTTATATTATTCCGTTATCATCAGTAATTAATTTAAAATTTGTTTCATACTTACCAGGGAACTCAGATATAATGGTAACAGGCAACCGATCTCGAGTGTGGAAGAATATGGGATAAACTCAAACACTGTGTGCGGCTTCTTATCTCTGTTTCACATCCACTTTTTCCTCTAATGGTCAATCCCAGATATACAAATCGTCCACTGTTTCTGGTTTCTTTTGTGTGGGTGTTGTTTTATAATATATATTTTGAATAGGGTCTACTTAGCTCATTCGGTGTACTTACTTTTATGTGATATTACTGTTCTAATCATTCAATCTTATATACAATACATATACTTAGTTAATATCGTTAGATATTTCTTTGTTTTTTACCTCATGTCGTACTGTGAACGTCCAGAATTCATAATTTGCAAAGTTCACTACTATGTAAAAGTAAAATAAATTGAATCTGGCAAATATGATTGTAGCTTTAGATACATACCTCCAACTGTGCACATGACATTTGGTACGCTAGGCGAAAAAATCTGCGATATTGACAGTGAGAGGTATGCCACGGCTAGGCATGCGGCGTGGTTTCCAAGCGCGAAGGAGTGCGCACATCTGATATCCTCGAACAGGAAGTGAGTCAACGAGGTCACGACGAGGAATGGTACAGAGAGCAGCATTACTGTGGACAAAGAGAAAATAAATTATTATTGTTTTTGAAGATACCTTCCTCCAATATCGTATCTGATGAAAGGGGGTGGTAATGTAATAGGTAAAAATCTCAATGTTTTGAAGCTTATTTGACTAATATAAAAGCGTTTAAAATTTATGAAATAAAAATCATTCTTTATATGGACCATCACGTGAAATCGTAAATAATAGTAGGAACATACGCGCGGCCTTCGTAGTGGACTGCATAAGGCACATGGTTCTCATACGAGAGCTTAAGGCTCGATTCCCGGCCAAGTCACAATATATTTATATCATTTTCTCAAAGTCTAATTGTATGTGATTGTTTCAATTAAATTACTATACCACTGTTTCACTACACAAATGTCATTGAGCCCGATGGCCTGTTTTAGTATTCAGTATATTTTCTTTGACCCACGATGGCCGCGCGGCTTAAGCGTTGGCCTATTGCGTCGTGGGTCCCAAGTTCGAATCCTGGGTCTGACAAGTACAAAAAATATTGTTGTTCAATTTGTGTATGAGTCAGAGTTTGGACTTAATAGGTTGAGCAAGTGGCTGACATCCATTTCTCGTAAAAACAAAATCTGTCAATACAAACCTTCACTCTGTGGAGGCCCATATGATTCTATTAGGATTGAACATGGTCGAAAGAAAATAAGAATATTTTCTTAAACTGTAAAACTGTAAAATGTATAAATTTACCCACACCTAAATCGTTCGGGATCGCTATCAATGCTGTATATAATATAATATTAATCGCGGGGCTGTCGATAATTTCGGTATTTAGAGTTAACAATGGATTATGTGTCTATATATAAATATGTTTGCTAGAACAAAATATTCAAGGTTATCCAAAATAGAACATAATATCATAAAGCTCAAAGAAATTAGCATTATGCTTGATTTTAGAGGGCATATCAAACATCAAATTACAATTACTCCATAACATGATTTCGACACTTACCAACGTTTGCCAGTGATATATATACACCCAGTTTATTCTAAAATATATATCAAACAAAACTAATAATATATCGTATTGTTATTGTACCCCACCGCAGGATTAATGGCATATCATAATGGGTTATTTAGCTTAAAAGCAAAATCACATAATTCTGGATAACATTATCAAATTTGACAATAATAATATATTTAATTTACCTACTTATATTTATAGTATATTAATTATTATATAGCAAAGTAATGAGCTTATATCTCGTATAGTATAATATTATGTTATAGTAGCCTCGAGCAAATACGTGCTAATGTACTATTTTGATATTATCATTATTTATCAATACTGCTCATGAGAGATGAGTATACTCTTAGGTTATAACATATAAGTCTAAAAAATAAAATAATTCACCTTATTCCATCTCGATATTGACAAAATCGATCATTTTGTTATATATAAGAAACACATACGTATGTACATTCAAATATAATTACGTCACACATAATACAAAAAGGATTACAACCATTAAAGTGTATACTTATAGTATAGGGGAAAGTGGTATTAACTTAAGAATATAAGAAAAGAAAAACCTACCTGGGAAAAATTACGGTGATAAGATATAATAAGTCAGTATACACACATAGAAAACGGCAGATGAAAAAGGTTCAAATTTAACTAGATATAACAAAATTGCTGCTCACATCGCACCCGGGGAATAATAGTGACACAACTCGAAAACTTGTTTTTACAGGAGAGCAGTTTTAATAATTAATTTTGGTGTGTTAAATCAGTTTTTTTAATTTACTTTATAACAGCGTAAAGTTGGGTAAGTAATTGCACACTTGAGTCATCTCATTTTGAATGTTATCCGCAATAACTATGGCACAATGATCATTGTGCCACTATTTCTGCTTGAATTCAAGTAAAATGCTATACTATGATAATGACAAAAATACCTATAAGGCCACCATTATACTTTTAAGAGTTATGCCGCTATTTGTGCGGATAGAAATGATATCTTGGAACATTTCTGTATACTTAACTCAAAAATGAAAAATTTGGACTTGTGCCACTATTATTCCCAGGGTGCGACATGATTATTACTATTAAAATGAATATACTCGAGAAGAGCTGTTAAAACATAGCACTTTTTGACAGTTTAGAGCTTCTCAAACCTTTGTCTTGTATTAATCCCTCCCCGATATTTTTTTAGTATTTGGAATATTTCAGAAATATACACATTAAATTTGCTTCTAAAGTAATACCAGTGAAAATGTATATAACATCTCAAAATATTCTATACTATACCAGTGTACAAAATATGTAAACAAAATTGTGCCAAAGGCGACTGTTTTTACAGTTTGAAATCATTATTTTATCGACATTCAATCATAATAGTCATTTTAATTTTGATTTTTTTTTAAATTAGATAAACATTTAAATATCCTCGAAATAAGTACTACTACCGAGCTAGAATTAATGTTATCTTAATATTATAATAAATAAATTCATCCCCTCAGTATTTTTGGGGGTTATTACTAATTTTCTATCACAAGAATAATAAAATAATAGTCACTGCTCACTTTCTTGGTATCATTTAAAAATAAATGTAGCAGAAAATAACTACATTTATGTTTCAATATAAATAATTTAGATTGCTTACAAGCGCCATGTTGTATTTTCGGCAACGTTCAGTTACGTGCCATCCATACAATGATACTGATTGAATGTTTATGAACATTTGTCTGGTTTATTTAGTTTGGACACATTTGAATATGATTTGAATACTAATTTGTTTTAAAATTTAAATATTTGCAATATGGCAATATTTGTGGTAAAATATAATTTTTCATTAATTGGCAATAATTAAAGGTATACATGATTTTCGATTAAAAATGAGTTACGTGACATTTTAGCATAATACAATAATAATATTCTGTCAAAAATTTGGTATGTTCATAATACCAAAGTTCGATTCAATATAATTATAAATGATTTCAAGTTATACATATTATTTTTATTTTCAAAAAAAATCGATTATTCTTTATTTAAGAAAAAAAGTCAATTAAATCTATGAATTATCTTTTTAAAAAAAATGATAAAAACAACTATACATTAATATATATTAAAAAGACAAATTTGTTCAATGAACGTACAATTTATTAAATTACAGCTCGTATCGTGTCACAAGAAGCATTGAGCTTCCCTTTAAATATTAACTCATCGTAAATAGGTACTCTATTGTTATAAAAATGAGGGCTGTTTAGTGCATTGAATTAGTATCGACTTACTATAATAAAATGAGAGTTAGGAATTATTATTTAATTTAGAATTTATTAATGTTATTTTTTATAATATATAAGTTTGGGAAGATTTCAAATTACAGACCACAATATAATGACAATGACATAAGTCACTGCTGCTCCAACTCCAAAGAGATGTTATTTCACCATGGATCACTATAGTCAGGTTGTGACATGAATCTGTAAACTTCGATGGTAGTGCTAGTTTTTCTCATACATTAAATGGTAAACTGTTTTTTTAGGAAGTGATGATTGTTCTATTTGAAATATTTGGTAATAATAATTATAACATTTAAAATCTTCATTTATTGCGAACGGGTTATCGAATTGCATTCAGTGACGTCCCGTGGGGTTAGGCAGATTGAGCGTCGCTTGGGGGCGACGAGAATCATTAGGTATATATTAGAAATAGTTACCTAAACTTAGTAATAACGTATCTTCCCATTAAAGAATTCAGCTTACTGGTTGGAAACAAAATGTATGAATAATTAATATTGGAGGTTTGACAAGATTGTATTTTTTGTCGGGTTCGCGATGTCTAGATTACTTCCGTTTCCGACGTCACGTCCTTGATGACACGTGCAGATTTGAATATTATAGGACGGTTCATACTTACATAATAATTAATGTATCCAAATATGTTTGCCAATGTATCCATAATGTATCTATACAACACATTTCTTAGATATTGGAGTCATGAAAGGATGATGAAAAAATACTGTAAGTATAAAAAATGGGACGGCATTTTGGAGCTGCCTAGGGGCGGCATTTTGTCTAGGGACGTTACTGATTGCATTCGAAGATAATCGATCACAAGCACTACCATCATAATTTGAAATTCAGTGGCACGGTCTGAATGTAGTCAACCTTGAGTTTTGCGGCGTTCTAAAGCCTATTTTTAGATTCAAATATAATCATTATTTCAATCGAAAAATCGTAGATAAAAATTATGATAATTTTTCAATGCAGTTCAGAGCTTAAAATCAATAACCATGAACGGATATAAAATAAAATTTCAGGCGTGGCAATGTAAACATAAAGTATGGTCGAGCTTTTGAAGCTTGCAAATCCTCGAACGCAGACCGGAAGCAGAGTGAAGCAGCCTGCCCCGAAGTCGTGACGTCGTCCGGAAACGGAAGCTAGGTGCGGGACAGGCTGTAAAACTGGCGGAAGTTCATTTGTTTACATAATTATGATTGTTTGCGTTACAATTTCTGCATACTTAAAAATAATTAATAGAAGGGAGACGTTTCAGTGTAATTAAGATATGTGTGAATTTAGTTTGCAGACATAAACTACAAAATTTCACGTAAAGGAGAGTTAGCGCTTTGTACTTCCAATCTAAGGATAACGGATGTTTGGTTACATGTAAATTGTACGTATTACAGTATACCGCGAGCTATCTACCTTGCAAGAGATGGCCGTATAGTATTGATATATTTTTTAAATACGCGCTATTCGTGCAGCATTGCAGACAGTATTGCTCCAATTTTATAGATTCAATAAGAATATTGATTTGCTATTGATTAGTTTCAGGAAGGAGAAGAGATTGAGTGCAATTTAACAATTCCAAATATACACTCGGAAAAATATTTTTTTTACAAATAAGCTGCACTATGAAATAATACACAACTTTATCTTCTTATTAAAAAGAAAAATTATATAAAGAGCGGATTTATTCCATTTACGATATTGGACATTTGGCACCTGCAGTTAGAGTTGGGTTTCGGGAATTTCCCGACGGGAATTCTCGAGAAATTTTCGAGATTTTCCATCCCGAATCTCGAGAATTGATTTTTTAACATTTCGGGAATTCCCGGATCTCGGGATTCGGGATTTCTTTATTATCAAATATTAATTAAAAAAACGATTTTCTATATGAAATAAGTAGACAGAAAACACATAACGTTCAAAGACTGATCGGGGCATTTAACACAATTAAGCCAACGTTGACTCAAATTGAGCGCAATTTGTGCAACATCAGAGAATTTTGTATCTCAAAAGCGTACGTAATTGTTAGACGCAGCGATTGAGAGTCTGTGTGATTTGATATTCCATTTTAATAAATAATGTTTTGAATTATTTTTGTTATCCTACTTGTATTTTGTTTATCTTCTTATGTAAATAAAGAAAATCACATTTTTTTTGAATTCGTCTGTTTTTACATTGATTTTATGATTTATACAGGTTTTTTTAATATCTCGAGAATTATTTTCTGGAAATCCCGAATCTCGAGAATTCAAAATTTCATCATTTCGGGAAATCCCGAATCTCGGGATTGAGATTTTCTCGAGAAATACCCAACTCTACCTGCAGTTGGCTGTTTTGCGTGAAGAACGATAACGCATTTACTTAAAGGTTTAGGAGTTTGAAATTTGAATGCATAGAAAACATGCTTTATAACACAATGTTATCAAAATCTAATTTTTGGTCATAAGTGTAGTTAGCTGGTTTGCAGATTAAGACGTAGATATGCTAAAAATTTGATTAGTCGTCAATACGACAAAAGTCAAAATAAATATTTGATGGCTTGCTATGATGTGGACCAGTGGCGCACTCAGGAATATTGAGGGAGCCCAATGAGGAGAATGTAAATTAGTCCCATAGGCTCTTTTTCTTCTTCACAGCTTCTTTATCGGTCTTTTGTCTATTCCACTCGGTGTACCTACACCGCGGTAGGATATTTGGCGTCCCCCCTACCTACCGCTAAGATTAAAGGCAAGGTGAAACACTACATCAACGTTTTTCAAATTGTGTTCTAGTTCAAATTAAGGGTACTTATAAAATGAATTGTTGTCGATTTTTAAAATATAAAGCTAATTTATGATGTGTCACTTATCTGGTCAACCCGACACGCCGAGCCCCCTACAGCCCGGGCCCCCAGGCTAGAGCCCTGTCAGCCCTCTCCAGCCATGACCTATACCACTCCGGAATTCGGGTGGACACCGAGAATTTTTTGACAGTTCCATTAGGGATTAGGTTTCTAAAAAAACCCGACATTAGTGTTTCGAAATTTTTGTGTTAAAAAATAAAATCTAAGAATTTTTTTCTAAAATACCCGCTGGAGAATTACAAATCATTTTTTTGCCGTGTTTTTATTTGTCTAAGCCCAAAGGTATAGTTTATTGGCTTCCAATGTTTAAAATCATTCCGATAATTTTCATGTTTCAGGGATGCCAGGGCCCCTTGACAACCCCCCCCCACCCCTGGGTGCGCCACTGATGTGGACAAGATCTCGCGAGTTAGTTCGCTTATAGTCTGACGGTACATAAAAACTTTGGCGAATAAACTCACTCGTAACATTTAAAGTGATAAACTTCTCTCATTTTTATTCCTTCACTGAGGATCATGACTATTTCAAAATAGAGTAATTTTTTGCCTGACTAACAATATCATTTATACGGTCCCAGTGTAGGTACCTACCACTAATATTTTGACAAGTATAATTATCTTGGTTAATTGAGATTCGATCCTTTCATTTAAGTATTAGTAATAAATATTATCGCATTTTTATTATTCTGCTTCACATCTGTCTTATTCATCGTAATAATATATCGTCTCTGTTCTGGCAGAACACACTAACTGGAGAATACTAGTTTTGAGTAATTTGCCTTTGAAGTTGTTTGAATGTTTGAAATAATGGTCTATCATGTGAATTTATTAAGTAATCGTAAAAAGGATGACTTTAAAATAAAGACTGTTTACTTATTAAGAAGGTTTCCAGACTGTAAAGTTTGAAATAAGGAACATTTTGGTACTAACTCAATATGTCATTTTTTAGAATTAGTGTTCTCTGCCTAAACAGTGACGATATCACAATAATATAATCGTGGGTGTGCTAGACGCAATCTGAAACCGCAAAAAAATAACGATCAATAATATTGTATTTTTTCTAAAGGCCTTTTTCAAAAGAATTCTGCGACAATTTTTAAAATGTGACGTTACCACTGTTATCAAGTAACCACAATATGGATCTATTGTGTTTGTATTAATCAACGGGGAATACTACTTATTTCAGTGTGAGCAAGTTCATTCAATTCAAAATTCGAACACATGACTCTGATCGCGCACGCACGTACGCCACCCGTTTGTCCCACGTCAAAGTAATCTAAGCAACATGTCATGTGATTCGATTAAATATCAAACGGCATGATTAGACTAGACTAGACTCAGTCTTCGTCAACCGTTTTTCTTCTTTGCCATTCCCTCATGGCTAACAATCGTATCCACGCTGAAATGCAGTAAATAAAAAAAGTATCTCGTGACACTTTGTTTCTCTCGTGGCAGAGTGAAGGTTTTCCTCATTAGCTTCTTCATTTAGTCGCACCAGCGTTATCATAACATTAAATACTAGCAAAATATACCATTAAATATTATAACTAAAAACAGGTACAATTATAAAACCACGACTGCTTTTATAGGCACCTACATATATCATTTCTGCTGAAATAAAATCATGCTGGTTAGTTTTGTTTGGGAGGAATTATCTATATTATATAAAATGCAATAAATGACATACATACAACAAAAACAACAACATACAGCAGTGTATATATATGTATACTAAAAAACCACTTTCTTTATGAATACTTGAAGATTTACTAATGAATACACGATTCATTCTGACTAATTCAAAATCGAATTCCAGTGGGTAAGACGCTGATCTATCAGCCAAGGGGTCCGGGTTCAGTTTCCGGAAAGGTTATTTTTTTATATGCTACATATTTTTTATGTAATTTTCAAAATAAAATGGTGTTTGTGATTCGTTCACTTCCATTACTAATTACACTAATTTTTCACTCCACTGTCATTAGGCCTTGGCCTGCTGTAGTGTTAAAAAAGAATACAATAGCGCTCGAAATGGAAAATTGTACGAACCGGAGCGCTCGATAATTTTACGAAAATGTCAACTATATAATACTATAATTACATTAATTGTAAATGTGATTTATAAAAATAAGTGTGTTATTTTTTTATTATATGAAATATCTAGCTCAGACGGTCAAATTAATATTTCCACGAGACGGAGCGATAATTTTGTGGATTTTATGAACCGGAACGGTGCTCCGGTGCGTTCCGGTCCATTTCGAGCGCTGGAATACATAATATTATATAAAAAACTAACGGTGTGGGTGTATAGCGAATTGGTAATATTTACCTTCCCATTTTAAATAGTAACCACCATTCATGCAGAGAACTCGCTATAGACATTCTATTCTTCATTATTGGGTGGAATTTCAGCCAATCAACATTGGTTTTTTGAAACGTTTTTATTAGGTCGTATTCTTATATGTCCGGTGGTTGTTTGTCCGGTACAAATCTTGCAATCGATTTTTAACTAACTTCCCGACTAGCTAGACATTTGAAACTTTTAGAATATATCTACCAGAACACGATGCCAATGCATTTTTTTTAATACTTTTAGCCATTTTTAAGTAGAATTAAATTCATTTTCAGTTAATTCTGTTTTGTATGAAAAGTTATTTCGGAAGAAATCCGTAATACAATCCACTATTATTCGTTGCTAGGGTCCTAAAAACTAGATTATTAATATATACGTGCGTTACTATGGAAACCAATATGAGTGTCAAAATGACATTTCAGTATTATTCCTATCAAATACAATTTTTTTTTGATCGTTTAAGCTAGTCAAGTCAAGTTTATATGATTCAACAGAAAATTTAAAAACGTTGTATATAAAAAGTTCTTTTTACCTTGTAATTATTTAGCTATTGGATTAATTATCGAATTATTTTAGTAGAACTAGTAATCTAGACTGATCGTAGATATAGTACTAATTCCACTAAATATTAGAGTACAGTTAGAGTTGTGTTCTACTTTCATGAAAGGCATGAGAGAAATGTTTTCATTAAAACCATCAACAATAATAAAATAATATTATATTGAATTAAAACTGCCAATAAAAATTATGTAATATAGTATTTATATACTAATTGTATAATAAATATGAATGACTTAAATGAAATGTTTATCAGAAATTATACACAGTTATTTTTTAGTGCATATTTACAAACTATCAGTAAAGTAAACACAATAATAAATATACATCATATTTAGTAATTGTTTAAATGTCAGAAGTTGCACGCAAACCACAAGTTTCTGGCGAATGGTTAAATGGTAAAGTTGTCTGTCTGATATAAAAACAGGAAGTTATGTTGCCGCTACCCAGAATTGTACAAAAAAAGTTAATCAAAGTTTTTTATACGCCACTTAATAATACTATAAAATTACAAAATGGAATTATTGAGATTCAGAGAACGCATTGATACGTTCATTCATGGAAGTATAAAATTAAATATTATTTATTACTTCTACATTATTAAAGAGAATAAAAAAATATTTTATATATTTTTTTTATTTATCGGCTTAATTCTTAAGTGTTTGAACTATGGCCACTGCGAACCATAATCATATTTTTATATTACCATATTAAATTTGATAGTAGTGTTTCCAGAACTATTTTGGCGTAATTGAATTGTCAACTAAAAATTAAATTAATAATTTATTCATTGGCAACAAGTTATGTTTAATAAGACGGTGCCTTCTGTGAATATTGTTATCTTGTTCCTGTTTACTTTTCTATAGTCTATCTATGATCTATAGTATATATTTAAAAATATTTGATTCTTTTTAATACTAAAACAGGCCACGAGGGCAAATGACAATAGTGTAGCCAAATAATAGTGTAGTTAGTGATAGAAGTGAAACAATCAATCACAGACACTCAAAATTTGAAAATATCAAAATATATAAATATTATATAGTGACCTCACTGAGAATCGAACCCCCGGACTGCGATGGCCAAATACTCAATACATATTCCTTTGTCTTTCTCCATGTCATGTTGTAGACTTCTTAAATTTATTATTTGTTAAAATGATGATAATGAAAATAATAGTCTATTTACTCCAGAGCGTTGGAGCAGGAGCACGGAGCAGTAGAGCAATGGGATTTTATCCGGAGCACCGAAAATTTGTAGTGCTGCACTGCTCCGGATGTTTTTTTTATTGTTATTAAATTTTCGCCCTAAAATTAATTCTAAGTGAGAATAGGCAGACAATGAAAGACGATTCGCTGACGGAAATTTTGTTAAACATGATTAATAATGAAAATGACGAATAATAAACCTTATTTTAAAACTACTTATTTTTAAATCTTTGTAACATAAGTATACACAATAATAATAATTTATATTAAAACTTTTTACTCTGGTTTAATTTATCGATTAGATTTAGTTACTCATGAGATTGTATAAGAGCGTACTTCAGTGAAACGGCAAATAATTTTCAACAGTAGGTGCGACGAAATTTCTCACTCGTCGCCTGGACTCGCCAATCGGAGATCGACAGTCGAAGTGTGCGCTCGTCGATTTGTTTTGTCATGGCGTCAGATAAAAATATCCTTAAATCGTGTAAAGATGACTAAAAAACTTTACGTATGTACTTAAAAAAGAAAACATGTCAATGAATATACTATTATTACTAGTAATATAACAATAAACATAACATTAAATGGACGCATGTTGGATTTTTATAACAAATTATATTTCGTTCGGCACGCGTCATTTGCGCAATCCGCGCATCGCTTAGCCACGATCTTTTTAGACCGTGCCTCAACTGAAGTATAGCCTTTTTTGGATCAATTGACAATGTCCATATAAACGGATGAAACCATCCGCGATCGTTATTAAATCAAGTACTATGAGTTTTTTGTTTCATTTATCGGTTCTAATATAAAAATGGTACGCTATACAAAAGATGTGGCTTTAATAAGCAAGAAATCCGAAATTCAAGAGTATCTCAATGTAGCATACATTGAACGGTGCGTATTGAGTATAACGCGAAAAAAACTGGTTATAAAAGTAAATATATGAGTTGGCACACAAATTAATTCTACGAAAGAGATACATCGATATTTTTAGATAAGGGTTGGAATTTATGGTTTAAATTTGATTTTTTTTTATCATGGGAGATCTCAAAATTTATCAGTGCTTCTGTGGACTCCAAGTCTCTAAATCCGCCATTGACGGGAGCTGGTTATGACAATGATGATGAAAAGCAATCAATTATTAATTCCACAGAATGGGGATTTATTTATTAATTGTAATTTTTATCGCAAATACAGCGGTAAAAATGCCCGGTTTGTGGACTGCTGATTATTATCAACAGCAAAAAAAAAAGGAAAAACAACACGGAAAAATACCAAAATTTGACCGTTCAACATCACGCTCCATTAGTGGATTTTGGCGTAAATTCCAAAAAAGGACCGAGCAAAATAAGCGAAAAACTCGCAAACAGATGAAAAAAATAATTACCACAGATGTTAACGCGGCCGAAAAAGGATGAAAGCGGCTAAAATAAATGGATTTTAATCAACGTAGCATATTAAAAATTATTTGTGACGCGTTTTGAAACGATTAAAAATTTAGCGCCTTGTAATTTTTTATCGAGTTGCCAAAATAGAATATTTAAATTTATTTATTTTCACATCAAATTTATGACTGTGAAAAGTAGTGTTTTTTTTTAAATTTATAACACACCACGATACAGTATGACGTAAAAACAAAATGCATAGTGACGAAATAGAAAAAAATGTCACATTCAAATTTGGAATATCCTCAGTTATAATTTTCAGAATTCATTTGTTCACTACAAAAATTAACTAAAATTGTTTACATTTTATTTCGTTTGTAATTTTTGACAAATTCAACTCTCTACCTTAACGCTCGGTAAGGAAATCTATGGGACAATAATGATAAAGTCTCTATTTAGGCATTGCCAATTTTTAGTACTAATATGAATTAATAGTTCAATGCGTTAGGTTAGGTCAGGAAATATTGGGTCCGATTTTCTTCTTCATTTCTGAAAGCGTGTGTTGCTTTCGTGATTGTCTCACTGCTACTACTACATTACAAAAAAGATAAAACTATATTATATTTTATAAACAAATTCTTCTTTTTCTTTCATTCTGTCACGACCCAACATTGGGGCATAGGGTAAGCTCATGTTCGCGCCGCTTTCCTCGATCCATCGCCAACTCTTGTACCTCCCGCCATTCCAGACCTGTAGCGCGTAGATCGCTTTTTTAGTACCGCTGCAGGGTGAGGGAGGGCCGGCCACGATGATGGAACCCTTTAGACTTTACCACAAGGGTACGAAGTGTCGCACCCTTTGGCGGCATCCGGAATATATGTCTCAGTCACGTAAAATGTCTCTTCATGATTACTTCAAACACCGAAGGCTGCTGTGTCTGCTCACTAGCTCGGGTGTTTGTAACGCAGTCGTACCAATGTACTCCTACAATCTTTATGAACATACCAACCATAAACATAAAAATCGTGAAGGTCGATAGCTTTGACAGAAAATATAACAACTAGTTGGAGCGACTAAATTAATGGAATTTGGTTTCACGTAGGAGTAGTTGTTATAAATAATTAAATAGTATCGGTGACAATAAATAAATTCGCGCTGTATAATTCTTGCGCACTAGAAGAAATCGCAATCTGCGCAGGTTCAAAATTAAATGATTCCACTACAGCACAATATTGAAGCATAAGCGTAGGTAAGAAGATAATCTCTTGGTTTTGCAACCCTCATAAGTGGCTCAATATCCAAAGCATAGGGGATCCGATACGACTGGCCCAGGATAAGGAGTTATACTATAATTATTTGTCCTTCAATAAAAAAATTACATCAAAAGGAGAAAAAAATATAATGTGGTAAATGTTATAAGTTTTGTAAGGAACAATATCTAGAATCAAATAATAAATTGAAAAAATAAATATAGATATTAATATAGTATTACTGTACCCATGTATTACATCCCAAAAGTCCAGGAAAAGTTTTCTCGTAAAATGTAAATACGTTTAGGGAGGTGTGTGGAATATTTCCACCCCTCCATTTTTATGAGTATGAAAACGTTATCAGGTCAGTTAATGTTGAATAAATCATTCCATATTCTCGTGCTGATGACGTCAGGGGTGACTACCACAAAATTATACGAGGGTGTTCACGTTTCATCTGCACATAATATAATATTTCCAAATGTATTAAAATAATATTCATTATATTCGAATGGGTCATTATATTATGAGCTTCGAAAATAATTTAAAACAGAACAATAACAGCATTTCCGTTTAATTTCTTTAATAAGAATGAGCTTTGTGAATTTTTAATATTAAAACACTTAATGGAATTCGTGGGAAGTTTTTAAAATGGGAGATTTTGTGGCTAAGGTGAAATTAATATTTTTTAAGTTGGTGGACTGGAATTTAAACATTGTCGTTTGTTTATACCGTTTATAGCCTCCAGCCTTAATGCTGTTTGATTATGCTATAAGAAAATTCAATTACTTATAATATATATAGTATATATCCAAATGTCTTCAAATAAGCGATTTGGTATGTATCGTTATCAATATTTATATATTAAAATCCATGTAAAGCACAATTTTATTCGACCCTGCGTAGGGTATGGTTATCACAAATAAATTTCCCTTGTGAAAAACTGGAATGGTGCGTAACCTTTTTTGTCCTACGTACGAAAGAGAGAATTTACTCCTTAGGAAAATTGAAAATTCAATAAGCAAAAGAAAACAATTTTCGTTGTTTTCCCTGCAAATAAAAATATTACTTTTTCCAAGAATCTGCAACAATGTATTGAGATAAATAAATGTTTGCGAAGATTTTTTTATTCAAAATTTTGCTTGTTTTTTATTTTGTTTTTTAAAGGTCACGAATTTAATTTGGATAAACATTTTCCTTAAATTTTGTATTTTTTTGACAATAAGTACGTAGCTAAGTACCCATAATACACCATTTTTACTCTCTACCTATTTTTCTAAAATGAATATAGGTAACCTTACAGTATAATGAGTTTAATAAATTATGCATATTTATTATTCAACAACTGTGGAACAAGTTTTACAGTGTGACAAAATAAATGTGGTGTATATTTATTTTTACTGTTTCATATTGTTGTTGTTAATTTGATTAAAGCGCGAGAATAATGTAAATTATTGTCAATGTTTGAAGGTGTGATCCTCCGTTAGTAAATATCATTCCATTTAAAAAAAATAAAAAAAAACCACCTCACTGCTTGGAAACAAATGTAGGTATTAATTAGCATACATGGTTTAACAGGACTGTATTTTTGTCGGGTTCGCGATGTCTAGTTTACTTCCGTTGTCCTTGGATGTTACGTCATTGATGACCAGCAATGACATGTGCAGATTTTAGAATTATTGGTAGGTACCTACATACTTATCTAATGTAAAATTCATCTAATATTTTTGCCAGTCACTCGCGAGTTTTGGAAGTTGTCAGGTGTATTTTTAAATGTATATGAAACCGTGGACTCGCAATATTGTCTATTGAAGCAGAGATGCCATTTAAATTAGATTTAGTGGTAAGTACCTACATATTTTGTTAGTAGGTACCTACATAATGTATCTATACAACACATTTTTTAGATAATTTAGTCATGAAAAGATGATAAAAAATACTGTATAAAAAATGGGACGCCATTTCGGCGCTGCCTAGGGGCGGCATTTTGTCAAGGGGCGTCATTGTATATGGGCATCCACAACGTGGATTACGCCATTCAATGAAATTAGCATACTAAAATTTACCTCGTTTTCAATCGATATATTATGCTTCTTCGTTATTGATAGCACTCAAAACCGACAACACATCACCGAAGACGACGACGACACCGTGAAACGTTTTATTATTAATCATTACACTACGAAGGGGGTACTGGGGCGTCGTCGACACGCGCGTTGATTAACTTACTAATTATAATCATACTTACAATTATAAACAACTCAAATAAAATATATTATATCACTTTTATCCGTTTCAGATGGTGACCTACATAAACAATCCTAAAAATATGTTTTCAAACAATTATGATTATAACAACAAATCACAATTTTTAATAAACCATTTCTCTTATTCAATAAATAATTCACAAGATTTTGAGAATATAACATTCCATATATTGAACATACATAACTTGAAAACACCTCAGATATATACTATATACACACTAGAAAAAAATATATTTAAAAAAAAATACGAACCTCGACGGAATTCGAACACGTATAACCATTGGTGTCGCGTCAATAAGACGATACTTCAGTGAAACGGCCAACGTAAATCAATTAACGGCGCGACCAAGGCCTGAACAAAAACGATGCATGAGTGCGAGTGAGAAAGTATTCGGCACCCTTATAATCTCTGCGACACGCGCTAGAGTAAGATAAAAGGTCTACATATTTTTAAGTTGGTTTCCAAAAATATCGCCGGCAAATAGTGCTGAATCGCTTCACGTAGCGTGTTGTTCGTGTTGCTAAATTTGCTATTTTTTGTGTTAAACATAAAGTCAGTGGTAAATATTTTTAGTTAATTAAGTAGGAAAGGTGGTTCTGCATGTTGTATTAAAATATGGTACCCGTACCGATAAGCAAGAAGATGGTATTACATTTCATAGGTAAGTTGATACATGTTCGTGACAATTTATTTGTATATTATTATTTATTTTAATATCAGTGACCTAGTGTTTCTTTAAAATAACTTAAATTATGGATATATTTACCTAATTGGTTGCATTTTGACCGCTTAAAAATACTATATAACGTAAAAAAACAGAAAATTATATTTTAATTCTGAGCGTCTAGTGCGAGCACTTTGGGCGAGCACTAGCGAAATGGTCTATGGTCTCGAACATTTATAGGTGAATGCGTTCGCTCGCCCACAAACCAAACGCACGGCACGTAGCTTCATTTAGCAATGCAACGGGTGGCGTCTATATGTATCTATAGTCTATGGGCGCGACGAAATTTTTGACTCGCTGGCATTCGGAGAGCGAACGTCGAGGTGTGAATACGTCAATTTGTTTCGTGATGGCGACTGGGGCAGTAATTCTTAAATCGTGTAAAGATGAATAAAAACGTTACCCATTTACTTGAAAAAGAAACCATGTCAATGAATATATTATTATTGTTACTAATAGCACAATATACAGAACATTAAATGGACGCATGTTGGATTTATATGACAAATTATATTTTGTTCAGCATGCGTCATTTGCACCCGCGACCCGCAATCCGCGCATCGCCTAGCCATTGGGCTATGCCTCAACTGAGGTATAGCCCAATTATGCTACGACCCTCCTATATAATTACGATAATTTAAACTAGTAGTAGTAGGTCATACACGAAATGCTTATTGAATTGCGTTATTATTGACTATCGGTTTTATATATGAGGTGTTTTAAAGTTTTGTATGTTCAATATATGGAATGTTACATTCTCAAAATCTTGTGAATTATTCATTGAATAAAAAAAATGTTTACTTAAAATTGTGATTTGATTGGTATAATTATTTTGGCTTTGAACCTTCAATACATTGAAATAACATTGATTTATCTAGAACTAATGACGACGCCTGGCCGAATAAACAATTATTGAAATTCTATTTTCTTCATTCTTTCCGTCAATATATGCCGGATTTATTTTACTACTCTACCGTAAGTATTTTTGCGGGAAATAAGATAAAAAGTTTTCCAGTCTGAGTCTCTGAAGTATACAGAAGATAAACTTTTTGCAAGAACTTAAAAAAAAGTATGTACGCAAAAGAAACAAGAAAATGTTAATATTATTGATTAAATGATTATATCCATATACTATGTATATCATAAATATATTGTTTTAGCAAGTATATAATATAGCAGTGGGGAAGACACTAGGCTTATTTATAAATAGTTACAAGATAAAAAGAAGTTTTTACATACAATGTTTTTAAATTTTCTGTTGAATTATTATGCTCAATATGCTCAAACTTGTACTTGATATGAAGTAAATAAAAAACAAACAAACAAACAAACAAATATAGAAATACTGAATACTAAAATGTCATTTTGATTTCTATAGTAACGCACGTATATATTAATAATTTAGTTGCTGGGACCACCTTCTTAGCAACCAATAATAGTGGATTGGATTACGGATTTCTTCCGAAATAACTTTTCATACAAAACAGAATTAACTGAAAATGAATTCAATTCAACTTAAAGATGGCTAAAAGTATTAAAATAATGCATTGGAATCGTGTTATATATTATTACATACATATATTCTAAAAGTTTCAAATGTCTAGCTAGTCGGAAAGTTAGTTAAAAATCGATTGCAAGATTTGTACCGGACAAACAAATAAGAATATGAGCTAATAAAAACGTTGTAAAATAAATTTAAATTGGCTATTAACGTATTTAAATAAAAACTTCATTATTTTATATTCTACAAAAAAAGTATAATTTGCCATCGACGTCTGTTTGTAGGTATGTATGTATTATAAATTGATTGTTGACTTGGTTAATCAGACGGGCACGTAGTAATGTCACTAATACGTAACCCGCTACAAACACAATCAAAGAAAGGTTCTAATTAATTTGGTATATTTCATGCATACAACACATACAAACGATTACACACGTTTTGTAAAAAAACATATACCTACACAATGTCAAAACTTGAGGTATAACAGCCTCACATAATATTTTTAGCGATATAAATTTTGGTTATATTATATCAATTATTTTTTGCGCGTTAGATTCGGTGTCAAATGGTCCCTTCGATAAAATGCTAAATTACTGAGAAAGTAGGTAAAATTTTCTAGCCTGAGTTTGAATTTGTTCATTCATGTAAATAAGGCTGTCTTAGCCACAGCCTACCTATCTTCAACAGCACCCTTCGCCACTGATGTATTGTATTAATATTATTTATATTTTAGTAGTTATTAAAATCTTGATGTTATCTGGAACATTTTTAGTGTAGTAGGTTTTTCTTTAAAAACCAGGAGGTGCATGTTATAGGAGATGTTACATTGCTAAGAAAACTCGCTATTCGAATGGGAATGGCTGGAACAACATTCAACTCGGTGCGGAATGTCTAGGATTCATGAGTATACTCGGTTAAAATTCGACGCTTGCATTCTGACAGTGCTGCTTTGCAGTAGCTAGTCATGGCACTTTACGAAAGCTCATAGTAACCGTATACTGACTGAGCTTTGAGAACAGATGTTTGCAGCAGATACTGGGTAATCAGTGGTATAACTTTAGGGGAAATGAAGAGAAAATAGAGCAGATCTAGCAGCCTCTCACCACACTGAGAGTGAAGAAATGAAAAATAAGTGAATATAAGGTAAAGAGTTTAGTTATCGAATGCTAAAAGCCACGTCAAAAGAAATACTAGAAATTCGCATCGAGATAATATTATTAAGAGCATTCTTCAGTGAAACGGCAAATAATTGTCAACTACAGGTGTGACAAAATTTTGGACTCGCTGGCAATTGGAGAGCGAAAGTCGATCTGTGAACACGTCAAATTGTTTCGCGATGGCGACGGGGGTATTAATTCTTAAATCGTGTAAAGATGACCAAAAAACGTTACCCTTTTACTTGAAAAAGAAAACATGTCAATGAATATATTATTATTGTAACTTATAGAACAATAAACAGAACATTAAATGGACGCATTTTGAATTTTATGACAAATTATGTTTTGTTCTGCAGGCGTCGTTTGCACAATCTTCGCGTCGCGTAGTCACGATCGTTTTAGACCGTGCCCCAGCTGAGGTGCCTTAAAGAAATAGGAACGGTAAAAATCATATATTGTGTTTTATTTGTAATTCACCGTAATACTAATTCAATTCTTGAATGATTGAAATGAAATTGATTTGAGGTTTGTATATCTTATTATCATAATATCTTTTATAATATTATGATAATTATATCGTAAAATAGAATTTGGAGTGAGCAGAAAACAGGTCAGAGTAATTCATATTTCCAATATTATTTGATTTCACAGAAAAGTGGAAAACAGAGGAAACTTCACAGTTTTTAAACAAAAAGTATAATATTAGATTTGTGTGACCGGAAAACTTTTTTGATAAGCGAATCAATATTTCAGATAATGCCGAAACTTCCGTCAGTCGACCGCGTAAATTATTTAATTCTAAGGACGTTTCCGTGTTTTGCGGGATTTTCGCTGGGAAATTTAGAGACGAGTTGCGGGGCGGGTGAGCCGCGCGTTAACAGAGGTAACTGTCAGGTAGGAGTTTTGAAACGAGGGATCGGGAACCACATGTTGCCGACCGCTGAATAAAATATGAATTCAACCAAAACGCGTGTATTCTTTCAGACGAGGCTGGTGAGTTTATAATATGTTTATGTAAATTATAAATAAATAATAAAGCTTAAAGGAAATATTAAAAGGCGATCTGACAGCAAAGATAAAAACTAGAATGATGAACTCATGTCTCCTACCATGCTTAACATATGCCTGTCAGACATGGAGATACTCTAGCATAGTAAAGAACAAAATCACCAGCTGCGAACGCGGTATAGAACGTAGTATGCTATATATCAACAAAAGACAAAAAATAAAACACACAAATATAAGAAATATTTCAAAAGCCACAGACGCTCTAATCCATGCCCAAAGACTTAAATGGACGGGTCATGTAGCGCGACTACAAGATGAGAGATGGACAACAATAATTTCTTCATGGAACGGCCCAAAAACAATCGCTATAGAGGAAGACCCCATGCGAGATGGCAAGACGACATCATAAAGACAGCAGGCCCAAATTGGCTACAAATAGCCAAAAATCAGTCTCCAAAAAGAGTCCAGTGGGATTCTTTGGAGGAGGCCTTCACCCGAAGAAGGGTTCTGACAAACCAAACAAACTAATTACATATCACTGCTTAATTTATAAACATTATCTAATAGTATTAAATACAAAATAAAAAATCTTAATATATATATATATATGTATTATACAAAAATATTAAAAAATAATAATAATTAATATTATATAAACTAGAAAATAAGTAGATAATACAATCATAGATAGATAAAGATATATATAAATAATAGATATATTCATAGGTTCTATATATATATACCTATTTATGTAGAATTTTATAAAAATGAGTAAGTTGATTGTTTTACTTAAAGTTTGATATCATTCAAAACCATTTTGACAATATGAGGTTATTTATAACAGAACTTCTAAGGTCGAAAGTCCATAGACATTGGATGGATTGGATGGATGGGAAAACTTTAAAATTTGGATCAAATTTTTGTTTTTGGACATTACGATACCCTTGCTCTCGGTGACATAATAATTATAAATATGTAGATAATATTATTAAAACAATAATTATCATGACAGAGATAAATTAAAAAATATATAATAATAAATACGTCATCGTCATAGATGATCACTTTTCTTTGTTCAGCAAAGACTAAAAATTACATAATTTTGTATCATTTTAATTTTGAATTTAATAAAAATTACGGAATAGATTGGTGAAGATGTTTTTTTTTTTGGGAAAAACTTGGAAGAGTACCGGACCGCCCCTAAATTCAATAAAATATAATATTACCTCATTGATACTTTTGTATCATTAGTGGCACATACACAAACTTTTATAAATTAGAATATAAATCGTTTGCAACCCGTACAAATCGATATCGTTTAGTTTCCGAACAAAATAAAATCTCGGGTTGTCGAACTATGGCCAGTTGCAATTTAAAGGGTACATCATTGGCGTAGCAATTCCTCTCGGAAAGGGTCGCTCAATAATTCACGAGCGATCCCTAAAATGTCCCGCCCAGGATCACTTGTCCGCGATCCACTCGCAGATCCCGGACCTTAAAACAGCCTTCGAATTAATTTTCACGGCACTACCCTTGATTAATGGCTGGAAATATTATCATCTGAACGGTGTGGGTTGGAATGTTGTAATTTTCACCGAGTGCACGGAGGAATTTTATGAGCGATCGGACGCCACTGGAATTATGTCGATTTCGTGTTGGCCTATAAAATATGATCTGATTAATAATAGAATTGACTTCTGAATGAAGAGCTTGAAAGAAATATATGAAAATTCTGTAATTCAAGGCACGAATTTTAAACCATCATAGTTATTTGGAATTATTTAAAAATACGAATTTTTTGAGACCAGTTGAGAAACGCGGATATTAATCATTTTTGTCAGAGATTCCCAAATGTTACAGGTATTTCAGCCTAGAATCTTGCGAATTCTCTTTGGCCACATTTACGTGGACGGTATTTTGGTAACGTCGCTACAATTATGAACAATATAAGCTTTTTGATGAACATAACGTCGTCATAATACCGTGGCAGAGGCGGCGCTCTTGGTGCAGTGGGTAAGGCACTGGCCTTCCGCCCGAGCGTTCTGGGTTCGATTCTCGGTGAGGACACAATATTTATGTGTTTTTCTCAAAGCCTGGGTGTTTGTGATTGTCCAAAATTTCTAACAACCACCTTGTACGAAAAAGCAAGAACATGGTTATTAATAATTCTAAAAAAAAAACCGTGGCAGACATTGATTATAGCTAGTTTTATTGCATTATTGCACATTCCAATCGCTTGCATCGCAATGCATACATAATGCATTTGCATGAACATATTACAATTTTTATTCTATTTTCGTAGACTTCAAGATACTATTTTATTTATTTAAATATTTATCCTGTCTCGGTATCGTATTGTGACTATCTTCAATATTGTAAAATACAATAAAACGTGTGCATTGGATAATAAAATTTAATTGCGCATATTATATGAGGTTTGATTTGCAGTCACTGTTTGACATTTATAAGTTTTTTTTATACATAATTACGTAACAAATAAATATTGTTTCAAAATACATAAAAGTTATACAATATTTTGTATCATTGGTATACAAAGGTGACGTTTCAATAGTCATAATATCGCGAATAAAAGCCGCATTGTAGAGAATTGTTAGACCATCTGCACTTTAGGACAGTCAAAAATATTTTATGTACATTAAGTCATTACTGTAGGGTAGGGTAGGGTATCCAATACCGAGTAAAAATTTTAATTTCGGGATTTCGTGATTACAATTTGACGATCCCGGGATTGGCGTTTTTTTCGATAGTTAACAGAAAGTAAAACAGTTTTTTTTTTATTTATTTAAGAAAAACATTCATAAAATTTGGCGTAGAAACAAGTGCCTGCCTGCACGTCCATGGAACTGGGGGTCAGACGCCGTTCACGTGCCAGAACGTCAGTGGCGTCTAGCTGGTTAAATGAACGAATTTATTATTTTTATGATGTTCTTACGATTTCGTATGACAATAAAAAACTGTTATTTATTATCCGTGAGCTTCCGGCGATTCCCCGTGTGACATGTGCAGGTACATACACTTCACTAACATAATTTTGTACACATACTGATTGGCTGTGATGGATAAAAATATCAATCCCGAACGTTTCGGGATTTTGTTTTATTAATCCCGGGATTCATAGGTATAAAAAAATGTCCGGGATCCCGGGATTAGATTCCTTACTCTCGACTATATTATGTCATGAGACGTATTCTGCATTTTTTGACATATTACTCCACGCGGACTTGATAATTTAGAGAGACTGATGATTTTATGTAGCATCCGGGGAAGACAGCGCAAAATAAGATAGCGCTGTAGCTTACTGACACCAGGTTTCTCTTTGCCCTGAGAGAAGCAGAGGATCAGCAGGTGTAGAGAGTCCTGGTCGCTCAGAAGACGACTGAAGTTCAGGGTGGTCACGATCCTCAACCATGAGAAAATAACCAAGAAGAGTTTTACATGGTAAGTTTTTTGAAAACTCAATTTAATTAATACAGTGATAATACATGTATCGTAAAAAAAATCATTGCAATGTTAATAAAAAAGTGTCCTGGAATTTCAGTATAAGTTTTATTTGCGATTCTACTATATAAATTATATTTATTTATTATTCAACTGAGTTGTCGACAGACTTTGTATGTTTAAAAGAAAATGCATTCGGTTATTTTTCGGAAAATTTGAACAAGACGCGACGAATTGTACATGTTTACGAAGCAACTATGTACAGACTTTAAAAATTCATAGATACAAAGTGAGCTATTGTGAGAATGTGACCACGTGTAAACATGCATGTGTATTAAGCTGTATTAAACTAATTTATATGGAAGTTAAGAGTACAATTTATAAGCTGTAGTTCAATCATTATTAATTCCGCTTCAAGGCAGAACATATTATTGCAACAGTGTCGACTGCCAGTAATTATTATTGTTGGGGGAAAAACATCGTATTAATTAAAATAAAACACAATATAATAATACAACACATACCACGTAATTTAATAACCGGTTTTGTCCGGTTCACTAGGACAGATATGTTTAACTTAAGGAGGGACATGCTCAGCATAGGTCAAAATGGGGCTTTTTTCAGCATGATTAAAATGATGTTAACGCGCGTGTTTGTACATGTACCGTTTAAAAAAAAATCGGATAGGTACATGTTCGCGTGTTAACATCATTTTACTCCCTACTTCAATTATAGTTCGTCAATTTATGGCTACGGCCGTGTGTTGTAGCTTAACCAGTGGGGAATGCCAAAAGAAATGGCGTATTTCAAAAAAACACTACCTTATTCTTAGGTCAATAATTATTATAAAGTAATCATTATTCGTAGGATGTTTATCACACTTGAATGGTCAAAGACATAGCTTATAATTAGTACCTATCTTTAGAATTATCTTCAAATGTGTTAATCTTGCCCATTTTTTGAATAATAAAATGCCTAATTCTTGTCAAATTTGCGATCACAGAGATTATCAATATAATTTTGTATCGTAAATATTTCACTATAATAATGTCCATATAAATTATACTGATGGTTTTATAAATGCGTTTAAAAATTAATAAATGTAAAAAATCTTAACACCACTGCACAGTTATGTGCTGAAATATGACTATATTCTAAAACATTAGAGCGAGAGGTTTAAAAGAATACTATTTTATGTAATAAAAATACTTTATGCAGTCATCAAATGTTTAAAATAAATATAAAATATAATAAGGCTTCAAAGTAATATAAATAGATTATCTACAACGTTTAAGGTATGTCCAGGATCATGATTTGAAAATTGAAAAAAAGCCCCATTTTGACCCACGCTGAGCACGTCCGCCCTTAACAAATACATTGTAAAAGATTATTTATAGTAACAATTTAAAAATAGAACTAATAAAAATACGAACACTGATTAAAAATACAATATTCTTCGTTCAAAAAGAATATTTCAATTCAATTTCACAAGCTTTTGTTTTTGAATAAAAAAAATTCAAAACAGCCACAGTCCATCGTCATATTTTGCGTATACGTTTAAATATATTATACTGAAAAAATGTATATAATTCCTCGTTCATAATCAATTTTTCCATTCCACAAAGTTTTAAGTTCAGATATTTGTTGCACAAGAGCTTCTACGTTTCAATTCATACTGTTTCCTTATTACAAGGAATTTTATTTATTGGTTATCATCATTATAATCATAAAATGTGCATCATTTTGACAAATTCTAATAGCATGTTTGTTTATTTTATCTACAATACCAGCCGATTTGGCTCGAAGTCACTTCTTTGATGGGATATACATTTTATCTTTCATCATGATGGCGGAATCGTTAAACATGTAAAAGAAAAATTTCATCCAACGGTTGAGTTATTTTTGCATTATTCTTAAAGAATACTTTATATAATAATCCTTATAAATAATTTTTTTATTATTTATGTCAACAACTTTATTTGTTTAATTACGCGAAGTTTTTACTATTAGGTATAGCTAATAGTATTTATAGTGCAAAGCATACGATGGATGCATCCGGAAATACGATATTCTATTTTAATGATGATCATTTAAACTTTAAAGGACCTAACTCATTTTTTTCACTCTTGTTTTTATGCTTTCAGATCCGTAAGAGAAGTTAACCTTCGAACACAACATACACACTTATACGTGAAAAGTTATGTGAATTTTACTTTTAACATTAGACTACATTGCTAAGGAAATATGTACGTGTAACTTGAAAGTTCAAACACAAAAAATACTATTAACCCATAGCTTACGGGCCGCACAAAATTGTGTTTTTGCTAATTACTTTTCAAATGCAAATTAACACGTTAATTACAAAAATAATTAAACGGGCCCGTAAGCATTGTGTTAAGTATAAGGACATATTATTATTATCAATACTTTTCTTGAAATTGTAATAATTAATCATTTAAAAGCAATCATTAATATAATACACTATTTTTTTATTCAACGAATAATAAGATTTAAGAATGTACCATTATTTTATTGAATATAGTAATTACATAAGTCAGGTATAACAATAAAAAAATGGAGAAATTCTGACACACTAGTTAATAATTAAGGTATTTAAAATATAAAAACCAATAACGCAATTTAAAAATCTCTTCAGAGTATTGTAAGAACCATTAAGTAGTTAAATTTGTCGTAATTAGATAAGATACCTATAGTGGTCAAAAAATGGTTCAAAAAAGATTTTTCCTAGTGGTTATATATATATTTATTTCTTAATTGTAAAATCATTTTTAAAATGTTAATAACAGTTATGTAGAGTTTATAGTTCCTTACTGAACTTTGGAGATGATTTACTCAACTTTGTTACGTGTGCGCGTGGATTCTGCGATAAATAAATTTAAATTTGGAAGGAGCAAACAAATATCCCCAAAAGTAGATTAAATAGTTTTAATTATTTTCCTTTTGACAGCTTCTCAAACGAGTATTTTACGACTAATTGTCTTCAAGGTATGCTCGCCTTTCATTATATTGAAGCTCGTAGGCCACTTCTGCTCTTAAAGAATTTTCACTGTTCTCACGTGGTATAGTTTCAAATCCTGATATTCTGGTAAATTTGAATTTTTAGGCACCCGTCAATTACATGGGTGGTCGCAGCGCAGCCATGACCTATTTTGAATGAAAGCTGTTTCCTCATGTCAGGCTGACCAGGCTCCAATAGCGAGGGCTGTGCGGCTGGTCAATGCATCCCTTAGAGAAGTACACATTTTTAGCGATGCATTGTGCATTCTGTTTTTAAAATTCTATTTTATTGTTTAATTTGTATTTTTTTTTAAATTGTTGGTTTGCTTTGTTTTTTTTCTCTCTAGTTGATTTACTTGTACTTTTTATTCTAAATGTCATGTTGTGAACGTCTTGAATTAGTAATTTGTTATGTGCTCAACGTGTTTTTTTTCCTTCAAATAAATAAACACGGTGTGTAAATAATACCTAGGTAGGTACCATAAGTGTTCTGTAAGTATTTTGTGATTATTTTAAAGAATAATTAAGTAATATTATTGAATACGATAATTTACCGTTCTGTCATTTTCAATATTCTTTACCATGTTTCCATGGCGAAGTTTACCGTGATTACTTTGGGGATATTATATTTTATTCACCTGAAAAATATTCTAAAAATAAACAGCTTGCTCCGGTACTTGTTTATAAAATAAATCCTGGCGGGTGGAAACGGAGGAGGCTTATGAATACCCCAAGGTACTCCAACTGTACACTTATATATTATTTCACTAAACAAAACAACATTTATCACTGCCTGGCGGAAAGGCCACGTTAAAAATACGATGCGGAGCATATATCTGTATATAAAAAAAAACATTTTCGAATATTTTGAACCTGGAACCGTAAATTGCCAACGGGGGTAAAGCGCGAATCAAATAGAGGTACATGTCGATCACTATCACGTGACCCCGCAGTAAGCTGCCGCTACGGGAAAAAGTGTGTAATGTCATTTTTCTTGGTGTTTAAAATGTTATCAGACTGATGCCTCATCCCGTAACACATTTTGAACCTTTAAACGAACATTGTCAGTTAGAAAAATCTACCGAAGTCACCAAAATAACAATGAGTTCACCTCACGTTGAACCGCACTGCATCGACACCTGCATGACGTTTTGAACGTTTTTTTATCATTTTTACATGCCTAGACATTTTCGACATACGTCAAAATCACGTGTTTTTTTGTTTTTAGCGGTTGGCACTATGTATTTTCTATAACAACGTTGTCTATTATCTATGGTCGGCAGGTTGGGTTCTGTTCAAAATATTATCTATGAATATAATATCGCAAGTAATTTTAACGTACACACACGTAGAAACTGTTAAAATTAATTGAAACCAGCATGAATAATGAATAATAATTCAAAATACTAATACATTAGAGTTGGCACTACCCATCATTGAATTTACAGAGGTGGTAGTCGTTAAAAATATTCTGCAGAATGACGAAACCATAGACTAAATTTTTCGCCGTGACAGCGTGATAGTCCGCAACATGCACCATAATGTATTTCGCACTTAAGGGACGAGGGGTGGTGATTATGGCGAGGGGCGGTTAGAGAGGCAGAGGCGGCAACAGAAAAGATAAACAATTTATAAATTTATTTTTCCATTTCCTCATTCGGCTGTGTACGTAATGTATGAATTTATTTTTTTAATATGAGCAAGTGCTCGGCTTTATCTCTGGAGGCGGCGGTGCTAAATCACACCGCGCGCCGTTCCCGTAACAAAAGTTAGTGCCGGTTATTTAGGAAATCCACCCCATAAAACAAAAAGGGGTTGCAGATTTAATTCACTTTAACTTGATTTGCGGCTGTCGCTCATGTCCGCCGCTGGTAAACAGTGGCGGCGCGCAAACGGGGGCGACATTTGTAAACAAAACGTCAGTTCGCTAATTTAAATCCGGCTGTGATTTATGATTGCTGAAATCTGGCTAATGGCAGGTAGACACATATTTTAATTCAATTCCATCGAATACTCTGTTGATTTTTTAAAAAACACAACGTTTGGTATAACGCTCTTTGATATTTACCACATATTGCCCAGTGGCGAAGGGTGGAGGTAGGCTGTTATGATCTGATATAAATAGTGCACAATATACTTTATCAGTCATACGTATTTGTTTTCATTCAACTAAGCCTACAATTTATTTACAGACGATATTGGTTAGATTTTTTCAATTCAATTAAACACTGCGAAAATCAAGCCATAATAGATAATAGTCAAAAAATAATCGTCTATTTATAAAATATCTAAAAGTATGCCATCAAATTATACATAATTTTGAATATTTTATAGATATAATAATATTGTTTATCTACTATGGTTTGATCTAGGCAGGTCTTAATGAATTTTAATAAACTTACCAACAGCATGTGTAATATGTATTCTGAATTAATCGAAAACAAACCAGTATGAACGAAAAGTGTGCACTATTTTGTCGAATCCCCCATAACATACCAAAACGATTATGGTTTAGTTTAGGCAAGGTTTAATTCATCATCATCATCATCATCAGCCTGAATCTATCCACTGCTGGATGAAGGCCTCTTCAAGTTGCTTCCACTTCTTTCGGTCCTGTGCATTGCGTTGCCACGTACTTCCGCAGAACTTTATCATTTCATCGATCCAGCGGCCTCTAGGTCTACCTTGTGGACGTTTTGTACTTCTTGGATACCACTGGATGACTAGATTTGTCCAACGATTGTCAAAAACTATCCAACACTATCCGTAAATTATTGTAGTCTTAGTTCAGTAAAAACAAATACTGACAAAGTGTAATGTCCACTATTTATGTTGGATCTTAACAGCCTACCTCCACCCTTCGCTACTGCAGTATTGTCTACCTAAATACCTAAATATTAAATTTAAAAAATTAAGTAACTTATTTTTCTTAAGTCGTCATTATAATCATCATTAGCCGGAGTCAAGAGAGAGAGAGAGTTGTTGGAAATTGAGTTAGGAGAGAGTTTCCATTTTAACAGATACTAACGAATTATTATTAAATTAATCTGGATTATGAATTGATTTTCAATTAATTTGAAGGTCATTAAAAAAGAATGGCACTAAGTACAAATTGACTGAATAAGATTTTTTCTTTGTTTTTTACAAGCGCTCACAGATTTAAAATCGTGTGTCCAGTAAATTGTACGTATGCATTATGGCCGTGAATATTTATTCAAACAACAGATGTCGGAATATCATTGAGACCGGATAACACGTTCTTGGTTCAGAGTTTCATTTCGTACGCATTTTAAAAACATCTGCCGGTTATCTGAGACGCAACGCTAATTTTGTAGACAGTAATGTTACAATTAGATAAAATTAGAGTGACAATGATGAGTGTTAAGTATTTACGACTATCTACTTAGTTATCTACTTTTGAATCATTCATAAATTCTTCTTAAATTTATTTATATAAGTTATCTTTATTGGTTTTTAATTTTAATTGAAACTAAACTTTTTACCCCCACGACGGCCGAGCGGCTTATGCGTAAATGTCCTTATAAATGTCCAAGGGTCTCTATATTGTTTTTTCAATAATTTGTGTTTGGAGTCAGAGTATGGACCTAATAGATTGAGCAAAACAAGTGGCTAACAATCATTTTTCGTAAATAGAAAAATCTGTTAATGCAAAAACCTCCATTCTGTGGATGCCCATATGATCCTATTAGGATCGGACATGGTTGAAAGAAAAGAAACTTTTCACGTAAGTATAATTTACATGTAACAACACAAACATAGACCCCTCAAAACCAAGTGCCGTAGGAGAGGAAAGCATGGAGGACTTGTTTACTCCATGCTTTATGCAAAGAAAATTAATTGAATTATAAATATAATACAAAAACCATGCTAAATAATACGGACATCTAATAATACGGAATCTATGTAAAGAGATCTTCACATCCGCAATAAGACACCGCAATTTTTTTAAACGCAATATAATTAGCCTTTTAGGCGGCCAGGTGGAACAGCCCGATGGACCCAACAGCTGGTTGGACCGACTTAAGAATCTTTACCCGTGTAACAGTAAAATCGTCGATTTTGTAATGTAGAAAACACACCATCGACAAAAGTCTCATCCGTTTTTATTAGGCCGTAGTACATTTTAGGCTATGGTTCAAGTTCATAGAACACGTCTACACTTAGTGATTTGATTTTTTGGTGTATAATGCTTTTTCTATAACTGGTTTTCACTTAATCTTTCACTTTCATAGAGTTAACAATGGATTATGTGTCTATATATAAAAATGTATGCTAGAAAAAAATTTAAAATCATCCGATGTATAAAACATGCACATTAACCACAAAGAAATTAGTGCTATGTCTGATTTTAGAGGACATGTCAAACTTCCCATTGCAATTACTCCATAACATGATTTCGAGACTTACCAACATTGGCAGTGACCCCACGAATTATAATGTCTTTATAAATAATAAATAAATAAAATAAAATAAAAAGGCTTTTTTATTTCTTACAAACAAAAGTAAATGACAGTTAATTGACTTTATCTAATGAATATATATATATATATATATATATATATATATATAACCTATGAATATATCTATTATGTATATATTATATCTATCTATGATTGTATTATCTACTTATTTTCTAGTTATACATAATATGTCTTAATTGGTTTTTAATAAATTAACATTGAAACTTAAGGCTTATACTTCAGTTGAGGCATGGTCTAAAAAGATCGTGACTAGGCGATGCGCGGATTGTGCAAATGACGCGAGCCGAACGAAATATAATTTGTCATAAAAATTCAACACGCGTCCATTTAATGTTATGTTATTGTTATATTAGTAATAATAATAGTATATTCATTGATATGTTTTCCTTTTCAAGTAAATGGGTAACGTTTTTTAGTCATCTTTACACAATTTAAGAATAAATTCCTCCGACGCCATCACAAAACAAATTGACGTGCTTACACCTAGACTGCCGGTCTCCGATTGGCGACGAGTGAAAAATTTCGTCCCACCTACTGTTGAAAATTATTTGCCGTTTCACTTATGTATGCTCTTAACTGTTTACGTACAATTTAAATGTAACTGTAAAATCGTGAATTTTTAAATGTATAAAACACGTCATCATCGACAAAAGTCTCTTTTATTAAGCCATATGAATTTCATAGCATACCTACGTCTTTTGTCGTTTGAGTTTTTGACACTTAGTGCCTTATTTATTACTGGTATTTATAGGTAAATCATTCTGCAGTGGCACCATAGGAGATTCGCGCGTGTATTGAATTGCTTGCGACAATGCCTGTTTCAATGCTAGCAAACAATACCACTACAACTGCAAGCCGCATTTGCCGTACCCATGGTGCCACTGTAAAACGATTTACCTATACTTGTGTTACTGGTGTACTAACAGTTTGATATGTTAAACGCAGTTTATTTAGAGCTACTTTTTCAGCGTCTTTTGGTTTGTATCCAAAAATAAATAATTCACCTGCTAAAAGTTGCCTTTTTATATATTTATGCGTACTACAGTATTTGTTACTTTACAATTCTATTGGTAACAAAGGCTACTTTTCAAGTACGTACTCCTTTCCTTCCGGTATTTTCTTCATCGGTATTCCTAGCATATTTTACCTCTTCACAAATGCTTTGTCAGTGGGACGAAAGCTCGATAAAGAATCGCAAAATAATTTTTATACGTTCCATAAAAAAAAAGTTATCAAGAAATCACTTAGGTATTCCTACAAGTAATAATGGCGAAAGTACTTTTCATGTATTGAATAAGTAGGTACCTACTCACGTTAAAAAGTTATTTCCTCAATAGCTTATCAAGCACTTAATGGGTACTTTTACTTCTATAAATATTTTTTTTTCTAAAAAAGGATTTAGGTTATTCATCAAAAAAGGTGGGTGGGTAGATTGAAGTGCCGAAAGCTTAATACCAGGTAATTATTTAAGGCCTACCTTCTAAGAAAAATAGATTAAATACATTATAAAGTTAAAAAATAAATAAACAGACCCATCTGTCGTCAGATTAAATATAGAATTTGTAAGTCATTTAGAAGGTAAAAAAAAACATGCGTCAGCGCTGTCTGCAACTATTGTATTCGTACGATTATTTTGTTAGGAATTTATTTTGTATGACTGTCAGGTCACGTGACATCAGGTCCGTATACCGAAATGTATGCAATACGGTAGGCTTGAAAGACGAAGCCTAAAATCGTCGCGCATTATTCTATGATTGCAGTTTTGTTAGAAAAAAAATAATAAGATAATTTAAAAAAATAATTTCTATGGCATTCTATCAGATATAAATATAATGTATTGTTTTTTTTAATACTTAATGATTTTTAATGCGTATATATGTTTAGGAAAATACATAATTTAAACTCGTCGCTTAATTTTATATTGTCAGTGAGCTATTGAAACTTCCTATCCATCAGTAGGTAGTACATCGTATTATCTTCTAATTTCCTGTAAGAATACCTGACAAACGTTCCCTCTAATTTTTCTATTGTGTGTGCAGATCATCAATGCATCTAAGCAGTGGCGTAATTAGGGTTGGTGTCACTCGGTGCGGTAAATTTACACCCCCCCCCCCTCACAAACACACATATATAATAATTTTTCATTAAAACTTATATTTTTAGGGTACTAATTTCAGTGATTTGAGAACACAATTTTATTATTCCCGCAAAAATAGTCTTGTTATTCATCCCATACATTTATATCTATATATGACGTACACAATTTGACGTACAGCATTTTTTGCACAGATATGGCCGTACTTTCATCAATAATTAATGTATGAAACCGAGACTTCGTCCGTAATTCGTCAAAAACTACTGCATTAATGCATTTGACAAATTACTGCATTAATGCATCATTTCTAATTCGTCAGCTTTCGGGAATATCTGTGTATTTAGATACATGATTATGAATATCTTGAACAGAAATCATAGAAGCATTTTTTATGTTTATAGCCAATAGTACATTATCAATAATTAACACTTTGACCAGATCGAAACCAGATTTTTTGCGTTCAGCGATTTCAATCCTATTCTTTCGTTCTTCGGGTGTTTCCGTCATTATTTTCAAAAGTCCACTTCTTTTCAAATTTTTCAATTTCGTAACAGCATCTTGGTATACTTTTTGACTTAAATGCCTTTTTAAAAGATACAACCTGCATTCAATCCACTTCTTTCCAGACGTGAATTCTCCTTGCATATTCTATTTATTTTACAATATTTTTGTGTGCGGACTGTGCGGGGGATGAAAACATGTGTGCGGACACATTTTGGTAGGTGTACGCGCGCACAAGCGCACACCTTACAGGGAACGTTGCTGACAAGTGTGATCTTTTTCTCTGATTTTCACAGTATACTCTTCCTAAAAGTCACCCTTCGTCACTAGAAGATACTGTCACCAACACAGTAATGCACCATCAGCATATGGGAGACGAAGTACTTATAAATTATTTTTGTTCAAAACCGAGTATACTAACACATGTTCTGAAAATGTTAATTTCATCTTTTATACATAGGTGTTGTTCATCGCAACCCCAGCGAGTGTGAATTGTGCCAGGAATCATCATAATTAGTGAAAATTCACGCACGTACGATTAAATTACACAATTCAGATTTCACAGTTATCGACAAAGTTTAATAAGTAAAGTAAACTGGATGAATTATGTATTTTTTTCTTGCAAAGTGGAATAAATGAATAAGTATATTTTTATTCAGTTTATTGAAAAGTAATATTACTTCTATTTTATGTATGACGTTTATTTTTGTTAGTTTATTAATAATGTGTTCCATCCATAAACTTTAGATAATAATACAAATGATGCAATATTTATCACTAGTCAGCGGAGAGGTGAACTAAGGATTATCGTTTCTGAAAATAATAATTTTATACGCAAATAATATTCTTTGACGTGAAACATATGCGACTATTCACAAAGAAATGCTCCATTCTTCAGATGAATTCATTTTTGTTGTATGTAAACGTTTGGGTCTCAACATTTTTAACTTAGGGTTGCGACTTCAAGGAATGGCCACACGAAGAAATAAAATACAAAAAACTATCACCATATTTTTGCTGGCTTCAGAATAAATGATAACTTATCACAATATTTTTTTTAATTCAAGCATTCCTGTTAATATAATCGGATTCTCATTTACTACATTGCAAATTTACAGAAAAAACTTCACACCTGGATAGTCATACTCTCGGGACTTATAACTAGGGTTTGCAATACCAGTATCTTAGTATTTTTCGATACCGAAATACCCGTTTTAAAAATCAGACAATACCGATGTATTCGGTATTAAAAATAGAAACAAAATATATCAGTTAGCATACAATTTTTAATAGGAATGTAATTTGTCGGATTACACAATGTCTGAATGTCTGGTTTACTTCCATTTCCCTTCAACGTCAATGGTGACTAGCATGGTAAGCGTAGCAGAGAACGGCGCCGCATTTCGTGGCTTAAGAACCTCCGTCATCAGTACGAGTGCAGTTCCACTGAACTTAATCTTAAGGGTACATTGGTACGACCGCGTTACAAATACCCGAGTTCGTGAGCAGACACATCAGCCTTCGGTGACTGAAGTTATCACGAAGAGACGCTTTACGTAGCTGGAGCACGTATTCCGGATGTCGACAAAGAGTGCGGCACTTCGTACCCTTGTGGCACAGTCTCAAGGGTTCCGTCGCCGTGGCCGGCCCTCCCTCACCCTGCAACGGTGCTACAAAAGCGACCTACGTGCTGCAGGTCTGACATGGCGGGAAGCGCAGGAGTTGGCGATGGACCGAGGGAAGTGGCGCCAACTTGTGCTTGCCATATGCCCCAATGTTGGGATGTGACAGGGTGGAAGAAGAAAATTTCAGATACCATTGAGATTAGATATAAGTATGCCACTGTGCATAATTTAAATATATAAAAAAATTAAATGACAATTGGCATTATTTGAACACTTCACACATTTTATACAATCTTTAGATATTTTTTTACTATAATTTCTTCCTCATTAGAATCTTTGAGGTAATCACTAAATAATTGCCAAGTAAGAATTCTTGGCTACAGCTGTTAGTCTACGTCATCAGATCTTTGCAGATGTATATTTAAAACGTTATGGCAAAAACGCCATTATACGCACACCCTTGAGAATATGTATGTTGCAAATCGACGATAAGGCTCTACGGCTGTCAGCGTAGCAAAGACGCAGACGGCGCGTGACGGCGGCGTCTCTCGATTTGACGTGACTCTGAATTATTCTCGAATCCGTAGAAGGGCTACGCGCTACGGGCTACGATCCGTAGAGCAGCAACAGCAGGGCTACATGCTCCGACGCGTAGACCCGCTACGACTGTTCATTTCCATACAAAATGTCGCACTCAAACTGGTACGATCGGGACATTCGCTTTAATGACACGCATCTCGGCGTAGTTTTGTGAATACACCTGTGATATATTCAGTGTGTTTTATGTGAAGTTTTCGCTCGAATGTTGTACAGTTAAATATACTAAGAGCCCTATGCACAATCGTCTGTCATAATTACAGCAAAATTACAACAAAACACTATCCATAAAGCCTTTCATAGTTATGATCGAGTTGTCTATGGTCCACCAACTCTGCAATAGCTTCGCTCTGTTTTTCTATTGAAAATATTACCACATATAAAAATTCTCTTTTTCATAATTTAGGTAAATTATTTTGTAATTGTTAAACGATGACAAAAATATGAAAAATATACAAAATAAATTCAATAACTATAAATACACAATTAATATTTAATAAAAATGATTAAATGTCTCCGCAATTAGTGAATAATATAAGTTATTTTTTGACCATGTTTTTCCCGATACGGTAACACTTGCCGTTGAAATGTCAGATTTTGTCATTTACAATTATTACAAATATGCCATGATGTGAATAATTATATAGAGTGATTAAAACTAATATTACCATGTTGGTGTGTAGGTAACTAAGTACTTATATATTTCAACTACCTATCTATTGGTTTAATATTACATAAATATCTAAATCTGAATAAGAAAAGTTAATTCATAATTAATTGACACTGACATTTCAATTCGATAATCAGTTTTACTAAATTAAGACATGTACAGAATCAAGAAAATAAAGGAAAATGTGTCGTATTAAATGTCACGGATATTTAATAGTTGTTCAATACCCATATTAAGATCAATTGTTAAATGAATTTGAGTGTATTGGCCGTTTTAAAGCCACGTCAATTTATTTTGACAGCAGCTGTCAGTGGTAAATGGCAATACGGAAGGAGGGCAAGGGGGCGAGTTCATAACAAAAGTAGTCTATGGTTAAGGATTCCTTATCTCTATAATCTATAGTTAACAGATGGATTTCGGCTACTTACAATTTTTACTGTTATTTTATGGTAAGTACGAATTGAGCATCGGGCTCTAAGTCGATTGAGGGATAACTCAGCAGAAATCATCCGAATAAGACTTGAAATAATTCTGTTTAAAATATCGGATTATATATTTCTGTTGCTATGTTGCGACCATTGCGCGGACTATAATTGACAAGGAATATATACGGGAAAATGCTTGATTCTCAATACGAAAGAGACGAGATACAGAAGCAGTGACGTCGCTAGACAAAATGCCGCCCCATTTTTTCAATACAATATTTTTCATTATCCTCCTGACAAGAATATCTAAGAAATGTGTGGTATAGCTACATTAGCGACAAAATATATACTACTAAATCTATTTAAAATGCTATCTATGCTTCAATATAAATATTTCCACGGTTTCAGATACATTTAAAAATACACCTGGCAACTTCCTAAACTCGCGAGCGACTGGCGAAAATATTTGAATAAATTTTAAATTAGGCCTGTATGTACCTACATATAATTCAAAAATCTGCACGTGTCATTGCTGGTCATCAAGGACGTGACCTCCAAGGACAACGGAAGTGAACTAGACATCGCGAACACAACAAAAAAATATAATCCTATTAAACCTTGTATGTTAGTTAATTAATACATTTTGTTTCCAACCAGTGAGCTGGTTTTTTAATGGAAAGATATTTCCGTTATTACTACGTTTAGGTAGCTATTTCTATATATAGCTAATGATTCTCCTCGATTTGCCGCCCTTCGAGTAACTGCCGCCCCCAAGCGACGTTCAATCTGCCTACCCCCACGGGACGTCACTGTACAGAAGGTAATCAATCGGTGGTAGACAAAATATAGTCACGCGCGATAAATTTCAAGTTTACCTTTGATTTAAAAACAAAACTACATATTTAACTTATTAATATTTTTAGAAATTCTTAGTAATTCTTTATTAAAAAAAATTGAGTCAGAAAATTGTAAGAAGTTTCATAATTCGTCTTGGTATCCTTTGTAGAACTTGTATTACAATTTAATATATATTTTACTCATTAAGTACAATAATTAAATGTGTAAATAATAATACATAAACACTAACTTGTTGAGAAACATTATATCATTCCATATTTAGATATACGGAAGGAAGATGACTGTTGCTTAATTTTGCATACTTATTCATATTATTATATTCATACACTTATATAATATACCTATACATACTTATGCATAGACATATTTCTTGTTGGCCATTTTCTCTATTGATTATAATATACATTAGTGGGCGGCTCTCGTGGTGCAGTGGGTAAGGCGCTCGCCTTCCACCCGAGAGTTCCTGGGTTCGATTCCCGGTCATGACAAAAACGTTTATGTGTTTTTCTCAAAGCCTGGGTGTTTGTGATTGTTCAAAATTACTAACAAACCACCTTGTACGAAAAAGCAAGGACATGGTTATTAATAATTCTAAAAAAAAAAAAAAAATATACATTAGTGATTAGATCCAAACACGTATACCTAAGTAGTATAATTTATTAATTGTATAATTATTAATTTCAAAAATTATTACATGAAAATTTGACGAGAATTGAATCGGCAATGTCTGTTTATACAGCTCTAAAAGCTGTACAATAATCAATAGCATATAAAATTTAAAAAAAAATGTTTTTCATGAAAATTATTAGAAAAATGATAGCCATTTAAAACATTATTAACTTCGTCTCCGAGCTTTAAACATGAAGTGTGTATTTACTCCACCAATGATTTAAAATGAAGTCATTTATCACGTGACCGAAGGTTTCTATGACATTTTAACCCCTAAATTAAATCACTCAATTTGAAGATTTTACAATAATTTTAGATGACATACTTATTTATAATTAAAAATGTTTTTTTGATCTACCTTTCAATAGTACCATTAAACGAATTATTGATTACGTCATAATGACGGCGTGCGGCAGTTTCATCGCTTTTTATTGAAACTATTAAATTGCGAGTTATGACTCTTTAACTACTCATATTATTATATTATATGAAATAATTTAAATAATAACAAGGGTACCTATTTAAGTTAGTAAAAGAGCGTAACAGACTCATGAGTTAAACTGCTTGCTAAATGAGTTATTTCGTTTTGGTAGGGCAGTTAATAAAATATAATATAATATAAAGACACAAATAATAATATTCTTAGTTGCAAATTATCACTTACAGAATTTTAGCTAAGTAAACATGACATGTTTATTTAGGCATATTATTAGGACTACTGGATAATACTGCTATTAACGTTTTAAGCCACCCATATTTTAAAATAATACTCGAATGCCCCTTATCGAGATTCTGATAACGGTTTGTTTCCACCACAATCGCGCTGGAGAAACAGCTGATGCTAACAGTTTCTGCAGCGCCGACTGCGCACGGTGTCGTCAGGAAGTGCTCTCCAAAATTTCCAGTGGAACATTTCCAGGCTCTTCCCTCTAGATTTACATAACGCAGAGTTTTCCACGGCGGGATACAAAGTGGAGAGCTTCGAGCGTTAGGGTGGCAATACTTTGTTAAAGTAATGTAACATTCATTCATTAATTAAATTTTTAAATAATAACGGCGATATCCATCTTTTGACGAAATTTGATATACCCTGTAATACCTTTTACAGCTTACGTGTATAATGGAGTCTTTCATTTAGGGTAATTTTTTGTATGGGATACGTTATAACGGGCACAAGTGTAAAATTGATAAAAACAGGACTTTCGATCTGTTATCTCCGCGCGTTTCAATTCCTGATATGGCATTAGAGACCTTTTTATGGAGAAGGGTTTTATTTCTGAAATACCATATATCTGTGTAGACAACACAACTACGAAATTGCCTTCAAAACCTCTAAAATTCTAAACAAAAAAATAACACAGAAAACTGCATAACCTACTTAAAATTATTTTAATCATTCTTAATAATGTTATTATTTATAACATCTGAAATATGCAAAATGAAGAAAAAAAATAATGGTGTGGTTTTGATGATCACTGACATTAATAAATGTTGCCAACAATTTTCTTTTATCTAGCTAGAGCGATCTTGCACTGATCTTTTTGCTTTAGTTATAGTTAATTCACTCGCATTCTTGATTGATAGTGTTGCTCCATCTAAAAGGCGCACAACCTTGCAACCTCCTCCATTCAACATCACCAGAGATAACTTCAGACCGTGTCGGGAAATTTGTACGTATACAGTTCGACATATCACACTTCACCGTGAAATGTTGTTTCGGAAATATATATGGTCATATATTAAAGACCGTCCAACCTCTTTGGGTCGTGCAGTACTGAGATAAATGCATGTCTAAATAAAACAGGGTTTTTGTCGGCCTACTGTAAGCCTTACAGGAAGCCAGCGGCAAACAAATTTTGAAAATAGCCGATATGCTGGATTATTTGGTAGGTTAGGTTATGCTAAGTTTGGTTCGGTTAGGTTAGGTTAGGATCTAATAAATTTTGGAATATTATTGTCTGCAATGCTCCACGAACAACGCGTATTTTTTATTCGTATAGTATACGGTCATCTCTTTCCGATAAGAAAACTCACGGCGAACTGTGCTACGGTGAAATGTAATATGTACAATTTACATGTAACCCTACAGGCTGCTGAGAAAGAATTAGAGAACCCGTATTTTACAGTTGACCAAGAGACGACATTAATTTTGTATGCTTCATTATATATATATTTTTTAAACGTAAAACAGACATGTGTACATATTTACAAACCACCTACATATAATTTTGTTATTCAAATTATATACTTAATGAATCCATAACATGTCTATTTTAATTAATATAAAAAAGCAGTGCCGTACGTGGTCATCCTACTGTAGCGAACTCTCCCACTTTGTTATTTGAGTTTTGCTAGCGTAACAATCAGATTTTTGTTTTTTAGCAATGACCGTTCTCTGTGCAACAATAAAAATAATTAATATTTTGAAGTCGTGAATAATGAACGAAATATTACTAAGCCAAAGTAAAGTAAGCTGTCGTGATAAAATATAAATAATGAACAAAGTACGACATGACGTCCTAATTAAATGCCAAATTTACTTTGCTAATGCCATTGAAATGTTAGTTAATGTCAACGGCAGATGTGTATATTCTGGCAATTAATTAATTAATTAGAATGATTGAGGTTTTTCACAAACATTTTAAATAACTAAAATCTGGACAAGATCACTAGTTGCTACTCAGCATCGGTTCGGATTTTTGATTTATTTTTCGTTATAACTGCTAAATTGTATTCTTCCATAATAATTATTAAACATCGTATAATACAGCGATACTCAACCTGCGGCCCGCGGGCCACATGCGGCCTTTTTAGCTTTTATGTGCGGCCCGAAACACATTTATTATCAGGAATTTTGTATATCTTGAGATTCGTTTCGACTTTGACGCACAGATAGTGACACCCGAAGAGGATTGACATTATGGTCCACATCAAAACTGGTATAGGAGTGTTGCTATTGCACACGATTAATTTAAAAAACACGCATAATTTTTAAAATCTCAAAAATGTTTTGTAAAAAAGGGGGGGGTTTCATGATTTTTTTCGTCACGCCAGTAGTGATGCGGCCCGCGTTACTTTACAAATATATGTATTTAGCTCGAAGAAAAAAAAGGTTGAGTATCATTGGTATAATAGAATGAAATGCCGAAATACTAAATTCATAATAATTCGCATTATAACTCAATGTGGTTCTTGGCCACCTCCAGGAAAAGTCATTTCTCTCTCGTTTTACTACACTTTTTATCTACACAGTCCAACTGCTAGGTCTTTAGGCCCGTTTCAGACGGGACACCGGTGTCGTACTCGATGTAATATAGGAGGCCTTTGTATTCGAATAAAGGGGCATTTGCATTATGTTAATGAACGCCCAGAGCTAATGAGTCAACGAATAATTTCGCGTTTTAAATTAGAACATAAAACTGGCTGCGGTAATAAAAACAAGTGTATTGGCGGATTGAGAATGAAGCGGCCGACGAAAAAGTGTACCGGACACGCGATGACTCATTAGTTCTGGGGCGTTCATAAACATAATACAAAGGCCCACTTATTCGAATACAAAGACCTATAGTATATCGATCGCGACACCGGTGTCGCGCTCGTATATAATAAGGAAGCCTTTGTATTCGAATAAAGGGGCCTTTGTATTATGTTTATGAACGCCCAGAGCTAATGAGTCAACGCATAATTTCGCGATATAAATTAGAACATAAAACTGGCTGCGGTCATAAAAACATGGTGTATCGGTGGCTTGAGAATGTAGTGGCCGACGGAAAAGTGGACCATACACGTTTTGACTTATTAGCTCGGGGCGTTCATAAACATAATACAAAGGCCCTTTTATTCGAATACAAAGGCCTCCTTATTATATACGAGCGCGACACCGGTGTCTCGTCTAAAACGGGCCTTAGACCCACCTATTCCTTCCTGGCTTCTCGAAGATTTCCATTCTTGAGACATGTTTCATGTTTTACAGTTAAATGATTACAATATTTTTCAAATATACATAGTCACAAATTGTTTACTAAAAAAAATTAAAACCTAAAAATTACTAATCGCAGTAATTTAATAATGCTGCTGACAAGAATAGAGCCGAGCATTAATTAATTCGTAGCAGTACAACGAGTTAATCCTTTTCAACGTAAATAATATGTTCTTAATTTTGTGTTTAATGAGAATTTTACTATGGTTGATTTATCAGGGCATCTTATATTTTATTATATCTTTATAATATATTATCTTTCATGTGTGTGTATTTAAACTATGTTGCAAATCTGTCATTGCATCTTTCTGCTTGTCCGCTTAACCGTATGTAACGATGATATACATAACAATGATGATACAAGTCCGTGTGCGTAAGGCCGGCCTAAGAAAATGGGCGTGTATACACGCTGTGCTTTACACTCATTATACTAGCCCTGGTCATTTTTTTTTTAAATAATTTAAAAAATAAAAATAATAATGTACAGACACTGCCATCTTTTGGAACCATGGTGAAATATTTAACCGAAATATAAGTCTTTATTTATACACTTTTATTTTTTCATTGAAATTTGCGGCTTGCTGATTACTGCCATGAATATCTCCCGCCGTTTAATGGGTTTTATTAAAGAAGGTGGAGTAGATAGAGCCCGAGTATATTTTTTTCTGAAAAGGCCACAATGAGATAAATAATTTTATGAATGATATAGATGATAATGCTGATGATAAGAAATAGGTCAAGAATCAATGATTGAAATCAATAAAGTAATTCCATAACCTTCTTCAATAAGTACTTATATAAATGTAGGTAGTTTCAATTAGCATGAAAACTAAATTATTAGACTCGAGTTGTGTCTGGCGTGCGTAATACATTAAAATAGATCTCTGATGGGAAATCCACGCATCGCTACCACTTGACTCTTGTTGACCTATGGCACATTCGATCCGAGTAAAACATAGACACCTACATAATAATGACTGACCAAGCAACCATTAGTAGCTACCTGCTTTGCATGTTGAAATAATATATTACTAGGTACCTAATTAAGATTAATAATAACTTTATTAACAAATCAATATAGTTGAGCTTACGGGAGCCAAGAGCGGCCCTATATGATGCCGTGGATCGCAGGATCGATCCCGCACCATAGAAAATAAAAATGAATGTTGTATTTTACAATGTATGTTTAATCTAGTGTGACGAACAAATTAGTTGGGTGAATTCTTAAGGAGTTAATTACATTGCAGACGCGCAGATCCAACCAGATCGAACGGTCCACGCCGACCGTTGTGACTAGAGATTCCAATCCCGGGATCCCGAATTCCGGGATCCCGGGATCCCGAGCTATTTTCGATACCTATGAATCCCGGGATTGATAAACATAATCCCGGGATTTCGGGATTGACTTTTTCATCAATTTTTATAGAAAATAAAATAAAAGCGAAAATAAAACGGAAAAAATACTTTAAATATAAAATAACTACATTGGAAATAAACTGAGTTTGAATGAAGTTTGATTTATACCCATGTGTAGGTTGCCGATTCATTTTATTTTTTCACATGAATTATTAAAAATGAGAAAGATTGGAAAAAAAACAATGCTTCGCACTTTTAACAAAGTAATTCTACCATGATATCATACGTTTTACGGCAGTTTCATATTTGGCTGACTAATTAGATTTATGATGCGGAAAGGCCATACGTACGCCATGATTATTTGCTTTACTATTTTAAATCTCGCTAATCCATTAATTATGTCTTTACTATCAGAAACAGCAATCTCATATTCAATTCACATTATTACTTATATTACAATATTATTTACTCCATTAAACTTGTGTATTTCCAAGATTGAACGTATACAATATTAACAATAAATGTCTTCAATAGTATAAATTATACTAGATTTATTTTTGACCGATTTTATCAATGTTATTTGTAAATATAAATTTTTTATATTAACAATGGAAAAAATGTCAATCCCGGGACCAGTCCCGGGATCCCGGGATTGTCAAATTGTAATCCGAATTTTGGCTCGGGATTGGATTCCCTAGTTGTGACCAACGTCTTTATACTATAAGCAATTACACGCAACGATTCGATCGCGTTGGTCCTTACTTTTGATTGGTTTAAAATAAGCATAGTGTTGCTATTATTAAAACTGTAGGTTGACCGAAAAATATTTCTTCGTTAGATTGTTGGCTACACTGAACAGTTTTCCCTCGCAATTTTACATCAAACCTAACCTCGCAAGCGGGCGGTAGCTTCGGATGTTATCGTATGTTCTCAGCAATCTTCGCTTGAATCTTCGTGAATCGTGGAAGACGGAATTAGGATTGGTTTCAATTTGCTCACGATCGTTCATTATCCCGGAAAACCATAGATAATAGATTTTGGCAATCGTGGCAGACGATCGGGCCAGACGAAATCTACCAATGTAATTTGAGCATAACTCCTCACTAAAAATTCCAATATTAACTTTTCAAAATTAACCAGTACCGTTTTCGGCATGTATTCTTAGTTTAATGAAAACAAATAATTGAACATACATAACTTGAAAACATCTCAGATATATAGGTAGGTACCAACTAGAAAAATCACATTTTAAAAAAATACGACGCTCGACGGGATTTGAACCCGTATATTCACTGGAATCGCGCCAATATGCTTAACCAACTAAGCTACGAGCTTATTACCTAATTGCGACAATTTAAACTAATAGGTCCTACACGAAGTGCAAATCAAATTCGATATCGAGCATCAAATTTTTTTCTAGTGGGTATTTCTGAGATGTTTTCAAATTATGTATGTTCAATATAATATTATGGAATGTTACATTCTCAAATCTTGTCAAATATTCGTTGAATAAAAGAATAAAAGAAATGGTTTATTAGAAAAAAAATAAGTAAGACTGACAAAGTTTAATGAGCACTATTTATGTCGGACCTTAACAGCCTACCTCCACTCCTATTGATGGAGAGTGAAATCTCCATTTTACGTGCCCGGAATTTACGTTTTCCAGCTAGTGGGTGAATTTGTGCAGTCCATTTAATTCCCGGTTTTACATTTCTATTTCCCGCGTTTTACGTCTCAATTAAAATTTTTTTTTTTAACAGAATCAATTATATGTGTATGTGTACATAAACCCATGGCAATCAGGATACTCAGGATACATTACCGCATTTTTATATACCACTAGCTGAAGTACCCGGCTTCGCACAGGGTCGCTTCGTGGCTATATTTATCTTAGATATTTGAAAAATAATAAAAGGTAATTATTTTTTTAATATTAAAATATCTGTGTAATACAATATGGCAATATGAAAATAATTCTAATAGGAGTAAAGGTCAAACATAAGAACACTAAATTAAAATCGAATCCAAAATATGAAAACGTTATTAATGTTATTAATATGTTGTAAAAAAAAACAAAATTAGATGGAACAAACCAACAACAAACTTTGTATTTTATATAATAATAATAATTTAGAAACCTTCGCAGGTGTGCGCACAACAACTGCCAAAAGTTTCATCGCAATCGGATGAATGGTATAGGAACGCATACGAATAGTAGAAGAAGAAGATTTTCTAATTCAGAAATCTTTGTGGGCATGCGCATGACAACTCACTAAAGTTTCATTGCAATCGGATAAATGGTATAGGAACGCATACGAATAGAAGAAGAAGAAGATGGTTGTACTAATTCAAAAACCTTCGCGGGCGTGCGCACAACAACTGGTCAAAATTTCATCACAATCGGATGAATGGCATAAGAACGCATACAAATAGAAGAAGAAAAAGATGATTGTACTAATTCGGAAACCTTTGCGGGCAAGGGCACAACACTTGATCAAAATGTCATTGCAATCGGATGAATGGTATAGGAACGCATACGAATAGAAGTAGAAGATGATTTTCTAATTCAGAAATCTTCGTGGGCATGCGCACGACAACTCACCAAAGTTTCATTGCAATCGGATGAATGGTGTAGGTACGCATTCGAATAGAAGAAGAAGATGATGGTTGTACTAATTCAGAAACCTTCGCAGGCGTGCGCACGACAACTCACCAAAGTTTCATTGTAATCGGAGGAATGGTATAGGAACGCATACGAATAGAAGAAGATAGAATAGAAGAAGAAGATGGTTGTACTAATTCAGAAACCTTCGCGGGTGTTGGCACAATTACTGACGAAATTTTTATTGCAATCGGATGAATGGAATAGAAACGCATACGAATAGAAGAATATAGAATAGAAGAAGAAGAAGAAGAAGATAGTTGTACTAATTCAAAAACCATTGCGGGTGTTACCACAACAACTGACGAAGGTTTCATCACAATCGGATGAATGGTATAGGGACCATACGAATAAAAGAAGATAGAATGAAGCAGAAGAAGAAGAAGAAGAAGATGGTTGTACTAATTCAGAAATCTTCGCGGGTGTTGGCACAATTACTGACGAAAATTTTATTGCAATCGGATGAATGGAATAGGAACGCATACGAATAGAAAAATATAGAATAGAAGAAGAAGAAGAAAAAGAAGATGGTTGTACTAATTCAAAAACCATTGCGGGTGTTACCACAAAAACTGACGAAGGTTTCATTGCAATCGGATGAATGGTATAGGGACCATACGAATAAAAGAAGATAGAATGAAGTAGATGAAGAAGAAGAAGAAGAAGAAGATGGTTGTACTATTTAAGAAACCTTTGCGGGTGTTAACACAACAACTGACGAAGTTTCATCGCAATCGGATGAATGGTATAGGGACCATACGAATAAAAGAAGATAGAATGAAGTAGAAGAAGAAGAAGAAGAAGAAGATGGTTGTACTATTTAAGAAACCTTTGCGGGTGTTAGCACAACAACTGACGAAGTTTCATCGCAATCGGATGAATGGTATAGGAACCATACGAATAAAAGAAGATAGAATGAAGAAAAAGAAGAAAATGATGATTTTTCTAATTCAGAAACCTTCATGGGTGTGCATACAACCACTTACCAAAATTTCATTGCAATCGGATGAATGGTATAGGAACCATACGAATAGAAAATATATAGAATAGAAGAAGAAGAAGATGATGATTTTTCTAAATCAGAAACCTTCATGGGTGTGCATACAACCACTTACCAAAATTTCATCGCAATCGCATGAATGGTATAGGAACGCATACGGGACAGACACACAGACAGACAGACATATAGACAGACAGACATTCATTTTTATATATTAGTATAACCTATACTCTTCGCGCAAGTGCAAGCAATAAGTTTACAAAGTTTTATCGCAATCGGATGAACGGTATGGCTGCGCATTCAATACGAACAAACAAACACACAAACACACAAACACACAAATATTAATTTTTATATATTAGATTAATATCAGATCGCTAAAAAACCGTAAATTACAACGCGTACCTAATATATAAATAACTGTGTTGTAAAAAAAAAAATGCAAAAACCCAAATGTGAATATTCAGTTCTACGTAACGATTTCTAATCTCCTATAGACCCGTAGAAAAAAAACCGGATGTCTGTTTTTACATCACTTTATATTGTGTTGACCTCCATGAAATGCAAATCAGCAGTGACATGTCGTGGTTATTTTTGTATACTCACGGCGAATAAAGTTCCTCTGGTATTTCACGCCTTCGCATCATTTTTTGCAATAAAAAACATACTGGTAATTAAATTAAGTTTATAGGCCGATGACGTATCAATCTAGTGAATGGTTAAATGATAGATTAATAGCTGGTAATTTATTTAATGTATATATAATAAAACTAGTTGGTAGTGACGTGTAAGAAAAACCTACGTGTTATTTTTAACTTGACATCGTCACCGTTTTAGCAAAACCATCTATGTGTCACTTTTATCAAAAATGACTTTTAAATACCAAGTCATTCCTTATTTTTTTCTCTATAGGCCAGTAAAATGATCTATGTGTTGGGTAAACTCGCTCCGAAGTTATTTCAAAAAATAAAAAACAGCTATGTGTAAGGTTCAAAAACCACGGTTCACAAAAACAACTATGTGTATATTATAGTAACATATAAGTAAGATGGTATTTTGATATCGAGAGTGTAATATTTTTTTACGGTTTGGCTACACATAGTTTGTTTCTATGTTATATGCTATGCATTATGGTCTTGCACGACGGCTTGAAAGATGCTTTCTCAAAAAGAGAGACAGGAAATATTCAATAATTTCTGGAAGATGCATACATGGTCAATAGGGTATAGGCGAGAATTAATTTAAAAGTTGGATAAACAACTACAAACGTCTCGATGACAGTGGCCAATTGAAAGCAACAATGACAGGTAATAAGAATCTGACTGAAGATAAATAATTGGTAGTGCAACCAAAAATCAAAACGGAGAGATTTGTGGAAAAATGTTACATTATGGTTGGATCTAATTCCAAAGTTCCCAGCCATTATTGCAGAGAAAATACCTCCAGGGTGTATGTGGAATCGTGTTTCCGATCCAAAATACAAATGCATGATGAATATAAAAAATGGTCTCTGGAAAATGGTCATAAAGCAGCAGAATATACTCCAGTATATTTACCACCAAAAAATCAGTATCCACCAACCACGTAAAGATCAGTGTGCCATCACTGCCATCTGCTGTAGTTATAAAATGAAGAATGTTTCAGAAATGGAATACAATAGCCACATTATTAAAAAAAAAAAAAAGATGCTAGAAGACCAAAAATGAAATGAAGGAGAGTACCAGAACGTGGACGGTTAGTAATCACAATGGATCTCCAAAGTGTGCTGCTATGTCCAAAACACAGGCACAAATGTATTATAAACAAAAGCTGCAACTGCACAATTTCACCATATACATTCTTCATAATGTATCTTCTAATGAATTTGTCTCATCTCATCGAAAGCAGAACAATACAATGAAATAATTCTTATATCGGATGGGTGTGGATATCAAAACCGAAATAAATTATTCGCTACTGCTCTAAGTTATATCTTTAGAGAGAAAAAACATCGAGATTCAACAGCTTTTTCTGGAAAAAGGCCACACCATGATAGAGGCCGATAGTGCACATGCCACCTAAGAAAAGTATTTTAAGCCTCCAATATATTCACCATCTGATTATATAGCACATATGCGGCTAGCAAGACCAACACAACCTTATAAAATTAATGTCATTGATTTTTAATTTTTAAGAATTATGGATAAGATTAAATCTGGATTAAGTTCAATCAGACCAGGAAAACGAATCGGAGATCCTGTTGTATATGATACTAAAATGTTACAGTATCTACCAGATGAAAAAATCTTTTACAAACTCAACTTTATCAGTGCAACCGTTTGACTGCCTTTGTAATATATATAATGAATCATTGCCAATATCGCACTCGAAATACATACATCTTCAGGAATTAAAAAGTGTAATAGAGAAAGATCACCACTATTTCTACGATAACCTAACATTTAAACCTGCTAATAGAAAGTAAACGAACTTATAAATATAATATCATCTCACTGTTGAATTAATAATTAATAAAATGATATTGCAATTTATCACTAACGCACTATGTATATTTCAACTATTATTTATGTAACAGTTTTTCATTTCAACATTTATGTAACATTATTATTCACATTTTGATGAATAAATTAAACTATGTGTATTTACAAAACGGTCAAAACAACTTATGTGACATCACAAACTGTATTTTTATTATTTTTGTATTCAAAATAAAAGATTTTTGTAAACAAAATAATAATCTTAGACCATTTTCTGATTATAATAAAGCATTCTTCATAATTTTAATGTTTAAATGTAACATTATTTTTTTATTCAGCTTTATCCTTCTCCTGCACAATTTGAGAAAGTGCACATAGATGGTTTTGCTAAAACGGTGACGACATAATGATAATATTATACAAGTATTGAAATAAAATAATACGATATAGCGATACGTTAGTTTGTAGTTTGTCGACCGAACAACTATAAACATGATATATCTGACATAGTTTGACATTTTAACCACTGATAAGGCAAATATAATTATTTAAATTATTTATAGATGAACTGTTGATCGATAATATTTCAGTGTATAATAACTATAATGATATTATGACGTAACATGCGTGTAGCACTTGCGTATCCAGACTGGTAAGCGTCTGACCGATAAACTTGAAATATCTGACATTTTACATTTTAGTCACTAATAAAGCAACATATAATTATTTAAATTATTTATAGATTAACTGTTAATCTATAATTTTTCAATGTATGGTACGTAACTATAATGATATGACATAACATGCGTGTAGGTCTTGCGTATCTAGATTGGTGACGTTTGCGCATAAGTGATAAATTTGAAATAGGTATCTGACATATTTTGACATTTTAACCACTTATAAAGTAAATAAATAAATATTTATTTAATTTATTTATAGATGAACTACTGCTAATTGATAATATTTCAATTTATAATAACTATAATGCTGTGACGTGCATGCTGGGCATAACGCGAAAGGACAAAAAGAGGAATAAGGCAGCAAACAAGAGTATACGATGTAATAGAGTTTATTAAAAGCCTTAAATGGAGATGGGCTCGACACATAGCTCGATGAAGAGACAATCGTTGGACAAATCTAGTCATCCAGTGGTATCCAAGAAGTACAAAACGTCCGCAAGGTAGACCTAGAGGCCGCTTGATCGATGAAATGATAGAGTTCTGCGGAAGTACGTGGCAACGCAATGCACAGTACCGAGAGAAGTGGAAACAGCTTGAAGAGGCCTTCATCCAGCAGTGGATATATTCAGGCTGATGATGATGATAATGCTGTGACGTAGACATGGGTGTAGAACTTGCATATCTAGACTGGTGACGTATGCGTCCAACTGATAAACTTGAAATATCTAACATATTTTGACACTTTAACCACCGATAAAGGAAATATAATTATTTAAATTATTTATAGATGACCTGTTAATCGATATTTCTAAAGTTATAATAACTATTTATGGCGCTGTAACATAGACATACTTGTAGAACTTGCGTATCCAGACTGGTGACGTGACATACGTCCGACTGATAAATTTGAAATATCTGACATATTATTATTTTGACATTTGAACAAATTTGAAGCAAATATAATTATTTAAACTATTTATAGATTAAACCTATTAACCTATATTTTCTTCAATTTCCATTGTGCCGTTTGATTATATGACAATTAAAAAAAGGTTAATACTTATCACTCGCGGACAAGCATAATTTTTTGATACTGATATTTGAGAGAATCGATACTCTCTTTCGATATGACGTCACTAACCATGGGTCTACATGGCCAATAGAACAGGTATGGGCACACAGGGAACTCAGAAATAATGGGAACTGAAATACCTAACTGGTGTGGAGTAGGGATTGCAATACCGAATGAATAATACCGGTATTTCGGTATTTCTTATTGAATACCGGTATTCGTCAAAACATAGAGAAAAAAGAAGTACCTATCAATAAATGTAACTATTAAAATCTATTTTAAACACTATTTTATAGCAATCTAAGGTACCCACCTGCATTTATTATGATGACCTTTGTAAATATGTATAGAATTATAGATCATATAATTTTCGTTGGAAACACACATTCAAAACCCTTCTTCAAAATGAATTGTATTGGGGGTATAGTCTATTGGAATTATATTTATTAATTAATTGTTCTGTGGTGCCAAAGTACCTCCGACGGTTATTAGTTATGATACGTTTGAATGTAAAGATGTAAAACTGGTTTCATTCTGTTGGTATACGTAATTATTAATGTCTTAAAGAGACTGAAAGCAGAGCTGATCTTAGGGTAATTGAACCGATTGAAGCCATACGTTAAAGTGCCCACCACCACCCGTCATATATGCACAACCGTGGATATGCACGGCCGCTTTCTATGACGCTTTAAACGTGTCTGAAAGAAGTGATTTTAAGTGCTCATTCCGTCCCGAGACGGAGCCGCACGGGACTGATGCTGCAACCATGCACCGTAGTGCTTAAAGAAGAAAGTTAAGAAAGAAAATGTTTGTTTTTATCGGCCCCTGTAATCTAGGTCAGTGGTCCCAAACCTTTTTATCGCCGCGGACTGGTCAACGTTTGATAATTTTACCGCGGCCCGCTGAAGGGGAGGGGGCGTTGATTGTTTATATTTTAGATTGTTTTGATTTAATAATTTTAATTTAATTGTATTTAAACATGCATTCAAAATAAAATACAGTTAGGTACACCAACAAATTAATATAAAGTGATTTAATATTTTAACTCACTAGAACGCTAAACCAATGAAAACCCTGAGCTTGTTTCTTTGCAACCAGACGGTTCCACCTGAGGATAATAGGAGACAATGACACCCGAAGTGTGTTGCTTATGTCCAGTTTATTCAGTTGTTTTGTTTTGGTTGCTGTCATTGCAGAAAACCCCGCTTCACACAGATAGGATGTCGGAAATGGCAATAGGGATTTAAGTGCTGTGGTGGCAATCTCAGGGTATTCCGCCTGATGACTTTAATCCAGAACACCGACATAGTTGTTGTCTCGGACGTAGTTTTAAGGTAGTAACATCTCTCAGCTCCCGGTTAACCTGTCGTCCATGGAAAGTCGCACAAACCCGAGAGAAATACACCACAGTAAATAAAATGGAAATAATACAATGTTCCTTTGGTGGCCCGGTACCATTTGATCCACAGACCGGGGGTTGGGGACCACTGATCTAGGGAATCCCTCACGTTACAAAACACGGGAGCTTTATTATACAAATACTACTAAAAATGAAAATGAATCACTATCACACTATTGTAGAAAATAGAAGCACATAAAATCCATTTTTAAAACCGTGCTAGAAAAATTCATTTTAAACATTGATTTACATCTTACAATGAAGCAGTCACTAAATTTCCGAAGTTATTCATAGTATTAAAAATATTTATGACGACTCCAATGACTAGAGCGTCAGAATGATGAAGCTTTATACAGATAACGTTAATTAACTCATATCCGTGGTCACGATTACACTGTAAAAAAAATAATAAATCATTTATAAGTGCCCAGGGGAAGCCCTGGAATTAATATTTACGCTTTTCAAGTTACATTAAAAAACAATTGTTTTGATTCTCTACTTTCTCTCTCAAAGTTTTTAAATATAATTGATTAAATCGTTATTATAGACAATTAATTAACATCACAGTATGCAGATGACACAATCATCATATTTGACTTTACGATCTAACGGTTAAAGTTAACCGTGAACTGGCTCGCGGCGAACTCGAACCATAATATGTATTCATCTGAATGTGGCGAAGACCAAATCCATGTGTCGTGCTGTATGCATTGACGCCAACTCTCCTCCAACCGTCGACCTGGTGAACACAGAAATACTTGGGTGCCACAGTTGCCGACGATGGAAGTCTTTCCAGTGGACTTGTTTAATATGCATGGGAATGGCGGGTTATATGCAGTCAATTATTTGGAGTCGCATGGAGGTCAAGGCTGTATTCCGTAACTCAACTTTTGAGCTTTGAGTGTCAATGTCTCCGCCGAATCTTAGGGGTACGACCTCGTGAAAAACAGTCGAGTTCGTGAACGGACACGGCAGCTCTCGGTTATTGAAGTAATCACGAAGAAATGTTTCACGTGGTTGGGACATGTGTTCCGGATACCATCAGAAATACGACACTCCGCACAATAATTAATTGTAGTACAGTCTGAAACAGGGAGGGGCAAACTTTTTGATTGGAGGGCCAAATTCAAGAATTCAAAATGAGCGGCGGGCCGCAAGTAAAATACCATTTTTAGATATACACTATTTATTATCACGAAAAATAAACACTACAAAAAAATTAATGAGAAGAATAAAACTGTAAAACTTAATTTTGTAGTTGATATTCTCAAAACTGATTGTAAATGGGCATCGGAGATATTTGATCGTAAAGAATTTTTATTGAGGTTCATGATCGAAAATGTTTGTTCACATAAATAGGTTGATCCAAAAATAACGAACATTTTTCTTGCATAATCTTTAAGTTGGTCGAATTTGTCTGAATTAAGGCCATTGTAAAATTTGGAGATTTCTTCACGACGATGCAATTCTCTTAAATCAGTGTCACACTGCAGATCAATAATCTCAAGTTGTAGCTCTGTCGGTACACTATCAATATCTAATGAAAATGGATCGCGTACTATTGCTAAACAAATTTTAATCTATTGTCAATATGTTTTTTTAAAAATTATAAAAAAGTTATTCGTAATCAGAAGTACAATTAATGATGCCGGGCCGTAAAAATATACCCGGCGGGCCACATGCGGCCCGCGGGCCGTAATTTTCCCTCCTCTGGTCTGAAAGATTCCGTTGTTATTCCTCATTCTGCGGTACTTACTACAAAAGCAATCTACGCGTTGCAAGTCTTAAATAGCGGGAGACATGGCGGTGGACCGAGAGAAGTGGCGCGATCTTGTGCGTGCCTTATGTCCCAACACAGGGGCGTGACAGTGAAGCAATAGTAAGTAAGTAAGTAACTCGTTATTATACAGAATATCGATTTACTAAAGAATCGATTTTAATCATAATCACACATCCCTGTTATTTATGCATCGATTATAAAAGATCACCCACAGAACAGATTAATAAATATAATTCAGATAGGCTATACCCCAATACACTATATTTTGAAGCACGGTTTTGTATGTGTGAGTGTCCTACTTAAATGAAACACATATTATATACGTGTAATAGTGTGTGTTGCAACCTTCAAATACACCAATATTCAATGAGCGTCAGTGCATTAATCGAGAGCAGTTATCAGAATGAAAGACAAGCGTATTCTTAACACGTGTTTAAGTTTATCCCATATTCTTCCACACTCGAGATCAGTCGCCTGTTCTCCATATCCGTTAGATATTTCGGCTCCCATTGATTCTGTTTTCCCTGTTTGTCCACACCTGTTCTATTGGCCATGTAAACTCATGATTAGGGACGTCATATCGAAAGAGAGTATCGATCCTCGCAAATATCAGAAACAAAAAATGATGCTTGTCTGGGAGGGATAAGTATTAACCTTTTTTTAATTATCATCATATAGGTAGTAAAAGTATGCAAACGGCACAATATAAATTTAAAAAAATATAGATTAATAGGGTTCATCTATAAATAATTTAAATTATTATATATGCTTTATCAGTGGTTGAAATGTCAAAACATGTCGGATATTTCAAGTTTATCAGTCGGACGCATATTAAGTCACCTACACTCATTTATACGTCACAGCATAGTTATTGTAAATTGAAAAAATATCGTTTAACAGTTCATCTATAAATAATTTCATCATTATCATCATCATCATCATCAGCCTGCATCTATCCACTGCTGTATGAAGATCTGTTCAAGCTGCTTCCACTTCTCTCGGTCCTGTGCATTGCGTTGCCACGTATAGGTAAATTGTTTTACAGTGGCACCATGGGTATGGCAAATGCGCCTTGCAGTTGTAGTGGTATTGTTTGCCAGCATTGAAACAGGCATTGTCGTAAGCAATTCAATACACGCGCAAATCGCCTATGGTGCCACTGTAGAATGATTTACCTATACTTCCGCAGAACTTTATCATTTCATCGATCCAGCGGCCTCTAGGTCTACCTTGCGGACGTTTTGTACTTCTTGGATACCACTGGATGACTAGATTTGTCCAACGATTGTCTCTTCTTCGAGCTATGTGTCCAGCCCATCTCCATTTGAGGCTATTAATAAACTCTATTACATCGTATACCCTTGTTTGCTTCCTTATTCACTCATTCCTAGTTTTGTCCTATCGCGATATGCCCAGCATGCACCTCACAGCATTATAGTTATTATAAATTGAAATATTATTAATTAACAGTAGTTCATCTATAAATAAATTAAATAAATATTTATTTATTTACTTTATAAGTGATTAAAATATGTCAGATACCTATTTGAAATTTATCACTTATGCGCATACGTCACCAATCTAGATACGCAAGACCTACACGCATGTTATGCTATATCATTATAGTTGCCATAATTTAAAAAATTTTAGATTAACAGTTCATCTATAAATAATTTAAATAATTATATTTGCTTTATCGGTGGTTAAAATGTCAAAATATGTCAGATATTTCAAGTTAATCAGCTGTGCGCATACGTCACCAGTCTTGATACGCAAGTTCTACATGCATGTCTCCTAACAAGACTTAATTAAACCTGGATATCAACATAATAATATGTTAAAGTTCCTCGCATATAATTCATAATAAAATATCTAAAATAGTACGGTAAAGAAAGGTCACAAGTGCAATGAAGGGAAAAAAATGTGTTATATAATGAAATAACTGTCAAAGGCGTACTAGTCATGTTTTGTGGTGGGCAAATAAATTTTTAATCATAATAAGTTATGATGTAGGTACGCCTGTAATATGTTCGTTACATCTGGGCGATAAAATAGACCCCGCTGTCATCAAAGCATATAAAGAAGTAACGCTTCACAAACTGTTTGCGAGAAAAATAATATATATAATCAAGTGTCAAAACGCGATATGATTCGCTATACGTAATAATTTTCTTTGTAATGAAGGTTTTTTAAATAATATTAGTTTGTAGGTATCTAGTTGTAAAACGCCTTATTATATTCTGCTTACCGAATATTATTTATTTAATGATAAATTATTTTATAACTGAGTGACGTATCATTTCGACCGCTTTGAATTAAGGCTATACCTCAGTTGAGGCATGGTCTAAAAAGGTCGTGGCTTGGCGATGCGCGGATTGTGCAAATGACGCGTGCCGAACGAAATATAATTTGTCATATAAATCCAACGTGCGTCCATTTAATGTTCTGTTTATTATTCTATTAGTGACAATATTAATAAATTCATTGACATTTTTTCTTTTTCAAGTAAATGGGTAACGTTTTTTAGCCATCTTTACACGATTTAAGAATTAATACCCCCGTCGCCATCACGAAACAAATTGACGTTCGCTCTCTGATTGCCAGCGAGTCCAAAATTTCGTCGCACCTATTTATAGTTGAAAATTATTTGCCGTTTCACTAAGTACCGTCTTAACGGAAGAAGCAACGTAAGCAAAAACAAAATCAGTTATATTCATCATGCTTTATAGCAAAATACATTAAATTGAAACAAATTTTATGTTATTCGACGAATTCACAAGATTTGAGAATGCAACATTCCTTTATTAAACATACATTATTTGAAAAAACCTACTAGAAAATATCGTTTTAGATATTTTGATACTTTTAGATATTTTGTAGACAAACGAGTATTTTTTGACTATTATCTACTATGGTTTGGATTAGGCAGGGTTTAATTGAATTTATAAGCTAACTAACACCTTCTGCAAATTGCATTCTTAGTTCAATGAAAACAAATAAGTATGACTGGCAAAGTTTAGTGTGCACTCTTCATGTCGAATCTTAACAGCCTACTTCCAACCATCGTCGCTGGTATATATATATATATAATATATAAACAAAAAAACTAATGAATAACTAGTATAACAAATCTTCATATACAATCATATACAAGCTAACTATAACTACCGATATATTGCAAATTGTTTTTTTTTCAAATAGAAAAGAGAAATAAACATTTTTTATTCAAAAAATGAAACTTTATGTTTAAGTGTCAACACAAATGCATTATTCGAAAGAGCTTTCAACTTTAAGTGTATATAAAAATGCTATAATCCATCAAGCTTACGAAAAAAGCTATATCACTTGCTTAGTAACATTTTCACGACTGCAATCTCACAGAATTTCGAATAAAATACAACAAGATTGAATTTGGACAAAAATTACAATGATATATTATTTTGTTCACTGGATGGAAAATAATTAAATGCGATAAATAGCAATAAAGTTTGCGGGCGCTGTTTTAAGAGCGGCGGCGGAGCCCCACGTTGGGCGCCTTATCATTGTTTCGGGCAATAAAACGGCCGTTCTGTGGAAAGTATCGCGCCGGTTTTAGGTTCGCGGGTTTTCATGGCCCCGGACGTTTCACACAAAGGGGGGCATTAAAGTTTTAAGCCTCCCCGCGGATGACTTTTGTTTTCATTTTTACAACAATGATGGCGCCCTATCACGGGGGACCATTGTATCTACCTATCGCTTTGACCGGGTGCATATTACATTAACAAAATGGGACATAATTAAAATGATAATAATATGAAAACATTTTAACTAAATTTATAACTAGGTACAACCAAAGAAAGAGATTCATAAATATTTGGAATATTATACTAAAGTAGAAATATCAATTAAAGGTAAAAAAATGCATTGTTATAGATCGTGTGATGAATAAAACTAAATATCAAATTATTAATTTACAATTTTTGAGCATCCTAAATATCATAGAAGGAAGTAGAAAAAGGAACGCATCATAACAACCAAAATACAAACAATACAATATTATATATTGAGTTTTACGTTCTATAGTCTATATCAGGGTTGGTGAACCTTTTTATGTACGCGTGCCAAAATTTCCCATATATTATTTTTCAACTGTCTGACGTACCGAGCAGTTATGGGGGAAAGATATTTCTTTAAAATTCTATTTAAAAAATGATTATGTTTTATATACCACTCACAAAATATAGCACACATATAACTTAATTACTTTTTTCAATTACGCCATATATTTCTGTACACCAGTTTTGAAACGATCTACCAAAATTACTACTATTAGCTTCAAAAGTTTTTGATTCTTATTTGGTACAGTCATTTTTATGGGTAGAAATGAATTTGTTTGTTAATGTATTAATTATTTTGGTTAAAAATATGGTTTTGGAAAAAAAATGATACCAGAATTGCTCCGATCAGATTATCTCGCTACGGTGGTACAAGCATTGTAAATCGATCAAAATTATAGGTTCACGGCGGGGCATTCCCCGCCGCCTAATGAGGTTAGTGCCACAATAGTATATGTGACACATAAAGTCTAAGGACCACCGACTTATTCAATTATATATTTTAATTAAACTATTTGCCTGCTATTCTATTTATTTATGGGTATTTTTTCTCTTCAAACGCATGTCATGCAAAATCGTCTCGCGTTTGTCGAGTTTGTTTGCCACTATTGGTCTGTAATATAGAGAATTTAGAGGCATTGATTCAACTCTTCCTTGAATTAAATATTTCAATTCGCATTCAATATTGCATATTCAACTAATTTTTTAAGTCTTAAAACTTATTTACTTTTTTCTTTCGCATACAGAATATTGTTTCTTGGCAATATAATTTTGTCTATGTGTTGCCAAAGTAATAATACATGAATGAACTAAGTAACAAAAAACTGCAAACTGGTTCTTGAATTATTAAAAATACTGGTCATAGCGTAATATTGCTTCGATGAAAGTATCTACAATAATTTTGGTCTAGCTTTTTGTCACATACTGCAGTATTATTATATATCGGTATGGGCAAGAAGGTAAAGCTTTTAATCGTTGTATATGGGAGCTTTTTCATTCACGGAATGATATTTCGCTAAGCTTCTGTAATATTGCGAAAGCCTTTTAATTGCTTTTCGCTGTTTATTAAATTAAAATACGCTATTGTTTATCAAAAACAAACTGTGTTATTTGAAAACATATTAAAATTGCGTCCGGTTTGAATTGTTTTGTCTTTTTTGTTAGGAAAATACAACAATGAATGACCGCTTCGCAAACCCTTAATTTAATAATATCACTCAATTAGATTGTTTGTTGAATTGTTTTTAGTCAAATTAATACATTTTATCACGAGTTGGTGGGCATTTTGGCACCGATTAATTAATTAAATGTTGGACAATTGCCTGAGTAATTTACAATACTGTGATTAGGGTTTATATTTATTTCAATTTGTTATTTTTTTTTAAATTTAATTACCTAACTACTTTATTAAAATTAAGGAATTGTAAAAAACACAATTTGACTTAAACACACACTAATTGCACATAGTATCAGTTGTATAACATGGCATTACAAACGAGAATATTTCGAGTTGTTTTAACAGCGTCTCAAGAGTAACTTAAGTAACTTTAATCCTGTGCACTAGTGGCGATAGGCTGTTAAAATTTGACATAAATAGTGTATATTATTAAACGTTGTCAGTCAAACTTATTTGTTTTTATCGAATTAAGAATGCAATTTGCAGATGAAGCTGGTTATTTTTTTAAACTCAATTAAACCCTGCCTAACCAAACCGTAATAGTTTATGTATGTTATGGACGATCCGACGAAAATAATGCACACTTTTTTACTCATAGTTGTGATGCTTTTGTTTAACATCTGTTGATTAAGGGACTCGACATTACGATACATCTCTATCCAGTATCCAAACTATATATTGTAGGAGGAAACTGTTGTATCAGACGTCATACTGTTAAGTTATGTAGGTATATTCAATACCGATTGTCAAATAAATGAATCCAATAAAGTATTTTATGTAATAATGTTAATTACTGATTTTGAACTAATTATAGCAGCCTGATCAAACCGTGTTAAAATACAACTACCTCTCGAAAAGCGCTGTCGAACCTGCCAAGCCTGTTAGAATACCAATAATAATACTCTACCTTTACTAAACTCAGTTAGCTACCTATAATCATGCAAGGGGGGCTGACAGGGCTCTAGTCTGGGGGCTCGGCGTGGAGGATCGACCAGCCAAGTGAGATAAACACACATCACAAAATTGCACTTAAGTATAGTAAAAAAAATGTCGCGCGCTATTTCACTTCAAACACACTAACATTTAAAATTATGTGCTTGCGCGACGTAATAATTTTTGATTATTGTTTGTCGATATTCAATAACTTCATAATTCAAGAGCAATTCAATACAAAAAACGCAAACTATTTGGAATACACAACTCTAGATCGTCACACTGCCTTTAACCTTAGCGATAGGTAGGGGGGCCCGCTTCATGATGTGGGGGCTATGCCTAGATGCCCATGCCTATACGTATATATTATGTTACGCCGAATGTGCGAAATTGACTATTACATGAAATGGGCAAAATTTCGCCTAAATCATGAAAAATGCAAGCCCGTTGCCTTATTCATGAATTAGACAAAATATCTGCCGAGTGCGTGAATTCAGCAGTAATTTTTCTGCCTAGTTCATGCATTAGACAAATTAGATAATAGCGCTACGGTGGTGTTTTTTGCAACTAAACTAAATGTGTCAAATGCTCATGCATTGGTCAAAATTTACGTATATTATTAATATTGTCTATGGTCAAAATAGACGGTCGCGCTCCGGTGGTGTTTTTTGCAACCAATCTAACTAACCAAATGTGTCAAATGACATTGATTATAATATAAAAATATACCAATCAATAACTACAGTGACGTTCATATCCATTTACTATGCGCAAAAAAATCTAGAACTACAATATGATAACGGAGGGATTTTATTAAAAGGTATTTTCGTGATTTGATTCGTGCTTGGGTATCAATCGTGCAATGGTCGATTGTGTGTTTGTGATAGTTAGTTGACACTTCTTAGCTAACCTCAAAATGGACATTCAGTTGAATTCAGAATTACAAAACCTAGCCTAACCTAACCTAAACCAACCTAACCTAACCTAATAATAATAATAATATATTAGGTCCAATTACAACTAATAAAACCATCCGTATTAAATTTACTTTTACTACTGTCATGTTGACAGTTTAAGAATTCGATACCCTGGTGAATTCACGTACTCGGCAGATAATATACCTAATTCATAAATGAGGCAACGGGCTTGACTATTACATGAATTAGCCAAAATTTTGCCCATTTCATGTAATAGTCAATTTCGCACATTCGGCGTAACATATATAAAGGGTTTCTTTAATCTGCTCTCAACATCTTTATTACTACCCTTCTACTTTTATATACCTAGGATAATCTTCTATATCAATCTTAAACTGTTGTTTTTTTTTATTTAACAAACTGTCCTTTTAAGCATGTTTAGATTCAATACCCTGTAAATGTAATACACGTTGCTTTATATTTCGCTTAGAATAAAGTGTTACTTTACGTTTTCGTGTAATTCACAATCTAAAACATGCACAAGTAGCAGCTATAAACAAGCTGTGTTATTACTTTTCCTTCACGGTAAAGCGGCAAAGAATGTGATATTACGTACTGCGTAGGGATTGCAATACCGGTATATCAAAACCGGTATTCAATTATTTATCAATACCGAAATACAGGTTTCGAAAATCAAATATACCGGTATTTTCGTTTTCGGTATGAAGAAAACATACGCGTTTATGTTTTTTGAAAACGAAATACATGTTATTTTGTCATTACTCACTATATTGTATCAATGTATAAGTTTTATGCTGCCAAAACGCAAATATATTGACTGAAATCAACAAAGATTAAATATTATTAAAACAAAATCCCTCAAATATACTTATAGACAGCGCTCTGAATGATTTTACGAACCGGAGAGCTAAATAATTTTCCAAAAATATTAACATAGTTATCTAATTTTATGTATATTTTATAACAATAAGTGTGTTAGACTTTTCGTTATATGAGCTAAGATGGCCACCATATTTTTTCCATGAGACGGAGCGGAAATTTTTTCGATTTCATGAACCGGAACGGCTCTCCGGTCTATTTCGAGCCCTGTTTATAGAATTGTTACGAAGAATTAACTTATTTCGAAAAAGAAAACATACGTGGCAAATATTTTAAATTCTGTAATAACTATTGATCCCGCGTTGATAGTGTATCCAACAAACGTTGAATTTCAGAGAGATTTTTCTGTACCCGCAAAAATTAGCAGTTGTAAAATATTATGATCTATATATAACATATTTACAAAAGTTAACATACTAAATGTAGGTAGGTACTTTAGGTTGTTATAAAATAGTGTTTTAATAGTTATATTTCTATGGTAAGGTAAAATATGATAATATGTCCGTTTTCCTAAATTATTGTTCAGGAGAGCAATTTTAAACTTCAAAAAATATTCAAACAATGAAAAAATCACATATTGATTCAACTTATTTCTTCCAACTTATAATACCTATTAATACAATATTTTGATATCTTGTAGAACTGGTCTGAATGTATACATAACTCAATTTGCCAAAAAACGGACATAAGTACGTATCATGTTTTGCCATATTACCACGGATTTATTGATAGGTTCTACTTTTTTTCAATAATATGTTTTGACAAATACCGGTATTCAATCAAAAACACTGAAATACCGGTATTGATATATTCATTCGGTATTGCATTCCCTAGTACCACGATCTTTATCCAGCAATCGCGTAGTACGAAAAAAAACAACGAAAATGTAATTAAATCACAAAAGAAATAAAGAAAACGGAGCACGTTCGTGACTGAAGGATGCTTTGCTTGCCGCTTTGGGAAATAAAGCTCATCTAAGTATACAAGTGTTGGTAACAAGCGAAAATTATACATATTACAGTCACGTTAGCGGAGATTTAAAATACCGCTTCGACCTGTCAAAATAACTCGCAAGCTTCTGTTGCCACCTTCTCGGTGATTGCGTTCAAAGCGGAAGTTAACACGGCTGTCGGCTGCGCGCGCATTGATTCGAAAATTGAATGGTTTGTTCGAATTTTAGCACTTCTACTAATACGATCGTAGAGATTAGCTAAATTAAGTAGATAACCAATAAATATTGTATGGTATTAAATTATCCTGGCATTTTAATCAATGGTTAATAGGTCAAATCTCGAGATTCGACTGATAAATATTTATTGACGGAAGTATGTCAGGTATATCGAGATTGCTCGCAGATCCAAAGTGGCATATTTCAAACGTGACCACACATTGTGCCTAAACCGTAAAAGTGTACGTACAATCTGTGCCATAAATGTAAAATAAGGAGCTTTAATCAAGCCCTCCGCATGAGCCGATTTTAGTTGCCATAATCTAATTTATAAAAACATCGCTTGTAAAATTATAATATTGGAATAAATATTCGATATCTGGCAACACTACGACACGCACACAGTAACACATATTCTCGAATAACCCCGGAAAGGGTCACGGAGGAAGCGTGAAGAGGGCGAGGCAAGTGCGTGAAAAATTTCGTCATGTTTTGAGGGACAAACACTTGCAATAGCTCTATCTATATTTTTCTATAATCTAAGCCTTTAATATAAGATAAATCCAAAAACTGCGAGTTGCGCAACGTGTCATGGAAAGCGTTGAGTCTAACGCGGAAAGACCACAAATTAAACAAATATGTAAGAAGACAGTCTTGACCTCGTGATGTGATAGAGGTCACCAAGCTGATGAAATGTTGAACATGTCACTCGGCTAGTGCACAACCGCTGGACAAATGCATTAAACAACGACATGAACCCCCTAAACGTGGCAACGAAAAACTTACAACCGAGAAGAGTGGAAGATCCTCAGGTAGGAATTCATCTAGCAGTGGATCATATTATTATAACTATTACAAATATTGAAGATGTTGAAGTCGGGCAACTCTCACTAGTTAACAGGGTAACGCGTTTGCGTTATTTTTCTTGATCCAAAATAACACGGATATCACTCATGTATTTTTATTTTATCATGTTTTTTTTAATTAAACCATTATAAAAGAAAAAACTAACATTTAAACATGAAAAATAAGTTATTTTAAAATTCGACTGGTTAAATCGGTTAGTCGGTTATTTAATCCTAAAAAAACCGCTAACAGGTAGTATGTTACCCCGGTTAATTTGAACCCCAAGCTGACACTAATACACACCGTGGTTTTTGCACACTGATACTATTGCGTCACGTGCTCTTTGCGAATTTACTTGTCATGTCAGATACTTTATCTATGGCACTATTGAGAGGAATTTAAAGCTTTTTTTTCAGTTTTTCCTCCTGACAGAACTAATACATTCGAAATAGGCAGGAAATTTAAGGTTTAGGCATTTTAATGTTAAAACAACTCCACGCGATATCAAACACACACTTAATTACGGACGCGAGGGATATAGAAGCGGTGAAAGTAAATGTCGGGGAGGGTTTTTAGTACAAAAAACGACCGTGGTGACGTAGAAGACTCGATATGAAAGTTGCACTGTACATATGTATATAATCAACGTGCGCTCGTGATCTTCGCGTAGCTAGCAATCAGGGAACAGAAAATTAATACTAGCAATAATATATTAATATATTACAATATATTGATAATTTAAAACGCAACGTTTACATATTGTTTCGCTATTTAAACCCACCTAATGGGGACCTCTTTATTGATTCAATTCGGAACGGTTTTTTTTATTTAGCTTCACGGTGTCTATTTTTATTTGCTTAGGTAATAGATTCCGATAGACCGACAATGTAGAATTCAGACTATTGTTTATTTATATGTATGTAGATATAAACCAGTAGGTTGAGCCTTTAGTCTATTTGTATGTAGATATATTGCAGATTTGAACTGCGATTGGACAAATGAATGGGACGATTCTAATTGTGATAAGACTTTCGAAATAAAATGTTTCGCGTTGATTACCAAACTTGCAAAATGTACGATGACCAAAATTTATTATTATTATTTATTTCTTCTATTTCCAATGAGCGCTATTATAGTCTAAAACCGTTCACAAAATAATGGTATATAATATATAAGGCAGTGGCGAAAGGTGAAGGTAAGCTGTTAACATTTATTTATTTATTAAAAAAAGAGTATTATGGCATTACAACGATTGGACAATGCGCCATAATACATAATAAATACAAATTATAAAAAATACTTAATTAAAAATAACAACCAATATAACAAGAAAGTATGTGCTTATGTAGATATTAAAGTAAAATGATAAATGCAATATTATAAATTTAACCTATTTAAGGCTTCTTCAGTTGAGGCATGGTCTAAAAAGATCGTGACTAGGCGTTGCGCAGATTGTGCAAATGACACAAGCCGAACGAAATATAATTTGTCATAAAAAATCAACATACATCCTTTTAATGTTATGTTTATTATTATATTCGTAATAATAATAGTATATTCATTGACATGTTTTCTTTTTCAAGTACGTGCGGAACGTTTTTTAGTCATCTTTACACGATTTAAGAATATATTTCTCCGACGCCATCACAAAACACATTGACGTGCTCACACCTTGACTGTACCTCGGCGACGACTGCGAAATTTCGTTCCACCAACTGTTGAAAATTATTTGCCGTTTCACTTATGTATGCTCTTAACACGTCCACAAACATGATATAGTTAATAAAAAATAAATAAACCTTTATTGTGTCATCAAATAAGTTAATCGCACGATACACAGCATCATGAAACATCACATCCGCACTGCGACGGGGTATCATGAAAACCGTAGAGTTACAAGTGATATTGGTGGGAACATGAAAATTAATATTTAGCAGTATATACGGATTTTAAATAATGAACCAACGAAGAAGTAAAAAGAAATGCTCTAAAAGAGCAATCATTCTTCGGGTGGACAAGGATTGCATATCCGACATAAATAGTGCACACTAAACTTTATCAGTCATTCCTACATAATATTAGTTTTCGTTTAAATAAAACCACGATTTTCAAATAATGTTGCGTAAACTAAACCATAATAGATAATAGACAAAAAATATTCATCTATTTGAAAAAATTCTAAAACGTTGCCATTATACCATAGATAATTTTAGATATTTAATAGATATAAGAATAAATTGTATCTATTGTGGTTTGGTTTAGGCAGGGCTTAATGAGTATTAAAAAACTAACTAACACCATATATAATAAAATGTATTCTTAATTCCATGAAAAATAATAAGTATGACTGAAAAAGTGTGCTCTTTTTTGGTCGGATCGTCCATAGCATGCCTAAAATATTGTGGTTTTCTTTAGGCAATGTTTGATTGATTTTTTAAAAACTAACCAGCAACATTTGCAGAGTTCAATGAAAACACATAAGTACAATATGACTGACAAAGTTTAATGTGCACTATTTATATTGGGTCTTAACAGCCTACCTCCACCTTTTCCCGCTGATTTGGTAAGAGAATGAGCTAGGTTTGTATTTGACAGAAAAAATATTACATTTTGTCAAAAGTGAAAAACACTAAGTAATATTTTGTCTTTGACTTTAAATATAGATATCTTTTTTTGTAATGTTTTTAAATACATATTGATTAATTAAAACACTTTAAAATGTAAATGAGTCATTTTCGTGACGATTTTTGATGTAGATACATAGCGAAGCGCGTTCACTCTACGTGCGTAATAAAAGTTCCACAAAAACGTAATCAAATGTCTGCGACTGGCATAACAACGTACTATCAGAAGTTACATTTATTTTACATGACGTGTTATTTGACGACCTATTGGTCAAGCAATCATTTCATAATTAAAAAAATGTGTCTAGATAATTATATAAATACACTTTTGCCAGCAAACTGTGACGCCGAATGATAGGTTAATAGTTTTATCACTTTTAAGCGGTAGAATAAAAAGGCGCGGCCAATTTCTGTCAGCTGTATGGTCACCCTCGCAAATGCGGCACTGTCGAAATAGCTTTTAGCGAGAATATCGTTCGCGTGCCGACTCCAAATTAACGTCACACTATTTTACTTCTGCTAGCGAACTCTAGGAGACAGGCGGGGTGGGGGTGTTCATTACTCTTCTGTGGCCGGTGACTAGTTTTTTTTTTAATTTCCAAAAATACCGATGGACGATAAAGACACCACGCATGTCTGTAATGATTGTTAATGGGCAGAAATCAGACCAGAAAAAGAATTAATGTCGCACCATATAGATATAGGAGATCAAAACGATATTATGGAAAATTAATGAGACAATTAAGATATGATGGGTACTGCTCAATTGGTCCGACGCCACTAGATGAAAACTGATGTAATTATTATCTACTGTAACGCTTTGTCCTTAGGTTACTTAAGCCGGTTCTCACATCTAAACTCGTCCAACTGAACACGTCGAATATGTCGATATGATTTTATTGGTATTCACAAAACACAATAATATGTAACTAAATCTACCGCCGCATACCGCATGATTACAACCAAGGCTATATATACCTCAGTTGAGGCATGATCTAAAAAGTTCGAGACTAGGCGATGCGCGGATTGTGCAAATGACGCGAGCCGAACGAAATATAGTTTGTCATAAAAATTCAACATGCGTCCATTTAATGTTCTGTTTATTGTTCTATTAGTAACAATAATGATATATTCATTGACATGTTTTCTTTTTCAAGTAAATGGGTAACGTTTTTTAGTCATCTTTACACGATTTAAGAATTAATAGCCCCAACGGCATCACGGCACGCTCTTATAGAGGCCATCCATAGACTGAAACCGTATGCGGTTTAGAATCGTATGCCATACCTACTAAACGTATGATTTCTCTTCATGAAAATATATTTTCACTAAGTTTGTAAGTTTAGTGTACATGGTACTCGTATAAACGGATACTATCTAGCTATGTATTAAATCCTGTCTGCAAATGTTGGTACGTATAACTGTTTCTCAATAAATAACTTTTTATGTATAGTTATTATAAAAAATGTAGACTATTATTTAAGATAATAGAATATACTCCAATACTATTAAAAACCCTTAATTTAATTAGGTTTGGTCTAAAAGATGTCAAACTTTAAAATGGCAATAACCCTGAAACATGTTTTAGAGACTTACAAACTTTTGGTAGTAACCTCACGAATACACTTATTACTGACTCATCTATATTACCAATGGTATGTGAGTAAGTCTGGTGGACCTAAGAAGAAAGAATATATGATTGTTATAAAAAAAAATATTTAATATATACAATGCTGTTTACCTATTGCAATATCGTTCATCCAGGAGCTGGAGTATTCTTGTTTTGGAGGTGGTGTCTGGAAGCACACCAGTGGCAATGTTACGGGTCCAGTTGGAGTCCAAAACGTCTCCAAGCAATAGTCCCCAGGATTTAATAAGATCGGTCGATGCATAGGTGCAAATATGGATCCGTTTGCTAATAGGTAAAACTCGTCTTCACTATTCTTCTGGGGATCCAAGTTGTACCTATAAGAAAAAAAATATTTAGTTAAAGATATCATTTAAGTGGACCGAGTTCAAAAATATTTTTAAAGAGAAGTGTAATAGATAATAATTATGTAATCTAGAAATAAAATCACTATGAAACAAACAATTAAAATAATAATATATTTACTAAAATAGGTCAGTTTAAATCAATGTACACAATGTGTGTATGGACAAACGAATATTTACAAATACCTCAGAGAAATATATATAAACTAGAAAAATTCTTTTTCAAAAAAATACGGCATCCAGCAGGATTAGAACCTGTGCTTCTGGGATTCGCGCCCATGTGATCTACCAATTAAGCTATATATCGACTGCTTAATCTGCAAACCAGCCAACTGTACTGTTGACCAAAAATGAGATTTTGATGGCACTTTGTCATAAAGCATGTTTTCTATGCTCAGACAAAATTTTAAGCTTCTAAACCTATAAATAAATGCGTTATCGAACATACATAACTTTGGAAAACATTTTCTTCATTTTCTATTGGTTATAATATATTTTCTCAGAAAGTGTTTTTCAAAATTATGTATTTTCAATAATCAGAATGGTACATTCTTAAATCTTGTGAATTATTCGTTGAATAAAATAAATAGTTAATTATAAATTATTAGCAAGTTCAAGTAAGTTACATCATAAAAAATATTGGAGAAGTCCACGACGTCGGTTAGTAATTGAAGTAATAGGTATCTACTTTGATTAATAAAAATAAAACCGATTGCACAAAGTAGCTTGATTTAAAATAACGCTGATGAGTAGGTATTAAAAACAAGGCCAATAGTTAAAATTTGTCGCAATTAGTATGTCACTGCGTAGCATAGCGGTAAATGCGACGGACGGGGCGGGGCGTAAACCCAGATGCAGGGTTCGATTCCCTGCCGGGGTGGCTTACTTTTTTCAAAACGATTTTTTCTATTGGTTATAATATGTTTTCTCAGAAACTGTTTTTCAAAATTATGTATTTTCAATAATTAGAATGGTACATTCTTAAATCTTGTGAATTATTCGTTGAATAAAAGAAATAGTTAATTATAAATGCGTTATCGTTCTTCACACAAAAAAGCAAAATGCAGATGCCAAATTTCAAATATCGTAAATAGAACTCCGCTCTTTATATAAAAATGAAGCTAAATAGTGTATTAATTCATAGTGAAAATTAATTATCAAAAAAAAATCAAGTGTAATTTGGAATTGTTAAATTCCGCTCGATAGTTAAATTATTATGATTTTTCTCCTTCCTGAGCAATTTGCCCAAATGGAGTTAGCCGGTTTGCAGATTAGGCAGTCGATAAATATCCTATCTAATTGAGAATAAATTATCAATATCAACTTACTTATCGTATATACATGGATTCTTCACAATCGTCTCAAAGATATTGCTATCCACATCCCACGACGTAGTTTCGTTAGACTCCATGAAAAAAGGTTGGAACGGCAGATCAGTATCCTCACATCTTTGAAAACCAGGATCACCATCGTACGAGTTGATACTGGTACTGCCCCCTGACCCAGTCAGCGACGCACTGTACATTGGCGACTTCGGGTAGTCCTTCTTGGGCCGCGTCAAGTTTTGGCCTACGGGACAGCACTTGTACGCCACTGGTATTCTTTGTTTTCCGCTCAACTGCAAAAAGAAAAAAATATTATTAATATCTATTTTTTACTTAGAGCCCAATGCTTTAATTACTGGACTGTTGCTTTATGTAACCGATTTTCACAACTTAAAAAATGAGGAGCTTCCTTTAGTGCTGAAATTGAAACAGAAGTGACAGATGTCAAATAAATACATATTTGGACAAATTAACATTATTTATCCACTAACCAAAAATACCATTGGAATGAATGATTTGCATGCATTTAATTCAAATTCAAATTTATTTATTTTACATAATAGAGTGAACTTTACAAATTATAAATTAACGAAGTTCACAGCATGGCATTTAAAACAAAAAAAATGTAATAAAACAAATAGATATATACAGTATTAATAAAATAGATAAAGAGTAAATAATACAAAAATTATAAAGTATATAGACGAAAGTACACCGAATGAGCTAAGTAGTAATTTAAGAATTTATAAAATAACACCCACCAATACTCATTCTCACACAGGTGGAATTTATCAACATCAGAAGCGATTCGGTTGATCAGAGTTATTGCCCTCCCAATTGGCATCACCAATGGCAGATTGGTTTTGCACCTTGATAGAACAAACAACTGATGCTCAGTATGTACGTAGAAATAGTACGTTCACACGAGGTTTAAGAATGAATAATGAACGCGATGATGATTTAAATAATAAATAAAATCATTGTATTATAATATGGATAGTGAATTCATGATTTATTTAAGGTTCGTATTAACAAATTTATAATCACTAAATTTATATTATAGAATTCATAGGTACTTTAAATCTTACGGATAATATGAGTTTTACAATTAAAAGCACTTGCGATCGTCAAAAGTGATGATGTTGCCATGTTTTACCATATTGTCAACTACACAACGAGTTCATAATAATTAGTTTTAACTCGACGATTTGAGTGACAGATTGGCTTGAAGGCGTGAGGTTCCACATAAGGACACGCGCAACGCGCCCTTATAATAGGTACTGTCAGTTTTACAGTTTGACGTTTGTTTTTTTTTTATAATGATAATACGAAACAACAAGTGGAGCCATTAATCTGACCAATATATACATTTTACTTTAGGTAACAACTTATGATTTTCAACAAGCGTCAAGACGATCGAATTGGTATCTGAATCGTCGCATGTAATTTATTGATAGTTAAGGTTGACGACTCCTCGGTATGCTAATGTGTGTGATTATACAAAATTGGACATCAGACACATCGAAGAAAACCCCCGACACTATAGTGTGGTAGGTACCTACTTGTTAATAAGAAATGGTACATCACTAATGCACGCGATGGCACAGAAGATGATATTATTATATGGTAAACGCAATTATTATATGGTGAAATTTGAAAAGTCTTAAAACTTTAATTGTATATTTTTTGTTTCATACGTTTAACATAATTAGTCTCTTATGATAACAGATGAGCAAACCCTCCGCAATAGACGATTTTAGTGAGTCGTGTTTTAGCAAGTGCATAGCCAACACGCCAAGTAAACGGCAGTCAGTCGATAAACTGACATTGTGCCGACAACATCTACACGAAAATCGGAAAATATGCCGTCTTGTTCTATAAAACGATGTCAAAACACATCTAGGAACCAAAAAAAGGAACATGGGATTACTTTCCACTTATAAGTACTTCATAAACAGTGATTAATCTATATTATTCTGTAATCTGAAATCATTTCCTTAATCCATAATCTAAGCTGATGAGGAACATGGGTATGGTGGGCTGCAGTCAGCCAACTTGGAGTCGCACGGAGGTCAATACTGTATTCTGTGAGGACAAAATGTCGTTTGTTCAACGCGTGCGTGCTATCTGTGCTTCTATATGTCTATGGGTAATGATATATTATCGAACTTCAAAGGTTTCGACTTTTGAGCGTTGAGAATTGATACCTCTGCCGAATCACCGCTTTACATGGTTGTGACATGTGTTCTGAATGCCGCTAAAGAGTGCGACACTCTCTACTATTTAGGCACAACCTCAATGACATAAACCCTCAACCTGTAGCGATGCTAGAAAAGCAATTTACGCGCTGCAGGTCTCACATGGCAGGAGGCGCGAGACGTGACGAGGGAAGTGGCGCAACCTTATGCTTGCCCTATGCTCCAGCACTAGGGCAAGCATAAGTGTGAAGCACTAAGATGGGAATTTAAAAATAATGATATACAATCGATGGCGTCTTATAATTAATGAAATATATTATCTTTTTATAATTGAGTTAGTATTTTTATTGTTTATAATTACATTAATTACTAATCTATTATTAGGTTTTAACGATTTATTATACGCTTATCGAGTGTATTATTATTGATAAGGTAGGGTTTTTTTTACAAACACTTCATCTTTACTATTCATAATAAAATTAGTTGGTTATATACATAATTTGAAAACATCCCATGCATGTACACACTAGAAAAAATCATTTATGTAGCAAAAAATACGACGCCCGAACCTGTATCTGCTGGATTCACGCCGTATGTTTTACCTCTACGGGCGCCTTAGATAATTACGACGATTTTAACTAGTAGTTGTTACATGAAATGGTTCCTTGATCTAATATGTAGGTGATAAAGTTTTTACCTACTTTATTGTATTAATTTGTTATATAAGTTAGAGTTAATAGTGTTCGCTGTCATTGTGTGTTTGCTTTTTGGTGAATGTAAAGAGTGCCCGAAGATGCCGAAAGGTGAAACCCGGGTCGCAAAAAACGCCTCAAATGGAATAGTACAAAACTTAAATCCATTAGAATTTTAATATCTTTTTATATATAGAGTATAAATATGTAAGCCAAAAATTGCAGCATTTTTCTGCCAGGATAATGGGTAAGGTTTTTATAACTACCTAATACGCTGTTATGCTCAATATTTACCTACTTGCCATACACTTAAGAGACTTGAAATTTAATACAGATGAAAATATTTAAATATCGCGGCAATCAGGTAGGTACTCCAAACATTGGGTCTTCATTCAATGTTAAAAAAACTTTTTTGTTAATGATCCTATCGATCTGAAACCGCAGAAGGTATCTTTTTTGGAAATACGACGTCCACCACCGAAGTGAGTAGAGTCCCACTAGTTAAATATATTGTTATAAGTTATTATAAAAGCTTGTAATTAATGAAGAATTATTAAAAAATAACAATATCATAAACGAGAGCTTTGATTTTAATTTAATTTTAAAGCTTAATATAAATTATTGAAAATGTTTTCAAGTGTCCTTATTTAATTCTTACTGGTATTGCCACCAACTACTTGGGGGTTATTTAATGTTCCCGGATAGAACCTATCGCCATATGAGCAGTAAAATGTATAATATTATTCACAAACAAATTATTACACTGTTACATTATACGGGAAGTTCCCGTTTCCTTCCATTATAGCGAACACTCCAGACTCCAGAGGTTAGGCACTTGCTTGTCAACACGTTTCTTTGTTTTGTCCCCCCCTCTCCACTTGAAGCTTAAAGCTTCCTAATGCTTTCCTTGTTCGCAGCCTACCGGGAGCTTTTTTGATAACCACTCGAGGTGCCACCTACAGCTTTTAAAGTCAAAGAGCAGGCTTCGGATATTGTTCAAACCTATTGTTTCGCTGTTGTAAAGACATATTATATGAGTATTACGAAAATCGTATGAATAGAATGATTATTTTGAGTTATAAAAACTATCATTATTTAGCTATACAATCACAAGAAAGTACAAGTAACTAAAGGATAACATCAACAGTATACACCATTCTCATTGCTACTGACGGGAGAAAATGTTTCTTTATTATAGTAGTTTAAACAAGTTGATTGGATAGAGTAAAAAAATTGTAAATGCGTATAGGAGCTTCATATTGTATCGAAATAAGATACAACATATCGACTGCGTTACAGTTCGTGCCCCCAAGTACGTCCGTTGTATTTTACAACGTTTTTATTAGCTCGTATTCTTGTTTGTCCGGTGGTTGTTTGTCCAGTACAAATCTTGTAATCAATTTTTAAGTAACTTCCCGACTAGTTAGATATTTGAAACTTTTAGAATATATCAGAACACGATGCCAATGCATTCTTTAAATACTTTTGGCCATCTTTAAGCGGAATTGAATTCATTTTCAGTTAATTCTGTTTTGTATGGAAAGTTATTTCAGAAAAATTCGTAAAAAAGTAAAATACTATTATTGGTTGCTAAGAGGGTGGTCCTAGCAACTAAATTATTAATGTATACGTGCGTTACTATGGAAATCGAAATGAAATGTCAAAATGACATTTCAATATTCTGTATTTGTTTGTTTGTTTGTTTTTTATTTACTACATATCAAGTACAAGTTTGAGCATATTGAGCATAATAATTCAACAGAAAATTTAAAAACGTTGTATATAAAAAGTTCTTTTTATCTTGTAATTATTTATGTATGCGTCTGTATCCTTCGCCGACCGGATACCATATTGTTTACAGCGGAAGGGTCGACAGGCGAGCAAGGGGATTTACGCTGCGTTCGGTGGTTCATGTTTGCACTCGCGATTAATGCTACCTACCAGTGGCGAAGTGTAACGGTAGGCTGTTAAGATCATCCATAAACAATGCACACTAAACTCTGTAAGTCGAACGTATTCGTTTTCATTGAACTAAGACTTCAATGTACAGTCTCTTCAATATCTAAATTAAGCCATTAAACCATACATCATTTTAAATATTTTATAGATAGAAGAATATTTTTTATCGATTATGATTTGGTAATGCTTTAATGAATTTTAAACAACTAATCAAAACCATCAGTAATAATATATTGTATTCTTAATTCAGCAAAAAAAAATAAGTATGACTGAAAAAAGTGTGCACTATTGTTGTCGGATCGCCCATAGCATACCTAAACTATTATAGTTTGATTTAGGCAGGGTTTAATCGAATTTTAACTAACCAGCACAATCTGCTAATTATTGTATTATTAGTTCAATGAAAACAAATAAGTATGACTGACAAAGTTTAGTATGCACAATTTATGTATGTCGAATCTTAATAGCCTACCTCCACCCTTCGCTAACGCTATCTAGGTATTGTAATATCATCAATGTGGTAATCTGGGATTGTATAACATGTCAAAATAATTAAATTGTGTTATTATATTACAACAACTAGCAAGTGGTCCCACCACAAAATAATCTAATATATGAAAATTAATATTTGTTTGTTTGTTTGTTTGTTTGTTCGTATTTTATGCGCTGCCATACCGTTCATCCGATTGCGATAAAATTTGTCAACTTATTGCTTGCACTTGCGTGAAGAGTATAGGCTATACTAATATATAAAAATGAATGTCTGTCCGTCTGTATGTCTGTCTGTCTGTCTGTCTGTCCCGTATGCGTTCCTATACCATTCATCCGATTGGGATGAAATTTTGGTAAGTGGTTGTATGCACACCCATGAAGGTTTCTGAATTAGAAAAATCATCATCTTCTTCTTCTTCATCATTATATTTTCTTTTATTTATATGGTTCCTATACCATTCATCCGATTGCGATGAAACTTTTGTCAGTCGTTGCGCGCACACCTGCGAAGGTTTCTAAATTAGTATTATATAAAATACAAAGTTTGTTGTTTGTTTGTTCCATCCAATTTTGAATTTTTTACTACATATTAGTACTATTAATAATGTTTGCATATTTTGGATTCGATTTTATTTAGTGTTCTTTTGTTTGATCTTTACTCCTATTAGAATTACTTTCATATTTCCATATTGTATTACACTGATATTTTAATATTAAAAAGATAATTACTTATTATTATTTTTTTTAATATCTAAGATAAATGTATCCACGAAGCGACCCTGTGCGAAGCCGGGTACTTCAGCTTGTAGTTAATAAAATCAATATTATTAATATTTATAACAAATTTTAAATAGCTACATATTTTTAAAATCGTGTTGATATTTTCTCAACCGTGAAATAACTCAAATGTTTGAAGCATAAAATAAGTTTTTAATAATAGTCTACCCCTTATAGGTAGCTGTTTTAATTTAAAATGTCGATAAGAAATATAGTAGGCGGTTTTCCTTGGATGAATATTTAAAAGAAATTTCCCACCATGACTTTATCTAGAACTTACATGAGGTTAGGCTCATATTAGTGTAATAATTCTCTGCTTCTTTCCACACCATAAACATAAAATAGTGTGCGTTTCCTTACCAATAGGGTGTTTTATACATATCTAACGTGGAACATGTGTAAAAAATACTACCAAATGTTTAAGGATACTTCAGTTTCTCTTAAAAAACTTTATAATTATTATGGTTACCTATGCATTTATTTTTTTGTATTTTCTTTCCATGTCCCCCCCCCCCCTTTAATTCGCAAATGATATCAATAATAACATTTTCTAATAGAACCAGTATTTCATCTAATCTACCATCAAATGTATAACAGTGGGAATATTCGAGGATGGTCAATATTATGTTTCTGATGTTACAGAAACACAGTGCACTCTTCGTTTTTCTAAATTGTGACCACTAGGTATAGATAAATCATTCTACAGTGGTATCGTGGGAAATTCGCAAGTGTATTAGTATTATTTTCCGCAATGTTTGTTTCAATGCTTGTAAGCAATATCAATGCAACTGCAAATCGTTTTTGCCGTAGAATGATTCTACTATAATATTATATGAAACGACTAGTATTCTTTATTCAAATTATTTCCGGATGTACAATCATCAAAAAATATTGAAATAAAACAATAATTATTTTTGATACAGCAAAGTTAAACAATGTAATGAGCAATTGTAGCAACGACAGGTCACATTTAGACATATTATCTACTTGCAGCTGAAGCCTACGTGACGTTATAGCGACGATTTTTTAGAGTCCATATTTCAACGCAACGGATATCATCGGTCGAAATAAAATCAGCTTGAATTATACATTCGCAAAGGCATTACTTTTATTTTAATATTCAAAATCCTTACAGCTTTTCAAACATAGTGGAGTAACTAACGACATGGTGTTATGATTGTGAATTCACTGGTAAACATATATAAAGTCAGAAAAAACGTGGTAATTCTAAAAATGTTATATTTTCATCCAAATTTAGACGTCCAGTTTGACATAAGTGCCATTTTCGTATAGAAGAAGAAATAATAAGCAAGTTAATCCTAAAAGATTATATGGACATTAGTGCAGTATTCCCAGAGTTCTTTTTCTTATCTCATTTTCGTATTATGGTTAGGTTCCATACCTACACAAAAAGGTCTTCTTCAACATCATACAATTGCTGTATTTTATATATATTTTTAATACATTCCTGTCGCCGTATCCAAGATTTATTTATATGCCAATATTACGAGGAGTTGCAAACAACGTTCCTTCTAATTTTTCTATTGTGTGTGGGGATCAACAACGCATCTGTGCGAGGTTGGTGTCATCCGGTGCGGTAAATTTACAACGCCCCCACAGACACACACATACAATTTTTTTTAATGACACTATTTAAAATTTAAATCAAAGTTCGACGAATTCGAACGCATACTATTCGGGAATATCTGTGCATTTAGATACATGATAATGAATATCTTGTACAGAAAGCGTAGAAGCTTTTATTTTTATAGCGCACACGCGCACACCTTAGGCTTAGAGGGAACATTGGTTGCAAATACATGGCTATTGTATTAAATGAAATATGGAACATAGAATTCTAATACTATTGCAAAATTAATTATCTTATTTCAAGCGGCATCATCAGAGGTGAAACAAATAATAAATATATAATAGAATATGAACCTATCTAGATTTTTTAATTGATGAATACTTTTCCGTCATCCTGTCAATTCACGCGCGAAACCCTGTTAATACCGCGTGTAAGGCATGGGGGGGGAGCGCACACCCATCGCCCATATTTACCCCACACACTTAATAAAAGCAAAGCGTATGAATATTTAAGGCGCCCCCACCCGCCGTCTCCCCACACTCGCCTGCCCTGGAAAACTGTGCCCCTCAATTATTTAGTCCACCGTAAGGCAAGGGAACCAATACCTGGAATGAAACAGTGGCGTGCGGGTGTATTAATAATGTACGATTTTATTTAAGCGACGTTTGAATCATTCTGAATATTTATTAGACGATCTACTCGTCAACACAAGTATTTTCAATATTCAACCATAAGAAGTTACCTACACGTATACTGTTTATATATGTATCGTTTTATTTTGCCAACAAATGTGTGCACACACTTAGATAATGTACTATACAGACTTACATATTGCAGACATTATGATGATAATATTATGTCACATCCAAAGATGTTAAAGAAATCTTCTTCTATAGATGTGGAGCCTGAATGTATGAAATTTAAATAAAAAAAAGGATCTCTGGTCTACTGACTAAGTTAGCAATACGAATGGCATAGCAGGTACTAGGGATTCCTATCCCGGGATCCCGAACTATTTTCGATACCTATGAATCCCGGGATTGGTAAACATAATCCTAAAACTTTCGGGACTGATTTTTTTTATTAATTTTTATGGGAAATAACAAAAAACGAAAATATAACAGAAAAAAACACTTTTAATAACATATAACTACCGTTAGAAATAAACTCATTTTGAATGAAGTTCGATTTATTACCCATGTGTTGCCAATTCATTTTATCTTTTCACATAAATTAATAAAAATGAGAGATTGGAAAAAACAAAGGTCGCACTTTCAACAAAGTGATTCCACCATGATCTCATACGTTTTACGACAGTTTCATATTTGGCTTGGCTGACTAATTAGATTTATGAAGTGGAAAGGTCATAAACCATGATTTACTTATTTTAAATCTCGCTAACCCATTCATTACGTCTTTACTATCAGAAATAGCAATCTCATGTAATATAATATTATGGAAACACTAAACACAATATTGATTCTACGAAATTTTATAAATGAAAATCGTTTAGACTTTTAAATAGTTTAACATAAACAAAAAATTCCACATAATGGATTATCTTTTATTTTAATTGAACTTCTATTTTGTATTTGTTATCTTTTCATAAGTAAATAAAGCTGTTTTACTTTCACATTATTATTTATATTACAATATTATTTACTCCAATAAACCTATGTATTTCCAAGATTGAAGGTACACAATATTAATAATAAATGCCTTAAATAGTATAAATTATACTAGATTTATTTTTGACCGATTTTATCAAATTTTTGTATAAGTATTTAAAATTTTTATATTAACTATCGAAAAAAATGCCAATCCCGGGACTGTCAAATTGTAATCCCGAAATCCCGGGATCAAGATTTTGGCTCGGGATTGGATTCCCTAGCAGGTATATATGAGTAGAACTTCATACTTCTACTATGAGATTTCAGTATATTTTCAGATTTACCCAATTAGTTACCCAATTATTACTTACAGGTATTCCGAAAAAGAGCCGTGTTTATTACCCAAAATCATCGGATTGGATAATGTATAATTAAATTCGAACGTCAATTTGACATTTATTTTCACACATGTTTCGTCATATTACAGTATCAAACCAGACAATTGGGGGTGGCAATAACTATGTTCAATAAAACCGCTTCAGATATTGATATATTCCACTTACGTGCGAGTGAGGTTAGGTGAACGTTGTTTTATAAGTTTTTAAGATAGGGTTTTCTTAGTTTACTCGGTGTCCTTCCATATACTTTTATTATTATTATTTGATATTACTAACACTACCCTGTATTTTAATTTCAATATTGTTAACACTTATTTTTTATATCATGTTGTGAACGTTTTGAATTTATAATTTGTCATGTTTTTTTTATAATATGTAAAATAAATAATTTGAATTTAAGTATACAATTTTGCTAATATGGATAAACACTCTATGTATGTAGGCAGCCAAAATCAATATCTACGTACATTGACAATTTTATTACGTAAAACCCAAAAAATGCGTATTTAGGTTAAAAAAACAAAGCAACAGACTTCAAACCAGAACATGAGTCATAATTTTGTTTTTGGGACTACCACTAGAAGAAGGAAATAATTGACTTATTACCAACATGATTTGAAAATCGAACTGTCTTCAAAACTCTTAATACCGAATGCGTTTTAGACTCCTTCTATCTGGAGTTTAAATTCATGATCAAATCTGAAATTTCTATGGAAATTGATATTTTTCATATATGTACATAGCTAATCGATGGAATATAATTATTTCAATATTTGGTCGTAGGTGTTCAACAACTCTGCATATTTGTCTCACAAAATTTGTCCCATTGTTCGTATTTGCAATTTAAATAGTTAATATGAAGGTCGAATTTAAAGTCAGTTATTTTTTAGATATGATATATTACCTGCGATATTATTAAGTATGCCAAAATCCATAAACAGAGATAAGACATGCACATAGGTCATAGACAAGATGACCGCTGGGAAAGTGCAGTAATCCAGTGGTATCCGATGGATGAAAAATGACAATATTTAGGTTCGTCGGAATTACGTGACAGCGAAGAACGCTTGGAAGGGTGGAAGCTTGAGGAGACCTTCAATCAACGTAGATTGTAACTGATTGTTACTGTTACTTATAACAAATCAAGTAGATATGATAAAGTCTTTGAAAACACTTCATATTATTCGTAGAACAATTTATTATAATCCAGTGAGACTGTTCAAGTACTTTTTGATTGTGCTCTCTTAATTAGAATTGATTCGCTGTTGTGGCTTTGGTTTCTTCGGAGACTCGACGAAAATAAAACGATATTGTTGTAAGGTTTCGTCTGGCTCGCCAGGAAAAGAATTAATGGGAAAAATTGCAGGTGGCACAACACGTGAATTGCTTTTATTCTTCTCGATTGAGACAAATTACCTTGGACTTCGGTAAATAACTACAACGACTCACCTGGCAACTGTTCTAACACACTCACGTCAGTGCTGGAAGACAGAAAATCAATTTATTCATTGTTATAACTTTGAATATAAAAGTTTTGCAATATAGAATTGAGATGCTGATAATTGAAAGAATACTTGTGCAGTGGTGACCAAATTGAGTCGACACCAGAGTTAAATAATTTATACCCATCGGAAACCAGCGGTCGCACTACCAGGAAATTGTTAAAATCGACTATATATAACCATATTTGATTAATGTAGATATTTTATTACCATTAAGCGGGAAAGTTAGTCCAAAGCATTAAAAGTATATTATACTTACTTACGTTGCTATAAAAATAATGACATTAATTTATACACCATGTCCATGGGATATAATCAAATGCAAATATTCATATAATCAATTACAATTATCATGTTTCAATCTTTTTTCATGCATAAATAGATGGTGATGTGAAAACTACTTTCAATGTTTGATTATATCTATGTCATTTGTACCCGTCTCATTCTTAGTTAGCACTACAATATATTCTAATGAATTGAAGTTTTGTAGTATTCCATTTGAGTCGTTTTTTTGCGACCCCGGTTTCACCTTTCGGCATCTTCATGCACTATGTAACACTGAAAACGAATACAATTCTAAATTATATATTAAATTAATACAATGAATAGGTAAAAACTTTATCACCCACGTAAGTCAAGGATAAATAAAAATATAACCTACAAATTATGAATAGTTGAAGTGTTTGTAAAAAATCTCTAATACTAATAATACAAAAAATAGGCGTTATACATCGTCAAACCCTAATAAAAACCCTAAAGAAACTCGGGTCGGAAAAAACAGAAGAACAGAAGAATAGAACAAAACTTAAATCCATCAGGATTTAAATTCAAATTCCATCAAGTACCTTCGGTCGATAGTATTAATATTAGTTATAATATATAATATGTAAGTATAATATAATATTGTGAATGCAAGCGTAAAACACACACGGGTGAGTTCCAGTTTTGACCTGTTAGGTACACTTACCTAAAAGCTGCAACCTCTCTGGGTCACGAGTGGTCATACCTGCGACGATTCTAAGCGACATTGTACCTACGTAATATAGTAAAGTGACAAATATATTATGGTACATGTCGTGGACTATCACGTGACTTTACAGTAAGCTTCCGCTACGGGAAAAAGTGTGTAATGTCGTGTTTCTTGGTTTTAATGACTAATGGCCCTATCCCGTAGCACATTTTGAACCTTTAAACGTTTAAACGAACATTGTCAGTTGACAAAATCTGCCGAAATCATCAAAACAACAATGAGGTCACCTCACGCTGCATCGACACTTGCATGACGTTTTGAAAGTTTTTATCATTTTCTAGATGTCTACACTTAGAATCACACACGAATCATGTCAAAATCACGGTTTTTGTTTTTAGTGGTTGGCACTATGTATTTTCTATAAGAATATTGTCTATTATCTATGGTCTGCAGGTTAGGTTCTATTCAAAATATTATCTATGGATATAATATTGCAAGTAATTTTAACGTTGGCACACGTAGAAACTGTTTATTATATTAATTAATTAATTTGTTAATTAATTGAAATTAGCATGAATAATTAATAATAATTCAAAACACTAATATATTAGAGTTGGCACTCTCTATAATTGAATTTAGAAAAGTGGTCATCGTTCAAAATATTCTGCAAAATTTCGAAATCATAGACTAAATTTTTTGCCGTGACAGCGTGACAGTGACTTGACATGCATCTCAATTTGATCACAACTTAACAGTTAAAGAATAAACAATATTATTTTCATAAAAGCATCGCAATGATAATCTATGTTTGATACAATTTTATTATTCACAGCGAATATAAATTCAAAACCGAACTACAGTATTTGCATTACGAAGTTATCCGATCGTCAAACGAATATTTACGAGCTATTTAAAAATAGAATTTTCCGTCACGTAGCAGTTCATTAATGAGTTAATACTCGTACATGAGGAAAATATCACTCCTATTACGGCGGACGTAAACAATATAAAATTGCTCATTACCGCTAGAAATAAGCCATCGATGGGTCAACAATATACATTAAAATTAAATGCATACAATATAGCGTAGCTCTCCATGTAATAATTACATTTTCGCTACATGCATCGGTGATTACGTGAAAAACGTAATGAACGCTTTGACATTCATATTATAATTTAAACATAGTTCAATTTACGTTGTAATAGAGTGTAAATCACATAATAATTATTAATTCATTGCACGAATTTGCATATCATAGACTAGGGTAAACTGTATACTGATTATTTATATTATTACAAAATACCTGACTTGAATATTCATTTATAAAAAACTTATAGCTATGCAACCAAACTACTAAATTCTAGTCATCATCAGCCTGAATCTATCCACTGTTGGATGAAGGCCTATCCAAGCCGACTCCACTTGCGCGTTGCGTTGCCACGTACCTAGTTCCGCAGAACTTAATAATTTCATCGATCCAGCAGCCTCTGGGTCTACCTTGGGGACGTTTTGTACCTCTTGTGTACCACTGGATGACCAGATTTGTCCAACGATTGTTCTTTCTTCGAGCCACGTGTCCGGCACATTTCCATTTGAGGCTTTTAGCAAACTCTATTACATCGCAAACGTCTGTTTCCTTATCCACTTATTCCTCTTTTTATCTTTTCGCATTATGCCTAGGGATTGCAATACTGGTATTTCGTTATTTTCTATTGAAGACCTATATATATCTACCAATATATATACTGATATATAAGCTCTTTAAAATATGAATATTTCATAGCACGTGGCATTGTTAGTCTCCAAGGGCGTTGAAGAGCAACGGAAGTAAACCAGACATCGCGTAATTCATTTTATGTTAATTAATATGCTTTGTTTCCACATTTCTGCGACAACTGATGTGACGATGTCTACAAGCAAAATTTTCCGGGGCATTGTTCCCGAAACATCGATGTAGATGTTGAGCGTCATGTCCCGGGGCATGTTGCTCCATTTGTCCCCCAGTGAATACGAGGCTTAGCAGTTCAAGGCATCCATAATATACGCTCGACTATATATGTGACATAACAATAATAATATAATAATCGGGTTATATATTTATCAAAAAAATACTCCAGTATCAATATGACAAAACTATTCATAATATGTATAGTTTTGTCATATTGATACTGGAGAATTTTTTTATATTACGATATATTATATTTTTATACGAGTATAACTTCAATCTAAATTTGGTATTTAGTACACGTATTCAAATGGGCTACATTAAGTCATTTATATTCAAACCGAACATAATTATACCACACGACATGTAAAAGATACTTATACTTACAGTCTATAGATTCATAATATATAAATAATATATGTGTGCTTGAAATAATTTATCAAATCATCAATCTTTCACAATTGACTAGAAAAGGAAACGTGCCTGACAATCGATTGTAAGAAAAAATAGACTTAAAGAAGTTACATTATTATACCGTAATGCTAATGTGTGTATATTTATAATAATGTATGTCACGTACATTGTATATATTCTGTTTTTCCTCAGACGGAAATTTTTCCGGAAACGAATATACGAAAAGATTAAAAAGAAAATCCAATATATATACGTTTCCCATGTTGCGTGTGCCTCGTAAATTGTTTACATATAGGAATATCTTAGATACATAGGTACATATTGTATGTGTGCATAATAATATATGAAATATAACGCCATTAAATCTAGTCACACAATGTTATGTAAACTTGGCTTAAATATATTTATGCATAAAAAATGAGAAAAATATATTTCGAAAAAGTCGAGAATAAAATTGCATGTAGCATTTTTTAAATTGGTTTTCAATAATATATATTTTATTATTAGCCATAATAATATAGGTTTTGGTTGCCTTCATAAAACGTTTCCACTATCTCCCGACTAGGTGCTTTAATTTGAACCATGAAAGCTTCCTTTGTCTCTTTCTGACAAGTGAATTGATGTAACTTAGGTGATGTTAGGCCCGTTTCAGACGGGACACCGGTGTTGCGCGAAAAGTGTACCTACCGGACACGCGTTGACTTATTAGCTCTGGGGCGTTCATAAACATAATACAAAGGCTCCTTTATTCGAATACAAAGGCCTCCTATATTATATCGAGCGCGACACCGGTGACCCGTTTGAAACGGGCCATAGTGACCTAAAAAATAGAGACATGGCCTGATCAACGGAGTCACTCCACGCTCATTTATAAGTGATCATGGCATAACATAATATTTATTATTAAATATTCACAGTTGCCGCCAAAATCGTCAGACGTTCATTGCAATATAATATTATTTAATCGATACCCTATTTCAATATGGAAACAACTCAAAATGTCAAGGTTTTGAGTTAATAATGCCATTAGATGACAGAAATGTCTTCTCTTATTATTATTAATTATTCAGCAAAAAAAGAGTCTTTTTTTTCAATGTATCATAAAATCGAATAACTCTTTCTGAGATTAATCATTAATTCAATTATATACTGATTTTTTCTTTTGGTTTATTCTTTGTTAAACGATAAAATTTCATTGTGCATTACTGAATTCAACTAATATGAATTTTAAAAACCTCTATTTTCTTCAAAATCAAGGCTCTAAAATTAAAATGAAAATTTCTGCAAAAATTTCAAACGCCATTATCTTGGAACAAGGTTTTATGAGTTGTTTCCCTTTTGAAATATGGCATAGTTATGTATCTACTTCGTAGTGGTTAGCCTTGCAAAAGTATTGTCAGAGCACGTGGACGCGGATCCGGGGGGGGGGGCCTAGGTTCGAATCCTACTGATTGTATTTTTTACAAAACGATTTTTTCTAGTGGTTATATATTTTTAAAAAGTGTTTTCAAAATACCACTAGTTAACTTCCTCGTAATTAGATAGGACACATGACATGGACGCAAATCCCGGGGGGTGCAGATGTTTTCTAGTGGTTATATATTTTTCAGAAGTGTTTTCAAATTATGTTCAATAAAAGAATGTTACATTCCGAAAATCTCGTGAATTATTCGTTGAATAAAAAATGGTTTATTTTTCTGTAAAATAATTAGGAAGGTTTAAGAAATTAAGGAGCTTTATATTATTTATAGGATTAGTTTTTTCATCGAATTTCTTTGGTATCCGTACATGAACGGGCACTACGCAATGAAGAAACATACGCATTCTGATGTTGATTCTTTTATAAACTAAGTTTATTCTATCAAGCCTTGACGCAGGTAAAGTATCTCAGGTAAGTTTAGAACAAGTTCAGAAACGATCGATAGGTACGCCATGTTAGGCTGTAAAAGTTTAGCTCGATCGCCGCTTACCGAACGGGCAAAGCAATAAACAATTTACGGTGATAATTGAAAATGAACTTTGGAGAATCGCAAAAGTTTGCGCGCGAGCTTTTCAAAATAAGGGAAAGTGCTTTTGGTGAACTTCACGGCAGTATTATTTATTTATCGACATGCGATTCAATGCGTGATACGTCTCAATCAATTAAAATCAATAAAACTTTTACCATACAACTTAATCCTCTACTTTAAATAATGTTATTTGAAGTAAAACTTATTTAACAGTTGCCTGCAATCAACAATATAATAGAGTAAATCCGTTGTTCCCATCACCGTGTACCTACAACTAAAATTCCGACACATTCCTAGGTGATAACTTCCACTGTGCTAATAATTTATCTGGTCTCATTTTTATGGCAATTATCTCAAAAACTAAATCACTACAAAAAATATATTTTCACCAAGTATATAAGCGTCTGACCGTATCCGTTTATAAATTAAATTTATTTATGTGATTATTTTTTTAAGTTATCTAATTATTAATTATTTTGTAATTGATTCAGACAATTATGTATTTTAAATAAAATATGTAGTTTATAAACTATGTAGTTTACTTCGCTATAAATCTTAAATCGGAATTTGAGGGACACAGGTTGGATAATACAATCGCTAGATAAATTTATAAATCCAGTGGTTGGAAGCACTTAGCAACGTAGTTGGAAATATAATCATATGGAAAAAGTTTTCCGCCAGACTATTGATGACAGCATTAAGTAATTTTAAAGATTAAATGACACAAAGCACTTTGATATTCAGATTCCGAAAATTAGAATTTTCTATCAATTTTGTCACATTTTCATTATGTCAACCACTTTGCAAATCAAGCCATCAATCCCATTGTGGATAAATCTAAGTAATATCGTAATAGATTTACAATACCTACATAAAAAAAATTAAATTGATATGTATTTAGTTTAAAAAAAAAGATTTCCAAGTCTAAGTTAGAAAATCTCCAACGACATTCCCACGAAATTTCAAAAAAAAATTGATTGACTGAAGTCATGTGAATTAAAGTCAATACATAAAAACATCACAATTCCTTGACCAATAATTCTACATTTATTTACGTTAAGACAGATGGCGCGCTATGGTATATATTTTTTAAACCAGATTGTTCTGTAATCTGTATAACACATTCCTACATATACGAAATATCGATACCCTAGTTCTATAGAAAAATAACTCAAAATACCTTGTTCCAAGATAATGGCTTTTGAAAATTTTGAACAAATTTTCATTTCGATGTTAAAGCCTTGATTTTTTAAGTAAATGTATTTATTTTTTATTTAGTTCAAATGAACTTAGCAATGCAAAATGAAATATTACAGTTTATCAAATAATTAACTCAGACATTCCTGTTAATATTTGAATTAATGATTAATCCCAAAAACGGTTTTTCGAGTTTTTGACCCGTTGAAGAGATTTTTTGATTTTTTTTATTGAATTATGAAGATACAACCGTTCTACATTGAATAGCACTATTAACTCAAAACCTTGAAATTTTGACTTGTTTCCCTATAGAACTAGGGTATCGATATGTTGTTGGCAAATTAAATTATTTTTATAGAATATAAAATAATCAAGTGATTATATTATAAATACGTCAATATGCAATTAAAATTATTTTTCTTAAGAAGGTAGGCTTTAAATAATTTCTTACCATGGAGTATTCGCCACTGTTTTATATAGCACAAGCAAAGTTAATAGACTAGTTAACATGTAATAGTATGGGAGTGAAACTAGGTAGATCATCCCGATTTGACGGTACTTAATGTGATTTTCGATAACGCTGTAAATGTCGTTCACGAATACGTTTTATTGTATATATCATTGGTTCTTCCATATAGCAGATGGCGCGTGTAGGTTCTAATAGTAATACCGCGATATGAAAGCCTCACCAGAGGGTAGCTAACTAAATGACGTAGATATTGATTTTTCCAAGGAACAAAACAGACGCGGTAAGGGTTGGGGCGGAAAAACTTACCCCTATCGAACGAAAACTAAGTCCGACTACGTTTTAACTTAAACGCTAGTTAAAGGGGTTGATATTTGTGAATTAATTGTTCAGCACCGCGATATTTTGTAAAATTCTCCCCTATGAGGGAGAATAAACTATAGAAGTCGTTTTAATTAAAGTAAAATATTTGTCTAGAAATATCTTTCTTATATTATATTAGGATATAATATATATATATATATATATATATTCGCACCCAAGATAGCGGCGCGGCTTATGCGTCGGCCTATAACGTCATGAGTCCCAGGTTTGAATCCTGTATTTGGAGTCAGAGTATGGACCTAATAGGATAGGTTGAGCAAGTGGCTAACATCCACTTCTCATAAAAAGAAAATCTGTTAACACAAAACCTCTTCTCTGTGTAGCCCCATAATATGATCTTATTAGGATCGGACATGGTCAAACAATGTATATATACACAGGTTTACTACAGTCGAAAATAATTAAGCCCATAATGGGTTATTTATTTTTGTTTAGTTCGTTCTGTATGAACCTTAGACATTCTATTAATAAACATAGTATGGAGTGTTATAAACAAAAATGCTACGAAATACTCGCTGAGATTGTTCGGCATGTCATCGTGGTATTTTTTTAAACGATGATCGATATCATTCGACATACTAATATGCCAACCAATGCAATCAGTATACTAAAACTTGCCTCATTTTCAATCGTTATAGGTATGCTACGTTCTTGGATTATATTAATTATTATTGATTGTTGAAATATCGATGAGGTATTAGATATCATATGTCCAATTTTTACCGAACCAGAGTTATTAGATACAAAACGCTTCCCTTACGCATGATAATATAATGTATATATTTACGCTATAAAACTATTGTACGTCTAAATCGAGTAGGTAATTGAGAAGGGATGATCGTTTCATTCTCATATTCTTCCAAATTCTTCTAAATAAAAAAATATCTTTCAAATTTGATTTTAAAACCCACAAAAATGGTAATAGTTATGACCACTAACCCACCGACATACATAATATTATTATAATACTTATTCCATATAATTTGCTGACGATCAGGACCGGTTTCATCCGTTTAACCAGACATTCTTAATTGATATCGTCACCTCAATACTACAACTAGATAACTGTGATTTGGTCATTGTTGGGAAAATGAAATTGATAAACATTTGATTAACATAAATCTAGGCTATAATTATTATTAAAAATAAAAAAATGAAAGTTGTGCTCGTCTAATTGGGATCAATTCATTAATAATGTTCAATTATGTGAAAAAATGTTGTAGATATATTATTTTATTTATTTAATGCATTTATAGTTTTAAAGTTATCTAATATTTTCAAATACAAAATTAATACAGTTTCCATTAACTTCTGACTTAACAAGTTTTATTATTTTGTAGAGAAATGTAGAATCATAATCAATAGCTATCTCAAAAACAGTGAAAATCAAGTTATCTAATTGAAGTATTGAGGTGACGATATGAAAAACATACTTATAGCTATTTTTATTTCATATGCTAACAATTTTAAGAAAACTGTTATTGATAGAAGTCATTGTAAATGTAATATTAGTTAAAGATGTTTTGTAGAAAAAACCTTTATTAATTTATAAAAAGGGTAAATAAATTAGCAGATTACTGATGTTAACGCGCGTGTTTGAACATGTACCTAACCGATTTTTTTAACGGTATATGTTCAAACACGCGCGTTAACATCATTTTACTCACTACTTCAATTATAGTTTGTCAATTTATGGCTACGGCCGTATGTTGTAGCTTAACCAATGGGAAATGCCAAAAGAAATGGCGTATTTCAAAAAAACACTACCTTATTCTTAGGTCAATAATTATTATAAAGCAATCATTATTCGTAGGATGTTTATCACAATTGAATGGTCAAATACATAGCTTATAATAAGTATCTTTAGAATTATCTTCAAATGTGTTAATCTTGCTCATTTTTTGAATAATAAAATGCCTAATTCTTGTCAAATTTGGGATCACAGAGATTATCAATATAATTTTTTATCGTAAATATTTCACTATAATAATGTCGATATAAATTATACTGATGGTTTTATAAATGCGTTTAAAAATTAATAGATGTAAAAAATCTTAACACCACTGCACATTTATGTACTGAAATATGACTATATTCTAAAAAATTAAAGCGAGAGGTTTAAAAGAATACTATTTTATGTAATAAAAATACTTTATGCAGTCATAAAATATTTAAAATAAATATAACAGATAATAAGGCTTCAAAACTATATAAATAGATTATCTACAACGTTTAAGGTATGTCCAGGATCATGCTTTGAAAATAGAAAAAAGCTCCATTTTGACCCACGCTGAGCACGTCCGCCCTTAATCTAATGATTTTTGCGAATAGCTGACAAATATTCCTCGCAAAATGCTGTTAATATAACCTTAACCGTATATAAATACATTACGGGAAAAATTGAAACTGGTGAATTACTTTTTTACAGCAGTGAAGCTCGTGGTTATATCACATCACGACGAAGTGGCGAACCCACTTTTAATGGTGCTAACGATCACACGGTGAAAAAAAATGCGACGTGTGTATTTCTAAAGGCGGATATACACCTACGCATCCTTTATGAAGGGCCCATGGCGCTTGTGTAAAGTCGGCTTACACCAGTAATGAGGTCGACACTTGCTTTGTACGTGCACTTCATATATACGCATGGATTATGTTGAAATATAAGGCATACTTACGTCACCATCAGTATAAAGTTGCGGATAAAACGTCCCTATAATTTAATATTTCCATTACGTTTTTAAACAATGGTTAGAAATTTAGATTCTCCTTCAATAAAAGCCACTGAGGTTGACCGTTAATACAATATAATATGTAGTTTTATAACAGGGTTTAAATACCTAACATTTGTAAGGGTCGCGACTAAAGAATTAGGACTATATCAGTAGCGAAGGGTAGTAGGCTGTTAAGATCCACTATAAATAGTCCACATTAAAAATTGTTAGTCATGCGTATTTGTTTTTATTGAACTAAGACTACAATTAATTTACAGATGGTATTGGTTAGCTTTTAAAAATCAATTAAACCCTGCCTAAACCAAACCATAATAGTTTTGGTATATTTGGGACGATACGACATAACTGTGTACACTTTTTCATTCATACTTATTTGTTTTCGTAGAATTAAGAATACATTATTAAACATACTGTTGGTTCATTTTTTAAATTCATTAAGCCCTGCCTAAACCAAACTATAATAGATAAAAAATATTATTCTATCTACAAAATATTCAAAGGTATGATAATTGCATAATTATAGATATTTTATAGATAGACGAGTATTTTTTACTATTATCTGTTATGGCTTGGTTTCGCAGAGCTTAATTGAATTTTAAAAACTAACCAATACCATCCGTAAATTGTAGTCTTATTTCAATGAAAACAAAATATGTATGACTGACAAAGTTTAGTGTGTAAACTTATACGTTATTTCTGCCATTCATTTATTTAACAAAACATTGTGGACATAATTCGCAAATTTAGGACTGCTACTACTCAAACAAGTTAAATAAAAATACTCACAATGTCATACAATAAAAAAAAATTTCAAAAACAATATATACATGTAGAGGAGCGCATTGACAAGTCTCGCATTCCTCGCTAACGATGCCTGATAAGCTTGACATGAGGAAACGGTTCTGACCCTAAAGAAGTCATGGCTGTAATTAACGGGTGCTTTTTTAGGACTTCAGGATTGGAAGCCATCCTTTATGAGAGCAGGTAAAAATGTCTCAAAATCATAAGCGACCTACGAGATGTAATAGAGTGAAAATCGTTTGACGAATTATCATCGAAAGGATAATAGTTATGTCTTAAAATAAAGACATCGAAAAAATTTCTTCTGGACGCACTTTAAAATAAACTTGTAGACAGCTTTATAAAGACTCCAAATAATTGATTCATATTCAAGAAAACTACTCACTAACGAGACGTAGAGTATACGTTATGACATTTGAAATTATTTTGAAAGCACATGTTTTAGGGTTAAGTTGTTAAACTCTACAAATATTAAGATCGCTCAGTTACCATTCTGATATTCTTACATACCCAACAGCGGCCATTTTTAATGTGCATTGTGATTACCTACTGTTACACCCCCGAATGGTCCCCATTTGGGGATGTCTCTGTGTATCTGGAGAGGCCCGAGAAACCAACAAATAGTAAGGGTTGATTGCGAAAATAATTAAATAATGTTAAATATCTGACCGACAACATTTTCTGAATGCCGTTACAAAAAAATACGAACGGCAACGCCACATTTGTACCGCTCGTAAGCAGCCGTTTGTTTTAGCGCGAGTGAAGCATTTTTGACAGCAACGCAGTAAGCAGTGTTAACCTCGCTATCCGCCAAAATTAAATTGAAAAGAATTTGTATAAAAATGTAACCATTAGATAATATTAAACGTAAACACATCTCGCCGTTTCCAATACAATTCCGGTGTGTTATTTGTCTACCTCCAAGTCCTGAATCCAGACGAAAAACCACAAAGAATAAAAGTGACAGCGTGTTTTCACTTTCTAAAATGGAGGGAATTTACACTACTTACGAGTGCAGTTATAAACGGCTTTACAAAAAAAAAACACATGATTTTTCAACTAAATAATAATACAGTAGGTATTATTGGCTAAAATAATAAAAATAAAATCTGTTATGTAATACAAACCTCCACTCCACGAACTCTTTTACTATTAATATAAGTCACTATGGAGAGTAAATAATATAGTAAAATATAAATTTTCAATGTAAAAGAGAACTAAGTGCAATAATAATAATTTATCATTAACGAGAGTGTGCATAGCTCCCTTTTCCGTTGATATTGCGTGCAAGTTAACCACTCCCTTTCAGATAGTTTCCTTTTCATTTTCTCAAAGTAAAGTGCATCAAATGCACGCACGGTAGGGAAATTGCATTCCTTTGCTAAGTAGAGAACGGTTCATGTATCAATTCTCGTATTTGTTAACACATTCTGAACTATTTGGGTATTACGGAGCGAGGATTTTCAATTACCACGAAAATGATGCTTGTTCAAACATATTACAAATTGCATGGACCTTCTCTATGTATTTCTTGGACAGAGTACAAGACGAACCAGTCAATCATCCAGAAACTCCAGATAAAGGAACAACTCTCGACAATTAATATGTCTGAGATAAATTTTGCAGTTTTTTGCACATATTATTCAGCGTGGACCAGATAACCTGACGAGACTGGCGGTTTTAGGTAGCCTTCAGGAAGGCGAGGCAGAGTAAGAGCGTCGGTGCACTAAAGCGACCACGTGAAGGAGTTTACTGGAGGCAACCTTCACTCTACCCCAGAAAAATAGAGAACCGAACGGGGTGGATAGTCTTGGTCGCTCAGAAGATAACTTCACTTCAAGGTGGTCACGATCTTTAGTCATCAGAGAATCACCAAGACGAGACGAGTATCAGAATACTTGGCTCTCATAAATATGGATATTTTTGTGAGAAGAATCTTTGGGACTAGGCATTAAAATGTGAAGGTCGAGGAACCTAAAAATAATGCAAAGTGTTTGTCGTCTGAGCGTGGTTAGAAGGTATCGAGTGTGAAAAAATATAAGATAAGCTTAATCACGTCGTGTTAAAGAATGATATGTTACTTTCAATATTAACCTGTCTCATATTATGCATACAAGTTTGTGACATAAACGCAACACGCATTCAATATTGGTATTTAAGGGGGTGTCATGCCCCTCATTAAATAATAAATTGAAACTAACGTTAAAATATTGATCTATGGCGACTGGCTTTTGGATTTATATTTTATCAATCTGTTCTACAGTCGAGTTATAATATTTTGTGTAGGCAAAAGTATCACGTGGTAACTACATGAAAATGCAGAGACTGCGCTGGATCGGTTACTTATATAGAATGCCGACTGGTTATGTACCACTCTCCTGAAGCCAAGAAAATATCTGGATGACTGAACTGCACCACAGGGAATTTTAGGACACTCAGCTAAAGCAGTTAGAAAGCGATCGCACTGAATTTTCCAGGATTGATAATCTGGAGGAAGCCAATACCCGCCAATGACTTTAATGACAAAATGAATGCAAGTAGGCAACAATGGGTTATAAATTCGTTCGGATAAACGCTGGATAGCGAACGCTCATTCGTTGATTATTTATGAAGTAGGTATTATTTTTTGTGTAGAGGTTTTTCAATTTTCTTTATTTCTCCGTCGTCCTACAGTGTTGCTATTTTATTTAACATATATTTCTAATTCAGGATACATGGATAATAAATCCAAAATATATTCCTTGTGTTGCATTTGCAATACTCTCTATGGATGTGAAATATTATTATTATTATATACCTATCTATACAGATAGAAGAATTAATTAATTTACACTATTTTGTAGAAATTATAACTGTGTTCAAAAATCTAAAATCACCACCTTTAAAGAGAATCAAAAGAAGATCGTTTTTTTCAATCACTTTGATTGATAAGATTCATTCTTTTTTACAACGTTTTTATTAGCTCGTATTCTTATTTGTCCGGTGGCTGTTTATCCAGTACAAGTCTTGCAATCGATTTTTAACTAACTTTCCGACTAGCTAGACATTTTAAACTTTTAGATCAAATCAAATCAAATCAATTTATTTATTTTACATATAATGAACATAACAAATTATAAATTCAAAGCATTCATGACATGACGTAAAATAAGTGTTAATAATTTAAAAAAATAAAAATACAGAGAATAAGTAATAAAATAAGAAATAAAATAAAAAAATAAATAAAATAAGTAACAAAATAAAAGTAGATGGAAGCACACAGAGTGAACTTTGATAGACCCTATCTTAAAAACTTATAAAACAACGTTCACCCAAATTCACCCTCACGTAAGTGGAATATATCAATATCCGAAGCGATTTCATTAAACATGGTTACTGCCCTCCCAATTGGCATTACTATCATAACACGATGCCAATGCATTCTTTTAATACTTTCAGCCATCTTTAAGTAGAATTGAATTCATTTTCAGTTAATTCTGTTTTGTATGGAAATTTATTTCGAAAGAAATCCGTAATCCAATCCACTATTATTGGTTGCTAAGCGGGTGGTCCTAGCAACTAAATTATTAATATATACGTGCGTTACTATAGAAATCAAAAATGACATTTCAGTATTCTGTATTTGTTTGTTATTATTTACTTCATATCAAGTACAAGTTTGAGCATATTGAGCGTAATAATTGAAGAAAAAATTTAAAAACGTTGTATATAAAAAGTTCTTTTTATTTTGTAATTATTTAATTTATGCATTACTACGCAATACGGTTCGTTTGTCATATTCAACTATTTTTTTACGTTTTAACACTTTGGTTTCTCACACAGTTATGTTTAACGATTCTAATTATTGGCAACAGGTAGATATATCAATTATATCGGTATTTCCAAGGAGATATTATTTATTACCGCTATCAGTTGCGTATATTCAGACGTTATTGATTGGTTCTGATATAAAAAAATATTCTTATTTATTTCAAATTGATTAAGAAGAATTTACTTTCTCTATCAATTTTACAATAAAGGTCACAGTGATTATAAATTATTGATGGTATCAGTCAAAAAATCCTTGAATGAAACGGACTCTACGCATTCAAGCTAATATCTATACCTAGCATGTTTTTTTTATTTATATTAGTGAGTTCTGATTCCTTTGAGATCAAAGAAATAACGACTTTGACTTCTATTATAGGATTTATTTTTACTTATTTTAAAGCTGTAACTATTTCCTGTGAATAAAAAACATGTATAATATCAGGAGTAGCGAACATATGGCACGCGTTTGAAGAGAAAAAAATACCTATAATAATAATAAAATGACAGATCGTATTATATAAAAAATAGCAAGCAAATAGCATTACGTTTTTTTTAAATATATAATTACTTCATAGGTTGGTCTTTAGACTTTATGCGTCACATATAATATTACCGCACTAACCTTATCAGGCGGTGGGGAATGCCGCGCTGCGAACCTCTAATTTTGATCGATTTACAATGCTTGAGAACACTGTAGCGAGAGAATGTCTCATTTTATCAGAGCAATTCACGTATCAATTTGTGCAGTAAGAACCAAACTAATTAATATATTAAAAAACGATCTAATTCTACCCACAGAAATGACTGCACCAAATAAGATACAAAAACTTGGTGAAACTAATAGTAGTAATTCTGTCAGACAATTTCAAAATTGGTGGACCGAAATGTATGGCGTAATTGAAAACAGTGATGAAGCTATATGTCTGCTATGTTCTGTGAGTGGTATCTAGAATTTTAGAACATCATTATTTTTTAATAGAAGTTTTAAAAACTATTTTTTCATCATGAAAAATTGCTCGGCACTGAGTTGAAAAATAATATTTGGGAAATTTTGGCACGCGTACATAAAAATGTTCGCTAACCCTGAATAATATAATATCATTGGTGAAGACTGTTTATTACGCGATTATTTAATGTATAGTTTTATAAATACATACATTTTTTAATTATCAAGAGCATGTAACTGTACTTGTATTGCATTATACATTGACATACATAATATAATTTAACAGTAAAGTTGTCGTAATGTGCGCATGATAGGTATACCAACTAACAACCAATCAATATTAATTCATTCATTCCTTATCCTCATTCCTTAGTATGACTGACAAATTTGTACTATATCTATGGAACCCCATCCTTCTCCCAAAAGGCACTCTTCACCACTGATATTATAATATAATATATAAAATATTATTTTATATATCGCGACGTGTTTTAATACACAAACAAACATGAGAATAATATTATGTACATCAATTCTGGGAATATGTACCTATTCATATTAAAAACAAGACGTGTTTTCTTCTCAACCTATAATATTACATCTAGTTAGTCTATAAGTATGGGTAGGTACAACAATAATATAATATAGTATACATACTACTATACATAATTTGAAAACGTCTCATCCATATTCGCAGTAGAAAAAATCTTTTTTAGAAAAAATACAACACCCGACGATACATGAATCTTTTACCGCTGGATTCGTGCCAGTGTGCTTTTCCAATTAAACTACGAGCCTACTTAATTATGACGATTTTAGCTAGTAGTTATTAGATGAAATTCTTATCAAATTGCGTTACAATGTTGGCTATCGGTTTTTGTATATTATATCAAGGTACGTGCCTTAATTATTAACCGAATATTTAGTTTTTATAACGTATAACGTACCCGGCTTCGCACAGGGTCGCTTCGTGGATACATTTATCTTAGATATTTAAAAAATAATAATAATTAATGATCTTTTTAATACTAAAATATCTGTGTAATACAATATGGCAATATGAAAATAATTCGAATACGAGTAAAGATCAAACAAAAGAACACTAAATTAAAATCGAATCCAAAATATGCAAACGTTATGTAGTAAAAAATTCAAAATTGGATGGAACAAACAAACAAACTTTGTATTTTATATAATACTTTAGAAACCTTCGCGGGTGTGCGCACAACAACTGACAAAAGTTTCATCGCAATCTGGTGAATGGTATAGGAACGCATACGAATAGAAAAAGAAGATGGTTTTTCTAATTCAGAAACCTTCACGGGCGTGCGCATAACAACTCACCAAAGTTTGAGAGTTCACTAAGATGAATGGTATAGGAACGCATAAGGGACAGACAGACAGCCATTCATTTTTATATATAAAACCTACTGTAAGTTACTATGCCTATAACCTTCACGCAAGTGCAAGCAATAAGTTGACATAAGTTGGCAATCGGATGAACGGTATGGCAGCGTATAAAATACGAACAAACAAACAAACATTGATTTTTATATAATATTAGATATTTTTTAAATTATGGATGTTCAATATACTTTATATAATGTTACATTCTTCGTGAATCGTGTGAACTATTCGTTGAATAAAATAAATAGTTTATTAATATATATTATGATTTTTCCGCAATAATAAAGACTTTTCACTTCCTTTCATTCAGTTAACGTCATTCGTGAACGCTCTGAAGAACCGAGTCAGAGTGTTCTCCGTGAACGCATTCGAAAAGGAATTCGTGGGTCAGGATGTGAAGTCAGGTAAGTCACAAAACAGCAAAAATGAGGGTACAAGTCGGTTATGAGGAATACAGCGGCTAACACATTTTGAAAATAGCCAATATACTGGATTATTTGTTAGTTTGGGTTAGTTTAGGTTAGGTTTGGTTAGGTTAACCTAACGAATAATCCAGTATATCAACTATTTTCAAAATGTGTTTGCCGCTGTATTCCACATAACCGACTTGTACCAAAATGAGATATAAATGCCAATATACTAGAAAAAAATAATCTTTCGGTGTGTGTAATCAGGTAAATCGCACGTTCACCATGACTAAAATAACCTAATCATTCAGAACGAGACATGAAATGTAAAGATAATGAAATGTTCAATAGAACACAAATGTCTACATCGTAATAACAAACACATATAATCATTTAACATTATAAGCAGCTTTCAAAACAGTTCAAGATATATCTAATTCTAATACATTCGATAATTATTTCCAATGCTTCTCAAAGGTTCTCTATTGGCAATTATTACACATCCACAGTTCGTTATGCTGATTAATACCCCAACCACATTCTGGGAAGCCAAGTGAAAATACCTCATCGATTCTATTATATTCGATAGATCGCGAAAACAAAGCTTTTCTCATTGTCACTTATAGAATCCTACATATTTCAAAAGCGATCCAATTAATATTCACTCTATAATATTTCATAATTCTATAATTCAGGGATGGCGAAACTATGGCACGCGAATATTTTGTGTTGAAAAGAAAAAAAATAGATCTATAATTTTATTTAAAAGATATTTTTTTACAAAAAGTTTATAAATACCAAAATATATATTTAAAAAATGCGTATTCTCTTCGGTTTTCAATAACATTGTTACCAATAATAGATATTCATCAATAAGCAGTATAATTAATTTAAATTGCATAGATGGGTCCTTAGGTTTTATACGTCACGCATAATATTATAGCACTGACCTCATCAGGCGGCGGGGTAAGCCGTATCGTGAACCTCTGATTTTGATCGATGTACAATCGTTTCATAATGCTTGAGAGTTTTTAGCGCTTGTAGCGAGAGGATACCTCATCTGATCCGAGAAATTTTGGCGTCAATTTGTGTGTAAAGGAACCAAACTAAGTAGGTATTATAGTAATATTCAAGAATTCAATAATTGCTTATATTTTTTTAACATTTTTAATAGAATTCGTATCACATTTTTTTCATTTTTTCCCTGCTCGGACAACTCGAAAAACTGCTCGGCACGTCAGACAGTCAAAAGATAATATTTGACACGCGTACGTAAAAAGGTTCGCCATCCCTGCTATAACCCAAGAGAATTAATTCTTTCAGCAATGCTTTGTCTAAATATTAAATTGAAATATAAATGATTTCCTACTATTATATATTATACTTAACAATATTAAATACTTTGTATTATTAAATTAAATCATATATTTACTTTATACGTAGTATCTATATCTTTCAAGTTTATCAAGTGGAATTAAATGTTTACAATATATATAAAGTCTTTGTACATTCGGTAGAATGGACAACATAATAATTAGTATAAACGTAGTTTTCACCAGTAGGTATGGATTGATTTTTAAACAGTCACCCGCTTGCATTTAAAAATCAATACTTACTAGCGTTAGATTTTTCACATAATTTTCCTCTCAAAGAAAAGAAAAACATTAGTGGGTGGATGGGGGATATTTTTTGAAGGGGCTCGTATTATGCAGGGTGTATAATTAGTGCATCCCCCTACGGATTACAGAATAATAATAAAAAATAAATTAGGGCAAACTCATTAACTCTTAGGCGTTTAATATAATGAGAGAGGAATATTATTTTACACAGAGAACGTGGAGAACGGATTATTAAAATATGTTTTCGAAAATGGAATTAACTTTTTTTGTCATTTTTCCACGAACAAATTTTGACTTGCAATATTTTGCATTGTATATTTTTTCTATCGGAAAGTCTACAATCGAATTATTATCAAGTATACCTAATATGTAATTAATTTTATCACTGGGGATAGTGAATCCAATAAACAAGAGCTATTAATATTTAAAAAGAACGTTTATAGCGTGCACAATAATTAAAATTAAAGTGAATTTATAAATTCAACAGCTACGGGGCGGCTATCACGTGTGGTCACAACAATGAGGTCACCTCACGTTGAACCACACTGCATCTGCACCTGCATGACGTTTTGAACGTTTTTTTTATCATTTTTACATGCCTACACATTTTCAACATACATCAAAATCTCGTGTTTTTTGTTTTTAGCAGTTGGCACTATGTATTTTCTATAACAATGTTGTCCATTATCTATGGTTTGCAGGTTGGGTTATGTTCACAATATTATCTATGAATATAATATCGCAAGTATTTTACATATTTGACGTTGTTTAGTACGTTGCCAATAATATTATTAGGTATCATAACACCGCGTGGAGAAAAATCAAAAAATAAATTTAACTATACCATTAGTACGAGTTCCTAATAATTATATGAATTTATTTAGTTACTGTATTCCACTATATTTTAGCTGAGTAAACTATATCTAAAAAGCAATCCTAATATTGGTTTAGTTTTGCAGTATTACAGGATTATTATATGACTACTTATGACTAATATAAATATTGAAACAAATACCTCAATCCAACGATTAACACACAAAATATAAAGCATTATAGATGATAAACTGATATAAAATAATAATATTTGTCAACAGTATAAGTCAAATAACTTTTAAAAGCCCCCCAAAGTAAAAAGCTCCCACTAAGCTCGATCAGTAGGTGGTTACATGATACTTACGAAGTTTGGACTGCCCTAAGAAGCTTAAAGCTTATAAGGCGAACTTGCAGAGACCTGTGAAACGGTTCGCTAAATACTGACTTAGTTTTAAACTGTGCTATTATTAATTTGGTAAGTGAAGTTTGAATGATATCTATTTACTTAATATAATATTATAATATCCACTTTAATACAATGTATTCTTGCTATAGAAATATTTAAAACAACGATATTAATTTTAATTTTCTAATAATTATTGTTTTTTTCGACGTAGTTATAAATTTAAGTAAAAACGTTAGAAACATAAAGTTGAATCAAATTATGATGAGTAGAGAAATCAACCCTTACTCTGTTTGTAAAGAATGTCTGCCCTTTTATGTTATGTAAGTAATTTTTCAAAATGATAAAAAAAACAGCATTTGGTACGTTTTTCCAGTGATATATTTCATTTAAACATCCAAGGGAGCAATTACTATAAAATACTTATCAATTTGTCATAATTATGTTATCAACATGGCGTACAATTTATGAACAACTCGCACGCATTGTTAAAACAAAAAAAAAACTTCGCTTTGTAGTTTTTATACATAGCCGTTTTTTGCCTTAGAAACATTGCTATTAATAAAGGTAGATTCATATCTACACACATCAAACTTGGCAGCCATACGAATATTCATTAATATAATATTATCACTTATTACACGATGCATACTGGGCACAACCGTGCCGGCATTCCGTTTCGAGCGTATAATATGGCGTAAGGAACGAAAAGCTCCTTTAAGAGCTTTCTAAGATCCAGGTTGTGAATTGCGTGAACTGACACAACAGCCCTTAGTGCCAGAAGAGAGGCTTCACGTGATTTGTCAACATTCCTCACACTTGTGGTGGGTTTAAGGACATGGAGGCCTGAGACACTAACTGATATTGACGATTTTTTTATAAAAACTGATGATGAATATTAATGTATCTCTTTCCTAGAACCACAATGTAATTAAAAATTATTATTATTGAAGATGACAGTGATGATACATTATAATATTAATGGCTTATTTTTTGTGTATAAGTACGAGTACCTACCTACTTATTTGTAAAATGTCAGTTGCAGGGATTTCGTTATGACTGCGTATTCTTCCTCCTTCTTTTCTCGACATTGGTCGTGAGCTCATTTCTCATTGGCTCGTTGCAGAGGCCAGCATCTCTGGAGAATGGCCTCTGAAATGAGTCCGAAACGTCATGGAAAGAAAAAAGAAGAACACGCGGTGGTTCTTGTATTCTTAACAATCTAAAAATCTATTACGATACGATATACTGGCTGTCAGGTACTACAGATGTTATCTAATGACGTAACTTAGGTATAGAATCCATGTAACTAAAAACCCAATGGAATCCAATGTCTGATATAATATGTCAATAAGATATTGGCAATAACATAACTTTATCGCTAAACAAGGTAAGGAGACAGATATTCTGAGTCAATATTACTTTAGGTGATTAGACAACAGTCATTAGCAGGTAATTAATCAATACATTAGCATACGAATATTTCATATGAGAAAGTAAAACCTTGTATGTGACGTGTCGTAGATATATTGTGCATTATATCATCGTATGTATTCTAAATATGTATTTACAATATTCTTCTAGATCAGAGGGGGGCAAACTGCGGCCTGCGGGCCGCATGTGGCCCGCCGGGTATTTTTTTGCGGCCCGCCATCATTAATTGTACTTCTGATTACGAATAACTTTTTTATAATTAAAAAAAATATATTGACATAGATTAAATTTTGTTTAGCAATAGTGTACCGACAGAGTTACAACTTGAGATTATTGATCTGCAGTGTGACACTGATTTAAGAGAATTGCATCGTCGTGAAGAAATCTCCAAATTTTACAATGCCCTTAATTCAGACAAATTCGACCAACTTAAAGATTATGCAAGAAAAATGTTCGTTATTTGTGGATCAACCTATACATGTGAACAAACATTTTCGATCATGAACCTCAATAAAAATTCTTTACGATCAAATATCTCCGATGCCCATTTACAAGCAGTTTTAAGAATATCAACTACAAAATTAACACCTGAATTTAAAAAAAATGTTAAAAAATGTACAACAGTCTCATTCATATCATTAATTTTTTTGTAATGTTTATTTTTCGTGATAATAAATAGTGTATATCTGAAAATGGTATTTTACTTGCGGCCCGCCGCTCATTTTGAATTCTTGAATTTGGCCCTCCATCCAAAAAGTTTGCCCGCCCCTGTTCTAGATACTTAGTAAAAAAAATCATTTCAGCGTATGAAAATTAGTGATTCTTTTGTTCTTTTTTTGCCACATTTTCATATGTTTAGGCTTCTTTCTACCCATGAAGCCACGTGGCACTGAATTGCGAATGACGATGGTAGTGCAATTTATTGATTATTGTCGAATGTAATGCGGTAATCTGTTAACAGTAAATAAAGATTTTCAATTGTATACATCGTTAAAATCAAAACAATTTATTTCAATATGAAACAATTATCATTTTCTACAATCAGTAATTTACCATTCCAACCAAAGTATGAGCAATAACTACAACTACGATCGAAATTTACAGTTTCGTGTTACAGCCTAACTACAGTGAGCCTAGGGCCGAGTATAAAATCTCATACGTCATGATACATACTTTATTTTTGGATGTTATATTGATTCTAAACATTTGTGGATAATATTATATTTTAGGTATATTCCTAGTCCAGACCAAAATACATATGTCTCTTAAATTATTAAACTTTGTGTATAAAAACTGTTTACAAATGTGTCGCTAGATTTCAAAATCAGCCAAGTCTATTATAGATGAATAGGAGAAAAACAGCATTTTGTTTTCTCAAGTACACAGTCACAAGGGGGAAAGTTTATATTATTTCAAGTACAGAATATTTTAAATTAATAAGTTCCACATTCCAATAATGCAGAAATGTTAGAAATTAGTAGTTCTTCAGCAATTCACAAAAAAGTCAAAAATACCTAAAGGTGGACTTGGCTGATTTTTAAATCTAGCGACACAAATGTTCATGTTTTATTGTATTCCACCGCTGGTGTAAAAGATGTGCAAAAATGTACCATACAATTTTACTGTTGCATCAGAAGTAACGACGCATGGTATTGGTGGAATATTAATTTTATAAAAATGCGCAATTTCTAATTACGCGGCTATCCAAACTACTAATTTGACAGCAATGATTGTAGATGTGGACGTGTGTTGAGTTTCAGACAACTGATTGTTCACATAGGTTAATTTGTGTAGCGGTAAAATTTATATACTATATTATAATTTGTTGGCGGATATAAGTATATTAAATTTGTCTAGACTAGGCATTACAAATAAACATAACCACATCTGAAAACAGGGCTGGGAAAACCTATGTTTTATACGTATTTACACAAATCTGACTTATGAGAATACATTTAAAAATATAAGGCTTGAATTTAGCATAGCAATACTGGATGACTTATATGGTTTGTCACAATAATTAATTACATTACGCTCAATATGCGACATTCTGGTGTTTACACTCTTATTGTTGTGATAAAAAACATCGCCTGCTGAAAAATGTTGTTTTTTTTTTAACTTATGCGGTTATAATCCGAGCGTAGGACTAATGTATTAAGAGTAATTCATTTTTTTGACGTTTTATTATGGTCTCTTCTATATGTACCTATTTAATATACCTAGCTGGGCGGCTCTCGTGATGCAGTGTGTAAAGCGCTGGCCTTCCACCCGAGAGTTCTGGGTTCGATACCCAGTGAGGACACAATATTTATATGTTTTTCTCAAAGCTTGGGTGCTTGTGATTGTTCAAAATTACTAACAACCACCTTGTATAAAAAAGCAAACACGTGGTTATTAATAATTCTAAAAAATATATATACCTAGCTGAAACATTCTCAATGAGGTAGTTATATTATGTTCATTGTATAAATAGGTACATAATTCTATGGGGGGGGGGGCAATTGGTGATGTGAGTAGGGTGCTCGGTTAGATAAATTTGCTTATAACTACCTACGCTCTACTTAATTAGGCATGTTAGCTAGTGTTGCCAACTTTTATTCACAAAAATATACAAGATAGGGTAATAAAATAGGCAAGATGGTAGAAAAAACGCCAGATTTTCACAAAATAAAAATATAGCTAGAAACTAACATGACTTTATGAGAATCAAAATTGAAGATGTATTTATTATTTCACAACCAATAAATAAATTATAGAGCTAAAAACCATTGAATGTACAAAAATTGGTCATCACTAAAATATATTTTTTAACATTTATTTTATGCAATCATGTTTATTTTCAAGCAAATGTTTTTTATGAGAATTTTTAAGTTATTTTCGATGACAAAAAACGCTAGATTTAAGGTCATATGCCGAGCTTGATGCCTATTAAAAATACTAGATCTGTCAAGAAAAACGCTAAGCGTACTACGATGCTCTTAGCCTAGTACTATAATGTTGAAAAAATATGAAGAAAAGCTTGCTACAATATGTACATAAAATGCGAAATTGCTCGCAACTAATTTAATCGTTAGTCCTTTATAACCTTTTCCACTTTTACTTTCATACTATTCAGGTCACATATTATATATAAAAGATTTCCTTTAATATCTGCGGTGTAGACATATTTTCTAATATACCATTTGAAAAGGCTTACTATTTAACCATGGAAATATAATATAAAGGATTGGGTAATGGATATTTAATCCATCTAAGCTTATTGTTTGAGTTAAACAAAGACGATAATTCAAAATATTAATACGCATTCAGTTTAAAATTTGAATGAAATCCACCTACACATTATTCATCGTAAGCCTTATCTTGATCTACTTATAAGATTAATATAAAAAATTATATTATATTATCAGGTATGGCCAACAGGTAGGTCGCAAAGTATTTTTTATTTAATTAAGTAGAGCCTTATCGTTGTTTTACAATATGTAAACAATATTTATAACAGATTCAGTTTTTACATCGATTACTGAGTATTTAGAATTTAATACTGCATCGGAGGAGGTATAATTAAATAGCAGTAATATGTTGTGGATACAATATCAATGCATACTGCTGAATCCTTTTTATAAATGCGAGGTTTGCTCATTTAAATATACGTACAATAATCTAATCATAAAACACATCGACTTTCGGTTATATAAAAAAAAAACGAAAAATAAAACAATATACACACTACAATACTACATATTAAATAACAATACGGTGTTTTCTCATTTAAATATCCACATCATGGTGATTTTAAAATATTATAAACGTGTTATTTACTCATTTGTTATGCATATTTGGGTTTTATGAATAAACAGAATATGATAATAATATATAACAGAACATGAAGAAACAGAACGGTGACAAAAAATAACAGCAATAAACACAACTATGATATTTCAGGCAAAATATAACAGTTAATATTGAAATTTTCGTATCTCTATAATAATGTTGTATAGATTATCAATACGCCGTAAAAGATCAAATTATATAAATTCTGCATTTCTAATCGCTGAAAAGCCTCAACTAAACGGGACTTAACTTGGTGTTGCCGGCAAGTTAGGTAGGTATATCTCGTCTTAATCAACTAATATGTTGAAAATGCTAGGGTGAGTTGGTACAACGAAATAATGAGTTTAATAATTCTGTGGAGTTGTGCATGATTATCAAAATCAAGCAGATAAATTGAGGTTTTTACGCCAAATGGCCAACATGCAGTGATTATTTTATGTATACATATTTATATATACATTTCTTTTATAGACTTAAGTTTTATAGGTATTTAATTAAAAAATAGATACGACAAAAAAATGTTTTATTTTTCCACTGGCTGTTCTGTTTTGTCGCTGTTCTGTTTCTTCATGTTCTGTTTTTTTTCCGATTACCGCGAATTTTGTAGGTAATTCGCGACAATTCATTTATTAAAAATGTCGTTCGCGATAACAAAAAAAAATTGAACACCCCTGTTATAACCGACATAAATACATGTAAGCATTTCAATTCGAACATATTGAAGGTGATTTCATTAGATTCATTAAGGGCCCACATGCCATATAAAGGACGACCAATAAGAATTTGGGGTGGGTATCTTTCGGGGTTACATGTGAATTGTACGTATTACATTTCACCGTAGCACATATGTATAAATGTATAGTAGGTATACGGTCATATCTATAGCACCGAGATGAAAAAATTACACGCTGTTCGTAGAACATTGCAGACAATAATCTTCCAACTATATTATATCCTAACCTAACCTAACAAATAATCCAGTATATCTGCTATTTTCGAAATTTGTTTGCCGCTGGCCTCCTGTAAACCGACAAGAACCGTGTTTTATTTAGACATGAATTTTATGTCAGTACTATACAACCCAAAGAGGTTGGACGGTCTAATACGACCATAAAATATTTCCGATTAACATTTCACAGTGAAGTGTGATACGACGAACTACTTACGTACAAATTTCCGGATGCGATCTTTTGGAGTTTAGTTTGAGCAATCTGTAGACTTTGTCGGAAAGATGTAAATGTATAGGTAATAATGTTATATTTTTACTTGTAGTAGAAATCAACATTAATTGTTGATTATGTAAAATAGTATGTAACTACATTAAAAGGATAAGTGTAAATAATGAGTAAAGCTATGTTTTGATACATCAGATGTTTATAGGAAATTTTACAATTATTATTTTGCAAATGAATGCATTAGACCAGTATATTATGTAATATAGATTCTTATTGGATGCACTTCGTTTCGTACGACCGTGTCGTAAAATAAACTATATTAAAGTTGTCCGGAAAGTGACGTTGGCAGGTTACTTTATAGCGGCAGGATTTTGTATTAAAACACTTACGTTAGCTGAATGTATTGTTATGAATTAATTACATGGAATATTACATAATGGTTAGTTGATTAAGTTTGGTTTATGTAGTTTAACGTCATCGCAGCCGGACATTACGTGCTTTGAGCGACTGTTGGTCACTGCCTATAAATATTATATTATTTACCTGAGCTTCATTCTTTCGCTCGCAGGTGTCACTATACGGCCAATGGTAAGGCCATCCGCTCACGTGAATACTAAAAAAAGACGAAACTGAAACACCAGTATCTAGCTAATGTATTTCAATGGTGGCTGAAGACTGGAATCGCTTAGTTTCAAAACGTATGCGACCGAAACCGAAGAGAAAACTCTCAGTTTCCAGTCACCCATAAAACAGTGGTACCAATATTAGTAGATTCGATGAAAAATCATATTTTCTCAACAACGTCGGTAGCACTGAACTGAACTAAACGAGCAATAACAAGTCAAGACGTCAAAAGTTAAGGATGGGCGAACCGATTTTTAATTTAAAACATATGGCAGATATTGAGAAATACTCAATACCTGTATAATTACAGGATGCCAGAATATTCCTATAAAGGTATTACGGAAAAAGCTTAGAATGAAGTAGGAAAGACAATGGGTGTGACAGTTTGAGGTTATGAGATTATTAGCTTTCAGTAGTGCCGTGTGCGGAGCGTCAGTTACTAGCCAGTTTATGAGTTCTATCACCAACCAGTTTATTAGATTTAAGTTTTCGTGTGAGCGGATGGCCTAAAGCAATTAAAGTTGGTCTATCGAAATCATTCTTAAACATCATACACTATTATTGTTCAAAACCTAAGCGAGATAAACTAAAATCGTACCGTAATATATCATAATACACCACTGCAAATACATATTTAAATAACTTTCACAAAATATGATAATACCAACCATGAGTGCTCCATCTTTTCAGACAAATGACAATGCGTATAGGCAGGAAGGCAGGCATACGCAGTGACGATTTTCAATCAAAAAGATTCCCAAACTGAGATATTACTAGTTGGTCGTAATATTATTTTGTAAACAAATGTAGTAAAAATTCAAATTAACTATTATATTATTTGGGTATGCATATTATAATAATTAAAGTTGTTTTGATTTTTTTTTTAATTTAAAAAATCATATACATTCTTGTTCATTTTTATGAACAATGTAAAGGATTTTTAATACCAACATAATATAGTGAATAAATCAAAGTTATTCTATACAGGCGGAGTCTAAATATATGAAAGTGAACCTTAAAAACTGACACAAAACTAAGGCTATCAATTACTCCTCTTGCGTATTAACTCCGGCAACCAGGTTGTACGTGGTTGCGGCAAGCATCCGCGTATTTTTGTTGCTGCGAACCATGATTGCCAGAGTTCAGTTGAGAATGCATAGGATGTCTAAATCTAGATAAAAGTCATTTCGATTTGTAGGTTTATCCAGAATAACTTTACAATAGACAATCCAATCCCGAGCCAAAATTTTAATCCCAATTACAATTTGACGTTCCGTTTGGCGCTTTTTTTCGATAGTTAATATTTTTTTTATTTATACAAATAGCATTGATAAAATCGGTCAAAAATGTCTAGTATAATTTATACTATTCAAGACATTTAATGTTAATATTGTGTTCGTTCAATCTTGGAAATACATGGGTTTAATGGAGTAAATGATATTGTAATATAGATAATAATGTGAAAGTAAAACAGTTTTTTTTTTTATTTAAGAAAATATAACATTCATAAAATTTGGCGTAGAAACAAGTGCCTGCGTGCACGTCCGTGGCACTGGCGGTTAGACTCCGTTCACGTGCCAGAACGTCAGTGGCGTCTAGTTGGTTAAATGAACGAATTTATTATTTTTCTGATGTTCTTACGATTGCGTATGTTAACAAATTATGGTAATTTATTATCCGTGAGCATCTGGCGATTCCCCATGTGACATCTGCAGGTACATATTACTTCACTAACATAATTTTGTACACATACTAATAGATTGTGATTGATAAAAAAAATCAATCCCGAAGGATGCGGGATTATGTTTACTAATCCCGGGATTCATAGTATCGAAAATTATCCGGGTTCCCGGAATTGGATTCCCTACTTCAGAATACTCCGAGATTTATTTACCAGAAGTATACCGAGTTAAATTCGCAATGGATTAATATTATAAGAAAAACAAAGTTTAGATTAAAAAAAAATACAAAAAATCGTAATAATCTTATTTATGCGACCAACTTCCTACGTTACTAATATAAGCCATATATTTTTTTCTAAGCCTAGGTACTAATTTAAACAGCGCCTTATGCACTGGACTATGCGGGCGCGATACCATTCATTAGGCCACATTATAAGCCTCGAAACGGCTGTGGAAACATATGTGTTCGCAGAAAAAGCAAGACCCTGAAGAATTTTTACAACCTACCCTATAAAATTACTACCATAAACAAACCACAGAAAGGGATAATAATTTATACATATTTAGAAGCAACCGTCAAGTGTATTATAAAGTTTGTGAAACGCTGGTCCACCAGGTAGGGCGGCTGTCAGCGCCTCTCACAACAATAATCTCTCAACATATAAATAAACATCTCCCCGCCCTCTCGCCTAACTTTTCCGCTAAGCGCTGATGAAAAACTCAAATATACGCATCTGATCACCACTTCTCCGGTTTAGTAGGGTAGGCAGGCTTACGATTGCCAGTGTCGGTACATCATTTTAAACATTTTTGCCCAAGTTATAGACTCGCTACTTTCTGCATAACAAACTATAATCAATTATAATTAAAAAATGATCCTAAATATCAATGCAGAAGCGATAATGAAGAGATAAATCACGCTTTGGCAATATTTGCTTTATGCGAAGGCTTCTTGAGAAATTAAGAAGTAAAAATTATCAATTATTAGAACATAATACTTACCTAGATTTTTATAGCTCAGCCAAACATCAAAGCATTTTTGTGGTGTTTCAAATTTTTTCTGCGAGAACATAACGTAGACGTATAAATTATAATACCACATGGTTGAAACTAAATATTATTTACCTACCCTTGGCCTTCACAAGAGAAGGGCTGACGAGGCTCTAGCATGGAAGCACGGGGTCGGGGGGACCTCAATGAAGTTTGCAGCTATATTCGTAATGGATATTAACATTTAAAATTATGTAGTTTTGCGATGCGGAACACTTTTATACATTAATCAAGTGGATGTATTAAAAATACCTACAAAAACATCGCTAAAAATATACTACCTTTGATTTGATATCAAACATCATTTTAGAAAACGTCACTGTAAAGCATCACACCGTCCACTTGTTGACCGCGGAGCTTTTAATTAGTTTTTAATCACCGTATTTAAATAACATGATAATTATATCGAATGGCCAATTAATTAGTGTACACCAGGTGTTCCGTCCGCGTGGACAGGATTAAACTCAGTGATAGGTAGGGGGGTCGCCAAAGATCCTTGCCTGGGTGACCTTTTCACCCTTTTCATGACATATATGCCATAACTTACCCATTATGAATAGTATGATTTTTTTTAAATATAATATTATAATCATTAATCTTGTGTAAATTAATGGGAAAAAACGGTTTATAAATGCATAGTTAAATAAGTCTCATCTTAATAATAAAAAAACACCATTATGTTGATTAAAAAACAATTCATTTCAAACCTACAGTAAGTTTTATTAAAATTATTGTATATCTATATTCCTCATACAAAAAAAAACCTTTAATAAAGCATCTACCGTTATCGATTTAACCTAATTCGATATCTCAGTATATACGTATCCAACAATTTGAATTGATAACCCTTATCATTTGCGAGATTATCATGCAGTTATTCCGTTACGCTAAACATTCATTATTCTTCATTTTACCAATAAACAAACACATTGAATATTGTCTGCTAGTAAACTTTCTTCCAACTCAAATAATTGGAAGCATGTTCAGGGAATAACATAACATATTATAATATATTATGTAGATATATATAACAACGCATTACGTATAACATGCCTGCCAGATTTAGCGAAGATGGCATTTTCCGTCAAGAATCTCAAATTGCATGCCTCGTTTGGGCGTACAACTTTAGAAAAGGAAATACGAAATGCCTCTGGTGGGTATTCTGCAATCTTTAATAGAAATAAGGACATATTAAAAGTTTATTTAAAATGTTCATTTATATGACAATTTAGCTATAATTTCGATGTATTACTATTTTTTATTCATTAAGAAAAACAAGCAGTTACATTGATTGCAAATATGTATAAAAATAGATTAGAGAAAATATATTACAACCAGCAAAGTTTCCATACATAAATTATAATTTAGTAAAGCCTAACAAGATAGAAAGTAAGAAGAACATAAAATATAAAGAAATTACATAAGAAAAATAAAAAAAAAGAGAAAAGGTAATTTTTTATTATATATCGATACCTCAGTTCCAAAGTTTAACAACTCAAAAAGCATAGTTCTCGAATAATTAGGAAACAAGATTTTGGATAGGTTTAATCTTCTACTGTATATATATTTTTTTGTAGATTTTAATTATACGATTAAGTTAAAAATATATTTATATAATATTAATAATATAAGTTTTCCACAGGATTAATGTATAATTCTAAATATTAATAACAACTGTCATTCTAAAATAAGCACAGAATATCACTTGCAACATTTCGGAGTTGGTAGATATCGGTATTCTAAGCATTTCCTCATACTTAACTCAAAACTACAAATTTTTGACTTGTTATACTTTAAAACTGAGGTACCTATCGATATATAGTATGTGTGTTATTAATTATTGAAATTTATACACATGAGTAATATAAGATAGAACAGAAAAAGAGATATAACAAGGAAAGAGAAAAGACACACATTTTAAATCCTATTAGTGTCAATTATACAGAATTTTGGAGTTTAAACGTGTTTAAATAAAACAGTTGAATTATTAAATGGATCAACGGTGGAGCAATAAATATAATAGTTTCGTGTACAATTAAAATCACTAAGGGGTGGCACAAAGCTTGGTTTCGCGTAAATCTGGATGGACAATTGAAGCCCAGACTTTGGAGTAGGTGTGGCGAGTCAACAAAACCATTGATAATTTTGAAAATAAAACACTGGTCATGGTCACTATATAAACATAGATACTACATAATAACATGAGATAGGTTTGTCATGACACAGCATTATAGTGTAGGTACGGGACAAGCACAGAGCGGCGCAATATTTATTTATTTAGAAATAAGAGTATTCTGGCATTACAGAAATTGGCCAATGCACCATAATACATAATAAATACAAAGTGTAAAAATGATTTAATTATAAATAACAACCAATATAATAATAAAGTAGAAGATAAAGTAAGTAAGTAAATATGCTTGACGAAATGCGTAAAATAGCAACCGTAATAATATTCACATTAGCCCTGCACAACTACTAGAAGAAATAATGACATCTGTGAAAATTCATGATAAATAGTTACGTAATTTATTTTCATTCATTCACGGCGTGCAGATGGTACCGCCAAATCGTCATAGACACAGATATTTATATATATTTTTCCGTGTATTTCATTAATCTAGTATTCCGACGACCAAATGGAGGCATCAGCAGCCCTATATTGTATCTTGTGACATGAAGTCACTCGACGACATGACGTAATTGTGACGGATGCTCAATACACGCATCGAGGCGAGCCGCCCAATGCATACGACTCACCATAGATATTAATATGCTGAAACACTTATTTGTGTATGGGGACAATGGATAACGCCAGTATTAGAGTAGCGTTAATTTCTCGAAGACTATTGACTCACTCCGGTAGTACGTCACAATGATGTCATATGACGTTATGTCGCCGGGCGACTTCAACTCGCAAGTTACAACATAAGGCCCCAGATCCCGAAATATCCGTAGAAATAAAACCACAATTACCAATACACAATCACGTTGTCAAGATATAGTTTCTACTAGTCACCATCCATGCTAGCGCGCTTTTACCAGTTAGTTAGATCGTATAAAGTTCCCCAGAAAATGTTTGCAGGATGCACGTCACAACGAAGTTCTCAGTGATTTGGATATCTCTGCATTCACACAAATGAGAGGGGTTAATATAAAATATATAAAAATACCTAATGTAAACTAAATTACTCTTCATTATTAAGAATATGCCATGACATACCATCAGTCTATAGGGCAGTGTTTCCCAAAGTGTGGTACGCGTACCCCCTAGGGTACGGGAAGAGTTTGGTGGGGGTATGCGCTGCACTGAGTTTTGGCTGCGCCTGGTGCAACAGGCATTATTACGACATCGCATGCAGAAGAAGAGCAATTGTTGGAGTTAGCTTCAGACGGATTCTTGAAAAACAAATATAAGGAGTACTTTAACATCATTCTGGTTGCAAATACAACATATTATTATTATTGTGTATCGAGTTTTAATAGAGAAAGTCCTGAAATACATGTTGCCTTTTCCAACTTCATATCACTATCTGAAGTTACTTTTTCAGCATTTAATGACATTAGGTAAAAACAGAAACATGTTTTTGGATGTGGAATTGCATGTCAGATTAAAATTAACAACCAGGGAACCAAATTATGATGATCTGTCGTCTCAACATAAACAATTATTTACATTTTATTATGAATGAATTTTATTTTTCGTTTATTATTATTTTGTTTATGTAGGTACTGAAAAGGAAAAAATAAATATACTTTGATTGTTATTAAAGTATAATATGCAATTCTTTTTGACGAGGGGTACTCAGTGTTACGAAAATTATAGAAGGGATACACAGATATCGAAAGTTTTCCACAAACGGTTATAGACATTTGACAAAAATTGGTAAGAATCATCATTATTGCAGTGTTTTTAAATTAGTTCACTTTTAATTAGCATACATACAATTTGTATTTATAACAAAAATTCTCGTTAAAAATATTTACCTTAATTTTAAATTAAAGTAATAATATGATTGACGTACTTATACAAATTAATGCGACTTGGAAATTGACCCTTATGGCAGAGTTCATTTTTCATCTGTATTTATATTTTTCTTACGAAATAATATTTTTTTTATGAAATGATTCTGTTAGACGACAGTTCAGTAATCATTTTATTTTTCACACACTTCGTCCATACAGTAATAAGTCAACGGTACAAAAAAATATACGTAATTTATTTATATGCAAACACAATAAAATTCCTTCATTACCGAGAATCCATTTTAACAAGGTCGTATGGTTGTTTGAAATTTGAAAATAGGCACGTTGTGTTGTCTTTTAAATAAACAATGCTTATTTGCAGACTTCGCAGTGACCATGTATCCTCAACCACTGAGTGATGGTCAACCTTCAACATGCGGATGATATTTGATGCACCCTCACCGGTGTTGATAATTCTCGTCGACAAAAATATGCGAGACCATCTATAATAATTACAAGATAAAAATAACATGTTATATACAACGTTTTTAAAATTTCTGTTGAATCTTATAAACTTGACTTGATTGTATTTGATAGAAATAATACTGAAATGTCATTTTGACACTCATATTGATTTCCATAGTAACGCACGTATATATTAATAATTTAGATGTTAGGACCCTAGCAACCAATAATAGTGGATTGGATTACGGATTTCTTTCGAAATAACTTTTCATACAAAACAGAATTAACTGAAAATGAATTTAATTCTACTTAAAAATGGCTAAAAGTATTAAAAAATGCATTGGCATCGTGTTCTGATATATTCTAAAAGTTTAAAATGTCTAGCTAGTCGGGAAGTTAGTTAAAAATCGATTGCAAGATTTGTACCGGACAAACAACCACCGGATAAATAAGAATACGATCTAATAAAAACGTTGTAAAAAAATAAGCCATAAGACTCGAAAAATGATTAGATTTTCATGAAAATAAAACCCGCGATGTAAAATTACCTACAAAAAACAACACTTTCAAGAAAAATCAACGGTGGAATTTAAAAATGTGAAGAAAAAAAACCGTTGAAAATATGTACGTATTAAATTTCGCCATATCACAGTTTATATTAGGCTGTCGCATCAGAAAGAGGTGACCGTATAGCACCGAGATCAAAAAATAACGCGTTGTTCGTGAAACATTTCAAAGAGTACTGTTTCAATTTTATTCAATAAAAATGTGATTGGCATTAATAGTATCTGATAATAACGCTGTCAATATTATCAGATATTTGATAGGTACAACTTGATATTTACGAGAATCTACATGCTAACCCATTTTTGAATCATTTAGAAATGTATATAATGATTGTATTTATAATTTGTTTACTTGTATAGGTACACATTTTCTTCTGTCTTTCCGTTGTATGCCAGTGATTTTTATTACGATTTTTAGGTGTTTTCTTTAGACATGAATTTTATCTCAATGCTATACGGCCATCATAGTTACAAAAGCTTACGGTGAATACGACCAACTGCATACGTACAATTTTCAGAACACAGAAAAATCCAGACTATTTATAATGCAGTACGAAATTTTATTGTTATTTTCAACAGCTAAAAACTAAAGCGACAGCTTAAAAAAGATATATATAATAATGTGATCATAGAATATTTTCAAAATTTATATTGCAGTGCCTATAGTAACAAGGTTTTGGAAACCTGCTTTAGCAAGTACGAAAATACGTGAAATTTTATTTTGTTTTTACTGTGAGTTGGTATTTAAAGCAGACAATACAAATATTATTCTACAAGTAAATTTGTTAACCGTACAGAAAAATTAATATGCTGTATGTATTTAAAAACGACGCGTTGAAAAATGACAGCTATAAATAAGATAATGCTTTTTTGACATTTGGTTACGTACGAGTATAACATAGTCTTTTTGTGATTCTTCATTAAATATTATATATAAGTAATTGCATAACCAAGTTTACCTTGCGTATATAATGCCAATCAAATGCATTTTTATCCCGATGAAGCCTTGTCAAATAAATTGACGTTTTCGCAATGTTTTACAATGTTACGTGATTTTTCATTCAAATAATAATTTATCACCAGATAACTAGTAGCTTGACTGATTGATTGAATCTAAAATTATCTTGAATGCTTGCAGTTTTTGACAGATTCGAATGATAACAATTGTAAAGTTGGCTACAAATCTGCAATTGGTAATTCTTGTTCCTGGCGCTACAATCCTTGTCTTGCCTCCTCTAGTATATGCCACCAACCAGGTTTGTCAGTTTTGGATGCCCAATGTATTTCAACCCAATTCGATACTATCCCTCCATCTTGTAAGAGGTCTTCATCAATTTGTCTTCGACTTCTCGAATGTCAATTTATTTATCATGCGTGCATGGATCAATTTGATGAACTGAATGGTGTACGGGCTAATGTAAAAAACGCACAACATGATACTAAAATTATGTCTCCGTTTCCACCCTGACTGTGTGTCATTGAAGATACGGAGAAACTGCTGTTTTCGTGCATTGGAACGTAAAACCTTCATTTGACTGAAACTAGATTAATTGTTGCCAAACACAATTTATTATTAAGACTACACTCACCGTTTTTCAACTTACTGTCAAATATATTATATAACTATAAGTATAAATATTTGTAATGTGTAATATAGATGTAATATATCGATATATAGACGGTTTTTCTTCAAAAACTTTTATATCAACCCAATTTAAAAACCAGTTTTGACAGCAGTTGTAGACAAATTTTGTTTATAGTAAAAACAAAACATCAACCTTCGTAACAAAAATATTCAAATGCGGTACATACCGTTCTAAATTCAAATCGCATTTAATATTTTTTTAAATATGAATTTATTATTTATGGCTATTATAAAACACAGTTAGCTAGACCCGCGATGCTGATGTTAGCAATATATTTCATAATACAACATTAAAATTCTTCGAACGACAAATTAATGAATACGAAATTGCGAATGTATTTTTCTTAGAAATGCATTTCGGTCGTATATGTGTAACTAAATACAAATTAGCATGATAGTCTCATAAAGCAAGCGATAGGTACGTGTCAGATAATATCGCACAATTGGAAGTCTAAGAACACAAGAGAACCAAATACATAAATGACCAGTATTAAAAATGATGAGCAGCTTCATGAAGGCAAAATTAAATATAAATACAATTTTAGATGACGCATTTATGTCAATACATCTAAGTATATTTTTCGCATTATTTTCAACACGTTACTTTACGAAACAATAAAAATGCTTGCTAGGCCGCATAAAATCATTCACTGTAATAGACTAAAGACATTTTCTAAATAAAGTCGTGGTTTCAGATATCTACCGACAACTATAACTTGAGGCGTGGCAGTTATAAGAACTAATAGTACGCAATACACCGACAATATTCACAAGTTAGTTATAAATGCATATTCTTAGTACTACTATATATTATAATATAAAACTAAAAGAAAATTCAACTTTTATTAGTGTTACAATCATTACTTTTGTTCCCTTTTGTGAGATATTTTAAATGTTATATTCGTTGCTGTGAAATTAATAAAAAAAAAACACGAAAATGGCAATATTACGAATAAATTGTAATTCAAACAAATTGACTTACTCATGGATGCAGCATATCAAGAATAACAAGACCATCATAAGCGAGCTGACTGTTAGAAATCTGGCTCTGCTCATGCCATTTATATTGCAATAAGGATTATTATTGCATGTCTGCGTTCATGTCTTTATAACATTGTTTTCTCCTATTTATTAAATGTCCAACTAATTAAAACGAATGCATACTTTTAAATATTGCCAGATACATATTATTAAAAATATATGTAGGTATGTAGCAGTGGCGAAGACTCCATACTAGGCGATTATTTAAAGCCTACCTTCTTAAGAAAAATAGTTTTTATTTTCATGTTGACGTATTTATATAATCACAAATAATAATATATTCAATATACCCAAAGACATCTATCGTATAATTGTCATAATTTTACGATCTTTTCCCATATTTCAATAAGCACCATCTATCTCTCGAAAGTTTAAAAAATAGAACACGTCGCGTTTCGCTTCACATATTGTATATGATTATTTTCGCGTGAATCGACGGGTTTTTCAATATGAAGTTTTTTTCTCATTATTTCAAAATATCTGGCGTCCCATACCATGTACAAGCTGTTTCGTTAGCGCTTACGTCGCGAGAGCACATTTATTCAAAATAATTAATAAGATAATTTAAAAAATAATTTCTATGGGATTCAATCACATAAATACGTATTGATTGTTGTTAAAAATGTAAAATAATTTATCTCGCGATTTTTATTTATTTATTAGTTCACTCATTAGACAATTTAGATATCTGATATTGTACCTACCTAAGTCTGTGTTTTAAATATAGAAGTATTTTAAAATGTCTAGTTTTACGGGTTAAATTATAAATTGTTATGGAACATAATATATATACAAAAACGGATATTTTCATAGATGATAGGTAATATATTTTGAGCGTATGTTACGTTTATAAATGTTTAGGAAAATATATAAGTAATTCAAACTAATTGCTTATTTTTATGAACTAATTATAACAAACCAATTAAACTTTTGAAATTTCTTCGTTTTAGCGTACCTATCAGTAGTAATATTGGGTTTTCTTCTTATTTCCCGCAAATATATCTGACAAGCATGGTTACTCCCAAAGCCTACCTCTTTCAAAAAGTCACCCTTCGCCACTGGTATGTAGTTGAAAAATAAACTCTAGCTATATCGTAGTTTTCTTGATTTATTTATGTTCTCCGCACTCTTCAGCACCTTTGGAGAATTAGCAGTAACTATAATTTGTACTGCAAACCGTGGGTCACGGAATCGACTCTTACTTAAAATTTACATGTTGTTTTCTTTTTGTGTATTTAAATCCAAAGTATGGATATGTTTAAATCTGTTACGTAACCCACTATGTAAAGTGGAAAGGAGGTCAATGCCGATATCGAATTATCAACCCAATGTTGGTAGCTGAAAACTGCGCCTTACTCATTTCGCATTAAATTATGACTTATCCCTTTGTGTATTCGATCCGTCAATAATATTGTAAGTCAATTTCGACGAATTCAGTTGAAAATATGCTTCGTGGTGGAAATTTTAAGTTATGCCTGGGGCATTCATTCGGTAAATCTAAACACATGCCATTCGAATCATTGCAATAGATTAAAATCAAACTAATGCAGTACATGTACGTGGCTTATAATAGCAGGAACAAAAATACGTGGACAATTTTAGACTGTTGCATTGCATTGTACACTTGTAGACTATGTTCAACGTGAATTACGTAATGTTTTGTCAATAATCATCGAGAACACTTCAATACAGTAGGGGCATACATTAATGGATAAATTATTGATAAATCTGTTTTCCGATGCCTAGATGTTTCATTGTTTCATAGCAATATAATATTATATTAAGCAGTGACGTGGAGTAACTTTTGAAAATAGGTAGGCTAAGAAAATTTGAAAAAAATGTGCATATAAGTACTTGTTAGTCATGTATACGGAACTAATAAAGATAATAATAATACAATATTACTGCTGTGAGACTTGGTGCTTAACTCAAAACGAGGAAAACAAATAAGCTGTCTTCGAGCGCAAAATACTCCGCAAAATCTTTGGACCCACGTTGGAAAATGGGAACTACAGAATAAAAATGAACCACGAGTTAGAAGAGCTGATTGAACAGCAAACAATCATAAGATACTGTAAGTCCCAGAGACTACGATGGGCGGAACATGTGGAGAGAATGCCTGAAGTTAAAGCCCCAAGGATCATGACGAAGTGGCTACCCCAACGGAAGAGACCCAGAGGCCGTCCAAGAAGGAGATGGGCTGACGCCGTAGAAGTGTACTGGCTTCATATAGTAAGACCCCGTAACTGGAGAAGTGTGGCGAGAGACCGGAGTGAGTGGAGAGCAGTTGTGGAGGAGGCCAAATCCCACCCCGGGATGTTGCGCCGTGGAAGAAGAAGAAGAAAGAATAATACAATATTACTGCTAATGAATAAGTAAAAATATCAACGTAGAATTAAGAAAATAGATGATGACAATTAGTTAAGTATTTTTTAATTTAACTAAACCCTGAACAAAAAAAACCATGAGATAAAAAAATTAAATAGATACTTATTTCAAATTATATGAACACCGTAGAAAAACTTTTTTTTATTACTTATTTGAGGTCAATAATGAAAAGACTTCAACTCTAATACAATTTTCCGGGAAATGATACAAAACAAAACATGATAAATGTACGTTGGTACGGATTATTATATCCTTTAAACGCGTGAATGTCGGTGGTAAATATATGTTGCAGCGCATCTGTGAGTAGATATTTTCTGATAGGCCACGAACTTGGGCTTGTCACCCAATCAACATGATGTACCTATATGTGATGGCGAACTACATGATGCAAATCACACCTTCTGGGAATGTCCGAAAATATGCACTGAAGAAAAGAAACTCTATCATGAGCACTTATTGTTAGAATAAATCTCAGTAAACTCAATCAAACCAAACGTGAATACTCCTGAGATATTCCCAAGAGTAAAAAAATGCTTCACATTAAACGTAGAGCCTCGTGAAACTCTCGATTAAGACTTAGTTTGGTTCGGGATTGGTTAGTTTGGAGCGATCTATGGTCAATATAAAATTAAACACTCAGATTAATATGGAGGTTTTCTTAGCTACACAGCGTCAGGAACTTTTGGGTACTGTTCGGTTATACGGAATACAGCGGAAAACGCATTTTGAAAATAGCCGATAAACTGGATTATTTGTTAGTTTGGGTTAGGTTAGGTTAACCTAACAAATAATCCAGTTTATCGGCTATTTTCAAAATGTGTTTTCCGCTGTATTCCGTATAACCGAACAGTACAAACTTTTGTGTTCGCCATATCGTCGTTTTGGGTAAACAAGATTCCATCTGAAAAATCTCAAACTGTTTAGGAGGAACTATTTAAGATTTCATAGAATGTAACTTTTTCTAGAAGCTATATTTTAGTTTAATAGTTATTTATTACGAAGTATTAATCCAATCAAAATAATATGTATATCTTACATAGTAATTTAATTTGAATATGGTAATTATATTTGCAAATTTAAAATAGACAAAATTGCAGATAGAACCTTAGTGCTTTCAAATGCTCTCACAATGCAACAAAGTTCTTAACAGATCTAACCATGTTGCAATAACTATAATAACACTTTGATACGCAAATCAAATAATACATAATTTTGAGAAATATAGTTTTGTATTGTTTAAAGAAAGTTATACAGAAAGAATTGGTAAATGGGATATAATTATGTTTAAAATATTGTAACAGATTATGTTGATCGGAAAACGCACCGTAAAAAAAGAAGATTTAAAAAAACTCACTTACCTACCTACGTAATTTTGATATCAAAGGCACATGGTTAATTTGTTTATGCATTATAAAAAAAATAGATAAAAAAAAATTTCGACAAAAATAATGTGCTGAAATTATGTTTGTTGAATATTTAGGTGAAGTAAGACACTGAACATGAACTGTGTTGTCTGGCTGATTAAGCATCGTTGGTAAGATCAAGTAAACACATTAGATACATAATTATCTGATGGTATGCCAATGCATCTTTTACTTTCGTGATACCAACACTGTTAACAGTCGATATAATAAATTGTGGGAAATTATGTAGATTACGTAGTAAGTTCTATACCAGTGATACCCAACCGCATGGCTTCCGCAAGGTGGGGGTGGCTGATAGGGGTCTAGCGTAGGGGCCCGACGTGGCGGATTGATCAAACATGTGAGATAAACACATGTCATCATTGAATTTGATCTAATAATAAAAAAGTCGCATGCAGCGCATTTACACGACATGAGGTTGTGCGGTGTAAATTTTGACTGTTTGGTGTTGATACTCGACATCTCAGTAATTCAAGTAGATTTATAAAAACTAGAAAAAATCGCTTAAATACGCTGAAGGCCCTTGCGTTTACCTCTAACATAATTTTGAAAATGCTTCTGTTGAGCATCACACACGCCATTAAATATAGGTAGGGGGCCAGCTTCAGGATGTGGGGGCCATGCCCAACCGAGTTCCGCGAAACCCTGAGACTCCACGAGAATCCGTAAAATATTGCGAAAAATTACAACTTGAAACCTTCTTTGTAATAAGATAAACACACGCTTTAAAGTGACCTATTCTAAAACACTAGGTACTGTATTTTAAAATTGAGTCACCTTTTTCCGAAATTCACCTTGTCTTTTTAGTTTTGTTATAAGATATTCACAGAAAACGTGTACGTCCCGGTTTGACCGGGATTGTCTTGGTTTCACACCCGGCGTTAAATTTAATTAAATTACATTATTAACATTAAACATTAAATTGTCATGATTGAGCGTAGTAGCGTATATTATGTGATGAGACAGCGGTGAAGGGTGTCAAAAAAGTACATTCCAGCGAGAAGTTCGGACTGGAGTACAATAAATAAATAAAATAATTTAAATGTCTGCTGCAGTTGAACATACTTACTTAATTCAAATTTAATTTTAAACTTAACAATTTTTGGAGGTTAAATTTGTTTCTTTGCCATATATCCCGTTCCTATCCCGGTTTAGAGTTTCATAATTATGGTAAGCCTATCTATGAAACAAGTCTATATGCCCATCCCTGCGCTACATAGAAAAAATAAGCATTTTTTTCTTTGGCCATTGGGCGGATGCTTTTAATATTTTAACTACAGAGCTTTTTCAATCAAACACTTTAAAGTTTTGCAGAACATGATATACTTTCCCGTATTGAGCGAAAGTTTCAAAATACTCACTCTGTAACAATGGAAAAGATGATATTTGAAAATTGCCACCAGACGGACAAGATGCATTTTGAAATTGGACAGTGTTGTCAACCGTTATACTAACTGCAAAAGACTAGTTTAGGAATTGTTTATAGAATATGTGTGTGCCTTTTTGAATAAGGAATAAAATTGCATATTCAGTTCAGTTTTGATGAAAACTGGACAAGATTTTTGGAAATGGGCGACTCAATTGCTAATGTTAAATACGTCTTTTACACCTAAGTAGATAGACGATTAATGAGGAAAACTAAATTATTTTAATGGAGCGGTAGGTAAATGACTACATAATATCGTCACTGTTCTGGCAGAAAACACTAATTTGAAAAAATTACATATTGAGTTAGTACCAAAATGTTCCTTATTTCAAACTTTACCGTCTGGAAACCCTTTAATAAACAATCTTTATTTTAAAGTCATCCTTTTTACAATTACTTAATAAACTCACATGATAGACCATTATTTCAAACATTTTAACAACTTCAAAGTCAAATTACTCAAAACTAGTATTCTCCAGTAAGTGTGTTCTGCCAGAACAGAGACGATATATGAAATTAAGAGCAAATTATAATTAATTCGGAAAGTATGCTCGCTTGCCATGGATTTACTACCCCTCATTAAAACAGACCATTAAAACCTCAATTAACTGCAGAACTCAGATTCAACGATTATAGGGGATTAAATGGAATAATGAGAATCCATTTCTGATTAAATTTCGGTAATTAATTAAAACAGTAAGTATGAATGCAAAAAGTCTAACGGATACTGAACAAAGGATTGCAATATCGGTTTCCCGGTATACTAAAATAATACTACTACTTTTTTATTAAATAACTTTCACTGATGCACTTTTCTGACGCTTAAAATTGTAAACAATCTAACCCAATAAATATTTTTTTCTCGCCAATATGAATTTAACGCCCTCATTTTTTATTGTTCCAATAAATGAACACATTAGTTTCAAATCTGACCTAACGACATTTTTTTTTAAATTTCGATGCCAAAATACACACAATTTCAATATTCTACGTGACAGATATCCATTCTCTTTCTAACTTCTAAATACAAAAAAATCGAATTTACTTTCAAAACCTACCAAAATCCTTCACATAAGGCTGATAACCGATGACATCAGAAATACATACGGCCGTTATCTTGTTTCATCCAATAAGAGCCATATAAGGAAACGTCATTGTGTGTAGGATACTAAATTATTATTTTCAAAACAACCTAAATCCATATGATTCACATTCAAAACTTACTCAAATCCAAATCCTATATAATCTCAGTGCATTATCTTTAAACACTAAATTACTTTTTTGAAGGTTATCTTCACGTAGGAATGGTGTTATTACCATAGCGTTGGAGCGGAGCTCGGAGCAGGAGCACGGAGCACTGAAGCAATGGGATTTTACCCGGAGTAGGAGTGGAGCTGGAGCACCGAAAATTTGTAATGCTCCACTGGTCTGGATGTTTTTTTAATTATTAAATATTCGTCCTAAAATCCAATGAAAATAGTATAATTTGACACTTTGCAACACTGGAATTATTTAAAATATGGCAGTACTGCCGAGTGATAAATAACCTCACTTTTTTGACAGAAGAGGCAAATAATGGGAGACGATTTGCTTTCGGAAATTTTATTTAATAGAATTAATAATGAAAATGACGATTATTTTAAAAATACTTATTTTTTATTTTTTTCAACATTTGTATTCATATAATACTTATACTAATACTCATACTCAAATACTAATACTCTAACACTAATATACAATATACTCATACTCAAAACTTTTTACCCAGAGTGGAGCAGACCCTGGAGCGGAGCCGGAGCAAGTATAAGGTTCCGGAGCGGAGCAGAAGCGGAGCAACTCCAAAAAAGTCCGCTCCAACGCTCTGTTTGTAGGTACCTATATATTTCTTCGTTCGTTCATTTAAAATATTCTAATTTTTCATATTTTATTGAGCCTACAATAGTTCTTTCCTTTATTATCGTTTCACACGCAGCGAATATTATCGCGCGTTATAAAGTTTCGCTATAATATTCTCTATGTACATGTCGGCGAACAATGGTATCACGATTATATTAATTGCGTATGAAACAAGAAGGAAGTTACGGTAGGCATTTCAAAAAATATATTTACACGTCAAAACTATGCAATTTTAGCTAAAACTTTTAAATCAGAAATATCCATTTTCGAGTAGGTTGTAATCTCGTATCAAAATTGGCAGTGTCCCATTTTAATTCTTCAAGTTCAACAAACATATATATTTGGCTGAATACATTAAAAATTGAACAACTTTGTCTTTCATCATCTCAAAAAAACAAATACTCAATGTACAATCATCGTGAAAATTACGTTTTGGTCTTCTTTTAGGCACTCATTGCACACGTTGTCCAACTATTATTCTATTATAAAAAAGGCTACCGCGCGACGGTAAGGGGACTACGCCTCATTTATAAGCGCGAAAATTCACTACTTCTCTTTCTCTCATTCCTGCGGCAGGTCATGAGTGATATAATGCGAATCAAGTGGTACGATGAGGTCACGCGAGCTTTCTCATGATTAATCTGAAAACGACGTAAGCTGAACAATTACTTATCAATGCTTCCCTTTGAAAATGAAACCATTCGTGAGGTTACTGTCAAAAGTTGGTAATTCTCGAAATCATGTTATAGAGTAATTTCAATTTGAAGTGTGAATTCAGGCATAGCGCCAATTTTTTGTGATGTATGTGCTATAATATCGGATGGCCTTGAATTTTTTCTAGCATATATATTTACCTAGACATAACACGTTGTTAACGCCTAAATACGTAAATTGTCGACTTACCAACTTTTATACCAACAATATCATTGATATTACACCTAAACGTTGATGCTTTTTTACATTTACACTACTCAACTCATATGGTCATATGGTGTGATCTATCAGAATCCCTAGTGAACAAATCAATTAGGCAGAGATAATTTGTTGGCTATTTTCATCTGTATATAAGAATTTGTAAGAATGAAATTAAACGTGTATGTATATGAGGGTGTTCTTATTTATCATGCGCTTCGACCATCGTGTCAATGATTGAATGTTAGTTGCAGGGCGCTGTTAAATTGCGGCTGCCACCAGAGGAGTTAGTTATAACGTCTTTTTTCGGTTCTCTGAAGAAGTGCCTACCGGTAGTGTTTCTTTCGCCAGTGTCGCGATCCCTATCGGCTGAACGCCTCAATCAACGTGCCAGCAAGACAGATAGGCTGACAACTACAGCTGACAGGAGAGCGGTGGCGGGGGATGTTTGCAAGGTCGCATTTCGAAAACCACTGTCCGCCCTACTTTGAAAAATGACGAGTCCCTCTGGCGTAGGAACAATTAGGACGTGGCAAGCCGTGACGTTGATTAATAACGACTGCGCGGGGTTGATGCGAAGTACACCCCTAAACTTAACGCGGAAATGGTGTAGCCGAAAATATGGGTACAGATAAGACAATGCTCGATTGCACAAGATAACTTTGCAAGAGTAAACCGGCAAACCGGTAATATCAACAAATCGGTAAAATTATTTAACGGTTTTAATAAATAAAAAAAAAATCGGTGTGTGTACTTATGTACGCGCGTTAGAAGTATACTTCTTTGACGTAACAAAACAAAAACAAAACTTGTGATAACTTAGATTCTTTGATTAGCTTTTAATTATCTTGTTAAATTACACACTCAAGAAAAAGGGCCGCTTATTGGAGTGCCGTTGGTTTATTTCTATACACATTAACTTATATTACTAAATTATATAATTATTTCTCGTTGTTTTTATTTTCAAAGTAACAACTGTCACTTTGGCGTTTAATCGTCTGTTTACGTAAGGAATTGCAAATGGCCGACAATAATAAATTCTACCATTCTACTATGGTCACGTATGTTATGCATTAAAATGTGTCATATGAGCGTAACACGCATTCAATATTGGTAATATTTGAGAACATTCAGGCGGGCTTTATATTTTTTGTGTTTTATAATCGGACCGACGTTAAATCTTCAAGCGAAACTATCGTCTTAATAGAAACTTAATAGTCCATGGCATTTATCTTATTAATCTGTTTTGTGGTATACACAGCCACTAGAAATTCAGTACACGTGTGATAATGCAGTGAAAATAAGTCCCACTAATTCCCCAATTTGGGGGCTGTTCGGTACTCTAAACATTTTTTTTACATTCTTTCAAAAATAGCTAGCTTTTTTGGTAATCCAATCGATCTATGACCTTCATTGATAGTTTTTTTTCCAGATACAAATGTAAAATAGCATGAGTGTCGCCGATCTACTTTACAAGATAGTGGATTTTAAATTGAACGAATTATTGTCGTTCATTTAAGGTGGTTTCTAAAGAAATTGTCTGGAGATCAAAGTACATGCGTAAGTCAGAATGGAATATTCAACAATGGCATCCCAATTTAACCAATGCGTTCTTTCTATATCTACTAACGTCTGGGTACGAAACATGGACATTAAATTCAAATTTGGTTTAACAACTAATACGAGTACAACAGGTTATAGGTAGGTACCATAAACTTAATTTCCGAAAAATCAATTTCGCAACCAAAGAATAAAGCAGTGACGGGGTACGAGGAGGGGGCGCCGAAACGATCGATAAATCTATTTCGGAGCCGGCCCACGAGCCGACTATTATGTATGTACCTTCGTCGTAGTGGACGACGAATGTTAACACGCGACTCTTGCCCTATGAGTTTGACCCATTTATTGCTAAGAAAGGGGTGGTGCACCACTGCGCAGACGTGGCATACTATGCCTACAAGCTATTAATTAAATGAACAAAGTCGCTAAGTGATTTGGCAATTACCTCTGACTTAATTTTGATATATAACAATAATGGATGGATACCTGTTATATTGTTTTTTCGTATATTTTTAAGCACTTAAAATTTGGTACATATTGCTAATGGGGTGACAAAATCTTCTATTAAAGTTTGGGGTAGTCATATTATGCTTCAGAGGTTTTTTTTTAATAATTTTGCAACAATTACTTACAAGTCTACACTATAATATAAAAACATCTGTTCTATTTCCAGTACAATTGTAACCTTGAATTTAGACAGAATTTGGGGCGGTCCGGTAATCCAAATGAGGTTTTTTTTTATTATTAATTACGCTATCGATCTCAAATCTTCATAAGTGTATTAGGTACTCCCGTTTAAATATTAATGTAAAAAAATATGGATGTCGTTGATCTGCTTTTAGAGATAATGGAACTTAAACACTGCATTAATGCACGTATAGCAATAGGTGTATATGAGCCCTGGCTTGCAACGGCAGCCAGTGAGCAAAGTCAATAGAGGGTTAGGCCACTAGAACCTTGAATGTAATGCGGTGACAATATATCCTATTAAAACTTAGGGGCGGTCCGGAACAAGTTTTTTTAGTCGTTTTTTTATTAATTACGCTATCGATCTCAAACCTTCACCAATAAATTGTTCCTTACTAAATAGAAATGTAAAAAACATGGATATCGTCGATCTCCTTTTCGAGATAATGGAACTTAAACACTGCATTTTAGTGCACGTATATCGGTGAGCATGTATGAACCCTGGATTGCAATGGCAACCAGTCGGTTAAGTCCCATGGTGGAGGGTTAGGTCACCATCGGTAGAAAGAGGTTTCGAAACTCCACTAGTATGATATAAAATCGTGACATGTTTGATAACATTGATAAAATACTCGTCAGAATACAAGCGTTGACTTGATACTTGGTTCTGATAGAGGCCCACTAGGAGGCTCTTATATTCCGCATTCATTTGAATGCTGCTCCATGCAGTAGGGTCTAGGACGATTTGGCGCCGGGACAACTGGACGCCACGCAATTCGAAAATAAATAGACGTTAGGTACTTATAGGTGCTTTTAAAAATATATTTAATATTATTATTTATATTTAAATAGTCATATTATGATTTAATAGTTGGTGAGAATTTTAATATGCACACGTAAATAAAGATTTAATTGTGCATATGTTTTAGTTCCAACGAAAAAAGAGTTTTTTTAATTTTATATAAAGCCTTAGGCATGATAATTCTCAATCCACAATAAAAAAAACGTTATGTTAGGAGTACAGTGAATTAAAACTACTAAGTAGTAGATAGAAACTGATTAAAATTCCTCGTCTACGTTCTGTTTACGTGTCTATGACAACGGCGTCCAATTGTCCTGGCGTCCAGTTGTCACATTCTCCATGCAGTACCATTTACTATGACATTACATTAACCATGAACTCTCTTTGTAAAGTATCTTACGTGATGTTCATCCGCAGGTAACTAAACCTATCAACACTTTCGATAATCAGTTCTTCACTATTCTTCTCGCTTCTATATCCAGGCCGTAGCACTGAACTATTAATTATCTTAAAATGTAATGCAGTAACCTGTTCGCAATAAATGAATATTTTCAATTGCATATTATTTCGTTCAAACTATTACAATTTATTTCAATATGCAACTTCTACAAACAGTTTACGATACTTCATTTTTGAAGTATGATCAATAACTACCATCTATGTTTTCAGTTTCGTGTGACGGTCTGACTATAATAATAGTGGGCTTTGAGTTTGGATTGCGACAGGTGATTGCACAACACAAAATTATAATTGTCTTCAGAGAGTTTATGTATTTTGCACACATACTATTAAATACCACTATGTTACCTATTAAAAAAAGTTTTTCTTAATTCTGTAAAATTAAAACATAATACCTATATTATTGTGTTGCAACACTTTGGCATGAGATATATTCGTCGATGAGGTAAAACATTGGTCGGGTCGAAAATAAGTTGCACCGTCCGAATTTATAATCATACGTCACAAACACGTTTTTTAAAAGCACTCCGCAAACTGCTATGTCGGACAGTACGCCTATATTATGCACATAAATATTCACAAAAAAAATAATACATCAACTGAACATTGATACAAATATAGAAAAAAGTTTTTAATCTAACAAATTATTTATTTATTCAAATCGTTGAGGTTTATCAACCTATTCGGGACATTACACATTACACCTGCTTTTACAAACGAAAACTATAAAAAAACTAATATTATACCCGTGATTTTCAACTTTTTTTGGTGCTTTTTATAAAATCTTGAGGAAGAGAAACCCTTAACTGGATGACACGTCATATTAGGATCGATAGGAGTAAATTATAAATGAGATGTGTAAATCAAGAAGCAGTGACGTATTTAAAAACAAAGTGTCGCCCATAATCAAGCTCAAATTTAATGAAATTTCATTACCATTATATCATTTCTGCATGGCTATCTTAAATGTATACTTGCAATTGAGTTCATTAAAATTCTGATGTATAAATTTGCAAATAATGTTAGCGTTGTTAATGTTATCACAATCACTGCTAACCTTTTAAATACCACATTTAAATAACACATAACACGTTAATTATATCTAATGACCAAGTACTCCAAACGCGCCAGTCGCGGTGTTAGCACTAAATGAGTTATTAATGTAGTTGCGCTCTCAGCCGGCACCTCACCTCACCACTCCACAGTTGCTATCTGACTATTTCACATATAAGTCTTAGAACCTTGAAATTTCGGACCATTTTGAGAAATCGCTAGAAGAAAATAATATATAATAGTATATTTATAATAAGGTGTGCAAGTTTCGTCAATATTCATTTACTAGTGTTTTAGATAAGAATACCAAAATAAAGACAGACAATTAAAAACAACTATATTCTATGCTTGGTTGTCATGCAAATGTCGCTATTTGAAAACAACAGTGAGATAAGTTTATTTTACAACGTTTCTATTACCTCGTATTCTTATTTGTCCGGTACAAATCTTGCAATCGATTTTTAACTAACTTCCCGACTAGCTAGACACTTTAAGAATATATCAGAATACGATTCCAATGCATTCTTTAATACTTTTAGTCATCTTTAAGTAGAATTTAATTCATTTTCAGTTAATTCTGTTTTGTATGAAAAGTTATTTTGGAAGAAATCCGTAATAGAATCTGCGGTCCTAGCAACTAAATTATTAATATATACGTGCGTTACTATGGAAATCAATATCAGTGTCAAAATAACATTTCAGTATTATTTCTATCAAGTACAATTTTTTTTTGATCGTTTAAGTTTATATGATTCAACAGAAAATTTAAAAACGTTGTATGTAAAAAAATATTTTTATCTTGTAATTATTTAGATACACATGCCAATTAATTAATACTGAAAGCTATACATATATAATGAATTACTGAGATTTGAAAAAATGTAATATCCTATTGAAAAGTAAAAATGTTTGCCCTTTAAATTCAAAGCAACAGTGGGATAACTGAGATAAAAAAATCTTACCATTAGGTATCATAATATTATAATATAAAATATACTTCTTGCGTACAAAAAAATATAATATTAATAATTGAAGCGCCTAGTTTCTAAAGCCCCTAAAACGGTTTTTGAAAATTTTTGAGTTAGATATGTAGTTAGATGGATGTTTTTGTGACCTATATGATGGCCTAAGATTGAACTTTAAAAAACGCCAAAATTCGTCAATACCCACGTATGATCAAAATTAGGGTCAATTTCAAAACTCGCTAAGTTTGGTGTGCTTTTCAAATACCGCTAAAATGGAAAGCCAAAATACTCTTTAGAATGTTACGAATTAAAAACTAAATACATATAGTTCACAGATTTAATAGATATGATTCTTTCTCATTTTTATCAAAACTAGTTAAAATCGTTTTTCTCATTTTTCTCAGAACTACCTAAAATCGTTTTAGGGGCTTTTGAAACTAGGCGCTTCATATGCACCCTGAGATCAATGTGAGGGATACTATAACTTAGTGATTTTTTTTTTATATTTCGATCAATTTAAATGAAGATAAAAGTTCTGTAATAAATTAATTTGACATAGCTAAAAAACATACAAATTAATATTATTTACATACTAAAATGCATAAATGAATAATACATAGTATGTAATTTAAGGCACGGGTGATAGGACAATTTTCCGGGCCGGTCTTAGGTCACAAATCCGTTCCAGCATAACAATATAAAGGTATTCGTTTATCAATTTGTTATCAATGCATTATACAAAATAAATAAATGATAAGATATCCTCACCTAAATATTGATAACGATTATAATATACTAAGCACTGGTGATAGTTTTATAATAATGTTATCAAAAAATGTACATACGTGTGTTGATTAGATATAGCTTCCGAAAATAATATTTGAGTAGGTAACTCAGTACATAATTAACATATACTTACATAATTTGAAAACATCTTATGCATATTATACACACTAGAAAAAAATCGTTTTGTAGAAAAAAAAAAATACGAAACCCAACGGGACGTGAACCTTAATCTGCTGGATTCGCGCCAGCATGCGTTTCCAATTAAACTACGGGAATCTTATTGAATCACGACAATTTTAACTAGTATGTATGTAGTTGTTACATGACATGCTTATTGACTTCGGTTATAATATTTGCTATCGGTTTTAGTATATTAAATTAAGGTAGGTAATAGAGAACCCTCAACCGGTCGATAACATAATTATTATTAAGCTTAAGTAAGTACCCTAAAATAATATTAGATACAGTACGTGTATATGGTTATTCTTCAACAGAATCCTTGCAATCAAAAGTCATCGCACGCCCCTGATGCCTACATATTTATCTATAATCGAGGAAGCTAATCTGAAAGGAAGTAAAGGACATTTTGGCAAAAATGAGTTTCTTACAAGGTTAAATAAATAATAATTTCATTAGCGTCACAAAAGTATTCTTGATACTATTCGGTTATGAGGAATACAGCGGAAAACACATTTTGAAAATACCCGATATACTGGATTATTTGTTAATTTAGGTTAGTTTAGGTCATTGTTGTTTTTATTTAATATAATAAAACGCATTTTTTTGTAGTACTTATTCCACTTTTAATCAATAGATTAGGACCGGTTTCGTCCACCTCAGAGGGACATTTTGAGGCGGACGAAACCGGTCCTAATCTATTGATTAAAAGTGGAATAAGTACTACAAAAAATTGCGTTTTATTATATTAAATAAAAACAACAATACAATGCAGTTCCACCATAAATTGACAGTAACAAAATAAAAGAAATTAGTTTAGGTTAGGTTAGGTTAGGTTTGTTAGGTTAACCTAACAAATAATCCAGTATATCGGGCATATTCAAAATGTGTTTTCCGCTGTATTCCTCATAACCGAACAGTACCGTATTTTTTCAGAATATCTTATTCCATGAAGATATTACAACTTATTTTTGTACGACGTGAATTTAAAATATATATCAATGAAATAATCTTGCTGTACCTATTGTAAATTTGTAATTTTGTTCCTTAAAACTAATTTAACTAAAACAACCTGAAAATATTTTAATTAATAACTAGTGTCACTAAATGGAGATATCAGTGTGCCGCAGCTGCGCAATTTGCGTTTTATCCAGTTTTAAATTATTACTACAAATACATCAGGGGGGTGTGCAATTTTGAAGCTATTATGCTGTCATAATATGTGAGGACATATACCGTTCCTTGTTTATCAATTTTCCAGGAGATATTGTGTTAATATTGGTTTAACCTTTTTCAGATCACATTCGGATGAGGTACGATTGCTTACCTGGCGTATAGATTTGACCGCAGGGTTAATAAAATATATTTTTATCGTCATATAAAGATGTTCAGCTTGATAGTATTTATAACTTTTAACGCGTAATATGAAAAAATAAACATGATCTGTGCAGTTAACTAATGTGTTTTCTCTCCTCGTTAATTCCATGTCTCTCTAAAATGTCTCAAACACGTGCTAGGTCTCCAGGCAAAGAGATACCGAGACTCAGTCGTCTCTCACTCTCTGAAACGCCGGGGAAGAGAGGCATCACTAGGTATTACTTTTTAAAAACCGGTATCGATCCCCAAGATTTTTCACTGTAACTAAACTAAACTAACGGGTCAACTAACTCTAAAATAATCAGTATATGTCAGTGGCAAAATCCGCGATAAATAGTGAACACTAAACTTTATCAGAAATACGTATTTGTTTTCATTGAAATAAGACTATAATTATTTACAGATGGTGTTGGTTAGTTTTTAAAATCCAATTAATTCTTGCGAAACCAAGCCATAATAGATAATAGTAAAAAATACTCGTATATCTATAAAATATCTAAAATTATGCAATTAATTCATACATAACTTTAGATATTTTATAGATAAAAAAATATTTTTTATCTATTTTAGTTTGGTTTAGGCAGGGCATAATGAATTTTAATAAAATTAACCAACAATATGTGTAATATGAATTCTTAATCCAACGAATACAAATAAGTATGACTGAAAAAATGTGCACAATTTTGTCGTATCGCCGAAAATATACCAAAACCATTATGGTTTGCAAGAAATGAAAATATAATTAATATTAAATTCTACAGGTTTTTAAAAAGGTTTGTCGATGGCTTTTTTGATATCCATTAAAAAACCCACTTAGGGTTTTCAAAGTATTTATAATATTACAATTAATAATAAGTGTACAAATTCATAATACTGCTAGAACGAGTAAGAGAATGTATTCTGTCTCTATCTATATACACGTGTAGTATTTAAGCAAGGGCAGGCGGCCTATCTGAATAGTCTTGATAATGGTGTTGCAACCGAAGTAGCTATCGACAAACCTTTTTAAAAACCTGTAGAATTTAATATTAATTATATTTTCATTTCTTGTAAAATGGAATTCTACCAAGTAAATGCTAACTCAATTAATATATTATGGTTTGGCTTAGGCAGTTTAATTGATTTTTAAAAACTAACCAACATCATCTGTAAATTGTAGTATTAGTTCAATAAGAACAAATACGTATGACTAACAAATGAATGCATGATGTGAATGATTTAATTGCACAATTTTAGATATTTTATAAATAGACGAATATGTTTTGATTAATATCTATTATGGCTTGGATTCGCAGGGTTTAATTGAATTTAAAAACTAACAAACACTTAGCTCCACATTGTCATCATAGTCAATAAAAACAAATACTTTTGACTGACAAAGTTTAGTGCGCACTAGTTATGTCGGATCTTTACAGCCTACCTCCACCCTTCGTCACTAATATAATATGTACATAGGTAGAGAGAGTTTATATTAAGCGCCATCTCAAAACTGTACAGTTACGTTTCACGAAAGTGTTAAATATACATAAAATATAATACTATTAGTTTAAATAAAACGCAAATTTGATCGTACCTACTGATTCCACTTCTATTAAATAAAACTGGACCGTTAGTCTATTTTTAAATTTGTTTAATATAACGTCGCTGTAGGATTGGTTTGTCGAATATACCAAATATCAAATGTTCAGGAGACGAAAAACAAATTTGATTATCTTATATTTAAATAGGTACATGGAGGTATTTAAATTGTTGTTTTTACAGCATATGAATGCTGTATTCATTACAAATCAATTTAAAGAAAAGGATGGTTCTGGTCCATTCAGCTACAAAAAATCATTCTGCATTAAAAGGTCGATTTCGACAAAAACAGATATTCGACAAACCAATCCTATAGCGACGATAAATGTGTGTTTGTTGTATAATGTTTTATTTGAAAATTTCCCTCTGGGGCGGACGAAATCTGTCCGGTTATATTTAATAAAACTGGAATCAGTATGATAAAAAATGCGTTTTATTTAAACTAACAATACAATGCATTTCCACCATGAATTGACAGCTAACACAATAAAATAAATTAGAAAATAATATTGTACGAGTATTACATAAATATTCAAAATAAAGTAAAGGAAATTGAAAAGAAACGTACACTTAAGTGATTTACACTTATGTGATTTTTTTTTGAATAATTTACTGGTAAATATTACATGATTGTGCAAATATTGTATTAGGTATTGATAAGAGTTTTGCAAATGAACAGTGATATCACTTAATATTACCTGCCAAACTACAGATGATTGATAACATTTTTATTATGTAAGGTAAATTGATTATTTCACAAAAAAATTCAGGAATAACCTCACAAGTGAGTAAGTATATTTCACGTGTTCTTATGTTTAGTCCAGACCAAGAGAGAAGATACATCTGCCCGTAAACAAATAATTGTACGAAAAAAACTATTTACACACATGTGTATAAGTAATAACATTTACTACAATTTTATAATACTCTGAAAGACAAGAACACACTGGCTTTATTTAATGGAAAATTCTACTGTTTCATATTATGAAGTAGCATTGCATGACCTCATCAAGTGTTTTTTGTATTAAATTAGGTACACAAAATTGTACGATGAAGACTATCTAAACTACAGTATTCAATTACTAATAGTTTCTATACACGTCCATGGAAAAAAATCGCGATAATAACTGTTTAGATAATATTATAAAAGTGCTGACTGTCTCTCAAATGTCATTCTTCAAGCGTAAGCGAGACGCGATGTTGTCATTGTATGGTGCTATTTGACTGATTCTGACAGGTTCGTAGATAATTGGTAAACGTCAAAATATTCTAGGCGGTGTAGTTCGCATTTCAACCGACAGGTACGCCACTATCGTTCAACTGCGCATGCGCCCACCATGCAAGTACCAATTGCGTAAAAATTCCGAAGCTTCTGTACTTTTTATATATCTTGCAACTTGCAAGATAACACGTGTGACACGTGCATTTTCTTGTTATGGCCGCGATAATACATAGTGTCAGTAAGTAGTAAATCCATGCACGTGTAAACGGGGTATAAAATTCATTATAATTCGAATAGTTCGTATATTGAAATAATCAATGTGAATTGTGTAGGTATATTTCATGACAATTGGGTATGTATATGGCAGTGGCGAATGGTGGAGGTAGGCTATTAAGATCCGCCATAAATAGTGCACATTAAACCTTTTCAGTCAAAAGTATTTGTTTTCATTGACTAAGATTACAATGTGGAGCTAAGTGTTTGTTAGTTTTTAAATTCAATTAAATCCTGCGAATCCAAGCCATAATAGATATTAATCAAAACACATTCGTCTATTTTATAAAATATCTAAAATTGTGCAATTAAATCATTAATAATTTTTGATATTTTATAGGTAGATTAATATTTTTTATCTATAATAGTTTGGTTTAGGCAGGGCTTAATGAATTTAAAAAAATTAACCAATTGTATAGGTAATATGTATTCTTAATCCAACGAAAACAAATAATTATTACTGAAAGAGTGTGCACTGTTTTTGTCGGATCGTCCACACCATACCTAAACTATTATGGTTTGGTTATGCAGGGTTTAATTGATTTTATTTAATTAACCAACACCATTTGTAAATTGTAGTCTTAGTTCAATAAAAACAAATACGTATGACTAGGGAATCCAATCCCGAGCCAAAATTCTGATCCCGGGACTGGTCCCGGGATTGGCATTTTTTCCATTGTTAATATAAAAAATTTATATTAACAAATAACATTGATAAAATCGGTCAAAAATAAATCTAGTATAATTTATACTATTTAAGACATTTATTGTGAATATGGTATACATTCAATCTTGGAAATACACAAGTTTAATGGAGTAAATAATATTGTAATATAAATGATAATGTGAATTTAATATGAGATTGCTGTTTCTGATAGTAAAGACATAATGATTGGATTAGCGAGATTTCAAATAGTAAAGCAAATAATCATGGCGCACTTATGGCCTTTCCGCATCATAAATCTAATTAGTCAGCCAAATATGAAACTGCCGTAAAACGTATGATATCATGGTAGAATTACTTTGTTAAAAGTGCTAAGCATTGTTTTTTCCCAATCTTTCTCATTTTTAATAATGCATGTGAAAAAATAAAATGAATCGGCAACCTACACATGGGTATAAATCAAACTTCATTCAAACTCAGTTTATTTCTAATGTAGTTATTTTTTATTAAAAGTATTTTTTCTGTTTTACTTTCGCTTTTATTTTATTTTCCATAAAAATTGATTAAAAAAATCAATCCCGAAAGTTTAGGGATTATGTTTATCAATCCCGGGATTCATAGGTATCGAAAATAGCTCGGGATCCCTACGTATGACTAACAAAGTTTAATGTGCACTTTATGGCGGATCTTAACGGCCCACCTCCACCCTACGTAACTGGCACATTGTATGTTTACAAAGCATATTAGTTATTAAAAATATTATTACGGATATAATATTTAATAAAATGTTACTTATCTTATCGTTATATCGTACTTACCTTGAATCACTTTAATAACAGTGTAAATAATTATAAACGGAAAAAAAATATTACATATAATTTTATCATGAAGACAAACATAGGTATCGTCGCCAACATTACATCACTGCCGTACCTGTCTACCTGCATAGGTAAATAATTTAAATTTAGGTGTATTTGAATCCACACCATGGCTGTTTATATTCTCCCACATTCCCCTATCTAACGGTTCAAGGGTGATGAACAAGCTAATAACAGCCTATCATGACCCCGGTTCAAACGTTTTGTAATTGCGTTTTATTAGTTTGGAGTTAATCGAGATTGAATCCAAATATATGCGATGTTGGTATATACCAGGTTTGGTAAACGGGTCGGTCGCAATCGACTGGTAGATCACGAAGCGGTTTTTGATCGTAAATTAACAACATCGCATTTTTTATACACTATATTCGTTTCCAACAGATTAAAAGACTTTTCATAAATTGGACACTTTGAAATTAAGAGTGCGTCAAAAACCGATACGTAACATAATAAAGTAGGATGTTTATCGATCGCCAATAAAAAAGCCCGATCATTTATTTTATGAAAATAAGAACGTTATTTTAACTCCCATGATGACCGAGCGGCTTACGTTTCGATGTATAATGTCGTGGATCCCAGGTTGGAATTGGTCTGACCACCGCCATCTTTAGATTAATAAAGTCTGATCATAACTTTTTGCACAAGCAACGAGTAGTCCACTGCCATACTATTTATTGTACTTCCAAGTTTGGTATTCTATAATGACTGAAGAGTATAAATAAGTTATTAGTTGTTGTCGTTTAGAATCAACTGTCACATTGATAAACGTCGTAGTGTATTATGATATTATTATACACAGAAGAAGTTTACTTACTTTGATCGTCACTTCCAATTATTAATAACACATAACTACTAAATCAGATGTACTCCAAGGTCTTCAAGATACGTTAAAATAATCTGAAAGAAATCTGAAACTAAGAATACTCAGACAAGTGAACACGACAGACGCGTCAGTATGATCACTCTATAGGCAATGACAGGCAATGACAAGTCATCCATAGACAACGGGAGGGGCGAAAAGTAGGATCAGTGGTGTAATGTATCGGCTTCCTTCTTCAGTGAACAATGGTCTGGCAAATACACATTTTGTGTTTAGAGCCAGAGTATGGCCCTAATAGGTTGAGCAAGTGGCTAACATCCATTTCTCGTAAAAACAAAAATCTGTTAATACAAAACTTCACTCTATAGAGGCCCATATGATCCTATATTAGGATCGAACATGGTAAAAAAACGATCTAATATATTATTAAATATATTTTTATTCTTCTCTCCGATCTGAAATCTGAAAAATATCCCGTATTCTGTTCCTTATTGAATGATTGAATGATTTAGTATACTAGTAAAAATACATATCAACGCAATGTTTGGTGAATTAAATACTTTCATCGAGACAAAAACAGAAAATCGTACAAATGTAAAGTTTTTTCATTTAAACATTCATGTTTTGATTATTTGTAAACTCCATATTAATATGTTACTCGATATTTTTGTGAAAAACCTTGATCACAACAGCAAACAAGTTGGCTACCCCTGGTATAAACGATAGAGTAAAATTTTGACACCCACGGTGGCCGCGCGGCTTAAGCGTTGGACTATAACGCCGTGGGTCCCAGGTTCGAATCCTGAGGCTAGCAAGTACACATATTGTTTTTCAATTTGTGTGTGTCAGGGTATGCACCTAATAGGTTGAGCAAGTGGCTGACATCCATTTTTCGTAAAAAAACAAAATCTGGTAATACAAACCTCTACTCTGTGGAGGCCCTTATGATCCTATTAGGATCAGACATGGTCGAAAGAAGAAGAATAATTTTATTGCAAATAACAAAGACTTTAACTTTGATTGATAAAATATGGTAACAGGTTACAGAAAATAGACCAAAACCAAGCAGATTTATAGTAACTGATGATTTTATGAACCATTATTTAAGAATAAAATTTCATTTCCGGAAAGCTTAAGGTGACGCATCAGTGAAACGCCAAATAATTTTCAACTGTAGGCGCGACGAAATTTTGGACTCGCTGCCATTCAGTGAGAGAATGTCGAGCCAGAAACACGTCACTTTGCGTGACTAAAAACGTTACCCATTTACTTTAAAAAGAAAACATGTCAATGAATATATTAATATTGTTACTAATAGAACAATAAACAGAACATAAAATGGACGTATGTTGGATTTCTATGACAAATAATATTTCGTTTGACAGGCGTCATTTGCACCCGCGACCCGCAATCCGCGCATCGCCTAGCAACGATCTTTTTAGACCATGCCTCAACTAATGCATGGCCTTAATAGGGCAGGGCTACCCCAGAGCTATTGATGAAAAATAAAATCCCTTCCATCACTAGCAATTAACTATGAAACCTTCCTAGAGGCCATAAAAAAAGATTTATACCTACGGCTTTTCGAACAAACTATATCCCAGGCTTAGATAATAATGTACTCGTAGCTGCAATGTTTCTTGTTACCTACGTGTATTTAATAAGTTTGATATCGGTGATTAATTCGCTAAAACATGCTGAAGTTTGACCTAGTAACTAGTTGTTTAGTTGTGTTTTAACAGATGTGATTGTATGAATGACAGTGACGTCCCGTGGGGGTAGGCAGATTGAGCGTCGCTTGGGGGCGGCAGTTACTCGATACATTAGGTATGGGTATATAGAAATAGGTACCCAAACTTAGTAATAACAGAAATATCTTTTCATTAAAAAAATCAGCTCACTGCTTGGAAATAAAATGTATTAATACTTTGGACGCTGAAGACGCACCTGGCGCGTAATGACCAGGCGGCCGATCGTGTAATTAACGTGAATTTTAAAGGTGGTAATTAAAAAATCATTATCTAGTCAGCAGCGAATAAGTTAATTGACATAGAAGGCTTAACAGGACTGTAATTTTTTGTCGGGTTCGCGATGTCTAGTTTACTTACGTTGTTTTTGGACATCATTTCCTTGATGACCAGCAATGACACGTGCAGATTTGCGAATTGTACTTGAATTATAGGTAGGTACATAGATACTTACCTAATTAATTTATCAAAATATTTTTGCCAGTCACTCACGAGTTTTGAAAGTTGTCAGGTGTATTTTCAAATGTATCTGAAACCGTCTTCTTCTTCTTTGCCCATATCCGCCCCTTAACTGGAGCATATGGACTCCAAGAATCCCTGTCGCTCGCCAGTCTTCTTGCTTCGTTCCAGGTCAAACCAGCATCCCGTAGCTCCGCCGTATACACTCTGTAGATTGTATTTAGCGGCCTTCCAGGACGCCGGAATCCGGTCGGCTTGAAGAACAGGCAAGCCAGGTTAAAGTTCTCTTCTGGCATCCGCAGCACGTGGCCGAGCCAGGTCCAACGTCGCCTCTTCACTTTCAGCGTGATGAGAGGCTGCTTGGTACGTTCTCTTATCTCCTCGTTGCTCCTAAAGTCATACCACCGCACACCCAGTATTCGTCGCAAACATCTGTTTTCGAAGCTCAGTATACGGTTGCTCTGAGCCTTCGTTAGGTGCCATGATTCGCTACCGTAAAGCAGCACCGTCAGAATGCAAGCGTCGAATAGGCGGCATTTGGTTTTGACCGAGTACAATCGTGAGTCCCAGACATTTCGCATCGAGTTGAATGTTGCTCCAGCCATTCCCATTCGGATAGCGAGCTCTTTCTGCAAAATGCCATCTCCCGTGATGTGTACCCCCAGGTACTTGAAGCTGTCGACGCTCTCGATGCTCTGTCCATCGCTAATCAGAGGGAAATCTGGATCAGGACAGGTGCTATTGCACAAGACGTTGGTTTTCTTCGCGTTGATTTTCATCTATATATCTGTATCTGAAACCGTGGACTCGCAATACTGTCTACTGAAGTAGAGATGGTATTTAAATTAGTTTTAGTTGATGTCTTAGATATTGGAATCATGAAAGGATGATAAAAATACTATATTAAAAAAATGGCGCGCTATTTTGGTGCTGCCTATGTTTTGCATTTTGTCTAGGGACGTCACTGATGAATGATGTATATGACCATGTTTAGTTGGGCACATATTTGCGTATCGTTAATTCCTGAAGTATTTCTTATCGTTTTGCAATTTCCTTTTAGCGAAGCGACGTTAGGTTAAATAAAATGATAAGAAACCTCGAAGATGTTACAATATTTCAGAAGGTCCCCGAATTGTCGTCAGAATGTCGGTAATGGGCTTATATCAATTCCAGGATTGTTTCTCGAAAAACGCATATTTAAATAATCTACCCCTAATTTAAATAAATGAATCTAATTTGACAATTTAGATTCTGGGATCACACGCAACGTAGAGATTTGGATATTTGAATTTTCGATATTTCGCTGCATTAATCCGGGGCAAAATGATTCACCGTTTCACCTTTTGATAGCTTTTGAGATATCAGAATTACAATTCACCAATTCCAAAACTTAACCAAATAAAACTCCATTAGCTGCGAATCATAAAAATAAATATGTAGGTATTACGGATCTAGGACGATTTGGCGCCGGGACAACTGGACGCCACGCAATTCGAAAATAAACAGAGTTAGTTACTTATAGGTACTTTTAAAAAATATATTTAATATTATTATTTATATTTAAATTGTTATATTTTGATCTAGTAGTTGGTGAGAATTTAAATATGCACACGTAAATAATGATATAATCGTGCATATGTTTAAGTTCCAACGAAAAAAGAGTTTTTTATTTTTATATAAAGCCTTAGGCATGGTAATTCTCAATCCGCAATAAAGAAAACATTATGTTAACGGCCCACGTGCTCGTCGTAGGTCAAAATTGAGTTTTTATTGTATTTTCAAACCATGATCCTGGACACTCCTTAAACGTTGTAGATAATCTATTTATATAATTTTGAAGCCTTATTATCCTTTATAGTTATTTTAAACATTTGATGACTGCATAAAGTATTTTTGTTACATAAAATAGTATTCTTTTAAACCTCTCGCTCTAATGTTTTAGAATATAGTCATATTTCGGTACATAACTGTGCAGTGGTGTTAAGATTTTTTACATTTATTAATTTTTAAACGCATTTATAAAACCATTAGTATAATTTATTATGAGATAATTTTTGTAAAATATTCACGATAAAAAATTATATTGATAATCTCTGTGATCCCAAATTTGACAAGAATTAGGCATTTTATTATTCAAAAAATCGGCAAGATTAACACATTTGAAGATGATTCGAAAGATACTTATTATAAACTATGTTTTTGACCATTCAAGCATGATAAACATCTTATGAATAATAATTGCTTTATAATAATTATTGACCTAAGAATAAGGTAGTGTTTTTTTGAAATACGCCATTTCTTTTGTCATTCCCCAGTGGTTAAGCTACAACATACAGCCGTAGCCATAAATTGACAAACTATAATTAAAGTGGGGAGTAATAAAGTGGGTAAATACTTTATGCAGTCATCAAATGTTTAAAATAACTATAAAGGATAATAAGGCTTCAAAATTATATAAATAGATTATCTACAACGTTTAAGGAGTGTCCATGATCATGGTTTGAAAATACAATAAAAACTCAATTTTGACGTTCGACGAGCATGTCCCCCCTTAAGAGTAAAATGAATTAAAACTACTAAGTAGTAGAATATAGAAACTGGTTAAAATTCCTCGTCTACGTTCTGTATACGTGTCCACGACAGTGCGGCGTCCAGTTGTCCCATTCCCGGTATTACCTATCTATCACAAACAAAAAATTAGGTGGGTATGAATTCTTTTAAGAGATTCGGTGATGACGTGATAGTAATGCGTGATAATTTATAAAATTTGAATTAAAAATTAACGAAACATGTGTCGTAAAATATTTTTAGACATCGTGAATATTACCATCATCATCATTTATGACACTACACACCAGTGGCGAGAGGCTCCACCCTCTCAAAGAACAGCCTCTATATGCAGCATTACAATGATTCCCAGTGACGTCCCGTGGGGGTAGACTTTTAAGATCCGACATAAATAGTGCACACTAAATTTTGTCAGTCATACGTATCTGTTTTCATTGAATTAAGCCAGCTCTCGCATCTAAACTCGCCTCGTCTGCCGCACAGCCATAAATCAAACCTTCTAGTAACATTGTTTCGATGTTACATATAAAGACCGCGCATATCCACCTAGCGACAGTCGCGCGTAACATCTCGAAACGTATATATTATATTTGGATGCGGCGATCGACGAGCCGGTATAGGAATGACCAATTCGTAGGTGTGCGTATGCGTTCTGGCGTCTTCGACTCGCAGCCCGATACGCATGCGATTTGTTGATAGCAGTACTAGAAAGTTTTTTTCAAACTAAAAAGTCACATTCAACCAATCTGCAGAGCTCCATTTGGCAACGTGTGTTTTGTGAATAATGATGACGTCACATCGACGTATTCGATACGATGCAGGCGAGACGAGTTTTGATGTGCGAGCCGGCTAAGAATACAATTTGTAGACAGTGCTGGCTAGTTTTTAAATGCAATTAAATCCTGCCCAACCAAACCATGATAGTTTAGGATTGCTATGGACGATCCGACAAAAATAATGCACATTTTTTCAGTCACACTTATGATTATACAGAAATAGCCCACTGTTAGTAATTTTAGACATAAAATTTTACCGTCATAAACCGCAGAAAAAAAAACAAAATAATCCTTATATATTTAACGATTTGATTTGTATGAAACAAACATTAAACTCAAATTATCTAGAAACTAGAATGTTTTACTTATACCGCTGTTACTTTCAGGTGGTTGTATATTCTAGCTATATTATGACATTCTAATTTAAATTCAGTATAACAAAAACACTGAAAGCCTACCTTAATTTTAAGTTATTTCTTAAGTTATTTTTCGTACATATTATATTATATAAAAAAATAATTTTGTCACATCGGTGATTTTAACAAGTCAGCGACGATATAGATACAACATCTGAGTATCAAACACATCGATATATTATATAATAGTTTTCCGATAAGAATTATTGACCATTATTTTAAGTGATTATTTATTATAATCTTCTTGGCGCGAACAAAGCAGAAAACTTAATTAGATTTCTCTGCCTTCACGTTTAGCCATTAGTTCCCACCTATATTACCTTTTACTTCCCCAAAACATCCCATAAGTTATATTTTTCCTTTTTTACACACGTACTAAATATTACATTCCATAACAGGTAAATAATGTGCAAAAATATGCACAAAGAAGTAGGGTGTAAATCACCGATTATCCTTATAATTATTTTCTTTCTTGATAATTTAAGGAAAATGCAACGATAATAGCGATTATTAATTGATTTTCTAGTATAATATATCAAAACATCGATATGTTTACAAGATACGTGGAACGGATATTAGTATTCAGATAGGTGTGGCACGAGCTCTGATCGAGCACAATATACCTACATAATCAGACCCCAGTTGGCCTAATTCAACACGGAGAAACGTATTCATACATCATCATCAGCCGAGGTTGATTCACTACTGGATGAAGGCCTCCCTCTTATCGCCGTCTTGTTCTTCGCTATCGCATACATCCACTGAATTGTATGGGTTCGTCTCTCAAATATCCATACATATTCTAAAAATATATTATAGTACAGTCATATTAGGTGAAAATAATTCCTAACCTAGAAATAATTACACTAAAGTGCACAGTTCAAACATTACAAAAATCAACACTTCTTCATGCTGTGCTACGGCCACCATCTTGGAAAATGGTAGACGATTTATAGTTGTTTTAGTTATATATCATTAACGGCTAAAAAATCTAAATCAATTAAACATTAAAAATATTTAAAAAATCATATTTTTAATAATGAATGAAAACAAATAAATGCCAAGAAATAAGTAGATACAATTAAAAATTTCAGACTGAAGGCGATAAATATGAGATTTCCAATAATTTAAATATAATATCTTCCGTAGCATAGCATAATATACCAGTGTTTTCGTATGTTACTACTGGATACTAGCACTATGCGTAATATGCATTTTTTGATTATTTAATTCCAGGTAAAACCTTATAAATATAACTAACGAGATAACGGTGTTAATTTTTTTACACAATCTCTTGCTTTCAATTTAAAAGAAACCTTATTATTTTAGGAAGATTCGGTTATTTTGATTTTATAGGAAACACTTCCAGGTTTAGTATTTATTCGGAGTTCACAGAGATTAATCGATAATAACAGAGAATACTTCTAACGAAAATAGATTAACAAGATAATATGACTCGCTCGACCAAATAACCAGATGAACTTGCCAAAGAATTAGTTCAGTTCAGGTAGGTATCGTATTTGACAACTAGATAACCACTTTTAACCCTAGAAATGAATTTCGATAGTGAAAGGTGCTTGGTTTCAAAATAGAGGACCTGTATGGTCAAAAGGTTTGGAGCTAATCAGACTAAGCTGACTGGCTGTAAGATTGCAAGTTAAAATCACGGAGTTAACATAAGATTAAATCCTAACCCGTCTACATAGTGCTTGCGACGTCCAGTCAATGGGCAGCGCTACCTGTGAGTTCGAAGTCATGTTGCAACAATTTACATTTGTTCGTATATAATTTATCAATCGTTTCTCTTCAACATTTTTAGCTTTAGCCCATTTACCGGAAACGTTTGGCCAGCAAAGCCGAAAACCCTAATACAAAGAAAATACACTCACGGCTGTAGTATGAAAGATGGGGTAGAAACCCCTAAGTTTTCCCATTATAACATACCAGCCAAATTAATTAAATAAGGTATTCTCACCTCGATAAATTGTTGAGGTCTAAATAATTATCTAAGATTCCAGCTGAAAGACTGTTTACCCAAAATCAAGACCTTAATAACCTCAAAGCAGCGGTTTCCAACCTGCGGCTCACGGGACAAGACCTTTATAATAATAACGAATACCTTGTTGCTGTCATGAATTATTAAAACTTCATATTATAGTGAATCACACAAACATCTGTGAATTGTTTGGGATACAAACAGAATAATATTAAATGTACTTATTACTTGCGTGAATATGTAAATACCAGAGACAACTTACTGATTGAGGGGTTGAAATGACAAAGGTTTCAAGTGCATAGGTGACAATATATATATATATATATATATATATTTAAATATATATGTACCCCAATTAATCCAGTCAATCTGTACTTTTTTTTTACACCTTTTGCAACCATAACGTATTTTTCGGTCTAATTTGACTGGACTAAATGGAGACGGGGTGAATTTTTGACGATCACTTGAAAAAGCACACTGATTACTAAAATTGATATACTTAACTCATTTATTATTCATTTAATTCAAATAAATCATTTAAATATTTTGTAGGTAATGAATTCTTATTAATTAATTATTTATATTTTAGGTTAATTTTTTGTATCAGTGAAATCAAGAAAACTTGTCAAATATATGTTTTTGTGTTTTTTAGCCCTTTTTTATACAAAATGACAAAGAAAAAAAGTCTATGATAGAAGTAAATGATAGAATAAAGATATTATACTGAAACTGGAGCTAAATACAATACTTTTCAAAATATTTAGAAGATAGAGGGCCATTATATGTTTTTTACTGTATCAAACACTTCATACCAAACTGATGATTATTTTGACAAATTTAAATAAAAATAGATTTTATAAATCAAATATTTTTTTTAAAAATATGTCGGACTCTATTGTTCTTCTCTATTGGACTTCTGTTGACTGTCTTAAATGGGCCAGTAGTTTTTGTTATTACTTAGTAACTATGTTTAGTAATATAAAAACAAGATGTATCTGGGTGCGGGTAATCTACTCGGGGAAGTGCATAAATCCGCAGTAGAAGGGTCGAGGTACGGTAAGTGTGCATGAAGTCACATTGTGTTTTATAAAAAAATAATAATATACCATACACCCACCCTAACCATGGTTTTGTGTGCACACATACCTGTAAATAATAAAAAGGTCAATGCTTGGTAGCCAAAAACGATTCCAATGGAATAGTACAAACTACTTAAATCATTTAGAGTTCAAACTCAAAAACCTCAGTCGATAGCATATTTTTAAATATTTATAAGAATTAACATATCAAAATGTTTCCAATCGTATAGTCGTGAGAAAATATATAATATGTAGCTACTTAAGTGTGTTTGGTTTTGTCAATTATACAAGGGAAATAAGGGGGAAAATAAAAGGTGTCTTTTTTTGAAAGGTCTGTGTCATTGATGAGTCTCTTTTAGGGGGAATGGGACGACTGGCCTCCGGACAATTGGACGCCGCACTGTCGTAGACACGTATACAAAACGGAGACGAGGTATTTTAATCAGTTTCTATCTACTACATAGTAGTTTGAATTCATTTTACTCTTAACATAATGTATTCTTTATCGCGGATTGAGAATTACCATGCCTAAGGCTTTATATAAAATAAAAAACTCTCTTTTCGTTGGAAATTAAACATATGCATGATTAAATCATTATTTACGTGTGCATATATAAATTCTCACCAACTATTCAATCATAATATAATAATTTAAATATAAATAGTAATATTAAATATTATTTTAAAGTACCTATATTATGTAGCTAACGTATATTTATTTTAGAATTGCGTGGCTTCCAGTTGTCCGGTGCCAAATCGTCCTAGACCCCTTTTAGGGGATATTAAAAATGTTAATGCCAAATATGTTTTACAATAAATTATTTTCAGAAAATCAATGGTAAACTTACAATTGCACATTTTTATAGTTATTCCCCATAACTGTAATAAAATTTGGAATAAGATAGTTTGGTTGCCCATTTATCTGCCGTACATAATATGTATAATGTACGAAACAATTGTACATCTTACGACAACCCCTCAGGACATGTTCTACATCAAATATAATCTCGGATTTAATTGAATCTTATTATAATTACAAATCCCTAGGGTAGGAAGATAAATAACAACCACATCCAGAGGAATAGTACTTATATACAATAAAATATAAGAGTTCTAGGAAAACCGTATAACTTAATTTTGCAAGTTTACTGCTAGGCAGACACAGTAATTTTAACCCTATTGCTTTAGCGAAATATCAATTGTATTTAATTTACGTCACCTACAGCCATGTAAACAGAGTTACGATAGAATATAATGCAGTAAAAATAATGTCCCTCAACGGTAACTCATCGCATGTAAACTAGGTACAATAAAATAACGACGTCTCGTTTAATTTTACAGATTCAAAGTGGAAACGAAAGAATTACCTTCACGTCTTATATAACATTTCCAGAGCCAGAACTGAATTCCAGAACCTTTTATCTACGTATTTATTATACACAAACGTATTATATTAGAGTGGTTTAAAATGCCTCAGTTAAAACAGAGTTACATAAAAGAAATAATTCGCATGAATTATAGACGAATCGATAACTTAGCGGCGAAATGTGAATTAGAGTCTCAGTCGGAATTTGATTGTTTGTGAGGTTAGAATCATTTAGAGTTAACCGTGCTCCTCTCGCTCATGGACATTTTTTATTAGATTAAGGCCCGTTTCACATGTTACCTGTATATAGACATCGAAGTGTCTAACCACTTGAAGTGGCTATTGCACCGAATAGCTAATCTACTAATGTGTCTCTGACGTCAGAGCCAAAGTTACATGTCCACATTTTTGGAATCCTATTTCCTTTCTTATATTATTTATATGAACGCCCCAGTAGCGAATGAGTCAATGCATATTTTCGCGTCATAACTTAGAAATACAAATAATAGAAATATACTACGGTAATAAAAAGTGTTTCTACGGCTCGAAGAGTGAGCCGCGAGTGTCTCAATCTGAACGCGCCATTCATTTATGTGTAAATGCAGACTTTTGAGACACCGGTGTCTCATGTGAAATGGCTCTAAGTCATTGAATGAAGTTTGTAAACTCGGTCAAAGCATACTTGAGTGCGTGGTAACCTCAGTCTTGGCCATCTGCTCCTGAAAAATTTCCAGGTGCATACACATCCAAACGTAGGGTCTCGAAATAAGACAGGTTGACTTGGAGGGATCTATGTTTGTGTTGTTACTGAGGTATTTCAAAATTTCGTTTATTCTTCAATTTATTATAATATTGTTGTTAATAAAGGAATACACATAATGTGTTTAATAACTTATCTACATTTATAATTTACACTATACAAAGACTGGTTTGGTCTTGTTACACATCACAAATTCATTATTTTCGGTTCATTAGGTACACAGAATCTAGAATTGTTGATAGGTATACCTAGCATAGGTACATTTTGAAACAGATTGAAACAATCATGTAAAACAATTTTTGGCATACGTATACGAGTAGGAATGATAAATTATTAATTTAAGAATTCTAGAGTGGGTATGTGAATGTGTGTGTTTGTGTGAGTCTATGAAACAGATAAATAATGTGTTCTTAAACTATTTGTATATCTAATGCTGTAATACCTAGTCTAGACCGGTGTTTCCCAAACGCTGGTCCGCAGAATATTTCTACCGGTCCGCAAATAATATTGTCACTCATTTAAAAATGCATATGACAAGAACTCCAAGCAAATTTTTATTCAAAAAATTAAATACATAGACAAATCATATCGTCACCTCAATACTACAACTTTACTAGATAACTTGATTTTCACTGTTTTTGAGATAGCTATTGAATCATACATTTCCTTCTTTACAAAATGATACACCTAGGTAAATTAGAAGTTAATGGGAACTGTATTAATTTGGTGTTTGAAAGTATTAGATAACTTTAAAACCATAAATGCATTAAATAAATAAAATAATACATCTACTAGTAAATTTTTTATACAATTGAACATTATTTAATTGTACCCAATAAGACAAGATTTTCCATTTTTATTTTAAATAATAATTATAGCCTAGATTTTGTTAATTAAGTAAAGTACTTTACAGGAGAGGGGAAAAACTCGCCTGTACACCATATGTTTGATATTTGATATTACAAATCAATGTTTTTGTCATCTATAGTGAATGTATGTATTTACTATGAGGATTATTTACATGCATTTGACAGATGGCTGCCGGCAAACAAAATGATACATTTATTAGTTATCATTAGTTTTATAGTAGATACGAGATATCGTTTCAAACGTTTTTAGGAGCTAAGTAAATATTTTTTTTTTAAATTTTCAGCTTTTGTCGTTAGAGGCCAATCAGGAAACTCAGAAATAATGTGAACTAAGATAGCTAACGGGTATGGAGAAGCAGGCAACCGATCACGAGTGTGGAAGAATACGGAATAAACTTAAAGACCTGTCGAGAATACGCCATTCGTCGAATACTGACAACTACTCTAGGTTTATACATTGACGCTCATTTAATATTGGTGTATTGAAGGTTGCAACACACACGATTGCACGCCCATAATGTGTGGTTCATTTTCGTAGGACACTCACACACTCATATAATAATGACAGCGTTATTATCAACTATTTGATACCAATCAATATCAAATTAATGTTCTTACTGAATCTGATAAAATTGGGGCATTACTGTCTGCAATGCTGATGTCGATGTCAATACTATACAGTCAGGGAACTCAGAAATAATGGAAACTGAAATACCTAACGGGTGTGGAATAACAGGCAACCGATCTCGAGTGTGAAAGAGTATGGGATAAACTTAAACACGTGTCAATAATACGCTTGTACTTCATTCATGCACTGACGCTCAATATTGGTGTATTTGAAGGTTGCAACACACACTATTGCACGTCCACAATGTGTGGTTCATTTTCGTAGGACACTCACACATTCAAAATCCTTGGACAGAATTTAGTTGATTGGAATATAGCCTATCCGAATTCTATTTATTAATCTGTTCTGTGATGCCATATTCAATAATGCAAAAAACTTATTTTGAACAAAATGTCATTTACAAGGTGTCGTTTTTAAACCTCGGAATAAGTATTATTCTTCTATTGACACTCTGGTGTTCAAACATGAAATACAAATATTGCCTCAGTTTTGGATATTACTAAAATCACTTAAATTATTGTCCGGATTTTCGACTACATATTCATATGAGAAGACTTTTTCAGTTATGTCAGTAATAAAAACCAAATAGAGAAACCGTATAGATGTTAATGCAGCGCTTCGTCTCTCCGAAACAACACTTAAACCATATTTATCAATTATTCTAGCAAATAAACAGCCGCAGATTTTGCACGATCATTAAATATTAACAATTTATTTACAGATCGGTTTCCGATTATTTCTGTTAACAATAGAAGTTCCATGGTAAGTAGGTATATATCTTTTTGTATTCACAATCAGACTGTTTGACTGTAATACCTATGTCTGTTATTTTTATCAGTTATAATTTAATAACTATTGAACAAAATACTATATAAATAATAGTTTTTTTTATTTTTCGTTAGCGGTCCACGAAATATTTTCCTGCTTTCACCCGTGTCCGGAAACTTGTACGTATTCAGTTCGCCTTATCACACTTCACCGTGAAATGTTGTATAGGAAATATATGTCTGTACACTAAAGACGGTCCAATCTCTTCGGGTCGTATAGTACTGACAGACGGTTCTTGCTGGTTTACAGGAAGCCAGAAAACAAATTTTGAAAATAGCCGATATAGTGGATTATTTGTTTGGTTAGGTTAGATTATGTTAGGTTAGGTTTTCATTCTTGAATTCATGAATTTTGCAAAAATCAGCTATTAAAATTGAATTAATGTTCATATTGAATCTAATAAAGTTGGAGACCGTATAGTATACGGTCATCTCTTTCCGGTAGAAAGCTCAGGGCGAACAACTGTGCTACGGTGAAATGTGTTACATACAATTTACATGTAACCACTTTCACCAGTCCGAAGGTTTAAAAAGGTTGGGAAACACTCTAGACCAAGATACATAATATGTATGTGAACAAATTATACAAATGTTCATACACAGTCCACTGATCGCAGGCGCGGACACAAGGGGAGTGAGTGGGTTTCGAGTCCAGAACCCGCCCCCTAGGAATGTAAAAAATGAAAATGATTAAGGTAAATGAAAAATTACTTCTTCTTAGTCAGGACAGGCTGTTCGACAGCCAAATAACTTGGCTCATGATCCTCAGAAATAAAATCTTAACTACGAATAAAAAGAATTTATTAACTAAAATAAACACAACGCAGAAAAAGCTTGAACGCGGTAGTTAAATAATCACGCATATTTCAGTTAAATTTGTAAACACATTTATCCGTAGGTATTTATTTACAAAAGAATACAAGTTGTATATATTATGACCAGTGTGGATTTCAAGAAACCATCTATTATTCAGATGCTGCATCCAGAAGTACCTAAGTCAACAGTGCTATCAAAATAAACAGATCTATTAGACATGGTGTTGCGGTAATCAAAGGGCGTGAAACATTCCATACGCGAAACACCCTGTGCATTCCATACACGGAATAGCTTGAAATAGCAATATGAGTGATGTGGCTTTCGGGGAGGAGCTGTAGCTTGACGTTCGCACGCCACTGATTGATGGATGACTCTTTCATTCAGTGGCGGCTCGTACGGGGGAACGGGGGGTGCGCGATAAAAGGGGAGACGGGGTTGCCATAGAAGAAATGACGGCGTGATACGTTATCATCAAACGATGTGCCCGTCTTGGTTATTTTATTTATTTACTCACTAGAGGTTGTAAAAAAATGCTATCTCGTTATTTCAGCTTTGTTCTGTTTATTTGTTCGAGTGGGTAGGTATATGATTATTATTGTGTTGTGAGAAAAAAGAGAAAATTAGCAATGGCTGGGAAAGTAAATAACGTACACATTAATATTGTTTGAACAAGGTTTTCGAGATTTTTTTTATTGTTTGTTTGTTAGACAAACGAGAAAGGCAAACAAAATTAATGCTTTTTAACTGTGTTGGGTTTTTTTGCAGCAGTTTTCAGGTTTAAATTAAATTCCTATTTTCTGCTAACTAATCTGATTGTATGCATTTTTTGATAACGGTACATGAGTAAATATACGCCTTAGTTTAAAAATCAATTTTATACTTTTTGTTTGTTTTTCATTTAATACAATAATATGTAGTTTCAGTCTAACCAAAGCGCTAGTTCCAACATTTGATGGCAGAGCTGGAAATGGAACCGTTACTGAACCCTGAAACCTTGAAATACTTTAATTGTTTTTGAACCGTAACCGTGATTTGAACACTTAATTTTGAATCTTCATATTTGAGTAGGTACACTGGAACCCCGATCTACCGTTCTCGCATAAATCGTTTTCCCGCATGGATCGTTCCTTTTTTGAAAGTCCCGCCAAATACCCATAAGAACAATGTTAAATAATCCCGTATTAACCGTTCCCCGATCTATCGTTTTCCTCGATTTATTTTTTCTCTACTTTCTTTTTTTCAGTTTGTGACACTACTTACTGCCAGTTTCACATGATAAAAAAGTATACCAGTGACATTTAGTCCATAGATGCTGTAGATGCCCCGCATCAGTGTTGCCAACTGTCATTCATGAAAATATACCAGATAGGGTAAGAAATTATACTAGTTGACAGAAAAAATGCTAGATTTTCACAAAATAAAAAAGAAATACCATTTCAAAGAGTAAGTCATAATTATGGACACTGTTTTCACGATATCAAAAATATTGTAGAACTTATTATTTCTCAACTAACAAAATAATCTATTCAACTAAAAATTAATGCAGATACGAAATTAAGACGTCAATTAAAATTAATATCATATTATTATAACATTTATTTTATTCGCTAAGTTTGATTTTACTGCAAATATTCCAGTACTTTTTATGAGAATTTTAAAGCTGTTTGCAGTGTCAAAAAATGCTAGATTAAACGCCGAATGCCAGTTGCGTATTTTGCAAGATAGATGCTTATTCAAAAATGCTAGATCTGGCAAAAAAAAGTTGGCATCGCTGTTCCGCATCCCCATGTATAGTAGTATTATTACGTATTTATTGTACAGTGGTAAGTTAAATTTATGTTATTAATATTAAATAGTTATTAAAAAAAAACATGAATTTACCTAACACCTTACTAGTTCATTGGCTACACGCCATGTTTGAATTAGTTACAAAATCCTAAGTAGTAATATGTTAGATATAATAAATAAGTATACGTGTATCATTTTTAACTGAATCCCTATAAGCAAAAGCCACCACACGCTGCTGCTGTAAACGTATTGTAGGTATATCGTCGTCCAATTACGTATTAATATATCGAAAAATCAAAACAACACGAAAAATATAATATATGCCATTCACGATTTTCTTATTTCATCTAAGTGACCAAACAAAAAATGCTCTAATTCGATTTGAATGCAAAGTGAACGCACACGAAAAATCAATACTTCCGAAAGATGACTTTTTAAGTTCTCTAATCAAAAGCACTTGCCTTATTATCATTAATGTTACTTTTCAACAATTCATAACTAACTAAACAGTATTAAATCATTATGCAAAGTTCGTTTTGGGCCAATAGCAGTTTTTGCTTTCACAACAGTATCTACATTAAAACATTGAAGATTCACCACTAATTAACGTGTACGTTGACTTGTAAAAAAATGCATAAGTAAATAATTCAAAAACACACGTAAGTATTAGAAAAAATATAAGTACTGTCTGACAACAAGAATTCGGCGATAACAGGAAGTCGCTATAGTCGCATATAGAAGACTTCTCAGTGTCATGGCAGCAACACATGCTAGAAGCGTGTTTAAATTATGTATGCAACTCTTTTTCATCATCGCAATAAACCAAAATTTTACTAATAATAATTATAACAAAACTCCTGATCGTTTTAGACATATTTTTATTATAGAAAGCTTCAAATTACGTATTTTTTTAGATCCGTACACCACGGTAGGAAATGTAAATTTGGGTGCGTTCCTCATTTGAAAACGGAAGTGCGATTAGCTGCACTGGAGGGGATTGTTGGTTTACAGTTTTAAAACGTAGACAAGAAGTTATTGTTCCACAATACAACGTATCAATCGAATTCCGAATAATGTGTTTTACCAATTAATAATATAGTCCTTAATCGGATGGATGCGGTTTTTTTCAAGATCTTTCAAAATAATTTGTGATATGTTTTCGAATTATGTATGTTCAATAAAGAATGTAACATTAACTAAACTGATGGTAGAATAAAAAAAATAATTGATTGTGAAAATATATAAATTTAAATTTTCTTAATACAAACTCAAAAACTCCACAAAAAAGAATGTAACAAGTAAACAACATTAAAAATTCTGGTTAAAATGTGAGTTGTCTCGCGCACATCGGTCTACGCATATTTATGGTAACAACTAATCACCCGATAAACGGCTTAAGACGATACATCAGTGAAACGGCAAATAATTTTCAACTATAGGCGCGACGAAAGTTTGGACTCGCTGGCATTCGGAGGGCGAACGTCGAGCCGGGAACACATCAATTTGTTTCGTGATGGCGACGGAGGTATTAATTCTTAAATCGTGTAAATATTACTAAAAACGTTACCCATTTACTTGAAAAAGAAAACATGTCAATGAATATATTATTATTGTAACTAATAGAACATTAAATGGACGCATGTTGGATCTATATGACAAATTATATTTCGTTCGGCATGCTTCATTTGCACCCGCAATCCGCGCATCGCCTAGCCTCTTTTCTTTTTAGACCATGCCTCAACTGAGGTATAGCCTTAATAATGTGTAGCGATTCGTGACATTCTATGCATCTCGGCATAAGCTTGTATAATATACCATCCGTCTCTTCTTTTATAGCGTAGCACTTTATTTCTGAATTTCCGGGGGTAAGTATAAAAGTAACAAAAAGTGGGCAAACTAAATGAAGAAAAATGACTGAGGGGGTGTGACAGGAGACAAATATGGTACTCCAACAGTTTATCTAAGCCTATTTGTCCCATAGACAAGTTGAAGAAACTTTCTGGACTAACGCGCCTGTGACGGCAAAACGGCCGGACAATAATACTCACAAATATTATAATTATAAACAGTAATTAAACCGATTTATTTTTAAATTAACTGTACACAGTTATTACCTACTGTATGGGTCAGGTATAGTGAGAGATATAATACATATTATATAATATATCAATCCAGCTTTTGTTAGGAATTGCTATACCGAATGAAGACCAATATCGGTAATTCGGTATTTCCTTTTGAATATCGGTATTAATAGCGGCATTCGTGAAATGTATGAAAAAATATAAAATACCAATAAATACAGATATAAATATCTAAATAAGTTCATATTTTATAATATGTAAACTTTTAAAAATAGGTAAAGATAAGATAATATATTCTATTCCTATTCGACGCTTGCATTCTGACGGTGCTGCTTTACGGTAGCGAATCATGGCACCTTACGAAGGCTCAGAGCAACCGTATACTGAGCTTCGAAAACAGATGTTTTCGACGAATACTGGGTGTGCAGTGGTATAACTTTAGCGAGGAGATAAGATAACGTACCAAGCAGCCTCTCATCACGCTGAAAGTGAAGATGCGACGTTGGACCTGGCTCGGCCACGTGCTGCTGATGCCAGAAGAGAACTTTAACCTGGCTTGCCTGTTCTTCAAGCCAACCGGATTCCGGTGACCTGGAAGGCCGCTAAATACAATCTACAGAGTGTATACGGCGGAGCTACGGGATGCTGGTTTGACCTGGAACGAAGCAAGAAGACTGGCGAGCGACAGGGATCCTTGGAGGCGCCGCGTGGTGTCCATATGCTCCAGTTAAGGGGCGGATATGGCCAAAGAAGAAAGAAGAAGAAGATAGTATAGTCATAATATTATAGTATAGCTATAAGTATAGTTAACTATTGGCACTTTCATCATGATTATACAAACGAACAGTATTTAACTGGGATTTCAGATACATATATTTACTTAAAAATACATCTGGCAACTTCTAAAACCCGCGAGCGAGCGGCGAAAATGTTTGAATAAATTTAAAATTACTGAAGTGGACCTACACCTACCTACCTCTAATGCAAATGTATTTCGCAAATCTGTATGCGTCATTGCTGGTCACCAAGGAAGTCGAAGGGCAACGGAAGTAAACAAGACATCGCGTAACCCGACAATAAAAATACGGTTCAGTTAAACGTTTTAGGTATGTTAATTAATACATTTTATTTCCACTTTCAATACCGAATAAATCGGTATTGTCTGATTTTTAAAACCGGTATTTCGGTATAGTAAAATACTGCGATACCGGTTTTGAAACATCGGTATTGCAATCCCTAGCTTATTATATCTAAAATGTAATAATTCTAAAATATGCTTATAAATAAACATTTATATGTACAGTTTGAATCAGATATTGACATATAAACCAAATGTTTGTCTATTGTTATCAAATTGTAATGCATAACAGTGTTTAAATAATTCAAGGTCTTTTGTCGACTGATTGAAGATAATTACGATTTTATTAGGTATATTTTAAAAAAACGTCCGGCACAGGTTGGTACAAATATTTACAAACAAGAAAAACAACATTAGTTATATTTACTACATTTTTATGTTTATGGCTATGCTTTAGTTAATTATAGTGAAACGGAAACACTTATAGAGTACTTACACTTTTCGTATAGAAAATATCTAATGAATACAACAAAATACGACTCATTTGAAGCATTTTTCGTAAAGAATAATATTTTTTTTTCTAATTTTCAATTGTCGCTGTTAGTTTCAAAGTCGGTAACCACCATATTCAGCAATTTTTAGATAAACGAAATCACGTTTAGAACTGCAAATATAATATTGTCTTTTCTAAAACATATTAGTTCACAATTAGAAAAATCGAATAGTGAAAGAAAATGTCATTAATGTAATTAAAATTAACAAATAATCATGTTTAAAATCGAGTTTGAGCGGACCCTTTTTTTAGTTGCTCCGCTCCGGGTAAAAATGTATTACTTATATCATGTACCTACTTATACAAATATCAATTTAAAAAATAAATAGTTTTAAAATAAGTTAGATATAATATTATTCGTAATTTTCATTATTACTTAAGTATATTAAACAAAATATCTACGAGCTTATTAACGTGGCGTCTCGAAAGTGCCAAAAAAGTAAGGTTATTTATTTATCACTGGGCACTGTTATCATATTTCAAATAATTCCAGTGTTGCAAAGTGTCAAATATAATATTTTCATTGGATTTTAGGACGAAAATTTAATATTAATAAAATAAACATGCGGAGCAGTGGAACACTACAAATTTTCGGTGCTCCGGCTCCGCTCCTGGTACGGGTAAAACCTCATTGCTCCACTGCTCCGTGCTCCTGATCCGAGATCTGCTCCAACGATTTGTTTAAAATTATACTTAAAATATATAAAAATATTGTTTGTTTTTTAACACAGTCACTGCCGACCAGTTAATTACACTCGGTCAGTGTTCAAGACACGCCTGGTATGTAACAATTAGCATGACAATTAAATGTGGTAATTAACTTGTCAGCAGTGAATGTATATGTATCTAATGACCACACGCCAGGCGTGTTTTGAGCATTGGCTGTGTTGATATTGAATACTTATATAAATCATCAGAGGCACTTAAATCGATAGAGTTAACAACTACATCTATCCGGACAACGAATGTCAATTGACATTTGTATGTAAGAGAAATCCAAAAATTGCGTGTAGCGTAACGTGGCATGGAATGGTGGTTGTTGGGCATAACGCGGAAAGACCACAAAATAAGCCAATGGATAAGGAAGCAGACACAAAGTACGCGATGTGATAGAGGTTACTAAGCAAATGAAATAGCAATAAGCTGGATATGTCGCTCGGCGAGTGTAATCAGACAGTGCTACCTAAGTGGCATTAAGCGACTACAGAGCGTCACTGTTCTGGCAGAAGACACTAATTCGAAAAAATGACATATTGAGTTAGTATCAAAATGTTCCTTATTTCAAACTTTACCGTCTGGAAATCTTCTTAATAAATAAACAGTCTTTATTTTAAAGTCATCCTTTTTACGATTACTTAATAAACTCACATGATAGACCATTATTTCAAACATTTTAACATCTTCAAAGTCAAATTACTCAAAACTAGTATTCTCCAGTTAGTGTGTTCTGCCAGAACAGAGACGAGAGACACCCATAAAGTTCGGTGGATGTAGATACGTGGGAGCGAAGAACTAGTGACCGATAATAGAGGAATGAGTTAGGGGGGCTTTCATCTTGCAATTGATCGACCTCGGCTGATGATGTTGATAATAATGACTTATGTCTTTTTGTTTGTAGTATTGTGATGTCTCAGTGAACCAATAAGACCAGGTATGTTGATTAAAAATGAAGCAGCCGGTACCTATAGATACGAAAGCCAGCATATTTCAAACGGCCTGTTTGAGTCTGCAATATATTACAACTACACATGTGCGGAGTAGGATATATTAGCCTCTTCTTACAGTAATGCGCCTTGCTCTCTATGTAATAATGCACATAGAAGGGTGAAATATAAACATGAGGCACTTTAGATGTCCGCGATAAAGCTCTCCTATGATAGACTGGACTATTACACCCCCGTTCAGACCCCTCCTAACCCTCACCCCATGGGATATCTTTAGGTTTCTTCTTTCCATCCTTGGCTTCATTAAGTAGCGTCAGATTTATGACTAGAACTGGTTACACATTGCCAGTAGCGTATCCAGGGGTTTTGTTTTTATTTTGGGCGAACATTATTCCTGATTACTGTCCTGATATCTAATTTTTTGTAAACATTAACAAAATCAAAGTTATTTATTTTGTACATGCAGTGAATACCTACCAGTCACGAAGGGTGGAGGTAGGTTGTTAACATCCGACATAAATAGTGCACATTAAATTTTTGATAGTCATTCGTATTTGTTTTTATTGAACAAAAACTACAATAATTAATTACAGATGGTGTTAGTTAGTTTTAAAAAATAAATTAAACCCTACCTAAATTAAAAAATAATAGTTTTGGTTTATTTTGGGCGATCCAACAAAATTGTGCACACTTTTTCATTCATACTTATTTGATTTCGTTGAATTAGAAATACATAAAATTACATATGTTGTTGGTTAATTATTTAAAATTCATTAAACCAAACTATAATAGATAAATATATTATTCTATTTATGAAATATCCAAAATTATTTATGATTTTATGGCATAATTTTAGATATTTTATAGATAAACGAGTATTTTTTTGACTATTATCTATTATGGTTTGGTTGGTTTTCGCAGGATTTAATTGAATTTTAAAAACTAATGAACACCATCTGTAAATTGTAGTATTAGTCCAATGAAAACAAATAGGTATGACCGACAAAGTTTAGTGTGCACTATTTAAGGCGGATCTTAACAGCCTACCTTCACCCTTCGCCACTGATACCTACTGTACGTGTTTATCATTAAACTGTAGTACAAATCATATGTTTAATATAATATTATTACTAGACTAAACTATCGTTGTGGGATACATTGCGTTTTATTGAGTCTGGTTTAAAATCACTTGCAGACACAGCCATATTTATAGTTGCTGCACAGCGTCATTGCGTCGACCATGTGCGACTTGCTGCGGCAGTGGTTTAGTCCGTGACTAAGCATCGTCGTACATTAAGACGGCCATACACAATAACAAATAGCAGGCTAAATATACACTTCAGTGGGTCTATTCTATACTCATCGAACACTAAAGTGACAAAAAGTATTAAACTTAGGGTAGGTTTGTATCAAAATATTAACACTTATTGTAACAATTACACGAAGTTGGTTTTTATTGTTGCAATAAGTGCGATATTTTAGCAGCAGCAAGATAGGTGCTGTCAAAATATAGCACTTATTGCAACAATAAAAACCAGCTTCGTGTAATTGTTACAATAAGTGCTAATATTTTGATACAAACCTACCCTAAGTTTGATAATATTTATCACTTTATCACTTTAGCGGTCGATAAGTATAGAATACTATAGACCCACTGGAACGGTTCGATGGGAATATTACGCGGGGGGAAACGGAGGTGACAGGGATATGAAACAGTGCTCAAAGAATACTTGCCATACCAAACTCGCGTATTTCGTATATAAACCAGCAACGAAATTGGGTACGAGGAATATACTAACTAGAGTCTGTCTTCTATAAGCTAGCGTGCGGTTACCCCCCCCCCCCGCTTCAGCATTCAGCACTGCATTCCCTTTCGTTGCCTCCCATTGAAAACTTGCAACAGTCAAACGCGATGGCACAATGCTCTCCGTCCGCGAACGACGTAACGTGAACGCCAGCTTATAGAATACAGACTCTAGTCCGGACATAAACTAAAATATTTGTAATAATATAATTAAACACAATTATTCTACGCTAATTTTAGTCATAAACCTATATTTTGTTTATAAATGTTGTTAATATTACTACCTACCTACTTGTTTATGCATGTCATTTTGTGAACGTCTTGAATTTAGAATTCGTAAATTATTACATTACATTACATTACTACTTTCGACCATATGCTGCTTGCTAATAATATAACAATATTGTATTAACATACTTTTGTTTTTACAAGATTATTAGATTCATACACTTAGAGTCCAACCACACTTTGACAAATAACATATGAATTTCCCATTATATTATACCACTGGTCTATCATGGCGTGTACTGTGGTTCGTCACAATGTGTAAAGTATATTATGTGAAATAAATAAATTTTAATTTGAAAACTGTAGCAGTCGACCGTCAACTTGCACGCCACTGGTGGAACCCCTTTTGTACCAGGGAAGTAGAAACTGCTCTTACGATTTATATTGCGATAAATATTATTTACGGGCACAGTGCACTACTGGAACGAATGTGAGTTTTTATTTCAGACAATTCAGTGTTTTTTTGGTTCATATGATGATGATTATCTATATTTACCCATGTGGACTAGTACCTACACAGTATTATTGGATTTTATGACCGATCTAAAGAATAATAACGCGCTATTAATTTATATAAAACCTTTGTAAATAGTTCTACTATAAATGAAGTATTTAATATAATATAATATTGCAATATCAGTGGCGTTGTTCATTTTCGTAGGACACTCTGCGTCAAAATGTAGTGTATTGGGGTATAGTCTATCAGAATTCTATGTATTAATCTGTTATGTGTATACAGCCATCTCTTTTCGGTACGACATCTCACTGTGAACTGTGATACGGCGAAATATAATACAATATCTAAACGTAGATTACAGCGAATTAAAAAAAAATACCTAGCATTTATTTGAGATATGAATTTTATTTGATGACAATGATAGTTGAACAATCATTCAAAATATATATTTGACAATTTAATCTATGTAGAAAATCGTTGTTTTATATCAAATCGTATCTCAAATAAATACTACTTAATTGTTATGTTCGTAAGAATTACCTCTTCGGGAAAGAGCTAACCGATGATAATAATTATTTCATTCGCTTGAATGCTTGTCTGTCATTTGCAAATCGGCCGGATGGCTTCGTCGAATTTTCCTTCGTACAAATTACTACGTAGTGGTCCATGAATTATTTTACTATACATACTATTAGTTAGTTCATATATTGAAATAAACTTTTATTAATTAACTGGGATTTCTGCCTGGGGAATCCTAACTATGATAAATAATTATCATTCACCGTATTGCAGTATAAACAAACTTATGCAAATGGTTTGTTCAAATTGTAAATTGTTTTATTGCTTTAAGATACGGTTTGAGCAAAGAATGAATCATCTGATAATAACTTGTTGGTTTTTTCATTCATTATTAGCTCTGGTTGTTTGCGTAATTCCTCATATTTCCAGCAATATACATGAATTTTAAAATGATAATTAAGTATTCTTTTACTAAAAACTACATACATATTAACATATTCACTCCCCCTCAACTAACCGCAAATAGAAAAACCTTTCCTTCTATTGAATTTATTATGATAATATAGTATGTAAATTAATTAATTAAATGACGATTTTAGAATAGTGTAGTGCTACTAGAGGCATCTAGAGATAGAACACAGAGCATACATACCTAAAAACATTATTTAAACAATAATTAAATACATACGTCTAGTATATTTTTTTAATTCCTGGTTTAAATAACCCTGGTTTCGTAGCATATTCTAATTATTGATGTAGATATGCGAATAGGAACAAAAACTAACCATAAGTGCAAGTGAGAAAGCATTCGGTACTCTGATAATCTCCGCAATGTTAGAGTGAGATGGAAGATATATGAATAAATGAATTCGATTTTAATACGTGTAGCCGGTAATTTATAAAATTAGTAAGATGTAAATATTTTTTAAATTTGAATTTTTAAGATATTGCTTGTTATGACAAAATTAACAGACAAAACTATCCCAAATGAGACAGTATTATAATTAAGTATAAATCAGTGACGTCCCGTGGGGGTTGGCAGATCATGTACTGTTTATGGGATAGATACAGGAATAATAAAGAATACGTAAGACATTACATCAGTGAAACGGCAAATAATTTTCAACTATAGGCGCGACGAACTTTTGGACTCGCTAGCAGTCTGAGAGCGAACGTCGAGGTGTCAATACGTCAATCTGTTTCGTGATGGCGACAGGGGTATTAATTCTTAAATCGTGTAAAGATGACTAAAAACGTTACCCATTTACTTGAAAAAGAAAACATGTCAATGAATATATTATTATTGTTACTAATAGAACATACGTTAAAGTGCCCACCACCACCCGTCATATATGCACAGCCGTGGATATGCACGGCCGGTTTTTTAAAACGCTTTAAACGTGTCTGAAAGAAGTGATTTTAAGTGCTCATTCCGTCCCGAGACGGAGCCGCACGGGACTGATGCTGCAACCATGCACCATAGTGCTTAAAGAAGAAAGTTAAGAAAGAAAATTTTTGTTACTAATAGAACAATAAACAGAACATTAATGGACGCATGTTGGATTTATATGATAAATTATATTTCGTTCAACATGCGTCATTTGCACCCGCGACCCGTAATCCGCGCATCGCCAAGCCACGATCTTTTTAGACCATGCCTCAACTGAGGTATAGCTTTTAATAATATTTTTGACAGCATACTTTGTTGAAACGAGATTGTTCAAATGAGTTGTATAAGTAGATGTATCTATTTATCTATTTCTGAATATTGCAATAACCATAGAATAATCAAATAAATGGTTTTAAAAATTCTCGAATGAAAATCTGGGCCGTTTTCTGCACGAATAAAAAAACACGTATAAATATTATATTGTATCGAATGGCAGAGAAATTATTATGGAAACGTAAAGTGAATTTTCAAATCGATTTTTTATAATTTTACTATTAGCAGATGAAAAATATTAATAACTAATGCTATTTTCACTTCCTTAGAATGCAAATTTAATGTCGTGTCGTCTCTCGCGGACAGCTCAATACACTTTCGACTAGCGAAGTGCTCTGTGACATACATTATTTTAAGAAAACCGGTCGGCGGCCTTGTCGAAAAAAAAACACACTGTTTTTGTATGATGCGGTATGTTGATGGGCCTACATGCAAGCGTCTACAATTTATTTGGGCATTATGCTAACTAATTCACATCGAATTTACTATAATATGCTAGTAGTAAGTACGCAAACGTTTTAATTCAATTGCGTGTGAGAATGAACGTATGGTGGCGTCTCAGACAAGACAAACGATATGTAGCCATTGACGAAGACTGCCTGTTACTGTTAGACAAGGAGTAAACTAAAACAATAATAATAGTAACCATTCCCGGCAGTACTATAACAACACGTAACACGTTTCCGTTTGATCCAAAATAACACGGATATCATTTCGGGCAATTCCGTATACAAGGCGGTCATCTACAATAATTGGTAACACAGTCATAATAGCACTGCATTATTTACTTGATTCCATTACGTCAGCTGAATGTAGAATCTAACCTAACCTAACCTAACTCACATTTGATTTTTTTTAGAAGGAAGTTCTTTGAAACAACCTACTTCAATTATTTATTATTTATATAAATAAATATATGCATCATAATTTAGTATAATTGTTGATGAATAAAATGATGTATAAATTTGTTTATATAAGTAATAAATAATTACTTAAGTAGGCTGTTTCAAAAAACACTTCTGTAAAATATTACATACATTGAAAAACAATATGTTTTCTTGCCAGACCCAGGATTCGGACCAGGGACCCAGGACGTTATAGGCCAATGCTTAAGCCGCGCGACCATCGTGGTTGTATAATATGTTAGTATAAGTACCTATATGTGTTAAATAATATAGTATTTTCAATAACAACGTATGTTTTATAATGTATCTACATTAAATTAAATTTTGTCATGTAGACGAAACACGCATTCAATATTCGTAGTATTTGAAGACACTCGGCACCCTTTGTGATTCTTGCGATTTATGGCCTAACCGTCTTAAAGTAATAACCCGAGTCCGGTTTTAGATTTCTATCTTATTAATCTGTTAACCGGCTCTCACATCAAAACTCGTCCGCCTGTGATGTGTCGAATACGTCGATGTGACGTCATCGCTATTCACAAAACACGTCGCAAAAGGGAGGAGCTCGGCAGATTGGTCGAATACGAATTTTAGTTTGAAAAAAACATCGATTGTTGAAATCGACAAGTTGCATGCTTCTTGGGCTGCGAATCGGCGACGCCAGGACACATACGAACACCTACGAATTGGTCATTCCTATACCGGCTCGCCGATGGCCGCATCCAAATATCTATACGTTTCGAAGGTTACGTGCGACTGTCGCTAGGTAGATGTGAGCGATCTTCATATGCAATACCGGATCGACGTTCTTGGAAGGTTTGATTTATGGCTGTGCGGCAGACGAGGCGAGCTTAGATGTGAGAGCCGGCTTATGTGTGTAATATACTACCTTGGCATTGCTCACTCGCTTAGAATCATCGTGGAATTCAGATCGTTCATTCAACCCATTTACCACCAAAACATATTCAGTTAATTTTGCATAATATGCAATATGGAATTGGGCAGTGACGTCCCTAGACAAAATGCCGCCACATTTTTTTATACGGTACTTTTTATCATTCTTTCATGACTCCAATATCTAAGCAATATATTGTATGGATACATTACTAACAAGACAATATATCTCTGCTTCAATAGACAATATTGCGAGTCTACGGTTTCAGATAGGTCAGTTAAAAATACTGGCAAACATATTTGGATAAATTTTGTCGTCCGTTTAGTGACGTCCAAGGACAACGGAAGTAAACTAGACATCGCGAACCCGACAAAAAAATAAAGTACTGTTAAAATTTTTATTGTCCTTACAATGGAAAGATATTATTTCCGTTGTTGCTAAGTTTAGGTGGCTATTTATATATATACCTAATGATTCTCCTCGATTTGCCGCCCTTTGTGTAACTGCCGCCCCCAAGCGACGCTCAATCTGCCTACCCCCACGGGACGTCACTGGAATTGTGTTTATATCTACCAGCCACGTATTAGTAGATCTCGCACAAATGTCGTCGCTGTAGGATTGGTTTCCCGAATAGACCAAATGTTTATGAGACGAAAAACAAATTTCATAATCCTATATTTAAATACATGGAGATATTTAAACTGTTATTTTTACAGCATATGAATGATGTATTCATTACCATTACAAAGTAATTTAAAGAAAGGGATGGTTCTAGTCCAATTAGATACAAAAAAAACTTTCTGCATTTAAAGATCGATTTCGACAAAAACGGATATTCGGGAAACCAATCCTATAGCGACGATGTGTATAAAATAGAATGACATCGTAAAACTAACGTCATCGTGAGAAGTCGGCAATGTGTTATCACTTTCACTGACGACACAATTAAAAAAAAATTGAGCGGTGTTTTAAATCAAAACTAGTTTTTGTTTAATATAATATTATTGTATTACATAAAACTGTCGTGTGGTGGCAAGGCATGTTATATATTCCTGAGTCATAATTCGCGTAGATATCAAACACTTTTTAGATAATTCCGCGGTTTCACTGATAAGTAACGTGTCACTGATAAATCAATTTAAATATTTACTTTGAAAATATCATTAGGTATAGTGAACACCACAATATATTACGTTATAGCACTAGTTAAATTTATATAATGTAAATAAACAATTAATTATCCAGAATGTATTTAAATATATATATATATATATTAAGGCTATACCTCAGTTGAGGCATGGTCTAAAAAGATCGTGGCTAGGCGATGCGCGGATTGCGGGTCGTGCAAATGACGCATGCCGACCGAAATATAATTTATCATATAAATCCAACATGCGTCCATTTAATGTTCTGTTTATTGTTCTATTAGTAACAATAATAATATATTCATTGCATTGTTTTCTTTTTAAAGTAAATGGGTAACGTTTTTAGTCATCTTTACACGATTTAAGAATTAATACGCCCGTCACCATCCCGAAACAAATTGACGTATTGACACCTCGACGTTCGCTCTCAGACTGCCAGCGAGTCCAAAATTTCGTCGCGCCTATAGTTGAAAATTATTTGCCGTTTCACTGAAGTATCGCCTTAATGAAATTATGCAATATTTATTCCATTTCGTCGAAATCTAATAATTGACAAATTTCATTTTCTTTCGACAACACACCAAGAACCCAAAAATGGATGCTCTATTATCATCATCAGCCTGAATCTATCCACTGCTGGTTGAAGGCCTCTCCAAGCTGATTACACTTCTCTCGGTCCTGTGCGTTGCGTTGCCACGTACTTCCGCAGTACTTAACCATTTCATCGATCCAGCAGACTCTCGGCTTACCTTGCGGACGTTTTGTACCACTGGATGACTAGATTTGTCCAGTAATTGTCCCTTCTTCGAGCTATGTGTCCAGCCCATATCCATAACCAATGGGATGCTCTATAAGCAATTAATATTTCCAAAACGAAACAGCGTTGCAAACGTTTCACACGTAGTGAATATTATCGCGCGATATAAAATCTTGCGACTTAATATCGCGCGGTAAAATTCGCTGCGTGTGAAACAGGGGTCAGTAATTTTTTTATTGTGTGGTTTCCTACCCTACATATCTAAGAGATTAATTTAAGAAAATGTAAACCCCCAATAATGTGTCTTTACCAAACACATAATATTTTAATGAACATGGTAGTTTTAAGTAGGTATTTAAAATAAATATATACTTACCACATTACGCTACACTAAATCACAAAAGACGGTCTAAGACGCTTATACTCGTATTAACGAAATTTGTGACGAAACACCTCGGATGCATAAAAATTGTTAGTTAATTTCGGCGTGATTACGTATGGTACATGTCAGTGGCGAAGGGTGGAGGTAGGCTGTTATGATCCGCCATAAATAGTGCACACTAAACTTTGTCAGTCATACGTATTTGTTTTCATTGAACTTAGGCTACAATTGACAGACGGTGTTGGTTAGTTTTTAAAATTCAATTAAACCCTGCGTAAACCAAGCAAATACTCGTCTATCTGTAAAATATCTAAAATTATGCCATTAAATCATATATTATTGTCGATATTTTATAGATAGAATAATATTTTTTATCTATTATTGTTTCGTTTAGGCTAGAGTTAGTGAATTTAAACAAATTAACCAACAACGTGTATAATATGTATTCCTAACTGAACTAAAACAAATAAGTATGTATAAAAAAATGTGGATAATTTTGTCGGATCGCCCAAAGTATACCAAAACTATTATGATTTGGTTTAGACAGGGTTTACTGGATTTTTAAAAACTAACCAGCACCGTGAATAAATTGTAGTCTTAGTTCAATGAAAAAAAAATACGTATGACTAACAAAGTTTAATGTGCACTATTTATGTCAGATCTTAACAGCCTACCTCCACCCTTCGCCACTGGTACATGTAGCTTAATCACATTGATAGGAATTCGATAAATAATGTGGGTTTGAGTCTTCGGCACCAATATTCTTTTTTGTAATAGTTATGATTCTAATCCTAATTTGTTTCCAATCTATGTATGTACGATAACGAATTATGCATTCTTAAATCTTGTTTATTATTCCTTGAATAATAAAATAGTTGAATTCAATATTAATCGTATGATATAGGTAACTGAAATTATAAGTGGGAGTATCTATAACAAGGAAAATGACGATATTAATTCGTGGTATAACGTAACAAAACATCCGGTTTTTTACTTCTTGATTTGACATGTTAATAACTATTAATGAATATTATTTGTAAAAAAATATATTATAAGAAATACCGACTATGTTTAATATAATATTATAAAACGAGTAGGTATATCATTTGGAATTTCCCGCATACATATTAATATTGTTTTACGACACGTGCTTCACTCATAATATTTACGTATATGTTTATATTACAATGTTATTGTCGGTGTCCTTAAACTTGTACGTATGCAGTTCGCCGTATCACACTTCACCGTGAAATATTGCATCGGAAATAAATGGCCGTAATTAAAGACCGTCCAACCTCTTTGGGTCGTATAGTACTGATATAAAATTCGTGTCTAAATAAAACACGGTTCTTGTCGGTTTACACTTAACGGGAAGCCAGGAGAATAGCCGATTTACTGGATTATTTGTTAGGTTAGGTTAGGTTTCTTGAATTCATGAATTTTGCGAAAATCAGCTATGAATTGAATTAATGTTCATTTTGAATCTAATAAAATTGGAGACCGTATAGTATACGCCACACGGTCATCTCTTTTCGATAAGAATGCTCACGGCGAACTGTGCCACGATGAAATGTTTTACGTACAATTTACATGTAACCGTTATTGTCAAAACTATGTGGTGGCGGTGAAAAATGAGGTAAGAAATTTGGGAAACGGGTAATAGATACATTTCTAAATTATAATTGTATATAGGGAAGTATTTTTTTATGTGACAACCCTGAAGAATGTAAAGTAATTAGGGTTGAAAATATTGTAAACTAGTGTGTTATTGTTTACATTAAAATAATATTTCAACCAATGGTTAATAATATAAGTACAATTTATTTTGCATAATCATGAACTAGAGCAGGGGTTCCCAACCCCGTGCCCGCGGGCACCATGGCGCCCGCGGAACGATTCGTATGTGCCCGCCACTATTCGACAGAGACAGAATTTTCACCCTAGCCACGAACTGAGCCAATGCAATTTGAATAATAGTTTTATTATTTTGAAACATTTTTGTTTATTATTTATTAATAAATTATGAATATAAGAAAATAAATTATGGGAAAATGAGAAGTTATGGAAGGAGTTTGTCGATTAAAAATAGGTGGTGCCCGCTACCCTACCGATATTTTAGAATGTGCTCTAGAGTACAAAAAGGTTGGGAACCCCTGAACTAGAGTATAGGTACGTTTTATAACTTGCACTTTTTTTCACTTTTCCTACACTGATACACCTCTTTGCCTGATTACCACGCATAAAATTAGATCAAAAATGATATTCACTTGTATTAATATAAATGTAGTAATAAGAAAATAAATAGATAATATTTATGTTATCCTAGAGCCGGAGTGCAAAGTTATAAAGCATATAGGTACTCTATCACCAAGTGAAAACCGAATCTTTTAAAAAGGTTACATTTTATTTCAGAATGTGCAGGAATGACTTCATTAATAATAGATTGTGGAAATAATATGTTTACATACGAAAGTCATTTTCCTTGGCAGAGGTAAAAAAAACGTTGAGCGTTATCAATTTTATAGTGGCGTAATTAGGCAATCTTTCTATGTTATTTTATAAATTTAATAAATTTGTTAAATTATATATTATTATATATCCAGCAAACGAAGTTAATAATAATTAACAAGAATTTATATAATATTGTTTAGTACATCCTGTGATGTGTTTCTCAGTTAAGTTAAAATTTGAATTCGAACAAGTGAGCAAGTATTTCTTGACGGGTTAAACTTTGAAACATACCTACAAGTTATTCGAGAAAGGCAAAAAATTATATATATTTCTGGTTGGGCCAAATATGGTGGCCGTCATCCCTTATTTCCCCACCTACCTCACATCCTTATTTATTATTGTCACAAAACTAGGCAACCAGCAATTACGGGTCATGAGACAACCGTGATTGCGAATAACATTCAGTTAGCTCAAGACAACTGGTGCGTGTAGGCCTGTTACCTCTAAACCACAGTTTATTGATTAATTCGATTATACAGACTGATTCAGAAGTCGTTCGTGGGCCACGGCTGGGTCAGCTTGATATAGTGTGACCGTCGTCCAAGCAATAATTCTGAATACCTGGGAAGCCGTGATACCGGCTCTCATCATTCATCAACCTCATACGTTATCCATCAACACTGTACAGTCAATGCCGCGCACCCAACAAACAATGACGCGCGAGTGATAGTGCAACTAGACCACGGAGCCATCATCAACATCATAAAAGGTCAGTGTCTGGTATCCTGTTAATCCCCCCCCCCCTAGATCCGGAATCCAGAAGCATCTTTCAAAATTACAGTCCAAAGCTAAAAGCGCAACCAATTTCATTTAAAACGCATGATTGTCATCATTTAAATTCGTATTATGTTATACTATAGTACAGGGTTTCTCAAACTATGTTCCGCCGAACCTGAATAGGTGTTTCGCGACCATTTGGAAAGGTTTTGTACACTGCAACACATTTAAAGATCTTCTACTAAGTAGAAGTAAAATAAGTAAAACTGAAATAATTAAAGAATCTACTTCATATTGAAAGGCGAGTGATGATCAATCTCCACTGATGTTTATGACGTCAAGTATCTAGATAGGTCATGGCTCCCAAAAGGGGGGGGGGGGGGCTGACAGGCCTCTAGCCTGGGGGCCTGGGCTTACGGGGGGCCCGGCGTGAGAGATCGACCAGCCAAGTGAGATAAATACACATCATAAACATGCACTAATAGTAAAAAATGTCGTCTGGGGCGCTGTTTCACTTCAAGCGTACTAACATTTAATAATATAAGATTTTGTCATACTTACAATTTTAGATTATTCTAGATATTTGACATATGCATAATTAATTGGTGGGTCTATTAAAAACACAAAAAATCGCTAAAAATATCCTTAATTTTACCTCTAACACCATTTGGAATAATATGTAACTGTATATCGTCACATTGCTTTTAACCTTAGCGGTAAGTAGGGGGCCATACAGACGGAGGACCATCTTTTCTCACACCGTGCGCATGGAAAAGATGGGGTACTTATATTGTTTTTAACTGACCGGCTGACAAGTCTTGTCAGTTTAAAGACAGTTGCCGAAATTGGCAGAACGGTTAGTTGCGCTAATAAATAACATACAAAATAAACTAAGTGTTCAGTTAAAATTTCCGGATTTGCGAAGTGTTCCATTGCAGAAAAAGTTTGTTTAAGTCACCAATGTATTAGTTTCCATTGGTAAATAAACATTGGACGAAAACAATACGAGAATTCGTTTTTTTGCCTCGACTGAAAACGTTACTTTTTTTAAATAACCCAATTTACCTCTCGGGTCTGGATTCATGACCGTGACTGTAATGTTTTTTCAGCATTATGAATTAAAAATAATTATACCCCCTCCACTGTTACTAGACGTTGAATGGAACTGAATAAATATTTCATTTGATTCACATTTTTTAAATTTAGAACGCTTCGGTAAATCAAGCGGAGTATACCGATTTACGATTATGTGTCATTGACTGAGAAACTTTTGGCAACTAGTACAACAGTGATGCAGCCAAACAATATACGATAACACTTTTCAGAGATCCACTCACGCATAGAATTAGTATTATGTATTCACTAATAAAACCGGTCGTGGTTCACTTTGAGTACTATAACATCAAATAGTATAAAATTTACTGCATCGAGCTCTATAGCTACGTAAAAAAATCTCGAAGCAATAATAATAGATTGTTTTTTCTTTTTTAGAATCTATTATGTATGATTTTTTTTAAATTTTATATTGATACACTTTTATTTTTAGTATGGTTTTTCGTCTGGATTTTAGGACTTGCAGGTGGACAATTAACACACCGGAATTATGATGGAAACGACAAGTTTATTTGATGTTAATATATACTAGATTACTACATTTTATATAATTTATTTTACGGAGGACGAAATGTGCGTAGCGCGAACGAACAGTGTTTTCTGTCTAGTAGCCGGCCACGTTCAGCCGCGCCAAAACAAAACAAAAACTGACCGCTCGCGAACCAACACAATGCGGAGTTCCCCAATATGAAGTTTCGCCGGCAACCATATACAACGTTGCCGGTTTATTAATATTTATTTTCGTAATCAACCCACTATCTGTTGGTTTGATATCGATTTGGGCCTCTCCAGATTCACAGAGACATCCCCAAATGGGGGACCATTTGGGAATGTAACAGTAGCTAATACATTTATTAATTATTAAATGAACATGAATTTATACGGTATTAATTGTGATCACAACAAATAAAATAATTCTGTGATTGCAGTGTAAACGTTTTTAAGTCGTGTTTTTTAAAAGATTTTAATGCCAATGTGTAAATAATTGTGCTCTTTTTATGTGTATCATAGATTTCGTCACAAATGTAAGCAAAATAAATAAATATTTTAATTTGTAGAAATAGCTTAAATTGAGAAAATGATTTTTATCTCTAAAATTACTTATTTAAAACATTACCTAAATATTACAATATCAAAAACTTAATTATGCAAAAATAATTTACTTGAAATTTATAAAAAAAGATACATCAGTTAACTTCTAAACAAGAGCATTCTGAAAACTGCGATTTATTTCAAAACCTGTCAGCTCAGCTGCAACCAAACTGACTTAAGCACTTTTACCCAGAATCTGCAGAAAAAAATACTTACCATATCATGTCAACAGTGTCAACATTCGTGGATGTGTCTTATTCATCAATATGTCAAACTATTATGAGAGTATCATATCATTTGTTTTCTTTTACGGCCCGATTAAAATAAGCGATGCCTTCATTTGTCTGTAAGTTTATTTTTTAAATTAAGAATTTGCGATGACGTGTGTCTTTTCTTTCACCTTACCTAATGTAAGATGTTTTCTCCCTTTCTCGCTCTCTCGTACATATTTACATATTATGTTTTCTCTCATGCGTTACAGATAATTATTCAAGACAAATATAAATATAATGTAATGTAATTTTGCCGGTAGTGGATTGGCGCCAGTGGTTTTCATACTGTTTCATTTCACGGCGCGCCTTAAAAATACCAGTCAAGACTTTCCACACATTGCGATGGCAAGGGCCGTCATATCGAAAGAAAAAGATGCCAAAAGTAAAATACCTCGTGTACACGTGCATGGATTTACTGCGGACAGTACGTATTATCGCGGCCATAATAAGAAAAAGCACGTGTAAACACGTATTGTCGTGCAAGTTGCAAGATTGCATGCATCAAAAAAGTTCAGAAGCTTCTGAATTTTTACGCAATAATTGGTACTTCCATGGCAGTACGCATGCGAAGTAGAAAGATAGTGGGGAACCTGCCGGAAAAAATACAAACTACACACTCATTTTGAGGTTAACCGATTTTCACAACTTGTCAAATACCACCATACGATGACATCATAGCGTCTCGCTTACGCTTGAAGAATGAGATTGGACAGACAGCCAGTACTTTTACGTGTAAACAGTTATTATCGCGATAGTTTAAAATACATACTATTGGTGCAAATAAATGCACGAGTACAGACGTTATAAGACTACATAGGCAGGTAACTGCTAATTTTCAGATTTCTACCACAAAAGAATACATTAATATTTGATCAATCCTAGACTAGACTACAGTAATAGCGTTATCATTGGTACTTGTAATACACATAGTATAGTTAGACCAGTGGTTCTCATGTGCGGCCACCAATATCATTTTCAGTATTTAATTTAATTAACTGGGCTAACGTTAAATATACGTTATTGGAAAAGAGTCATAACCAAGTACTTAATAACCGTTTTAATAAAACCATGGTTGAAAAATGTTGGTCGATGTTATACGTTGGCCAAGAATCAAGTCAATTCAAAGAATAGGCAACAATTGCTTAATTATTATTGTCGATTTTTCCTACTACTGTATACTGTGAGAGATCATTCAGTGTAATGCACTTCGTAAAAAACAAATATCGAAACCAGTTGACAGATGTAAACTTAGAAGCAGACATGCGGCTCGCATTGAAAAAAAGGAGTATTGAAGAATTTCCATTTGCATTATTTTTAAATAAATAGATATGTACTAAAATGATCAAATAACTTATTAAATGGACTTGTCTATAAATAAATTTTGCTATAATTTTTTGAATCACAACAAAAGTGAAATTTGGTGCGGCCACCAGACGTTTCCATAGAACTGTCAATATCAATTGTGCGGTCACAGTCAAATTGCACGTGAGAACCACTGAGTTAGATGATTCAAATCGTGTCAAAATGTTCGCGAAATATCTACAAGTAGGTAAACAAACTATAAGGTGTGGTTATTTTGATTATAAAAAACGGGCTTGACTGTGTACCTACTTTGTTTGCCTCAAGTTTATTGTAAATTCTAAAAAATATATTCACCAGACTTCGGTGGCAATTTTATACTAAAAGTGGAATTTTTATATTATTTGTTGTTGATAAATGAATGATTCACGCTTCGTTGAAACTGAAGTATATTTTACGTTTATCAAAATTAATATTATCCAATGAGAAATACCTACCTACTTGCCAATGCTTTTGAGTTTTATTTTGTCACTGCGTTTATAATTTCAATATTCTGCATTTACTTTTTTTTAACAAACCTAATTAATTGGATACAACACAATCTTATCTTATCTTCTTCGTCTTCGACCATGCCCGATCCTAATATGATCATATGGGCCTCTATAGAAATGGATGTCAACCATGTTAGGTCCATACTCTGACACATAGGTACACACATAGAAAAACAATATGTGTACTTGCCAAGCCCAGGATTCGAACCTGGAACCCACGACGATATACACCGGCGCTTAAGCCGCGCGGCCATCGTGGGACTGTCAATTCTATATGTTCATAATAAATATGGTATGCGATCAACGCAATGTGGCGTGAATACATTGATTAATCAGGAAGTTGCTGGTCTTCCAATTGGCGGAATTTGAAGCACCTCAGTTAGATAATTGTTAGGATTAAGTAAGGACGAATCGGTAGCCTAACTAACAAGACCACTTACCCGTAAAGTGAAAGGTGTGAGTTCAAATCCTACTCGGTCTAAACTTTTTTCTAATATGTATATTTCAAAACTTAATTATTAATTCTCAAACGAATAATATTCCGACTAACTTTCTTCAAGGCATACTTGCCTTTCATTCTTTTGATCACTTCTACTGTTAAAACATCTTTCCCTGCTCTCACGTGGTATAGTTTCCAATTCTGACACTCTGAAAAATTTGAATTTATATGGACCCGTGAATTACATGTGGTCGAATCCATGGCCTCTTTTGGATGAAAATTGTTTCCTCGTGTCAAGCTTATAAGGCACCAATAGCGAGGGCTGTGACGCTAGTCAGTGTACTCCCTAGATACGTTGAAATTTTTAGTGATGCGGTATGTGTTTTGTTTTTTTAATAAGCAGGCACACATATTTTTGTTCTTTCCGAATATACAATGGCGATTGGAGATAACCAAATTGACTCCTGACTACTACACCAGTCAGTTTTTGACAGGCCATGGTAGATTCGCTGCTAAGCTCTACGAGTTTGGACTTGTTGAGGCGGAGAGCTACAGGATGCAAACCACGTCCCTTGGTAATGTCCGAAAATGTGCTCCGAGAGGGAAGAGATGCTTAAGTCGGTCCAATCAGCTGTTGGGCCCATCAGGCCGTCCGACCTGGTCACCACAAAGACCAATTATATTGCATTTAAAAAATGTGCAGCGTCTTATTGCTGACGTGAAGATCTCTTCACATAGTTTGGTTTTTCCGTATTGTTTTAGCTTTGTTTTTTATCTTATATTATCATTAAATTCATTTATTTCTGTTGAGTTTCCATGCCTTTCTCTCCCATCGCACTTTTTATTTAATTACGTCTTTCGTAAACTCAGTCAAAGCTCACTTGAGAGCGTGGCGATCTCAGTCTTTGGTATCTGCTCCCGAGACATTTAGGGTTTCATGATACGCTCGTTTAAGACCGATTGTGGTGCGGGGCGGTTTGGTTTGGAGGGTCCATGCTTGTGTTATATTGTTAAATTTGTTTTTTTTCTTCTAAATGTCATATTGTGAACGTCTCGAATTAATATTTTGTTATATACCTACTCAGTGTGTGTTTTTTTACAAACAAATAAATACATAGTACATTTTTCTATTTCAGTAGAGTGTGGCTTTCAATGTCCATTCGCTTTCGACTCAGTAGTGGAATGCTTGGAGATATAGACATTTTATTATTTTCAGAGATTTGAAAATTATTTTTTTAACTTGTTTTGTTTAGGTATTTATGATATAATTGATAAAATTAATAACTATAACAATATTATACTTACCTCATGCGACCAACATTGTTTTTTTTATTTATTTATTTAATTACTTTCCTGTAAATTTATTAAAATGATGCGGCATGCTTATCGTAATTGTGTGAAATAAGCAATAATAATTACAAGATAAAAAGAACTTTTTATATACCACGTTTTTAAATTTTCTGTTGAATCATATTATAAACTTGACAATTCTATGTATTAATAAATATTTTTTTGTACTTGATAGAAATACTGAATAAAATATAGAATACTGAAATGTCATTTTGACATTTCATATTGATTTCCATAGTAACGCACGTATATATTAATAATTTAATTGCTAGGACCCCCTTGGCGACCAATAATAGTGTTTTACTTTTTACGATTTTTTTCCGAAACATACAAAACAGAATTAACTGAAAATGAACTCAATTCTGCTTAAAGATGGCCAAAAGCATTAAAAGAATGCATTATCGTCGTGTTCTGATATATTCTAAAAGTTTCAAATGTCTAGCTAGTCGGAAAGTTAGTTAAAAATTTTCAATCGTCCAATACAAATCTTGGGCAAACAAGAATAGAAATTTGCTAATAAAAACGTGGTAAAAATAGCGTTTAATTTTAATTAATACAATATTTTTACAACAAAAATTGATAATCAACCAAAGCATAATATCTGGTGGTTATTAACCTGTGTTAATCATTATTATTACTAGGCGCCGTTTCAGAGCAGCTACAAGATTCATTATCAAGGGCGTTGTGACGATTATATTAATTTTATGTTAATTATGACTATAATAGTCAATAACAGAGAAGACACTTGGCATATGTAATATAAGTGGTTTTATAATCACAGTAAGTACAGGATAAAAGCAACAACACCACAGTATGTGGTTACTTTGTATAATTTATTTAGAAACTGAATAAAATAATGAAACAATAACTCTTGATATCAGTGTAGAATGATGCTATTAAAAATCTGTCAATATTGCACAATTTTTGTTTCATACCTCGTGATATAAATTCCCATTGAATATACTTACATATTTTCAAGATACATTAAAATGTGTAGAAAAATATTATATTTTTTTGTTTAAGTTTAAGTACTACCTACACGATATTAGTATGAATATTAAGTATAGTGTTTAAATTGTCATTGAAACTACCTAAGTACCTACATATTAATATATTATATCGCAAATATTATATTTTAAATTGTACCAATGTATATTTGTATTTCACGATTAATACCATATCAACCTTCAATAGAAAGTTTACTAATAATTATAATGCTGAGTGCTGAGCTCATTTAAGCGGAACATGCTGCGTGATATCTTCAGATCCACCAATGACACAGAGTCAAGGTTGAGACGGCGATAGAACTACAAGCTGTAGATATCGTAAAATGAAAAATATGAGAATGATGATGACAAATATACTGACATTCGAGAAGTAAACGAATACCCGGTCGATCTCCTAAAAGATGGCTGGATAATGTCGAGTTAGCTTTAAATGTCCAAAACTGAAGGGCAGAAGCTTTGGATAGAACTGGATGGAGGCAGATCCTTTAAAAGACAGAGTTGTAATAACAGGAAGAACAATTATAAACATTGAAGTTAATGGCATTACTAAACGACATTCGCCCCGCAACACACCCGGTCTTAATCGAGCGTATCGTATCGTATAGTGTGCTTTGACTAAGTTTAAATATTGTATTCGTTAATAAATTGTCTCTAAGCGAAAGAGGACCACGAAAAACTATATAAAAAAAACAATAATATAGTAAGATACCGCATTTTTTAATGTTATAAAATTATCCTTTAACATGTAGGTAATGTATTTCCAATTAAATAATAAAAATGTGCTATCATAAATTTGAGAAACGCTGCTCTAGGAATACCTATATTGATTAAGTACCAATTGCTACTTTTTACTTACTTATTACTTTTTGACAAACGTCTGTTCATAATTCACATCCACAATATATGTAATAGTTGAAAGACGACGAAAGACGACATCTAATGTCCTATGTAGTTGACATAATAATATACAAACGCTTAAATACTTTCAATACACTTATTATAAAAAAAAATATTGGTTGCATGGTAAGAAAAAATATTAATTTTTTTATCAGTAACACCTGTCATAAATTAATAATATATATTATAATGTAGATATTAAAGAAACGCCTACTGAAAAAGTGGCATTATCAAAACAACAACATAATATATGCGAAGGTGATTTGAATATCTCGTGGGAATTCCAAGAATTACATTGCCGAAACGAAATATTTCAAATATTTGACAAGATATAATATACTTATCACATAATTACTACATATATATAAAAAATACTGACCGAGCATGATATATTATAATACAATCGATTGCTATATGACTGTTTTGTCAGGATAATAATTATTATTATTGGGATAGTTCACTAATAAAAACAATCTTTACTTAAAATACAAGGTAAAAAAAACACAGTATTGCACAACACTTAATATGAGAGATATATTTTGTATTCTCCTACCGATGGTTCAGTGCTGGGTTTGTCATCCAGCTGCGACACGGTTCTCCTCCCTCGTCCGATCCCACGGGACACTCCATCGTCATAGTAACTCTTCGAGGAAAGTTCTTCGATGAGTTTTTTCACTTCTGGTTGAACTTTTTGTTTATCACTTTGCAACGATTCGTGGTTCATGGAGGCCAGGCCCTCCGAATCCCAGAGCTGTCGCCGGTAATTATTATTATTATTGAAACTTTTCTCGACTCGGCTTTCCGCGACACAACAGGTGATTACGAGCACAGATAATAGGCACGCGCGACACACGTCCATCTTGGACGAAGCGATTGCACTAACTGAATGGAGATTGGAGGCAGTGTTGCCAAGTCAAAATTTAAAATTTCAGTAGAATGTGACAAAAAAATTCAGTAGATTTGACAAAATATCAGTAGATTTCAGATTCTGAATACCTACTCATTGAATGACCAATTCTTTTCTGGATTTTCAAAAAATTACACGTAAAGTAATTAACGTCTCGTTTTTTTAGAGTAAAATACCGCGTAAGGTAATTAACGTCTCGTTTTTTTTAGAAAAAATTCAGAAAGTTCAAAAATAATTAGCGAGGGCTTCAAGAAATATTCCATTGCTAACTTATTTTCCAAATTTTCATTGCATTTCATTTCATTTCAGTGCATTAATCATGTCAAGTTTACTATTAACATAATCATGAATTTACTCACAAATATTATGGAAAACACAAATATTAGTAGATTTTAGAAAATGCAATAAGTATATCAGATAGGTATGATTTAAAAATAAGGAAAGAACTCACCTTGTGCAGATAACAAACGACCTTGATGCTACTTTAGAATATTATGGTCTTGTAATAATAATTATGAAATAAAATAACAATAATAAAACTATTCATCACCATCTATTTATTGTTTGTTTTCGTTATTATTGTTTTCTACACAAAATAATGTTAGTTTATAATACGATTTATAATACGATTACGATTTACGACCTAGTTATTTTTATATCACTGGTTTCACGATTACTACTAAGGACAATTTAAAATGTTTTCTGAATAACAAATGAATCAGGAAAAATATTTTAAGAAGTTCAAAAATAATAGGTATCAATATTAACGAACTTGTATTAATAATTTTAATATTGCTATAACTGCTGCTATCGGAGAATGCTAGAATAAAACTGATGAAAATTAAGGGCACAGTAGAAACCATTTTCGACTGTCTAAACTCTAAACAATCTGATGAAAACAAAACTATAAAAAGTAGGTACTAGGTAGGTACCCAGTTGTTCCTTGTTCGAGTTTCGAGATCCCATTATTTGGTGTAATTAAAATAATTCCTAGTTATAGAAAGGAAATCTCTCCATTCGCGATGTTTTATTCAGTTTTATTTTCATTCTAAATATCATGAGAAAGTTTTAGTTATAGATATGCCACCATAAATTGTCCGGTTTTCGAATTTAGTACTAAGCTCACCACAGTATAAAAAATATTGAATGATATACCTATCAAAATCAGCATGTGGTGCTCTCACTAATCGGAAGACTTATAAATTGTTATATCATATAATTATGTACATTCACCTTTACTTGCTGAAAGGTTCTTGAGAAACCTGACCTAAAATTTTAAATTGCTATTCAGTAATTAATACCTAACCAAATTAAATGTTCAAATTTACTTTATGTACCTGAGCCGGATCCAAAAAGTATCATTCATTCGAACTTACGTGCATAAGAAAAATATTTGAAACCAGAAGAAAAAAGTTTTTTTGCGTTCTAAAAAAAATATTTGTGGACAAAAACCCTTTGTACTACAATGATTGAAATGTTTGAATAATGTCTCTTGTTCTTCGGTTTCCTTCTTATCAGCTTATCACTAACAATGATGCAATTGTTCATCCCCATTAAATTTTATTTTTGCTGGTCACACATGGCATAGCATTAAAATATAATGATTATTGAGTAATGTTACGTTATGGTGTGACGTTTTACGTAATAAATAATAATAGGTAGGTATTAATTTATTATTTTCTAAGCAATGATGATGTCAGTGGGTTAAAATGCCGGTATTGGGTAGCGTAACAATGCATCCTTTGTTAATTTAGAAGCGTGTATCCAAATCAACAAAGGCGTGCGTAAATCTTTTCAACTTTATTAATAAATTCACCATCGTTGACTTAAAAATATGGGAAATAGCCAAATATCAGTAGATTTCATGAATTTCGAAAAAAAATCAAAAATTCAGTATATTGGCAAAAAATATCAGTAGATCTACTGAAATTTCAGTAGACATGGCAACGCTGATTGGAGGAAATGGCAAAAGTTTTCAAAGTATTCGGCGCGCACATGTACGGTGGCGCCATCGCCGCGTCGGACTCTTTTTTTTATCGCGATGGCGTCGATTTTCCGGGAAAACAACGTAACAAGAGAATTACTGAAATATATTGACACCTAAAAAAGAGTTGTAAAATTACCTCGGCCTTGGTAGTCCAATCCATAAGACAATGGGCTTCTCGTCTGGGGACTTTGATTCCCGTTAAGATCACAATATAATAGGTATATATATATACATATCAGTAGCGAAGGGTGGAGGTAGGCTGTTAAGATCCGACATAAAAAGTGCATATTAAACTTTATTAGTCAATGTATTTGTTTTTATTGAACTAAGACTACAATTTACAAAATGGTGTTGGTTAGATTATAATAATTACAAGATAAAAAGAACTTTTTATATACAACGTTTTTAAATTTTCGGTTGAATTATTATGCTCAAACTTGTACTTATATGAAGTAATTAAAAAACAAACAAATATGGAATACTGAAATGTCATTTTGACATTTCATTTTAATTTCCATAGTAACGCACGTATATATTAATAATTTAGTTGCTAGGACCACCCATCTTAGCAACCAATAATAGTGGATTGGATTGCGGATGTCTTCCGAAATAACTTTTCATACAAAACAGAATTAACTTAAAATGAATTTAATTCTACTTGAAGATGGCTAAAAGTATTAAAAGATTACATTGGCATCGTGTTCTGATATATTCTATGTTTCAAATGTCTAGCTAGTCGGGAAGTTAGTTAAAAATCGATTGCAATATTTATACTGGACAAATAACCACCGGACAAACAAGAATACGAGCTAATAACAACGTTTTAAAAATTAATTAAACCCTTCCTAATCAAACCATAATAGTTTTGGTATACTTTGGGCGATACAACAAAACTGTGCACACTTTTTCATTAATACGTGTTTGCTTTCGTTGAATTAAGAATACATATTACACATATTGTTGGTTGATTTTTTTTAAATTCATTAAGGCCTAACCAAACTATATGCACTATTTATGGAAGATCTTCACAGCCTACCTCCACCCTTCGTCGCTGGTATATATATATATATATATATTATGCGTGCGTGTGATTTTCACTGGTGTTTCTATGATTCTTTCACTTCAACTACCGCCATTGTGCTCCGTGGCTCATCATAGTGTTAAAAATAAGAAAAAAAAACTTTTCCTAAATTACATTATATAGTACCTATTTCGCGCTAAGACTATTATTCTGATTTCATGTAGGTATTTACATTATAAGTGAATAATTACGATTCAAATGCACTCCCAGATTTTTAACCAATTAACGATTCATCGCTTACCGAATCAATCAGGATAGCTTGTCATACATTTTCACTTTTCATCGCAGCCGATGAAACTTCACGGATTCAGTAACTTCATGAAGTTATTTGAATCAATTGTCAATTTAATTGAAATGATTGCAGTTTTAACAGATGTACTGACAGATGCAGGTGATATTATTGTGAAGTTTTCTAATTATTCGCAATGAGAAACCTCACGCCCCATTTTTATATCCTTTCATTCTTTTATAAGGTTTTCTTCAATGTATTTGACTTAAGTAAATACCCAATTAACTTCCAGTTAAGCTCCATATAATAATCAGCTTGACAAAAATCGTGAAACTTACTTTACAACTACACATATTATGTACTATCAATTTCACATACCACAGCGCAATGCAGAATCATACTTTTATTAATATACATGCATATCTTTAAGTGGTCAATATCGGCAACGTATATTGCATCGCCTATACATAACAATACGTCATATTATTATAACTGGTAGTTAATTTACGGAAAAAGGCCCAGAATGAAACCATTTAAATTACGGTCAAGACACGCCTAACTAAGCCAATCTAAATTACCAAGTCTGGTTAGTGTTTATTGCCAAATTAATCCAGATGGTTCTGCATTGCGTTCTAACTTGTTAAAATCTCTAATATGTCACAAAGAACTTGTCAGATAAGGTAACATATAAACATTATCATCCTAAATATGTCAGAATTTTAGAAAAGCCGAATAAAATGTTGAATGAAAAGTTCTTTATTGTTAAACAGTAAACTTGAGAAATGAACATTGTCTTGTTAAGACATGCGCATTATTTTAAGTAAATCAAATGTTTTCATGAGGATCAGTTATCAACCATTCGGGCAACCGTATAATATAATGTATATGGCCGTTGAAACTATATTAATTATTATAAAATAACGTTTACAAGTGACCCACAGTTAAAATTCACCAATAGAAATAACACCAATTCGTAATATTGCCCATATTTTATAGATTTATTCGCATAGACGATAATATTCATAATCAGCCTGAATCTATCCACTGCTGGATGAAAGCGTCTCTAAGCTGATTCCACTTCTCTCGGTGATAATATTATATGACCGAGAGATGATTATATTATATTATGGTAATTCACTAGGTACGTGTAAAAAAGAATTTGATAAGTTAATTTTTTGTATATAAACTGATTATGCGATTGCTCCAATGTTACATAATATTACAAATATTAATTACGAGTGTAGACCAAATATTTAAAGGTAAAAAAAAAAATTAAAATTTTGTCGTATTTATCTCATTTAAGGTGAAGGCAACTTTCAATATACTATCGTGTCAATATAGTATAATAAGTAAAGATAGATAACATATGTTTTCTAAATGAGAAAATGCCTTTAATCTGTAGGTACATACTCAACATATTTTTTAAATATTTTTGTCATTATTATTTCGAAAACGTTATGTTAGTTTTATGTAAATTAATTTAAATTTTACGTATCTACTACCAACGTTCCCTCTAATTTTTCTATTGTGTGTGCGGATCATTAACACCCGGGGCCCCACACACCCGCCACAAACACGCACATACAATTTTTCAATACAACATATATTTTTTAAGGTATTTATTAATTTCATCCTTCCGCCTTTCGAGAAATGAGTCAAAGAATTGTTTTCGTGCATTCGAGCAAAATTAAAATCTGGCAAAGGAAACTTTCTTTTAACAATATTTTTGTGTGAGGACTATGCGGGGGATGAAAACATGTGTGCGGACACATTTAGAGGGAACATTGCCTACTACTAATTACAATCAATGTTGGTTACGATGTTTCGGAGGTATCGTTATTTCAAGCCAAATTTTCATAAAAATAAACGAATCACAACATTATTGTATGCAAAATCCCAACAACATTATACCGTGACAAAACCAGTGATTCACAACACAAGACCCGTGGTGCGCCACGCAATTTATTGCAGCTTAAATGAAAATGCGAAAACATTCCAGCATAACAACTAAATAGAGTCGTGATTCCCAACCGGGGATTTCGTGGAACCTTGGCGATCCGAAAGCTGTCAAAAAATAGCCAGAAACTAATTTGGTAATAGATAAATAATATGTAGTATAGGGTTATAAATTAATAAGATATCCTATATATCAGGGATGGCGAACTTTTTTACCTACGCGTGCCAAAATTTCTTTAAAATAGCTTGAAAATTACAATTGAATTCTTGATATTCTATCTTTTATCGTATTTTCAGCCGAAGGCATATCTTTTATTCTTTGAATATTTTGTTCCTTGTTTTAAAATTCTCAAAAGACATCGCGGAAGCATATAAACTACTCTTCTTTCGTATTATATTCTCCATCACTGAACGGTTTTCCATTTTAAGAGATTATGTTTTAGGCAAAATAACAAGCAATTATTATATTTGAATGACTGCCGATAATTAATTTCATAAGGTTTGTTGATTGAATATTTTTATTTTTAATTGCCTGATCCTAAGGACCGATCTATATTGTATATTTACATTAAATATAATGATTATTCTTGAAAATGATTTGCCTGCTATTTTTTATACAATGCGATTTGTCCTTTATGCATTAATTTCGTTTCCGTTTGCGCATCGATTGGTAAACATAATATGAAAAACCGAAGAAAATACACATTGCTATGTTGTCATTATTTTTTAATATTATGTAAGTAAGTAATTTATATACCTAGGTATTTATTTATAAAACTTTTTTTATAAAAAACACATTTTTAAAATATTAAATAGTAATGACTTTCTCTTCAAAATGAAACATTCGCGTGCAATGCAAAATCATCTCGCGTGCCATAGGTTCGCCATGCCTTCTATATATTATTTAAGTATTATTTACACATAATTTTTGAAAAAACTTCTGAGAAAGTATTTTAAAACCAATAGAAAAAATATTTTTGAAAAAGTGCAGGAATTGAACCTGCATCTCTCGGGTTTCGCGCCCGCGCACATATACTACTTTGCTAAAACTACCATACTTAATTACGACACATTTTAACCAATGACTCTTATAATACTCTCTGAAGCGTTTTTTCAATTGATCTACTATTGGCTATCGGCTGTTATATTTTAAATCAAATTAGGTATTACTTTACTAACCGACGTCACGGATCATTCCAAGATATTTTAGTGTTGTAGCTTCCTTGAACTTGCTAATAATTTTTAATCAATTACTTTTTTATTCAACGAATAATTTACAAAATTTAAGAATGTAACATCCTAATTATCCAACATACATAATTTTTGAAAACATTTCTGAGAAAATATATTAAAACCAATAGAAAAAATCATTTAGAACAGCCCGCAGGACTCGAACCTGCATCTCTCGGGTTTCGCGCCCACGCACATAGACATACCACTATGCTAGTGTTTTCAAAAATTATGTATGTTCAATAATTAGAATGTTACATTCTTAAATCTTGTGAATTATTTGTTGTTATTGTTTGTTTGTTATAATAATTGTTTGTTAAAAATATATATTATAGTTGCTCTAAAAAGCCTAATCAGCAAAATTTCAAACCGCCAAATGGTCATTTGGTTAAAGGTTTTGTGTTAATTGTATTTTATACACCTTCAAATGCAAATCTTTATAAAGAATGTTCCATGTACCATAAGAGAGTCTAAGTTCTTGAGAACGACGTGTAATCGATTGTTCTAGATTTTCATTCAGAACATCAATATTTTCAGCAGTTCTTTTGCGTTTTTTGACGGGTTGGATTCTTAGCATTATAAACATTAGCGTTTGTCTCGAATTTTCAAATTAAATTACGAATAGTAACTCGTAGAATCTGTATGTCGATTATTTTGACCATAAATTTGACGTAATGCTTGAAATGGATTACTCGAATAGATTCATTATTTTTAATATACCATTTCTTTATTCAATGTAAAATTTTGAGAATGTAACATTCGATAACTTGAAATGTACATAACTTCAAGTTATGTATGTTCAATATAGGGAATATTACATTCTCAAAATCTTGTGAATTATTCATTGAATAAAAGAAATGGTTTATTAAAAATTGTTAGCAATTTCAAGCAGACGTTATATAAAACAGTTGGCGAGAGCCGGGCATCGGTTAGTAATTAAGGTAATTAATATTCCTTGATTTAATACACAAAACCCGATAGTCAATAATAACGCAATTTGATAAGCATTTCATGTATGACGTACTAGTTTAAATTGTTGTAATTAAATAGGAGGCTCGTAGCATAATTGGTTAATCCACAGATTAGCTCGACACCAATGGTTATACGGGTTCAAATCCTGTCGGGTTTCGTATTTTTTTTAAATATGATTTTTTTTCTAATGGGTAGATATATGTATAATATCTGAGGTGTTTTCAAGTTATGTATGTTCAGATTCATTATTGCTGTACGACTGTGTATTTTTCCATGATGATTTGCCAAACAATACTGAACACAAATGTCAATTTTGGTAGGAATCAGAAAAAATGTTTTAAAAATCTATAGTACCTACCTACTAATAATGTATGTACCTACTAATCTAAGGAGTGAACATGTATGTACTAAGAAGAACAGAATTTGGTTGCAGTTTGACATAGCGTTTTTTGGCATTACCTACCCCTTTACTGCATAGTGTCGCAAATTTGCGACATTTCAAACTATTTCGATATAGCCAATGCCATCTGTGTAAATTATCAAATAATACCTTTTTCGATGCCTAGAAAACTGTTTTACCATAAACATCCTACTTTACCAATTTTGTTTGGACATTTCAAGAAATAAAGCATTTCTGCATTATAGTCTCTGCATTTCTGCTTTGACAGTTGACGAATTCGTACGCACGCGAAAATCCGCATTTGTAAATAAATAAAAAAAAATGTACAGAAGATTGAAATTGGTTGAATAAAAATATCTACACATCAAATAAGGTTTGTCCATTAGTTTTTTATAATTGTTATCATTTGGTTTTGTATTTTGTCATACTGAAATGAAGGATTTCCTAATATCGACACCACGCAGTAACATACAAAATTTAATGGAATTTTCGAAAAAAAAAATATTATTTTTTCTTCATTCACAAGGCATTTTAACACCAAGAAAAAATTAAAATTTTCAAAAAAAAAATCATGCAGTAAAGGGCTACTATTCTCATTTCGATGCCAGCCACGCATTTGCCTTTATTAGATTTTTTGTTTATTAAATTTGTAATGCCGGCTAACGTTAATTCAGCGGAAAGTATCGGTGTCATGTCCTACACACATTTTTGTCTGGTCCTCGACATGCCACGATAAACAGTCGCGTCAGAAAAAAAACCAGTTCTGTTGTGTTTTTTTTTTGGGATATCCCAACACGTTTTTAGTTCACACTCGCATATACGCGCAAGTTAATAACAAACTATAAACAGGGTTGCCATAAATTTAGTTTGTCGCTTTATTCACTATTTATATTTCTTAATTAGGTAATTCAAATTCCATCGAATATTATTTCTATAAACCATTGTCGGTGGCGATAATTTTAAGTGAACTGTATTTGAGGACGTTTTGATTAGAATAGTTGACGTAAGGATATAGTCCAGGCACTAAACTGTTGATGGTAGAACTACTGGATGTCTGGAGCGCTACACCAGGTGCCGGGTTACTCACTCGCACACTACTCGTTTGATTAATGGTTTTTTTCACTCGCACGACGAGTCACCCTGTAATTGTTTTTTGATTTTATTATTGAGTTATTGTTGAGCTTGTAGCAGAATAAATAATTGGTGCTTTTTGACATAAATGATTAGAGGGATATTATAATCGGGAATGTTTGGTGGAAGTTTTGTAACAATATTGACACAAACTGTTGGTATTTTTATAATTATTATGTAGTTTTACAAGTGTTTTTGAAGAACACAAAAAGGAATTTTGAATAATTCAAATAATTTAATGTATTTTATTATATTTAATTTAAATCTTTTTTACTTATGTTTAATCGATCTTCGATATTGTTACCATACTGAATTACTTATGGATAGTTATTACATACTTACATCAATTCGCGTTATTTGTAGCAATCTGTTTGTATGTGAGTACATAATTATGTTTATAAATAATTTCTCTAGCAATGTAACTGTCTGAACTGTCAAAACTGTCTATCTCACTCTAAAATTTATCACAGCCAAGAGAAGTGCTGTTAAAACATAGCACTTATTGTAACAATTACAACTAACTTATTGTAATTATCGTTACAATAAGTGCTAATACTTGGATACTTTCCTATCCTAGATAGCGGCCGAAAGCAGTCTTGTGTATAGAATAGATGCGCAAGCAAACGTTACTTAACAAGTCAATGCCACTGACAAGTAGGTACAGCTAGAGTTGGGTTTCAGGAATTTCCCGACGGGAATTCTCGAGAAATTTTCGAGATTTTCAATCCCGAATCTCGAGAATTGAAATTTTTAACATTTCAGGAAATCCCGGATCTCGAGAATCTTTTCTCGGGAATCGGGATTTCTTCATTATAAAATATTAATTGAAAAACGATTTTTATATATGAAAAAAGTAGACAGAAAACATAAAACGTTCACAGACTGATCGGGGCATTTAACACAATTAAGCCACTTCGACTCAAAATGAGCGCAATTTTCCAACGTCAGGGAATTTTGTGTCTCAAAATCGTACACGATTGTCAGACGCAGCGATTGACAGTCTGTGTTTTTTGAAATTCCATTTTAATAAGTAATGTTTTGAATTATTTTTGTTTTCCTACTTCTATTTGTTTTTCTTCTTACATAAATAAAAAAATGGTACTGTTCAGTTAAAGCGGATACAGCGGAAAACGCATTTTGAAAATAGCCGATAAACTGGATTATTTGTTAGTTTAGGTTAGGTTAGGTTGGGTTAGGTTAAGTTAGGTTAGGTTAGGTTAGGTTTGGTTAGGTTAACCTAACAAATAATCAAGTTTATCGGCTATTTTCAAAATGCGTTTTCCGCTGTATCCGCTTTAACCGAACAGTACCAAAAAAATCATATTTTTTTGGAATTTGTCTGTTTTTACAGGTTTTTTTTAAATTTTCCGATATCTCGAGAATTCTCGAGAATTCTTTTCTGGAAATCCCGAATCTCGAGATTGAAATTTTCTCGGGAAATACCCAACTCTAGGTACAGTCAATTGGTAGCAAACAGAAACAATAGGTACAAACAAAATGGCCATATAAATACGCAATGAATGCAAATAATAAATTTTAATATAATTCATTTTTCATGCGATTTTTTTTCAGAAATAAATCCTTGCGGATTTGACAACCCTAGGTACAAGTAGAGCTTTCATATCGAAAGAAAGTCTCGATACTTGCATGTATCGGTATCAAATGATGCTTGTTTGTGAGGAATCTTTTTCCACAAAATACTCAAAATATCGGTGTAGGCATCGAAAAAAATATATCGGTGTATCTGTCAAAAGTATCCATATTTGTTTGACGGATCTAAAAACAAGTGCATAATGACTATTCTTAACCATTCACTTCTACTGGTGTATTTGGAATAAATTCATGCTCAAGTCATAAACATATTCAGCGTTCTTCGACTCTACCGATAACCAGTGGGATTCGCTCTTGAGAAAATTATAGTATTGCAAATTGCAACGTGTCAAGGAAATATGCGTGTTGTACTTACATAGCCCGGGAAAACCATATGGAGATGGAAACAGAAAATAATACGAGGTGAAAATAAATAAAGGGTTACATGTTAATTGTACGTAAAACATTTCACCGTGGCACAGTTCGCCGCGAGCGTTCTATCGGAAAGCGATGACTATATACTATACGGTCTCCAATTTTATTAGATTCAATATGAACGTTAATCCAATTTTCATAGCTGATTTAGGCAAAATTCATGAATTCAGGAATGAAAACCTAACCTAACCTAACAAATAATCCAATATATCGGCTATTTTCTAAATTTGTTTGCTGCTGGCTTCCTGTCAAGTGTAAACCGACAAGAGCCGTGTTTTATTTAGAAATGAATTTTAATTGTGTCAGTACTATACGACCCAAAGAGGTTGGACGGTCTTTAATATACGGCCATATATTTTCCATACAACATTTGACGGTGAACTGCATACGTACAAGTTTCCTGACACGGAAATAAAGGACTCCAAGCTGATGAAATTGAAGATCTTGGCATAAAAACATCAAATGTCCACTTTTTTCCATTTTCATTTTATTGCATTTCTATATTCCCTGTGTATGGTTACATACAACTGTGCAAAGATATATTTTTTAAAAAAATCGTAAGTCCCTCAAATCCGCTCTCAAAAATTTGCCACTTTTCTAAAAACAGCAATAGTCCAAGGAATTTTGTTTGAAAACAACAAAGGTCCAGTAGTTCCACACTTTTATCACCAGGCGGCGTTAGGCGTTAGTATACATTCCATACTTGTTAGTGCCTGACCTGTCAAAATTATCTTTCATTCGTTCAGTCATTGGCATTGCCATTTTATGAAGTTCCTTAACGATTGTTTGTATATTTTATCATGGAATGTAATAGGATACAGACATCCGAAACGCCTCGTAAGAGAAAAGTTAATAAAACCAAGCAAACATTAATAAAAACCGCCAAAATAAAGGGAAGTGATCATGTCAATCATGTTGGGAAACGACTCTCAAAAAAAGTTATCGGTGAAGATTGCAGGTAGGAATAATTATGTATTCATAACATATATTCAATTAAAAACTTATACATTATTAATACGTACTAAAATATTTACCATGCTGAATAGTTTGTGTGATTAAATTTAGTTCACAATGGCTGTGATTACTTTGAAGTTACCTACCTATGACTTCTTTCGAATGCAAAGCATTGTATTTACTATGTTGTTTTATGTAAATGTATGTATGATTGTAATAAAGTATATTATGTAGGATTGTACTTAATTGATTATTATGTTTCCAGGTGCAAGAGGTTTCATTGTTTTACAAAAATAAATGAAGATTTACGGAAAGAAATATTTGAGAATTTTTATGAAATGGATTCTAAAAATCAACAAGATGGCTATATATCTGGATGTATAGAAGTAGTACCGATCAAGAGAAGACGTCCGAGAAAAAATACTCCGATAATAATAAATGATGTCAATGATCATGGTATATTCAAGCATTCAGCATCATATAAATATAAAGTGAGTATTCATTGAATTAATAAAAAATGTACATTCAAATTAGGCATTACACCTATTATACCTAATGATAATGTGTTTGAAAAACTAATTATTTTTTCTCTTTATTTACTTTAGATACGATCTACATCTGATGGTATTAACGAAGAAGTCTGTATGAAGGCATTTGTGGCAATACATGGTATTACGCATTCCCGGCTGCGACGTATTCAAGACAACATCACATTTTCGGGTTCGGCTCCTATGGACAAACGAGGAAAGCATCCAAATCGCCCAAGAGCAGTGCCTGAATCAGTGATTCAGTTGATTCACATTCATATACAATCATTTAAGGCACGTCAAAGTCATTATTCTTTCGCGAAAAATAAGAATGTTAGGTATCTTCCGGAAAATTTGACTATTATGAAAATGCACGAGATGTTTTTAAGTAAATACAGGCTTCAACTAAACTATGACACATACTACAGAGTATTTACAACTAGATATAATTTGTCATTTGGAGCTCCTCGAAGCGATACGTGTTCATACTGTGATTCAGTTACAACCAAACTGAAATTACCCGATCTCTCTGAAGATGAAAAACGTAAGATTGAGATAGATTATCAACTTCACCTGGCTAAAGCACAACAGTTTACTACAACGAAGCGAAGATTAAAAGAACTCGCAAGTGGTTCAAGTGATACCACAGTCATATCGTTTGATTTTATGCAAAATTTGCCTTTACCGAATATGGTAACAAATGCGGTATTTTATTCCAGACAGCTATGGTATTACATTTTTGGGATACATGACCTAGCCAGAAATGATGTATATATGTACACGTATCATGAAGGATTCGCCAAACGAGGTCAAAATGATGTAACATCTTTGTTACTACATTACATAAACCACCATCTGCCAGCAGGCACGAAAACATTGTATATTTTGAGTGACGGATGTGCTGGACAAAACAAAAATTTTGTTATGATTTGGTTTTGGTATATGGTGGTACATGTATTAAAAAAAATTGAACGAGTCATCCATATATTTCCTATCAGAGGGCACACATTTTTACCAAATGACGCTGACTTTCATTTGTTCAGCAGTGCAAGGAAAACAATCCTTGCAGACGTGCCAGAGGATTGGGATAAAGTTGTATTGGATGCCAGAAAAACTCCTGGGCCCTTTATTCTGGAGAAACCGGAGCAAAAAGATTTTTTAAATATTAAAGATACGTTAAAGCCTTACTTTAAGTCATCCTTCGGCAGAGATTTTCATCTTAGGCAAGTTAGAATGTACAAAATAGACAAGGATTGTAAGGGAGAAGTGCTTTGCAAACATCTCAGTTTCTCTGGACTGTGGGATAGATTCAATATAGTGAAAAGACATCAAATGCCAGTCACGATTGCATTTAAGCCAGCATATGATGGCTTAATTCCATTGAAAGGCGCAAAGAAAAAAGATATTTTAAAATTAACTAAGTATTTACAAAATCCAATAAATGCATCATTTTATGAAATTTGCCGTGTGACAATGATACAAATGATAACGTTGAAGAAGACAGTGAAGGTGTGAGTGATCAAGACTAATCAGTAGTAATATGCACATGATTGATTTTATTTTAAATATTTAATTGAAGATTTTTTTAAAACATGTAAGTACGTAGCTTAATAATTGGTTATGATGTGTCAAAGCCTTCTTAAATGTAGTATTATGATTAAAAAATAACAGAAATATATATTTTTTGTTTTATTTAATAAAATTATAATTTTATTCATACTATTTGCTTTTCCATGTTTTCAATTTTGTTATAAAAACGACAAAGGTCCAAAAATTGTGTAAAAACAGCAAATGTCACATTCATTTCTTTTTAAATATCTATTTAACAAACATCAATTTGATATTTTATTTACATACATACAGTGCATATAAGGCTCCTCCATGAATCTTCATTGTCAAATTATTAAAAATGTGTTTGACAACCAAGATATTATGTTTTTACCCTCTCCTGAAAAAAATGACCTTTGTGACATTTGCTGTTTTTATGCCAAGATCTTCAATTGCAATAAGCCTTAATTTATCGCTCGGCGAGAAGACAACCGTTGTACCGCAGTCATATTATTGTGATATTGTGGTACCTACAGAGAGTGAAGGGGGGTCGACTGTATCAAAAATACAATCAAGCACTCCCCTAAAAGAAAGTTTTATTTAAGTTAAATGATTAGAGTTATTCAAATATTTATTAAATAGATATGAAAAATTCATTATTTTTTCATATCAACGACGATCCCAAAAAGTAGAGCCTCGTAACGGAATAACTTATGCTGACAAACATTTTGGGGCTCTGTCAATGACATTCTAAAAATGTTAGCCTTGATCTCAAAAGTAACTCATTTTTGAATACATGAATGAATGTTTAATATTACCTATTACAGTTGTGTTCAAACTGTTCGCCACGAGATATTTCCGGGGGCGCTTCAGGCACGATTAAAATGATACGAGCGAGCACACAAAGTGGGGGTTTTACGGTCCGGACCCCGCCCCCCACAAACGGAAAAAACACCCTCAAATTATTTAGATACATGGACTATTGCGTCTTCTTATTCTTCTGTCAAACAGACCATGAGAAGGTCAGCCCCACTTGACTCAGCATTCTACGACACGCAAGACTTGTGGTATTCATAAATCGGTGTAACTTTCTAAGGCATTCAATGTTTGCTTAAAATATTCCGATGAGGCATGTGTAAAAGATAAGACGACGCGCGGACGATACAAACGGACACTCACAATCTTAGTAATAATTATGACTGTTAAGCTACGCGCATTTGATAACCACTAGAGTGTCTGAGTATAGGGAATGTATTTGCAAAAGGGCGTTATTTTGCAGTTGATTTTTTTTTTAATGGACCCCCCACACCACTTTTCTGTGTACGCGCCTTTAATGATAGATTCGTAATGCTCAACACGCTCAAGCTTTATCGCGAGCTTGCCTACGTAAACCGGATTGTATCGGGAAGCCCGTGTGTATGGACGGGAAAACTGTAGCTAGCGCAAACCGAAAAGCACTGTAAAAGTGTTCCATATTTATTTCACAAACTATACCGCACGTAAGTCGGTACCGTCTAGTCCTGCGCATAAGTTTCAGTGGCTGTTTTTAACAGGCGATAACACAATGTAAACTCCTGGGGCCTTATGTTGTAACTTACGAGTTGAAGTCGCCCAGTCGACATGACGTCATATGACATCATTGTGACGTACTACCGGAGTGATAATAGCATTCGAGAAATTAACGCTACTCAAATACTAGCGTTATTCATTGTCCCCATTCACAAATAGGTGTTTCAGCATAATAATATCTATGGTGAGCCGTGTGATTGGGCGGCTCGCCTCGATGCGTGTATTGAGATTACGTCACAATTACGTCAATAACATAAGGCCTCTGTTTCCTTATTCGAAGAACTAGGGACCGGGAAGAGTGAAGCAGTGAGCTATAGGGAGGCATTCATTTTGTTGATGATAATGATGATGATGCCAGCAATAATGATTTAATGAGTTACATATTATTGCTGTTCTACTCTGGTCGTATGGCGAATCTTGAATCGAAACGCGGCGGTCTATAACATCCGAACAATGCTGAGATGAAGTCACGATAAAATTCTTGGAAATTACTGCTGACTCCGGACTTGCCTCAAGGGCATTAATGAAACACGCGGGAATCCTCTTGAATAACATTACATTTTTCGTAAAGCCTAAATATTATACTATGTATATTGGTATTTTGGTAAGCATTTAATTATTTAAGACTGTTGAAACGGTATATCTATTATTTATTAAATATACCTACCTAGTCGTTTATTAAATAAACCGTAGCACATGGCTCGAAATGATCGGAGCTCACCGAAGCGCTGTTCCTGTTCGTAAAATCGGAAAAATTATAGCTCCAGCGGCCCTATGTTAGAACTTGCGAGTCCAAGCTTCCCGGTCGACATGACGTCATATGACATCATTGTGACGTACTACCGGAGTGAAAATAGCACTCGAGAAAATAACGCTACTCAGACAGCGGCGCTATTCATTGTCACCATACACATATAGGTGTTTCAACGTAATAATATCTACGGTGAGCACTGCGCGCTGGGCGGCATGCCTCGAGCGTGTATTGGCTGACGTCACAATTACGTCATGTCGTCTGGTGCCACACGAGTCGTTAGTTAGGAAATCGCGGTGCATCTCGTGGATAACATAATTTGACCGTCTGAGCTAGATATGGCATATAACAAAAAAACTAACACTTATTTTTTATAAAATACACATAAAATTTGATAACTATATCTTCAAAAAATTCTCGAGCGCTCCGGTTCGTAAACTTTTCCATTTCGAGCGCTGCAGTAGCATACATATTTCGAAGGAAAGAAATATGAGGTCAAAAATCGTCACGAAATATCTTAAAATATCAGGCGAGCAACAGAGGGGGAGATTCGGGTTCGGACATTACGAAATTTATAATGGAATATTAATTCTTTTTCTTAACCAGATCCTCATTGATGAGAATTGTGACTCGGATGATTTGACTGTCGAACAGCCTTCGCAACTGGTTGGCTTCTCTCCTTTTGACAATCTACAACACGAAACTTCTGTAGGACGTATCGGTAGAACTCATGCATTAGTGCAACTATCAATGGCAGGTCTGGGAAAACCAAGTAGGTAGGATTTCTGTGGGAGCCCGCGAGCTTTAATCGTATTTATGAAAATAATATTATAATATAGTAAGTATTTCTTTTTTCTACATTTCAACGCCTTTTTTAAAATAAAATTTAAATCCTACATGAATTGCACTGTCGAGAAGAAATCTGCAAATTTTACAACACTCTTAATTCGTAATTAACTATTTTTTTTATTCAACGAATAATTCACAAGATTTAAGAATGTAACATTCTAATTATTGAACATACATAATTTTGAAAACACTTTTGAGAAAATAATTATAACGAAAAAAGTAAGACAACCCGCAGGAATCGAACCTGCATCTCTCGGGTATCGCGCCCATGCACATAAACCACTATGCTTAAGGTTGCAAACATGCATTCTTCTCATGAAATTTTTGGCTATTAAAGAATCATTTATTTTTTTTATTTTGAAATTAATCGCTATTAATTTTATATTCCTAATGACATCCTTTCATCCAAAAAGTTTGCCCAGACCTGATATAAGGCACCCAAAATTTTCTTTAATATTCTGACGCGACATGTCTAAAAAATAAGACAGCACGGATGACACAAACGGACACTAACAATCCTAATAATACATACACATTTTTTTAAATTATATAGAACCCATTATCCAATTATATAGAACCAATTACCTGTGTTGGATAGAGAAATAAGAGGTCAGAGTGGAGCTGGGTTATTCAATTTAATTCACAAAAAATATACCTATCCATCTTTCCAATGAGGCTACAACCCAAATCATACTTGCCTCTTTCATTCATTACCCTACATATGCCCACATAGTAAAAACGTACCTACACGATTTATTAAAATTTTCAAGTTTTAATACCTACAGAATCATTTTTAGCTGAGGTCAATTGAGGCCTTGTAGTCCAGTGCATAAGGCACTGTTCTTTCATTGGGGGGCTCTGAGTTAGACTCGGTTAGTTCACAATATTTATCTGATTTTCTCAAAGCTTGGGTGTTTGTGATTGTTTCTATTCTATTATTGAATACACTACTGTTTCACTACACTGTTGGCATTGGACCTCATGCCCTGTAGCCCTGTTGTAGTGTTAAAAAAAATCACTGTAAAAGCAGAAGTCGAATCAATACCTCTGAATTAATAAATTCATTCGGGAACATATGAGTTCCCATACAAAGTTTTCCAAATATCAATCTGCTTCTGACTATTATAAATCCATAGATTGCCTTTACAAGGATCCTCATTTTTAGCATAAAAATATTTGTGGAAAATCCCTGTAGAGAAAAATTAAATTCATTTACTATGTCCACCATATATGCAAGCTTAGCCACTGATTTCTCATCAAAATTGATTTTTTAATGGGCGACAACTTTACTATTTGCGTACCGGCAGGATATGTCTGCGAACCGCCAGTTGGGACACATTGAGCTAGACTATCGATTTCTGCTGTTTACTTGGAGTGTCAAATTGGAGGGAGAAACAAATGATTTACAATAAAAAAACACAAAAAATTCGTAGTTTTAGGTTTTTAATAATAATTTACAATAACAACAAAAATTATCAATTCCTCATAATATTTTTAATGGTATATACATGGGGTTGCTGCCAAAAGTTAGTAAGTCGATAATTTAGGTATTTAGAGTCTATATATCGTCTCTGTTCTGGCAGAACACACTAACTGGAGAATACTAGTTTTGAGTAATTTGACTTTGAAGTTGTTAAAATGTTTGAAATGGTCCATCATGTGAGTTTATTAAGTAATCGTAAAAAGGATGACTAATAAAGACTGTTTATAAATTAAGAAGGTTTCCGGACGGTAAAGTTTGAAATAAGGAACATTTTGGTATAACTAACTCAATATGTCATTTTTTCGAATGTGTCTTCTGCCAGAACAGTGACGATATTAGAAAAAAAAGTTGTCCGATATATAGAACATGCACATAAAGCACAAAGAAATTAGCATTATGCCTGATTTTAGAAGGCATGTCAAATTCAAATTGCAGTTACTATATAACATGATTTCATAACTTACCAACTTTCGGCAGTAAACCCAAGATATGTTTATTTTTTTTTTGTCATCGACAGGAAAGACAGTATTTAATACTAAAAATTAGATTAGAATACAGATAGATATTTTTACATTACCTATTATGTCTTAGATTATGTATTATTTTAAAATAAATTATTAAATCTATAAATTAAGATGGAATATAATTATTAATAGGTAATAGAAACATCTAGTGACAGAATTGCAAGACATGCAACTAAATACAATTTACAGAGAAAATACTATTTAAAAAACATGAGTTGTGGAAACAGCACAAATACAAAGACTTATCTAAATACATATGAAAATAGGACTGAACTTTAAATTAGTAGCAAGTAATATTGCACTGTAAATTCATTTGTAGCAAACTTCATACTATTATCACACATATTGTACGCATTTATCAAAAACTGCAAATAATTAAATACAAATTTAGAGTCATTCAATCAGTCAATTCCAGAAAGTATTTAGTGCACAGCTATCGTAAAGATAAACCGTGAAATTTGCATTTGTAAGGAATGGATGTTTATTGCTTTATTAATTACCACAAACATGATGGTTTTCGACACAATTTGTACAGCACCGTTTGACTTGTACTGCAACCAAATAGTAAATAACAACAATATTAAGATTATAATGTAAATGACGTGGTCTATGGAAGGATAGACTGCACCATCAATTTAGCGTACATGGCCTGTCAAATACTATAATTACAGTAGAACCTCGGTATAACGGACTAATGCGGGTGAGAGAGTGTCCGTTAAAGCCGAAAGTCCATTATATAAAAACACAAACAAAATCAGACACACCCGTTGTGAAGTAACGTTAATGTTCAATGTTGACGCGCTTCCTTTTGGTAATCCTGCTCTGAAAAAAGAATCAAGTTTTGTTTGCACTTTTGAAGTCTGCTGTTTTTTTCAACTCTCAAAAATTACGAAAATGCATGTAATACTTCGGCCCCTTAGGCGTAAAACCCACTTAATGGAGCGAATGGGGCTCTCGCGCGAAATTTCACAAGTGGCGTGTAAACCATCGAAAACACAACGTAATCAAATACGCCAGCGCACACTGGATTTGACGACGCTTTGTGCCCGCCTGCCCCATGAGTCACCGTTGGTGGCTTTTCAGCCGGACGAATTAACGAAAATACAACGTAGTCCATTCATTGAACACAGCGAGCAAAATCACGCTCTGGAAGCGTCGTCGTCGGGGAGAAGCCATTATTTAATAACAGAGAACTTATTACTTAGTTATTGCGTAATTACAAGCCCCGAGAAATAATATAATATTTTTATTGCTTTGTTATGAGACGCTGATAATAATAATTATTTTGTGCTTCTTGAGCCCCTTATTACATAGGTGAAGGGTAATGCGCGGGTGGGAGGGGGCCTACTCAGTAGTGAACGCACCGAACGCTTTTTTGGTGGGCTTTATGCCTTAGAGTCAAAGAAACGTATCTCGTTTTTCTCTACTTTACAGGAGACCCCAAACACAAGTAAATTTACATTCCACAGACATTAACAAGAAAGTGTTTGCAGGAGATACATATTGAATTTTTTGATAAGTTTCTTTGTCACTTAACATAATTTGTCATTTAATGTCCAGTACCATACATAACTCAAAATTGTTAAAAATTAAGATAGGTTTCTTTGACTCTAAGGGGCCAACTTATATCTGACAAATAGTCAAAAAATGTTATTAGATCGTCGAGATGTGATCTTTCCACTGATAACTTTGTTTTTAGGCGTGTTGTTTCTTCTTCCACGCTATCTTCACTTCCGTTCTCGATTTCCAAAATCATAACTTCACCTGCTATTTCACTTTCAGTCATGTCACCTTCATCAACTTCTAACCATTGTAAACTTATTAAGTGGAGTAATAAATGTATTCATTCACTTCATTCGCAACTGTATGAATTAGCAGCCAGCGTTGGCTGGCATGATGGCAGGATGGCATTACAACTCAAATTTGAGTGCGAAAGGTATTATAACGACTGTAGAAAGGAAAAAAAGGCATAACCCATAGTTTTTTCAAAATAGTTTTAATGCATAAAAACGTTGTACGCGACTAAATACATGTTGTGTCGAAAGGATGTAAACTGCAAATGTAGATTTAATTGAGCTAGGTAACATTAAAAAAAAGAAGGAAGCAACGTGGGAGAAACGAGTTAACCATCATTTTTTATGGTTTTTTTTTAAAATGAACTCAATAATTAATATCAGATTAGGGATATAAAACCAAATTATTAATTATCATGCATTATCATTATTAAGCAGTGGACTGGGTATGCAAAAACTTCAAAGAAGGAAATTTAGGAGAAATTCTAGGAGAGGTTCTGCAACAAAATGGATAATAAAAAACAAATTAGGATTTTACAATGGAATGCCAGAAGTATGAAGCAAAAAAAGAATGATATAGAACATTACTCAATAAGACAAAAAATAACAATAGCATTAATCTCAGAGACTTGGCTGAGGTCTGAATTAGACTATCTGAAATTCAATGATTACACGATGTAACGAAAATACAGAGGGGATGGATACGGAGGAGAGCGATTCTGGTGCATAAAACACTGGCGTCTGAAAGAAAGAAAGACGGAAGAGCTAGGCAAAATAATTATAAAGCTATTTAACAGAATAGGAGTGAGAACCTGATCGACGGATCCCCTTCTAAAGAAGAAGAGGCGATATGACAGCGAGTTGCAGTCAAAGCCTCGGTAAAATCACAAAACAAAAAAAAAAATGTCATATACATATTGCAGAGACATTGACTGTTGTCAAAGATAAATGCGGTGGCTATAAATTATGTCGCCATGATTCAACATGCCAACTTACACAATTTATTTTTGTATGCTACCAATCCTATGACTTTTTGAACAGACCTCGTATTTATTGTCATAGAATGAATTATTATTAATGTTGGCAAAATTAGTGGATAAAAACATAATTTTGAAACTCACTTATTATGAATACTTTTTTAAACAAGGTATACACATAATATGTCAAAATAAAATATATTTTTCCAAAAACGGATAGCTATGTGTAAGATTTAAAAATAAAATAATATACTTACATAATTGGATGTTTAAATGTCCCTAGTACTAGATCCAAGCTCATTTAAATAATTTTGTGTTAGGACAGTTAGGCAACTATTTTATAAAATAGTAAAATTGAAAATAATACATTTTATATTGCAAAGCATTTCGGAATAAATATTAAAATTACATTTGAAAAAACTAATATTATAGGAATAGTTTTGAATAATAATATTGACAGGAAGTAAAATTCAGTAACTGGAATGGGTACAATGTTACATAAATTCATTTCTAAAATTATGTTATGGATGATGGTGACTAAATATTTTTATTGTATTTTTAATAAACTAGTAAACAGCTTTAAATTAAAAATACAATAAAAATTGAAATAGGTATTTATTAAATAATGTAAACTACAATTTCTGCTCCAAGATGGAGTAAATTACCCCAGTCTATTTTGTAAATCTCATAAATTCAAAATGACTTTGTTTTCAAGAGACTAATTTAAAAAAATAGAATTTGAAATAAAAATAACAGCCTCTGTATGCAAAATGATAATGATTCCCAGTGTCGTAGGCAGTAGGGGTAGGCAGATCACGTGTTACATAGGTGCGGCACATTATAAAGGGCAGCGAATAAAAGAATACAAATATTACAACTTTTGAGAGCAGTGGCGGCTTTCTATAAAGCAAACGATACAGTCGCTTTGTCTGAAAGTATTGATATCTAAGTTTAAAAAATAATCTAAGTTTAATAAATTGTAATATCGGTTTATTCCACAAACAATTTTTTTCCAAGGATGCCTTCAAACCACAAACCTTGATGTACGAGGGGAGTTCCATAAGTTCGTGGAATGGTGGTAAAAGTAGTAAGTATTGGGGTTAAAATTATTTTTTTATTGTTAAGTAATCCTTTTAGGTATACTTGAGCAATAAGTTGATTGTTCCATTAAATCGCTTCCAATATTCAAACAAAAGAAAGTCTATGATAATTTAAAAAATGTCAAATATTGAGCTTTGTGCAGTGATTAAATTCCTCACAAAACAGGGAAAAAGTGTGAAAACCATCCAAAATGAAATGAAATTGGTTTATGGTGTTCTTTGTTGTGGTAAAACCATATTTACAAATGGTCATGTTTATTTAAACAAGGTAGAGAGTCATTAGAAGATGGTGACCGTTGTGGAAGGCCAAGTGACATCACTACACATGAAATGCTATTAAAAATCGAAGATGCACTTATGGAAAAAGGTCGGCTAAAACTAAACGAAATCATCTACAATGCAATAATCTTCACCTCAAATAATTCCTCAATAAGAATCAATTACCTAATAAAAAAGTGAGATAGAATATTTCATGTCTCTCTTTCTCTAAGTGTATATTGTTATTACTTTAATTTGTTATAATCATTTACCTCCTTATTATAGGTGTAATCTGGAATTCGCATTACGCATGTGACAAATATTTGACCTATGATCATTAAGTGTGCAGTTTCAAACATATTTTCCAACTGTCATAGTTGATTGTGTCACCTATTGTTCAAACTACATATTGTAAATTGATATCTATTGAATTTTTCACTACTCATTGCGTTAGTTGTGAACTATAATGGTAACCGTTTCCCCTTTGCCCATCTGGCTAGCGGGGGCGCGAGCAATGATCCTAAAAGCAGCTGACACGGATGGTAAACCAAAAGCGGCAGTCCCGTCTGAGACGCGTGTGACAGCCCGTGGTACATGATGCGAAGAATCGGCACTCCTGAGAATAACACAAAATTTAAATTAAGGTTTATAGATCGTTTTTTGACATTTTTACAAGAATTAATTTAGAAATTTTCGTTATATTTACATAATTTGGAAATGCCTTATAAAAAAATACATGGTACTAGAAAAAAATATATGGTGCTAAACCAGAATCCAGCCAATGTGTTTTACCAATTAAGTCAACTACCTGATTATGATGAAATTAAATAAGAATCATGCAAATGATTCACTGGTAACTGCACTTCTCGAAGTTCGTTAATATAGGCTAGCGGCTTTTGTGATTTGAATCATGGTATTAAGGCTATGCCTCAGTTGAGGCACGGTCTAAAAAGATCGTGGCTAGGTGATGCGCGGATTGCGGGTGCAAATGACGCATGCCAAACGAAATATAATTTGTCAAATAAATCCAACATGCGTCCATTTAATGTTCTGTTTATTGTTCTATTAGTAACAATAATAATATATTCATTGACATGTTTTCTTTTTCAAGTAAATGGGTAACGTTTTTAGTCATCTTTACACGATTCAAGAATTAATACCCCCGTCGCCATCACGAAACAAATTGACGTGTTCCCAGCTCGATGTTCTTTCTCCGAATGCTAGCGAGTCCAAAATTTCGTCACGCCTATAGTTGAAAATTATTTGCCGTTTCACTGATGTATCGTCTTAATATTTGGTATGTATCTTGATTAATAGCCAACGTCATGATCTCTCTAAATTTTTGTCTTAACATTGGTAAAGCACATTGGTTGGAATTCAATGGATGCAGGTTCGAGTCCTGTCTGGCATCATGTTTTTCCAAGATTTTTTCTGGTAGGTATGTTTCTGAAGTGTTTTCAAATTATATGTGTTCAATAGAGAATGATGCATTCTTAAATCTTGTCAATAATTATTCGCTGAATAAAAAAATAGTTTATTACCTCAGAGTAATAATATAAAGAAAGTGGCTATTGTTCGACTCTCGCACAGTAGAACTTCAATTTTATTATTATTAACTTAACTATGAAGCGTTATTATTATAGTGCTATTAACCATCATATTGCTTCTCAGTATGACTACCAAATTTAAACAGCTACGAATATTTTCTACTAAATTAACTAAAAATAATTACCACTAACTTTATATTTAACACAAAAACAATAAATTTCAGCAACACATGCTCGCAGTTTTTAAATGAATGTTATCATTCAAATCAATATTTACCAGCGACGTTTCCTAAAAATATTTAATTCAGCCATATGGTTCATGTCACCTATGGTTCGTTTTTGTTTAGGCCTTATTGATCAGGTTTTATTACTGATCAATTTTCAAACACTTTTCATAGCTAATATAAAAACATATAAAATAACTTATTATAAAAAGCAATTTATTGCTTAAGGCTATACTTCAGCTGGGGCACGATCTAAAACGATCATGACTACGCGACGCGAAGATTGTGCAAACGACACCTGCAGAACAAAACATAATTTGTCATAAAAATTCAACATGCGTCCATATAATATTCTGTTTATTGTTCTATTAGTAACAATAATAATATATTCATTGACATGTTTTCTTTTTCAAGTAAATGGGTAACGTTTTTTAGTCATCTTTACACGATTTAAGAATTAATACTCCCGTCGCCATCACGAAACAAATTGACGTGTTCACAGCTCGACTTTCGCTTTCCAATTGCTAACGAGTCATAAATTTCGCCGCACCTATAGTTAAAAATTATTTGCCGTTTCACTGAAGTACCGTCTTAATAAATTCATGGTTATTTGAATAAACGAATTTTAAAAACTTATCAATACCATCTACAATTTGTATTCTTAGATCAATGAAAACAAATAAGTTTGTCTGACAAAGTTTAGTGTGCACTATTTATGTCGGATAACCATTGTTATTGTACACATCATTACTTTACCATGTCCGATCCTAATAAGATCACATGGGCTTCTGCACGGTGGATTTTTCGCAGATTTTGTTTTTACGAAAAATGGATGTTAGCCACTTTCTCAACATATTAGGTCCAAACTCTAACTCATACACAAATTGAAAAACAATATGTGTACTTGTCAGACCCAGGATTCGAACCTGGGACCCACAACGCTATAGGCCGACACTAGTGCGGCCATTGTGAGAAGTGGAACATGCTGTGAGATATCTTCGGACCCATCAATGACACAGTCAGGGTTGAGACAGCGATTCAACTACAATCTGTATACATGGTAAAATCTATCAAATTTGGTTGCATTGGATGATAAGTCATGGCCGAGCAGCTTAAGCGTTGGCTTGTAATGTCGTAGGTCCCAGGTTCGAATCCTGGGTCTGGCAAATACACAATTTATATTTTGGAAAATAGACAATCGCAAATTGAAAAAACGGTGTGTATTTACCACCCAGATTTCGTACTTGGGACCCACGATATTATAAATCGACGGATAAGCCGCTCGGCCATTGTCAGCGCGCATTCTTAGTTGTATGATAATTACCAAGAGTAAGTGATTTATGCGTCGAGCAGAAGACAATCGCAACTGTATCATGTGGGCTGAACTGTCTTGCGGCTGCCCAGAAGCTTAATCCACTGAACACAGCCTGGAGTATGACAACTGGAAAGGTAACAATAAAATTTTAATAAGTAAAAAATTTTATCATGTGACCCACCGAGAGCTACAACTCGAGTTGACCTGGTACAGAACATAATATCGACTACTTAATCTGCAAACCGGCTAACCCCACTTGGGCAAATTGTTCAGGAAGGAGAAAAAAATTAATAACTTAAGGGCGGACGTGCTCAGCGTGGGTCAAAATGGAGCTTTTTTTCTATTTTCAAAGCATGATCCTGGACATACCTTAAACGTTGTAGATAATCTATTTATATAATTTTGAAGCCTTATTATCCGTTAATTATTAATAAACGTAAAAAATCTTAACACCACTGCACATTTATGTACTGAAATATGACTATATTCTAAAACATTAGAGCGAGAGGCAGGTTTAAAAGAATACTATTTTATGTAATAAAAATACTTTATGCAGTCATCAAATGTTTAAAATAAATATAAAGGATAATAAGGCTTCAAAATTATATAAATAGATTATCTACAACGTTTAAGGTATGTCCAGGATCATGCTTTGAAAATAGAACAAAAGCTCCATTTTGACCTACGCTGAGCATGTCCCCCCTTAACTATCGTGCGGAATTTAATAACCCCAGAATTTTTTTTTACAAATAAGCTGGACTATGAATTAATACACTATTTTAGCTTCCCTTTTATATATAGTACGGAGTTGTTTTCTATTTACCATTAAGAAATTTGGCACCTGCAGTTGGCTGTCTTGTATGAAGAACAATGACGCATTATTTATTTATAGACTTAGGAGTTTGAAATTTTGTGTGAGCATAGAAAACATGCTTTATAACAAAATACCATCAAAATCTCATTTTTGGTTAAAAGTGCAGTTAGCTGGTTTGCAGATTATGCAGTCGATATTATGTCAATTACCCCAAATTAGGTAAACATGACGATTTAATTTTTGTTGTAAATAGTAAAGTTCAAAAAAAAAATACAAATAAATATGAACAACTGACAAAGTTCAGTAAGCACTATTCATGTCGGATCTTAACAGCCTACCTCCACCCTTCGTCACAGCAATATAGGATACGCTTTTAACTGAATTCCCATAGATTTGATGCATACAGAATTTCTAACAGACCGTTCATTCGTCGGCGTATTGATATTAAGCGGTATGCAGCCAATGAGGTATTGGCTGATTAGTATGGAGGAGTTTTCTGCCAATGAGTTTGTAAATAGCTATATTCCAGGTGAGCACAAACTGAGTGTTTTGTTTGTAAGGAAAAAATCAAACTTCATTGGTCACGCAAAATTATACCAATGTATGTCAACAACACAAGACGTTTTATGATAATATCCAAACAACATGTAACCAAGTAAATATGATAATATAAAAATAATGGGTATTTTTATAGATATTTACGCGCGTCAATATCATTTTATTCCCTACTCCAATTATAGTTTGTCAATTTATGGCTACGGCCGTATGTGCTACAACCACTGGGGAATGCCAAAAGAAATGGCGTATTTCAAAAAAACACTACCTTATTCTTAGGTCAATAATTATTATAAAGCAATCATTATTCATAAGATGTTTATCACACTTGAATGGTCAAAGACATAGCTTATAATAAATATCTTTAGAATTATCTTCAAATGTGTTAATCTTGCCGATTTTTTGAATAATAAAATGCCTAATTCTTGTCAAATTTGGGATCACAGAGATTATCAATATAATTTTTTATCGTGAATATTTTACAAAAATTATCTCGACATAAATTATACTAATGGTTTTATAAATGTGTTTAAAAATTAATAAAAGTAAAAAATCTTAACACCACTGCACAGTTATGTACCGAAATATGACTATATTCTAAAACATTAGAGCGAGAGGTTTAAAAGAATACTATTTTATGTAACAAAAATACTTTATGCAGTCATCAAATGTTTAAAATAACTATAAAGGATAATAAGGCTTCAAAATTATATAAATAGATTATCTACAACGTTTAAGGAGTGTCCAGGATTAGGGAATCCAATCCCGAGCCAAAATTCTGATCCCGGGATTTCGGGATTACAATTTGACAATCCCGGGATCCCGGGACTGGTCCCGGGATTGGGATTTTTTTCCAATGTTAATATAAAATTTTTATATTTACAAATAACATTGATAAAATCGGTCAAAAATAAATCTAGTATAATTTATACTATTTAAGACATTTATTGTTAATATTGTATACGTTAAATCTTGGAAATACACAAGTTTAATGAAGTAAATAATATTGTAATATAAATAATAATGTGAATTTAATATGAGATTGCTATTTCTAATAGTAAAGACATAATGAATAGATCAGCGAGATTTAAAATAGTAAAGCAAATAATCATGGCGTACTTATGGCCTTTCCGCTTCATAAATCTAATTAGTCAGCCAAATATGAAACTGCCGTAAAATGTATGATATCATGGTGATGAAGTTAAAAGTGCGAAGCATTGTTTTTTTACCAATCTTTCTCATTTTTAATAATCTATGTGAAAAAATAAAATGAATCGGCAACCTACACATCAAACTTCATTCAAACTCAGTTTATTTCTAATGTAGTTATTTTGTATTAAAAGTATTTTTTCTGTTATATTTTCCATAAAAATTGATAAAAAAATCAATCCCGAAATCCCGGGATTATGTTTATCAACCCCGGGATTCATAGGTATCGAAAATAGCTCGGGATCCCGGGATACCGGGATTCGGGATCCCGGGATTGGATTCCCTATCCAGGATCATGGTTTGAAAATACAATAAAAACTCAATTTTGACCTACGACGAGCATGTGGGCCGTTAATATTATAGAAAATTGTAATAAGCCTATTAAATATGTACCTACCTAAAACAACAGTCAGTAAAACATCGGAGGCGCTCAAAGCCATGTCGTGCTCGTAGAAAGCGTCGCAAAATGTTGTATAGATAACCAGCAAGAGAGCGAATTGCCCGATCAAGCCTGGAGTCGTGGAGGAGTTTCTGGACGGTGACACATTCGATATGGAGTACGACCGGCCGATGACTCTTCCAATTCCCAAAGGCAGCAGAACCGTGGCTGACAACTGGAGTACTGATTGCGTCAAAGGAACCACGGTCGTCGAGCCTAACTAGAAACATCATATAATCACACATATTTAATTATAATTTAAATAACGATATTAAAACCTCATAAACATATTATTATCTATAAGAAAAAAAATTGGACCAGGTGGGATTCTTTTGCACTCAATTTTCTTGCATACCAATCATTAAGTTACTGACACAAGCAAATCCCGGATATTTCTTTTACTAACCCATAATGACTTACAATGTTTTCAAATTATATCAACAGATGGCTACAATTTTTTATATTGAAACAAGGTATAATAATTAGATAATTAAAATAATTATTACTACGTAATTCAATTGACAGGGAGTCTAAATTATTGGCGAGACATTGTGAATAATTTTTAATTTGAATATTTTTTATTATCGTGAATAAGTAAATATATTATTAAATTTTTACTAATATAACAATGAAGTAAATTGATCCATGCAAGGAACAATGTAATAAATAGAATAAATGCTGTTTTTGGTTAAGTTATACCTACACATTAGGGACATTAAAAGACGGACAACTACAATTGTGCCAAAAGTATATAATTTAGAAAGAATGTAATAATTCATAAATAAACTATGAATAGTATTTATAATAAATACTCACTGAATTTCAGGTGCCTAGTAATAAAAACATAGAAGTTCTAAGATTTTTTACTTCAAATAGCTCTTATGTAAAATTACATTTTTGTTAATGTCCGAGTTTACATAGGGACCATCAATATATACCTACTGAATTCTTTTTAACGCTACAACTGACCATGAGTCAAATAAATGAATTAAATAAGTCAAGTATTTGTACCGAAAACAATAAAATGATGGGAGTCACAACCACTCCCAATAGAGATCCAACGACTGAATTGAAAATGGCCGCCGCTTCATTGCCTCCAGCAGCTCGAGTTAATATAACAGCCGAGGAAACAGGTGGCGGCATACATCCAACCGTTATCAGGCTGCAAAATAAACCGACAAATTTATTAATGATACATACTTACATTAAAAAAAAAACAGAACCATTAGAAAAGAGGACACATTACGCAAGGTATTTAGACCGAGATGCATAGACTAATTAACACTAATTAGCTGTTTTTCGGATCAACACTTAACATGAAATATTATCAGTCTTATTATATTATGCACATTGCTACTCATGTAAACAGATGCCGTATTAACCACTACACGAATTATTAGCATGTGATTAAACAAATATACGCATGAGAAGACATTAGGTATACCAATGGCAAAGGGTGGAGGTAGGCTATTAATATCCGCCATAAATAGTGCACACTAAACTTTGTCATACATATTTGTTTTCATTGAAATAAGACTACAATTTACAGATGTTGTTGGTTAGTTTTTCAAATTCAATGAAACCCTGCGAAAACGAAACCATAATAGATAATAGTCAAAAAATACTCGTTTATAAAATATCTAAAATTATTTAATTATATCATACATATACTTTTATAGATAGAATAATATTTTTTATCTATTATAGTTTGGTTAAGGTAGGGCTCAATGAATTTAAAAAAAAATAATCAACAATATGTGTAATAATATGTATTCTTAATCCAACCGAAACAAATAAGTATGAATGAAAAAGTGTGCACAATTATGTTGTATCGCCTAAAATATTCTAAAACTATTATGGTTTGCTTTAGGCAGGGTTTAATTGGTTTTTAAAAACTAACCAACACCATCTGTAAATTGCAGTCTTAGTACACATTGAAATGTCCATTATATTTTCTAAAGACTGTTTTTACAGTTACAGCAATTTGAGGTAGATTGAATCCAGCTCCGGACTTCTGTGGATCTAAAACTCAAATACATAAATCCTATCTCTTAGATTGTATGCTCTTATTCTTCGGTTATCAAGATCAGCAACACACCAAGAGATTGCTGTTCCGTATTTTGCTTCCCTTAACTCATTCACTGTAGACCAGTTAATTACTATTTAATTTTAACATGCTAATAGTATCTAATGGCAACGCACCAGTTGCGTTGGATGCACGGAATGAGTTAATATTCACTGAACATGACGGGTTTAGTATAATAATATATCTGACTCATTGCAGACATTGAATTTAAATAAAACTAACGTTGACAGGCTTGCTAAAAAGTTTATAGAGCTTATAAACATGACAATATCACCATAGTATGTTATCTTTGCAGACAGTCACAGTTGTTTATAGGGATTCTACCAGTGGCGAAGACTCCATACTAAGCGATTATTTAAAGCCTGCCTTCTTAAGAAAAATATTTTTTAATTTTATATTGACATATTAAATAATATAATCACATAGTAATATTCAATATGCCCAATGACATCTATCCTATAATTGTCATAATAATTTTACGATCTTTTCCACCTTTTCAATAAGTACCATTTATGACATGTCTCGAAGGTTTAAAAAAATACGCGACATCTCGTTTCGCTTCACATATTGTATGGATTACGTTCGCGTGAATCGAAAACTTTTTTTATATGAAGTTTGTTTCTCATAATTTCAAGACGTCTGCGGCAGCCCATATAAATTGGTAAGCTATTTAAGGAGCGCTTATATTTTACGTAAGTGCACATTTATTCAATATAATTTATAAGATAATTTAAAAAAATAATTTCTATGGGATTCAATCACGTATAAATATTGATTGTTGTTAAAAATAATAAATAAAATTTATCTCGTGATTTTTATTTGTCAGTTAGTTTATTCATAGACTAAGACAATTTATTCAGCCAATTATGTAAGTTGAAATCTGATACTGTATCTACTAGTCTGTGTTTTAAATATAGAAGTATTTTAAAATATCTAGTTTACGGGTTAAATTATAAATTGTTATGGAACAGATTCATAACAACGGATATTTTCAATATATTTTGAGCGTATCTTGCGTTTATATATAAGAAAATACATAATTCAAATTAATTGCTTAATTTTATACCATCAGTGAGCTTTTGAAATTTCATCGGTTTTTGTGTACCTACCTATTCATCGGTAGTTATGTCGGATTATCTTCTTATTTCCCGTAAATACATCTAACAAGTGTGCTTTCTCCACAGCCTACCTGTTTCCAAAAGTCACCCTTCGCCACTGGATTCTACACTTGAGTATTTGCAGCTTTCGACAATGATCTCAGTATCCGCAGCTTGGAACCATACGATAATGAGGGTCTAAATTAATGTATTATCTACGCGAAACTTAAAGACAATAAAAAATGTATACAAACCCTCGTAAGATCCATATGTTTACTCCGAAATACCAGAGACCAAACGTTAGTATTTGTATGAGTAGAGGAATAATTACAAATGTGAATATTTGTATGAACATGTGCAATTTATATTGCCTAAATACTATGTGTAGAGATTCGGTTTTCAAACTTAGTCCGGATAGAAAGAATATGACAGATACGGCACCATATTTAACTGTGTATTCGGGTTTCATAGGACCTAGAATAAAAGATACACAAATCAATATAACAGATTATATTTACATAGCACAATAACAGTTCGATCTATCACTTATACGTGCTGTAACCAATGACATATTAAAAAGACAACACATTTCATATCGGCGCGCACGAGAAATTATGCATGAAAGTCATTCACAGATGTATAGGTAGACGTTACGTGATCATATGACGTATCCATTTCCATTATGCGATACAAGCTTCAAGAATTTATAGTAATATCAACTTTATTGTAATGGCGTATTAGTGTCATTACTCATTACGTTAGAAACAGATTCTAGGTTACTTACAACTTCTCGGAGATTAGACGCATGTGAGCCCAGCGCATCACAGGCGTCTGTCCAATGGTTTCTGTCATTCGATTGCATTGAATAAACATTCATCAATATCTTAAAATGGCATTTTATCAATAATAAATAATACTGAAATGAAAAGTGATATCCCATCTTTCTTGGAGTGCTTAGTAGATTTTTTTTTACAATTTTTAACTAGGCACATTGGCATTTTGTAACACGATAATAATGGCGGAGTCGAAACCTGACAGTCAGAAATTTTGTATGAGCAGACCCAGCGGTGTCGCCAGACCGCTTGCAAGCAGAATGTTTATTTGAGCGTAGGATACCGATATTAAAATATGAATTTCGCCATCCGGCAGAACCGACACAAAGTGAGTGTCATTTTCTTTTCCAGATGATTCGTCCATATTAATGTCATTGGCTGTAATCATAACTGAGCCGTGTTATGTCAATGTAGATCAAGTGACGTATTTGCAAAACTGAGATAAATGGCATTAAAGTCTTGTCATTTCTTAAAACCGTTGTTCGCCAGCCTTCTCCGTAGCTTGGGTCCACCTAAATGCATCATCAATATGTTGAAAATACTTTATTAAAATGTCAATCATTCTTACCCCCTCTCGATCCTAGATATGGATTTAATACAGCAAGCAATATGCTTATGAGTATTCCTAACAAAAACCAGTGCGTTTTTAAATGATCCGCCAGGTTGACTCTTTTGCTTGCCATTTTGAAGTCTTACAGAAAATATCTCCCATTTGTAAATAAAAATAACAGATTGTACACGTATTACGCCACAAATGACTTTTTGAGGTTACGTTTGTTTATAAACACAGTTGTCAAAAAGAAACATCGCCGGTAAATAGTGTTGCCATTTTTTTAATACAATAATACCTAGTACATTTTCAAAAAAATGTCTAATTATTAAAAATTGATTGCAAAAAATACAGTAAACGCTGTTTACTGCAAATTGTTTTTGCCTACAGCGGAGTTTATTTTTTTATGTGTATTTTTTATATTTTTTTGTTTTTGAACAATCAATAGCCGGGTCTACAACACTCGGGACTTTTCCATACGTCTCACGAATTGAACTCAGGGCATGCGTTGTCGACCTTGAAATCGGTTTGAAAATGGCCGCCATTTTGTGATGAAAGTACTACGCACTGCGATCCGACCGGCTTGGATTTCTGTTCAACACCCCAGCAGCTTCGTATTTTTTCGGTAAGATTCGGGTCGTTCGTGCATTTGGCTGTCAGTTGCGTTGTCAATAAATGTATTTATTTGAGTCTATTTGATCATATTGGATGCATTTTAGAATTGGAATATTACGATTTTTTGCAAAATGTCGACTGAAATGATTACAATGGATTTTATTGAGAGTAAGGGCACATTGCGCATTATGGGATATAACGATAAAGACTAGGTATACGAACAAACTGAAGCGCAATGATGCCTACATATTATGGCAGGAAAATTTGGAATGTCAGTTTTAGGGGTAAAAATAAAATGTTTACGGTTCTACTTTTCCAAGGAGTACCATACAACAAAGGAAACAAAGAGTGGCGCTGGGGCTGACAACAAGCATGAACCCTCGTGGTTTGCATATGAGTCATATGGCATGTCGATAATAGGGGTTAAAAATAAAATTGAGAGCTTAAGTTCGTATTTTTCAAAGGAGCTCCACAAGATTAAGGAAACAACAAGGAGTGGAGCTGGGGCTACAGCAAAAATGAACCCTCGTGGTTCTCATACGAGTCACTGTTGTGTTGTATCGAATGGTATTCAATGACATATTGTACCTAGTATTGATGTGTCGTATTATGTAGGTATAACGCCCACGGTGGCCGCGCGGCTTAAGCGTTGGACTATTATGCAGTGGGTCCCAGGTTCAAATCCTGGGTCTGGCAAGTACACATATTATTTTTCAATTTGTGTGTGAGTCAGGGTAAGACCTAATAGGTAGTTTGAGCAAGTGGCTGACATCCATTTTGCCTTTGACATCCGTAAAGTTCTGAAAAAGGACGTTTTCATTCGATTCTGTTGCCCTCATTATTCCGAACAGTAGTCAGAAAATATATTATATCATTAAATTTAAATCTCTTCAACTTAAATTGATGTAATTACAATATACCTAGTATAATTGTAATATTTATTTTGACAATCAGAATTATTCGTATGACGTTCGGGCATAGAATATTTTATTTGCGAGGGTGAATATCCATACAAGAATAAATATCATTAATGTAATACAAAGTGCACCGATAGATGGCACTAAACTAGTTCCATGACTGTTTTGTCGTTAGGACACACTCAATTAAGCTTATTTATTACAAATATGATTGTGATAATAAGTTTAAAAAAATAACTAATATATTTAAGTATTTGTTATTCCAAATTTTACTGTTTTCTTTTAACTTTTTACACTCGTTTCCCGTACGCTCCGTGGTGGCGCTGTATTACCGTGAATAATTTTATTCATCACCTGCGAATCTATTTGGATGTATAATCTATGACTCAACGAAGTGTAAGCTGTGATGAACGAATGTAGACAGTAAAACGGATTCATCTCCTCTGCGCATGCACAAAACTTCTCGGTGTAAAACCAGAATTTAAAAGTTGAAGAGGAAGTCGGCGTTGAAGTGACTAAATGGGGACGTAGCTAATTGGAACATACCTTCTTTCAGAAACGCATGTAAGCAATCGTAGATGTCAGTACTAATCTTTTTTTGAAATATTGAGATGGCTTGAAAGCCTAATGTGAGATCTTTTTTTAGATTTTCCATTAGGTAGCAATTATTTTCACCACCTTCGGCAGTTTCCATTTTCCATAATAATTATGTTAACACGATCCATATAGTATTCCCAACACTTACCATAATATATATTTTTTTAATTGAAACTTTTACGTGCAGCAGTGTTGCCAACCGTACTATAATTATAGTATCTGTACTATAATTTTGGTCTGTACTATAATTTTGGTCTGTGTACCATGTACGATATAAAACAGGTATAGTACGCCCAAAATACAATAATTTTGATTATCGGAAAAAATATGTAAAACGTAGGTACTAAAATTTCGATAAATTGGTGCAAAGTAGGTACTATTATTTCTCAATATAAGAAGATTTATAGAACTTGGGAAAAAAATGCTTGAAAAACGTAAAAAAATCCCTTGACTTTGGTTTAAAATGAAATTTGTTGAATTTATCGTTAAGCATTTTTGGTTGGAAGAGGTACCTAAATAAAAAGGGGGCTCGGAGTTTCTCAAATTATCCGTTATTTTTTTCTGAGAATCAAATAAACCTATACATTTTCAACAGATCGCAACGCGTACTATATTTTCCCCCAAATACTATAATTTTGGAGGCTCTGTACTGTAATCCCACTTTGAAAAGATGGCAACACTGACGTGCAGTACCTACGACAAAATCGCCGATAGGGTGAATCCGGCTAATGTGTAACGAAAAACCAAGTCAATAAATTGAATGAAAAATTAAAAAAAAATGCCTCTAGCAGCTCGAACCACCAACCTTTTTCCTTTAGCCGAACGCGCTGCCCATTACGCCACATTCATTTATAAAACTTAACAATAATATGTCCTATCTTCTTCTTCGTCGAGGCCTCATGACTGAGGATCGTGACACGGATGATTTGGTCATCTGACAGTCTTCTCCACCGCTTGTCTCCACCCACAGAACACGTTTTTTTGAAGCAGGGTACTTAAAGACGGTCGGGCTGTAAACCAACCCAAGTATAATAGCCCTCAATATTAAATGCATTATAGACTTTAATGCATGTTATTAATATCATACAGATGTAGCTATTGAAAATAACATACTTATCGTCGTCTAAATGCGCGGAACTTGTAACTCCATATTGACCAACTTTACAGGGGGAAGAAAAAACTGTTTTAAAATAAAACGGACAGGTTTAGGAAAATTTTGAAAAAACACTATTAGTATTTTAATGTTATAAATGCGTAAATCTGGTCATTTTTACCAAACATTTATTAATAAAGAAGATACATGGTTAGTGAGGAGTTACATGGTTTGCTTTTGTTTTTTTGAGATTTGAGCTGGGAGTTACAATGTTTGAATTACAATAAACAGTACCAAGTTTGCTTACATTATGTTGGAAAATTAAATAAAATTGTATAAATAGGGGAAATAAGCATTGCATAAATGAACGAAAATAGATTTACATAATTAAAGTGTATTTAAGTTAGCTTTCAAATTGCAGATTAGTATATATTAAATTAGTAATAATCGGCCTCCATACTTGCTTTCAACGGCTGAAGGTATTTGTACTTATTTAATTTAATTTTAAGCCTTTAAGCTTTCTTTATATAGTTGAGGGAGGCTATCAAAGAATTTCGGTTGCATAATAGTAAGTACTTTAATTTATTTATCACTAAAACGCAGTTTGACATTAAAATTTCCATTAATTCCATCCATTATATTGCAGTGCTCGAATATTAGTTACGAATGTGTCTTCTAGTTTTCCTCCTGGTCGTATGGATTTGTAAAATTTTACATTATTTCTTTTGAAAAAATGATGCTACTCGTATAAATAAATGTGACATGTATGGCTTAGGTTTTTTCCTTAAACGCAGTTACATAATTAGCATGAACATATATTTTTTTAATTTCTCAACCTCTTCAATTACTGAGCGCACAGATCAACCTCAATTTGAGTATGGTCCTTCTCCATTTTTTATTATACAGTGGTGATATTACGTGGCATTGCAATATTTAATAAAGCATTAGCGCAGGGCTCGAAATGGACCGGAACGCACCGGAGCGCCGTTCCGGTTCATAAAATCCACAAAATTATCGCTCCGTCTCGTGGAAATAATAATTTGACCGTCTGAGCTAGATATTTAATATAAATAAAAAAAACACACTTATTTTTATAAATCACATTTACAATTAATGTAGCATAGTATAATATAGTTGATATTTTCGTAAAATTATCGAGCGCTCCGGTTCGTAAAATTTTCCATTTCGACCGCTGCATTAGCGAGTACCTACTACATATTTTTCTGATTTGTAGCTCCATCACTATACAGAATAATGGTTTTATAGTCGTCAGAAAGAGGTAGAAAAGGAAGAATAAATTGATTTATTACACTAGAAAGCTAATTTGTAGTAAGCCCACATTCGACTTCAATCACAGCAATGACCACCAATCGTTTTTGGTTGTAGAGGGTAAACTATGAATGCCAAGTTTTGTTTTAAAATATGCGCTGGAAACATTAGATTTTGGATATAACAAAACACATTGTAAGTCCATTGTAAACACATATTTTTCAGTAATTTTGTCAGATTCCTTTTCTCTTTTCTTGCTGAACAAGGTGTACAAGTCTATCTAAATTATTTGTTTTGTATGCCGTGCATACATCGCATTTATATATTTCTTACACTGAAATAGTTTTCAATTCAGGTATTCAAATTTCTGACTCAAACTCCCATACCTATGTTTAAAATGTTTATTTGTCCCTAAGGTCAAAATCAGTGTTTCTAAACTTTTTTACACTTGCGGACTACTGAAAATATCAGAGACGTTTTATGCACCGCTAACTCATAAAGAAAACATTATTTATAATATAATAGCGTACGATCGCAGTTGATTTTGTCACGTAAACCATTAATATGCTTTAAGAACAACAACAAAATGCTCAAACACTTGCAGGTGCACAGGTTTTGAAGGATTTTATTGAAATTTTTAGCATAGGCATTTGGACGCCAAAAATTCGCGGACCACCAGAAACTTTCTGAGGATCACTGGTTGAGAAACACTGGTCGAAAGTATACATTGGCATAATTAAATATACAACCAAACTTACTGCTTTCCATTTTCTTGGGCCATGTTTAATTAAATTTAATGTAAAGCAGAAATAATGATCGAGTTTGATACAAGGCAACATGCGTGGACTTTTTTGTATGACTTTACTGGAGTTACAAGATATGAAAACTGACAAATAACAGAGCCTGAGATACAAGGAATGAACAATGTGCTTTTGCTACAGTAAATATTTTTTGGAGTTACAATATATGAACAGATCGATGGACAATTAAATTTACTATAACACTGCATACTTAACTCATTTTAGGCCAAAAGTGGAGTTGGGCATTTTCGCCAAAGTTTGTACATTGCGTTTTTGGCATGTCCCATGACTTTGATTGATTTTTTCATAGTTATTATATTATAAAATATTGGGAAATTATGTATTTTTAACATGCAAATTTATTAATTTACTCTATTCGATCAGTTAAATACAACTATCTGACCTTTATATATTTTTAATTGATTATTTAGATCGAAAGGTAGTGTGTTTTTACCATGTCCCAACCCTAAATTCAAATAAACAAAGTCTGATTTCGTCATTAATTTTGAGTGTGTAAAATTAAATTCGTAGTGTCTTCAACAGCTTACATTATATATTTTTGGAAAATATATAGTTTTTCCGTAAATTTGTACCAATATTGAAAAAAAATATACGTTTAAAGTGTGTCCCAGGATATTTGAAAAAGTGGAACTCCACATTCCGTTACCACGATTTTAGCATGAAGGCAAAAAATTTCCACTATAAATATGTTTTTTTTTAATGTAGCAACACTTTTGTATAACACTGATCGCCATTTACAATTTAAAATGTTGGTGTGTGTCGGTATCGCTATCGAAACAGGTTGCTTTCTGGGTTTGTCATTTAAGAAGTTCCACTACTGTTACCACGATTTATAAGGTAAGAAATCACATATTTCTATTTCACATACTATACATATGGAGCTTATCTTTCATACTAGAGATATAATAAAACATATCGCAGGTTTAACAATAAAACTAAGCTAAATTTTGGCTTCAAACACTTCTGAAACAGAATCCGTTACTTCCATTCCGAAACTATATTGGTGGTAACGTATATGTGGAATGTAAAAGTAACGAAATGGAATGCATAAAGTTAGGTTTACAGTGTGTGTTTAGTTCTTCATAGATTATAAAAAGTTTTATTTTGTCTGTTCGTATGAAAAACAAAAATATTTTCATTAAAAAATATAGAAAATAACCTGACTATATAATAAAGATTTAAAAAGTATGTGATATGTCTGAATACGCAAAACTAGTGCAGATAAAAGTATGGAGATAAAAAAAAACAACAGAAGGAAAAGAAAAAACACCAGACTGAAATAATTGCGAGACAGGCACTGGCTCTGTCATACTCTTTCTGTTATATGCCACCAAAATTTTAAAACTTCTCCATACATTTTAGGCATAGAAATTTATAAAAATGTATGAAAAAGTATTTTTTTGTCACGTTTAACAGAAATGTGTACTCTATTAGATTTAATACCTGGAACTGTAGGTATTCGCGAAATGTCAGAAAAGTACGTCTTGATTACAATCAACCTGTATAGCTACATTTTATGTTGATGAATACAAGTAAATTTCAAGACAACATACAGTCCAACTTGGTTATTACGAGGAAGATGGGACCGACTGAATTTGCTTGTTATAAGCGTTACTCGTTATATCAGAGAATAGGTATTTTTAAATGAGCATGTCACATTACACAAAAAGTCGAAAATAAAGAATTTGGAAACCATCGTAAAAATCCCCGAAACGAGCATGGCATTCATAAACTACAAAAGAAGTTGTTTATTGTAATTAACGCTGGTCGGTACCTACGGACTTCACAAACCATGGATTTTTCAACCATATGCGTGGATACTTTTTTATTATTGTCGGCGAAACACCAATAAGGTAGGTACTTAGACACTTTACTAGTGTCATAAACGTAATCCGACCCCAGCGGCATCCTGTCTAATAGGATTATATTGCTTAGGGTCGAAATGTTTTAAAACGATCGACACATTAACAGTATTTTAGCTCGGTATATCAGATAAGTTGCTCGTTATAACAGTGAAAAAATTAAATGTATGGCGAAAATCATAAACCAAATGTCAACAAATGTTTCGTTATTACATCCGAGATCTTGCTATGTCCGAGATCGTAATAACCGAGTTCGACTGTAATTATTTTCGTAAAAGTTATATACTCCGTGCCGCGCTAGGAACTTGCGTCCGAATCCCTTGCTGATTTTTTTTTTCATATATTGTTAATTTGCTTAAAAATATTTTTTATCTGAGTAACAAATAATATAAATGCCAAATAAAAGTTATGGTAATTATAGTGTGTCAAAATTATTACCTACCTTATTTTACAAGTATTGTGAAATTTATTATAAAATATGTCTATTTTAGTGATTAAGTTTGATTTGTTTTGTTATTTTGACGCACGTTGAATATATATCTGTCTATCAAAAAATTCAAATAAATTTCATAAAAACAAAAATTTGTTTTTATGGTAACATGTAACTTTAGCTTTACAAATTACACTCCGTTACCATGTCGTTCCATTCCGAAAATGTCCCCAAAAAAGTTGAACGTTAACTATTTTTCATTTGATTATTAAATAACGAAACTTATTTATTTTTCCAATAAAATTTAGTAAAAGTGATTATTATCTTTAAAAAAATAGCAGAACGAACATTGATTGGTTTTTTCAAATACTAAAGGAAAAATTCTCTGCCATTATAGACATAGGGTAACGGAGGGGAACGAAATGTGCCCAAGAATTAAAATTCATTAATATTTTTTGACTATTTGTAGTTTTATTTTTAAGTGTATGGTTTTTTTTAATCTAATAGAGCTCTTTTAATTGATAAAAAGTGTCTCATTCATGTTTTAAAAGCTTAGTTTCGTAGTCACGGAACGGAAACTTATTATGCCCAATTTCATAATATAAATGATATAAATATTGTATTAATCAATATTTTGCTGAAAAATTGCTATCACCAATTCAGCAATAGAACAAGGAATCTGCTAGCTATATAAAAATGGTTAATTTGAGTGAAAAAATAATATTACCCAAACTTCAAACATGTACAAACTTTGGCGAAAATGCCCAGTTACAAGTTTCGCGCATTTAGGCGACGTTATTATTTTTTAACATAGTGTGTTTAAGTTTTTCCCATATTTTTTCTCACTAGACATCCGTAGTCTGTTATATACCACAGTCATAGCGTTAACCTTTTCCTATTCATTTTGTGTTCCCTGGCTCACCCATCTTGGCATTCAGGGTGGGCATGGCGCGCTCACAGAAAAATGGTATGGATGAATCCATTTCGAAAAAATATCCATAATAATTTATTATTGAATTTTAAAGCAAATGGAAGAGGGTGGGTTAACAGCAGGGCTCGAAATGGACCGGAGCGCACCGAAACGCCATTCCTGTTCGTGAAATCGGTAAAATTATCGCTCCGTCTCGTGGAAAAAAATAATTGACCATCTGAACAAGATAGGCCATTTAATAGAAATTCTAACACACTTATTTTTATGAAATACACATAAAATTTGATAACTATGTAAATTTCTTTTATTTTGTTAACTATCAATTCATGGCGGAACTGCATTGTATTGTTGTTTAATTAAATAAAACGCATTTTTTTATAGTGGAATAAAACTACAAAAAAAAATTTGCGTTTTATTAAATTAAACAACAAAACTATGTAAATACTTCAGAAAACGGTCGAGCGCTCCGGTTCGTAAACTTTTCCATTTCGAGCGCTGTGTTAAAGGTATTTGGGTATTACGGCTTGACGGCCATAAAATACCCTGCTTCAAAATATTGGTCCACGGCGATGGCTTTTACATTTCTATTAATTTATTAATAATGTTCTGTGACTTAAGCGTTTATTTTTTTTACTATTGAATCGTCTGAATAGGTAAACTCGCAGTTTGCAAAGCGCTGGATGATACACGGACGTGTGAAGTATTTTAATTATCGGATTCGGATGTTCGAAATACCGGGAAGTACACGACAAAAAGATAATCAGCTGATCAAGACCTGTTGCGGGACGGGGGGAACAGCCACTGTCTTTTACTCAGCGTTGCCATGTCTACTGAAATTTCAGTAGATCTACTGATTGGCAATATACTGAATCTACTGATATTTTCTGAAATCTACTGATATTTTTTCATTTCACAAAATTCCCACCAGCCGGGAAAAAAACTAGCCATTTTTGAAAACTTGGGAATCTGCGGCCCGCGAAAAATCAAGAAACCAAAAACCATGAAAAATAGGGAACCTGCGGCCCGCGGCGAAATATTTTCCCTAAAAAAAAACAAGCCGACTATGAAAATCTAGGAACCTGCGGCCCGCGGCGAAATATTTTCCCTAAAAAAAACAAGCCGACTATGAAAATCTGGGAACCTGCGGCCCGCGGCGAAATTTTTTTCCTAAAACAGAAATCTACTGATATTTTGTCGAATCTACTGCTACTATACTACACATTCTACTGAAATTAAAAATTTTGACTTGGCAACACTGCTTTTACACTTAGTGCTCGGCCGTAGTGAATTGGCGGGCGCGGCGCGGCGGCGTCTTGCGAAACTCAAACGTATAACCGTGCGCTACATGTCGCTACATGTGCGTACATATTGGATAATATGTAAGTTAAAGTTTAAAAAAGACTTTTCGGTTCATATGGTGTGAATGTAGGTGTAGAATGTACGCTTCATAACTTTGCACCCCGGCTCTAGGATGGAAATGATGTACCTACTTAATATATTTTATTTTTATTATGTTTATATTTTTTTATTAAGGAAAACAAACAGTTACATAGACTACAAATATGTATAAAATAGACTAGAAAAAGATATTGCAACAAGCAAAGTTTCCATATATATTATAATAATTATAGTTAATCATATTACAATTTAAATACAGAGAAATTAGATAAAGAGATAAATGAGAAAGAATATTGAATAATTATAGACAAAAAACCGAACCAAAAAATAGTACCTACTGACGTTCACCCCGGTCCTGGAATAGTTTTAAAGGTACTTTATCTTCAACCGGTCCTGCCCTCGGACCGATTAAGAACCTTTGTTTGGCTAGCTCGATACTATTCGGGGAGAGGGTGATCAACTAAAGTTCTTGATTGACACTTTTGGAATACACTCGATCATTATTATTTAACTTTATATTATTTAAGACCACTACCTAGCGATAGGTTGGCGCCTAGATCATTAATTGTCTGATTGTCTTTCAGATCGAACTTATTTTCGTAAATATTTACGTAAACGTCAAAGACAGCTGACTATCTGTCACTTCCCTTAGTATTAGATGTTTTTCATATAATGTTTCGTTAATTGTTTTTTTTTATTCTTAATTTAAATGAAAACTCCTTTTGGTAATTCAGTTCAAATTATTTATTAAATTATTCTCGATAAACAAATTTAATTTCTTTTTAATTAATTATAATCGACAATTATACACTTTAGTTTAATTTCGAATAATTGCATAATTATTTTATAAATCTTATTTAAATTAATTATTAAATAAAGTTAATCAATTATAATTATTTTATGTTTAATTAATGTACGATTACATACTTATAACTATGAGTCGCCGACCGTAAACTTTAAGAAGCTATGCTCTTTATATATTTATAATAGATCGCGAATGGATGACGCGTACTATGACGATATGTTTACTATATCATCTGACAGCCCGAACCACGTATCGTCTACGATGACGTTTCAACTCGTGACGCGTCGGGAGTAATCTTCGCGAACGAATTACTTCGCGAAAATAATTAAAACTATGTGAATTTGGTGCACCCTCAGGCACGACCTCACGGTGATATGAGAAAATCGACGACTGACTGTACATGAAATGCAGGACGTTATATAGACCCACAGCGGGAAAAACCCGAGATTTTGACGTCATTCGAAATATGAACCAATAGGAGATCGTTCTATCTCTCCACAGAGCTAATGGCCAAAGTTTCGGACCAATCATAGAAAAGCCGTTTATTTCCCGGCTTTTCCGGGAAATTATGATCCTTCAATAGAATAAAAATATATAATTAATTAATACCTATAGGCGGTACAAGTTTGATAACAATCGTGAAAGTCCTTATAGTGCTCTTGACACTTGTCCAAATATCTGTTAGTTCGTTTATCGAGCTAACGGAAAGGAAAAATGAAAATATTTTTGCTAAAAATGATACGCAACAGAGGCGTGAGTCATTAAAACTACCGACTGGCTACGTATTCGCAAAGAGAATGGCAGAAAACAAACTTGTCCGTTTCTTTTATGCAGAACTTTTGCGGGCTAATTACGGATAATCGGAAAGGGTTGCGATTAAAATTTATTCAATTATATTTATAGAACACTTCAACTTAAAGGTATAACATTAGTTTCAATCTAAATTTCCATGACAAGTCTTCATTTATTGAGTTTGAAAATTACCTATTTCGGGTAATTTAATATTGATCTGTCGGGGTTAATTGACAGATCTAAAGAATAATTTTTATTTGTAAATTAGGAGAGCAACCGAGCCCTTAGACTTACATTATCAGAATTTCCATTTTCGAAATTCCTTCATTTAACTTTTACAAAAGTAGGTACTTAAATTGGTACCCTTTTTACTACGATTCGAAATATTAATTTATTATTTAAATTGAGTGTGTGTAATCAGTACTTACAAAACGTAATCATTAGATTTTAAATACGACAATATTTGATATCATAATTTATTTATGTAAGTTATTTTACTTTGGTGTCGGCAAATAGATCGAGGCCAAATTTGAAAAAAATAAAATTTATTTTTATATAATTCAAAATCAGATTAAATACAAATGGACATTTATTTACAATGTTTAGCAAATGATATCCCATAAGTCGTTTACAATTTATTATCTATTTTTAACCTTAATTCTATACATTTCGATTACTTACATTCCACCTTATAAGACCGTTTGGTCCCCTTGAAAGAAAATTCATCCGTAATTCATTCTGAGGGGCTATAAGTCACTCAGATTGTACTACGGGACTCAATACACAATAACTATAGCTTTGTTTAGAGATAGGGCACGTATTTTCAAGTAAAATCGACAATCACGGTCGGATCGAAAAGTTGTGACGTCACTAATTTATTAAGGAAAAATGCCGGCTGAGGGCCTACATTTTGGGGCCGTGTCACTACCTTTATAACTATAAGTAAAATAAGTATACAATTTTATATGTGCGTTAAGAATTATTGAAATTTACAGATATTATTTTTACATAATATATATTTATTTAGTACTACATATTATATTAATACAAGTGAATATATATTTGTTATATATATTTGATATGATTTTATGCGACGTAATAAGGCAAAGAGGCGTATCAGTGTAGTGAAAAGTGCAACGCTATAAAACGTATACCTACTTTACATCACTTCGCACTATCTATGCTTTGTGAAAATAATACCATAAATACACCAGACGCACGCGGTAAGCTCATGATGGTTTGAGACACCCGCAACTCGCTCGTTTCCCGCGTCGTCCAACGATTGTCCGAATGCTACCGGCCGGTAATGTAATCGTCCATGCGCGGTAGGCCTTACCTTCAGTGCGAAGTTCGCACCCATGTTTCTTCCAATACTGCGCGCGCACTCTCGCGAAAATCGTTCAGTGGTTCAGTGACTGAACCACTGAACGATTTTCGCGAGAGTCTCAGTCATATAGTATATTAGTCTATGGTCTCAGTTCAAGTTTGACCAGCGTTGAGATTGTATAATGTTTACATCATTTTCTCCCGCGCTTTACCAACGCTTCGTATTCTTAATAATTATATTAGTAAAAGTGATGTGTGCTAATAATGTGTTAACAAGTATAGAGCAAGTGACTTATTATAATGACAATCTTAAAGTTACGTTGGAAAATAATGTTTATTCTATTAAGAATTTACCTGAAAATCCTGTCAGTGAAAATGTGAATTTGTTTTCAAAAAGTGTTGAGCAAGAATCATTGACAACGTTGGAATCGATACAGGTATTTTAAATAATAACGTGATTAGGAATTACGCAACTTGTTATCAGACAAATCACAACAGGTGATAATTTATTATTACTCACCCTCGATTTTGTACAAAATTAGCACTCATATTTAAAAAAAACATGTCGGTATTGTAATATTCAGGCCTTTTTGTCATGTAACGCGGTGGAACGGCGTTCTAGAACAGCTCTTTTTCGCAGTATTTTTAATGTTTCAAAATTAATTAGATGAAACAATGCTCGCGCTTACATAGTACAAGCTAATTTTCCTGAATCATCTTATATGAAAAGACATATCCTGAAAAACTATCGCGTTTGATATATGAATTGAATTCTAATACAATTTCTTCAAATTAATTTGAACGCGAATTTTCGCAATTGAATCTAGTTATTACTTCAATAAGAGCTTCGTTGAAGACCAAAAATCAAAGCTCGCAAGAGAAGCAGAAATCCTGAAAAATTAATGGCAAACATCGACAAAGTTGGCAGGTCAGTGCTTGTAAAATCCATAGGCGTACCTACATCAAATGTTTTGAAAATATTACTTATTAAATATTTTTAGGTTATTTTATTTATATAAGTTTAAACTATTTCAAATTCTAAGTGGTAATTCTTTTTCATCCTCGGAGAAATGAAACCTCAGTTGAAAATTTTCTTATAGGGATGAAACCGGTCCTGATTTATTAAATAAAGTGGATTTTAGTACAATTGTTTTTATAAAGTTTTATTTATATTATTAAAACTAGATTAAAACAATGTCCCTCCCCTCCACCAACAATAATTGACTATTAATTGAAAAGAATAAGATTGTTTTTGTTCAAGTTTTATTTATGTTCTGAAATCTTTTGTTATTTATTTTTTAACAACTGCTTAGTTCATTCTTTTTTTCATATCGATGGCATATTATATTATCTGAGTGCAAAACATATATGAAGCGTTCAAAACGTTAGCGGAATGTTTTAGTCCAGGGAAAGAATTTATATCGATCAGACAGACTACGGGAAACTATAGAATATTATACAAGAAAAATAATAACATCGATATGATTCGTCCATTTCCAGTTGCAAAAGGTTGCCGAGTGAAAGAAGTTATTGAATAAATTATTAACTAAGCATTACAGGCCACAATGGTAAACTGTACCTAGGTACTCTCCAATTCTATAAAAAAACATTCGATGAAAATAACTCCCGGAATAATTAACGAGATTCGGAGGACGTGAACTTAGGTGAAATAATATAAGATGACATTCTAGATGATATTATAGTATAGATTTTATTCCATTATTATTCTAAATACCTAATACATTGTAAAATATGTCGTATTCAGTCATACATTAATATCTCTGTCTCCCTGTATGTTTATGGTTTTGTGTTATTTTTTAATAACCAAAATATTTAATCAATTTAAAATTAGAGTATAATATTTTTTTTATGTAGGTACCAATTAAAATAGAAATCAATAAACATTTACGGTACTGTTCGGTTATATACTGTTTGGTTCGGTTTTTTTTATAATGATGTACTGCACTGGTAAATTTGAACTACTTCTGAAGCGTCAATTACATTGAGCTTTTTTATGAGCTGATTATTGGCAAATTTATAATCTGCCTGTAAATTCGCCCAGTGTAATCATCGAATAAGCTAATAAGCAGGTTGTAAACACTCCACCTAGAAAAGTTGAAAGCCGGTCAACTTTTCACACTACACGCCGGCGTGTGGGCTTACTGCGTCTGCGCAGTAGAGCGATGGTGGTGGAAAAACGAACTACTCATTTTGAAATTTACATTTGGAAACATTGTTATGGAGCGTAGCGACCTCCCGGTAAAAAAACGAACTACGTTCCGTCAAAATCGCTCGCTGGCTTGTGGCTTATCAGCGAATGGAAAGTTTTGTGTGTAATCATGAAATCGCAGTAGCTCAAGTAGCTGAACCGCCCGCTTTTAAATTCGCCAATAAGCAGCTCGTAAAAAAGCTCAATGTAATTGACGCTTTAGTAACGTCATTTACAATCGTTTGGGTTCAAATAAATACAGAACGTCACACAGCCTTAGTAATAAAGACAGAACTTTACTGTCTACTAGGTGAGTATCAAACGTAGCACTCTTCATTTTAAAAACTTGTATATTTAATTATTCACACCAATCAAAATTCTGAAATACGTATATTCTGTGTTGAATTTCTAATTTCTAAAAGTAGAAAAATATTTCATGCTATTATAAAACTCAAAAAGCCAACAAAACGTTTTTCGTCATTTTCTCGAAACGATGGATAACGCACAGTTCTACATATGATTCTATAGGTACGACTCATTTAATATGTGGTTGTGTAGTTGCATTGTTTGGTTAATGTTTGTTGATACACTGACTACCGTTAATTTTACTTCGAATACATACCATTTTAAAAACGCTACTATCGAGCGTCACACCGCCTCTAATCTTAGTGATAAATAAGGGGGGGGGGGCAAAGATCCTGGACTGGGGGCACGCTTCAAGATGTGGGGGCTATAACTTTAGTTGTTTATTTGTATTTGTCTAATTTTTTATGCGCTTTGTGGCTTAGGAAAAGTTGCTTTTAATGATATTTGATTATAATTTTCTTTAGTAGATTAGAAGTTTGCCATGAAGCGAGTTCCGGCACCTTTGTTTTAAAAAAAGCCCTGTGTAATAATAATAATAAACAGCAGAAAATTTTGATAATGCCAACACAATTCAAATTAAAATTAATTTGTTTACATACTTATAGTGCACTTTCATCTTTTATGGGGGTCTTGGTCTCATTTAAAAACGTCTTCTATTCTGGACGATTAATCGCCGACATTCTCCAGTTGCTTTGACTAAGCATTCTTAAATCTCTTGTGGCGCAGTCCAGCAATCTCAATTTTGGCCGTCCAAATCTTATTTTGAACTCGGGGGTTGAGTACATGGCCCCCACATCCTGAAGCGGGCTCCCAGGCTAGGATCTTTGGTGGGCCCCTCTACCTATCGCTAAGGATAAAGTCAGTTTGACGCTCTACGAATAAATTAAAATGCTATCTATAGTATCTATATATGATAATAAATAACCATTTTTTGCTTCCTTTCGCAATCGTAACAACACTAGAAAAAACTAAAAAAACTAGCACTTCATGCTTTGGTATTAGGACCTTCGGGCATATTACTATACAGAATAATGTTTTAATTACTTAAATCTTTAATTTCTTATATTGTATTTATTGTAAACACAATGTTATCTTTTTAATTTTAATTGAACTTGTATTTGTATTTGTTACCTTTCCATAAATAGATAAAACTGTTTTACCCTCACATTATTATTTGTATGACAATATTATTTACTCCATTAAACCTATGTATTTCCAAGATTGAACGTTCACAATAATTAATGTCTTAAATAGTATAAATTTAATTACTCTAGATTTATTTTTGACCGTTTTTATAATTTTTTTTGTATGCTTATATATAAAAATATTATTACTTAACTATCGAAAATATGCCAATCCCGGGACTACGGGATCGTCAAATTGTAATCCCGAAATCCCAGGATCAAAAAATTGGCTCGGGATTGGATTCCCTAGCTACGAGTGACTTCACACTTCTATTATGACATTCCACTACAATTTTTGGTTCATACAAATAAATGTATTACATTAAATACATGATTATAAATACTATGTGCAGGCTATTATTGGCAAAATAAGCCTTTAGTATATAGAGAGTATAATTAGTATAATAATGAAATTCGACTGCAATTTGAGCTAAGCAGATATTTGAATATAAAAATTACCAAATCAAAATTCCAATAGAAGGCGAATTTAATGAATTTGTTAGACTCACTACAAATTTATAAGACGGTTTTGTGTAGCTTTTTGTTTTAAAAAATAAAAGTTTAAACTAAAAGAGTATATACAATAAACTTTAATTAAAATAACTGATAATACTGACTATTTATATCGGCCAATGGGTAGCCATATAAAGCAAATTCTATCGGATGACAAATATTATGTTGGTGTTTATTGACCGTTTTAAATATTAAATTCACCTCTACCAATGCAACCATGCGTAGGTATAATCTTCCGATTCAAAAATAGAACTGCTTCAAAATTTTCTAATACGGAATGCTTCAATTTAGAGCCGAAATTCTTTGATTCACACAAAAGCGTCCAAGTAAACCTCAGAAAACGTAGCTACATTTTTGTATGTTAAAAATAGTGCATTAGCTAGATGCAAGATATTTTGTTATTATATTGCAGTTTGTAAATACCTACAATAGATAAAAAACACATCTAAAATCAATTAATACAAGTAGGTATTTATAAACTGAACCTTTTTAATACTTACGTCCTCAATAACCTTGATAGATAGGGGGTATTGATGCGTGTGATAGCTTATAGATAATACAAACTGTAGGGGAAGGGAAAAAAATTCTTTCAATATTGGTAACACTTGCTGCCCGCCATATACCATAGACGTTAGAGTATATTCAGAGCTGTCGAAATCAATGGAGTAAAGAACACGTCTGACCGAACTCTTTTTGACAATTTAGACAAGTTTTTTTCTAAATCTTTGGACTTCAATATCTGCTTTTTACATAACGGTGAGTGATTGCTGTATTTATTCAGTCTATATGTATATATTCAAGATTTATTTGCTGTTAGTAGTTGTTTTAATTTCGTTTGTATTTACCGTTTTAAATAAATAATTTTGATTTTACTAGTATTGGGGACACTTGATCACGTTTACTATGGGACACTAGATCCCTAGGGATCACATCTCCCATAGTTAGTTTCTATAGGCTATTGAGGCAGAATATATGGCCAGAGAACATAAAGGGGACAAAGAAAATATAATGGAAATCAGAAAAGCAAAAATAAGTTTAAAAACTAAGAAAAATTTGAAACAAATTCAAAATTCTTCGAGTTCATCGGAAGATGATGTACCCGTTCCTCCATCGCCTGATTCTCTTTACAACCTAAGTGACGAGTCCTCGAAGCTGATTTTTTAACAGAGTGCGAATCGGACGGCGATGATGACTTTGACGGTAGATGATTGGATAATTAATTGTCAACTTTATTTCACACAAAAAGAAGCTATGCTACAGCGTTACGTTGGGCAGATTCAGCAACAGACACAGCGCTCGAAATGGAGCAGAACGCACCGGAGCGCAGCTCCGGTTCGTGGATTCTTCAAAGACACCGTTCCGGCTCGTTGAATTCTTGAGGATACCGTTCCTTCTCGTGGAATCCTCGAGGACAGCGTGCCTTCTAAAATTCTCGAACCTCTTCAGAATATTTAATATAGCGTTCCGGTTCAGATTGTGTTGAAATTGAGGAACATGAATTGGTATATAAAAATATTAAAAAAAAAAATCAAAAAAAAAATTATATAAAAGTTTAAACAACAATTTTACAGATTGAGAATCCCTGCATTTTTGAATGGGCATGCACAATAATATGTTGATACAAATACGTGCAAGGCAAGTTTGTTCTTAGAAATGCATCTAGGTATATTTTTTTCTATCAATGGATTTCTATTTTTTTTTAAAGAAAGCCCCCTTTAGAATGTTAGATGTATGGCTCTCTTAGGTCTTCTGAATAAAACAATATGACATAATAGTATTTTATTTTATTCTCTAAGACAGTCTAACTAAGAAAATAGTATCTCTGCTGTTCAACAAGGTTTTTTTTACTTGCAGAAAAAACCACAAAAGAATTCATTTATGAAGGGTACTTTAAATAACGTACAATTATCCATACTGTCAGGATTGGTTTTTCAATTAAAACACATGGAATATGTAATTACATTGACATACTGTAAAAAATAATTTATTTGTTTGTTATACAAAAATAGTAAAATATGAATAGTATTATATAAGTGAATAATTAATTTACCTACGTGTAGGTATCTGCCAAGGTTTGGAATTTCGACTCTTTGGTGTCAACCATATAACTCAGCTGACTTGCGTATCGGGGGTTCCCAACCAGTTTTGATCTTGAGCACATTTGTAATCAATACGTGATGGAAAGTGGCCACAATATTTTTTTGAATGAAATGAGAGAAATTAATGAGACAGACAAATCCATAACTATCCGATTAACTTAGGATAAATAAATATAGATATAGGATAGCTTTTTAGCAGATAAATTTACATAGGTAGGCTTGACGTGTTCATAGTTTTGACTTTAGGCATATTAGAAAATCGAGCCCACTCATTGGTCAACCTTATATAGTTGTTAGGTGGTATGCAAAAAATATGGTTTCGCCCCATTGGTATGGAGTGGTATGCATACAAGGAGGTTTTAAATCGTGTAGGGGAAGTAAATTAAAATATCAGTGGTCTCTGTACGATTTTTTCGTATATGGGCTTCTTCTTTAGAGACATCGAGCAAATTTAAACTTCAATAGTGTCACCTATATCAAGCTGAGCTACTCTTATTTTTTTATTTTACTTTCATTACTTATGAATTGATTAAATGCGGCGGAAATACTTTGCAGTGAAAAAATAAGTAGGTACTTAGGTAAATAAATTTGAGAGGGACGGTAGGAACCATGAGAGACCTTTATCCAGCACTGGTTATTGATAATGTAATAATATGTATAAATTGTCGAAAAATCAATGACACCTTGTTAATACCATCAACCAGTGTTTTGCTAACATCTCCTCGTGTTCTGTGACTTCACTGACTTGTACTGTAGTACTATGGAGAGTATTGCAGGTATATTTCTCTAATTGCATTTTCATACAATCTCAGAAAATATATACCTAGGTATCCATATATTGTTGCATTGAGCAAATAATACATTGCAAAAATTCATGCCAGAAATGTTGACGAAATAAAAATAGGTAGATAGGTACATGGAAAAAAATTAAATAAAATCATCGAAGAATTCGGAAAATATATATAAAATATTTCCTTTAAATAACAATTTCAACATCAGAAACCTATTAGAATAAGTTATCTCACATGCCCACGTGGTGTAAATATTTTAATATTTTTTTCTAATATGTATCTATACTTCTGAGATTGTTTAAAATTATGCATATTTAATAAATAATGCTTCATTCGTAAATCTTGAGTATAACCAACTTTCCTAAAGTAATTTATTACGAAACATGTCCTTGCTTTTACACGTGCTTGTACACGATGGATTTTGATTTTTATTAAAAAATAGTTTACCTAACCATAATTTTTCAATTTGCGAAAAATCAGAGCTTTGAATAAAACAGCATGTATCTTGGTTTAACCAAAGTGTTTTCATCTACACTTAGTTACATTGACGAAACTAATGAGAAATTGCATTGGTTTGTCCATTACTTATATATTTTTATGTTTCCAACTCCAATTAGATTCATATAGGTATTTATATAAAATTTGTATACTTATTAATGTTAATATGAATTGTTTATTTTTTAGTAAATGACTTCGTAAACTTTACCACTGATTGTTATAGATATAGCCGATAGCGTATTGGGTGAAGATGATAATGAACATGATTTATAAAGTAGGTAGGTAGATACCTACATTATGTAAAACTAAGAGATATTTCTTATATAACAGATAATTCAACAGTATGTTCACATTTTTTTAAATTATAGAACGTTCCTGTTCGTGAAATTTTCTATTTCGAGCAGTGAACAGACAGCAAACAGATTTAAAGTAAAATTTGCCAGAAAACGTGACCTTTAACAGACATTTAAATGACCTGCAGAGTGCAGTCGAAAACATAGGTGATGTAGCGAGATATCAGATTGCAAAGAATCTACTTAAACCAATTTTTAAGTCTATGAGCAAGCGAATTCATTTTTCCGCAAGTCTCTTCACAATTTTAGTGTTGAATGATGTGCCTTGACTTAATTATTAAAAGCATAAATTATTATGTAGAGTTTAAGGTCAATAAAATATTTTCTTTTAATAACTAGAGGTATTATTTATGATTATGACTTGACAGGAGATTTGATTAGGATCCCCCCTAATCAAATCTCCCATATGTAGTGATCAAGTCACCCTCATTGGGGGTGACTTGATCACTTTTCCCTTATCGGACAATTTGTTAAATATATTTTTTTAAATCAGTTATCCTATCTTCAGTTATATTTTGTGAATTATAAACGAATATCTAGATAAATTTTGCAACTAATAGGTTATAAAGAATTACTACAATTACAGTAGGAGAAAAGTTATAACAAAAAATATAAAATGGGGATCAAGTCTCCCTCCCTTCCCCTATAGATAAAAAAACGCTCAATAAAACATTATCTATATAGATGCAGTCTATGTGATAATGATAAAAAAAAAGAATAATGATTAAATTAGCTGGAAAATTCACACTATCATTGCCTGAAGTTTAAAGACAATTATAATTGTAAATTCACTGAATCATTGAATCAGGTAAATTGATATTAGTGCAGTTATTGCCAAGTGAATGGATGGCAGTGGCGAAGGATGGAGGGAGGCTGTTACGATCCGACATAAATAGTGCGCACTAAACATTGTCAATCATACTTACTTGTTTTCCCTGAATTAATTAATAATACAATTTGCAGATGGTGCTGGTTAGTTTTTAAAATTCATTTAAACCCTGCCTAACCGAACCATAATAGTTTAAGTATGAAATGGGCAATCCGACACAAATATTGCACACTTTTTCAGTAATAATAATTATTTGTTTTCGTTGAATTAAGAATATAATGTATTACAGGTGGTGTTAGTTATTTTTTTTTTAAATCATTAAGCCCTGCCCAACCAAACCACGATAGATAAAAATTATTCTTCTATCTGTTAAATATCTAAAATTTGAAAAAAAAAAAAAAAAAACACTTTTGGATGCGACAAATCGCATTAACTCATACGTGAACACCCTTAGTTATACATTCGGGCCAGATCATTATAGATAGACTCAAAGTGCGGAGTGTCTGGGTATGGTGAATGTACCTGGAAAAGTGCGGTACATTGGGGGTTTAAGCGACGTGAAGCTATACGTAGCAGGCGAGATAAATGTGGAAGTCAGTGGCAAGTAGATTTTCGACCTTAAAAAAAATAAAAAAATCTTATGGATATTGGATTATTACCACATAACAGATTAATAAATAGAATTCCGATAGGCGATACCCCAATATACTACATTTTGAAGCAGGGTTTTGAATGTGTGAGTGTCCTACGAAAATGAAACACACATTATATAGACTTGTAATAGTGTGTGTTTCAACCTTCAAATGCATCTATATTGAATGAGCGTCAATGCATGCATTAAGAGCAGTTGTCAGAACGAAAGACAAGCTTAGAATTAGGTATTATTAACACGTGTTTAAGTTTATCACATATTTTTCCGCAATCGAGATCGGTTGCCTGTTACTACACACTCGTTAGGTATTTCAGTGCATAAACCGAGAGCAGTTGTCAGAATGAAGGACAAGCTAAGAATGATGTATTATTGACGGTTACATGTAAATTGTACGTAAAACATTGCACCGTGGAACAGTTCGCTGTAAGCTTTCGATCTGAAAGAGATGACTGTATGCTATACGGTCTCCAATTTTATTAGATTCAATATGTCCATTAATTCAATTTTCATAGCTGATTTTGGCAAAATTCATGAATTCTAGGATGAGAACCTAACCTTACAAATAGTCCAATATACTGGCTATTTTCAAAATTTGTTTGCTTCAAAGTGTAAACCGATAAGAACCATGTTTTATTTAGACATGAGTTTTATGTCAGTACCCAAAGAGGTTGGACTGTCTTAAATATGTGGTCATAAATTTCCGATATACAATTTCACGGTGAAGTGTAATACGGCGAACTACATACGTACAAGTTTAAGGACACCGACAATAACATTGTAATTTGAACATATACGTAAATATTATGAGTGAAAATGTGAGTGAACATTAATATGTATGCGGTAAATTCCAAATGATATACCTACTCGTTTTATAATATTATATTAAACGTAGTCGGTATTTCTTATAATATATTTTTTTTCAAATAATAATCATTAATGGTTATTAACATGTCAAATCATGAAGTATCCAGATACGATTCTCGACATGTGTTTAAGTTCATCCCATATTCTTCCATACTCGAGATCGGTTGCCTGTTACTCCACACCCGTTAGGTATTTCAGTGCATCTATTCTATACACAAAACTGCTGACGGCCGCTATCGGTGACTAGCGAGGATATTTTTTCATATTTTTGTATTGAAGTAAGTATTATAATTTTTACAATAAATTAGTTGTAATTGTTACAATAAGTGCTATGTTTTAACATCAACTCTCTTAGCCTTGCTAACTTTTAGAGCGAGATAGACAGTTTAGATGGTTAACTTATTGTAACAATAAAATTATAATACCTTAATACGAAATATGATACGAGTATACTGCTCTGGATAACAGCCGATAGCGGTCGATAGCAGTCTTGTGTATAGAATAGATGCGAAGTTCCCATTATGTGTTCCCTAGTTATTAGATACTCGTAGGTACTATGAGATGCGCATAGCATTGTCTTAGTTTTCTGATGCTGCTGTGTTGTATCTGTCGATAAACCATTAAAATTGCTTTGTTATTTTGCATTCGTGTGTTGTACCACAAGAGAGATGGAATGGTGAAATAAACAGCAATATTTAAAACACAACAACCTTCGCAACGGTTAGAGAAATTAACACCGCGAAGCATTTTGTTTACAAAAACTATAATAAGCGTCCACGTAATTACTGCACAATTTACACTTCTTAAGCATTCATTGTAAGTATCATAAATCATGATGGAAAATACAATCGTTATTTCAATAATTTAAATACAGTACGATCGCAGGGGATACGTTCTTGATACGGTCGCGATAAGCGAAATTTCGCTATCAACGGGGAATAGTGAAAAACAAAACAATTTAAAATATGAAAACTCTATAATATAAACTGGACACACATCAGATTAATAGATAGAATTCACATAGGCTATATCCAATAGCCTACATTTTGAAACAGGGTTTTGAATATGTTAGTGTCCTAATAAAATGAAATAAATACTATAGACATGCAATAGTATGGGCTGCTGCCATCAAATACACCAATATTGAATAAGCGTCAGTGCATAAACCGAGAGCAGCTTAAGAACGAAGGGCAAGGTAAGAATGACGTGTTCTTGACATGTGTTTAAGTTTATCCCATATTCTTCCACACTCGAGAACGGTTGCCCGTTATACCACTCCCGTTAGTTCAGTATTTTTAAATTACCACTAATTCTGTGTTCCCTGGCGGGACATGTCTCTCGACAGCCGCTAGACAAATGCCGTCATATGAATAAAATTTCATTCATAAAACTGACCTGTAACCTGAAAAAATAGCATTTATTTTATTCCGCGTTAAATAAATAAATACTTAGTGTTATTTATTGTTATAATTACATAAATATCTTTAGAAAAAACAATGCGAAAAATTCAGCGCTTGAAATGGATAATTTTACGAACCGGAGCGCTCGATAATTTTCCGAAAATATTAACATAGTTGCTTATTTTTTGTGTATTTTATAAAATTAAATTTGTTAGATTTTTTATATACTTATCATATTTTTTCACGAGACGGAGCGATATTTTGCCGGTTTCATGAACCGGAACAGCGCTCCGGTCCATTTCGAATCTTTTACCAAATATAATTAATATCGGTAGATTCAATAATAGAAACATATTATATTCTTGTTTTCCTGGCAAAAATATCATTTATGTACTTACTAAAATTTCAGTAGCACGTCAACTCTTGTCCTTCCACCAAGCATTGACAGTAAAGTTAATACCATTCAAGTGATTCATGACAACTACATAAACGTATGCCCGCAAAATGTTTTAAAAATACGTAGGCGGGTGCATACAAGCAGAGCAATAATAATTATTGTCTGCTGTGAAGAGGGCTAGTTTGGCTGACCTTCATATAGGTAGGTAGTAGGTACTATATTATAACATATTTCCTGGCGCGCACATAAGGTGGGGGGGGGGGGTTCGTGACCGCACCCCCCCTCAAAAAAAATACATATTATTTAAAAAAAAAACTTTCAACAAACTTTCGACATCTGTGTACCCCTTCTATAATTTTCATAACACTGAGTACCCCTCGTCAAAAAAAATGCAGATACTTATCTATATATATATACAATCAAAATATATTTATTTTTCCTTTTTAGTAAGTACATAAACAAAATAATAATAAACGAAAAATAAAACTCATTCATAGTAAAATATAAATAAAAGTTATATTATAAATACCTAACATTCATTGTAATCAATGAGAAGGATGAAATTATTTATGTTGAGACGACAAATCATCATAATTTGTTTCCCTGGTTATTAATTTTAATCTTAGATGCGGTTCCACATCCAAAAACCTGTTCCTTTTTTTGACTTGTCTACAAAATGCTGAAAATATAACTTCACATGTTATGGAGTTGGAAAAGGCAATATGTTTTCCGGGACATTCTCTGTTAAAACTGGATACACATGTTCCATTTGCAACCAGAATGATGTTAATGTACACTCCTTATATTTATTTTTAAAGAATCCGTCTGAAGCTAATTCCAACAATTCATCTATTTCAGCATGCGATAAGCCTTCTAGCATGGATATTGTATTATTGATATCGTATGAATGCTTGTTGCACCAAGCGCAGCCAAAGCCAGGTGCAGCGCGTACGCCCATCAAACTCTTCCCGTACCCCAGGGGGTACGCGTACCACACTTTGGAAAGCACTGTTAAGTGAATGATAAACTACTTTTTCTTCCTTTTCGCCAGAATCTCATAACTGAGGATCGTGACCTATATGACTGTCGAACAGCTTTCTCAGCTGGATGGCTCCACTCCACTTGCCAATCTACGATATACAAGGCTCGTAGAAATCATCTGGTGCATCCATTGTTTGCTTTAATATACGGCGTGTCTGTAGAGCAGACCATTTTAATCTTGCCGCATCCCTGGCTCTCTTGGGTATAATAAATGACCCTTGGTGTCAGTGCGGAAGTGAGATTGAAGATGTTAATCACGTTGTTTGGCAATGTCCTCTGTATGATACCCAGAGACAGCGACTTCTTGAAGATCTCAGTAAACAACAAAACAACAGTACCAATTGCCACTGGATGTTGCGATATTTTTGGCTCTATCAAGGCGTTCCAGTGTGTCCAAGTGTTTCTGAGTGAGTGTATGTAGAGCATACAAGTGTAAATTGTTTTTGTTTTTTTTTTCTCTCCTGTAAATTTAAATTGTGATAACTATATGAATAATTATTGTAATAATATGTATTAAAAGTGTATATGTAAACGTAAAGCTAAATAAGACTTAATTGAGACTTCGTAGCTTATTAATATATATATATATATATATATATATACATACGGCGTGTCTAAAATACAAAACAGCGGGGACAAAACAAACGGACGCTAAGTATCATATTAATTATGATCGTGAGGCTACGAGTTTATCGCTAGACTCAAAGTGACAGGGACTCGAACAAATTAATTAAACCTCACATCTTTCACTGTTCGAGTGAGTGCACTTGCCCTTTGAGATATCAGTCCGCATATTACTCAAGTATCTATGCCGTCCTACCTGTATTGCGAGAATTAGTGTAAGATGCCCGTAGCTTAATTGGAAAAGCATACTGGCGCGAATCCAGCAGAGATACGGGTTAAGTCCCGTCGGGTGTCGTATTTTTTTCTACAAAATGATTTTTTATAGTGCGTATATGCATGATATGTTTTCGAATCATGTAAGTATATTCAATATAATTGACTGTTACATTCTCAAATCTTGTGCCTTGTTCTTAGAATTAACGAAATCCGTAAACGTAATCCGATCCCGGCGGCATTGGTCTAGCTAACTGCCCGGTCGGACTTTATTCCTTAGCGTCGAGAATTTCGTTTTTAAACGATTGACACATTCATTAACAGTTTTGCTCGGTATACCCGAGAAGTAGCTCGTTATAAAAGTGAATAAATGTATGGAGAAAATCATAAACTAAAATGTCAACGAATGTTTCTGTCAACGAATGAAACTGATATTTTGCTATTTTCGTGATCGTAATAACCAAGTTCGACTGTATAGCTACCAATTTCCATAGATTATGTAATGTGCCAATTTGATTATATTAATTATTGAACATAATATATTATATTTGAAAACGCTTCTGAAAAATATATTATAACCAATAGAAAAAATCTTTTTTAAAAAAAATATGACACCCAGCAGGTTCGACCCTGCGTCTCTCGGGACTCGCGCCCACGCGCATCGGCCACATGCTATATGCATCTTATCTAAGTGCGACAAATTTTAACAAATATTTTTACAATACTATCTGAAGCGCTTTATAAATTGAGTTACCATTGGCAATCGAATCCCGAAGCGTTTTCAAATTATGTATGTTCAAAAAAAGAATGTTACATTCTTAAATCTTTCGAATTATTCGTTGAATAAAAAAAAATTAAGTATATTAACTATTTTTGCAAACAATGAAATGAATTTACATACATATATTTTTAAGAAATATAAAATGGCAAACAGAGATAATCACGTTGACTCACTAAACTTCGCCGCATGCAGTGAAAATATTTTTATTCGTGGATAAAAAAATAAGTACTTACATATTATATTTTTGTTTTTGTTTTTACAGAGTACGCTGTCGAGTAAAATACCAGTAGTCTACAAATGTTGCCCTCGTGGGCAAAATTTGTCGATGGAAGAAACAAACAGCACCACAGTTGGGCATGGAAACCTATCACAGGACTGTCGTGACACAGTGTTGGGGTTCAAACCACTGTTGTTTCACAGCAACGGGACATATGCCAAAGATATTGATTATGCTATTGACGTCGGAAATCCGTGCGAACATGGAAAGTAAGTATTTTTACAAACATATTAAGTATTCTTTAAGAAGTCGGCAGTACATTTTGTCAGGGATGTAACCAACGTTCACTATATTTTTTTTTATTGTGTATGCGGATCATCAACGCATCTGAGCAGTAGCTTGGTGTAACCCGGTGCGGCAAATTTACACCCCCTTCCCCAAAACACACGCATACAATTTTTCATTAAACATTATATTTTTAAGGTAAGTATTTATTAATTTCAGTGATTTTGTATAATAATAACAATAACATTAACAACAATAATTATTTTTGAAGTAAGTAAATAAAGAAAAAAAGTATTCGTTGATAAAATATATGAAATACCCACTAAAATTGCAGAACGTTTTTTTTAATATTTATATTAAATCTAAGAGCGCGATGCTCAATCGTCTGTCATAATTACAACAAAATTACAACATTAAATCTAGGTATATACCTATTTGTATGTTGGGTTGTTTTCGTTCGATATAAACGCTTTTATGCAAAATGAACATTTATAAAAAATGTGTTATTTTTCAACTACGTTCAAAAAATTCTTTTTCCGAATTTTTTCGCATTTCTATTGTACCTATTTTTTATATAGTATATGGTCAGGACCGGCTCTAGGCGATTCAACACCCCAGGCAAAGCGAAAACACTGGAAAGTAATTAATTTTATGAAAATTGTATAATATTCTTGGTAATACCCAATTGTTTGGTACTATATTACATTGGAGTCCAGCCGGTCAACCAATTTTTTGCACAATTTCAAACACAACACTTATTTGTTTGTCTCGACAAAAATATGACTAAAAATGTTATGAATTAGTGTATTTAAAATATAATATTATTATTATTTATTAATATAAATGAGTTTAATTCGGACACTAAAATAATGATATGTTTATACAATCGAGCAAAAGTTAAATCCAGCAAAGGAAACTTTCTTTTACACTCTTTTTGTATGAGGACTGTGCGGGGGATAAAAACATGTGTGCGGACACATTACAGGTAACATTGGATGTAACCATGATTTGCAGCGTAGAATACGTCTCTAGACTCTACTGATTTTTTGACTTACCCGTAACATCTAGATGTTATGAAATGAAACTAGAACAATATATTTGACATGTTATATAAATTTAGCACGTCAATCAGGATCTTTATATTTTCAATAAATTTCGACGAGATAAATCTATAAATAACAATAGTAGTCTTATTTCAATGAAAACAAATACGTTTGACTAACAAAGTTTAGTTTACACTATTTATGGCGGATCTTAACAGCCTACCTACACCCTTCGCCAATGCGAAAGCATAATGCCAAACACTCATTAGCCGCATTAGCGAGACGTAACTGTAGCCGTTCCAGATACTGTAACCAACACTAGATGCAAACTGATAATTATTTGGCGTCTAAAGTAGTTACTGTAAGTGCAACGGTCACAGTTACGGCTCGCTAATGGGGACTGGGATAACTGGACGCAAAGACAATTGGGCGTCGCGCCGTTGAATGAAATAAATAGACGCTTGTTACGATTTTATACAGAAAGAAGTATTTATCTACTACTTGGTAGTTGTAATTAATTTTGCTCTTAACACAATGTTTTTTTATTGCGGATTGAGAATTATTATCCCTGGGGCTTAATATGAAAACAACATTATATGCACAATTAAATCATTATTTACGTATGCATATTTAAATTCTCCACAACTATTAAATAATAATATAATATTTTTTTTTCGACCATGTCCGATCCTAATAGGATCATATGGGCTTCCACAGAGTAGAGGTTTGTATTAACAGATTTTCTGTTTGTTTACGAGAAATGGATGTCAGCCACTTGCTCAACCTATTAGGTCCATAACCTGACTCACACACAAATTGAAAAACAATATGTGTACTTGCCAGACCCAGGATTCGAACCTGAGACCCACGGCGTGATAGTCCAACGCTTAAGCCGCGCTGCCACCGTGGGTGTGATATAATAATTTAAATATAATTAATAATATTATATATATATATATATTTTAAAGTACGTATAATTCACGAATGTCTATTTGTTTTCGAATTTCATTTGATTGCGTGGCGCCCAGTTGTCCCGGTGCCAAATTGTCCTAATAAGTACGCGGCTTAAGTTGACGCTCTACAGAATCGGCCTTGAGAATTGAAAATATGATTTTTTTACATGTAGTCCATAGTAACTGGTCTACTAGTTAATATAAAAAGGTTGCCGCCAATGTGTGTCTCAATAAACTCCCTCCAAGTGAAGCTTGTGAAGTGAAGCTATGGGGTGACCAAAAAATAGTATTTTCTAATAAATGTTACTAGATTCAATATGTTTATCAGTTCTTTGGTGGGAAGTATTGCAACTGATTTGATGGATGTGATAACTTTTTTGATTATGTGTTAGCCACGATATAAACTTAATAATATATTAATAACTTTTTAACCTGAAATTATCCGAGAACTAAACATACGAAGGATGTTGAAATACATATTATCTACCTACATTTTTATTTCATGTGCTATCCAAAAAACATTACTAATGAATAGTGTTTATTTGTAATGTTTAGGACCTACGTATTAAAAATAATAAGTATTGTTTAATTCTAATGCATATTTTTTAAAACGTAGAATTTAGTGCCTAAAAATAATTATTAACATACAGTCACTGTACACATTATTTTTTTATTCGCCCATCCGACTGGCGGGCAAATAAAAGATGACGCCAGGGCTGTCGACGCAATTAATTATTTTGTACTTTTAAAATTTTATTTATAATTTATTTTATTTAAGTTTTGTGCATCTAATACCGGGTCCACACTGGCAACATGTCGCGCGACAACCTCGAATTTTACGATAATTATCATACTTATCGTAAAATTTAACGAGGTTGCCGGCGACATGTTGCCAATGTGGACCCGGCATAATATCCACTGTGGTTCACGTAGTGGAATGGACCTGTTGTTTCTGGGGTCAACTAATTCAAGAAGTAAACACCCATGATAGAACTTTTTCAGTTTTAGTTGCATTATATTCCAAAACTCATTTCCGATTTTATAAATGGAAATTTCTTGGTGTACATAGTAAACAAACCTACGAATAAAAAAGATAGGAAGGAACATACTGATTCATCGCCATAAAAACTAGCAAACAAATTCGCCATTTTGGAAAGCGACGACTTTGCGTAAACAAATATCGCGTGGTCTGCACGTGTGCGGTAAACTTAAATAGGTAATTTTGTGTATTTTATGTTTGTGTATCATGCATTGTTGGCCATATTTTTCGGCCTTTCTTGATTGCTGTGACACAATATGTTCCTTCTAGTCTTTTTTATTCATAGAAAAAAACAGTATGTTCTATTAATGTATTATGAATCTGTCATAAAATAATACACAATTAAAATATTTACAAATGGAAAAAAAACACATTTTCCAAGCTTTGAGCCGTGCTCACTCATGAATGTCATTCTTCATTTAGATAAGTATATACAAATTTTGATGTTATCTTGCAAATTAAACAGGTATCTGACCTTTTCACCATATTATACATGTACCTACATGCAAATGTAATGTTTTCAAATAATTGATATGGATTATAATATATCATCGTATTATTTTCTCGAAATCATAAACATACTATAATAGTATTTGAGTATCAACCTTTGCTCAATTTGAATTAGGTAATAACAATAAAATACCCGTAGATATATCAATAGTATGTTTGCTACGATATCCACCCAAGTTATCAGTATGTACTTGCACGGGTTTGATTAAAAACTATGATGAAATTAACATTTTAAAAATATTAATTCAAACATTATTTTGACAGCCCTGCTTTCTGATCGGCGGACACTTGCAGGGTGTTTATCAAATAATAATTTGTAAGACTGCAGACAATACCAATAACAATAATATTTTTTTTTTTTTTTAAATAAAATCTCCGATGATTAGTGATTTTTGCGAAAATATCGATTTAAATTAACGTCCTAACGACGCCGATGTGCTTTTTATACTAGATTATATTTCAATCTCCTTCTCTTGAGCCCCCTCTTAACATTATCAAAAATATAATGCAATTCACTAGAATCTTTCGTATTCATTTAATTGATATACATACTACTCTACCGCGCGTTGAGACGTTGGATCAAACCCAAATTCAGAAAGACGTAAATTTACTCGTGAATCACTTTGCAAAAGTCAGAATTCGCTTAGATTGGAAAGTGAATTCGCTTGGATTTATTTTGATATCTGATAAAAAATAATACGTACATGAAAAAAATGTAAATGATTCCAATTATATTCACGGCCTCCACAACTGAATAATATTATAATGCATTGTCCTTTAATTATAGTTTGTCATTTTATGGCTACGGCCGTATGTTGTAGCTTAACCACTAGGGAATGACAAATGAAATGGCGTATTTCAAAAAAACACTACCTTCTTCTTAGGTCAATAATTATTATAAAGCAATCATTATTCATAAGATTTTTATCACACTTGAATGGCCAAAGACATAGCTTATAATAAATATCTTTAGAATCATCTTCAAATGTGTTAATCTTGCCGATTTTTTGAATAATAAAATGCCTAATTCTTGTCAAATTTGGGATCACAGAGATTATCAAAATAATTTTTTATCGTGAATATTTTACAAAAATTATCTCGTAATAAATTATACTAATGGTTTTATAAATGCGTTTAAAAATTAATAAATGTAAAAAATCTTAACACCACTGCACAGTTCTGTACCGAAATATGACTATATTCTAAAACATTAGAGCGAGAGGTTTAAAAGAATACTATTTTATGTAACAAAAATACTTCATGCAGTCCTCAAATGTTTAAAATAACTATAAAGGATAATAAGGCTTTAAAATTATATAAATAGATTATCTACAACGTTTAAGGAGTGTCCAGGATCATGGTTTGAAAATACAATAAAAACTCAATTTTGACCTTTGACGAGCATGTCCCCCCTTAAGAAAAAATATTTATTTAACTGCATATTGACTTATTTATATAATCACTTGATTATAATATATTCTATAAAATAATTTATTTTGCCAATGAGAAATGCCGTATGTGTAGAAATGTATTACACACATCATTACAAAACAATCTGAGAAGGTTTTAAAAAACATACCACAGTGCGCCATCTGTCTCGACGTAAATAAAGGTCGGAGTATGTTTCAAATTATTCTCATTTTTTACATATGGACTTTACTTCACGTAGTCCCGCCCATTCTATCGAATTGTATGATCTAAGGTAAGCTCCGATCGCAGAGCCTAAAACTAAATAATTAATAATTAGATAATTAAAAAAAAAATTCTATGGTGTTTAATCGAATATTAATAAATATAGACTGTTTTTAAAAATAAAAAGAACTTTCATCTAATGATTTTTGATGTGTATTATTTTTTTGAAAAAATATGTACTTAATTTAAACTTATCGCTTAATTTTATGTCGTCAGTGAAGTTTCATTACATTAGTGTGTCGTTCCACGTCGTGTCCACGATAGCCGCGTGGCTTAAGCGCCGGTCTATAGTGTCGAGGGTCCCAGGTTCGAATCCTGGGTATGGGGTTGTGTATGAGTCAGAGTATGGACCTAATAGGTTGAGCAAGTGGCTGACACCCATTTCTCGTAAAAATAAAATCTGTTAATACAAACCTCCACTCTGTGGGGGCTTATATGATCCTATTAGGATCGGACATGGTCGAAAGAAAAATAAGTGTGTACCTATTCATTAGTAGTAATATCGAATTATCTTCTTATTTCTCGTAAGTATACTTGACAAGTGTGTTCTTTTTATCAGATCTCCACAGCCTACCTCTTTCGAAAAGTCACCCTTCGCCACTGGTATATACCATAATAATTATGTATAGTACGGGTGTTATAATTTTGGTCCGCGTATGACTATCTGATGTATCTTCTCACACGGTGGGAAGCGCGAGACGTGACGATGGACCGAGGGAAGTGGTGCAACTTGCCCTATGCCCCAATACTGGGGTGTGACAGGGCGAAGACATCGTGTCCGGAAACTTGTACCTACGCAGTTCGCCATATCACACTTCACCGTGAAATGTTGTATCGGAAATATATGGCCATACCTACCTATAAGTCCAACCTTTTTGGGTCGTATAGTACCTACTGACGTTAATTTTACGTCAGTACTATACGACCCAAAGAGGTTATCACCCTTATTTTTATGCACAGATTTTGTTATGCTTTGGGCAATAACTATTTTCCACTGAATTTGTGATAAATGTGCATCGTGCACTCCGCAGAGATGTAGAAATTTTTAACGATACATTATGTATTTTGTTTTTTCAATTCTATTTTATTGTTTAATTTGTATTCTTCTTGAATTGTCGTTTTTTTTTTTAATTTTATTTCTTTTTCCATGAAATTATTTTTGCAGTGTTTTTTTCTTTTTTCTTTACTAAGTTGATTTACCTGTACCCTTTATTCTAAATGTCATATTGTGAGCGTCTTGAATTAATAATTTGTTATGTGCTCAATGTGTCTTTTTTGTAAATTAATAATTTTTTTCAAATTTAAATATAATTTAATAACTGAGTGGCAGGTTTTAACACTTCGGAGGCCCCCTTTCAAATTTTCTCACTAATCGGTTGCGTCATGTTGCGTTGGGGAAACGCACCTTTGATTACAACACTTGATTGATGTGGCCATGGCCCCCACAAGGTGGGGGCTGACAGGGCTCTAGCCTAGGGGCCCGGGCTCAGAAAAGGCCCGGCGTGACAAGTTGACCGGATGAGTGAGATAAACACAGACCACAAACTTGCTCTTATAGTAAAAAAAGTCGCCTGCGGGGTTATTTTGCTTCAATAATTATTAATAATTTAAATATTTGATTGTACGATGCAATTTTTAACTGTGTGCCGATACTCGATAACTCCATAATACAAATGGTTGGGAAAATACAAAAACTCACCTTAATTTTACCGCGTACACCATGGAAAACACTAATGTAGCGCATCACACTGCCTTTACTCTTAGTGATAGGTAGGGGGACCCGCCAAACATCCTAGCCTGGGGGCACACTTCAAGATGTGGGTGCCATGGATGTGGTATTCCATGCTGTTTTTTGTCAAATCGAGTGCAATCAGTTTATAATTAGAGCAGGAACATGCTAAAAACGAAAAAACGACATGCGTTTTGAAACTGAATTTTTTCTTCATCCAATTTTGGGATCCATGGATACCGGACAATTTTCGATACCAATGAATAAACATAATCTCGAAAAAAAATATTATGTTAACGACATGTATGTACCTCCACATGTCACAGGTGGAATCGCCAGACGCTCACGGATAATATTGTTTTTACTGCCAAATACGCAATCGTAACAACATCAGAAAAATAATAAATCTGTTTATTTAAATAAATTTATGCCACGAAAAATTTCAAATAGAAAACATATATAATTTTGAAAACACTCACACAGAAAATAAAGCCAATAGAAAAGAATCTTTTTTTTTTTTTTTGAAAAAAGTAAGACACCCGGCAGGAATCTAACCTGCGTCTCTTGGGTATCGTGCTGTGTGCATTACCACTATGCTACGACTGCCATGCTTAATTGCGACAAATTTTATATGTTCAATAATTAGAATGGTAGGAACATTCTTAAAATCCTCTTAATTATGAATAAAAGAAATATGCAGTTAATATGAATAATGTTTTAATGGATGTAAAATGCATTAAAATCTAAACTCGATCATAACATAATATGGGGAAGTTAATGCATTTGTCATCAATAAAAACGTCATTTATTGCTTTTAATTATCTTTCGTTTTAAAATAATAACAATGAGAAATTTGAAAATGTCACGAATCGACAAAAAAATCACTCTTTTCAGATAGGTACTATCTAACCTGGACTCTTTTTAATTTCAATCAGTTCTAAGATCGCATTTCGACAGGAGGACACCCACGGATATTTAAGAATTTAAATTGCACATTCACAAGAAAGATGGTGATATAAATTCAATTTGGAAATACTATTTCGCATCTAGCTACAGCGAGCTACAGCTAAGTGTAAATAATTTCAAGCTAAAAAGAACTTTTTATCTTACTCGTACCACGTTTTTAAATTTTCTTTTGAATCATATAAACTTAATAATTCAATGTATTAATAAAAACTTTTTACTGTACTTGATAGAAATACTGAATAAATATTATAGAATACAGAAATGTCATTTTGACATTTCATATTGATTTCCATAGTGACGCACGTATATATTAATAATTTAGTTGGTAGGACCCCCTTAGCAACCAATAATAGTGAGTAGTAAATATTACTTTTAACGATTTTTTTCCGAAACATACAAAACAGAATTAACTGAAAATTAATTCAATTCTGCTTAAAGATGGCCAAAAGGTATTAAAATAATGCATTGTCGTCGTGTTCTGATATATTCTAAAAGTTTCAAATGTCTAGCTAGTCGGGAAGTTAGTTAAAAAATTTGTACTTCACAAGAAAAAATCTGTACCGGACAAATAAGAATACTAGCTTATAAAAACGTGGTAAAAATTGGCGGAGGAAGTGTTTAATGACGGCACTCATACTATTATATACTATTATTTACTTCATTGAACCTATACCTATATTTGCAAGATTAAATGTAGATACACAATATTAACAATAAATTAATGTCTTAAACAGTATAAATTATAAGTACCTACTAGAAATGTTTGACCGATTTTATCAATGTTGTTTGTTTATATAAAAATTTAATATTAACTATTGAAATAAATGCCAATTCCGGAATCAGTCCCGGGATCATCAAATTTTAATCCCGAAATCCCGGGATCAAAATTTTGGCTCGGGATTGGATTCCCTTGATAGGAGCCATTCGTTTAAACAAGTACTTAAGTATGTAGTTGCCAAAATAAGTAATCGGTAATCAATAACATGTCTTGTCTGTTCACGAATTAGTGATAAATGCATTATCACGATAACCAAAGGTGAAGATCAGGTAGTAGGTATACGATTGCTTCATTCTCTTGAGTCTTGAACATTGTTGAAAACTAGTTTTTTCCACGTCATATCATATTTATTTACAATGGACGAGGTTATACAAAAAGGACGTCAATCACCGTATTCTAAAAGTAATTAAATACACAGAATCAGTGGCGTCCCGTGGGATAGGCAGGTCACGCACTGCATAAGGGCGGCACATTATCAACACTGCCCAGAATAGCAGAGTTGTCACACGTATGCAAGTTTTTATTTCAAGGAATTTATTTTTAGGCGTGCCGTCGAAAACTTGTAGCGTGCCAAGTGTGGCATGAGTGCTACGTATTTGCCATCGCTGATATATACCTACCTAAATATCTGGCGCCAAAATTTAAAAGAGTTTGTTTTCCTTTAGACAGGTATGTTGAAAGTGAATCATTTTAATTAAAATATCAGTGTATATTATATTAATAATTATATTATTTTCCTCTATTATTATTCTTTAATTAAAAGGTCATTTTTCCTAACCGGTGAATCAATATTATTTAAATGAATATTTGAATTTGAAAACACACGAATACCTATCATTTAAAAATATGACTAATTTTATTTGCAAATTCTCAGAACACGATAAAATGTTTATATAGGTACCTATTAAAAAGTAAACAGACTGCATGCTAAAAATAAACATCTACATTAATGACGATTTACAGTATTTTTGACCCTCTCCATCTATCCTCACACTTTGTCAAAAAGTCTTTTTTCATTCCTATCTAAATTCGTTATTTTATTGATTTTCTGACGTCACATTTTTACAAATCATTATATACCGCTGCCCAGAAATTGCCACCAAACCAAATGCGCCCGTACCAGTGCTCGTCAATACCGCCCGGACAAATCCGCCTAGACAAAACCGCCCGCAAAAAATACAAAATACGAGGGTGGGTCAATAATTCCTTAGAAAAAAGCATTAAAACAGGTTTTATTTTTGTATTTTTTTTTTTATTTCTCAACATAATTTCCTTGGAGCTCAATACACTTGGTTAGACGTTTCTCAATTTTTTTAAACCGTCAGAAAAATAAGTTTTCGGAAGGTCCTCAAAATAAGCATTTGTCCGATCGATGACTTCTTCATTTGAAAAAAAACGTTGTCCACTTAGCCATTTTTTTAAGTTTGGGAAAAGGAAAAAGTCACTGGGGGCTAAATCTGGCGAATACGGTGGGTGGTCGACCAATTCGAACTTCGATTCTTCAATTTTAGCCATTGATCGTAAACATGTGTGAACACGGGCATTGTCCTGATGAAAGAGGATTTTTTCCTGTTTAAATGAGGCCGTTTTTCTTCAATTTTGTTTTTTAGCTGGTCCAATAAAGATGCATAATAATCCCCTGTTATTGTTTTTCCTTTTTCCAAATAGTCAACGAAAATAATTTCACGTGCATCCCAAAATACAGTAGCCATAACCTTACCAGCTGATTTTACGGTTTTCGCCTTCTTTGGACATGGTTTGCCTTCGCAATCCACTGCTTTGACTGTTCTTTCGTCTCGGGAGTATAGTGGTGTATCCATGTTTCATCTACAGTCACAAATCGACGAAAAAATTCATCCGGATTGCGTTGCATGAGCGACAACAGGGCTTTATAGGCCACCACCCTACTGCGTTTATTGTCGACTGTGAGCAAACGCGGCACCCATCTTGCAGAAATATTTTTCATGCCCAATTTGTCATGTAAAATAGAAATGACGCTACCTTTTGAGATCCCTGTAACCTCAATTATCTCACTCAACTTTAATCTTCGGTCACTTAACACCATATCGTGGATTTTATTGATCATTTCTGGTGTAGTCACCTCTACAGGACGTCCTGAGCGTGGTTCATCCTTTGTTGATGTACGACCACGTTTAAATTCATTTAACCAGTTATAAATAGTTGCAAGTGAAGGAGCAGATATGCCGTGAACTAAATCCAACTCATTTTTTATTTCCTTTGCTGTTAACCCTTTTATATTAAAATGTTTAATAACAACTCTAAACTTAATTTTCTCCATTTTCCATTTTTCCATTTTCCACAAGCAAATTTTTTTTTTAAATGTACGAGAAACACACAACAACCCGACCAATCTGATTGAAACTTCGCAGCATACTGAATCGGTAGTGCCGCTGCATGAAAACAAACCGCTTGCAGTACTAGTCGCGCCACCTGTCGGCTTTTCTAAGGACTTATTGACCCACCCTCGTATATAAAACAAGTGCTCTTTTGATTTTTCGAATTGCGTATTGATAGAAATTTACATACTTACAATAATCAGTGTAATTTGAGATTTAACCAGTTGCAGCTGATAGTAGAGTAATAACTTAAAATCATGCTTTTAACACATAGTAAATGCCTTTCTATGGTAGTATTTATAATTTAGAATATTTAAGAAGGTTGGCACACAATATTGAAATTTAATTTTAAATAAGTAATTCATATTTTTAATTTATCTTTATAATATTTGTGTACATATCTAAAATATAATATTATGTAAAAATAGAAATTGTCTCATTTCTGAATTGTTTTGGCGGCAATGTCCGGGCGGTTTTGTCGGGACCCGTGCACACTAAGCTTTTTCAGTCATACGTATTTCTTTTTATTGAACCAAGACTACCTATAACCTGTAGAATGTAGATAGTGTATGTTAGTTTATAAAATTCAAGTAAACCCTGCCTAATCCAAGCCATGGTGTAATAATAAGTATAATAATCAAAAAATATTCGTGTACCTATCTATAAAATATGTAAAATTATAAGTACCATTAAACCGTCCCTGCATAATTTTAGATATTTCATATATATATTTTTATCGATTATGGTTAAGCTTAGGCAGGGGTTAATTGTTTTGTGGGTAAATTTTCTGTTGAATTATTATGCTCAATATGCTCAAACTTGTAGTTGATATGAAGTAAATAAAAAACAAACAAATATTGAATACTGAAATGTCATTTTGACATTTCATTTTGATTTCCATAGTAACGTTCGTATATATTAATAATTTAGATGCTGATGGCTAAAAGTATTAAAAAAATGCATTGGCATAGTGTTCTGATATATTCTAAAAGTTTCAAATGTCCAGCTAATCGGGAAGTTAATTAAAAATCGATTGCAAGATTTGTACTGGACAAACAACCACCGGACAAACAAGAATACGAGCTAATAGAATCGTTGTAAAAAGCTATCGAACACCATCTGTAATAATATGCATTATTATTTCAATGAAAACAAATAAGTATGACTGAAAAGGTGTGCACCATTTTTGTCGGATCACTCATAGCATATGTCCTATATTATTATGGATCGGTTTACCCAGCAAATTGTTTTCTTAGTTCAATGAAAACAAATAAGTATGACTGACAAAGTTCAGTGTGCACTATTAATGTCGAATCTTAACAACCAATTTCCACCCCTCGCCACTGTATTTGAGGTGTTTTCAAATTATGTACATTGTCGTTTGGTTTAGGCAGGTTTAAATTGAATATTAGAAACTAACCAACACTATCTGTAATTTGAATTCCAAATTCAATTAACATAAATAAGTATGGCTGACTTATTTACGTCGGATTCTCTCATAGTCTACTTCTCTACTCCTACTACTGGAAAAAGATATCACTTTGATTATCTTGTCCGATAAAAATGTTCTTATCTTCACAATCACGCCTTAGTCACAGATGTAATCGATTTTTAGCAGCACGTATGCACATTTTCTGAGTATTTGCAAGTATAGCGTAAACAAAGAGTAAAATTAGAACAATGAATTCGGACGGACACGTTGAAACACAGAACAGATAATAAAATTCCGATAGGGAATGAGACAACTGGACGCCAGGACAATAATTGGACACCGTACTGTCGTAGACACGTATACAGAACATAGACGAGTAATTTTAATCAATTTCTATCTACTACTTAGCAGTTTTAATTCATTTTACTCTTAACATAATGTTTTTTTTATTGCGGATTGAGAATGACCATGCCTAAGGCTTCATATAAAATCTTTTTTCGTTGGAACTTAAACATATCCACGATTAAATCATTATTGACGTGTGCATATTGTATAAATTTTCACCAACTATTAAATCATAATATAATAATCTAAATATAAATAATAATAATATTTTTAAGTAATTATTTATTTATTTATTTATAAAAAGAGTATTACGGCATTACAGCTATTGGCCAATGCGCCATAATACTTAATCCTTTCTATGCCGCAATTAGTTAATTGATAGTAATTAACATAAGAATTGGTGTAATTAGGGCGTCCATAGACGCTTTGGGCACTTAACCGGTTAATAAATACAAATGTATAAAAATATCTTAATTACTAATAACAATAAAAAGACAGCATGTGTAAATATTAATGAAATATGATAATTTATACAATTATAAATTTAGCCTATTTAATACGTCCACAAACATAATATAGTTAATAAAAAACAAATCAACCTTTATGGTGCCATCAAATAAGCTAATTGCACGATACACAGCATCATGAAACATAACATCTGTCCTGCGACGATGTATCTTGAAGACCGTGGAGCTACGAGTGATATTGGTGGGAACATGAAAATTAATATTTGCCAGTATATTGCCATACTTATAGGAAGGTACCTAACGTCTATTTAATTTTGAATTGCGTGGCGTCCAGTTGTCCCGGTGCCAAATCGTCCTAAACCCATTCCGATAGGCTATATTCAATACGTTACATTTTGGTGCAGGGTTTTGAATGTGTCCTACGAAAATGAAACACGCATTATGCACGAGCACTAGTGTGTGTAATACACCAATATTAAATGAGCGTCATTGCATAAGCCGAGAGCAGTTGCCAGTATTCGACGTATGACGTGTTCTTGACACCAGGAGCTAAGGGTAAAGGTAGGCTGTTAAGATCCGCCATAAAAAGTGCACATTAAATTTTTTAGTTATTCGTATTTGTTTTTATTGAACTAAGATTACAATTGACAGATATTATTGGTTAGTTTTTAAAAATCAATTAAGACCTGCCTAAACAAACCATAATAGTGTTCGTATATTTTGGGCGATACGACAAAATTGTGCACACTTTTTCATTCATACTTATTTGTTTTCGTTGGATTAGGAATGGGTACATATTCAGGGCTCGAAATGGAACGGAACGCACCGGAGCGCCGTTCCGGCTCGTGAAATTCGTAAAATTATCGCTCCGTCTCGTGGAAAAAATATGTTGACCATCTAAGCTAGATAGGCCATAGAATAGAAAATCTGACACACTTATTTTTATAAAATACACATACAACTTGATGACTATGTAAATATCTTCAGAAAATTTGTCGAGCGCTCCGGTTCGTAAACTTTTCCGTTTCGAGCGCTGTACATATTACACATATTGTTGGTTAATTTTTATAAATTCATTAAGCCCTGCCTAAGCCAAACTATAATAGATAAGAAATATTATTCTATCTATAAAATATTCAAAGTTATGTAGGTACGATTTAATATTATTATTAACATTATACATGTTTATATTGATACTAGAGACCGACAAGCTTAACGTGAGGCTCCGCGGCAGCACCGCCACGGAGCATCACGTTAAGCTTGTCGTTCTCTACGCATTTATTCGACCATTGTATAGATACATGTAGAACATTGCCCATAACCTGTAATGCTAAAATATTTTTAACAGAATAAATGCGTGATGGAGTATTTTTTCTATTTTACTTACAGATATTTTCAAGAAGAAATATTCTTTCTGTACGCAAACGGAACACTTATGACGATTATAAATAATAAGAAGACAATGCTGCCACCAGGAAGCTATTGCATGGAGTCCACGTGGTACTCTTCGAAATCAAAAGCCGCGCCTTACATATGTTTTAAGAATGAGGATACAACCATTCCAACATTGAGGAAATTAACCGTGTCATGTAAGTATATTATTAACAGTATTTTAACGAGGAATAAGAGGATTGTTTGTGAAGTATTAACTTTACTATGATTAACTCAATCCCTATTCAAGAATTAAAGAAGCCTATGTTCTGATAGGTACAATAATACACACAAGTGACAATTTATATAAAATATTGGAGACTACTTATAGAAAATTTAACAATATTTTATCTATGCGGTACACTTGATCATCTGTTAAATACCCGTGGCAGAACAAACATCGGTATGATAAAAAAAAATCGGTGTGTGTACTTATGTACGCGCGTTAGAAGTTATACTTTTTTGGCGTAACAAAACTTGTGATAACCTAGATTCTTCGACTAGCTTTTAATAATCTTGTCAAATTACACAATCAAGAAAAAGGATCGCATATTGGTCCGCCGTTGGTTTATTTATATACACTTTAACTTATCTTACTAAATTATATAATGGTTGCCTAGGAAGCAAATTTATTATTGTCGGCCATTTGCAATTCCTTACGTAAACAAACTATTAAACGTCATATTCGCAGTTGTTAGTTTTAAAATAAAAACAATGATAAATCTATATCTATCTATACCATTTATAACTCAAGAACGGCTGGACCGATTTTTATGATCTTTGATTTGTTGGATTTGTCTCCGCCCCGAATATCAGAATAACTGAACATCGAAAAATCACGGAAAAAAATTGTGAAGAAAATTCATTTTTTCATACATTTCGTATGGAGCGGCTTTTTTTGATGATACTCGTATCTCGAGAACTGATTGACTGATTTCGATGATTTTTTTTGTTCGTCCTTTGTTCGTCGTTTGTTGTTCGTTTTGTACGTTAAAATCGAGACAGAGCGCTTCACTTTCATTCGGTTGAACCAAGCCAAACTTCGTTCGGAGGAGTATATTCATTTACGCAATGCAATCAGCACCGAAGGAGATACAGCTGATGTTGGTCGATTGACTATTCTACTGGCGACGTACATTGGCAGCCCGCGTCGTATGCATGAATATGCGCAATATGCAATGACATAATATTATGTTCGTCATTACAGTCGTCCAGATCTACTCATCACCTTTACGTGCAATCCGAGATGGATAGAAATTGTTCAATTGCTGCCCCCGGACAAACATCAAATGATCAGCACGACATCACCGCACGTGTCTTCAAACAAAATATTCTGTCGCTGATGAACTTACATTGTGAATCATCGCGTCTTTGGGGATACTCGATGCTTGATGTATTCGATTGAATGGCAAAAACGAGGGTTACCGCATGCACACATTCTTATTTAGTTAGTTGAAAGAATTCGACCAGACCAAATAGATGACATCATATGTGACGAGATTCCTGATCCCGAAACCGATCCAGACCTGCATGATGTTGTAATTACTAACATTATTCACGGACCGTGTGGTGCCATTAACCCCCAATCACCGTGCATGGTCGAAGGCAAGTGTTACAAGCGTTATCCACAAAATTTGACGACGGAGACTATCACTGCAAATAATGGTTATCCACTATATCGGCGTCGATCACCCAATGATAACGGTAGAACTATCACAACGAAAGTGAAAGGAAACGATATCGTGGTTGACAATACTTGGATTGTTCTGTATTTGCCACTTCTTTCCAAAACATTCAAGGCGCATTGCGACGTGGAGTATTGCAATTCAGTGAAGTCCATCAAATACATCTGCAAATATGTCACCAAAGGCAGCGATATGTCGGTTTTTGTTGTGTTCAAACTCCCAATACCAACGATAAAATCACGCACTATCATGTTAGTCGATATGTGAGCTGCAATGAAGCGATTTGGCGTATTTTTTCATTCCCCATTCATGAACGTCATCACACCATTGTACATTTGGCGGTGCATCTGGAGAATGGTCAACGAATTTATTTCAACGCATAGAATGTTGTTGAACGTACTGAAACACCTCCAGCGACAACATTGACCAGCTTCTTTTCGATTTGCCAAAGCGATCCGTTTGCACGAACGTTGCTCTACTCTGAGATGCCACGTTATTACACTTGGAACGCTTCATCGAAGAAATTTGAATGTCGGAAGCAAGGCGATGCAGTTCTTGATCATACGGATGTGTGTTTTGCTGATGCTCTTGGTCGCATTAACACAGTTCATCCGAAGAATGACGAATGCTTCTACTTGCGGTTGTTGCCGTAGAATGTTCGTGGGCCGACATCATTTGAATCACTTCAAACTGTCAATGGTGTGGTGTGTCCAATATTTTGTACTGCATGTCAACGGCTCAATTTACTTGAAAACGATTTTCATTGGGACATGACAATCGCTGAAGTAATTATTGTTTCTGCATCTCCAAGTCAGACACGCACATTATTTGCTATCATTATTTCGACATGTTTCCCATCAAATCCACCTGAACTGGGAAACAAGTACAAGGATGACATATCAGAAGACATTTTACATTGAATTAGTATCAGTTCAGGGAATCCCGATCTCGGGGTGAATGAGTAGATACATAACCAGGCTTTGTTTTTGATCGAAGACATATGTTACCTCATGTGCGGCAATTTGTTAGTCAAGTTAGGAATGCCAACGCCACATCGTGGAATAAACGACTCTTTCAATCTAGAATTGGAGTGAACGTGAATATGATTGAGACGCATTGAACCAATCAGTTCGAACGAATGTACCAATGTTGAACCCCCAACAGAAGGAAGTGTACGACACGTTAATGAAGGCAATTGATGATGAAAATGGTAGCTTATTTTTCCTCAATACGTCCGGTAGAACTGGGAAGACATTCCTCATGTTCATGATTTTGCCACTGTTCGTGCGAGATCCGAAATTGATGTAGCAGTTGCTTCTTCCGGGATAGCGTCCACTTTGCTAGAAGGATGCTGAACGGTTCGGCTCATTCAGCGTTGAAATTGCCGTTAAACCTTCAAATGACTCAAAAACCGACATGCAACATTGCGAAACACTCAGCAATGGCCAAAGGTTTGGAAGCAAGTAAAATCATCACCTGGTATGAATGCACAATGGCGCACAAACGCGCATTGGAAGCACTCAATCGAACTATGAAAGATCTGCGATCAAGATGTTTTGGAGGCGCAATGATTCTACTATCTGGCGATTTCCGCCAAACACTACCAGTCATTCCAAGATCGACCGCTGCCGATGAAATAAATGCTCGCCTCATATCATCGACTCTGTGGCGCTATGTGAAGAAACTTCAGCTGACGCTAAACATACAAGTTACATTGCTAAACGATCCATCTGCCGAAAAATTTTCCAAGCAATTGCTGACTATTGGTAACGGCCGTGTTCCTGTTGATGAATCGAACGGATTGATTTCGTTTCCGATGATTTTTTGCAATTTTGTCTCAACTAAGGACGAAATAATCAACAAAGTGTTCCCGAACATCATTGCTAACCTAACCACAAAAATTACAATTGGTTGAGTGAACGAGCATTCTTGCGGCAAATAATAAATATCACTTAAACTTCACAATTCAAAATCAAATCGTTGGTCCACTGCATTCCTTCAAATCTATCGACTGTGTAACAAACGAAGACGAAGCAACCAACTATCCAACTGAATTTTTAAACTCATTGGATCTGCCTGGCTTGCCACCGCACAATTTACAACTGAAGGTTGGCTTGGTAGTCATCATGCTTTGAAATCTGAACCAACCAAAACTATGTAACGGAACGCGTTTGGTGGTGAGAAAACTCATGAGCAAGGTGATTCACGTGACGATAATCAAAGGAATGTTCAAAGGTGAGGAAGTTCTCATTCCGAGAATTTCAATGATCCCAACCGATATGCCATTCGAGCTTAAACAAATTCAATTTCCAACTCGTCTTGCATTCGGCATGACGATCATCAAATTACAAGGCCAATTCTTGAGTGTTAAGGCCATATTCCATTGGCAGACGCACAGACCCAACCCGATCCAACGATCGACGCCAACCGTCGTCGCTAGCTATTTGCAATTACACGCAACGATTCAATCTCGTTGGTCCTTGATTTGATTGGTAAAATAATACTAGTGTTGCTATTATTAAAAATATAGGTTGAGTGAAAACTAGATATTTCTTAGATTGGTGGCTACACTGAACGCATTCCCGCGCAATTTTACGTCAACAAAACTGAGCTGTCAGCTGTCAAACCTAGCGAGCATCAGATCTGTTAAAATTTATGCGGCCGTTTGACATTTATAGAAAGTTTGTATACTTATTGTTAATTTACATCATGAATAACTGGGCGAGCTTGAATCTCCAAACCAATTGAGTAATTCGAATATCGAAAGCGAATAATCCAAAGACTAATTTATTGTAGCGAGTATGGCTATATTTCAACTGGCTCAGGCGGTCAGGACTCGCCGTAAACGAAAACACTGGGTCAAAAGTTGGCTAACTGAAGAACAGCGTGATCGCCATTGAATATGGCGGATTTTTTTACGTTCCACACTATATCTTTGGCGTGTATTTATTCGGCGAGGACTGTGTCCTCGGTGATACTCCATATATATTTTTTAAGTTTTCGCCATCTTGTAGTTGTTCAGTTGAAATCGACCAGTAGAATGAAATGAACGACCGTTTGCATGACTCAGGCGCATATTCGGCTATTTTCGTACGCTTTCGGCAATCTTCGCTTGATAATGAAAGGATCGCACGACGGATAATAGAAAATTTTCCACTTTCGACCCGATCGCTCACGATCCTTGAAAACCATAGAGAATAGAGTTTGACAGTCGTGGCAGACGATCGGGCCAGACGCAATCTGCCAATGGAATATGGGCTTTAGTGGCCTGAATCTATAAAATGGATGTTTCTCTCACGGTCAATTGTACGTAGCATGTTCATGTGTCGGCAAACCATCTGCTTTGTTCGTTTTCGCACCTAACAACAAAACAAAAAATGTCGTATATCACAAGGTGCTTCAATGAAGGGAATCAACTCGAATGCAACCCATCCAGCAAATAATTTAGGAGAAAGTAGTGCTATAATGCTACGCGAATCATTTCAATTCGCTTCAATAAAGCAAATGCCTTGCTGCTACGTGAATTACATTTTTTTTTCTTTTGGCCATGTTCGATCCTAATAGGATCATATGGGCCTCCACAGAGTGGAGGTTTGTATTAACAGATTTTATTTTTACGAGAAATGGATGTCAGCTTCTTGCTCAACCTATTAGGACCATACTCTGACTCATGCACAAATTAAAAACAATATTTGAACTTGCCAGACCTACGATTTAAACCTAGGACCCTCGACACTATAGACCGGCGCTTAATCCATGCGGTCATCGTGGGTGTACAGTGTGTACAGTTCAATGTAATTAAAATACTTTTCATTTTGATTTGATTGTTGCACATCTAATGAACTTATTCATTTTAACTTAATAAAAAACTGGAATTAATTCAGCTAATAAGTTAACACAAGTTTATAGATTCTGAGGCGGTACGAAGTTCGCCGGGTCAGCTAGTAATTATATAATTTAGTGATATAAGTTAAAGTGTATAGAAATAAACCAACGGCGTTTCAATAAGCGGTCCTTTTTCTTGAGTGTGCAATTTAACAAGATAATTAAGAGCTAGTCGAAGAATCTAGGTTATCACAAGTTTTTTTTTTGTTTTGTTACGCCAAAGAAGTAAGTATAACTTCTAATGCGCGTACATAAGTATACACACTGATTTTTTAAAACAGTTTTATTTGTCTCCTGGACAATATGGTTTTGTACTCATAGCAGGTATTGTAGAATCAACGACGATATTTAAAAAAATGTATTAGGCTCTCAAAAGACCTTGCAGATAGATTGTTTATGAAAAACGGTAATGCCCTCTACAATTTTCGCCTATTTATTACTAAGCTTAAAATAATATTGATATCACATATTTAAAAAAAAAGGAATATGGCTCTCATAAGACACTGCAGGTATATTGTTTATAAAAAATGGCAATGCCTTCTAGAATTTTACCTTTTTTACAAAGCTTAAAATAATAAACATATTACATATTTTAAAAATAAAATGTATTAGGCTTTCATAAACCTCTGCAGGTAGATTGTTTATGAAAAACGGCAATGCCTTCTACAATTTTCACCTATTTTACTATACTTAAAATAATAAAGATATTGCATATTTTAAAAATAAAATGTATCAGGCTTTCATAGACCCCTGCAGGTAGATTGTTTGTGAAAAAATATAAAATTATCATAATGTATTCTACTTTTCAAATATTCACTTCATTCTTATCGATGCACTGGAAAATCTATTAGGCACTCATAAATGTATGAAGGTATATCTATTGCTTTATAATCAATTAAAGAAAATTGTTTTTGATTATTTTTAATAGTACCTACCTACCTACATGTTTCCTTTTAGAATTTTTGCATTTTTACTAAATTTAAATAATGAATAATGATATTTTCATACAAGGGCAACTAGGCGAATGTATTAGTTTCTCATAAAATCCATGTAAAATGTAGGTAGTAGATGATGTAGTAAGTTTATATTTTGATAAAATATAAACTTTCTCCAATAAGCACTCATTGGGTGACATTTTGTTTATATGGAGTTTTCTGAATCTTTCTCGTTTCACCATTTTTTTCATTTTCATGAAAAATAATTTCATAAATTCGACTTTTTACTCTTTTACAATAATATGAATATAGATTACGTTTTCTTAATATATAATTTTTATATAATGTCTTAGAAAACATACGTATTATAAAAAATCCTCACATCTTTTCACTGTCTATTGATTTGCCTCAAGCAAGGCACCAAATAAATAACGACAAGCAGACCAATAACTCAGTGGTTAGAACAGTCACCGGGACCGATGTAGGTCAAATAAAAAAGCTCCTGATATCAGATCCTTAATTATTAATGATATTTATAACTTTGCAAGAGTGAACAGTTGGGAGAACTAAAATCCGTTTATGTTTATGGCAGAGGACATTGAAAGAAACCGTGGGATGAGCCTCCTGCTGGATATAGCAGCAAGTATATTAATTAAAATACAGCAAGTATTTTATTAAAAAGGTGGGAACTATTTAATATGAATAGTAAGTAAAAAATGATTATTGGTAAGTATTATAATATAATAATGGTGTGGAAATTAATCGCACAATGCAATAATCAAAATTCACAAAAAAAAATAACTTTAACATTTGGAAAGTAGTTTTCACATATATTAAATGATTTCACAAATAAATAGATGAAATCACATAAAATAGTTTGTTTCACAAAACAAAAATCATAAATCACTCATTGAAAATATAAATTCACTCAATTTTGACAACTGCACACATTTGTAAAATAGTTTTCATCGATAAATAGTATATCGCACAAAGAAAAGGTAGAAATTCACAAATGTCAAACTAATAATTGTAGCAGCAATACAATTTATTAGAAGGCAATCGCAAAAATGATGCTTAGGTGACAATATAATTTATGTTTAACGCAGTAATATAAATATGTATATATTCGTGCTGCTATCGTTCATAATATATAATTTGATGTAAATCTACAACCAAATAACATCACCTAGGTATATCTTTTTTGGTTCATCGATATAAATTTTGGTAAATGTGGCGCAGATGCCGTCATGAGATTGTATAAGTATCTTTTTTGAACTAAACCTAACCTAACCTAACCCAACCTAATCTAACCTAATCTAACTTAACCTAACCTAACCTAACCTAACCTACCCCAACCTAATATTACCCAGTTGCTTTTTTTATCTTGCAGGGAACCACACGCATGTTTGCCTTCAATTCATTTAAAAATCTATATCTCGAAAAATACGTTGTTTTTACAAATTCTTTTTGCTGTTAAGTGAAAATACAAGTGTAATATATATGTGTGAGTGTTATCTCTAAAATATCCTGAGGGATTCCTAGGATATTAAGTTTTGTGTGTTAACCACGTGTTCGGCATTGCCGAAAGTGAGGTTATGTGTACATTTTAAAGTGTCCAATATTTTTGTGACAATTTGTTTAATCTGTTTTTTACTATTACCTATCGACTTATTTACATACCGATTTTTTTTATAAATACCTACTTTTAGTCTTAGTTTAACATTGACAGTGAACGGACGTGCTCCCGGCGATTGTGTGCTGGAAAACTCCGGAAAACTCGTTTCAAAGTTCGAACACCTACAATGTCGAAAAGCTCGGAAAAATCCAGTGAAATCCGGAAAACTCCTGGAAAATCCTTTGACCTTCAAGATTAAGTTTTCTTTCGAAAACTTGTCCGTGCGTTGAAGTCTCTTGCCGGATTCTCAATCTCCTCCTCTCGGACTGGTCCCAGCAGATTGAGTAGGCGGAAAATTCCGGAAAAATTCTTTCCGAAGTCCGAGCACCTACAATGTCGGAAAAGCTCGGAAAAATCCAGTGAAATCCGGAAAACTCTTGGAAAACTTCCTTCGGGTTGCTTTCGGATTTTTCCCGCGTTTTAAGATCTCCTTCGAGCTTGACGCTTGACCGAGCGTTGATATCTCAGGCTACGACTGCGTAGACCGTAGAGCATTATTCAACTTCGGCAGGATATCGATCCTGTTTCTCGGGTCGGATTGATTCGCATTGAGTCTCGAAGCTTGTCATTGAGTGCACGTCATCCTTCATCGTCGTCCCTTTGATTTGGAGACGATTCATATTCTATCCCTTCCGCTCTCTGAGTATTCCTTACCCAGGGCAGCGACTCGGGTGTCAATCCATATCACCCGCGCGACTGGAGAGGTCTTACCCCGATTGCGGTCAACTGGTCGCTGACACGGCTTAGTGGGCTGCAAAAGGGAGAGACAGCGCTAGCAGTTGGGTCCCGTCCGAAGGGTAACCAGTCCCTTGTTCGGTGATTCGGCGTTGGTGCATACCGGCTCCGCTGCGCACGACCTTTCTTCTGAGTCTGGTTGTCCGCTACAGTTTAAGACTGGTGCGGATCAACCGGAGTCAGACAGACTCAGTTCAACAGTCTCACGCACTCGGTTGACCGAAGTTCGTTGACGACGTTCACTTTCACGAAGGGGAGTTGAACTTCCATCAATTTCCCTTCCTTAGACATGCCCAATGTGCTGAGGTCGCCGCCGTCGACGCCGTCTGGCGACGATGCCAGGCCCTCAGAGAGATCACGATCGAGCCCGAACCTGACTGAGACTGGGAGAACTTTGCGCGCAGCGATCGTGGGAACGGAGAAGAAGACCGGAACTTTAGACGTCCAACCCAAGCCACCATCCAAGCCCGTCACTATTCCCACCTCAACTGGAACAACAAAACCAGCCAAGTCTACAACAAAGATCACTACCAGGCAGACAAGGAAGGCGGTGGAGAAGGATCTCACTTCGGCATCTCCTGAGATGGCTGCTAAGAAGACCGTTCACACCCAGACGACACAACCGATCCAGGACGTTACCCCGACACAGCCTGTTTCCCAGCCTGAATCCGCGTCGTTAAAAACTAACACTGTAGACTCTCTTTCTTTACAGGTTATTAATTTATCAACTAAAGGCCTGCGCATGGTAGACCCCTTAAAGGGGAATATCACGAAAGAGACCAGAGAAGGATTGATGTCCATATTCACGGATATCATCGACCTGGCCGCCGAGTTAACGAAAAAATGCCAATCACAGGAAACGACGTTCCTGAAGGAGAAAATAGCGCTAATCCAAAAGAGCGCTATGATCAACCCTCCCTCAACAGCCGGACCTACCTCATTCAGCTATGCTTCGGTGGCAGCGTCGGGTTCTTCCCATGCTGTAATCGTCAGTGCAGCTGATAAAACCAAAACTACCTCCGATATTAAAGCAGCCTTAAGGCAAGATTTGAGGCCTTCTGAACTGAAAGTTGGAGTCAGCGGACTCATAGCCGCCAAGGACAACAAAGTAATCATCAAATGCCCGACCTCCAACGACGCCGACAGAATCAGAGCCGCTCTTCCAAGGCTGACCAAAGGAAACTTGGTCGCTAAGGAAGGTAAACGCCTAGCGCCAACCGTCGTTCTCAAAGGAATCGAAAAAGAAACCAAAGATGATGAGATCGTAGAATATATTCTCCAGCAAAATGATTCAATTTTTGAAGCCGTCGGCCAGGACAAAGAAGCCATTAAACTACAAAGGACTTTCCGGAACAGAAACAGCGACCGCCTACGAAATGCCGTCTTAACCGTCAACAGCGACGTCCGAGAAGCCATGATCAGCCAGGGAAGGATAAGTATCGGATACCAACGAGTGCAGGTAGAGGACAGCTGCCCCATTATGCAATGTTACAAGTGCATGGGATTTGGACATTCATTAGCCAGGTGCATGGAGAGCAAAGATCGTTGTTTACACTGCGCTGGCGAGCACAAATCTATGTCTTGCACGAAGAAGGATCAAGAAGACGAACACCACTGCTGGAATTGTATTAAAATGGCCAAAGGTAAGACCGAGGTGTCAAAACACAGAGCCAACGACAAGAATTGTCCTTATCGGATTAAAATGATGATGCGAACCATGAAAAGAGTCAACTATGGCTAACTCCATCGTTCCAAATACCACCGGGACCCAATTAAATACTACAGGCACCACAAAAGTAATTCAGTGGAATTTGGGCCGTTGCAAAGCGGCACAAGAAGAAGCACTAGCCAATAAGAGGGGGGCGGATAGAATACACATCCCTCGAATAAACAATGGGAAACAAATTATTTACAGTCAAACGATAACATAAAAATCTTGTCTTTCAATTACATACAAGAACGGTTAGCTAGTAAACAAACGAACAGTGTGGCCAGGCTATTGAAAATTTTGAATATAAAAAAATATTTCCTCAAACGCAAATGGCGTGGACAGAGTACTAATTTTATTGTTGATCAATGAATTCAAAATGTTTAAATGAATCTCACATTTTCCTTGGAATGACGTAGGTATATAGTGTAAATTAATCATTTCACATAACTTATCTACCTATCTTTGTAGTGAAATCTTTTGTTAAATTATTAAATCCTTGACCGTGGTTCGTTCATGGTTTTAATATCATTGAAAATGAATCCTACTATCAATATTTATGAAAATAGTTATAGTTAGTTAGGTACATATAAATAAAATTATAATATTATAATAAATAGAAATATTAAATCCTCTGTTTATTTTTTAATATTAGCACTCCCGTTGCCACGATGGTCTCGCAGTTTAGAAATGACCTTAAATCATAGATACCCCACTTATTATTATGTATATAAACGTCTACTTTTAGCTATTTGTAGATAAAATATTTAGGCATAAAAAGAAAAATATATAGGTGGTTGAATTGAATGTTTTATATGTAAAATTAATCATTTTTCGAAAGTCTAATCAATATTTCGATAAGACAGTGATAGGGCTATCTAGAAAGATATACGTTAGAGAAACGCGCAAAATAGTAATGTAAACATGAGACACTATTTTAAAATGTCATTTGTTAGTCAGAGATAGAAATGTATGTCTTTGTTCAACATAATTCTGTGAATAATGCAATCAGTTATAGCCTCCCATAATATATCGAACCTTGAAGTATACATTGTTTAAATACATCTGACGATAAACGCCAAAGCAACCCTTAACGCAATGTTATTAGTGTTCATTTTACCGTGTTAACTTCGCTACATGTGGCGTTTATTCATAAACAATTAACGAAAAGGATCCAATGCTATTGACCATTGTCTAGTCAAGTCATAAAACCTTTTTTCCCGGATTTAGAATACAGACCCTTGCTACAAGGTTTGTAAAGATTACATCAGTTTGTGGGACATAGGCAATTGAAAAAAATTCTCGAGCGGGCTAAATAAAAACAGCACAGCATGTGGCGTGGCGTATTCACATGTTCTACATGTTTATACTATTATCATATTAGGCAATGCAATATGTTAAATATTGGCAAGGGTAATATTATTTCATTCTGTTTTAGAATTTTAGGAAAATAATACAATGCGATAAATTTCATAATATTGATGTACCTACCCATTCAAATGTTGTATTCAAACCCAAATATTAAACCCGTTTAAATAAATACCCTGCATTGAAATCAGACAGCTACAGAAAATGTAGGTATGTTCTAATGACTAGCATCAATAATAATATATTTGTATCTATAGTTAACTGTAGCTTTGTAAATTGCGGTGCGGTGCGGTTAATACGATATTCTAAAATATCCTTTTTTTGACGATATTACTAATACCTACCTATATTAGTTTTTTTTAATTATAAAAGATTATAAATGAGACATTATTTTGTTGGTCCATGGTTGAACCGTAATAAATTGTATTGTCGTCGTAAATCACTAATAATAGCTTTCATCCGAAAATAATAATGAGTCAGCAAATGCAATTTAAGTGCAACTAGGTAGTACACGTGGAGTTTCTTTTGTTTATGAAGTAGACACACAGTTGCAAAAAATATTTTATAGTGTTTGCAGCATTTTTATTTTTTAATTTTACAAGTACCAATAATAAAATTATAAAGTAGGTACCTACTTACATACCTAATATGTAAATAAATAATCATAGTGAACCTGTTGTGTTTACATGATATTGTGTTATAATATTATATATTATTATTAACTATATATAATAATATGTCCATAATATCGGTGGATTGTATGTAGGTACAAGAAATTCATATTAAGATTACTGAATCATTCTTATTTCATAAGTACTTACCAAATAATATTATTATATAAATAAATATTATCATACTCAATCTGATGTAGGTATATACATAATAATATACTATTATATTATTTCTCAGTGGTGAAGTGTGGAGGTAGACTGTTAAGATCCGACATAAATAGTGCATTGTGAGTCATACGTACCTATTTGTTTTTATTGAACTAATACTACAATAATTTACATAATATGGTGTTATATAGTTTTTAAAAATCAGATAAACCCAGGCCGAAATAAAACCATAATAGTTTCGGTACGCTTTGGGCAATCCTACAATTTTGTGCACACTTTTTCATTCATACTTCTCTTTTCGTTAAATATAAAATACATATTATTATTACACGTCATGTTGTTGGTATTTTTTAACTCTTCAAGTGAAGCGCCTAGTTTCAGAAGCCCTAAAAAGGTTTTCATAAAATTTTGAGTTTGATATATATTTAGATATATGTTTTTGTCCACTATATATTGGACAAAATGTAAGCAATAAAACTTAATGTGTTCATTAAAATATATCGAAGCCAATATTATTTCATAATATGCTAGGTATCTATTATTTTATGTGGCGAACGTAATAACGAACGCCTGCACACGTGTTATTCTACCTTACAACACCCTCGTCCGCTTCGGATGAATTAGCCATCCCCACTCTCCGTGAAATGACAGCGTGTGTTCGTTGTTCCATTTAAAACAGATCGAGACACACCGTGGTTTGGTTATGACGTACATTTATCGATGTCCGATTATTATACACGATTATAAGATAATTGCATGTGATATACACAGAATAACATGTTAAACGATGACTAAATAGTATTTAAAAACATACTTTACCTTTTGAAGCAATCAATTAGCTTTTAAAATGCCTTAAAATGCCAAATTTCTAGCGGGACACTGAGTGGACGGCATGGGAACGGGCGTAATTTTTTTACCATGGTAAGGGAAAGGTTAGTTATTTTGAAACGTTCGTGGGTGGATTACTATATTATTTTTTAAAAGATGAAAGATCTTATGCGGGCGCTCCATTGGCACGCAAGTCAGACAATTTACAGTCTTCGGACTTTTTTTCGCGTGGAGCACCTCAGATCTGCGGATTTATTAATCCGCTGACCAGGCCCATTGGATTTCAAACATGTTTGATATTTTACTCTCCGAGTTGCCAGAATTCGTCCGTCAATCACTACATAAATTCGATTTGTCATTAATATGCAATCATTCGGAACGATTTTTTTTTATTATTTTAAACATTTTTATTGATTAATTTGTTAATTCAAACATTAGAAAATGAGAGATTTATAAATTATTTTATTTATTTGTATTTATGAAATTCATAAAAGAAAACATATAAAAGTCTACATAATTATAAATAACACAAAATTTTAGGATTATCGGAAGACATTCCGATAATCGCAACTTTTGACTTTTTTGACAGCTCGACTTTTTTATTCGTTCGTTGATCAGTATCAGAGCATAGACAAATCGGACGACTGATTGTCCTCGGACTTTTGGCTCGCCAATGGAGTGCTGGCAATAAGTTTCATGGTCTTGTTTACATTATATAGGTACTATAATAAATTGACATTATTAAATTATTATCAGATTCGGCATTTACACTAATAGTAAAAATAATAATATACCTACATATAAATAATTAATATACTTAGGTACTTAAATTAGTAATTTTAAAAGACGCTGAAAAAACCTTTTTTGTAGTGATGAGTCCAAAACATGTGAAATTATAAAAAATCCCCGAGCCCTAACTAATTAATTAAGCATACAATTTTAATTAAGATAAATTTAATACCATACTATTAATTATTGTTGTACCCAAACTGAGATTCATTTTTTATAAAATTAGACAATAATAGGTAATGAAAATGTACTTTAGTAGTTAAAAAATAAAAATTTATTAAAATGATTTCTGTAATATTTGTAGTAGGTACCTACCTAGATTACTTATATTTTTGATCAATTATTAATTTAATCTTTGAGGTTATTCGCATTTATTGTGTGAAATGTCCATCTAGCTCTTTTTTCTGCACCTGTGCGACTTCTTAGTTGACTTCTTTTAGTAATAATGTAATCATAAATGTTCATAATGAACATGAAAATTTGTTCTTACCGATATTCATGAATGCATAGACTAATATACTTTATATGCGATAATGGTAGCCCTTAAATGCCGTGCGCCCCATTGAAAGTTTTTTACTTTTCATACTATCAAAATAATAATGGATATTGGTTTTATCTATTGGCCCATGTCATTTAAATAATGGTTATTTATTTTTACTACTGATTTTTGAATATTATTTCTTGCTGTACCAATATTTTATATTCAACATTAAATCTGGCGGGCTTATACCGATACTTTGAAATAAATACTTACCATTAATTTAAAATTCAGTTGACAGACAGTTGTTATTTAAAAACTTTTCAAAATTGTCTATTAATACTTGCTTCAAAAATGCACGCCGTATTTTATCTCAGTAATGCCGAACCTATGTATACCAAGCTTGTATAATTTAGTGTAAATAAATCTGCTTCCACGCGGAATCATAAATCAAATTTCCGCGTTATAACTAAATGTGTCCCAAGACGTCCACACTTCCAAAACCTGAAGTAATGCCGGATGAAGGATCTTACCAGCCTACATGTGAGTCATCCTTCTTCTTAGGTATTAGTACGTACTTCAAAATATCATAATTTTTATCAGTGGCGCACCCAGGATTTAATATTGGGGGGGGGGCCAAGGAGGAGAATGTAAATTAGTCCTATAGACTCTTTTTCTTCTTCACAGCCTAATTTCTCGTTTATCGGTATTTTGTCTATTGCACTCGGTATACCTACACCATGGTCCCCACATCCTGAAGCGGGCCCTCAGGCTAGAATATTTGGGGGGCCCCCTACCTACCGCTAAGATTAAAGGCAGTGTGAAACGTTTTTCAAATTGTGTTTTAGTTCAAATTAAGGGTACTTATACAGTGAATTATTGGCGATTTTTAATATATCTACTTTAATAATGGAGCTGTCGAGTATTGACACATAATAATCAAACAATATATTGCACAATTATATAATTAATTGAAAATGTTCATGGGCACGAAGTATAATAGCGCCGCAGGCGACTTTTTTTACTATTAAAGCTAATTTATGATGTGTGTTTATCTCATTTATCTTTTTTTGACAGTTCCACTAGAGATTGGGTTTCTAAAAAACCTGACATTAGTGTTTCGAAATTTTTGTGTTAGAAATTAAAATCTAAGAAATTTTTCTAAAAAGGGTGCTGGAGAATTATTACAAATCATTTTTTTGCCGTGTTTTTATTTGTCTAAGCCCAAATGTATAGTTTATTGGCTTTCAATTTCAATGTTTAAAATAATTCTGATAATTTTCATTTTTGGGGGGTGCCAGGGCCTCTTGCCCCCCCCCCTGGGTGCGCCACTGATTTTTATAATATCGTAATAGATTTTTGAACTATCTTCGTGTGTTCTTCCTCGTTCTGCTATCGACGTTTCGGGCTCGTTGCAGGAGTCATTTTCTTGACCATTTTTATATCAGTGCACCCCTGGCAAACAAATACAGCTCAAAACTATGATCTTGCAATAAACGAATCTGCAATTTGAAATGAATGTTTTGACATACAATCTGTTACGTTATACAAATATTCGATTTTAAATTAATCTGCGATCAAATATATCAGGGGTGGCAAACCTATGGCATGCGTGCCACTGGTGCCACGCGAGATGATTTTGCATGGCTCGCGTTTGAAGAGAAAAAAAATACTTACCTATAATAATAATAAATGACAGATTGCATTATATAAAAAATAGATGGCAAATACTCTTCAAGAATAAGCATTACGTTTAAGAGCATACTTCAGTGAAACGGCAAATAAATTTTAGCAATAGGTGGGACGTAATTTTGCAAGCATTGCCAATCGAAGAGCAATAGTCGACCTGTGAGCACGTCAATTTGTTTTGTGATGGCGTCGAAGGAATTTATTCTTAAATCATGTAAAGACGACTAAAAAACGCTACGTATTTACTCGAAAAACAAAACATGTCAATGAATATATTATTATTATTACCTAAATAACAATAAACATAAAATAACATGGATGCATGTTGAATTTTTATGACAAATTATGTTTTGTTCGTCACGCGTCGTTTTAGACCATGCCTCAGCTGAAGTATAGTCTTAATGTAAATATGTATATAATTGCATAGGTCGGTCCTTAGACTTTATGCGTCACATATAATATTATCACACTAACATCATCAGGCGGCGGAGGATACCGCGCCGCGAACCTCTAATTTTGATCGATTCACGATGCTTGATACCACTGTAGCGAGAGAACGTCTCATCTGAACGGAGCAATTATCATGTCAATTTATGCGATAAGAATTAAACTAATTAATATATTAATACACAATTTCATTTCTACCCACATAAAAATGACTGCACCAAATAAGAATAAAAAACTTGGTGTGGCTAATAGTAGTAATTCTGTTTCAAAATTGGTGGACCGAAATGTATGGCGTAATTGAAAAAAGCGATAAAGCTATTAATACGTGTGCTATGTTCTTTGAGTGGTATCTAGAATATCATCATTTTTTTTAATAATATTATTAAAAGCCAATTTTTCCTCATGAGAAACTGCTCGGCACGTCAGACAGTTGAAAAATAATATTTAGGAAATTTTGGCAAGCGTACATAAAAAATTTCGCCAACCCTGAAATAGGTCATTAAATAATTTATTTTTCGTTATTCAAGACGCCACTGCCTTGCTTTTCCCACAACACACAAAACCATTACTAACAAAATATTTTTAATTTCCAGTTTCGACGATTTCTATACCTTTCCTCGCAGTCGCATTCGCTGCTCACGTCTGGATAAAGGAATTCAGATCGTCTTGCTCCTGTTCACTGGCCATCCTTTTAGCGTGCATGCTCACAAAAGAGATTATGGTAATCGTCATTGGGACCACTGGTTGCCAAAATCTACCAAAAGCCTGTCCAATTGTAGGTCAGAACAATAAGTTTTTATGTCAAATGATGTTACTATAATAGTAGGGGAGAGCAGGTAGGATTCGTACACAGGGAGCATTCGTACAGTGGCGATATCTTCACTATCCAATTCATTGGCGTGCTCACGTTTGTATGTAAGACTCCCGCTCATACGCATAGTGTAACCGCGGGGCAGGGCATCAGTGCGGCCAACAGCTTCGACGGAGCACGCCGATACGTGTTTTCGCTCTACGTAAGTATTTTTTGTATTCACTTTTGAACACGCTTAACTGTTATAAGTTTTGCACGAATGTTATAAGTGACTTAGTATAGTTTATGAAGTGATAACTTTGTTTAATATGTAAATAGTCATTTTAGGCTAACTATAGCGGTTATTTTTATTTTCAATTAATTTGTTGATTTCTCGGTTTGGGGTACTTTCGTGCAGTTATGAGTGGGGTAGATTCGTACAATACGAATGCTCCCCATTCCTAACTGCGTGGCAGTAGAAAGATTGTTCACCAAAAATATTATTGTTACAGAACCATGCCGCGAATATATGTGAAAAAGGGGACAGGAACAGGAGACGTTGATGAAGATGCAATGATGCAAGATGCAGCCGTTAGAATCCACGTAAGGTGGACAATCAACTTCTACAGCGGGCCAAGATGCCAATGTGCCAGAAACTCTACCTGCAGAAACAGAGATTACTCAACAAGATCTTCCATGGAGCTCAGCGCCAGTATCATCCTCCTTGCTATCGCCTACAACTGCACCTGCATCTTCATCAACTGTAGGATTAATAACTCCAGAAATTATCCGACCCTATCCCAGAGTGGACAGAAATGCGTTAAAAAAGTCGAAGAAAGGAAAACTACCAGGAAAATCGAGAATATATACAGATACCCCTGAAAAAATAGACTAGAAGAAATAGAAAAAGCAAAACAGTTGAAGAAGCAAGAGCAAGAGAGGAAACAAGGGGCTAAGGAGATGAAGCGAGCATTATATTTACTGTCAGATACAAGAACCAAAACAAAGAGACAGAAGAAAACTTCAGGGACAACTAAACCAAAGAGGCAAAATAAAACTGTAAAGACTGATAGTCAGGATGAAACTGATTGTGAGGATGAGGCTAATATGAGTTTAAGAGAAAGTTGTTGTTCTCTAATCGAAGAGACGTCTGAAGGATCGGATAATGACAATGAAACTCCAGTTACGTCAGAGAACATCAAAAAAGAACGCTTTATGATAGTAGAGTTCAAGAAAACAAAGACCGTTTAAATTATCTTGGGCAGGTGCTTAAAAAATATAGTCCCGTTGAATACAAAGTTTCATTTTTAAGGAAGAAGCCTCATACCTGGAAATTTGTCTTTCCCACTACCAAAGATGAAGGAACAGTTTACATATCAGATGTGGTATGTGTTTTCCCGCTGTCAAAATCTGCTTTTACAGCAAGAACAGCCCGGATAATATTTAGCTTCGAAAAAGACCTATCTATATATAATGTTGGATAGTACAACTATTAAATACGATTAAGACCTATTACTCTAATGGTTAATTTTATAATGTTGGTTTATTCGTTCCTTTATTAACAAAAAAATAAATAAAAGTGTTATGTTTTTATGACTAAGTAGTTATAAGCACTTTAAAAACAATAACTGTTAATTATTATTACATGAAGGCTGATTCTGTGTTAGCTTTGATCTCAATAAATGAATATATTACATTGAATAAATAGCATTTTCTTTGACTGTACGAAGGTTCCCCATTATGTACGAATGTGCCCCACACTATGTACGAAGCTACCCCACGTGTGGGGTAGTTTCGTACGTTTTCCATTTTTCAGAAAAGTTACCGTAGCTTCGCCATGCTGATTTGTATCTAAACTAATACTTCACTATTATTAAAGCCAAATATATTGGATATATAACAGCATTGAAGTTATTTAAAAATATCTTACAGTTTTGTTTTTATACGGCTTAGAGTAAAAAGTGTACGAATCCTACCTGCTCTCCCCTATATAAGTTCCTACCGGTGGCGAGGTCTCCATACTAGGCGATTATTTAAAGCATACCTTCTTAACAAATTTTAATTGCATATTGACGTATTTAAATAATCACTTATATTCTATAAAAATATGTCGTATATGTAAGAATGTATAAACAGGGCTCGAAATTGACTGAAGCGTACCGGAGCGATGTTCCGGTTCATAAAATCCCCAAAAGTGTAATGTAATTTTACCGGCCATATTATAACAAAAAAATCTAACACACTTATTATTATAAAATACCCATAAAATTAAATAGCTGTGTTAATATTCTCGTAAAGTTATCAAACGCTCCGGTTTGTAAAATTTTCCATTTCGAGCGCTGATTATAAATAAATGAAGATTATAGCACCATCTATTAAAGGTTCTTATTCATCGGATTATTCGCCGGGAGTGATGATGTTTTTTTGTATGATTTTTAGGTCACGTGACCTCAGTCTGTCTATCGTATTCTATTCAATATGGTAGGCTCAAACGCCAAACCTAAAACCTTTGCCATAATATTATTGTCTATGACTGCAGCTTTGTCTGAAATAATTATTAAAAAATATATGGCATTCAATCACGTATAAATAAATATACCTACTTGGATTGTTTTTAAAAATAAAAATATTTTTTTGAAATTTAAAAAAAATTACCAGATTTTTGCAACACCCCCCCCCCCCTCGTTTCGTTACTTAACTGTTTTTTAATACTATCACTTTATGGTTGCTGTATTTTCCAGAAAAGGTAAAAAAAATACATTGAATCGATAATAAACTAGAATTATTAGTCAGAAGATTCTAAACGAGACAATCTATATTATTACATGTTATGTTATGTTATGTGAAACGAAGTATTCAATAAACAATTATAGTTTAATAATATTCCATTGTGATTGTGATTACTGATTGATTACTAATAAATGTCTAATGTTATTTGATATCGCAGTGACTTGGTATTTAAATGATTTCTTTAATAAGTTTGGGAATCAGTCCGCATTTCCTTACGGACAATTTCCAGATACTATTGGACAATGTTTTGCATCATTAAAGGCGACTGACAAATATTTTTATTGTTTTCTTTCAGGTTATTTCATCCACTTTGGTTTCCTGATATATCATTTTTGGTTCACCATACTATGTTTTGATATTTATCGCATATTCAAGTAAGTAACAAAAAATCATTTCAAAAATTACTTACTACATTCGTGGAGTTACTGCCAAAAATTGGTAAGTCTCAAAATCATATTATGGGGTAATTGCGATTTGAAGTTTGGCGTGTCCTCTAAAATAAATTTGCATGTTATATAATTATATCAGATGACCTTGAGTTTTTATTCTAGCATACATATTTTTATATAAAATTAAAAACACATAATCTGTAGTTAACTCTAAATAACTAAATTATCGACTTACCAAATTTTGGCAGCAACCCTACGATATTATCAGGTAATCTTTATAAAACTGTCGTCAGGCTCGTACTAACCTACGAAACTGATCACTGCGCTTAATGTAACAATAATGAGAGGGCACTGGACATTTTTAAGATATTATAAATATTTAAAAGCATTTTCGGGGGTGCATTTTAAAAATAGCATGATGAATGTAGGAACGACATATTATGTACTTACACCCAAGGCCCACTGTAATAGTCATTCCATGGCACGAAACTGTAAATTTCGATCGTTGTGCTAGGTATTGCTTGTTCTTTGAATGCAATATAGTAAACAATTTATAGAGAATAATGATTGTTTCATATTTAAAAAAAAAAATGGTGATACTGTCACAAACAGTGACATATTCGTTAACGTCCCTAGGTGAAGGTCTGTTACCGAAAGTTGAGGCGACCAGAATACTCACACAGACGCATTGTTTACAAACAGTATGTTTAAAATTTTTAAATCGACTTCTAAAAAGGGAGATTCTTTGTTGTGATTTAGGAAAAAAAACGAACTTATCAAAAAAGGAACAGCCTGTAAAAGAATGCTGTATTCTTCAAAAATACACCGATACACACAATCTTTCGTATCTGTGATAGCCTCAATTTTTCAACCTATAACAAAATATCAAACATTATACGATGGCAAATCTCTTCCCTTCATCAACTCCTCTTCGACAAATTAAAATGGTCCTCCAATTTAGGAATTATTACATTTAAAAATCATTAAGCATTGACTTTTTTAATAAAGTTTAATTAATAAAAAACTTGAGGGTTTGATTTGGGTTCAGTATTTCAGGAATTGTCGGGGTGATAATCGTGTTATTTTTTATGAAGAAAAATAACAGAAACGTGTTACAATCTTAACTAGTTAGAATAGCCCTGCAAGTATTCAAATAAAATATAATAATATTATCGTGTTATCAATGTTAACTAGGTGTTATTATTATATAAACGAATGTGTGTAGGTTTCAGATGCCATTGAAGGAGCGATAATATTTATTTACTTGACTATTCATTGCATCATTTTGATCAACACCATTGACGATCAGAAAGGAACCACAATCACAAATTGATGATTTTCTGCGAGGACAATGACTTACATCGGTGCTTCCAAAACATATAATATAGTTTTTGCCGGCGTGCCCCACTTTCGATTAAAAATTTCCCCTTCAGAGCCGAATTCGAGTATTTTTATTTATTTTATTAGTTTTTCCGGCCAAAAAACTACTCTCAAAGTCAGATTCGACAGCTTTTTGTTCACAGTTCGTCATAGGCTGCAGACACACGACATTGCAGCGACATCTTATTTGATTCCAATTGCATCCGATTAGATTCAAACAAGACCCTGTGTCGACGTACGCTTACGCACATCCGCTGCAATGTCGTGTGTATGCAGCCTTCATTACGGCAGCTATACGTTACTACAATTAATAGCGTATGATCAAGACAGGCATGGGTTGGGCAGCAGGCGGAGTAAAGTACGTGTATCGCAGTACTTGTTCGTAGATACAACATGTAGTCAGTGGTGGTCTTATGCTCATATTACATTGGCAGATTTCGTCTGGCCCGATAGTCTGCCACGATTACCAAAAATCTATTATCTACGGTTTTCCGGGATCGTAAACGATCGTGAGTAAATTGGAAGCAATCCTGTTTCCGTCTGCCACAATTCACGAAGATTCAAGCGAAGGCGACGAGTGGCGACGGGATGGGACTGAGTAACCCCGGTCATCAAAAAATAGACGCAATAGCTTTCTTAATTTGTATATAGGTGTCACCGTGAAATAGGGAATATTTCATTTGATTAATTATTTTAATGCCTACCGCGTAATCCATCAGTTACAATCAATGCTTTATTTATTTGTATAATATGTAATAATAAATATCTAAATAAAATTGGAACGGGTTTAGATGGATAAAATAAATAAATACTTCACTTAATCATGTAATTAAGTATATATATATATATATATATATTATAAATATATATTTTTGACATGATAATTATGCAGGGATGGTCCCTATGAACCCTTAAGGTAGAGCCGCTCCATCTGTCTGATAATATCCTCAACTGGGTAACAAATCGATGAAAATGAAAGTTTTTTTTTATTATTTACAGGCTATCCACAGAAGAATATAACAAGCATGGAAACAATTTTAATCGCAATAACATTTTGATTTGCGTCTCACCTATGTTCATAATTATCATTGTTGCTGCAGCGCTTGGCGCAAAGCCGTGGATACCAATTTTCAGCCAAGAGACAATTGAATTTGCCAGTCAGCGTCAGTTCAATGGTAGGTGAAATAACATGTTTCCATTATGACAGAAATTAACACTATTGAAATCTCAGAGTAACAATATAAAGAGAGTGGGTATTGTTCGGCAGAACGAAGCCGTAATTCTTGCGTATAACGTACAATTTTATTATTCTTAACATAACTATAAAACTTTATACCATCATGTTGCTTCTCAGTACGGCTATCAGAACACAACATAGTTAACTATATTTTCTACTAAATTAACTAAAAATAATTACCACTAACTTTATTTTTAACACAAAAACAATAAACGTCAGCAACACCTGCATGCAGTTTTTAAATAAATGTAGTCATTCAAATCAAAATCTATTTAAAGTCGATATTCTATCTTACTCTAACGCATTTTGAGGAGCTATAACCGTCCGCGTCGAATGCTTTCTCACTCGCACTTATGGTTCGTTTTTGTTCAGACTTTGATTGAAATAGTGTAATTATATTAAAAACGCACGTCAATTGAAATAGTGTGTGTCTGCGACCTTATAAGGAAAATATTTCATCTCAATTATAAATATTTCGCTCAGCAATCGAAAGACATGTTTTCTAATTATTCCTTTCGGCCTAAGGGCTCAAACACACAGCACTGCAGTTGCAGCGTGTTAACACTTGATTCCATTTTACTTGATTCCAAATGCATCCGATTAGAATCTCCAATTGGATAAAAAACCTAATTGGTGATTATAATCGTATGCAATTGGAATCAAGTAAGACAAACGTCGACGCAGGTCTTATTTTATCCCAATTTTATCCGATTATAATCACCAATTCAATTTCTTTTATCAAATTGGTGATTCTAATCGTATGAAATTAGAATCAAATAAGACCTGCATCGACGCACGTTCACTGCAATGCAGTGTGTCTGCAGCCTTAGACATACCAAAATAAAATTAAAACATTGTTGTAACTATATTAATAATATTTTGTATGTATGTTACAGAAAATACAGTACATATGTTCGTAACCTATTATGTCCCAGTTGGAATCTCTTTGATTATTGCTGTTGTGTTATTAGTTCGAGCGAGGATATCAAATTTGTACAATGACAAGAGTCTGGCCATACCACGTATTGACAGAGACAGAACAAGGTCAGTATTTTTTTAATTTCGCAAACTTTTTGGCATCGCGAGTTATCATTAATGGCCAGTGTGGACAACCAGCGATACGTATTTCTTTTTATTGAACTAGACTACAATTTACAGATGGCAATGGTTAGTTTTTGAAAATAAATTAAACCCTGCCTAAACCAAACCATAATAATTTTAGTATATTCTGGGCGATATGACAAAATTGTGCACACTTTTTAATTAATACTTATTTGTTTGCGTTGGATTAAAAATACATATTACACAATAAATATTGTTGGTTCATTTGAATAAAGTTATGTATGATTTAATTGCATAATTTTAGATATTTTATAGATAGTCGAGCATTTTTGGACGATTATCTACGAGTATTATGGCATGGTTTTCGCAGGGTTTAATTAATTTAAAAAAAAATAACCAACACCATCTGTAATTGTAGTATCATTTCAATGGAAGCAAATACGTATGACTGACAAAGTTTATATTTAAAGCACTATTTATGGCGGACCTTAACAGCCTATCTCCATTCTTCGCCACTGATGCATAGGGTGCAGACGCCAGACATACGGCATTGCAGTCGACGTGCATCGATGCAAGTCTTACTTGATTCTATTCGCATCCGATTAGAATCACCAATCGGTGTCTCTAGCGTAAAGTTCAACACAATGTGTCCAATTTTGGTGCATTTCCAGTAATTCTGAAAAGCTGGATATACTTAACTGATTTCAGTCAAACTAATTGAATACCTTCTTTCAGGGTTGTGGATTGCATTATTGGAGACGTATTTATAACATTGGGATGGTTACTGGAAATGCTATCCATATTTCAGGACAATGGTGAGCTAAGATATGCGGCAATTGTGTTCATTTATTTTCAAGGAACATTTCTATCGTCCATATTTTTGAAAGATCACATGATAAATGCAATGTACAACTATATCAAACAGGTAAGCAACACAGGTGTTAATATTTTGATAATGTCGTTGTTAAACAATAATTTAATATGCGATTTGTAAACGAGTTCGCCCATATGAATTCAACACAAGCACAAATCGTCAATATTCAACACAACCTGACAACTATGTGTAGCCATATGGAGAAAACATAACATGCTTTTTGCTATAAATTTATCAATATAATAGTTGTTTTAATTTAAATATACACTCACCACTGTCAAAAATTGCAGAAAGACTCGTCAGTTAATGGTGTTTTAAAATACCTTCACGTCGTGAACAATGTATGTTTTTAGTTTAGTTTAGATCTTTACCAGTGTTGCACAACCCACCGTCTTTTTTCTTGTATTGGGTGGAAATGCAATGTTTTATTGATTTAATTTAACAAAAAAAAATAGTATTTATTCCACTTTTAATAAATAAATCTGGACCGGTTTCGTCCACCTCAGAGGGACATTTTCAACTGAATAATATTTATAAAACAGGTATTTATATATATTGTATATTTATAATATTAGCAAGATGGAACAGACACTTTGATACTCTTCTAAACAGTAACTCCAGTAATCAAACAACGAAATCGACTTCTGACCCACAAACATATCCAGATGACGACGAAGAAAGCACACCGCCTTCACTGGTGGAAGTCACTAACGACATTTATAAACTGAAAACCCCTGCATCCCCTGGCATGGACAATATCCCAGCTGAATTAATCAAATGTGGCAGTGAAAACCTTTTAACATGCATGTATGAACTTATGAGTAAGGTGTGGCAGGAAGAAAGAATACCCAAAGAATGGAACATGGGAACAATATGCCCCATTCATAAAAAGGAAACGTTATGGATTGTACTAACAACAGGGGCATAACTCTTCTGAACACAGCCTATAAAGTGTTCTCCAATATCATGTACAGAAAAATGGTTAAATACACGGAATGCACAATAGGCGAGTATCAATGTGGTTTCCGCCCAACAAAGTGGACCACCGATCAAGTATTTGCCCGACGACAAATCCTAGAAAAATGCCATGAACATACGATAGACACATATCACTTATTTGTTGTTTTCAAAGCAGCCTATGACTCCATCAATAGGCTAAAACTCTACGAAGCATTATATGAAATGGAGATCCCCAATAAGCTAATAAGCCTTGTTAAGGGGGGACATGCTCGTCGACGGTCAAAATTGAGTTTTTATTGTATATTCAAACCATGATCCTGGACACTCCTTAAACGTTGTAGATGATCTATTTATATCATTTTGAAGCCTTATTATCCTTTATAGTTATTTTAAACATTTGATGACTGCATGAAGTATTTTTGTTACATAAAATAGTATTCTTTTAAACCTCTCGCTCTAATGTTTTAGAATATAGTCATATTTCGGTACATAACTGTGCAGTGGTGTTAAGATTTTTTACAATTATTAATTTTTAAACGCATTTATAAAACCATTAGCATAATTTATTACGAGATAATTTTTGTAAAATATTCACGATAAAAAATTATATTGATAATCTCTGTGATCCCAAATTTGACAAGAATTAGGCATTTTATTATTCAAAAAATCGGCAAGATTAACACATTTGAAGATGATTCTAAAGATATTTATTATAAGCTATGTCTTTGACCATTCAAGTGTGATAAACATCTTATGAATAATGATTGCTTTATAATAATTATTGACCTAAGAATAAGGTAGTGTTTTTTTGAAATACGCCATTTCTTTTGTCATTCCCCAGTGGTTAAGCTACAACATACGGCCGTAGCCATAAATTGACAAACTATAATTGAAGTAGGGAGTAAAATGATATTGACGCGCGTGTTTGAACATGTACCGTTTAAAAAAAAATAAAAAAAAATTCGGTTAAGTACATGTTCAAACACGCGCGTTAACATAATTTTACTCCCTACTTTAATTATAGTTTGTCATTTTATGGCTACGGCCGTATGTTGTAGCTTAACCACTAGGGAATGACAAAAGAAATGGCGTATTTCAAAAAAACACTACCTTATTCTTAGGTCAATAATTATTATAAAGCAATCATTATTCATAAGATGTTTATCACACTTGAATGGTCAAAGACATAGCTTATAATAAATATCTTTAGAATCATCTTCAAATGTGTTAATCTTGCCGATTTTTTGAATAATAAAATGCCTAATTCTTGTCAAATTTGGGATCACAGAGATTATCAATATAATTTTTTATCGTGAATATTTTACAAAAATTATCTCGTAATAAATTATGCTAATGGTTTTATAAATGCGTTTAAAAATTAATAAATGTAAAAAATTTTAACACCACTGCACAGTTCTGTACCGAAATATGACTATATTCTAAAACATTAGAGCGAGAGGTTTAAAAGAATACTATTTTATGTAACAAAAATACTTCATGCAGTCATCAAATGTTTAAAATAACTATAAAGGATAATAAGGCTTCAAAATTATATAAATAGATTATCTACAACGTTTAAGGAGTGTCCAGGATCATGGTTTGAAAATACAATAAAAACTCAATTTTGACCTTCGACGAGCATGTCCCCCCTTAAGATGTCAATGGCAAAAGTGGAATGTCAAGTAAGGATACAATCAAGCAGAGTAATGCGCTTGCCTGTTTTCTATTCAGCATAGTACTGGAAAAAGTCATCAGAGACTCTCAAATACAAACAACAGGGGTCATATACAATAAATCTGTGCAACTTCTTGGCTATGCTTATGATATAGACATAGTGGCAAGATAAGAACCAGCCTTAAAAGAGGCATTTATCGCACTGGATAGAGCTGCCATAGAAATGGGACTCCAGTCAATCAAGAAAAAACAAAATACATGCCTGCAAGTGAGGCTCCTTCAAGCTCACCACTCACGATTGACACGTATCAGTTCGAAAGGGTCAACGAGTTCATATATCTGGGAGTGCATTACCCCTCAAAACGACATCAGCCAAGAAGGTAGCAGAAAGATTACTCCGGCAAAAAAATCTTACAACGGTTTACAAAGACACTTCAGATCAAGACTCCTCTCAAAGAAAACTAAGATAAAGTTATACAAAACCCTCATCAGACCCATATTAACCTATGGGTCGGAATGCTGGGCTTTATCAAAAAAAGATGAGAGGAAGCTGGATATCTCTGAAAGAAAGATATTAATAAGAGTGGCGAGGAAGGTACAACCATGAAATATATGCGTAGATCCCCCTGTAGTCTCATACGTGAAAGTGGGGCAGGCCATGTCTCAAGGATGGAAGACACCCAACCACCAAACCACCACTCTTCAACAGACCAGAAGGGAAAAGGAGGGTCGGGAGACCTAACTGCGGTGGCTGGACTGTATAGAAAGAGACACAGCATCCCTGAGATAAGGGCAGTGAAAAGAGCTTGCGGCAGACAGAGGGGAGTGGTGACGTTTTCTGGATGCGGCCCAGACCCACATTGGGTTGTAGTACCGATGATGATGATAGTTTTTATCAAAAAGAATTCAAAAGGCGACACAAATAATCTACCAACAGATTGAATTATCCGTCCAATAATATTTTGTTAACAATATGCTTGACTAGGTCATAGTAGTAGCATCAGGAGCGAAGGGTGAAGATAGGCTGTTAAGATCCGCCATAAAAAGTGCTCATTAAAATTTGTTAGTCATACGTATTTGTTTTTATTGAACTAAGACCACAATTTACAGATATTATTCGTTAGTTTTTAAAAATCAATTAAACCTTGAAAACCAAACCATAATGGTATTGGTATTTTTTGGGCGATACGGCGAAATTGTACACACTTTTTCATTCACACTTATTTGTTTTCGTTGGATTAGTAATGCATATTACAAGTATTGTTGGTTATTTTTTTTAAATTCATTAGGCCCTGACAAAAAATATCATTCTATCTATAAAATATTTCAAGTTATGTCTGATTTAATTGCATAATTTTATATATTTTATAGCTAGACGAGTATTATTTGACTATTATCTATTATGGCGTGGTTTCGCAGGCTTTAATTGTATTTTAAAAACTAACCAACACCATCTGTAAATAATTGCAGTATTATTTTAATGAAAACAAATACGTATGCCTGATAAAGTTTAGTGTGCACTGTTTATGGCGGATCTTAACAGCCTACCTCCACCCTTCGCCACTGAGTAGCATACTGTATGGCAGAATGTAAAAATATGCATACTTACGTTTGTTGACTAAAAAAATGTGTTTACCTACCGTTATGTTATTATCCAAGTCGCAGATTTAGTGATAATAATATTATGGTTAAAATAATCACTTTCTACTGTTCTTTCTACAGATTATGTGTAAAACATCCAGCTGTGTGCAGACATCAGAAACACAAGACCCGCCTATTGCTCCAAATGATAGCGATATGTTTACCATGTCATATTTGAACACTGGTGCCACATCCATACATGAAGAATATATTTAATGATTGTCAAGAATGTTGCTGTTGAGAGTTTTTAACGTCAAAATTTCGAGGGCTGGTAGTCAAATAGCATTATCTACTTAAAACCTGTTTTAAAATTTAATTGTTTGTACATAGTGAGATTGAATTGTTTTGCTTCCTACAATCATCAAGAGGTTTATTTTATAATTATTGATGTTTTAGATGACTATTCTAGCAGGTGTTAAATATTTTGTTGATGTGCTTATTTTCCTAGATTGCATAATTTGCTTGTATAGGTATTGTTTTAATATTCTCTTAAGCTCTGAAATTTATATACATATGCACTTTTATCCACGAATTATTAGTTATACCGTTATACCTAAGTTATAAACTATGGTTGTAAGAAATATGTGAGTTTATTAAGTAATCGTAAAAAGCGTAACTTTAAAATAAAGACTGTTTATTTATTAAGAAGGTTTCCAGACGGTAAACTTTGAAATAAGGAACATTTTGGTACTAACTCAATATGTCATTTTTTCGAATTAGTGTTTTCTGCCAGAACAGTGACGATATATACTTAAACCAAATGTTTCATGTATGTAATCATTTGAGTACCTAGTCAACCAATAGTATTAAGTGATTCTAGTAGGTGTTGAAATTTAAATTTAGTGAATACTAATGTTTGTGGAAAGATTGACTGATGTCAATTAGATAGAACGTTTAAAACATAATAATCATCAATCAGTATTCGTAGCAAAGGATTTGCAATAAGATTATTTTTTGTAATAATCAATAAGAAAATATCCATGTGAATACAAATAGGTCGATAAATTAACTATTTCGTTAAACGGCCCCAGGTTCTCTGTGCGTAGACGTACGTCGACACAAGATCTTATTTGATTCCAATTGCATTCGATTAAATCATCAATTGCCGTGTGCCTGCGCCCTCATGTGTAAAAATTATTTCATGATGAAAAAAAAAAAATGCTCGTTCTAAGCAGAAAATGTACCAATTGGATTCAAATTGAAAAATCTTCAGATTTTCGGAACTATCAATTGAAAAATTACCCTTCTATAGGGCTATTCTAGACAGTTAACACAGTAACACGTTTCGGTTATTATTGCTCCAAAGTATATCAGTATCAATCAGAGCCATTCCATAAACAAGGCGGTTATCATTGCGTCTTACTTGATTTCAAAAAATGAATCTGATTAGAATTAAGTATGACAATATGTTAAAAATATTTTGCAGTCCCTACTATTCAGTTCTCTTTTAACGAGATCGTGACCGGCCGTGTTAAAAAAACATCACGTCTGACAGTTAACTTTTCGGAATAATAATTAACTGCCTGAATACAACATAATATCATATTTATCACAATTTTTATTGATTTTGGAGATAAGACAGAGCTCGAAATGAACCGGAGCGCCGTTCCGGTTCATAAAATTCCTAAAATATCGCTCCGTTTTGTGGTGACAAAATACACATACAATTTGATAATTATTTATTTATTTATTTATCTATGTGAATATGTTCGTAAAATTATCGAGCGCTTATAGTTAGTTAAGTTATATGTTAGAATAGTCCTTCTATAAGATAATACCTAGCGTATTTCTCAATGTGAATGTATGGGAAGCTTTTTTGTATGTTACTTTGCCGATTCCAACGAAAAATAAAATATATTCCAATGATAGTAAAGATTTCTGAATAGAGGACAAAATGAAGGAGTTTGAATGAAAACTAAGTTTAAGCGATACAGAGATAAAATAAAGGTCGAATGCATTTTAAACCGTCTGAAGACATCAGCCAACAGAGTATACACATCATGGATTATGATAGTGCATCAGCACAGTGGAGAGATTATCGGAAAATGGTATTACTGCTGTTGGGTGCCCAGACTATCAGTGGCGTATGTTATGACATTGACGTCACTTAATAAATAAGGTTTATTTCTATGTTTTCGGAGCACAACTTGCATAATATGTACTCGTATGTTTATTATTTAAGTACCTACCTATGTATCTGATTTAGCAGTGGTGGTAGGCTGTTATGATTCGAAATAAATAGTGCACACTAAACTTTACCAGTCATACTTATTTGTTTTAATTGAACTAAGACTAAAATTTGCAGGTGGTGCTGGTTAGTTTTCAAAATTTAATTAAACCCTGCCGAGACCAAACCACAACAGTGCTATGCTATGAGCGATCCAACAAAAATAGTGTATATTTTAAGAATATATATTACAGATGGTGTTGGTTAGTTTATTAAATTTATCAAAGCCTGCCTAAGCCGAACCATAATCTATAAAAATATTCTTCTATCAGCTATAAAATATCTAAAATTATATAATATGATTTTATGACATAATTTTACATATTAAATGATTTTTTTTATTAATATCTACTATGGTTTGGTTTCTTCTTCTTGGTCGTACACTCATGGCTGAGGATAATGACCACTTTTTTAATTTTGCCATCGTTTGAGCGACTAAGACTTTCCATCCTTCTCGATCTTCCGCTTCTCTCAGGGCAGAATGAATGGTGCCCCCCTCCTAGTCAGCTCTTGGTCGCTCTAGCTCACAGACGCTCTTCTTCTGCTTCGCCTTCCTTGAAGGCCACCAAAAACCACCAGTCTCCCCAGGTTGGCCGGTCCGCGCCGGGCAATATGTTGTCTCTGTATAATTGACTGGTTCATTCGGCGCCAACACCACATCTCAAAGGCATCAATTGCCTTCCGCTCTTTTGCCTTCAGGGTCCATGACTCGGTTTATATTATGGTTTGGTTTAGGTAAGGCTTAATTGAATTTTAAAAACTAATAAACACTATCTATGCATTGTAGCCTTAGTTCAATGAAAACAAATACGTTTGTTTGACAATGTTTAGTGTCTACTATTTATGTCGGATGTTAAGAGCCTACCCCCACCCTTCACCACTGTGATTTAGCATTTTACAACTAAAATATTATGCTAAACTATGCACATTGAAGTAAAAATGAATCCTTGTGCTTGCTTATAAATAAGTTTGATTTATCTTTTATTATTATGTTGAATTAAATGCAAATAAATGGTATTCTATTCCACCTTTTATTATTAATTGGTTGTGTAAATTTCATTCTATAAATGCATTTTTAACTGAACCTCAGTAGGTATAACAAATTTGATATATTTACAGTTTGGTTAGGCTGCCATGGTCTATTATATGGCCAGTTGTGATTTTCGTGATATAGCTACATATATATTATACATAATTATTTCATATATAGATGAATATTTATTTATGTCGTTGCACAAAGGGATTATCGTGAAAATTTGAGCAATGTTTGCAATATGCAAACGTGAGAGAGCTAAATTGAGTAGCTTAGTAGGTATCAAAGTGGGACAAACGCCACCTCCCACTAAATTCATGTTTAAATTGATTATGGTATGTAGTGCAAGTGATATTATTTTTAAAAAATTTACCAAAAATATCAAAAACAGTAGTTTTCAAATAGATTTTTGAGTTTAAAATTGGTATGTTATATGAAAAACGGACACTTTTCACCCATATTTTTGAGTCTCCAGTAAAATTTTGTAAATGGCTTATGTCCCACTTAGATACCAAGCTGCTCAATTGATTTTGAATTAAAATTATTTAAAATGCATTCAGCACTTTCGTATCAACTTATTTGTTCATGCCGGTTTTGCCTTTTTATAATACACTTTATTTAATATGTGAGTGGTATGTAAGTCTTAGTGATTTCATCCTCTAGTCTCGGAGCATAGACCCAGTTCCCTATCTCAGTCAACCATAATATTTTAGCGCTTGTACCATCGTTACCTTATAAATGGAGATAATTGAAAGCAAAACCGGGGTCACCACCCAAACTAACTGTGGAAGATGACAAATTTAGTAGGTTTTGTAGGTAACTACCTGGAAGGATCATTAGATTAAGCGTTTTTACCGGAAAATATGTACCTATGGAAGGATACGATTACCTAGAAGAATAAAGGTAGGTAATGTAGAAATTTAGAATTAACCCTGAAAATAACACAACATTCATAATTGAAGAATGAAAATAATACAAGATAATGTAAAGTTTTATGCGCGAATATAAGTAGGTAGGTGTGCACGGGCAACAGTGGATTGTATGAGACGAAGGCATGGTGTTTTGTTTGAAGGTAGCAAAGGATTGTGTCCATGGCCTTTTCCGTTAATGCAGACTGCAGACACTGTTGCCAAAGATAGACATGTTCGGATACAGAATATATTGCCGATTATACAATTAATAATCGGCAGCACTAAATGGTAATAGTGCATTTATATTTTGTATACTTACCTACTTTCGTGTGTTTAAATGGTACAATCAAGTTTATCCGTAATGACATGCTAAAATAGGTAATTTGAAATAGGTAATGTTTTCACAGGAGTTAAGCAAGATTTTTCAGCGCCCGTTGCATTAACCAAACATATTACATGGTACTTCATATACCTACCTACAACTGTTGTAGGTATGCGAACTTGTGCTTAAATAAAACGAATCATAATAATATATCATAGATACTTTTACTTAACATAACTTTTATAACTACCTACAAGCGGTTAAATACTGTCACTTATTATTATGACAGCACTTGATATATAACTGCATATTTTAATGTTTTCACGGAATCTTTATAAGTTTGGCCTCCAATAAATACAGAGTTTATATTTTAACTACCTAGCCTATTCATTCCTATACGGCAAAAAAATATGCCAAGAAATAACACCGCATAGTTTCGATTTTGTATGACGAAGTTCAGCTTTGGCCGGGTTAAATTATACCTAGCCCAGTGTTGCCAACCGTACTATAATTATAGTATTTGTACTATACTTTTGGTCCGCGTGTTTACGTAATTATATACATACATTTTGATACAGTTTTGTATAAATATTATTGAGAATGACTAAATATTCACAGTGTAATTAATTATTAATAACAAAAAAAATAATCAATTAAAATTGCTACTGAGGCCAAAGAAGTTATAACATTAACGAAGATAGTATATTATAACAATGATAAAATCAAGATAAACATGAATACAATATGGACAGGTAGAACTAAATATTCCATAATAAATTATTATCAAAATCCAAAAATAGTCAACAAAACGTCCACTAGGTATATGATATATAGTTGGCAAATCGATGTTATTAAATTAGAAAAAAATAATAAAATTAAAATAATTGAGCTGAGTACAAAAAGGGCATTTGTCAAACAACATGATTTTCCAGGAGAATTGTAAGTTTTTAGATAAAATGGATTGATCTAAAAATATAAAAATAGTTTGAAAGCTTAAAATACACTTTAAATGTATGCATATATTTTTGTGTTACACTTCACCTTAAGAAAATTAAAAATACACAAAATAATAGTATGTGGCAACTATACAGATTCATTAAATAAAATTAAGAATTACATTGCCGTGTACATTAATAAACGTGAAATAACAGTTAGGGAAGTTGAAATAAGTTTGATTTAGTATTATCCGCTATTTTTTTCTGAGACACAAGAAACCTATTGATACCTAATTATATTTTTGACAGATGACAACGTGTACTATATTTTTTCCCAAATACTATAATTTTGGAGGTCCTGTACTATAATTCCACTTTGAAAAGATGGCAACACTGACCGAGCCTTGAAAAAGAAAGAACATACAAGTTCAGTTGTCCTGCAACGACGAACATTGAACCTCTTACCGCCTCTTAAGCTTTGTTTGGACTGTTCCAGTGATTTAGTTGAGTAGCGAGTGATTTTGTAAATAAACGTGTCTGAACAGACAAATTTAGTCGCTAGTTTAGTAAAATCGTTTATCATAACTTTTGTGTTAAGCATTTGTTTTTTTTTTTCATTATTTTGTTTTTGTCTAAAAGTTTTTTTCAATATGCCGAGACAGGCAGCAGTTTGTGACGATGAACTAATGAAGTGTCTTGAAAAATTCAAAAACGAAATTGTTGAAGATGTTCGGAAAGTGCCTGTTCCAAAAAATGAAGTTTATTTAAGAATGTCCAAGGAATTGAACTTTAAATTGTCTACAAAAGCTTTATATAATTTTTTGAGAAAAAATAACTGTGCATTATTTGTTCAATTGGGAGGTCAGTACAGTGAACATGTTTCCACAAAACGGTTGTGCCCAATCGAAGACAGCTCTGATTCAGATTCTGTATCATTAAAATTTGAATTAAAATTATCATCGGATGTGTGGGAGCTGATCTAACCCCATAAAATTTTTGCTATAAGGAATGAACCCAATCGTCCAAATTTAAAATTTCGAACGCGTACTGTACCACCAAAAGGAGTTTGGACGCACGTTCTCAACGACGAAATTTACAAACACAATAAAACTAATTGTATATGGGTATTTCGAACAGGTGCTTTTCGTTTTCTTTGCGAAGCAAAATGCAAAAAATGTGGTGCGTATTTAAAATGTGTAATAAAAGAAAACAATAAGAACTATGATGGTGACAAAATAATTTCATGTGTAATCACTGGTTACGATGTAAATTTTAAGCATACGCAACAATCAAAAAGGCATTTATCTGGAATTAAAAGGATTGAAGCGGCGAAAGAATTGACTCATCAATCAGCAGTTGTGTATAAAAGACAGTTGGCGAACAATACAATGGCTTATGGTGATTTGGAACCCCCAACATTACACCCGGAACATATTTACCGACAAGTAAGATATGAACTAGCTACTGACAATCAACTGCACAGCAATGTGCTTCTATCAATCTGGCAAATGAACCACACATTGCCATTCTTAGGTGCCATCCATAATTGTGGACTTGATCCATTTTTTGACCACTATTGGAAAATATCACAAATGGACTTTTATAAACAATATAAAAAAAACTGGTCTGTACTATCACTGGATGCAACAGGGAGTCTTGTGAAAGCGATGGAACCCCAACCAAAGCAATTGGTTACACGAGGGCAAAACGCATATTTTTATATGTAAATTATGTTTGTAATTTTTATATGTGTACGACACACTTTCCATTACTTTTTGGCTAGAGCAATGGATTAAATCGGGCGCTGATAAATATATAAAATATATAAGTTTTATATAAATATATAAAAGATAAGACTCGATGCATCTTCCGCGCTAATAAATTCAGTCATCAATTGCTTTACCGACTGTAATGATATTAAAGAATACATCAAAAAAAGTATAAGATATCTGTCGAATAAACAATGTGAGAGGCCAAGATGTTTCATTCGAATTGATAGGAATCATTTTATATCTTCTGTTACAAAATGGAGATGTTTTTCAGAGATAGACAAAAGATTAAAGAAATTTTACTGTCACTGTATTGGGTTATTGGTCGACGAAACATCCATAGAAAATATAAAATCTGTTATAAAAAACATTGTATTCGTTGCATTATCTACCCATAAAAATATTCAAACTGATTCAGCTAAAAAATTCCTTATATCATATGTGGCGAATGGAATTTGTAACAATTTATTACAGTATGAGGAAGACAGTCATACTGATAGTGATGATAATGATGATACTGTTAATTTTGTAAATATAGACGATAATGAATGCGAATGGTTTGAAGAATATGTGAATAATGTGAAAAGTGATATGAATAATATCGATAATAACCAGGATAATTTATATTGGCTTCCTGGCCTGGAAAAGCCATTAAAGAGCATTTGTTCTAAAATGCCGTTATGTACAGGCATCATGATACCGCTAATTAATGGCAGTAGTTGCGATCTTTCCTGCACTACCTCGAATGTGGAGAGTTATTTTAAGGATTTAAAAAAATTGACATTAAAAAATGAAAATTTGCCTATCAGGGCAGATTTGTTTTTAAGCAAACATTTATTTTCTCTGGAAGGTCAGTTGAAAATTACGTCTTCGAAATATCACACTGCTCTCGGAAGTGAAAAAAATTTTGATGATCTTCCAAAAGAAATAAGTGATGATGATTTTCCAGAAGAATCTATTTTTTCGCAAAGACCACGACCGGAAGAAAATTGGCGAGGGCAAAATGTTGTGAAACGACGAAGTCGGCAATCATATTTCAATATACAACCGGATTGGAGTTCCGATACTGCAGATGTTATATCGGTGAAGCCAATTAATATTTTAAAAAACGGACATTTATTGCCAGCCATTTCATTTAAATCTAATTTAATAGCATTAGAAAATACGTGTGCCTTCGACGCAGTTGTTCATGCACTCGTGATAACTTATTTAGATGCAGAAAATTTTAATAAAAGTGTTGTGGATTCAATGAGAACTTTTAAATTAAGTGAATTAGTATACTGTGTTAGTGGAAAACAAGTAGTGTCACAAAAATACAAATCAAGGGCAGAAATTTTGGATTCCATTTTCAGTCCCTATCATTTTAGCAAAAACTTGAAAAAAATTAAATGTGATTGTAATGTGTCTCTAATAGTTGAGAAAGTAGTGAGGCTAACATTTCCATCGTTACAAAGATCTGACAAATGTTCTAAACTTAATTGTGATGATCGGATTCCCATGATTGCATTTTCTCCACTCGACTACAATATTTTAACAATTTTTGGTATAAGTAGCTTGCAAGAAGCTATAGTGTTGTCGGATGAACGAAAGTGTAATAATATATTTAATTCTAAACATTGTGATGGTAAAATAACATCAATTTTTTCATGTAGTTCCGATCTTATATTTTTTGAAATATTTGGTAACAATGCTCAAGATGCAGACAATAACTACCGAGTAACTATATCCAATATACCTCTAACTTTAAGTATACTTAATAAACAATTTAAATTAAAAGCATTGATTGATTTTATTCCACCATCGCATAAAGACTGTAGTGGTCATTACGTAACCCATGTACATCGGTCTTCAGGTCAGTGGGAATCAATCGATGACCTTCAAAACAAAATCAAACTAATTTCAAATTCCCTAACTGTTATTCCACATTTATTAATGTACGTGACAATGTAATTTTTAATTTTATTTATAAATCTTCCTAGTTACCACATACTATTTTTCTTGTATTTTTAAGTTTCTTAAGGTGAAGTGTAACACAAAAATATATGCATACATTTAAAGTGTATTTTAAGCTTTCAAATTTTTTTTATTTTTTTTTTTAGATCAATCCATTTTATCTAAAAACTTTCTCCTGGAAAATCATGTTGTTTGACAAATGCCCTTTTTGTACTCAGCTCAATTATTTTAATTTTATTATTTTTTTCTAATTTAATAACATCGATTTGCCAACTATATATCATGTACCTAGTGGACGTTTTGTTGACTATTTTTGGATTTTGATAATAATTTATTATGGAATATTTAGTTCTACCTGTCCATATTGTATTCATGTTTATCTTGATTTTATCATTGTTATAATGTACTACTTTCGTTAATGTTATAACTTCTTTGAAATCAGTAGCAATTTTTAATTGATTATTTGTTTTTGTTAATATTAATTAATTATACTGTGAATATTTAGTTATTATCAATAATATTTATACAAAACTGTATTAAAATGTCTGTATATAATTACGTAAGTGCGCGGGCCAAAAGTATAGTACAAATACTATAATTATAGTACGGTTGGCAACACTGGGCTAGGTATAATTTAACCCGGCCAAAGCTGAAATTCGTCATACAAAATCGAAACTATGCGGTGTTATCATTCTCGGTAAATTTTTGCCGTAAGTATATGAATAAAAGGCTAGGACGCTAGGTAGTTAAAATATAAACTCTGTATTTTTGACACCGCCTACGTAAAGTATTGTAACTTCAAAATCGGAACTTTACAGGAGAAGTCGACTTTTTTAATGTTTTGCACCAAATTTGGGATGTTCATTGTCAATTATTATAAATTGTTTTTGTTATTATTATTGGATTTGTTTTGCATTAAAGAATATCTAATATTTTTTTGTGGTTTATTTGAAAATGCTGTTACAACATTATACTGCGGACAAGCATTTGTTCCAAGTAGGGAATCCAATCCCGAGCCAAAATCTTGATCCCGGGATTTCGGGATTACAATTTGACGATCCCGGGATTGGCATTTTTATCGATAGTTAATATTAAGGCATTTATTGTTAATATTGTGGACGTTCAATCTTGGAAATACAAAGGTTTAATGGAGTAAATAGTTTTGTAATATGAATAATATTGTGAAAGTAAAATAGTTTTATTTATTTATGAAAAGGTAACAAATAAAAAATAGAAGTTCAATTAAAATATTATATTTATTATATTATGTGGAATTTTTAATTTATGGTCAACTATTTAAAAGTCTTAACGATTATTATTTATAAAATTTCGTAGAATCAATATTGTGTTTAGTGTTTACATAATATTATATTATATGAGATTGCTATTTTTGATAGTAAAGACGTAATGAATAGGTTTGAGAGATTTAAAATAAGCAAATCATAGTTTATGACCTTTCCACTTCATAAATCTAATTAAGCCAATTATGAAACTGTCGGAAAACATATAAGATCATGATCGAATCACTTTGTTGAAAGTGGGAACCATTGTTTTTTCCAATCTCTCATTTTTATTAATTAATGTGAAAAGATAAAATGAATTGGCAACACATGGGTAATAAATCGAACTTCATTCAAACTCAGCTTATTTTTAACGTAGTTATATGTTATTAAAAGTGTTTTTTCTGTTATATTATCGTTTTTTGTTATTTTCCATTAATAAAATATATAATAATAATAATTAATAAAAAAATCAATCCATAAAGTTTCGAGATTATGTTAACACAATCCAGGGATTCATAGATATCGAAAATAGTTCGGGATCCCGGGATTGGAATCTCTAGTTCCAAGTATTGTATAAAGCACATACAATAGTTTACGGCGGAACCTCTTACATACATTTAGTTGTACCTATGCATTATAATCGTCCTCATGGTTTTGGTGAAACATTGTATATGCTAGATACAATTCTTTACCTAGGATTTTTTGCTTATTTAAAATCATAGTACGGTAATTACACCAAAATTTTACGGTATGGGTCGTTAGATAGGTAGGTCAGAAAAAATACTCTCATTCATAAAACATACAATAAATTTAAGACCCTTATGATGTGATAAAAATTTAGCATACAGAAAAAAATAGAGAAGAAACAATTTCAATCAAAAATCCAATTCAAGGAAGTATATAAATAATGAAATAAAATTAAAAGCAAAAAAGAAAAATTACAATCACTTCAAGCCAACGTCCTTGTGAATTCTTGGTAGGTACCTAAATAATAATATGTCAACTATCAAAGTAAAATCAGACAAGAGAATATCAAAGGATTATTAGGTGGAAAGGAAGCTAGAATGTTAATGAAACTTAAAAAAATCATTCTGCAACTATGTTTTTAGTTTATAATGAATTTTCAATTGTAATATGATGCAAAAAAAAGAAACATGCACAATTTAAAACATGCAACCGAAAAGATATTGTTTACACTAACATATTAATTATCAAGCTGATTTTCTTTTTATCTTACAAAAACACAAATTGCTATAGGTGTTCGTATTCGCAAATAATAAAATCAATCTTCCTCAGAATCTGCTGGTGGAAATTCAGTGGTAGGTATTAATAGGTATAAAATTACTGAAAAACTCGAGATGACGCTTAGAAATTATTCCCTGTTGCACATAGGTATTCGGTAAATCATCTGTCTTAGCTTTTGGAATTGGCAATGTTTGTGAATAAAGAACCTTTAACTATTTTTATATTTGATCAATCCATATTATCTAATAACTTACAATCCTCCTGGAAAATCATGTTGTTTGACGTTCCACAAACTAGAAGTGAACTCAATACAACTTGCCCTTTACACATTTTATTTTTATATTCCAATTTATCTACTGCTGTACTACTATCTTATCTTAAAAATCTGCATTTAAAGATTTCGTAATCGACTAGAATTTGTCAAATGCGACATATAAAAATTATGAGTTAAATACACCACATTGTAAATTGTATTATTATATTATTTAGCCCTTTTTTGTTGATTATTTTAGGATTTTGATAATAATTTATTATGGAATATTTAGTTCTACCTGTCTATATTGTATTCATGTTTATCTTGATTTTAATCATTGTTATAATGTACTAATAACTTCTTTGGCCTCAGTAGCAATTTTTAATTGATTTGTTTTTTTTTATTTTGTTAATAATAATTAATTATACCGTGAATATTTCGGTAGTCATTCTCAATAATATTTCTACAAACTGTATTAAAATGTCTGTTTATAATTACCTTTATTACTTGTTTATATCCATTAAAAATTTGATAAAATAACATTTTATTGTTTTATTATTAATTAGATGAATTTAAATAAATAAAATATTTAAATGAATAGTTGATGAATGAACGTGGTAGTAAAGAGAATCTGGATGTTTCAATGCCCGGAAAAATATGAAGCTTGCAATTTGAGATTTTTTTTTAATGTAAAGAAGATAAACTTACAATTGTAATATAATTTGAATTCGTTACAGGGTCACATCTTATTATTACATTATATTTTATGGTCATATTTGTTATTAAAATTTAGTTTATTAAATTTTCAATTTTTCGTCGTTTAGATTTTTGACTAATTCATCGTTTTAATATTTTTTATATTTATTTTATAAAAAATAAACTTATTTTTATAATAAATATGACCATAAAATATAATGTAAATAATAAGATCTGACCCTGCAACGAATTCAAATTTTTCTACATTTTTTTACAATAATTGTAAGTTTATCTTTAAATTAAAAAAAAATCTTTTTAATGTTTTCAGATACATATTTATTAATTAATACAGTTAAGATTGTAAATTATCAAAAAAAATCTCAAATTGCAAGCTTCGTATTTTTCCGCTAAGTTCTCTGCTGACATGCCTCTCCCCCTTAAGTACCTCTTCCGATTGTAAATGCTTAGCGGCGAATTCAAAAATTCCACTTTTAATCAAAGCCGAGGACTTTTTTGATGAACTTTTTTTCTAGGCTCGCCAAATTTTTTTTCCATTATGAAAGTATAGAACTTTGCACCAATTTTTAATACGGAAATAAAGAAATTTTAGTAGATACTTTTAGCGTATTTTTTAAGTTTGAACTTAAACATTTAAGAAAAGAATACTTACATTTTTTCCGATATTCAAAATTATAGTATTTTGGACGTACTATACCTTTTTCATATCATACATAGTACGCGGCCCAAAATTATATTACAAATACTATAATTATTATACGAGGGTGGGTCAATAAGTCCTTAGAAAAGCCGACAATTTCTGCAAGATGGGTGCCGCGTTTGCTCACAGTCGACAATAAACGCAATAGGGTGGTGGCCTCTAAAGCCCTGTTGTTGCTCATCCAACGCAATCCGGATGATTTTTTTCGTCGCTTTGTGACTGTAGATGAAACATGGATACACCACTATACTCCCGAGACGAAAGAACAGTCAAAGCAGTGGATTGCGAAAGGCGAACCATGTCCAAAGAAGGCGAAAACCGTAAAATCAGCTGGTAAGGTTATGGCTACTGTATTTTGGGATGCACGTGGAATTATTTTCGTTGACTATTTGAAAAAAGGAAAAACAATAACAGGGGATTAATATGCATCTTTATTGGACCAGCTAAAAAACAAAATTGAAGAAAAACGGCCTCATTTAAACAGGAAAAAAATTCTCTTTCATCAGGACAATGCCCGTGTTCACACATGTTTACGATCAATGGCTAAAATTGAAGAATTGAAGTTCGAATTGGTCAACCACCCACCGTATTCGCCAGATTTAGCCCCCATTGACTTTTTCCTTTTCCCAAACTTAAAAAAATGGCTAAGTGGACAACGTTTTTTTTCAAATGAAGAAGTCATCAATTGGACAAATGCTTATTTTGATGACCTTCCGAAAACTTATTTTTCTGATGGTTTAAAAAAAATTGAGAAACGTCTAACCAAGTGTATTGAGCTCCAAGGAGATTATGTTGAGAAATAAAAAAAAATACAAAAATAAAAACTGTTTTAATGCTTTTTTCTAAGGAATTATTGACCCACCCTCGTAGTATTTGTACAATAATTTTGGTACGCGTACTATGTACGATATAAAACAGGTATAGTACGCCCAAAATACTATAATTTTGAATATCGGAAAAAATATGTAAAAAGTACTAAAATTTCGATATTTTCATTCGATAAATTGGTGAAAAGTACTATAATTTCGCAATATAAGAAGATTTTGAGTACTTGGAAAAAAATTGCTCAAAAAACGTAAAAAAACCCTTGACTGGTTTTAAATGAAATTTCTTGAATTCTTCGGTAAGCATTTTTGGCCGGAAGAGGTACCTAAATAAAAAGGGGTCTCGGAGTTTCTCAAATTCTCCGTTATTTTTTTCTGAGAAACTAAAAACCTATAGTCTATACATTTTAAACACTATGACAACGCGTACTATATTTTTTACGCGTACTATATTAGTTCTCTGAACTATAATTCCACTTTGAAAAGATGGCAACACTGACGGTTGGTAACACTGGACTAGGTATAAAATTTAACCCGGCCAAAGTTGAACTTCGTCATATAAAATTGAAACTACCTATGCGGTGTTATTTCTCGGCTTTTTTGCCGTATAGGATTGAATAGGCTAGGTAGTTAAAATATTAACTCTGTATTTATTGGAGGCTAAAATTATAAAGATTCCGTGAAAACATTAAAATATGCAGTTATATATCAAGTGCTGTCATAATAATAAGTGATAGTATTTAACCACTTGTAGGTAGTTATAAAAGTTATGTTAAGTAAAAGTATCTATGTTATATTATTATGATTCGTTTTATTTAGGCACAAGTTTGCATGCCTATAACAGTTGTAGGTAGGTATATGAAGAACCATGTAATATGTTTGGTTAATGCAACGGGCGCTAAAAAATCTTGCTAAACTCCTGTGAAAACATTACCTAATTCAAATTACCTATTTTAGCATGTCATGACGGAGAAACTTGATTGTACCATTTAAACACACGAAAGTAGGTAAGTATACAAAATATAAATACACTATTACCATTTAGTGCTGCCGATTATTAATTGTATAATCGGCAATATATTCTGTATCCGAACATGTCTATCTTTGGCAACAGTGTCTGCAGTCTGCAATAACGGAAAAGGCCATGGACACAATCCTTTGCTACCTGCCTTCGCTGGCTTCAAACAAAACACCATACCTTCGCCTCTTACAATCCACTGTTGCCCGTGCACACCTACTTGTATTCGCGCATAAAACTTTACATTATCTTGTATTATTTTCAGGCTTCAATAATTATCTAAACTAAAATCATTGAGTTTACCTTCGGAAATCAGGCTAATAATGTGTACCTTTCCATTCTAATCTCTTTTTCCTTTCAATCTATCAATTGAGCTAGGTACTTACCTGTAAGTAGATAAAAACTTCACTTTAGTGGGTAGGTACCTACCTAAATGATTTGCTCATAACTTTTGTAATTTAATGTAAATAACGGTAATTTTTGCAGCACTAACCAATACTAATGTAGCACTAAGGATTGGCTATTCTGGATTTTTAATTTTATTTGTTTTTCAAAAGTGGGCTCTCCAACTAGACGCTTGTCATAATTTGATTTGCCCATACCTTTTTTAATTTAATGGCAATTACGAGAATTTTTACAGCACTAAGTAACACTAACCTAGCGCTAACGATTGGCTATTTTGGATTTGGAATATTATTCGTTTTTAAAAAGTGGGCAGTCAAACTTGACGTTTTTATAATTTGATTTGCCCATAAATTTTGCAATTTAATTGCAATAACAATAATTTTTGCAGCACTAACCAATACTAATGTAGCACCAACGATTGATTATTTTGGATTTTGAATTTTATTTGTTTTTCAAAAGTAGGCACTCCAACTAGACGCTTGTCATAATTTGATTTGCCCATAACTTTTTTAATTTAATGGCAATTACGATAATTTTTACAGCAATAACTAACACTAATGTAGCACTAACGATTGGCTATTTTGGATTTGGAATATTATTCGTTTTTAAAAAGTGGGCAGTCAAACTTGACGTTTTTATAATTTGATTTGCCCATAACTTTTGCAATTTAATGGCAATAACAATAATTTTTACAGCACTAACCAATACTAATGTAGCACTAACGATTGATTATTTTGGATTTTGAATTTTATTTGTTTTTCAAAAGTAGTCACTCCAACTAGACGCTTGTCATAATTTGATTTGCCCATAACTTTTTTAATTTAATAGCAATTACGATAATTTTTACAGCACTAACTAACACTAACGTAGCACTAACGATTGGTTATTTTGAATTTGGAATTTTATTCGTTTTTAAAAAGTGGGCAGTCCAACTTGACGTTTTTTATAATTTGATTTGCCCATAACTTTTGCAATTTAATGGCAATAACGATAATTTTTGCAGCACTAACCAATACTAATATAGCACTAACGATTGGTTATGTTGGATTTTGAATTTTATTTGTTTTTCAAAAGTAGGCACTCCAACTAGACGCTTGTCATAATTTGATTTGCCCATAACTTTTTAAATTTAATGACAATTACGATAATTTTTACAGCACTAACTAACACTAACGTAGCACTAACGATTGGTTATTTTGGATTTGGAATTTTATTCGTTTTTAAAAAGTGGGCAGTCCAACTTGACGTTTTTTATAATTTGATTTGCCCATAACTTTTGCAATTTAAGTGGGCAGTCCAACTTGACGTCAAGTTGGACTGCCCACATTGAATTGCCTATAAGTTTTTTTAATATAACAGCACTAACGATGATATTGCAGCACTAACCAGCACTAACGCAGCACTAACGACTGGCTATTTCAAAATTTCGAATTTCAAAAGTGGGCAGTCCAACTTGACGGACATTCGGATTTGACCCGCGAGATGACATTACAAATACAATAATAACAGAAAACTGTTATTTTTCCAATCCACTTCACACTGTAGTAAAATAATTATTTCGACTACATACTTTCTGGTTATTGAAAAGCCAATTCAGCAACATATAAAATGTAAATTTGTATTCAGTGAAAATTCAATGTTTCCGCAGGTCAAATCCAATATAAATTTTACCACCATTAATCATTGTACGGTGAATTACCAGTGAATAAACAAAATTTCATTCAAATGGTCTTTTCTATTTATTTTTCTATTTAATCCTAACGACTTGCTTCTTCAGCAACCTTCGTGTTTGGCACCAGAGTCGAGGCATAATCATCCATACACTTCACATGTTATTAAATGTTGATATTTAAATAAAAAATACACATGAACAATGGGTAGGGGAGAGCAGGTAGGATTCGTACACTTTTTACTCTAAGCCGAATAAAAACAAAACTGTAAGATATTTTTAAATAACTTCAATGCTGCTATATATCCAATATATTTGGCTTTAATAATAATGAAGTGTAGTTTAGATACAAATCAGCATGGCGAAGCAACGGTAACTTTTCTGAAAAAATGGAAAACGTACGAAACTACCCCACACGTAGGGTAGCTTCGTACATAGTGTGGGGCACATTCGTACATAATGGGGAACCTTCGTACAGTCAAAGAAAATGCTATTTATTCAATGTAATATATTCATGTATTGAGATCAAAGCTAACACAGAATCAGCCTTCATGTAATAAAAATTAACAGTTTTTGTTTTTAAAGTGCTGATAACTACTTAGTCATAAAAACATAACACTTTTATTTATTTTTTTGTTAATAAAGGAACGAATAAATCAACATTATAAAATTTACCATTAGAGTAATAGGTCTTAATCTTATGTATTTAATAGTCTTTTTCGAAGCCAAATATTATCTGGGCTGTTCTTGCTGTAAAAGCAGATTTTGATAGCGGGAAAACACATACCACATCTGATATGTAAACTGTTCCTTCATCTTTGGTAGTGGGAAAGACAAATTTTCAGGTATGAGGCTTCTTCCTCAAAAATGAAACTTTGTATTCAACGGGACTATATTTTTTAAGCATCTGCCCAAGACAATAGAAAACGGTCTTTGTTTTCTTGAACTCTACTGTCACAAAGCGTTCTTCTTTGATGTTCTCTGACGTAACTGGAGTTTAATTGTCAGTATCCAATCCTTCAGACGTCTCTTCGATGGGAGAACAAAAACTTTCTCTTAAACTCATATTAGCCTCGTCCTCACAATCAGTTTCATCCTGACTATCAGTCTTTACAGTTTTATTTTGCCTCTTTGGTTTAGTTGTCCCTGAAGTTTTCTTCTGTCTCTTTGTTTTGGTTCTCGTATCTGACAGTAAATGTAATGCTCGCTTCATCTCCTTAGCTTTTTGTTTCCTCTCTTGCTCTTGCTTCTTCAACTGTTTTGCTTTTTCTATTTCTTCTAGTCTATTTTTTTTCAGGGGTATCTGTATATATTCTCGATTTTCCTGGTAGTTTTCCTTTCTTCGACTTTTTTTAACGCATATCTGTCCACTCTGGGATAGGGCCGGATAATTTCTGGAGTTATTTATCTTCCAGTTGATGAATATGCAGATGCAGTTGTAGGTGATAGCAAGGAGGGTGATACTGGCGCTGAGCTCCATGGAAGATCTTGTTGAGTAATCTCTGTTTCTGCAGGTAGAGTTTCTGGCACATTGGCATCTTGGCCCACTGTAGAAGTTGATTGTCCACCTTACGTGGATTCTAACGGCTGCATCTTGCATCATTGCATGTTCATCAACGTCTCCTGTTCTTGTCCCCTTTTTCACATATATTCGCGGCATGGTTCTGTAACAATAATTTTTTTGGTGAAAAATCTTTCTACTGCCAAGCAGTTAGGAATGGGGAGCATTCGTACAGTACGAATCTACCCCACTCATAACTGCACGAAGGTATCCCAAACCGAGAAATCAACAAATTAATTGAAAATGAAAATAACCGCTATAGTTAGCCTAAAATCACTATTTACATATTAACGCTTTCACTGCTGAAGAGATAATGAGATTTTAATTGCCCTAGTGGGTCTGGAGTCCTAGCAACTAAATTATTAATATATACCTACATTATTATGGAAATCAATATGATATAAAATGACATTTCAGTATTATTTCTATCAAGTACAATTTTTTTTGATCGTTTAAGCTAGTCAAGTCAAGTTTATATGATTCAACAGAAAATTTAAAAACGTTGTATATAAACAATTCTTGTTATCTTGTAATTATTTAGATGTCTTTTTGTACACTCCGCATTTACTATCGAGGCAAACTACTCTACTTTATGCTATTTAAAACAATTCATCTACCCGTATCAGCAAGAATATTTAACACGGTAACACGTTTCCGTTATATGTATTGCTTCAAAATAACACGGATATCACTCGGAGCAATTCCATAAAAGGGGGTGTTATTAACAATAATTAAATAAGGGTTGAAAGTCTAAGTGCCAAAAAAATTCTATCACATTTTTTTTCTTACAATACAATCTATATACTAAGCCTAATGATACTCTGAAGGGTCTAAGTTACTAACTCTACCAGGGCTCGAAATGGAACGGAACGCAACGGAGTCACAACATGTCCCCCCTTAAGAATTATGTAAACTTATCATATTATACTGATGTTCTTCTGTAAGTTTGTAAGCATAAAAATGTAAGTTTTCATATATGTATGCTAGCTAATACGAATGATTTCCAATAAGCCATTTTTATTAGCTGTTTAATTTGAAGATCTTGGCATAAAAACATCAAATGTCCACTTTTTTCCATTTTCATTTTATTGCATTTCTATATTCCCTGTGTATGATTACATACAACTGTGAAAAGATATATTTTAAAAAAAAATCCTAAGTCCCTCAAATCTACTCTCAAAAATATGCCACTTTTCTAAAAACCGCAATAGTCCTGGCATTTTTGTATGAAAACAGCAAAGGTCCAGTAGTTCTACACTTTTATCACCAGGCGGCTTTAGTAATGTTAATATACATTCCATACAATTTAGTGTCTGAGCTGTCAAATTATCCTTGATTCGTTTAATTATTGCTTTTTATAACGTTTTCTTATGATTGTTTTTATATTTTATCATGGATATTACTAGCATAGACATCTGAAACGTCTCAAAAGAGAAAAATTAGCAAAACCAAGCAACGTTTTTACCAAATAACGATGATTTTCATTATTGTTCAGTTGGGTATTGGATGCAATAAGGAAAATTCTGGGCCCTTGATTATAAAATCTAAAGAGACCGAAGAAAAAGATTTTTTTAATATCAAATATAGGTTAAAACTTTGGCATTTTTCGGTAAAAAATTGTAGGCTAGTTATAATTTACAAAATAGACCAGGCTAGTAAGGGAGAAGTGCTTTGCGAACATTTCAGTTTCTCTCTGGGCTGTGGGATAGATTCAATGTAGTGAAGAAAAATCAAATGCAAGTCACGATTGCATTTAAAACAACATAATGGTAGATTAATTCCATTGACAGGATCTAAAAAAAATACATTTTAAAATTAGCTAAATATTTACAAAACCCAATAAATGCATCAATTAATTTATCTTATATATTATTAATTTGCTCATAGTGAAGGTGTCAGACGAAGCTAATCGGTTTTCTTTTCTCGTGTTAACTATCAATTCCTGGTGGAAATCTATTGTGTTCATAATTTAATTTAATAAAACACATTTTTTAGTACTTATTCCACTTTTAATAAATAAATCTGGACAGGTTTCGTCCGCCTTAGAGGGTCATTTTCAACTGTTGAAAACAGTTGGCAGACAAACAGAGGCGGACGAAATCCGTCCAGATTTATTTATTAAAAGTGGAATAAGTAGATACTAAAAAATGTGTTTTATTAAATTAAATTAATAATAATATGAAGCTAATCAGTATTAACCCGTACATGATAAAAATATTTTTTTGAAATATTTAAATCTTTATTTTTTAGAAACATTGAAGTCGTTTGTTAATAGGTAAATAATATGTCCAAACCTTATTAAAAGTTATATTATGATAAAAAAATAACAGAAATATATATTCTTTATTTTATTTAATAAAATTGTAATTTTAGTCATACTATTTACATTTCGATTTTTTCAATTTTGAAATAAAAACAACAAAGGTCCAAAAATTGTGTAAAAATAGCAAATGTCACACTCATTCTTTTTTAAATGTCTATTTAACCGAAATAAATTTAATATTTTTTTTACATTCATATAGTGTATATAAGATTTTTCTATATATTCTCATTGTCAAATTAATAAAAATTTTTTGACAACCAAGATATTAGGTTTTTACCCTCTCCTAAAAAAAAGTGTTTTGTGACAATTGCTGTTTTTATGCCAAGATCTTCATTTAACATCAAGTAGAATAGTTTGCTTGCCAAAAACCACAGAACAATAATAATAAACAGAATTCCGATAGGCTATATTCAATACACTACATTTTGATGCAGGGTTTTGAATTTGTGAGTGTCCTACAAAAATGAAACACGCATTATGCACGAGCAATAGTGTGTGTAATACACCAATATTAAACGAGCGTCAATACATAAACTGTGAGCAGTTGTCAGTATTCGAAGTAGGTATGACGTATTATTAACACGTGTTTAAGTTTATACCGGATTCTTCCTTACTCGAGATAGGTTACCTGCTACTCCTTACATGTCAGTTCCCATTATTTCTGAGTTCCCTCCCAAAAACCTTAAAGAAACCTTGATAGTAAAGGTGTGGTACCTATATATTGAGACATTTAAAAGAAGATGGCACTTTTACTAGGGACGTCACTGGCCTATTGTGATTAATATCTAAGAATTATCTAGTAAGTAAAGTAAGTATAATTGTTTTAGAAAAATATGTTTGTTCCTCATAGTACCTAAAGATAATAATACGTATATAGCACGTGGATGGTTATTTTCTGCATATATGCAATATAATAATTGATAATCTGCATAAATCTACTATGTTAATGATTACACGTCTTTACTTTTCTTAGCTCGTCAACTTAATTTTGTTGCTGCACAGTTAACTAAGTTTATAAATCGGCCATTCAATTATAATTAGCGAGTATTTTATTTTTAGGTTAAAAAGTTATGTTTAGTCAAAACATGTCACACTATTAATTGGCTGAATATAGTTGATCTGGGGGGGGGGGGACTATATTTTTGACACCGTCGCAAAAATATGAAAACACTTTATTAATAAACTAAACCAAATTATTAACAAAATAGTCGTTGTAATCTCGTATTTATAGCCCTGCAAAATGGAAAAATAACATTCATTTTATTCTGCGTTCCAAAAACAAAATTCATAGTTTACCCTGTTTGACACCTCCAGTCTGCACTTATTATGTAAAATTTGTCGATATCAGCTGTCAAATAACATTATAGTTGCACGTGAGAATGGCGATTATTGGCACGTGGCACATGTCAAAATAAGAATCTATGGGATAAAGAAAAATATTATTGAAAATCGATCGCGATATAATGAATTCGCACTCGCCGGGGTCACAATGCATTCTAATATTATGTTTTCTGAGCATACGTTCCAGATTATTCCATTCTTCTCTTCCAGCTCAAATATTATTTGCCACTTACGGCCACCGTCGGCGGTTTTCATTAACGCAGATGACGCAATCGATTCGTTAGAATATTTTAAAAGGGGCCTCTAAACAGTTCAAACTAATCACAAACTTATTATTAATTATACAATTATCTTAAAAAGATGCGTATTTCTCACAAATTGAGTATAAATATTACCCAAAGTATATCAAAATCCCTGCAACTAACATCAAAGAGGCCAATAGCATAATTACTCAAATCTCGTACTAAAAAAAAATGAATGACGTATATTATTATAAACATACAACATAAGCGTGAAGTTTGATAGTTTTGACAGAAAATATGACGTAACGTAAATAAAACGATGCAATAGGCTTCAAACTTTGCTGGTTTTCAATAACTAATGTTCACTATATTGTAATGTTTGAGGATTTCACGGTTGTTTTTTATCATAGTAGATTTTTGGGTTTCCACCGTGTGTCCTCCTTCCTTCTTTACTCGAAGTTTTGGGCTCGTTGCAGAGGCCATTGTCATATCGTCTCTTGATAATGGCCTCTGCTACGAGCCTGAAACGTCGAGTAAAGAAGGAAGAAGGACACACGGTGGAAACCCAAAAATCTACCACGATACTTTTCACTATTCTATATTTAAGCTTAATAATTTTGTAATCAAAATATAACCGTTTGTTTCTTTAATAAATAAAATTTTTAAAAAATGTAGTCGTAAATAATAATTGTTAAGTTTACTGTACTTATATAATTCGAGCGCAGTAGAAACAATCGCAATTTGCGCAATTTCAAGGTTAAGATGTTCCACTAATATGTGTCATCAGTCATCACTGTCATCTAGGCGGCTCTCGTGGTGCAGTGCGTAAGGCGCTGACCTTCCATCCGGGAGCTCTGGGTTCGATTCCGGTGAGGACACAATGTATAGTTATGTGATTTTCTCAAAGCCTGGATGTTTGTGATTGTTCAAAATTACTAACAACTACTTTGTTCGAAAAAGCAAGGACATGGTTGTTAATAACCATAATGATAATAATAAAAAAAATCACTGTCATCTTTAATAATAACTATTTTAAATAATAGGATGTGATATATCGATATTTTGACTACAGTCGTTGGTAATTGGAATGTATGGTTTATATTTTTTTTGTGCCTCAAAATCAGTCTCCAAATGTAACGCCTTCAAAAACTCACACAATAAAATAGTTGTAGGTAAAGTAATACGAATATGATGAAGTAGAAATGTTGTCGACCCCTGAATTTTCTTTACCTGTCTATAATACTGTTTTTTTGTTTTTTTTTCTGCATTCCACAATTAGCAGCCGTAGACACCACATTTTCTGTTACATTGTAAACATTTTGACTAAAACTTGAACTCGGGATATTTTGGTCTCTCCGCACAAAAGGAGCGAAAATATTTCTGGCCAACATAATTTTTGGACTGAATGTCGTACTCAGGGAACTCAGAAATAATGGAAACTGAAATTACCCAACCGGTAAGGCTACCCAAGCAACCGATCTCGAGTAAGGTAAACTTAAGCCGCGTGTTCAGAAAACGTCACTCTAAACTTGTGCGTCGGCCTGACAACTGCTCAGTGCTCTCGGTTTTATATTCATTTAAAATTGAAAATGGCAATATGTTCAGTAAAAGGTTGTAGTAGCGATAAAAATATGAAAAATAAAACAAATAGCGCAACTACATTTCACAAGAAAGCATATTTTTGTTGTTATTTTGAATATATATGTCAATATCTTAACATGAATTAAAATTAATTTTACGCGTGGTACGAGTATTTGATGATGCACAAACAATGTTGGATGTATTTGGAAAGTGCGACGCACACCATTGTATGCATATAATACGTGTGTTTTGTTTGAATAACAGGGCCGCATTTCAGACAGGGAATATTAGATAATATTTATTATAATCAATTATAACTGTTTTGTTTATAATAATGATTTATACAGTTGCGTATGCAATATACATAGGTAAATGTGCATTTATTTACTGTCAGTATTCCTTTTAATCATAAAATGAAGAGACAAACACACTAATTACATAGTACAAAGTAAAACGATTTCAAATATCTTGTGAATAATTAATGATATTATACTATTGGCTTTTGGCATAACAGATTTCCATGGGACCAAGTACGGCGTACGACTTGGACTTGGAACTCATCATCAGGGATGGAAGGCCAGTGTCTTACGCACTGCATCACGAGAGCTGCCGATTATGAATTAAAAAAACAAACACATGGCTAGCCTTATTATTCCAAATTTTAAAACTACGTCGACATACCTAATCTTCGTCGGCATTTTGACATAGCCATGATCTTTTTATCTTTTCAAATAGTTACCTTGTTTTGGATACCCATCTCGACCACCATAAGCACACACAACACCTTGTAATTGCTGACTATCACTTTATTTTAGGGTCATTCAATGTTTCAATTATGAATTTATTATTCCTCACCGTTAATGTATTGTGTACCTACCTATATTTAGTTGGAAGAGAAGTAAAAATGCCATATTTAGAGAGATCTTCCATTAAATATGCGACAGAATAGTCAAAAAACTTGATATTTGATCGTGTATAATATTTTCTTATTTATGTCCGTACCGTCGTTTTTCATATTTGTACACGAAAAATGAATAGCGTGTATATAGATCTAGAGCTTCCAACCCTGTTTTTACTGAAACCTGATAACTTGGTAACCGCGGATATGTAAACTAACTGAAAACCGGGTAAAATTATTAGTATGTATATGAACAACTAAAGAGACAAACAGCGAAAATAGCGCGTGAGCGCTTTTTCATAAACGTCGCGTCGTAACAAATAATCAACAACTCAGTCTTACGCTAAAGTAATAACATCGCCTGCCTAAATTACTCTTTTACTTACTTACCCTTTAAATGGCTTACTTTTATTGTTATTGAATAGAATAAATAATAGCGTGGCGGTCTTTAAGGATTACGCGTGGCTCAGATATCCCACGGCAAATCTGTGGGATATCGACAGCTGCATTGGGTTTTTTGCTTATCCCCTAAATTGAGTAGGTTGGTAGGTACTTGTCTTGCCCGTAAATAATTTTGTTTCTATACAAATATATTGTAAATAAGCAACCTAACCGCTAACCGGATAGTAAGTAATTTTCCTCAGGTTAATAATAATTGGAAGCTTAAAGCTTAAAGATTGGAATATTCATTTTAATTATAAAAAAAAAAAAAAAATCAAGTCATTAAATGTTTCAGTTATTAATTATTGCTCACCGTTAATGTAGTGTATTTAGATAACGTTTTGTCATCAAGTAAGCAATTATTTAAAATTTCTTTTTGTACCTACCCATATTTATTCGGAAGGGAAGTGATGATGCCATGTTTAGAGAGATCTTCCATTATACATGCGACAGAATAGTCAAAAAACTTGATATTTGATTTATATGATATATAATGATATTTTCTGTTAATATATAATTATAAATGCGATTAATGTTATGCCTATTTAGAATTACCTTTGTATGTAAATATTTATGTACTTATCTTGTTATTACTTAATCATATATATTATGTCACGTATAAGTTTGATGAGGTTTTAATAATTATATTTAATATTTTTCATAATTATTCTGTACAATGTACAGACATAGAAATATACTTACTACAACATACAATTAATATCCTTTTTTCAATTTCTATAAAGTATATTTCTAACTGTGTGTGAAAGTGTAAGTTCAATAAGTATGTTAATTTAAAAAACGCGTTAAAACACCAATATTAGTAATATGTATTTATAATTTTATATTGTTTCGTATGAAATATTTCTAATAAAAAGAAGACATCAATGATGCGGCTCTGTGTGCGCTGTGAAGGTCATTTTTTGTCCGCCCTCCCTATTAACGCACACTTATTATATATTATGTCTTTATAAATATCAAAAACTCGACTATCGATGGAAACTTTTCAATACGTGGGCAATTGTGTTGTACTTATATATTTTTAATATCATTTTGGTTAAATTTATTTTTCTTTTCTGTGGTCGTACTTATAGTATTTTTAAAATTGACATACTGACATAATATCATCTCTGTTCTGGCAGAACACACTGACTGGAGAATACTAGTTTTGAGTAATTTGACTTTGAAGTTGTTAAAATGTTTGATATGGTCTATCATGTGAGTTTATTAAGTAATCGTAAAAAGGATGACTTTAAAATAAAGACTGTTTATTTATTAAGAAGGTTTCCAGACGGTAAACTTTGAAATAAGGAACATTTTGGTATAACTAACTCAATATATTATGTAATTTTTTCGAATTAGTGTCTTCTGCCAGAGCAGTGACGATATTATCTACTGACGTGGTGTAAATGAGTACTCTGCAATTCTTGGGATAGTATTGACCTTAGTGTCCCTGAAATTCGACGCATCAGTTGTTTGTTCTTCCAAGTAGGTAGCAGAAATAATCTACTGTTGGTAACGCCTAGTCTTCTTCTTGTTCTTTTTGATTTATGTTCGATCCTTATTTGGAGCAGTATCCGGAAACTTATACGTATGCAGTTCGCCGTATCAAACTTCACCGTGAAATGTTGTATCGGAAATATATGGCCGTATATTAAAGACCGTCCAACCTCTTTGGGTCGTATAGTACTGACATAAAATTCATGTCTAAATAAAGCACGGTTCTTGTCGGTTTACACTTTACAGGAAGCCAGCAGCAAACAATTTTTGAAAATAGCCGACATGCTTACTGGATTATTTGTTAGGTTGGGTTAGGTTTTCATTCTTGAATTCATGAATTTTGCCAGAATCAGCTTATGAGAATTTAATTAATGCTCATATTGAATTTAATAAAATTGGATCTTTATTCTATACCAATAAGAAAGCTCGCGGCGAACTGTGCCACGGTGAAATGTTTGACGTACAATTTACATATTGTAACAGAGTTTAGGTGGACGTTGTTTTATTTATTTTTAAATAACACCAGCTGCTAAACTCACTCGGCGTTTTAGGATAACAAAGTTTTTTTGTTAATTTTAATAATTGTCTAAAGGCTAATTAACAAAAAACTTCGTTTTAATACAGATTCAGTTTAGTTCTCTCAATTTTGCATATTGCAAACATTGCACAAGTCTCCACAGTAACCCCGTTGTGCAACGACATAAATAAATATCCATCTTTATATGAAATATATTATTTATAATATATAGCTAGGTATATCATGAAAATCACAACTGGCCATGTTATAATGGACTATGGCGGCCTAATTAAACTTTAATTATATCATATTTGTTATACCTACTGAGGCTCAGTTAAAAATGCATTTATAGAATGAAATTCACACAACCAATTAATAATAAAATGTGGAATAGAATATCATTCATTTGCATTCAATACAGTTGAAGTAATTTTAAAATAATATTGTTGACTTTTTAATAGTACTTAAGTAATTTTAATTAATATATCGAGTAAATAATAATATAATATATAATTCTGTTTAGTACATACAACAAAACATTGATAAATCAAACTAGTTTATCAGCAAGCACAAGGATGCAATTTTACTTCAATGTGCATAGTTTAGCAAAATAATTTAGTTGTAAAATGCTAAATCACAGTGGCGAAGGGTAGAGGTAGGCTGTTAACATCCGACATAAATAGTGCACACGAAACATTGCCAAACAAACGTATTTATTTTCATAAAACTAAGACTACAATGCATAGATAGTGTTTGTTAGTTTTTAAAATTCAATTAAACCCTACCTAAACCAACCCATAATATAAACCGAGTCATGGAACCTGAAGGCAAAAAAACGGAAGGCAATTGGCGCCTTTGAGATGTGGTGTTGATGCCGAATGAACCAGTCAATCATCCAGAGACTGCAGATTAAGGAACGGCTCTCGACAATATATCTGAGACGTATTCTGCAGTTTTTTGGACATATTGTCCGACGCGGCCTGGCCAACCTGGAGAGACTGGTGGTTTTGGCTGACCTCCAAGGAAGGCGAAGCAGAGGAAGAGCGTCTGCGCGCTGGAGCGATCAAGAGCTGACTAGGGGGGGGGGGGCACCATTCATTCTGCCCAGAGAGAAGCGGAAGATCGAGAAGGATGGAAAGTCTTAGTCGCTCAAACGATGGCAAAATTTAAAAAGTGGTCACGATCCTCAGCCATTAGTGTACGACCAAGAAGAAGAAACCAAACCATAGTAGATATTAATAAAAAAAAATCGTTTAATATGTAAAATTATGTCATTAAATCATATTATATAATTTTAGATATTTTATAGCTGATAGAAGAATATTTTTATAGATTATGGTTCGGCTTAGGCAGGCTTTGATAAATTTAATTTTTTCAATTTTCAATTTCAATTTCAATTTATTTTTAACATATTGTAGACATTACAAATTATAAGTTTAAGACGTTCACAACATGACATATAGAAACAAAGAAGTATACTTAAAACAGTAAGTGTTACATTAAAAAAGAGATACATACAAAAGAGAAAAAGAGTACAAATATGTACATGAAAATATAAATTAGATAGGTACAAGGAAGTACACCGGATGAGTTAAGCAGACCCTATTTTAAGAATTTATAAAACAACGTCCACCTATACTCATCCGCACGTAGGTGGAATATATCAAACCCGAAGCAATTTCGTTGAACATAGTTATCAACTAGTTAATACTAAGTTAATAAACTAACCAACACCATCTGTACCTAATATATATTCTTAATTAAACGAAAACAAATAAGTATGACTGAAAAAATGTACACTATTTTTGTTGGATCGCCCATAGCATTCCTAAACTATTGTGGTTTGGTTTCGGCAGGGTTTAATTAAATTTTGAAAACTAACCAGCACCACCTGCAAATTTTATTCTTAGTTCAATTAAAACAAATAAGTATGACTGGTAAAGCTTAGTGTGCACTATTTATTTCGAATCGTAACAGCCTACCACCACTCCTCGCCACTGCTAAATCAGATACATAGGTAACATACGAGTAGGGGAAGCTGTTGTACCTTGGACAGGGTTGTACCTCGAACACATGCATGTTTTTGTATGTTGGCGCCATTTTATCTTAAAATTTACAATAGTAGTTTAAACACCTTCATCTTGGTGGATAATTAACGCTAGTTTCAGACGGCAAGCGGCACGCGTGTTTATGTGAAGTGAGTTTGAAAATTTTCGTTCGTAAAAGTAAGTTTTTTTCATTTTTTTTTTTGTAAATATATGCCATACTATGTTTCTTGTGTGAATAAGTAATAGTGTAATTGAATTAAATTTCATATGTCCATAACATTGGGTTATTATAGATTTTGTATTCCTTACCTAAAAAAACTATTAATTGTTTTTGTCATTTTGGCGTGGTGTTGTACCTTGGACATAAAAAATGCGTTGTACCTCGAACATGTCCAAGGTACAACGCGTTTGCCACCCATATTGTGTATGACTATGATTAGTATTGTTCATTCATTTAAACATTCAATTTAATTCAAACTATTGTTTAAACTTGTTCCAGGTGTTTACTTAATATGCCTCGTACGTATCAAGACAGGAATCAAGAGGGTTCGCCCGGATAACGAAAAAATACACAGTGCGATCCGTTTAATAAAATAACATAAATATACGCTGAACAGAGCTCCGAAACTAAACGGGTTACTCAGAAGCACAATAAGAAAGTATATTCATCATTTTGAAAATACTGAAAAGCCTGCACCCTTTATGAAAATCTTGCTTTAAAGAAAATTTTCAGTGTAGAAGAAGAACATAATATGTTGCTGCAATACATTGCAGAAGCTGCATCTTTGCAGTATGCCTTCTATGATAAGACCTCACCCCAAAGCTGCCCCGCGGAAAAATAATCGCCAGGGGCGAGAAAAGGGTCGATCTCGTAGTCTGATTGATACACCGGAGAAATTAAGAATCGAGGATAAGAAGAAAACCAAGCTGGCGAAGACTTAAAATATTATTCCATCGAAAAAAACTAATTAAGTTCTTAAAAAAGTTTCTGCTGTTAAGAAAAGGCTATTAGTTAGTTTCGAATCTTCATCAGCAGAGTCATCGGCTGATAATTTTGCACTTCAAGACTCCAGCGATTAAGAAGGACCTCAAGAATTTCCAGATGAATTTTAATCTACACTGAATTTAGAATATCAAGTGGGGGATTTTGCAATTTTTCTTTATGAAAGAGAATAATTATTTTCTAGCCAAGGAGCCAAGATTAGCTCAATGCAAAAATCACTAAAGGGTTGGAAATGGTCGGAGAACATCGACTCGAAGAATTATCCTTGAGGTGACGTAATCCAGAAAATTCTACTACCTGAAAAATGCCAATCTAAATTTTAAATCTACATTTATCAAGTTAAGGAAATGGTCAAGTATTATGGTGATAAGGAAGAGATAATTGAGGTTTTATTATTAAATACGATTCATTTTATGTGTTATAATATCTACCTAATTCTAATTAAGATAATTATGGTTTATAATTAAGTATAACTGTTATGAAAAAATGTTCTTCTGTTCCATAAAATATATTTGTAAAAAGCTTATTTTCTTTTGTCGTAATAAACAAGCGAATACGAATTTAATAAATCTGTGTTTTTATTTAGCATAGGTACCTAAATGTCCCCTTATTAAGATTTTTAAATGTATGTCCAAGGTACAACCTTCATATGTTCGAGGTACAACACCCCTGTTGTACCTTGGATCTAAATTCACATTTTTTTATATGGCCTAAAATCACAATAAATATCAAGATATTTAATTTGATACATGTATCAAAGCATGCGCAACAGATGCTAAAATCAAACCAACTAAAGTTGGCAATTTTACCTATAACCAGTAATTTATGAAAAATCAAAAACAGAAAATAGGTCCGAGGTCCAACAGGTTCCCCTACATATTATGCAATTTGTGCTCCGCAAACATAGAAAATAAACCTTATTTATTAAGTGACGTCAATGTCATAACATACGCCAGTGATAGTCTGGGCACCCAACAGCAGTAATATCGTTTTCAGATAATCTCTTTCCACTGTGCTGATGCACTATCATAATCCATGATGTGTATGCTTTGTTGGCTGATGTCTTCAGACGGTTTAAAATGCATTCAACCTTTATTTTATATCTGTAACGCTTAAACTTAGTTTTCATTCAAACTCCTACATTCAAAAGTCTTTACTTTCATTGGAATATACCTATTTTATTTTTCGTTGGAATCGGCAAAGAAACATACAAAAAGCTGCCATATCTAACATATCAATTAGCTCAGGGTTTCCCAAACTATGTTCCGCGGAACCTGAATAGGTGTTCCGCGATAATTTGGAAAACACTGCAACACATTTAAAGATCTTTTACTAAGTAGAAGTAAAATAAGTAAATAATCTACTTCATATTGAAAGGCGAGTGATGATCAATCTCCACTGATGTTTATGACGTCAAGTATCTAAGTACAGCAGCCCTATGTTCTAACCAGTGATATCAAGTCACCCGACGACATGACGTAATTGTGACGTCAGCCAATACACGCTCGAGGCAAGCCGCCCAACACACACTGCTCACCATAGATATTATTATGCTGAAACACATATTTGTGTATGGGGACAATGAATAACGCCAGCATTTGACTAACGTTATTTTCTCGAATGCTATTATCACTCCGGTAGTACGTCACAATGATGTCATATGACGTCATGTCGACCGGGCGACTACAACTCGTAAGTTCTAACATAAGGCTCCAGGACCTCCCATCTTTTTTCATTACATTAAATTTTAAAGTAGATGAAGAAATTTCCAAAGTATTTTTAGAACACACACGTAACTTGAAAACAAATATTTTCCGAAAATTAGTAAGTACGATTCATGGGTTCGGAATACATTTGACGTGACAGCTAAACCCGTAGGCTTAAGCGCAAGTGACTAATCTAATAATTGATTTAATTAGTGACTCTGATTTGAAACAAAAATACACAGATGAGCCTTTAAATGATTTCTGGTTGAGTTTGTCAGAAGAGTACCCCAATTTTTCAAAACAAGCTATTATTGTTTTACTTCCGTTTTCTACAACCTATTTATACGAACAGGATTTTCTTTTTATACTGCATCCATTGATATACTACTGGTTGAATCATATGCTTCTTAAAATGACGCCCGATTTTCAGCGACTCGGCCAGTGTTAAAACTTACTGTTTTAATATCAGCGGACTTAACTCGATATAAGCTCACTTAATATTTGTCTCTAAAACGACCTGGCAATAATTATGAGTAAGCCCGATCTAGCTTGCATCTTACTCTAACTAATAGTCAGCGCATGACCACTTGCTCTGTCCGCTCAGACATGAATTTTTGGTAGCTTGAAAGCTTTGGGTTGCAGCACCCTGAGGCTCACTATTCCAAGAACGCAAATTTAGTTTTACAGCCAGGGCAATACGCGTGAAATTCGGGAATCCATGTTAACGGTCTTAACGCATTATACCTACCTACAAGGAAATATTATTAGACGATATTCGTAATATCTTCTTTTGTGGTACATTTTTAAAATGACACTTGTATTGGGAACTCCTCATCTAGTAGTATATCAATGACTGCATTGAAGTCAAAGTGCAGGAACAGGCTCGATGACACACCAGATATTAGAATGCAAATTACCAATATTGTGCCTGATATCAAGAAGATATGCAATTCAAGAACTCAAAATCATCAAAGTCATTAAGTGCTTAATTTATTCACATTTTTATGTTTAAGTATATTATTTTATGTGAAACTTTATTATATTATAGTTATATATTTAAAATAAATAATGTGTTTTAATAAAAAAAAATTAAATTCTTACTAGTAGGAATTACCCAACCTAAAAAAGTGTTCCATTGCAGAAAAAGTTTGGGAAACCCTGACTTAACTCAACACTCGAAATGGAAAATTTTACGAACCGGAGCGCTCGATAATTTTACGAACATTTATTTACACAGATAAATATATAAATACAAAATTTTCTAATTTTAAGTGTATTTTATAAGTGTTTAATTTTATAAGATTCATTGTTATATGACTTGTCTTCCTCAGACGGTCAAAATTTTTTTTTCAACAAAACGGAGCGATAATTTTAGAAATTTTATGAACTGGAACGGCGCTCCGGTCCATATCGAGCCCTGACTTAACTCCAAAATGAATAAAAACGGTAATAAATATGATATTATGTTGTATTCAGGCAGTTAATTATTATCCCGAGAAGTTAACTGTCAGACGTGATGTTTTTTTAACACGGCCGGTCACGATCTCGTTAAAAGAGAACTGAATAGTAGCTACTGCAAAATATTTTTAAGATGTCGTATTTAATTCTAATCGGATTCATTTGAAATCAAGTGAGACGCAGTGCTGTGTGTTAACAAATTATTGTAGATAACCGCCTTGTTTATGGAATGGCTCTGAGTGATACTGATATCCGTGATATTTTAGAGCAATAAAAATGACTGAAACGTGTTACCGTGTTAACTATTTTGAATAGCCCTGCAGGAGGGTAATTTTTCAATTGGCGCAGACTTACGGCAATAGATGATTCTAATCGGATGTAATAAATTGGAATCAAATAAGACCTTGTGTCAACGCAGACGTCTACGCATAGAGGGCCTGAGGGGCGTTTAACGAAATAGTTAATTTATCGACTTATTTAGGTATATTCATATGGATATTTTCTTATTGGTTATAAAAATAATCTTATTTCAAATCCTTTTCTACGAATACTGATTGATGGTTTTTTTTTTTTTTTTTAATATTCTATCTAATTGACATCAGTCAGTCTTTGCAGAAACATTAATATTCACTAAATTTAAATCAATATTTTGGTCAACACCCACTAGAATCACTCAATACCATTGGTTGACTAAGTACTCAAATGATTACATACATGAAATATTTGGTTCAAGTAATATGCAGGTTGATAATATAACAGGGATGGCAAACCTATGGTATGCAAATGTTTTAAGCTGAAGAGAAAAAAAAATAGATATATTTAAGAAATATTCTTTTTCACAAAAAAGCTTTACCCATAGACATATTACCTGTATAATATTAAAAAATAATGTCGACATGGCCATGCGTCTTTTATTCGATGTTTAATACTATGTTTACCAATAATATTTATTAATCGATGCGCAAACGGCAACGACGAATTATCATACATAAATGACAGATCGCATTGTATAAACTAATAGCAGGCAGATGCTTTTCAAGAATAAGCATTACGTTTAATTTAATTTGCATGAGTCGGTCCGTGGGTTTTATGCGTCACAGATAATATTATCGCACTGACCGTATCAGGTGGCGGGGGAAGCCACGCCGTGAACCTCTGATTTTGATCAATTTACAATCATTTTGTAATGCTCGAGAGTTGGGACCATAGTAGCGAGAGAATGCCTCGTCTGATCGGAGCAATTCTGGCCTCAATTTGTGCGTAGAGAACCAATAATAGTCAAGAACTCAATTATAATTTTTAACGTTTTTTAATAGAATTCTCACATTTTTACATTTCTTCCCTATGAAAAACTAAACGGCACGTCAGACAGTCAAAAAATAATATTTGGGAAATTTTGGCATACGTACGTAAAAAGGTTCGCGGACCCTGCAATATAACATCCAAATTCTAACAATTCAGTAATCCAGTCTTTAATCATGAATGTATCAGTCTCTCAATAGTAAATGCAATACTTAATTATTAACATCCTCAAGATTTTTTTTCTGTGAACTAATCAACAAAACATTTATAAATCAGTCACCATTAAATTAAAATTCTAGATTGATGCTTTCCATTATCAATATAAATAATTTAGGAATAGGGAATTATTATTCTATTATTCTTATTAAGTTTAATTATTAGTGAATAATTTTAGTTGCCGAATGTCATAATACCTACAGACCTAGAGCGGCATGCACAATCTAAGATTTCGATCCTAAGGATAAGTCGCCGAAAAGGATGACTTAACTATAGACTATACTGAGTATAGAGTTAAGGAAACCTTAACCATAGACAACTTTTGTTATGAACACGCCACTTTCCGTATTACCATTTTACCACTGACAGCTGCTGTCAAAATAAATTCGCGTGCTATAAAACAGTCCATACACTCATATTCATTTAACAATTTATCTCAATATGGATATTGATAGTGTTAATTCGTTTGGCATGTACTTGCAGAATATTATTTTACTTTTATACGCCAGTCGGCAGAAATACAAGATGCCAGATGATAGAATGACACTTGACGCTAGTGTTATCATAATAAAAAAATATCTTGCAGTGCCTGTGGAATCACGTATAATAACTTATAACGGAAACATAAGAGTATTATAATTAAATATTAATATGTATTTATAGTTATTGCATTTATAAAATGCAGTTGTCATAATTTTGTCATCGTTTAACAATTATAAAATAATTTACCTAAACTATAGGAAAGAGAATTTTTAAATATGGTATTAACTAAGGACAATGTTTCTGCATTGTGTTTTCTGCTAAGGAAATTTTAGTTATGACAAATGTTTCTGCATTCCGCTCCTACAAACTTATCTGAAGGATGGGTTGGGGGAGCCACTGTCGAAAAACTACCCAATCAAATCTCTGAACTGGACAAAATATTACATTCGAATGAAATTTTCAAAATGGCGTCATATGGTAGCTTGTAGTTCCATTTTTTGGCCATTCTACAGATAAGTTTGTAGGTCTGTAAGTGGCTCTATAACTGACACAACAGTGAAGTTAGCAATGATCTGGGGTGGAAAAATCTGGAACCGAGAGACACATAATCTGGATTATTAGCAAATTTAAAAATAGTTATTCTTATATCTAGTTTATAATTAGCAGTACGTGCATTTTAAATGTAATAATTACCTACCATTTATTTTTGTTTCGATTGAAAACGTTGCGGTTTTTGAATAACTCAGATTACATTTAGGTTACTTACAGAATTAAACATTAAAGTCAATGTTATAACGATCCAGACACATCAAGTTTAATAATATAATTTAAAAAAAAAATGCTAGTTATGTACTCCACAATGATACTTTTGCTATGAATACTTTCGGTCCTTCTCTCAAACTATCTGACCAATGTACTGAATCAAAATACAGATCGTCATATTATTGTGAATTCGACTCAACTGTCAAATTCAAATCCGTAGCCTATGGAATATGAGAAAATAATAAATTATAGTCTATGGGTGCAGTATATTATTATAAATGGCAAGAAAATTAGGCCACTTACAGACATACTAACTTATCTGAAGAATTGGATAGGAGAGCCACTGTCGAAGACTACCCAATCAAGACTCGTAACTGGACAAAATCTGACATTCTGTCATATGGTAGTTTGTAGTTCCATATTTGGCCATTCTACAGATAAGTTTGTAGGTCTGTAGGTTAAATTTTATTTTGAAGCGATTTGAAGGTACCAATAAATTGATTTTGTTTTTTATTAGTAATTGATGGAATCGTATAATTGCTAACTCCGCGTTTGTACCAATTAAATATACAGTAACATTGATAAATATTTCACAATACAATTTAATGTCTTATTTTAAAATTGTCTAGATTATATATTATAAAATGAAATAATACACAGGTATAAAATACTGGAAGCATTTCATTTAGCTCCCCATATTTCTTAATTTCTAATAGTAGATTTTGTAACTATTAAAATGAGGTTACTATTTGCAAACACGGTACGTTCCAAAAAACATACTATTTTGTAGCAGAATGCAATAAACTGTTTTGAAGACTAATAAAAGACTAATTTGTATAATTTTTTACTTCATTTGTAGAGCAATAAGTATATTTGAATTAGAAAACAAAGGGAAACTTATTAATTTTTATATTCATAAAGAATCTATTTACATTTTGTTTGTATCAAGCTGAGTTTGAAAGTAAAAATTGATCTCCTGCTGACTAAGGGCGCAGACTCACGACATTCCAGTGGATGCGCGTCTAATTAAATTCTAATAGGATGCAATTGAAATCAAATAAGACCTACGTCAACGCACACCGACTGCAATGTCGTGTGTCTGCACCCTAACGCGGAACGAGCCGTCTTTGAAAATAAATGATTATGAAATTAGCCACATTTGAAAATTTCGCTCTATTTTATTTGATATTTTGTATGTAATAAAGCTGGGTTTGAGACTGCTGTCTAAAAAATTCTTTAAATGTGTATTTTTCTTTACACAATGTCATTCAAGGTTATTTTTTCAACAATATTGGAACGAGCCGTATTTGTAAATAATACTCCGATTAACACCAACACATAAACAGTCTAATCACTCTAGTTTTTCTTACAACCATAGATTATAACTTATAACTAATAATTCATGGATAAAAGTGCATATGTATATTCAAATAATACCTATACATAAGCAAATTATGCAATCTAGAAAAATAAACACATCAACAAAATTTTTAACACCGGCTAGAATAGTCATCTAAAACATCAATAATTATGTATTAAACCTCTTGATGATTGTAGGAAGCAGAACAATTCGATCTCACTATTTACAAACAATTAAAATTTAAAACAGGTTTTAAGTAGATAATGTTATTTGACTACCAGCCCTCGAAATTTTGACGTTAAAAACTCCCAATAGGAACATTCTTGACAATCATTAAATATATTCTTCATGTATGGATGTGGCACCAGTGTTCACATATGATTTGGTAAACATAACGCTATCAATTCGAGCAATAGGCGGGTCTTCTTTTTCTGATTTCTGCACACAGCTGGTTGTTTTACACAATATAATCTGCAGAAGGAACAGAAGAAGTGATTATTTTAACCATTTTATCGTATCTATAGTCTAAGATTTTATCACTTCATGTGCGACTTGGATAATAACATAACGATAGGTAAATACGTTTTGTTAGTCAACAAACGTAAGAATGAATATTTTCACATTATGCCATACAGTACCTATGCTACTACTATGACCTAGTCAAGCGGCCATGTTGTTTTGATGTGGAACCTTTGGTATTTTATGATTGGGCTTGATAATTGAAGGCGTCCCTATAAAAAGGGTCTAACTTACTAATAATATGATAAATAGGGTAATTTCATAGCGGCAGTTTTTCCACACAATATTTTATACGTTTTTCGACTTAGACTTGAACAAATAGTAGGTACAAATAATTATACTTATTACGGATAGATTTGATAGTTCAACGATTAATTTACTGTTCAAATGACAGCAACAAACTGTCGACAATCTTCATATGGTACGAGTACCTATCACCCCTTGATTTATATTTTATACCCAGTATTAATTGTACTATCTTCTCAATGGAGGCAACCAAGAAGATATTTAATCAGTTTAATATAGGAAATGCACTATCAAATATATATCTATTTTTGGTGAAACTGGTGTATAGATATCATATCACATAATCTAATAATTAACTAACTAGGTAACGATATATAATATTATTATGCACAGCTTTTCGCTCGACTTAGCACGTAGGCATATGCTGTATCCTGTATCCCATACATAGGGATTCCAACCCCGGGATCCCGAGCTATTTTCGATACCTATGAATCCCGGGATTGATAAACATAATCCCGGGATTTCGGGATTGATTTTTTTATCAATTTTTATGGAACATAAAATAAAAGCAAAAATATAAGAGAAAAAACACTTATAATAAAAAATTACTACATTATAAATAAACTGAGTTTGAATGAAGTTTGATTTACACCCATATGTAAGTTTCCGATTCATTTTATTTTTTCACATAATTTATTAAAAATAAGAAAGATTGGAAAAAACAATGCTTCGCACTTTTAACAAAGTAATTCCACCATGATCTCATACGTTTTACGGCAGTTTCATATTTGGCTGGCTAATTAGATTTATGAAGCGGAAAGGTCATACGTACGCCATGATTATTTGCTTTACTATTTTAAATCTCGCTAATCCATTCGTTAAGCCTTTACTATCAGAAATAGCAATCTCATATTAAATTCACATTATTATTTATATTGCAATATTATTTACTCCATTAAACTTATGTTATTCCAAGATTGAACGTAGATATACAATATTAACAATAAATGTCTTAAATAGTATAAATTATACCAGATTTATTTTTAACCGATTTTATCAATGTTATTTGTGAATATAAAAATTTTATATTTACAATGTAAAAAATGCCAATCCCAGGACCAGTCCCGGGATTGTCAAATTGTAATCCCGAAATCCCGGGATCAGAATTTTGGCTCGGGATTGGATTCCCTACCCATACACTTGATGGTTGAGGCAATATACATACAATATTACGTATAAATCATGAAGTTTCTGACGTAATATGAACTCCATCATATTATTCATATCCAATATCTAAGATATTATTAAAATAGTGATTTCGTTAATTAAGGGCGGACATGCTCAGCGTAGGTCAAAACGGAGCTTTTATTGTATTTTCAAACCATGATCCTGGACATTCCTTAAACGTTGTAGATAATCTATTTATATAATTTTGAAGCCTTGTTTTGCTTTATATTTATTTTAAACATTTGATGACTGCATAAAGTATTTTTATTACATAAAAGAGTATTCTTTTAAACCTCTGGCTCTAATGTTTTAGAATATAGTCATATTTCAGTACATGCATGTGCAGTGGATTTTTTACGTTTATTAATTTTTAAACGCATTTATAAAACCATTAGTATAATATTTATGTCGACATTTTTATAGTGAAATATTTACGATAAAAAATTATATTGATAATCTCTGTGATCTCAAATTTGACAAGAATTAGGCATTGTATTAATTATTGACCTAAGAATAAGGTAGTGTTTTTTTTTAAATACGCCATTTCTTTTGGCATTACTCACTTCTTCAGTTTTAGTTTGTCAATTTATGGCTATGGCCTTATGTTGTAGCTTAACCACTGGGGAATGCCAAAAGAAATGGCGTATTTCAAAAAAACACTATCTTACTCTTAGGTCAATAATTATTATAAAGCAATCATTATTCGTAAGATGTTTATCACACTTGAATGGTCAAAAACATGGCTTATAATTAGTATCTTTAGAATTATCTTCAAATGTGTTAATGTGTTAATGTAATAATAACTTGCTCATTTTTTTTATAATAAAATGCCTAATTCTTGTCAAATTTGGGATCACAGAGATTATCAATATAATTTTTTATCGTACATATTTCACTATAATAATGTCGACATCATCGTCAGCCGGGGTTAATCCACTGCTGGAGGAAGGCCTCCCCAAGCTTTCTCCAACTCTCTCGGTCCTGTGTCGTCCGCTGCCACGTATTTCCGCCGAACTTTACCAGTTCGTCAATCCAGCGGCTTTTAGGGCGACCCTGTCGCCGTTTCGTGCCCCTTGGGTACCACTTGATGACGGCATTTGTCCAGCGGCCGTCCTTTCGGCGAGCAATGTGCCCCGCCCATCTCCATTTCAGCTGTTTGGCAACGTCTATTACATCGCGTACTCCTGTCTGCTTCCTAACCCATTCTTTTCTCTTACGGTCCTTTCGCGTGATGCCCAACATACACCTCTCCATTTAGCCTTTGGACATATCTCGTGTTGAGGGTCCACGTCTCGCAGCCATACGTGAGCACGGGTAGCACACATTGGTTGAACACCCTACGCTTAAGACATAATGGTAGGTCACTCTTGAAGATACTATTCAGACGTCCGAAAGCACTCCATCCCAGCTTTGTTCTTCGAGAAATTTCATCGTGCATGCTTATGTCTATGGACACCTGCTGTCCGAGATAGACGTAGCTGCTGACTTGCTCGAGTTGGTTGCCATAAATACAGATAATCGCAGGGTCCGAAAAACAGTTCCTCATCACTTTTGTATTTGAGACATTTATCTTTAGACCGACCGTTTGACTGACATCCGCGAGTTCTTGCATTCTACCTTGGAGGTCTTTCGGGTCTTGTGAGAGTATAACAATATCATCTGCAAAGCGCAGGTGACTGAGGTGCTCCCCATTAATTGGAACACCCTTTTCCTCCCAATCAAGTTTCCTAAATAAGTCCTCAAGAGTAGCGGTGAATAGTTTAGGTGAAATGGTATCACCTTGCCGGACACCTTTGTTAATGGGGAATTTACACGATCGTTTGTGGAGTTTCACGCATGCTGTGGCATCACTGTATTTACTGTTCAATATGTTTATGTAGCGTCTGGAAATTCCTTGGTTGCTGAGGGCGTCTATAATTGAGAATTTTTTGATGGAATCAAACACCTTTTCATAGTCTATAAAACCAAGATATAATGGCAGTTTGTATTCCTGGTAGCGCTCTATGATTTCCCTGACGACCTGTATTTGATCCATAGTACTGTAGCCTCTTCTGAATCCGGCTTGTTCTCTTGGTTGGTTCTCGTCTAGAACTGTTTCGAAACGGTTTGAGAGTATTTTCGTGAAAACCTTATACAGAATTGGCAGTAAACTAATTGGTCGATAGTTTTTCAGATCTTCAGTGTCTCCTTTCTTATGGAGAATAATAATCCAGGCATTTTTCTATGACTCTGGGATGTTCTCTTCGTGCAGACAAGCCGTGATCAGACGTGCGAGCACTTTGCTCACCGTCCTCCCGGCCCGTTTGAGAACATCGATAGTCAGCCCATCTTCTCCCGAGGCTTTCCCACTTTTCATGCACATTATAGCATATTCCACCTCTGTGGTAGTAACCTCGGGAAGAGGATCTCCATATTCTCCGTTCACCAGTAGGTCTGAATTGATGTCAGTGTCATCTTTGTATAGAGCGCTGTAAAACTCTACAACAGTGTCCAGTAGATGATCCCAGTTACGCACGATACTTCCATTTTGCGCTTTTAGTGTCGTGATCTGCCGTCTCCCTATTGACAGATGCTGCTTGATCTTATGTAAGCTCCTTCCTGATGCAACAATTGATTCTACAAGGTTCATATTGAACTTACGAAGATCTTCTCGTATGTATTTACGTAGAGTTTTGCACAGCGTGGAGTACTCGAGATAATTTGCAACTTGTTGTTCGCTTTTCGTACTCCTACGCAGTTTCATAAGATCTAACGTTTCCTTTGAAAGTTTGCTTACTCGTTCAACCACAGCAGCAACTGTCTCTTCCGAAGATTCTATAATGATTTTTGTTATTGCCTCGGTTATGTCGACATAAATTATACTAATGGTTTTATAAATGCGTTTATAAATTAATAAATGTAAAAAATCTTAACACCACTGCACATGGATGTACTGAAATATGACTATATTCTAAAACATTAGAGCGAGAGATTTTTAAGAACACTATTTTATGTAATAAAAATACTTTATGCAGTCATCAAATGTTTAAAATAAATATAAAGGATAAAGAGGCTTCAAAATTATATAAATAGATTATCTACAACGTTTAAGGAATGTCCAGGATCATGGTTTGAAAATACAACAAAAGCTCCATTTTGACCTACGCTGAGCATGTCCCCCCTTAAATGTATCAATATAGAATTTCAATAAACCATTCAATTATTGATACCAATCTCATATACAAGAAATCACCTTTGGTGATATTGTAATATTTTTATTATCTACGCAATAACACCTAATAGCTTGATATAAATGCACAACCTTTATATCAGTAAGTGCCAATTGATATGTTTTGGATAATGTCTCTCCCGAGACTAATAATTACAACCTACATATATTAGCGAAAAAAATCTTTATTTTTTAAATCAACTCATATTCATCATTATTATTATGCATCATGCAAACTATAGCAAAGGACAATATAATTATACGTCTACACGGTCTACATATTAAGAAGAAGAGCAGCACAATAAACATCAACAGTTAAAATTTATTATTACCTACTGAATAAAATATTTCACCATAATTTAGTGATAAGATTAAAAGTAGGTATAGATCTAAACTAAAAACATAAATAATTGAAGCGCCTAGTTTCAAAAGCCACTAAAACGGTGTTTGAAAAATTTTGAGTTCGATATGTAATTAGATGGATATTTTTGTTACCTATATGGTGGCCAAAGATTGAACTTTAAAAAACGCCAATAACCGTCAATACGTATGATGAAAAATTTGGGTAAATTTCCAAACCCGCTAAAATGGTTGGGTGTGCTTTTCAAATACCCCTAAAGTGGAAAGCCAAAATACTCTTTAAGAATGTAAGGAATTAAATAAATACACGAAGTACGCAGATTTAATAGATATGTTTTTTCTCATTTTTTCAAAACTACTTAAAATCATTTTAGGGGCTTTTGAAACTAGGCGCTTCAATTGTTCGCAACGTGAAGGCGTTTTAAAACAACATTAATTTACAAGTCTTTCTACAATTTCGGATAGTGGTGAGTTTAGATTTAAATAAAAATAACTCTGATATTGATCGATGTATAGCAAAAAGCATGTTTTTCCCATATGGATACACATGGTGGTCAGGTTTTGTTGAATATTGACGATTTGTGCTTGTGTTGAATTCATATGGGCGAACTCGTTTACAAATCGTATATTAAATTATCGTTTAACAACGGCATTATCAAAATATTAACACCTGTGTTGCTTACCTGTTTGATATAGTTGTGCATTGCATATGTCATGGGAACTTTCAAAAAGATCGACGATAGTAATGTTCCTTGACAATAAATGAACATAATCGCCACATATCTTATCTCACCAGAGTCCTGAAATATCCATGATAGCATTTCCAGTAACCATCCCAATGTTATAAATACGTCTCCAATAATGCAATCCACAACCCTGAAAGAAGGTATTCAATTAGTTTGACTGAAATCAGTTAGGTATTTCCAGCTTTTCAGAATTACTGGAAAACGCACCAAAATTAAACACTTTACGCTAAAGACACCGATTGCAGTCGAATCACCAATTGGCGCACATCGACTGCAGTGTGTCTGCACCAAGGCCTGAACAGAAACGATGCATGAGTGTGAGTGAGAAAGTATTCGGCACCCTTACAATCTCTGCGACACGCGCTAGAGTAAGATAAAAGGTCTACTAGCTACAAGCCAGTTTCCAAAAGTATCGCCATCAAATCGGGGCGAAACGCTTCACATAGCGTCGATAACTTGCGAGCTCGTGTTGCTAAAATTGATATTTTTGTGTTAAACATAAAGTCAGTGGTAAAAAATTTTTGGTTAATTAAGTAGAAAATATGGTTCTGTGTGTTGTCTTAAAATGTGGTAGCCGTACTGATAAGCTAGAAGATGGTATTACGTTTCATAAGTAAGTTGATACATGTTCGTGATAATTTATTTGTATTTTATTATATATTTTAATATCAGTGACCTAGTGTTTCTTTAAAATAACTTAAATTATGGATATCTTTATCTAATGGTTGCATTTTGACCGCTTAAAAATACTATATAACGTAAAAAAATAGAAAATTATATTTTAATTCTGAGCGTCTAGTGCGAGCACTTTGGGCGAGCACTAGCGAAATGTTCTATGGTCTCGAACATTTGTAGACGAATGCGTTCGCTCGCTCACAAACCAAACGCAAGGCACGCGGCCTCATTTAGCAATGCAACGGGTGGCGTCTAGATGTATCTATAGTCTAAGGTCTGCACCCTATGCAGCAGTGGCGAGATGCAGGTGAAGATAGCCTTTTAAGGTCAGCCATAAATAGTGCTCACTTAATTTTGTCAGTCATACCTACGTATTTGTTTCCATTGAAATGATGCTACAATTTACAAATGGTGTTGGTTACTTTTTTAAATTAATTAAACCCTGCGAAAACCATGCCATAATAGATAATAGTCAAAAAATACTCGACTATCTATAAAATATCTAAAATTATGCAATTAAATCATACACAACTTTGGCTATGTTAAATGAATTTAAAAAATCAACCAACAATATTTATTGTGTAATCTGTATTTTTAATCCAACGAAAACAAATAAGTATTAATTAAAAAGTGTGCACAATTTTGTCGTATCGCCCAAAATATACCAAAATTATTATGGTTTGGTTAGGCAGGGCTTAAATTATTTTCAAAAACTAACTATTACCATCTGTAAATGATAGTCTAGTTCAATAAAAATAAATACGTATGACCAACAAATTTTAATGTGGACTATTTATGGCGGATTTTAACAGCCTACCTCCATCCTTCGCTATTGCTATGCAGATAAGGCGGTTTGTAGGTAATTTAATATTCTTATACTTGAAATATGGAAGGCAGTGGTTGGTCGCTTCGTCTAAAAGTACGGATACGTTTTAGATACGGTTGCGCATAGCCCCCTCACCATGAAGCGGGTCCCCAGGTTAGGATCTTTGGCGCCTCCCCCCTACCTATCGCTAAGGATAAAGGCATTGTGATGCTCTACAGTAGCCGTTTTCCAAATGGTCTACGCAGTAAAAATAATGTGTACATAAGTGTTTTTTTGTATCTTTTAATACATCCATTTGAATTGTGGAGTTGTCGAGTATCGATACACAATTAAAAATTATATCGTATAAGTACATAATTTCAAATAATTACGTTACCGAAAAAAAATAGCGCCGCAGGCAACTTTTTTTACTATGAGAGCAAATTTGTGATGTGCGTTTATCTCACTTATCTGGTTGAGTCGCCACGCCGGGCCCCTCCTGAGTCCGGGCCTCCAGGTTAGAACTCTGTTAACCCCCCCATGTTAGGGCCATGCCTGTAGATATACTGGAATCATTATACAGAGGCATCACGAGGTCACCAAGCTGAAGGAATAACGATGGGCCGGACTTGTCATCTGGGATTCCAGGGTAAGAGAGTGAACAGTTGAAGATCGCCGGGTGTCCACAATGGCCATTAATGATAACTCGCGATGCCAAAAAGTTTGCGAAATTTAAAAAATACTGACCTTGTTCTGTCTCTGTCAATATGTGGTATGGCCAGACTCTTGTCATTGTACAAATTTGATATCCTCGCTCGAACTAATAACACAATATCAATAATCAAAGAGATTCCAACTGGGCCATAATAGGTTACCAACATATGTACTGTATTTTCTGTAACACACATACAACATATTATTAATATAGTTACAACGATTATTTAATTTTATTTTGGGATGTCTAAAGCTGCAGACACACGGCATTGCAGTGAACGTCATCCGACGAGAATCACCAATTTGATAAAAGAAATCTAATCGGTGATTATAATCGGATGAAATTGGAATCAAATAAGACCTGCGTCGACGTAGGTCTTATGAGATTTTTTTTATCCAATTGGAGATTCTAATCGGATGCATTTGTAATCAAGTATAATGGAATCAAGAGTTAAAACGCTGCAACTGCAGTGCTGTGTGTTTGAGCCCTTAGGCCGAAAGGAATAATTAGAAAGTATGTCTTTCGATTACTGAGCGAAATATTTATAATTGAGACGTCATGTATAAATCAAATTTAGCAGGTAATGAGCATTACCTTAACCCTTAAGCTTAAATGTATGATAGAAACATTTTCACTTTTATTTAATATCATTATAAATTAGCAGTGGAATTTATAAATAAAAACTATAACTATATTTTCAGCACACTTTGTCCACTGCAGAGAACTGCAAGTTTTTAAATGTCATTCACACAAAAAATGTTAACAATAATACAGTTTGCTGCTGAAAGGCACCACACCATGCAATTAAAGGTTAATAAAATAAATATAAAAACCGATATCCGCCAACTGACGAAATTTAAAAACATTATCGATTATCATAGCACCAAAATATATCTATGAAAAATCTGAACTGATAAATTAGTAACTAGTCTTCCAACAGACGATTTGTTTCAATCTTATTTGACCAAACGATTTTTAAATAATATTTTCCTTATAAGGTCGCAGACACACACCATTACAGTCGACGTGCGTATTTAATATAATTACACTATTTCAATCAAAGCCTGAACAAAAACGAACCATAAGTGCGAGGGAGAAAGCATTCGGCACGGACGGTTATAACTCCGCAAAATGCGTTAGAGTAGGATAGAATTTCTACTTAAAATAGATTTTGATTTGAATGACTACATTTATTTAAAAACTGCATGCAGGTGTTGCTGACGTTTATTGTTTTTGTGTTAAAAATAAGGTTAGTGGTAATTATTTTTAGTTAATTTAGTAGAAAATATGTTGTGTTTTGATTGCCGTACTGAGAAGCAACATGATGGTATAAAGTTTTATAATTATGTTAAGAATAATAAAATTGTGGGGTTTACGCAAGAAACACGGCTTCGTTTTGCCGAACATTACCCACTCTCTTTATATTATTACTCTGCGATTTCAACAGTGTTAATTGCTGTCATAATGGAAACATGTTATTTCACCTACCATTGAACTGGGGCTGATTGGCAGATTCAATTGTCTCTTGGCTGAAAATTGGTATCCACGGCTTTGCGCCAAGCGCTGCAGCAACAATGATAATTATGAAGATAGGTGAGACGCAAATCAAAATGTTATTGAGATTAAAATTCTTTCCATGCTTGTAATATTCTTTTGTGGATAGCCTGTAAATAATAAAAAGAACTTTCATTTTTCATCGATTTGTTACCCAGTTGAGGATATTATCAGACAAATGAATACGCGTGAACAGGGGCGGCTCTACCTTAAGGGTTCGTAGGGACCATCCCAACATAATTATCATGTCAAAAATATATACTTACATAATATATATATATACTTAATTACATGATTAAGTGAAGTATTTATTTATTTTATCCATCTAAACCCGTTGCAATTTTATATAGATATTTATTATTACATATTATACAAATAAATAAAGCAATGATTGTAACTGATGGATTATGCGGTAGATAATAAAATAATTAATCAAATTAAATACTCCTTATTTCACGGTGACACCTATATACAAATTAAGAAAGCTATTGCGTCTATTTTTCAATGACCGGGGTCACTCAATCCCATCCCGTCGCCACTCGTCGCCTTCGCTTGAATCTTCGTGAATCGTGGCAGACGGAAACAGGATTAGTTCCAATTTACTCACGATCGTTTACGATCCCAGAAAACCATAGATAATAGATTTTTGGCAATCGTGGTAGACCATCGGGCCAGATGCAATCTGTCAATGTAATGTGAGTAATGTAAGACCACCACTGACTACATGTTGCTTCTACGAACAAGTACTGCGATACACGTACATTACTCCGACTGCTGCCCAACCCGTGCCTGTCTTGATCATCCGCTATTTGTGGCAACGTGCTGCCGTAATGTGCTGAAAGCCTAAGGCTGCATACACACGACATTGCAGCGGACGTGCGTAGACGTGCCTCGATGCAGGGTCTTGTTTGATTCTAATCGGATGCAATTGTAATCAAACTACGCCAACGCACGTCTACGCAGAGTTGCCATGTCTACTGATATTTCAGTAGATCTACTGAAATTTTGGTCAGGAAAAGAAGAAATTATGATATTCGTGATGAATAAAAGTCACTTTTTACATGATTTTTTAAAAGACACTTGTGAGATTATGTCAATATGCACGCTTTCACTAAACAGAATCGTTGAATTTCATACATTTTTGTCAATCTACTGATATTTTGAAGAAAAAATCAAAAAATCTATTGAATTTTGAAAATTTTAGTTGGAAACATTGCGTCTACGCACGCCCACTCCAATGATGTGTGTTTGCAGCCTAAGATGACCTGTGAACAAAAAGCTATCAAATCTGACTTTGATAGTAGTTTTTTGGCTGGAAAAACTAATAAAATAAATAAAAATCCTCGAATTCAGCTCTGAAGGTGAAATTTTTAATCGAAAGCGGGGCACGCCGGCAAAAACTATATTATATGTTTTGGAAGCACTGATTTAAGTCATTGTCCTCGCAGGAAATCATCAATTTGTGATTGTGGTTCCTTTCTGATCGTCAATGGTGTTGATCAAAATGATACAATGAATAGTCAAGTAAATAAATATGATCGCTCCTTCAATGGCATCTGAAACCTACACACATTCGTTTATATAATAATAACACCTAGTTAACATTGATAACACGATAATATTATTATATTATTTTATTTGACTACTTGCAGGGCTATTCTAACTAGTTAAGATTGCAACACGTTTCCGTTATTTTTCTTCATAAAATATAACACGATTATCACTTGAGAAAATTCCTGAAATACTAAACCCAAATCCTATGGAGTGCTACAAAACACACATTAATCAGAATGTGTTATATTAAAATCGCATAAAACCTTTGGAACAAAACAACATAACATTATTATTGTTTGTAGATATATTATGCGTGTACAACAATATTTCAAGTTTCTTATTAATTAAACTTTATTAAAAAAGGCAATTTAATATAAGTAATGATTTTTATATGTAATAATTCCTAAATTGGAGGACCATTTTAATTTATCGAAGAGGAGTTGATGAAGGTAAGAGATCCCTTGCCATCGTGTAATGTTTGATATTTTGTTATAGGTTGAAAAGTTGAGGCGATCACAGATACAAAAGATTGTGTATCGGTGTATTTTTGAAGAATACAGCATTCTTTTACAGGCTGTTCCTTTTTTGATTAGTTCGATTTTAAATTTTAAGCAATGTGTCTGTGCGAGTATTCTGGTTGAAATCAACTTTCGGTAACAGAGCTTTATCTAGGGACGTTACCGAATATGTAGGTACTGTTTGTGACTGTATCACCATTTTTTTTTTTAAATATGAAACAATCATTATTCTCCATAGATTCTTTACTATATTGCATTCAAAGAACAAGCAATACCTAGAACAACGATCGAAATTTACAATTTCATGCCATGGACTGACTATTACAGTGGGCCTTGGGCATGTCTTCCACAAATGGGGGCCCGGGGTTAAGAAGGGCTCGGTATGGCGGGTCGATCAGATAAGTGAGATTAACGCACATTAAAAAATTACTCTAATAGTAAAAAAGTCGCCTAATAAATCGCCTAATAAGTCGCCTAAAAATATGTGGTAATACGATACAATTTTTGATTATTGTGTGTCGATACTCGACAACTCCATAATTCAATTAGATATTTTCAAATATACAAAAAATCGCTAAAATTACATTAAATACCCATGGTTTTACCTCGACACCATTTGGAAAATGTTTGTATAGCGTAACATCGCCTTTTGCCAATAGGAAGGGGGGGCTGCCAAATATTCTAGCCTGGGGGCCCGTTTCAGGATGTGGGGGCCGTGGCCTTGGGTGTAAGTACATATGTCGTTCCCACATTTATCGTGCTATTTTTAGAGTGCACCCCCGAAGATGCTTCTTAATATTCATAATATCTTAAAAATGTCCAGTGCCCTCTCATTATTGATACATTAAGCGCAGTGATCCGTTTCGTAGGTTTTTTTTTTTTAGAATTATTAATAACCATGTCCTTGCTTTTTCGTACATGGTGGTTGTTAGTAATTTTGAACAATCACAAACACCCAGGCTTTGAGAAAAACACATAAATGTTTTTGTCATGACCGGGAATTGAACCCAGGAACTCTCGGGTGGAAGGCGAGCGCCTTACCCACTGCACCACGAGAGCCGCCCGTTTCGTAGGTTAGTACGAGCCTGACGACAGTTTTATAAAGATTACTTGATATATATATACAAGAATATCGTAGGGTTGCTGCCAAAAGTTAGTAAGTCGATAATTTAGTTATTTAGAGTTAACAACAGATTATGTGTTTATAATTATATAAAAAATATGTATGCTAGAATAAAAATTCAAGGTCATCTGAAATAATTATATAACATGCAAATAGATTTTAGAGGACACGCCAAACTTAAAATCGCAATTACCCCATAATATGATTTTGAGACTTACCAATTTTTGGCAGTAACTCCACGAATGTAGTATTTGTTTAAATGATTTTTTGTTACTTACTTGAATATGCGATAATTTTCATAACATAGTATGGTGAACCAAAAATGATATAGCAGGAAACCAAAGTGGATTATGTAACCTGAAAGAAAACGATAAAAATATTGGTCAGTCGCCTTTGTTGAGAATCTTGATGCAAAACCATTGATATACTACTAGATGAGCAGTTCCCATACAAGTGTCATTTTAATAATGTACCACAAAAGATATTACGAATATCGTCTTATAATATTTCCTTGTAGGTATAATGCGTTAAGACCGTTAACATGGATTCCCGAATTTCACCCGTATTGCCCTGGCTGTAAAACTAAATTTGCGTTCTTGGAATAGAGAACCTAAGGGTGGCTGCAACGCAAAACAGACAGAGCAAGTCGTCATGCGCTGACTATTAGTTAGAGTAAGATGCAAGCTAGTAGATAGGGCTTACTCAGTAAGTTTTAACAAAGGCCGAGTCGCTGAAAATCTGGCGTCATTTTAAGAAGCATATGATTCATCTAGTAGTATATCAATGTGCAAAACTCTGTCCAATAGTATCTGGAAATCGTCTATACGGACATGCGGACTGATTCCCAAACTTATTAAAGAAATAATTTAAATACCAACTCACTGCGATATTAAATAATATTAGACATTACTCAGACATTAGTAATCAGTAATCACTAATCACTAGTAATCACTAATCACTAGTAATCAGTAATCACAATCACAATGGAATTATAAAACTATAATTGTTTATTTGATACTTTGTTTGACATAACGACATAAGTGACATAACATAACGTGTAATAATATAGATTGTATATGGATTGATTGTCTCGTTTAGGCCCGTTTCAGACGGGACACCGGTGTCGCGCTCGATATAATATAGGAGGCCTTTGTATTCGAACAAAGGTGCCTTTGTATTATGTTTATGAACTTCCCAGATTTAATGAGTCAACGTATAATTTCGCGTTATAAATTAGAACATAAAATAGGCTGCGGTAATAAAAACAAGTTTATCGGCGGCTTGACAATGTAGCGGCCGATGGAAAAGTGTACCGGACACGCGTTGACTCATTAACTCTGGTGCATTCATAAACATAATACAAAGGACCCTTTTTTTCGAATACAAAGGCCTCCTTATTATATACGAGCGCGACACCGGAGTCCCGTCTGAAACGTGCCTTACAATCTGACCAATAATTCTAGTTTATTATCGATTCAATGTATTTTTTTTACCCTTTTCTGAATAAAACAGCAACTATAAAGTAATAGTATTAAAAACAGTTAAGTAACGAAACGGGGGGGGGGGGGGAGGGCGGTTGCGAAAATCTGGTAAATTTTTTCAAAATTAAAAAAAAAATTATTCTTAATTCAATAGTAATTGAATGCCATAGATTTTTTTAATAATTATTTCAGACAAAGCTGCAGTCATAGACAATAATATTATGGCAAAGGTTTTAGGTTTGGCGTTTGAGCCTACCATATTGAATAGAATACGATAGACAGACTGAGGTCACGTGACGTAAAGTTCATACAAAAAACCTTTAATAGATGGTGCTGTAATCTTCATTTATTTATAATCAGCGCTCGAAATGGAAAATTTTACAAACCGTAGCGTTTGATTACTTTGCGATAATATTAACATAGCTTTTTAATTTTATGTGTATTTTATAATACTAATTGTATTTTTTTGTTATAATATGGCCGGTCAAATTAATTTTTCCACGAAACAGAAACAATTTTGGGGATTTTATGAACCGGAACGGCGCTCCGGTACGTTCTAGTCAATTTCAAGCCCTGTTTATAATACATTCTTACATATAAGACATATATTTTTATAGAATATAAGTGATTATTTAAATACGTTAATATGCAATTAAAATTTGTTTTTCTTAAGAATAGAAGAAAAAGAAGATATGCTTTAAATAATCACCTAGTATGGAGACTTCGCCACCGGTAGGATTATTAGAGCCCGGATTTATATGCTAGTGCATGTTTTGTTAGGGTGTATGCACAGCTATGAGAGTTGCACAGAAATCCGTTTTGAAAGACGCAGAATTCAAAAATTAAATTTTATTGTGTATATAAATGCATATTTGAGACGTTAGAGAATATTTGAAACACAAGTCCATATTTCATAAATAAATGCATATTTTAGAGCTGTTGCATTTATAATTTTAGTTAAATTATTTTATCGAAATATTACTAAATTAGCTAGGTAGATAGTTTAGATGCACTTGTATTTTTAATGGCATCCCTGAGCTGTGGATTTATCACAAAAAGTGAAGTCAACTCGGGCGGGCACCTTTATTAAAATTTTGCGCAATCACCTCTGTGGACGTTGAGAGGTCGTTTTTTGCATATAAACAAAATACTGACAGATATGCGGAAAATTTTAATGCCAGAGTACAATATTGTAACCTTTTTTTCGGAGAAAAAAAACAGTAAATAATAATAATAATATGTAGTATTTAGGAATAGTACCTACCTAGTTAAGTGTGTCGTTTTTGTTTTTTAAAGTTGTGTAGTTAAGGTAAATTGCATTCCTTATTCAATTATTTGTACTTGTTGTAATTGAATAACTTTATATTGATTATTTGTGTTTTTTGTTATTGGATTATATTGATTGAGATAATTAATTTGTTATTCGATTTTTTATCAGTAATATTGGGTGTAGTAGGTACCTATTTAAACTGCATATTTCTTTGGTTTTAGTGCATATTTTAATGATTTTAAGTGCATATGTGCATGCATAGATATAATCATGTTTTTTGTTGCATATAAATCCGCTCCCTACTTATAATATACTAGTATAGTAAACATCATTTGACATAATAACTTTTTGTTCTGACCTACAATTGAACAGGCGTTTCGTAGATTTTGGCAACCAGCGGTCCCAATGACGATTACCATAATCTCTTTTGTGAGCATGCACGCTGAAAGGATGGCCAGCGAACAGGAGTAAGACGATCTGAGTTCCTTTATCCAGACGTGAGCAGCGAATACGACTGCGAGGCAAGGTATAGAAATTGTCGAAACTGGAAATTAAAAATATTTTGTTAGTAATGGTTTTGTGTGTTGTGGGAAAAGCAAGGCAGTGGCGTCTTGAATAACGAAAAATAAATTATTTAATGTCCTATTTCAGGGTTGGCGAAACTTTTTATGTACGCGTGCCAAAATTTCCTAAATATTATTTTTCTGTCTAACGTTCCGAGCAGTTTCGAAAAAATGGTTTTTAATAATACTATTAAGAAAAATGATGATATTCTAAACACCACAGAACATAGCACACGTAGAGCTTTATCGCTTTTTTTTAATTACGCCATACATTTCGGTCCACCAATTTTGAAACTGTCTGTCAGAATTACTACTATTAGCTTCACCAAGTTTTTGTTTCTTATTTGGTGCAGTAATTTTTTGTGGGTAGAAATGAAATTGTTTGTTAATATATTAATTAGTTTAGTTCTTATCGCACAAATTGACATGATAATTGCTCAGATGAGGCATTCTCTCGCTACAGTGGTCTCAAGCATCGTAAATCGATCAAAATTTAATATATTTATTTAAGTAATAATAATATATTCATTGACATGTTTTGTTTTTCGAGTAAATACGTAACGTTTTTTAGTCATCTTTACAGGATTTAAGAATTCATTCCTTCGACGCCATCACAAAACAAATTGACGTGCTCACAGGTCGACTATCGCTCTCCGATTGACAACGCTTGCAAAATTACGTCCCACCTATTGCTGAAAATTATTTGCCTTTTCACTGAAGTATGCTCTTAAACGTAATGCTTATTCTTGAAGAGTGTTTGCCATCTATTTTTTATAAAATGCGATCTGTCATTTATTAATATTATAGGTAAGTATTTTTTTCTCTCTTCAAACGCGTGCCATGCAAAATCATCTCGCGTGGCACCAGTGGCACGCGTGCCATAGGTTCGCCACCCTTGATATATTTGATCGCAGATTAATTTTAAATCGAATATTTGAAATGAGTTAACGTAACAGATTGAATGTCAAAACATTGAAATTAGATTTTTTCATTTCACATTGCAGATTCGTTCATTGCAAGATCATATTTTGAGCTGTATTTATTTGCCAGGGATGCACTGATATAGAATTGGTCAAGAAAATTACTTCTGCAACGAGCCCGAAGCGTCGAGAGCAGAACGAGGAAGAACACACGAAGAAAGTTCAAAAATCTATTACAATATTATAAAAATTATGATATTTTGAAGTACGTAATACCTATTGACTAATTTTATGGGAATATTAAATTATTAATATGATGCGGACGAAACTGGTCGAGTGTATTTAATAAAAGTGTAATCAGTACGATAAAATTTGCGCTTGATTAAAATTAATATCCATTTCCACCATGAATTGACAGAGTCGCGATAAAAGAAAGAGTTAGAAACCGAACCCAAAATCCAGAGAACCCTTTAATTATTTAAGAACCAGATCCGGGACCGGAACCCTCAATTTCGAATCATGAGAACCTGAATCTTTTAGAAATGCCAGGATTCCAGAGGATCCATTGTTTCTTAATTTTTAATAATTTTTGGTCATCGTTCACTCATATCAGAGCCACTTACCCTAAAAAATGTATATCAATATTGGTACTGTCCAACAAGAAGATTTAGGCACAAGCCGGAAGTCGCTGTAGTCGATTAAATAAAAGGAGCTTGTTTAGTTCACAGTTTTAACACGTGGAAAACTCGTCGCTAACCGGAAAGCGCTATAATCGAAGTGCGGTTAAAAATGGGAGGAAGTTGTTAGTTCACAGTTTTAACACGTAGCCAAGACGATCTTGTTCGACAGTAATATAAACATTCCGACATAATATTTCACATTTTTTTATTACTAATGTGATTTCAATTCTCCATCCGATAATGATTCCTTCAATTGGAATCCACTTACTTAAACATAGCCACATACACATTATAACTATGTAAGTAGATTTTTTTATTTAGAACCGGAACCCAACCCTTGTCGATTTTTCCATTGGAACCGCTAATTATGGAGTTAGTGAGAATAGAATTGTTATAAATTAAAAACCTAATTTCGCCGGATTTGTATTCTCAAAAAATGACAACACAGAAATCTTGTACACGCGACTACAGTGACTTCCTTTTATCGCCGAGATCTTGTTGTGGACAATAGTATAATAATTATTCATGTTGAAAGTAACTTTGACGATTTGCTATCGAGGAGAATCGAGAAGAATCATTGGGCATATAGAAATAACTTGGTACCTAAACTAAGTAATAACGGAAACTTCCATTAAAAAATTCAACTCACTGGTTGGAAACAAAATGTATTAAGTAATTACTATAAAAGTTTTTACAGGACTATAATTTTTTGTCGGCTTCGCGATGTCTAGTTTACTTCCGTAGTCATTGGACGTCACGTCCTTGGTGAACAGCAATGACACGTGCAGATTTGCGAATTATATTTGAATTATAGGTAGGTAATATTTAATTTTGTCTAAAAAGTTCACCAAAACACTCGCCAGTTTTGGAAGTTATCAGGTGTTTTTTTTAATGTATCTGAAACCGTGGACTCGCAATATTGTCAATTGAAGCAAAGATAGCATTTAAATTATATTTAGTGCTATATATCGTGTTAAACTACAGACACACGGCATTTCCGTTGACGTGCGTCGACGCAGGTCTTATTTGATTTCAATTACATCCGATTAGAATCACCAATTAGATACAACAAATCTAACCGGTAATTCTAATCGGATGCTATTGGAATCAAATAAGACCTGCGTCCACGCAAGTCTACTGCAATGCCGTGTGTCTGCAGCCTTAGTAATGTATGGATACAATACATTTCTTAGATATTTGAGTCATGAAAGGATAATAAAAAGTACTGTATAAAAAATGTGACGGCATTTTGGCACTGCCTAGGGGCGGCATTTTGTCTAGGGACGTCACTGGAGTGGAGGTTTGTATTAACAGATTTTTTTTAGGAGAAATAGATGTTAGCCACTTGCTCAACCTATTAGGTCCATACTCCACACACAAATTGAAAAACAATATGTGCATTTGCCAGACCCAGGATTCGAACCTGGGACCCACGACATTATAATAAAAAATATAACTTGGCTATAACTACTAAGATGACATAATTGGACAAGGCTATTTTTTTAATATTCTAATTTTGAGGTACCAACAAATTAATATGTAGGTATATTTGGTTCAATGTGTATAATCATATTAAGTAATATCATACCGTGTACGTACAGGCAGAAGTCACTAACTCCAAATACACAGTTCTGAGATAATCAATGTTTAGTGTTTTTGGTATTCTTAAAATGGTTGTAAAATCTTTATTTTTTTAGTTATTCATTACTTTTATTTTTTTATATGTTCAATAATCTTAAATCGTGACTTCTGCCAGTCAAGTAGCATTACTTTTTCTATATAATGACATTAAAATCTCAATTTATTCTCAAAACTGGAGTTAGTGACTTCTGCCTGTACGCCCACGAATGTTTCTTCAATGTTCATCGTTTACTGACTCCTTCAATGATAATATCGTCGATGTTTTGATGATGAAAAGGGCGGATCAACCATTTTGGCGAAATTGAGATTTTAATGAAAAAGCAATATATACCTACCTCACTAGCTTTGTTGTGTAAAAACGGCGAATTTGTATCTCCACAGGAAAGTACTTAAAAACGATAATCGTAAGGGCGAATATCTACTTAGTATTAAAGATAAAAAGCGAATAATATGACATATTAGGCCTTTTGAAATATTATAAACCCTTCAGATAATAGGCTTTACTGACAGTATTCTTTCTAAGCTTTATTATCAACTTGTTAGATATTAACTATTTTCCTTTCGATAATTCGTCAGATGATAATTTTCCGACTGCCTTTCTACAAGGCATGTTTACTTTTCACTCTCTTGAATCTCGTCGGTCTCTTCTGCTCTTGAAACACTTTTGCTTGTTAGCGCGAGGGATGGTTTCCAATCCTGGTGTCCTAATGAATTTGAATTTACATGCGCCTGCCAATTACCTACGTGGTCGCAGCCATGATTTATTCTGGATCGGAACCGTTTCCTCGTGTCAAGCCTATCAGGCACCATTAGCGAGGGGTGCTAGATTAGTAAATGCGCTCCCTAAAGACATTTTCAATGATGTACTTTACATTTTGTTTTTGAAACTTTATTTAACTGTATAAAATTGTATGTTTTTTATTTTCAAAATTTTATTTTTCTGTATTAAATTATTATACTTACTTAATAAGTATGTTTTGATTTTTTTTCTGTTATTATTATTATATTCTATATTCTCTCTTGTGAGGGTAATATTTGTTATAATGTAAATCTCATGTTGTGTAAGTCTTGAATTTAGATTTGTTATGTCCACAATGTTTTGTATTCTTAAATAAATAAATAAATTATAATCATTCACAGGTAATTAATAATTAAATGTCAAATGTTAAAAATCCTCCTGTAAAATAGCATTTTGGTTAATTCGCCCATTTTTACAAAACACCGACGATATAATATAATATTAATTATCCTGCAATTGCCTGGAGAAAACACCCACCAAAGTATATGCATTGAATATTTTATTGTAAGCATGCATCAGCGTATTTAATTAACATTATCTGGAATTATTAGAATTGTCGAATGTAATGTACTGCGGTGCCTATGTGAAAGAATTGCGCGCGGTATAATTTAAAAACCGCTGGAATAATGCATTTTCATTATTAGTATCTGCAGGCCCAGTTGAAGTCGAAAACATATGGCAGAACTCATCGTCACATATCTCACGTCACTACTAATAAATATTTCACACAAAAAATTCCAGCTCGAACAAAAATGGTCTATTTAATAAACAAACTAACGAAATATTTAACTGTAAAAAAATAAAGGAAAAAAATATGAAAAGTCTACAGCAGTGTTTTCAATCGTAATGCCGCGAGTTTTCTAGTGTGCCGCCGTTTTACGTGGCGGAAAAAAAAACACTTGCTTTGTGCACAGCGTAGGACGCAGACCGCAGACACACGGCATTGCAGTCGACGAGCGTGACATGTGACGACGCATGGTCTTATTTGATTCCAATTGCATCCGATTAGAATCAACCAATTGGATAAAACGAATCTAATTGTGAGGTCCACTAGGTCTTTCAGGATTTTTTATAATACGTATGTTTTCTAAGACATCATATAAAAATTATATATTAAGAAACCGTGATCTATATTGATATTATTGTAACAGAGTAAAAAGTCGAATGTATGAAATTATTTTTCATGAAAATGAAAAAAAATTGTGAAATTTCTACATCATCTACTACCTACACTCTACAGGGATTTAATGAGAACCTAATACATTCGCCTAATTGCCCTAGTATGAAAATATCATTATTCAATATTTAAATTTAGTAAGAATGCGAAAATTCTAATAGGAAACATGTAGGTACTATTAAAAAATAATCAAAAACAATTTTCTTTAATTGATTATAAAGCAATAGATATACCTTCATACGTTTATGAGTGCCTAATAGATTTTCCAGTGCATCGATAAGAATGAAGTGAATATTTGAAAAGTAGATTACATTATGATAATTTTATATTTTTTTCAGAATCTACCTGCAGGTGTCTATGAAAGCCTGATACATTTTTTTTTAAAATATGAAATATCTATATTATTTTAAGCTAGTAAAATAGATGAAAATTGTAGAAGGCATTGCCGTTTTCACAAACAATATACCTGCAGGGGTTTATGAAAGCCTGATACATTTTATTTTTAAAATATGCAATATCTATATTATTTTAAGCTTAGTAAAATAGGTGAAAATTGTATAAGGCATCACCGTTTTTCACAAACAATCTACCTGCAGGGGTTTATGAAAGCCTGATACATTTTATTTTTAAATATGCAATATCTATATTATTTTAAGCTTAGTAAAATAGGTGAAAATTGTAGAAGGCATTGCCGTTTTTCATAAACAATCTACCTGCAGTCTTATGAGAGCCTAATACATTTTTTTTAAATATCGTTGTTGATTCTACAATACCTGCTATGAGTACAAAACCATATTGTCTAGGAGACAAATAAAACTAATCAATAAAAAAAAATCGGTGTGTAAGAAGTATAACTTATAACGCGCGTACATAAGTACACACACCGATTTTTTTTATTATACCGATGTTTGTTCTGCCACGGGTATTTAAAAGATGATCAAGTGTACCGCATAGATAAAATATTGTTAAATTTTCTATAAGTAGTCTCCAATATTTTATATAAATTGTCACTTTTATGTGTGTATTATTGTCCTATCAGAATATATGCTTTTTTAAGTCTTGAATAGGGATTGAGTTAATCATAATAAAGATAATACTTCACAAACAATCCTCTTAGGTATTCCTCGTCAAAATACTGTTAATAATATACTTACATGCCACTGTGAGTATCCTCACTAGTGGAACGGTTTTATCCTCATCCTCAAAACATATGTAAGCCGCGGTAAATGATTTCAAAGAGTTCCACGTGGACTCCATGCAATAGCTTCCTGGTGGTAGCACTGTCTTCTTTTTCTTTATTTTTGTCAGAAGTGATCCGTTTGTGTACAGAAAGATTCTTTCTTCTTGCAAATATCTGTAAGTACATTTATTCGGTTAAAAATATTTTAGCATTACAGTTTATGGGCAATGTTATACATGTATCTATACAATGGTCGAATAAATGCGTAGAGACCGACAAGTTTAACGTGATGCTCCATGGCGGTGCTGCCGCGGAGCCTCACGTTAAACTTGTCGGTCTCTAGTATCAATATAAACATGTATAATTTTTATTCGACACTGAATGGAGGTTTTCAGAACGCAACACATTGAAGTAGAGCATAACTTTGCACTGTGGCTCATGGATGAAAATGATGTTTTATATTCTAAAAATATTTATTGTACAATATATTATAATATCTATTTATTTATTTATTACTACATAAGTATATTAATACAAGTGAATATCATTTGATCTGATTTTATGTGGGGTAATAAGGCAAAGAGGCGTATGAGTGTAGTAAAAAGTGTAAAAAAGTGCAGTTATAAAACGTATACCTACTCTACGTACCCATCATTATCGCTCCGTAGATAGGCCATATAACAAAAAATTAAACACATTTTATTGAAAATACACATACAATTAGATACCTACTTAACTATGTAAATATTTTCGTAAAGTTATTGAGCGCTTTGCTTCGTAAAATTTTCCATTTCGAGCCCTGGTTATTGTGTAATTATGTAATTACATCCACGGTGGTCGCATGGCTTAAGCGTTGGACTATCACCCCGTGGGTCCCAGGTTCGAATCCTGGGTCTGGAAAGTACACATATTGTTTTTCAATTTGTGTGTGAGTCAGGGTATGGATCTAATAGGTTGAGCAAGTGGCTGACATCCATTTCTCGTAAAAAAACAAAATCTGTTAATACAAATGTCTAGTCTGTGGAGGCCCATATGATCCTATTAGGATCGGACATGGTCGGATGATGTACATATTATGTCCGTACCAATGGCATGCGTTGACCTTTGAGATCAGGCATGCTCTTCAAAAACATAAAAGTTTAATTTCTTTAATTTTGTTGGAACTATGGTGGAACTGCATTGTATTGTTGTTTTAATTTAATAAAATGCAATTTTTTTGTAGTACTTATTCCACTTTTAATCAATAAATTGGGACCGGTTTCGTCCGCCTCAGAAAGAAATCTCAGTTGAAGAAGCCTCAGTTGAAAATGTCTCTCTGAGGCTGACGAAACCGGTCCTAATTTATTGATTAAAAGTGGAATAAGTACTACAAAAAAATGCGTTTTATTAAATTAAAACAAAAATAAAAGTTTAACATTTTTCGTCACGGCAGATATTCAAATTTCGATAAAAACTATTTGCAAAGCATAAAAAAAGATACCATCAGAAAGGAAGTCCCATGCCACAACACATTTTTTCTCATAGGGAGTAGTACAGGAAAGCTAATACCTCTGTTTTTGGAATTATTTATTGGTTTTTTTATGTCGACTTGTACGATCATATGGATATCTTGGAATAATTAATTGATCTCTGTTCTGGCAGAACACACTAACTGGATAATACTAGTTTTGAGTAATTTGACTTTGAAGTTGTTAAAATGTTTGAAATAATGGTCTATCATGTGAGTTTATTAAGTAATCGTAGAAAGGATGACTTTAAAATAAAGACTATTTATTTATTAAGAAGATTTCCAGACGGTAGAGTTTGAAATAAGGAACATTTTGGTACTAACTCAATATCTCATTTTTTCAAATTAGTGTCTTCTGCCAGAACAGTGACGATACGCTAGTACCTATATTAAAAATTCTGATAATTTATCTCGTACCTACTGATAATTAATGTTGTTTTACAAAATACTGACCTCGGCAAATTACATCTGGAAATGAATTCCTAACCAAATTATTTGAATAAGGCCCACATAATATTAAAAAAAAAAAAAAAAAAAAATCAGTCTATGCAATTAATAAATTATATTTTGTAGAATGTCGATATGTGTATGCATATTCATTTGCATTTAATTTTGTATAGAAATCGCTGTCTCTTGTCCAAACAGGTTTTTAATATTTTGTTATGTGGGTATTTATAACCGAAATGAATCTAGATCATTGTCATAACATAATATAATAATATTTATATTACGTATCTATGAACCGAAAATCAAACCATAATTGAATAGTACTTTACCAGTACGTATCAATGATACAGTGTTAAACTTAATTTTCGTCTGGTGCAGTAAAATTATTCAGTTATCATTTATTTATCATGGTTTTTTTTATTATATTTTAGGTAAGAACCTACTTAGGTATGCTTACATACTGTTGTTTAAATGCTAGAAGATATCAATATTTGACCACGTATTTTTCGACTTATACGTGGTGTACATGAGTATTGACTTTGTGTGTCCCTGATAACTATCCTAGAAATCGGGAGCATCAGTTGTTTGTTCTCCCCAGGAGCAGAACTAACCTACCATTGGTGATTCCAATTGGGAGGGCAATAACTCTGTTCAACTAAATTGCTTCGGATGTTGATATATTCCACCTACGTGAGTATGAGTATATGTGGACGTTGTTTTATAAATTCTTAAAAAAGGGTCTGCTTAGCTCATTCGGTGTACTTCATTGTATTTAAATTAGATATATTTATGTCTTTATTTCCAAATGTCATGTTGTGAACGTCTTAAATTAATAATTTGTAATATCAGCTACATGTACAAATAAATAAAATTTGAATTTGAAATACATATCATTAATTTTCTAAAATATTTCGGTCACTGTACAAATTACTATGATTTAAATAAAAACAAGTTTGATAAAAACTTATATGATATTAGGTGAGACTAGGGAATCCAACCCCGAGCCAAAATTCTTATTAAATTTGGATTACAATTTGACAATCCCGGGATTGGCATTTTTCCCATTGTTAATATAAAAAAATTTAATTTACAAATAACATTGATAAAATCGGTCAAAAATAAATCTAGTATAATTTATACTAGTTAAGACATTTATTGTTAATATTGTATACGTTCAATCTTGGAAATACATAAGTTTAATGGAGTCAATAATATTTTAATATAAATAATAATGTGAATTTAATATGAGATTGCTGTTTCTGATGATAGTAAAGCAAATCATGGTGTACTTATGGCCTTTCCGCTTTATAAATCTAATTAGTCAGCCAAATATAAAACTGCCGTAAAACGTATGAGATCATGGTGGAATTACTTTGTTAATAGTGCGAAGCATTGTTTTTTTCCAATCTTTCTCATTTTTATTAATTTATGTGAAAAAATAAAATGAATCGGCAACTTACAAATGGGTATAAATCAAACTTTATTCAAACTCAGTTTATTTCTAATGTAGTTATTTGTTATTAAAAGTATTTTTTCTGTTATATTTTCGTTTTTATTTTATTTTCCATAAAAATTGATAAAATAAAATAAAAGTTAAGGAATTATGTTTATCAATCCCGGGATTCATAGGTATCGTAAAAAGCTCGGGATCCCGGGATTGGAATCGCTAGGTGAGACATTTTCGTTTCCCTGGGCACATTAAGTGTAATGGAGTTTCATAGTTCGCACATAATACGAGTAGTATAATAATTTTAAGTAATTTTATATACATACTTAAATATACTTGTATTATGTAATCAAAATAAATGAGAGAAACATAAAACTAGTAAGTAGGAATAGATATCTTGTACATGACTGTATCGATAAAACTAAATGCAATAATTCTCAGTAAGACAACGTTAGGGAACACAGGTTTCAACGCAGGGAACTCAGAGATAATGGGAACGGAAATACCTAACGGGTAAGGAGTAGCAGGTAACCGATCTCGAGTAAGGAATAACCGGGATAAACTTAAACACGTGTCAAACAGTGGCTTGTTAGCCAGTTAGCCAGTAAAGCAGTTAAAACAATGAATTCGGACGGACACGTTGAAACACATAACAGATAATAAATATAATTCTGATAGGCTATAATATTCAATATGTTACATTTTGGTGCAAGGTTTTGAATGTGTCCTACGAAAATTATAGTGTGTGTAATACACCGATATTAAATGAGCGCCAATGCATAAACCGAGAGCAGTTGTCAGTATTCGACGTATGACGTATTCTTGACACCAGGAGCGAAGGTTGGAGGTAGGCTGTTAAGATCCGCCGTAAATAGTGCACACTAAACTTTATCGGGCATATATATTAGTTTTCATTGAAATAATACTACAAGAATTTACAGATAGAAGGTGTTCGTTAGTTTTTAAAATTCAATGAAACCCCGCGAAACCAAGCCGTAATAGATAATAGTTAAAAAACAGTCGTCTATCTATAAAATAACTAAAAAATATGCAATTAAATCATACCTACATAACTTTGAATATTTTATAGATTGAGTAATGTTTTTTATCTATTATAGTTTGGTTTAGGCAGGGCTTAATGAATTTATAAAAATTAACCAACAATATGTGTAAAATATACCTATTCCTAATCCAACGAAAACAAATAAGTATGAATGAAAAAGTGTGCAAAATTTTGTAGTATCGCCCAAAATATACGAAAACTATTATGGTTTGTTTAGGCAGGGTTTAATTGATTTTTTAAAAACTAACCAATAATATCTGTAAATTGTAATCTTAGTCCAATAAAAACAAATACATATGACTAACAAATTTAATGTGCACTTTTTATGGCGAATCTTAACAGCCTACCTTCACCCTTCGCTCCTGCTGTCAAGAATACGTCATACGTCGAATACTGACAACTGCTCTCGGTTTATGCATTGACGCTCATTTAAGCTTATTTAAGTATACACGCTAGTGCACGTGAATAATGCGTGTTTCATTTTCGTAGGACACATTCAAAACCCTGCACCAAAATGTAACGTATTGAATATAGCCTATCGGAATGGGTCTAGGACGATTTGGCAGCGGGACAACTGGACGCCACGCAATTCGACATTGAATAGACGTTAGGTACCTACCTAAAAGTACTTAAAAATATTATTATTATTTATATCATAATCATAATTATTTAATAGTTGGTGAGAATTTAAATAATATTCACACGTAAATCATTATTTAATCGTGGATATGTTTAAGTTCCAACGAAAAAAGAGTTTTTTTTTTATTTTATATAAAGCCTTAGGCATGGTAATTCTCAATCCGCAATAAAAAAAACATTATGTTAAGAGTAAAATGAATTAAAACTAGGTACTAAGTATTAGATAGAAATTGATTAAAATTCCTCGTCTACGTTCTGTATACGTGTCTACGACAGTACGGTGTCCAATTGTCCTGGCGTCCAGTTGTCTCATTCCCTATCGGAATTTTATTATTTGTTCTGTGTTTCAACTTGTCCGTCCGAATCCATTGTTCTAATTTTACTCTTTGTTTACTCTATACTTGCAAATACTCAGAAAATGTGCATACGTGCTGCTAAAAATCGATTACATCTGTGACTAAGGCGTGATTGTGAAGATAAGAACATTTTTATCGGACAAGGTAATCAAAGTGAAAGATGTAGTAGACTATGAGAATCCGACGTAAATAAGTCAGCCATACTTATTTATTTTAATTGAATTTGGAATACAAATTACAGATGGTGTTGTTTAGTTTCTAAAATTCAATTTAAACCTGCCTAAGCCAAACGACAATATACATAATTTGAAAACACCTCAGATATAGTGGCGAGGGGTGGATTAATAATACACACTAAGCTTTGTCAGTCATACCTATTTGTTTTCATTGAACTAAGAAAACAATTTGCTGGGTAAACCGATCCATCATAATATAGGTATGCTATGAGTGATCCGACAAAAATGGTGCACACCTTTTCAGTCATACTTATTTGTTTTCATTGAAATAATAATGCATATTATTACAGATGGTGTTCGATAGTTTTTTTACAACGATTATATTAGCTCGTATTCTTGTTTGTCCGGTGTTTGTTTGTCCAGTACAAATCTTGCAATCGATTTTTAACTAGCTTTCCGACTGGCTAGACATTTGAAACTTTTAGAATATATCAGAACACTATGCCAATGCATTCTTTTAATACTTTTAGGCATCTTTAATCAGAATTGAATTCATTTTCAGTTGATTCTGTTTTGTATGGAAAGTTATTTCAGAAAAATCCGTAAAAAGTAAAAAACTATTATTGTTTGCTAAGGGGGTGGTCCTAACAACTAAATTATTAACATATACGTGCGTTACTATGGAAATCAAAATGAAATGTCAAATTGACATTTCAGTATTATATATTTGTTTGTTTGTTTGTTTTTTATTTACTTCATATCAAGTACAAGTTTGAGCATATTGAGCATAATAATTCAACAGAAAATTAACGCCTAAGCTAAACCATAATCGATAAAAAATATATCTATAAAATACGAGTATCTAAAATTATGCAGGTATGGTTTAATGCTACTTACAATTTTACATATTTTATAGATAGGTACACGAATATTTTTTTGATTATTTTACTTATTATTACACCATGGCTTGGATTAGGCAGGGTTTACTTGAATTTTATAAACTAACATACACTATCTACATTCTAAAGATTATAGGTAGTCTTGGTTCAATAAAAAGAAATGCGTATGACTGAAAAAGTTTAGTGTGCACGGCGTCCCGACAAAACCGCCCGGACATTGCCGCCAAAACAATTTAGAAATGAAACAATTTTTATTTTTACATAATATTATATTTTAGATATGTACACAAACATTATAAAGATATAAAAAATATGAATTACTTATTTAAAATTAAATTTAAATATTGTGTGCTAACCTTCTTAAATATTCTTAATTATAAATACTACCATAGAAAGGCATTTACTATGTGTTAAAAGCATGATTAAGTTATTACTCTACTAACAGCTACAACTGGTTAAATCTCAAATTACACTGTTTATCGTAAGTATGTAAATTCTATCAATACGCAATTCGAAAAATCAAGAGAGCACTTGTTTTATATATTTTGTATTTTTTGCGGGCGGTTTTGTCTAGGCGGATTTGTCCGGGCGGTATTGACGAGCACTGGTACGGGCGCATTTGGTTTGGTGGTAATGTCTGGGCAGCGGTATATAATGATTTGTAAAAATGTGACGTCAGAAAATCAATAGAATAACGAATTTAGATAGGAACGAAAAAAGATTTTTTGACAAAGTGTGAGGATAGATGGAGAGGGTCAAAAATACTGTAAATCGTCATTAATGTAGATACTTATTTTTAGCATGCAGTCTGTTTACTTTTTTAATAGGCACCTATATAAATATTTTATCGTGTTCTGAGAATTTGCAAATAAAATTAGTCATATTTTTAAATGATAGATATTCGTGTGTTTTCAAATTCCAATATTCATTTAAATAATATTGATTCACCGGTTAGGAAAAATGACCTTTTAATTAAAGAATAATAATAGAGGAAAATAATATAATTATTAATATAATATACACTGATATTTTAATTAAAATGATTCACTTTCAACATACCTGTCTAAAGGAAAACCAACTCTTTTAAATTTTGGCGCCAGATATCTAGGTAGGTATATATCAGCGATGGCAAATACGTGGCACTCATGCCACAGTTGGCACGCTACAAGTTTTCGACGGCACGCTGTGAAAACTCTGCCGTTCTGGGCAGTGTTGATAATGTGCCGCCCTTATACAGTGCGCGACCTGCCTATCCCACGGGACGCCACTGATTCTGTGTATTTAATTACTTTTAGAATACGGTGATTGACGTCCTTTTTGTATAACCTCGTCCATTGTAAATAAATATGATATGACGTGGAAAACACTAGTTTTAAACAATGTTCAAGACTCAAGAGGATGAAGCAATCGTATACCAACTACCTGATCTTCACCTTTGGTTATCGTGATAATGCATTTATCACTAATTCGTGAACAGACAAGACATGTTATTGATTATCGATTACTTATTTTGGCACCTACATACTTAAGTACTTGTTTAACCGAATGGTTACTATCAAGGGAATCCAATCCCGAGCCAAAATTTTGATCCCGGGACTGATCCCGGAATTGGCATTTATTTCAATAGTTAATATTAAATTTTTATATAAACAAACAACATTGATAAAATCGGTCAAAAATTTCTAGTAGGTACTTATAATTTATACTGTTTAAGACATTAATTTATTGTTAATATTGTGTATCTACATTTAATCTTGCAAATATAGGTATAGGTTCAATGAAGTAAATAATATTATATAATTATAGTAAATAATAATATGAGTGCAGTCATTTGACACTTCCTCCGCCAATTTTTACCACGTTTTTATTAGCTAGTATTCTTGTTTGTCCGGTACAGATTTTGTCTTGTGCAGTACAAATTTTTTAACTAACCTTCCGACTAGCTAGACATTTGAAACTTTTAGAATAAATCAGAACACGACGACAATGCATTCTTTTAATATTTTTGGCCATCTTTAAGCAGAATTGAATTCATTTTCAGTTAATTCTGTTTTGTATGTTTCGGAAAAAATCGTTAAAAGTAATATTTGCTACTCACTATTATTGGTTGCTAAGGGGGTCCTACCAACTAAATTATTAATATATACGTGCGTTACTATGGAAATCAATATGAAATGTCAAAATGACATTTCTGTATTCTATAATATTTATTCAGTATTTCTATCAAGTACAATAAAAAGTTTTTATTAATACATTGAATTATCAAGTTTATATGATTCAAAAGAAAATTTAAAAACGTGGTATATAAAAAGTTCTTTTTAGCTTGTAATTATTTACATTTAGCTGTAGCTAGATGTGAAATAGTATTTCCAAATTGAATTTATATCACCATCTTTCTTGTGAATGTGCAATTTAAATTCTTAAATATCTGTGGGTGTCCTCCTGTCGAAATGCGATCTTAGAACTGATTGAAATAAAAAAGATTCCATATTAGATAGTACCTATCTGAAAAGAGTGATTGTTTTGTCGATTCGTAACATTTTCAAATTTCTCATTGTTATTATTTTAAAACGAAAGATAATAAAAAGCAATCAATGACGTTTTTATTGATGACAAATGCATTAACTTCCCCATATTATGTTATGATCGAGTTTAGATTTTAATGCATTTTACATCCATTAAAACATTATTCATATTAATTACATATTTTTTTTATTCATAATTAAGAAGATTTTAAGAATGTACCTACCATTCTAATTATTGAACATATAAAATTTGTCGCAATTAAGCATGGCAGTCGTAGCATAGTGGTAATGCACACGGCACGATACCCAAGAGACGCAGGTTAGATTCCTGCCGGGTGTCTTACTTTTTTCAAAAAAAAAAAAAAAAATCTATTGGCTTTATTTTCTGTGTGAGTGTTTTCAAAATTATGTATATTTTCTATTTAAAATTTTTCGTGGCATAAATTTATTTAAATAAACAGATTTATTATTTTTCTGATGTTGTTACGATTGCGTATATGGCAGTAAAAACAATATTATCCGTGAGCATCTGGCGATTCCACCTGTGACATGTGGAAGTACATACATGTAGTTAACATAATCATTTTTTTCGAGATTATGTTTATTCATAGGTATCGAAAATTGTCCGGTATCCCGGGATCCCGAAATTGGATGAGGAAAAAATTCAGTTTCAAAACGCATGTCGTTTTTTTGTTTTTAGCATGTTCCTTCTCTAATTATAAACTGATTGCACTCGATTTGACAAAAAACAGCATGGAATACCTCATCCATGGCACCCACATCTTGAAGCGGGCCCCCAGGCTAGGATGTTATCACTAAGGGTAAAGGCGATGCGCTACATTAGTGTTTTCCATAGTGTACGCGGTAAAATTAAGGTGTAGTTTTTGTATTTTCCCAACCATTTGTATTATGGAGTTATCGAGTATCGGCACACAGTAAAAATTGCATCGTACAATCAAATATTTAAATTATTAATAATTATTGAAGCAAAATAGCTCCGCAGGCGACTTTTAGAGCAAGTTTGTGGTCTGTGTTTATCTCACCCGTCTGGTCAACTCGTCACGCCGGGCCCTTGCTGAGCCCGGGTCCCTAGGCTAGAGCCCTGTCAGCCCCCACCTTGTGGGGGCCATGGCCACATCAAGCAAGTGTTGTAATCAAAGGTGCGTTTCCCCAACGCAACATGACGCAACCGATTAGTGAGAAAATTTGAAAGGGGGCCTCTGAAGTGTTAAAACCTGCCACTCGGTTATTAAATTATATTTAAATTTGAAAAAGATTCATTAATTTAAAAAAAAGACACATTGAGCACATAACAAATTATTAATTCAAGACACTCACAATATGACATTTAGAATAAAGAGTACAGGTAAATCAACTTAGTAAAAAAAAAGAAAAATTCACTGCAAAAATAATTTCATGGGAAAAGAAATAAAATTAAAAAAAAACAACGACAATTCAAGAAGAATACAAATTAAACAATAAAATAGAATTTAAAAAATAAAATACATAATGCATCGTTAAAGATTTCTACATCTCTGCGGAGTGCACGATGCACATTTATCACAAATTCAGTGGAAAATAGATATAGCCCAAAGCATAACAAAATCTGTGCATAAAAATAAGGGTGCTTACCTCTTTGGGTCGGATAGTACTGACATAAAATTAACGTCAGTAGGTACTATACGACCCAAAGAGGTTGGACGGTCTTTAATATATGGCCATATATTTTCGATACAACATTTCACGGTGAAGTGTGATATGGCGAACTGCATACGTACAAGTTTCCGGACACGACGTCTTCGCCCTGTCACACCCCAGTATTGGGGCATAGGGCAAGTTGCACCACTTCCCTCGGTCCATCGTCACATCTCGCGCTTCCCACCGTGTGAGAAGATACATCAGATAGTCATACGCGGACCAAAATTATAACACCCGTACTATACATAATTATTATGGTATATACCAGTGGCGAAGGGTGACTTTTCGAAAGAGGTAGGCTGTGGAGATCTGATAAGAAGAACACACTTGTCAAGTATACTTACGAGAAATAAGAAGATAATTCGATATTACTACAAATGAATAGGTACACACTTATTTTTCTTTCGACCATGTCCGATCCTAATAGGATCATATGGGCCCCCACAGAGTGGAGGGTTGTAAACACAATGCTTACGGGCCCTTTTAATTAATTTTGTATTTAACGTGTTAATTTGCATTTGAAAAGTAATTAGCAAAAATACAATTTTGTGCGGCCCGTAAGCTATGGGTTAACAGATTTTATTTTTACGAGAAATGGATGTCAGCCACTTGCTCAACCTATTAGGTCCATACTCTGACTCATACACAAATTGAAAAACAATATGTATACTTGCCAGACCCAGGATTCGAACCTGGGACCCTCGACACTATAGACCGGCGCTTAAGCCACGCGGCTATCGTGGACACGACGTGGAATGACACACTAATGTAATAAAACTTCACTGACGACATAAAATTAAGCGATAAGTTTAAATTAAGTACGTATTTTTTCAAAAAAATTATACACATCAAAAATCATTAGGTAAAAGTTCTTTTTATTTTTAAAAACAGTCTATATTTATTAATATTCGATTAAACACCATAGAAATTATTTTTTTTAAATTATCTAATTAATAATTATTTAGTTTTAGGCTCTGCGATCGGAGCTTACCTTAGTTCATACAATTCGATAGAATGGGCGGGGCTACGTGAAGTAAAGTCCATATGAAAAAAGTTGAGAATTATTTGAAACATAATCCGACCTTTATTTACGTCAAGACAGATGGCGCGCTGTGGTATGTTTTTTAAAACCTTTACAGATTGTTTTGTAATGATGTGTGTGTAATACATTACTATACAAACGGCATTTCTCATTGGCAAAATAAATTATTTTATAGAATATATATTATTCACTGTTCTGGCAGAAAACACTAATTCGAAAAACTTACATTTTGTGTTAGTACCAAAATGTTCCTTATTTCAAACTTTACCGTCAAGGAAACCTTCTTAATAAATAAACAGTCTTTATTTTAAAGTCATCTTTTTTACGATTACTTAATCATGATAGACCATTATTTCAAACATTGTAACAACTTCAAAGTCAAATTACTCAAAACTAGTATTCTCCAGTTAGTGTGTTCTGCCAGAACAGAGACGATTTTATAATCAAGTGATTATATAAATAAGTCAATATGCAATTAAATAAATATTTTTTCTTAATAAGGTAGGCTTCAAATAATCGCCTAGTATGGAGTCTTCGACACTGGTATATACCTACTGACAGTACTGTTTGCAACTTTCATAAATTCGCTCTCCATTGTTTTCTGGGTTCGTTTGGCAAAAGAAATTAATCGGCGATCGACAGTTCGAAAGTGAAGTTATATACGATTTCGTTTACATAATATGTCAAGGAAATAAAATTATAGCAATTGCCATCGAGGAATACTAATTGATCAGTGTGCCCGTGTTCTGATTTTCTGTTTTTTTTTTAACAGCATGCGGCGCCCATTTTGATTTTCACTGATGATGAATGCATTATAATATTATTCAGTTGTGAGGCCGTGAACTATAATTGGAATCATTTACATTTTTTTCATAAACGTATTATTTTTTTATCAGATATCAAAATAAATCCAAGAGAATTCACTTTCCAATCTAAGCAAATTCTGACTTTTGCAAAGTGATTCGCGAGTAAATTTACGTCTTTCCGAATTCGGGTTTGATCCAACGTCTCAACGCGTGGTTGCGAAACAAAAATAGTATGTATATCAATTAAATGAATACGAACGATTCTAGTGAATTGCATTATATTTTTGATAATGTTAAGCCGCGTACTCATTAGGAACCGGCACCGGGACAACTGGGCGACACGCAATCAAATAAAATTCGAAAATAAATAGACATCCGTGAATTATACGTACTTTTAAAATATATATTTAATATTATTAATTATATATTTAAATTATTATATAACACCCACGGTGGCCGCGCGGCTTAAGCGTTGGACTATCACGCCGTAGGTCTCAGGTTCGAATCCTGGGTCTGGCAAGTACACATATTGTTTTTCAATTTGTGTGTGACTCAGGGTATGGACCTAATATGTTGAGCAAGTGGCTGACATCCATTTCTCGTAAAAAAACAAAAAATCTGTTAATACAAACCTTTACTCTGTGGAAAGGCCCATATGATCATATTAGGATCGGACATGGTCGAAAAAAAATATTATATTATTATTTAATATTTGTGGACAATTTAAATATGCACACGTAAATAATGATTTAATTGTGCATATATTTTTTAAGTTCCAACAATAGCTGAGTTCTATTGTTTTCATATTAAGCCCCAGGGATAATGATTCTCAATCCGCAATAATAAAAACATTGTGTTAAGAGCAAAATGAATTACAACTACCAAGTAGTAGATAAATACTTAAAAATACTGTCTGTATAAAATCGTAACAAACGTCTATTTATTTCATTCAACGGCGCGACGCCCAATTGTCTTTGCGCCCAGTTGTCCCAGTCCCCATTAGCGACCCGTAACTGTGGCCGTTGCAGTTACAGTAACTAATATGGACGCCAAATAATTATTTGCTCGCATCTAAAGTGTTGGTTACAGGATCTGGAACGGCTACAGTTACGTCTTGCTAATGCGGCTAATGAGTGCTTGGCATTATGCTTTCGCAGTGGCGAAGGTAGGCTGTTAAGATTCGCCATAAATAGTGTACACTAAACTTTGTTAGTCAAACGTATTTGTTTTCATTGAAATAAGACTACTATTTGTTATTTATAGATTTATCTCGTCGAAATTTATTGAAAACATAAAGATCCTGATTGACGTGCTAAATTTATATAACATGTCAAATATATTGTTCTAGTTTCATTTCGTAACATCTAGATGTTACGGGTAAGTCAAAAAAAATCAGTAGAGTCTAGAGACGTATTCTACGCTGCAAATCATGGTTACATCCAATGTTACCTGTAATGTGTCCGCACACATGTTTTCATCCACCGCACAATCCTCATAGAAAAAGAAGGTTTCCTTTGCCAGATTTTACTTTTGTTCGATTGTATAAACATGTCATTATTTTAGTGTCCGGATTAAACTCATTTATAATAATACATAATAATAATATTATATATTAAATACACTAATTCATAACATTTTTAGTCATATTTTTGTCGAGACAAACAAATAAGTTTTGTGTTTGAAATTGTGCAAAAAATTGGTTGACTGGCTGGAATTTTCATAAAATTGATTACTTTCTAGTGTTTTCGCTTTGCCTGGGGCGTTGAATTGCCTAGGGTCGGTCCTGAGTGTATAAGTACCATATAATTCGGGGAAAGAATTTTTTAACGTAGTTGAAAAATTAATAAAAAATATTTTTTTTGCATTCATCGAAAAACCCTTTGTTTTCAAGGTTTATTTTGCATAAAAGTGTTTATATCGAACAAAAACAACCCAACATACAACTATATCGATTTAATATAGATATTAAAAAAACGATCTGCAAGTTTAGTAAGTATTTAATATATTTTATCAACGAATACTTTTTTTCTCTTTATTTCCTAAAATATTGATGAAATTAATGAAAAATTGTATGTGTGTTTTGTGGGGTGGGGGGGTGTACATTTACCGCACCGGGTGACACCAACCCTAGTTACGCCGCTGCTCAAATGCGTTGACGATCCGCATACACAATAAAAAAAATTAGGGGAACGTTGGTTACGTCCCTGACAAAATGTACTGCCGACTTCTTAAAAAATACTTAATATTTTTGTAAAAATACTTACTTTCCATATTTGCACGGATTTCCGACGACAGTAGCATATTTAATTCTTTTGGCATATGTCCGGTTGCTGTAAAACAACTTTGGTTTGAACTTCAACACGGTGGTAGCACAGACCTGTGAAAGCTTTCCATGCCCAACTGTGGTGCTGTTTGTTTCTTCCATCGACAAATTTTGCCCAAGAGGGCAACATTTGTATATTATTACCGGTTTTTCATTCGATAACGTACTCTGTAAAAACAAAAACAAAAATATAATGTAAGTAGTTATTTTTTTATCCACGAATAAAAATATTTTCACTGCTTGCGGCGAAGTTTAGTGAGTCAAAGTGATTATCTCTGTTTGTCATTTTATATTTCTTAAAAATATATTTTAATTCATATCATTGTTTGCAAAAATAATTAACATAATTAAATATTTTTTTTATTCAACAAATAATTCGAAAGATATAAGAATGTAACATTCTTTTCTTGAACATACATAATTTGAAAACGCTTCGGGATTCGATTGCCAATGGTAACTAAATTTAGAAAGCGCTTCAGAGAGTATTGTAAAAACATGTATTAGTTCAAATTCGTCGCAATTAGATAAGATGCCTATTGCATGTGGTCGATGCGCGTGGGCGCGAGTCCAGAGAGTCCAGAGTCGAACCCTGCTGGGTGTCATATTTAAAAAAAAAAAAGATTTTTTCTATCGGTTATATATTTCTCAGAAGCGTTTTCAAATTATATAATATGTTCAATAATTAATCAACAATAATTCAAATTGGCACATTACCTTATCATTACATTACATTACATTATACAATTGGTACATTACATAATCTATGGAAATTGGTAGCGTCAAATACAGTCGAACTTGGTTATTATGATCACGAAAATAGCAAGATATCAGATGTAATGAGAAAACATTCGTTGACATTTTAGTTTATGATTTTCTCCATACATTTATTCACTTTTATAACGAGTTACTTCTCGGGTATACCGAGCAAAACTGTTAATGTGTCGATCGTTTATAAACAAAATTTTCGACGCTAAGCAATAAAATCCGACCGGGCAGTTAACTAGACCGATGCCGCCGGACATCGTGCTGTGGGTCTCAGGTTCGAATCCTGGGTCTGACAAGTACACATATTGTTTTTCAATGTGTGTGTGAGTCAGGGTATGGACCTAATAAGTTGGGCAAGTGGCTGACATCTATTTCTCGTAAAAAACAAAATCTGTTAATACAAACCTCTACCCAGTGGAGGCCCATATGATCCTATTAAGATCGGACATGATCGGAAAAAGAAAAAAAAAGAATAAGACACAAGATTTGAGAATGTAACAGTCAATTTATATTGAATATACTTACATGATTTGAAAACATATCACGCATATACGCACTATAAAAAATCATTTTGTAGACAAAAACACGACACCCGACGGGACTTGAACCCGTATCTCTGCTGGATTTGCGCCAGTATGCTTTTCCAATTTAGCTACGGACATCTTCTCTACATAATTCTCGCAATACAACTAGGACGGCATAGATACTTGAGTAATATGCGGACTGATATCTCAAAGGGCGAGTGCACTCACTCGAACAGTGAAAGATGTGAGGTTTGATTAATTTGTTCGAGTCCCAGTCGCTTTGAGTCTGGCTCGTAGCCTCACGATCATAATTACTATCGTCCGTTTGTTTAGTCCCCGCTGTTTTGTATTTTAGACACGCCGTATATATTATTTTTTTTATTAAGCTACGAAGTCTCAATTAAGTCTTATTAAGCTTTACGTTTACATATTATACACTTTTAATACATATTATTACAATAATTACTCATATAGTTATTACAATTCAAATTTACAGGAGAGAAAAAAAACAAAATCAATTTACACTTGTAGGCCACACTCCTTCAGAAACATTTGGACACACTGGAACGCCTTGATATTCGGCCGAGCCAAAAATATCGAAAGTAAAAGTGGAAATTGGTACTTTTGTTTACTTAGTTCTTCAAGAAGCCTCCGTCTTTGAGCATCATACAAAGGACATCGCCAATCAACGTGATTATCATCTTCAATCTCACTTCCGCACTGACACCAAGGGTCATTTATTATATCCAAGTGAGCCAGGGATGCGGCAAGATTATAATGGCCCGCTCTACAGACACTCCGTATATTAAAGGATGCACCAGATGATTGTTACGGGCCTTGTATGTCGTAGAATGGCAAATAGAGTGGGGCCATCCAACTGAGAAAGCTGTTCGACAGTCAAATAAGTCAAGATCCTCAGTTATAAGGTTCTGGCGAGAAGGAAGAAAAAGTAGTATTTCATTCACTTAACAGTGTTTCCCAAAGTGTGGTACGTGTACCCCCTTGGGTACGGGAAGAGTTTGGTGGGCGTACGCGCTGCACCTGGCTTTAGCTGCGTCTGGTGCAACAAGCATTAATACGACATCAATAATATAATATCCATGCTAGAAGGTTTATCGCATATTTTTGGTATTAGCTTCAGACGGATTCTTTAAAAATAAATATAAGGAGTGTACTTTAACATTATTCTGGTTGCAAATCGAACATGTGTATCCAGTTTTAACAGAGAATGTCCTGAAAAACATCTTGCCTTTTCCAACTTCATATGTGAAGTTGCCTTTTCAGCATTTTGTAGACAAGTCAAAAAAAGGAACAGGCTTTTGGATGTGGAACCGCATCTAAGATTAAAATTAATAACCAGGGAAACAAATAATTACGATGATCTGTCGTCTCAACATAAATAAGTTCATCCTTCTCATTGATTATAATGAATGTTAGGTATTTATAATATAACTTTTATTAATATTTTACTATGAATGAATTTTATGTTTCGTTTATTATTAGTTTGTTTATGTACTTACTAAAAAGGAAAAATAAATATATTTTGATTGTTATTAAAGTATCTGCATTTTTTTTTGAAGAGGGGTACTCAGTGTTATGAAAATTATAGAAGGGGTACACAGATGTCGAAAGTTTGTTGAAAGTTTTTTTTTTTTTTTAAATAATATGTATTTTTTTCGTTTTTGAGGGGGGGTGAGGTCACGAACCCCCTCCCCCCCACGTTATGTGCGCGCCAGGAAATATGTTATAATATAGTACCTACCTATATGAAGGTCAGCCGAACTAGCCCTCTGCACAGCAGACAATAATAATTATTATTGCTCTGCTTGTATGCACCGCCTACGTATTTTTTAAAACATTTTGCGGGCATACGTTTATAATATGTAGTTGTCATGAATCAGTCGAATGGTATTAACTTTAATGTCAATGCTTGGTGGAAGGACAAGAGTTGACGTGCTACTGAAATTTTAATACTTACATAAATGATATTTTTGCCAGGAAAACAAGAATATAATATGTTTTTATTATTAAATCTACCGATATTAATTATATTTGGTAAAAGACTCGAAATAGACCGGAGCACTGTTCCGGTTCATGGAATCGGCAAAAATATCCCTCCGTCTCGTGAAAAAATAAGATAACTATATGAAAAATCTAACAAATTTAATTTTATAAAATACACAGAAAATTAGGTAACTGTGTTAATATTTTCGGAAAAATATCGAGCGCTCCAGTTCGTAAAATTGTCCATTTCAAGCGATTTCTCACATTGTTTTTTTAAAGATATTTATGTAATTATAACAATAAGTATTTATTTATAATTAACTATTTCTTTTATTCAACGAATAATTCACAAGATTTAAGAATGTATCATTCTAATTATTGAACATACATAATTTTGAAAAACAATTTCTGAGAGAATATATTATTATAACCATAATAATATATTCTATTATTATAATCATAAAACATATTGAAGAAATCCACGACCTCGGTTAGTAATCGAAGTAATAGGTATCTACTTTGATTTAATAAACAAAAATCCTTTGCCAAAGTAGCTTGATTTGGAAGAGCGCTGATGAGTGGGTATTAAAATTGGCCAATAGTTTATTTTTTTCGCAATTAGTATGTTACTGCGTAGCATAGAGGTAATGAGCGGATGGGGCGTAAACCCGGGAGATGCAGGGTTCGATTCCCTGCCGGGGTGGCTTACATTTTTCAAAAAAGATTTTTACTATTGGTTATAATAATATATTCTCTCAGAAATTGTTTTTCAAAATTATGTATGTTCAAGTATTTATTTATTTAACGCGGAATAAAATAAATGCTATTTTTTCAGGTTATAGTCAATTTTATGAATGAAATTTTATTCATATGACGGCATTTGTTTGCGGTTGTCGAGCGACATGTCCAGCCAGGGAACACAAAATTAGTGGGAATTGAAAAATACCTAACTAACGGGTGTGGTGTAACGGGCAACCGTGTGGAAGAATATGCGATAAACTTAAACACATGTCAAGAACACGTCATTCTAGCCTTGCCCTTCGTTGTGAAACTGTTCTCGGTTTATGCACTGACGCTCATTCAATATTGGTGTATTTGATGGTAGCAGCCCATACTATTGCATGTCTATAATATTTATGTCATTTTAGTAGGACACTCACACATTCAAAACCCTGTTTTAAAATGTAGACTATTGGGAATATCTATTAATTTAATGTGTGTCCAGTTTATATTATAGTGTTTTCATATTTTAAATTGTTTTGTTTTTCACTATTCCCTGTTGCTAGCGAAATTTCGCTTATCGCGACCGTATCCAAAACGTATCCCCTACGATCCTACTGTATTTTAATTGATAAAACGATTGTATTTTTCCATCATGATTTATGATACTTACAATGAATGCTTAAGAAGTGTAAATTGTCCAGTAGTTACGTGGATGCTTATTATAGTTTTTGTAAACAAAATGCTTCGCGGTGTTAATTTCTCTAACCGTTGCGAAGGTTGTTGTGTTTTAAATATTGCTGTTTATTTCATCATTCCATCTCTCTTGTGGTACAACACACGAATGTAAAATAAAAAAGCAATTTTAATGGTTTATCAAGAGATACAACACAGCATCAGAAAACTAAGACGATGCTATGTGCATTTCATAGTATTTAATAACTAGGGAACACATAATTAATGGGAACTTCGCATCTATTCTATAAACAAGACTGCTATCGACCGCTATCGGCTGTTATCCAGGGTAGTTGATCATATTTTGTATTGAGGTATTATAATTGTTACAATAAGTTAGCCATCGAAACTGTCTATCTCGCTCTAAAAGTTAGCAAGGCTAAGAGAGTTGATGTTAAAACATGGCACTTATTGTAACAATTACAACTAATTTATTGTAAAAATTATAATACTTACTTCAATAGAAATTCGTTAGCAGTTTTGTGTATAGAATAGATGCACTGAAATACCTAACGGGTGTGGAGTAACAGGCAACCGATCTCGAGTATGGAAGAATATGGGATGAACTTAAACACATGTCGAGAATCGTATCCGGATACTTCATGATTTGACATGTTAATAACCATTCATGATTATTATTTGTAAAAAAATATATTATAAGAAATACCGACTTCGTTTAATATAATATTATAAAACGAGTAGGTAGGTATATCATTTGGAATTTACCGCATACATATTAATGTTCACTCACATTTTCACTCATAATATTTACGTATATGTTATTAACAATGTTATTGTCGGTGTCCTTAAACTTATACGTATACAGTTCGCCGTATTACACTTCACCGTGAAATTTTATATCGGAAATATATGGCCACATATTTAAGACAGTCCAACCCCTTTGGGTACTGACATAAAATTCATGTCTAAATAAAACATGGTTCTTGTCCGTTTACACTTTGAAGCAAACAAATTTTGAAAATAGCCAATATTTTGGATTATTTGTTAGGTTAGGTTCTCATTCTAGAATTCATGAATTTTGCCAAAATCAGCTATGAAAATTGAATTAATATTCATATTGAATCTAATAAAATTGGAGACCGTATAGTATACGGTCATCTCTTTCCGATCAAAAGCTCACGGCGAACTGTTCCACGGTGCAATGTTTTAGGTACAATTTACATGTAACCGTCAATAATACATCATTCTTAGCTTGTCCTTCGTTCTGACAACTGCTCTCGGTTTATGCACTGAAATACCTAACGAGTTTGGAGTAACAGGCAACCGATCTCGATTGTGGAAAAATATGGGATAAACTTAAACACGTGTCAAGAATACTTCATTCTCAGCTTGTCCTTCGTTCTGACAACTGCTCTTAGTATATGCATTGACGCTCATTCAATATAGGTGCACTTGAAGGTTGAAACACACACTATTGCACGTTTATATAGTGTGTGTTTCATTTTCGTAGGACACTCACACATTCAAAACCCTGCTTTAAAATGTAGTGTATTGGGGTATAGCTTATCGGAATTCTATTTATTAATCTGTTCTGTGGTAATAATCCAATACCCATAAGATTTTTATATTTTTTTAAGGTCGAAAATCTACCTGCCAGTGAATTCCACATTTATCTCGCCTGCTACGTATAGCTTCTCGTCGCTTAAACCCCCAATGTATCGTACTTTTCCAGGTACATTCACCATACCCAGACACTCCGCACTTTGAGTCTATCTATAATGATCTGGCCCGAAGTTATAACTAAGGGTGTTCACGTATGAGTTATTGCGATTTGTCGCATCCAAAAGTGTTTTTTTTTTTTTTCAAATTTTAGATATTTCACAGATAGAAGAATAATTTTTATCTATTGTGGTTTGGTTTGGCAGGGCTTAATGATTTAAAAAAAAAAACTAACTAACACCACCTGTAATACATTATATTCTTAATTCAACGAAAACAATAATAATTATTACTGAAAAAGTGTGCCCATATCATACTACTATTATGGTTCGGCTAGGCAGGGTTTAAATGAATTTTAAAAACTAACCAGCACCATCTGCAAATTGTATAATTAGTTCAGTGAAAACAAATAAGTATCATTGACAATGTTTAGTGCGCACTATTTATATTGGATCTTAACTGCCTCCCTCCATCCTTCGCCACTCCCATCCATTCTCTTGGCAATAACTGCACTAATATCAATTTACCTGATTCAACGATTCAGTAAATTTACAATTATAATTGTCTTAAAACTCCGGGCAATAAAAGTGTGAATTTTCCTTACAATTAAGCGACAATAAAATTATGAATTTACTTGCAGCTAATTTAATCATTAACCTTTTTTTTAATCATTATCACACAGACTGCATCTATATAGATAATGTTTTATTGAACGTTTTTTTATCTATACAGTTTGCATTATCTATAAGCTATCACACGTATCAATATCCGCTATCTATCAAGGTTATTGAGGACGTAAGTATTAAAAAGGTTCAGTTTATAAATACCTACTTTTATTAATTGATTTTACACGTTTTTTTTATACTATTTTAGGTATTTACAAAGTGTATATAACATCAAAATATCTTCCATCTAATTAATGCACTATTTTTCAACATACAAAAATGCAGCTACGTTTTCTGAGGTTTACTTGGACCCTTTTGTGTGAATCAAAGAATTTCGGCTCTTTAATTGTAGTATTCCCCATAAGAAATTTTTAAAGCAGTTCTATTTTTGAATCGGACGATTGCACCTACGTATGGTTGCATTGGTGACAAGTTCATTAATTTCGCCTTCTATTGGCATTTTGATTTGATAATTTTTATATTCAAATATCTGCTTAGCTCAAATTGAAGTCGAATTTCATTATTATACTAATTATACTCTCTATATACTAAATGCTTATTTTGCCAATGCCTGCACATATCATGTATTTAATGTTATAAATTTATTTGTATGAACCAAAAATTGTAGTGGAATGTCATAATAGAAGTGTGAAGTTCTCTTCAAATGAATCTACAACGAGAAGTCACTCGTAGCTAGGGAAACCAATCCCGAGCCAATTTTTTGATTCCGGGATTTCGGGATTACAATTTGACGATCCCGTAGTCCCGGGATTGGCATTTTTTCGATAGTTAATAATATTTTTTTATATAAGTATACAAAAAAATAATAAAATCGGTCAAAAATAAATCTAGAGTAATTAAATTTTTACTATTTAAGATTTTTATTGTGAATATTGTGAACGTTCAATCTTGGAAATGCATAGGTTTAATGGAGTAAATAATATTGTAATATAAATAATAATGTGAAGGTAAAACCGTTTTATTTATTTATGGAAAGATAACAAATACAAATACAAGTTCAATTAAAATAAAAAATAACATTGTGTTAACAATAACTACAAAAATTAAAGATTTAAGAAATTAAAACATTATTCTAATAGTAATATGCCCGAAGTAATACCAAAGCATGGAGTGCTAGTTTTTTTAGTTTTTTTCTTGTGTTGTTACGATTGCGTAAGGGAGCAAAAATGGTTATTTATTATCATATATAGATAGCATTTTTATTTATTCTATTTCTCAAATTCATATTACGGATGTTACCAGAATCGTACATATTAAGTGGAATTTTTAATTTATATTAAACTATTTACAAATCTAAACGATTTTCATTTATAAAATTTCGTAGAATCGATATTATGTTTAGTATTTACATTTATTATATGAGATTGCTGTTTCAGATAGTAAAAACTAAATGAATGGGTTAGCGCACCACCATCTTTAGATTAATAATCTACTTAATATATACTTGAGTCGGCAATGGTTATCGAGATTAAAAATGGTAAAGTAAAGCCTTTCGCTTCATAAATCTAATTAGTCAACCAAATAATATGAAACTGTCGTAAAACGTATGAGATCATGGTGGAATCACTTTATTGAAAGTGGGAAGCATTGTTTTTTCCAATTTTTCCAATCCCTACTCGTAGCTAACTTAATCAGTATACGAAAAACGTCCACTTTTTACTTTAATTTCATGCATTTAGACTCCATCTCTAAGAATATATTTTTAACATCTTTGGTCATATTATTAATGAGACGATTATAAATATTTCATAATCCGTGTGTTTACTCGTTTACTAATATTGTTTATATGTACATTTTTTGTATTCTTTTAATACAGTTTTTATACGACATCTTTGTTTTTCATGTCATGCTGTGAACGCAATGAAATTGTAGAGTACAAATGAAACAGATGACAATAACACCTTTATCATTGGCGGCGCTGCTTTTGAATCTGTGGATTCATTTGTTTTTCTAGGATCCCTTGTCACAAACACTAATAATACAAGCGACGAAATAAATCGCCAGATCATCCTCGCCAACAGGTGCTATTTTGATTTCCAAAGGCTTCTAAAGAACAAGGCACTCTCAAGGAAAACCAAAACAACTTTACATAAAACTCTCTTGCGTCCTGTATTAACGTATGGATCAGAATGCTGGACACCCAGAAAAAAAGATGAGAGAAATCTGGATATCTTTGAGAAGAAAGTTTTGAGAACAATCTTTCGGGCTGTTCAAGAAAGTGGCATTTGGAGGCCAATGTATAATGAGGAGCTGTACACACTTTATAGGGGCGAAAAGATAACATGGCACGTGAAAATGCAGAGACTACGCTTGATCGGCCACGTACATAGAATACTGGATGATATACCAGCAAGGCGGGCTATGTACGCAACCATAGGGGGCTGACAGGGCTCTAGCCTGGGGGCCCGGGCTCAGGAGGGGCCCGGCGTGGCAAGTCGACCAGATACGTGAGATAAACACACATCACAAATGTGCTCTAATAGTAAAAAAAAATAGCTATTTTATTTCAATAATGTTATTATTTAAAATTATGTGGTTGTACAATACAATTTTTAATTGTATATGGATACTCGACAACTCCATAATTCATATGTATTTATTAAAATACATATACAAAAAGTCAATAAATATACACTTTCATTTTACCGCGTACACCATTTGGAAAACGTTACTGTAGAGCGTCACACTGACTTTATCCTTAGCGATAGATAGGGGGGCCCACCAAAGATCCTAGCCTGGGGGCCCGCTTCAGGATGTGGGGGCCATGTACGCAACCCCCGAGGGCAAAAGAAGATTTGGACGGCCAAAATTGAGATGGCTGGACTGCGCCACAAGAGATTTAAGAATGCTTAGTCAAAGCAACTGGAAAATGTCGGCGCTTAATCGTCCAGAATGGAAGAAGTTTTTAAATGAGGCCAAGACCCGCCATAAATGATGAAAGTGCACTATAAGTATATAAACAAATTAATTTTAATTTGAAATGTGTTGGCATTATCAAAATTAAAAACAATTGTACTAAAATCCACTTTATTTAATAAATCAGAACCGGTTTCATCCCTATAGGAAAATTTTAAACTGAGGTTTCATTCCTCCGAGGATGAAAAAGAATTTCCACTTAGTATTTGAAATAGTTTAAACTCATATAAATAAAATAACATAAAAATATTTAATAAGTAATATTTTCAAAATATTTGATGTAGGTACGCCTAAGGATTTTACAAGCACTGACCTGCCAACTTTGTCGATGTTTGCCATTCATTTTTCAGGATTTCTGCTTCTCTTGCGAGCTTTGATTTTTGGTCTTCAACGAAGCTCTTATTGGAGTAATAACTAGATTCATTTGCGAAAATTCGCGTTCAAATTCACATGAAGAAATGGTAATAGAATTCAATGCATTTCAATTCAATTCAATTTTTCATGATATGTCTTTTCTTATAAGATGATTCAGGAAAATTAACTTGTACTATGTAAGCGCGAACATTGTTTCATCTAATTAATTTTGAAACATTAAAAATACCGTTAAAAAGAGCTGTTCTAGAACGCCGTTCCACCGCGTTACATGACAAAAAAGGCCTGAATATTTTTTATTACAATACCGACATGTTTTTTTTTTTTAAATCGAGGATAAGTAATAATTATCACCTGTTGTGATTTATCTGATAACAAGTTGCGTAATTCCTAATCACGTTATTATTTATTATACCTGTATCGATTCCAACGTTGTCAATGATTCTTTCTCAACACTTCTTGAAAACAAATTCACATCTTCACTCACAGGATTTTCAGGTGGAACATTCTTAATAGAATCGACATTAATTTTCAACGTAACTTTAAATTTGTCCTTATAATAAGTCACTTGCTCTATTCTTGTAATATTATCGGCTGAGATAAGTCGAATAGCGTCGATATTATTAACACACTTCACATTTACTAATATAATTATTATGAATACGAGGCGTTGGTAAAGCGCGGGAAAGAGTAATGAAAACATGATCATCGATTGCCGGTCAAATGTGGACTGACAGTGAGAGCAGTGTTGCCAAGTAAAAAATTGAAATTTTAGTAGAATGAGTAAAAAAAAATCAGTAGATTCGACAAAATATCAGTGGATTTCTGTTTCTCTTCGCCACGGGCCGCAGATTCCCAATCTTTCATAGTCGGCTCGTTTTTTTTAGGAGAAATATTTCGCCGCGGGCCGCAGGTTCCCAATTTTTCATGGTCGGCTCGTTTTTTTTAGGAAAAAGGAAAATACTGAAAGACGGTGGCTGTGCCACCCGTCCCGCAGCAGGTCTTGATCACCTGATTACATGTTTGTCGTAAGTCACATTTCACAGTACATAACCGGTATTTCGAACATCCGAATCCGATAATACACACATATCATCCAGCGCTTTGCAAACTGCGAGTTTACCTATTCAGACGATTCAATAGTAAAAAAAATAAACGCTAAAATCACAGAACATTATTAATAAATTAATAGAAATGTAAAAGCCATCGCCGTGGACCAATATTTTGAAGCAGGGTATTTTATGGCCGTCAAGCCGTAATACCCAAATACCTATAACATAGCATGCCGACGGCACTCAATATTGGATACACGTTACATTTACATTGAAAATAATATATTCTAACACGTGTTTAAGAGTATCCCATATTTTCCAATACCACACTCAGTAGGGTAAGCCAGTTCCCATTAATTATGTGTTCCCTGGCAAAAACGTCGATTTAGTAATAAATATTGGAGTGACATGGAATAAACTAGAACGTAAGCGCAAGTTTCACGACCATGAAACCGGTGATTTGCAAAACAGTGCTTTGATTAATCATTTTTTTTTTTACTAAAAATAAAACAATAATTGTTAAATAATAGTCAATTTATAAATATGGGTAACTGTGAAATATCGAAAATTAGTAACCGACATGAGAAAAACAAACACATAGGTACGGAATTTGAAAACATCTCATGCATATACCCACTATGACTAGAACACCCAACGGGACTTGAACCTGTAACCGATGGATTCGCGCAAGTGTGCTTTTCCAATTAAGTCACGGGCATCCTACTAAATTACGACGAATTTAACTAATAGTTTTTAGATGTTTAATAATTATCAAATTGCGTTAATAATGTTGGCTATCGGTTGTTGTATATTAAATCAAGGTAGGTATCAATTAAATAGCTCAAACTGTGTACATTCAATAAATAGAATGTTACATTCTCAAATCGTCTGATTTCCTTGTTGGAAAAAATAATTGGTTTAAAATAATAATTATATTATGTTCGTTTTTTTGGCAAATTGAGTTAAGTATACCTTCAGACTCGTCTAAGTGAGACTTGCAATATGACGTATATCAAAATATGGTATGTTTAGGTCTTATAGGTAGGGAAAAATAAACTGTCAATATTATGGGATGTGTCCATTGGTTGAATTTCTTTCAAAGTTTAAATTTCTCTCCCGAACAATTTAAAGAAACGGAGATGTTGGTGTGATGCAATCTCTGCGTACAATGAAATTATGATGTTTTAGTTTAGACCGCCGTTTCTCGCTATTGGTGTATTTGATGGTAGCAGCACATCCCATTGCATGTCTATAATGTTTGTTTCATTTTCGTAGGACACTCGCACATTAAAACCCCTACTTCAAAATGTAGACTATTGGGAATAGCCTATTCGAATTCTGTCTATTAATCTGCTGTAGGTATGTCCAGTTTATTAATATAGTGTTTTCATATTTTAAATTGTTTTGTTTCTCGTTGATAGCGAAATTTCGCGTATCGCGACCGTATCTAAAACATATCCCCTGCGATCGCACTGTATTGTAATTGAAAAAACGATTGTATTTCTATGTATCATGATGCATGATGCTTACAATGCTTTAAGAAGTGTAAATAGTACAGTACGTGGATGCTTATTATAGTTTTAGTAAACAAAATGCTTCACGGTGTTAATTTCTCTAATCGTTGCGAAGGTTGTTGTGTTTTAAATATCCATCTCTCTCGCACGAATGCAAAATAACGACTCAATTTCAATGGTTTATCGACATAATACACAAATACAATACAGCATCAGAAAACCAAGACTATGCTATGATGCTATGCGCATCTATTCTATAAAATGACATATTAATGTCATTGATTCTATACACAAGACTGCTCGCTATCGGCTGTTATCCAGGGTTGTTTATCATATTATTTTGTATTTGAGGTATTGTAATAAAATTGTTACAATAGGTTAGCCGTCTAAACCATGGTTTCCCAAACTGTGGGTCGCGAGCGAATATTGAGTGGGCCCTCGCCACTGTATACATACATGAATTAAAAAAAATAGGAAGTGATAAATTTGATATTTCATTCAGCTATTTATAATTCCTAAAAACTGAAATAAACTTGAAGTTACGGAAAATATTGTGATAAAATAATAATAATAATAACTACAGATGTTTTGGGGAAAAGATGAAAAAGTTTGATTCGTTGCGTTGGATTTGTAACCCATTTCAAGACGACTTACCAACTAGTATGTCAACAAAAGCAAGTGAAGAACACATTGATTTATCAGAAGATACGTCACTGAAAAATAGCTTTAATCGTAAACAGTTAAAGAAATTCTGGCTCTCAGTTGCTGATAATTATCCTTGCCTGTTCGATGAAGCTATGAAAGTCCTCCTCCTCTTTACTACCTCATCTCTATGTGAGGTCGGATTTTCGGCTATGGTTAACATTAAAACTAAATACCGAAATAAATTGGATATATCAAACTCACTGCGATTAAAAGTAACTAAAGTTGAAGTTAATGCTAAAACTGTAATGAAGAAAAATAAGAAACAAATACATCATTCCCATTGAAATAACTTTGTAAAAAAACCTTGCAGGTGTAAGTATTTAAGTAATATTTTTTTTTATTTAAGTTGTGTTTCTTATTTCAACTTTCATTCATATAGGTAACACTTATAAAAAATATTTTTTTTATTTCAATTAGAACAAATAAGACAGCATTAAGTAGTTATACGATTCGCCACTAGGGAATCTGAGCATTACCAATATTTATGCCCTCTTTTCTCGAAGACAGCTAAGAGGTGGGTTCCAAGATTGGAAATTTTTGTTAGATGGGTCGGAGCCCAGTCAACTTTGGGAACCACTGGTCTAACCAGTTAGCACTGTCTATCTCGCTCTAAAAGTTAGCAACGCTAGGAGAGGTGCTGTTAAAACATAGCACTTATTGTAACAATTACAACTAACTTAATGTAAAAATTATAATACTTCTACACAAAAATGTGAAAAACTACCCTCGATAGCCGCCGATAGCAGCCGTTAGCACTGTTAGCAGCCTTGTGTATCGAATAGATGCACCGAAATACCTAACGGGTGTGGAGCCCAACCTCTTTGGGTACCTACTGACATAAAAGACATGTCTAAATAAACACGTTTCTTGTCGGTTTACACTTTACATGAAGCCAGCAGCAAACATTTTTTTTATGGACGATATATTGGAATATTTGTTAGGTTCAGGTTAGGTTAGGTTTTCATTCTTGAATTCATGAATTTTGCCAAAATCAGATATGAAAATTAAATTAATGTTCATATTGAATCTAATAAAATCGGAGGCCGTATAGTATACTGTCATCTCTTTCCGATAGAAAGCTCACGGCGAACACTGTTCCACGGTGAAATGTTTGGACCCAAACCAGTGTTGCCATCTTTTCAAAGTGGAATTATAGTACAGAGCCTTCAAAATTATAGTATTTGGTGAAAACATATAGTACGCGTTGTCATCAACTGTTGAAAGTGTATAGGTTTTTTGTTTCTTAGAAGAAAAAAATAACGGAGAATTTGAGAAACTCCGAGACCTCTTTTTATTTAGGTAGGTACCTCTTCCGACCAAAAATGCTTTTCGAAGAAGTCAAGAAATTTCATTTTAAACTAAAGTCAAGGGATTTTTTTACATTTTTTGAGCATTTTTACTACTTTTTATATATTTTTTTCGATATTAAAAATTATAGTATTTTGAGCGTACTATACCAGTTTTATATCGTACATAGTACACGGACCAAAATTATAGTACTAATACTATAATTATAGTACGGTTGGCAACATTGACGTGCAGGCTATTGGCAAAATAAGCCTTAAGTTCGTGAGATTCGACAGTTTACGTATACAAATTTGACTTGACAATTTGAGCTAAGCAGATATTTGAATATTAAAATTACCTCTAGAAATAATTAGACTTCAAGCCAAAATAGAAGGCGAAATTAATGAAATTGTTACCAATGCAACCATACGTACAGAGAATAGCCAAAAATGGAACTACGAACTACTATAGGACGCCTTTTTGAAAATGTCATTCGAATGTCAGATTTTGTCCAGTTACGAGTCTTGATTGGGTAGTTTTCGACAGTGACTCCCCCATCCCATTATACAGATAAGTTTGTAGGCCTGTAGAATCTTCCGATTCGAAAATATAACTGCTTTAAAAAATTATAATAAGGAATGCGTATTTATCTCCTTCATCTAGAGTCGAAATTTTTTGATTCACACAAAGTCGTAGAAGAAAACCTTATCAGAAAACGAACCTGTATTTTTGTATGGTCAAAATAGTGCATTACAGTTTGTAAATACAATAGATAAAAAAACGTGTAAAATCAATTATATAAGTAGGTAGGTATTTATAAACTGAACCTTTTTAATACGTCCTCAATAACCTTGATAGATAGCGGATATTGATACGTGTGATAGCTTATAGATAATGCAAACTGTATAGATAAAAAACGTTCAATAAAACATTATCTATATAGATGCAGTCTATGTGATAATGATTTCAAAATTGATTAAATTAGCTGCAAGTAAATTCATAAATTTTATTGTCGATTAATTGTAAGGAAATTTACACTATTATTGCCCGACATTGTAAAATGATACAGGAGTTTTAACACAATAATTGTAAATTCAGTGAATCATTGAATTACGTAAATTTATATAGGTATATATATATATATGCAGTTATTTTTTGGGTTTGGGTCAATGTTGCCACCCGTACTATAATTATAGTATTTGTACTATAATTTTGGTCCGTGTACTATGTACTATATAAAACAGGTATAGTACGCCCAAAATACTATGATTTTGAATATCGGAAAAAATATATAAAAAGTAGTAAAATTTCGATATTTTCGTTCGATAAATTGGTGCAAAGTACTATAATTTCGCAATGTAAGAAGATTTGGAGAAAAATGCTCGAAAAACGTAAAAAAAAATAGTTTAAAATGAAATTTCTTGAATTCTTCGAAAAGTATTTTTGGTCGGAAGAGGTACCTACCTAAATAAAAAGGGGTCTCGGAGTTTCTCAAATTCTCCGTTATGTTTTTCTTCTAAGAAACAAAAAACCTATACACTTTCAACAGCTGATGACAACGCGTACTATATGTTTTCACCAAATACTATAATTTTGAAGGCTCTGTACTATAATTCCACTTTGAAAAGATGGCAACACTGCTGCACATACTGTTTATAATCATGTATTTAATATACTTAATGAATTTATTTGTATGAACTTGAAATTGTAGTGGAATGTCATAATATAAGTGTGAAGTTCTCTTCAAATAAACCTACGACGAGAAGTCACTCGTAGCTAACTTAATAACTAGACCAAAAATGTCCATAGTTTGTTTTAATTTCATAGATTTTGGCTCTACCTCTATAGAATAAGATTTGTTCAACATCTTTGATCATATTATTAATGAGATAGTTAATTAGCGATGAGTAAAGGTAGACTTTGTTTTGTAAATTCTTAAAATAGGGTCTTTATTTATCTCACTCTGCGTATTTCCATGTAAGTATTTCATAATTTGTGTATTTACTCGTTAACTAATATTGTTTATAATATGTACCCATTTGTTTTCTTTTAATACCGTTTTTATACGTCTTCTTTGTTTTTGCATGTCATCCTGTCAACGTCGTGTATTTGTAGAGTACAATGCAACAGATAATAATAACACCTGTATCATTGGCGGCACTGCTTTTGAATCCGTGGATTCATTTTATCTTTCTAGGATCCCTTGTCACAAACACTAATAACATAAGCGATGAAATAAGTCGCCGAATCAACCTCGCCAACAGGTGCTATTTCAGTCTCCAAAGGTTTCTAAAGAATAAGGCACTCTCAAGGAAAACTAAAACAACTTTAGATCCCCCCATTTAGTGCCCCCAGTCCAGGATCTTTGGCGGCCCACCTACCTATCACTAAGATTAGAGGCAGTGTGACGCTCGATAGTAGCGTTTTTCAAATGGTGTTCGAGGTACGAGCCACAAACGATTTCTTTACGATTAGAGCAAAATTTGTGATTTGCATTTTTCTCTTTATATATTATAAAACTCTCCTGCTCCCAGTATTAACGTATGGATCAGAATGTTGGGCACTCAGCAAAAAGGATGAGAGAAATGTGGATATCTTTAAGAGGAAAGTTTTGAGAACAATCTTTCGGGCTGTTCAAGAAAGTGGCATTTGGAGGTCAAGGTATAATGAGAAGCTGTACACACTTTATAGGGGTGAAGAGATAACATGGCACGTGAAAATGCAGAGACTCCGCTGGATCGGCCACGTACCTACATAGAATGCTGGAAGATATAACAGCAAGGCGGGCTATGTACGAAACCACGGCACCCACAAGGGGGGGCTGACGGGGCTCTAGCCTGGGGGCTCGGGCTTGGCGTGGCGAGTCGACCAGATAAGTGAGATAGACACACATCACAAATTTGCTCTAATAGTAAAAAAATTAGCTATTCTCCTTCAATAATGTTATTATTTAAAATTATGTGGTTGTACAATACAATTTTTAAATTTGTATCGATACTCGACAACTCCATAATTCAAATGTACCTATGTATTAAAAAACATATAAAAAATCAATAAATATATAGGTACTTTCATTTTACCGCGTACACCATTTGGAAAACGCTACTGTAGAGCGTCACACTGCTTTTATCCTTTGCGATAGGTAGGGGGGGGGGCACCAAAGATCCTAGCCTGGGGGCCTGCTCCAGAATGTGGGGGCCATGTACGCAACCCCCGAGGGCAAAAGAAGATTTGGACGGCCAAAATTGAGATGGCTGGACTACGCCACAAGAGATTTAAGAATGCTTAGTCAAAGCAATTGGAGAATGTTGGCGCTTAATCGTCCAGGATGGGAGAAGTTTTTAAATGAGGCCAGGACCCGCCATAAATGATGAAAGTGCACTATAGGTACATACCAATAGTGCCTCCTGAAGCGTGCTTCCAGTCCAGGATATTTGGCGGCCCCCCAACCTATGACTAAGATTAAAGGCAGTGTGACGCTCGATAGTATTGTTTTCAAATGGTGTTCGAGGTAATATTAAGGGTATTTACAACCACATATTATTTCAAATGTTAATACGCCTGAAGTCAATTAGCGCCACAGACGATTTATTTACGATTAGAGCAAATTTGTGATTTGCATTTTTCTCACTTATCATTTCTACTATTCATAGTGTTGGAGTCTATGGCCGAATGTTTTCCACTGAGTAACCACCGATTAACGTATTTCGAAGGATCGAAAATTAGTGTCAAAGGTGGCCCGACGAGTTTGATAAACAAAAGTGCCGAAACTGTTTTGGTTTTCAACGAAGCTCTTATAATAGGAGTAATAACTAGGTTCATTTGCGAAAATTCACGTTCAAATTCACTTGAAGAAATGATAATAGAATTCAATGCATATATCAAACGCGATAGTTTTTCAGGATATGTCTTTGTCTTTTCATATAAGATGATTCAGGAAAATTAACTTGTACTATGTAAGCGCAAACATTGTTACATCTAATTAATTTTGAAACATTAAAAATACCGCTAAAAAGTGTGCCGGAACGCCGTTCTACCGCGTTACATGACAAAAAAGGCCTGAATATTTTTTATTACAATACCGACATGTTTTTTTTTTAATATGAGTGCTAATTTTGTACAAAATCGAGGATAAGTAATAATTATCACCTGTTGTGATTTGTCTGATAACAAGTTGCGCAATTCCTAATCACGTTATTATTTATTATACCTGTATTGATTCCAACGTTGTCAATGATTCTTTCTCAACACTTCTTGAAAACAAATTCACATCTTCACTCACAGGATTTTCAGGCGGAAAATTCTTAATAGAATCGACACTATTTTTCAACGTCACTTTAAAATTATCATTATAATAAGTCACTTGCTCTATACTTGTAATATTATCGGCTGAGATTAGTCGAATAGCGTCGACATTATTAACACACTTCACTTTTACTAATATAATTATTAAGAATACGAGGCGTTGGTAAAGCGCGGGAGAGAGTGATGAAAACATGATCATCGATCGCCAGTCAAAAGTGGACTGAGAGGTAAGAGTAAAAGACAGTGGCTGTGCCCCCGTCCCGCAGCAGGTCTTGATCAGCTGATTACTTGTTTGTCGTAAGTCACATTTCACATTAACCGGTATTTCGAACATCCGAATCCGATAATTAAAATACTTCACACGTCCGTGTATCATCCAGCGCTTTGCAAACTGCGAGTTTACCTATTCAGACGATTCAATAGTAAAAACAATAAACGCTAAAGTCACAGAACATTATTAATAAATTAATAGAAATGTAAAAGCCATCGCCGTGGACCAATATTTTGAAGCAGGGTATTTTATGGCCGTCAAGCCGTAATACCCAAATACCTATAACTTAGCATGCCGACGACACTCAATATTGGATACACGTTACATTTACATTGGAAATAATATATTCTAACACGTGTTTAAGAGTATCCCATATTTTTCAATACTTGGGATCTGTTATACCGAATGTGACCAGACGTCCCGTTTTCAGGCGGCGTGTCCCGGTGTCCCCGAACAAAGCTTCGGGACGCCAAAGTGTCCCGTTTTCGTCATCCCATTTCCGTCATCATCACTACAGCTTGATGAATCCGCCGATGTGATTGACATATTTCAGTTAGCCATATTTGAAAGAATGATCTTAAGAGCGTACATAAGTGAAACGGCAAATAATTTTCAACAGTATGTGGAACTAAACTTCGCAGTCGTCGCCAATCGGAGACTGATAGTCGAGGTGTGAGCACGTAAATTTGTTTTGTGATGGCGTCGGAAGAATATATTCTTAAATCGTGTAAAGATGACTAAAAAACGTTCCGCATGTACTTGATAAAGAAAACAAGAAGACAACGTCAGTGAATATACTATTATTATTACGAATATAACAATAAACATAACATTAAAAGGACGCATGTTGAATTTTTATGACAAATTATATTTCGTTCGGCTCGCGTCATTTGCACAATCCGCGCATCGCCTAGTGACGATCTTTTTAGAGCATGCCTCAGCTGAAGTATTATAGCGATTTTACTGTGACAAAGAAGTTATTAAAAGTTATTCCACTAAAACATTAGGGGTGAGGATATTTTATACTCACACTTATTTCAAGATATTCTTCAATTATTATTTTGTTTATAACAAAATAATTAAAGTTCGCATTTTATGTTTTATTGGAAGTCTGATGTCCTAATTTATTGTAAGTAATATAATAATATTATGTATGGTACGATAAAGGACGATGATAAAAAATTATAAAGAAGGTATAATTTATAAGGGCTTCTTTGTCTTGCGTACTTCCCGGGTCTTTTCGGATGTTACGGTACTAAAAATTCTCTATCACTCCTTAGTTAGAAGCAGACTTGAGAGTGGGTCTATCATTTGGCCCCCGCATCACTTGAAGTACGGCCTATGTATTGTCAGTGACGTCCCGTGGGGTAGGTAGAAGGGCGGAAAATAGAGAAGAATTTTTTCGTATAATATATAGAAATAGCTACTAAAACTTAGTAATAACGAAATTATCTTTCCATTAAAAAATCAGCTCACTGTTTGGAGATAAAATGTGTTAATTATCATAGAAGGTTTAACAGGACTGATTTTTTTTGTCGGGTTCGCGATGTATAATAAGCCACTGTATTACCAACGTAAAAAAATCAAACTTTTGGAAAAAATATTTACAAATTTAATTTTGTATATTTTAGTGTTAAGTATCTATATATTTTGTTGTTATCTAATGTATCCATAGAATATATTAGATATTGGAGTTATGAAAGGATAAAAAAATAGTGTATAAAAAATGGAGCAGCATTTTGGCGCTGCCTAGGGGCGGCATTTTGTCTAGGGACGTCACTGCTTATGGTGGAGAGAGTCCAAAAGAAATTTTTGAGACTCCTTTACTTTCGGCTGTATGGATATTATCCGTAGCTCTATCCGACTGACTTTTTTTTAGGTATCTATGCTTACATACTGTAGCTTAAAATTTAGAAGGGATCTTCATTTAGCTACATATTTTTTCCGACTTATACGCGGCGTAAATGTGAACTCTGCCATTCTTGGTGGTGTTGGCTTGTGTGTATCTGATAATTACCTTAGGAATCGAGGGCATCCGTTGTTTGTTCTCCCAAGGTGCAGAACTAACCTGCCATTAGTGATGCCAATTAGGAGGGCAATAACCATGTTTAATGAAATCGCTTCGGATATTGATATATTCCACTTACATGAGGTGAATTTAGGTGGACCATGTTTTAAAGGTTTTTAAGATAGGGTCTGACGATAGTTCACTCTGTGTGCTTCCATCTACTTTTATTTTTGTTGGTTTATTTTTATTTCTTTTATTATTTTATTACTTATTGTATTATTAAGTCAAATTTCTCTGTATATTTATTTTAAAAATTGTTAACAATTATTTTATGTCATGTCGTGAACGCTATGAATTTGTAATTTGTTATGTGACATTTATTATATGACATTTCGGAATCAATTAATAAAATTTAAGAGGCAAATTTATAATATATCATCATCATCATCAGCAGCAGCAGCCGGGGTCAATTCACTGCTGGATGAAGGCCTCCCCAAGTTTCTTCCAACTCTCTCGGTCCTGTGTGTTTCGCTGCCACGTATTTCCGCCGAACTTTACCAGTTCGTCGATCCAGCGGCTTTTAGGGCGACCCTGTGGCCGTTTCGTGCCCCTTGGGTACCACCGGCCATCCTTTCGACCAGCAATGTGCCCCGCCCATCTCCATTTCAGCTGTTTGGCAACGTCTATTACATCGCGTACTCCTGTCTGCTTCCTAACCCATTCGTTTCTTTCGGTTGATGCCCAACATACACCTCTCCATCCATCGCTGTGCGGCTCTTAGCCTATGGACATCTCTCGTGTTGAGGGTCCACGTCTCGCAGCCATACGTGAGCACGGGTAGCACACATTGGTCGAACACCCTACGCTTAAGACACAATGGTAGGTCACTCTTGAAGATACTATTCAGACGTCCGAAAGCACTCCATCCCAGCTTTGTTCTTCGAGCAATTTCATCGTGCATGCTTCCGTCTATGGACACCTGCTGTCCGAGATAGACGTAGCTGCTGACTTGCTCGAGTTGGGTGCCATTAATACAGATAATCAGTTCCTCATCACTTTTGTCTTTGAGACGTTTATCTTTAGGCTTGCTATCTTTATAATATATAATAATAATATGATAAAATATCCTACGCGAGCTACCGAAAATACCGCCGCGAGCGACCGTTTGGCGATCACTGATCTACAATCTTCATAGATTCTGATTTTTTTTTTAAATTTATTTCATCTGGAAATATCGACTTTTATCTTATTTTCTTGCCATATCCCAGAGAAGGCTCAAATCATCGGGGACACCATTCCCAGTCATGTATATATCTGTATATATACGGTCTCAACACCTGAACTAACACGCTTACTCGAAGTAGGTTGATACCTATTCAACATTATAAAGAATATAAAGGATATGACACGTTACAATATATATTAAATGTTAGGTATTTGTGGTGAAACTAAAATGGACAATGAACTATTGTTGTCTTGTAATGTCATAGTGATTATTAATTTTTCGTCAATATTGCAGTGAGTGTGTAATATTATTTTTTAGAATAATATTACGGGTAAATTTCCTTTTTTGGGATTTATTTTTCGCCTGTGGATTTTATTTTTCCCGTTTGGTACAACACTTCATAGCTATAAGCACGTAAACCAACTTACTTATACTAAACAAATAATTACCTATACATTTTTCTGAGCTACATACAAATACCACACCACAACCTCAAATTATTAATTGTTTTCCATCTTAATTATTACTCATTATTAATGGCAACGTCATGTTATTAGGAATAACAAACACTTGAAGGAACCAAATGAAGAAGCCCGTCACGATGAAACCAGTCTTGGATTTATTTTAATACTTATATTTATTGTGAAATTAAGTACAAGAAGTAGTACCTATAACTAAACAGAACGCATTAGTTATTTCGGTACAAGTCTGTTTACTGGAAACCGAACGGGAACAGCTGCAATTTTCATGGCCGATGTCGGCGAAATTCATGAATAATTCAAGAATCCTAACCTAACCTAAAGCTTAGTACCCACGCAGGTCTTGCTCGACGGTTTTGCTCGATCGAACATCTTAACTTGGAAGCATGCTCGTCGTTGTGTCGACACAGTCGAGCAACTCGACACAAGACGCTGTGGGGCCACCGTCGCACCGCCACGACTTCGGCCACGAGTGAGAGTGAGGCCACACTAGCCTTGCCGGTGCGTCCTCACTCCCTGACTCAAATTAGATCGCGCAAAAATTACAGACCTTCAATCTTTTTCGGATAGCGCAATTTGTTCGATTTCGAACAAAAAACCATCGAGCCAGATGGTACACACGTTGAGACATGTTGGAATCAGCGTAAAACCATCGAGCAAGAACGTGCTTGTGTACTTACTATAACAAATAATTCAGTATATCGGCAATTTTCAAAATTTATTTTCTGCTAGCTTCCACTAATGACTAAATAAACAAGAACCGTATATTCTAATAACCTTTTTATACATAATATAATTATAAAATACGTAAAATACGGACATAATAAAATTATTAAATATGTTTAATTAAACATTACAAAAAAATAAGAAGATAAGTACAAATACTTATTAACATTATTCAAACAAAGAACAACGTATTAATTGAAATGGCATTTATATTCATTATAATAGTTTTAAAACGAAGTTTTTTGTTATTTAGCCTTTAGAAAATTATCAAAATTAACAAAAAAACTTTGTTATCCTATGTTATATTATGTTATAGTGAGTTTAGTAAGCGTTATTTAAAAATATATAAAACAACGTCCACCTAAACTTGGTTACAATATGTAAATTGTACGTCAAATATTTCACCGTGGCACAGTTCGCCGCGAGCTTTCTTATTGGTATAGGTCAGGGTTCGGCAAACTCTTGGACCAAAAGAGCCAAATATGAGTATCACAACGGTTAAACAAATTTTCGAGAGCCATACATATATTTTTATAAATATGATTTATTTCAGTGAATGTTATTGTTTATTTATGAAGTGAAGAAGATTTTGCGAATAAAACTAACGCAAATATAAGTTTTTTTTATTGTTGAAATTATAAATATAATTTTTACAGAAAATGAGTTACATACAATTTTCACGCATTCCTTAAAACTAATGTGAACAATGACCTTCCTTGCATTTCTATGGAGTGTCTGTATGTTTGGTATGTAACTTGTAGTTTTCAATTTTAGGCGCGACTCCAAATTCTCATTGGTTATTTGGCTACTCTAAATGCTATTTATATTGTTCATATTTGAAAATGATTGTTCACATACATATTATGTAGACTCGAATATGAGCTCGAAAAGCTATACCGGAAAGACCTACTAATTTGAAGCTACATAGCTCTGCTTGTTAAATCCACCAAAAAAAAACTATTTCAAAAGTGTTCGTGTCAATATGAAATGGAGAAAAATTTAATTTGTCCACTTTTGCAATGGACGGATTTAACACGACAACAATTATACCTTTTTTGTAAAAAATGTGAATTGGTAATTTGTCAAAGAGCCGCACTCCAATACCCAAAGAGCCGCATGTGGCTCGCGAGCCACGGTTTGCCGACCACTGGTATAGGTGACCGTACACTATACGGTATCCAATTTTATTAGATTCAATATGAGCATTCATTTAATTTTCATGAGCTGATTCTGGCAAAATTCATGAATTTAAGAATGAAAACCTAACCTAACCTAACAAATAATCCAGTAAGTATATCGGCTATTTTCAAAAATTGTTTGCTGCTTGCTTCTTGTAAAGTGTAAACCGACAAGAACCGTGCTTTATTTAGACATGAATTTTATGTCAGTACTATACGACCCAAAGAGGTTGGACGGTCTTTAATATACGGCCATATATTTCCGATACAACATTTCACGGTAAAGTTTGATACGGCGAACTGCATACGTATAAGTTTCCGGATACTGCTCCAAATAAGGATCGAACATAAATTAAAAAGAACAAGAAGAAGAATAGGCGTTACTAACAGTAGATTAATTCTGCTAGCTACTTGGAAGAATAAACAACTGATGCTTCCGATTTCAGGGACACTAAGGTCAATACTATCCCAAGAATGGCAGAGTACTCATTTACACCACGTCAGTAGATAATATCGTCACTGTTCTGGCAGAAGACACTAATTCGAAAAAATGACATATTGAGTTAGTTATACCAAAATGTTCCTTATTTCAAACTTTACCGTCTGGAAACCTTCTTAATAAATAAACAGTCTTTATTTTAAAGTCATCCTTTTTACGATTACTTAATAAACTCACATGATAGACCATATCAAACATTTTAACAACTTCAAAGTCAAATTACTCAAAACTAGTATTCTCCAGTCAGTGTGTTCTGCCCAATGACATATTGTTCTGCCAGAACAGAGATGATATTATGTCAGTATGTCAATTTTAAAAATACTATAAGTACGACAATCAGTCCAAAAATTATGTTGGCCAGAAATATTTTCGCTCCTTTTGTGCGGAGAGACCAAAATATCCCGAGTTCAAGTTTTAGTCAAAATGTTTACAATGTAACAGAAAAGGTGGTGTCTACGGCTGCTAATTGTGGTATGCAGAAAAAAAACATAAAAAAAACAGTATTATAGACAGGTAAAGAAAATTCAGGGGTCGACAACATTTCTACTTCATCATATTCGTATTACTTTACCTACCACTATTTTATTGTGTGAGTTTTTGAAAGCGTTACATTTGGAGACTGATTTTGAGGCACAAAAAAATATAAACCATAAATTCCAATTACCAACGAATGTAGTCAAAATATCGATATATCTCGTTCTTAAAATCACATCCTATTATTAAAAATAGTTATTATTAAAGATGACAGTGATTTTTTTTATTATTATCATTATGGTTATTAATAACTATGTCCTTGCTTTTTCGAACAAGGTGGTTGTTAGTAATTTTGAACAATCACAAACATCCAGGCTATGAGAAAATCACATAACTATATTGTGTCCTCACCGGAATCAAGCCCAGAGCTCCCGGATGGCAATGACAATAATATGGACGAAGCATCTAGAAAATAAAATGACACTCACTTTGTGTCGGGTCTGCCGGATGGCGAAATTCATATTTTAATATCGGTGTCCTACGCTCAAATGAACATTCTGCTTGCAAGCGGTCTGGCGACACCGCTGGGTCTGCCCATACAAAATTTCTGACTGCCGAGTTTCGACTCCACCGTTATTATTGTGTTACAAAATGTCAATGTGCCTAGTTAAAAATTGTAAAAAAATCTACTAGACACTCCAAAAAAGATGGGATATCACTTTTCATGTGTTAGTATTATTTATTATTTATAAAATGCCATTTTAAGATAATGTTTATTCAATGCAATTGAATGACAGAAACCATTGGAGAGTCGCCTGTGATGCGCTGGGCTCACTTGCGTCTAATCTCCGAGAAGTCGTAAGTAACCGAGAATCTGTTTCTAACGCAATGAGTCATGACACTAATACGCCATTACAATAAAGGTGATATTACTATAAATTCTCGAAGCTTGTATCGCATAATGGAAACGGAACGTCATATGGTCACGTGACATCTACCTATACATCTGTGAATGACTTTCATGCACAATTTCTCGTGCGCGCCGGGTATGAAGTGAGTTGTCCATTTAATATGTCATTGCCGGATGGAAGGTCAGCGCCTTACGCACTGCACCACGAGAGCCGTCTAGATGACAGTGATGACTGATGACACATATTAGTGGAACATCTTAACCTTGAAATTGCGCAGATTGCGATTGTTTCTACTGCGCTCGAATTATATAAGTACAGTAAACTTAACAATTATTATTTCCGACTACATTTTTTTAAAATTTTATTTATTAAAGAAACAAACGGTTATATTTTGATTACAAAATTATTAAGCTTAAATATAGAATAGTGAACAGTATCGTAGTTGATTTTTGGGTTTCCACCGTGTGTCCTTCTTCCTTCTTTACTCGACGTTTCGGGCTTGTTGCAGAGGCCATTATCAAGAGATGATATAATAATGCCCTCTGCAACGAGCCCGAAACTTCGAGTAAAGAGGGAAGAAGGACACACGGTGGAAACCCAAAAATCTACTACGATAAAAAACAACCGTGAAATCCTCAAACATTACAATGAATATAGTGAACATTAGTTATTGAAAACCAGCAAAGTTTGAAGCCTATTGCATCGTTTTATTTACGTTACGTCATATTTTCTGTCAAAACTATCAAACTTCACGCTTATGTGGTATGTTATAATAATATACGCGGTTCATTTTTTTTTTAGTACGAGATTTGAGTAATTATGCTATTGGCCTCTTTGATGTTAGTTGCAGGGATTTTGATATACTTTAAGTAATATTTATACTCAATTTGTGAGAAATACGCATCTTTTTAAGATATTGGTATAATTATTAATAAGTTTGTGATTAGTTTGAACTGTTTCGAGGCCCTTTTTAAAATACTCTAACGAATCGATTGCGTCATCTGCGTTAATGAAAACCGCCGGTCATGGCCGGAAGTGGCAAATAATATTTGAGCTGGAAGAGTAGAATGGAATAATCTGGAACGTATGCTTAGAAAACATAATATTAGAATGCATTGTGACCCCGGCGAGTGCGAATTCATTATATCGCGATCGATTTTCAATAATATTTTTCTTTATCCCATAGATTCTTATTTTGACATGTGCCACGTGCCACGTGCCAATAATCGCCATTCTCACGTGCAACTATAATGTTATTTGACAGCTGATATCGATAAGTTCTACATAATAAGTGCAGACTGGTGTCAAACAGGGTAAACTATGAATTTTGTTTTTGGAACGCAGAATAAAATGATTGTTTCGCAGGGTTATAAATACGAGATTACAACGACTATTTAGTTAATAATTTAGTTTAGTTTATTAATAAAGTGTTTTCTTATTTTCGCGACGGTGTCAAAAATATAGTCCCCCCCCCCGCGATCAACTATATTCAGCCAATTAATAGTGTGACATGTTTTGACTAAACATAACTTTTTAACCTAAAAATAAAATACTCGCTAATTATAATTAAATGGCCGATTTATAAACTTAGTTAACTGTGCAGCAACAAAATTAAGTTGACGAGCTAAGAAAAGTAAAGACGTGTAATCATTAACATAGTAGATTTATGCAGATTATCAATTATTATATTGCATATATGCAGACAATAACCATCCACGTGCTATACCTATATTATTATCTTTAGGTACTATGAGGAACAAACATATTTTTCTAAAACAATTATACTTACTTTACTTACTAGATAATTCTTAGATATTAATCACAATAGGCCTGTGACGTCCCTAGTAAAAGTGCCATCTTCTTTTAAATGTCTCAATATATAGGTACCACACCTTTACTATCAAGGTTTCTTTAAGGTTTTTGGGAGGGAACTCAGACATAATGGGAACTGAAATACCTGACATGTAAGGAGTAGCAGGTAACCTATCTCGAGTAAGGAAGAATCCGGAATAAACTTAAACACGTGTCAATAATACGTCATACCTACTTTGAATACTGACAACTGCTCACAGTTTATGCATTGACGCTCGTTTAATATTGGTGTATTACACACACTATTGCTCGTGCATAATGCGTGTTTCATTTTCGTAGGACACTCACAAATTCAAAACCCTGCATCAAAATGTGGTGTATTGAATATAGCCTATCGGAATTCTATTTATTATCATTGTTCTGTGGTTTTTGGCAAGCAAACTACTCTACTTGATGTTAAATTAAACAGCTAATAAAAATTGCTTATTGGAAATCATTCGTATTAGGTAGCATACATATATGAAAACTTACATTTTTATGCTTACAAACTTACAGAAGAACATCAGTATAATATGATAAGTTTACATAATTCTTAAGGGGGGACATGCTCAGCGTAGGTCAAAATGGAGCTTTTATTGCATTTTCAAAGCATAATCCTGGACATTCCTTAAACGCTGTAGATAATCTATTTATATAATTTTGAAGTTTTATTATCCTTTATATTTATTTTAAACATTTGATGACTGCATAAAGTATTTTTATTACATAAAATAGTATTATTTTAAACCTCTCGCTCTAATGTTTTAGAATATAGTCATATTTTAGTACATAAAATATGTGCAGTGGTGTTAAGATTTTTTACTTTTATTAATTTTTAAACGCATTTATAAAACCATCAGTATAATTTATGTCGACATTATTATAGTGAAATATTTACGATAAAAAAATATATTGATAATCTCTGTGATCCCAAATTTGACAAGAATTAGGCATTTTATTATTCAAAAAATGGGCAAGATTAACACATTTGAAGATAATTCTAAAGATACTAATTATAAGCTATGTCTTTGACCATTCAAGTGTAACAAACATCTTACGAATAATGATTGCTTTATAATAATTATTGACCTAAGAATAAGGTAGTGTTTTTTAAAATACGCCATTTCTTTTGGCATTCCCCAGTGGTTAAGTTACAACATACGGCCGTAGCCATAAATTGACAAACTATAATTGAAGTAGGGAGTAAAATGACGTTAACGCGCGTGTTTGAACATGTACCGTTAAAAAAAATCGGTTAGGTCCTTACGCCCTTGAAAATAAGGAAGAACAAAATATTTAAACGTGGACAATATTTAAACGTTATTTATGTAGAAGGATATGAAGGGAGGGGCACATAGACACTGCCCATATTTCAATGTATGTGTGTGACAAATTGGTAGAGTTAGTAACTTAGACCCTTCAGAGTATCGGCTTAGTATATAGATTGTATTGAAGGAAAAAAATGTTATTGAATTTTTTTGGCACTTAGACTTTCAACCCTTATTTAATTATTGTTAATAACACCCCCTTTTATGGAATTGCTCCGAGTGATATCCGTGTTATTTTGAAGTAATACAAATAACGGAAACGTGTTACCGTGTTAAATATCCTTGCTGGTACGGGTAGATGAATTGTTTTAAATAGCATAAAGTAGAGTAGTTTGCCTCGATAGTAAATGCGGAGTGTACAAAAAGACATCTAAATAATTACAAGATAAAAATAACTTTTTAAATACAACGTTTTTAAATTTTCTGTTGAATCATATAAACTTGACTTGACTAGCTTAAACGAAAAAAATTGTACTTGATAGAAATAATACTGAAATGTAATTTTATTTCATATTGATTTCCATAGTAACGCACGTATATATTAATAATTTAGTTGCTAGGACTCCAGACCCCCCCCTAGCAACCAATAATAGTGGATTGGATTACGGATTTCTTCCGAAATAACTTTTCATACAAAACAAAATTAACTGAAAATGAATTCAATTCTACTTAAAGATGACTAAAAGTATTAAAAGAATGCATTGGGTTCGTGTTTTGATATAAGTATTCTAAAAGTTTCAAATATCTAGCTAGTCGGGAAGTTAGTTAAAAATCGATTGCAAGATTTGTACAGGACAAAGAACCACCGGACAAATAAGAATACGAGCTAATAAAAACGTTGTAAAATGGATAGTATACGGTTAATCAATTTTATATTGTATTATTAAACTTGATCCTTTGGGTTGACCGTCCATGGAGGGTCCAGTCTGATGCAAATATGTGGTATAAAATGTAATAAACCACAACCACACATAGGTAAGATTTGCGCGCGTATAGAATGACAAGATTCTTTACCAAATTTGACGCATTGTTTACTCGTTGCTATGACGAAAGGATAAAAAAACGACTTCTGTACCCATCATGCATTTTAATTTATTCTCTCCGAAATTTATTTTTCAAATAAACTATTTTTTATTCAACGAATAATTTGCAAGATTTCAGTATGTGGCCAATGTTTATTGAAGTTGAAAACACCTCAAATATATAAATATTAGATGAAATCAAGTGACTCAATTGGTAAAGCACATTGACCTGAATACGATTGAAATTATGTTCGATAAAGTATGTGATATTTTCAAATCTAGTGAATTTTTCGTTGATTAAAAAAAATAGTAAAATTAAAAGTGTTTAAAAAATAATTGTCGAATAGAATGCATGATGGGTATCCTTACGTCATAGCAACAAGCAGCATTCTAAATGGAAAATTTTACAAACCGGAGACCTCGTTAATTTTCTGAAAATATTAACATAGTTATTTAATTTTATGTGTTTTATAAAAATAAGTGTGTTTGCTTTTTTGTTATATGGCCATAGCTAGCTCAAAAGGTAAAATTATTTTTTCCACGACAATGTTTCTGATTTTACGACCCGAAGCCATCTCACTGGCAACAAGCAAACAATGCATTAATGTTGGCAAAGAATTCGCCAGTATTTTCAAATTGTGTAACATATTTTTTATATCTTATCGGAAAGACATGACCGTATAATACTGGCGTATACTATACGGTCTCCAATTTTATTAGATTCAATATGAACATTAATTCAATTATTCTAATAGCTGATTTTGGCAAAATTCATGAATTCAAGAATGAAAACCTAACCTAACCTAACTTAATAAATAATCCAGTATATCGTCTATTTCCAAAATTTGTTCCTGTAAAGTGTAAACCGACAAGAACCGTGTTTTATTTAGACTTGATTTTATGTCAGTACTATCCGGTCATATATTTCCGATACAACATTTCACGGTGAAGTGTGACATGGCAAACTGCATACGTACAGGTTTAAGGACACGAAAAAAACACAGAATTATTGTCCGGCGCAGCGAAACCGAGGAGAGTCTATGTCGCGGCATGTCTAAAAGAGATGTTAGCGCGGCGCGGACGTCACAAACAGACGCTAATGGTTCTAATAATGCTACGCGATTTCGATAACCAAAGTTTTGTGTTGCAGCATCTCACCTGCGGTAATAATAATTGCAGTTCGTCACTAGAATCAAATTGAAGTGTCTGTGCATGAAGTAATGACCCTCGGGAAAGTGTCGGGCTCTGCAGTTGAATCGACGATGTATTGTAAGTCAGTAATGCTGCCAGGCAAAGTGCCACCCTTGTGCAATCTCAAATAGCTGCCCCCAAGCTTTTATTGTCTCAATGTATATGTAAAAATCTTTCCCTAAATTCTCATCTTCACGGAATTTTCTCTGAAAACATGCATTATTCACACCCCCTTTAGAATTTGTCTCCCCTAAGCAACGCATGATCTGCCTACCTATACAGGACCTCAATATGCTAAATACTAGGCGGGGTGAAAGCGGAAGCATGTGGTACATGCTAACTATCGATAATCTCCCCACGCGCAAACGTAAAAATCAATATTAAATTATCATTTCCGGATATTTTTTTTTTCAAAATTACCTCCTATACCATTTTTTTGTGTGCGCGCCTGTCTATGTTTAAAATTATTGTACTTCTATAGTCTATAGTTTACCGTCTTGGCCTTGCTCTCTCATTACCTTTATCTACCATACTAATCATACATCGGTAGCATGCCAACTGCAACTTAGTCGAACGTTTATGACGGTTTACGATGTCACTTAGGGCTAAAGCTGTCAGTTGCAGCGCGTCAAAACAGGTCTTTCTTGAATCCACGTGTATCTTATTTGAATCTCGAATTGGATTTCTCATCCAACTGGAGATTCTAATCGGATGCATTTGGAATCAATTAAGAACTGCGTCGACACGCTGCAACGGCATTGCCGTGTATGTGAGCCCTTACGTGGACCATTGTATAATTTTATAGAATCACAGAGAGAGGAACCATTCGTCAGCTGAATGCAGAACTAATCTAACTGACATTTGAAATTTTTGAGGAGAGTTTTTTTGAGACAACTTTCTGAAATTATTTTTTATTTTTATGGATAAATGTACGCATCAACTTTTAGTATGATTATTGATGAATAATATGGTGCATACACTTGCATATAAGTACTTAAATAATAAATGACTGAAGTAGCTGTTTCAAAAAACTTTTCTACAAAATATTTCAAATGCGAGTTAGAATAGTAGTTCTGGATTCAGCCGACGCATTGATTTACCATATAGGTTGCCACTAGGGATTCCATTCCCGGGATCCCGAACTATTTTTGATACCTATGAATCCCGGGATTGGTAAACATAATCCCGAAATTTTCGGGATTGTTTTTTTATCAATTTTAATGGAAAATAAAATAAAAACGAAAATATAACAGAAAAAATACTTTTAATAACAAATAACTACACGAGAAATAAACTGAGTGAATGAAGTTTGATTTATTACCCATGTTTAAGTTGCCAATTAATTTTATTTTTTCACAGAAATTAATAAAAATGAGAAAGATTGGAAAAAAACAATGCCTCGCACTTTTAACAAAGTAATTCCACCATGATCTTATACGTTTTAGGCTGCAGACACACGGCATTGCATTTGTGGTGCGTCGCCGCAGGGTCTTATTTGATTCTAATTGCATCCGATTAGAACCACCAATTAGATTAATTTTATCCAATTGATGATGCTAATCGGATGCAATTAGAATCAAGTAAGACCTGCGTCAGCGCACGTGGACTACAATGTCGTGTGTCTGCGCCCTTACGGCAGTTTCATATTTGGCTGACTAATTAGATTTATGAAGCGGAAAGGCCATACACCATGATTTTCTTTACTATTTTAAATCTCGGTAACCCATTAATTAAGTCTTTACTATCAGAAACAGCAATCTCAGCAATAATATTTATGTAAACACTAAACACAATATTGATTTTACGAAATTTTATAAATGAAAATCGTTTAAATTTGTACCTATATAGTTTAAGATATATTGAAAATTCCACATAATATTTACGATGCAGGTAACATCCGTTAAATGAATTTTAGAAATAGAATATCTACTTAAATAAATCAAAAAACATTTAGTTAGACGTTTCAGCTATTTACACCTAAGCTGTCTTCTTTTTATAAAAAGTAAACCATTGCGCACTACCATAAAATGCTATTCTGGAGATTACTTCGGGCATATTATTCAGAATAATGTTTTAATTAAGTACTTAAATCTTGTTAAATATGCTATTTTTTTATTTTAATTGAAATTCAGGACTCGAAATGGACCGGAACGCACCGGAGCGCCGTTCCTGTTCGTGAAATTGGTAAAATTATCGCTCCGTCTCGTGGAATAAATAATTTGACCGTTTGAGCCAGATAGGCCATATAATAGAAAATCTAACACACTTATTTTTATAAAAAAACACATATACTTTGATAACTTTACTATGTAAAAATCTTCAGAAAACTGTCGAGCGCTCCGGTTCGTAAATTTTTCCATTTCGACCTCTGTTGAAATTGTATTTTATTTGTTATCTTTTCATAAATAAATAAAACTGTTTTACTTTCACATTATTATTTAATTACTTACAATATTATTTACTTCATTGAACCTATGTATTTCCAAGATTGAACGTACACAATATTAACAATAAATGTCTTAAATAGTAGGTATAAATAATTATACTAGATATATTTTTGACCGATTTTATCAATGGTATTTGTATATTAAAGTATGCTAATTAACGTTATTTTAATATTAAAACGATTGATCTATATATTGTTATATTTGCGCTTACTATTTATGCAGCTAAATTCAACTTTTTCAATGATGCTATTAATAAAATTGTATTCAATGTACCTACCTTTATTATTGTAATTCACCTACTTCTGTTATCTTACTTACTTACCTATTCGTATTATAATATAAATTTTATTCATGAAAGCTATCTTCTAAATAATTGAATACCTATTGTGATTTGTAAGAACAGAGAGTGTTTCAATTAAACCGTGATTGCATAATTTTATACAAAATTAAAATAATAAATTGTTTTAAAGCTTGGATTTATTTGGAAAACTACAATTATTAGATTATATTTTTTTATTGTAAGGGGCCTCAAAACCGACCAGTGTGTCGGGGCTCTATGTCACTAAACGCACCACTAGGACAAACAATGATACTATTATGTATATAATAATTAGGGCCCGGATTTGTATGCAACAAAAAACATGATTATATGCATGCACGTATGCACTTAAAATCAATAAAATATGCACTAAAACCGAAGAAATATGCAGTTAAATATTGACATTTTTTGTGGGAAAAAATTGTAAATACCCACTTTACCCAATATTACTGACAAAAAATCGAATAACTAGTTAATAATTTTTCAACATAATACGATATCAGAACAAAAAACACAAACAAAGAATATAAAGTTAATCAATTACAATTTTCAAAATAGTTTTTTCACAAGTACCTACAAATAATTGAATAATAAATGCAATGTAAACCAAACATAACGTAAAAAACAAAAACAACACACTTAACTATTCCTAAATACTATTTTCTGTTTTTTGCCCGAAAAAAAAATACATTATTTTTTTCAATATTATGCTCTGGCATTAAATTTTTCCGCATAGGTATCTGTCAGTATTTTGTTTATATGCGGAAAACTACCTCTCAACGTCCACTTGGGCAAACTTTAAATAATAGTGCCCGAGTTGACTTCACTTTTTTCACTGATAAATCCACAGCTCGGAGATGGCATTAAAAATGCAAGTGCATCTAAACTTCCTTCCTAACTTAGTTATATTTCGATAAAATAGTTTAAAAAAAACTATAATTATAAATTCAAAAGCTCTAAAATATGCATTTATTTATGAAATATGCACTAATGTCTCAAATATTCTCTAACGTCTCAAATATGCATTTATATGCACAATAAAATTTTATTTTTGGATTAAGTGTCTTTCAAAACAGATTTCTGTGCAACTCTCATAGATGTGCATACACCCTAACAAAACATGCACTAGCATATAAATCCGGGCCCTAATAATAATATATATTCTCGATCGTAACTGCATTTAAAGTTTTTACTACCACTTATCTTTTACTACTACTATATCCGCGCCGTACCTAACTACGTTTTACGTGTTATTTTTGAAAATTTCCTTTTGAAATATCGAAATGAAAGTCTCAACTAAATTAGGTGACGTCCTGTGAGGGTAGGCAGGTCACACGTTGCAAAGGGTGGCACATTATTAGAGGACAACGAACGAAGAAATGAATACAAATATTACCTTCAACTTTTAAAACCAAAGTCGGTTTTCCATGAAGTAGACCAGTGCTCCGCAATCGGTGTGCCGCGAGACAATGCTAGGTGTGCCGCGGAGCATTGCTTCAAAAAAAAAACACAAATAATTGTAAAGAAGACAATGATCTCTACAAATGTACCAAAGGACCTACCAGACCACAATTGAAAACAAACAATTAATTATGGATCCGTTTCAAAAACATTTAACTTTGCTGCAAAAGAAATTTCATCATTACTTTCATACAATCAATAAGACTGGATTCGAAACCCTTTTGCAACCATTGCCGAAAAGAAGCGCTTTCCCCATAAATTCGAGAGGAATTTGTTGAATTGAGAAACGACGGGACGCTAAAACTAAACTTCACCTATGTTCCTTTGGTTATTTGCTGAATTTCGGTTAATAATAATATCCTCGGATTTCCAACAAGGCTATGTTCAGCTCTCATTTTCTACCACATATCTAGGTGAGAAAAGCTTTTCAACTCAATAATAAGCAGTCTTGCTTGAAGGGTCTTGACCGAGAACTTCGTTTGCTCTTTCAAATATCAAATCAAAATATATAAAACTTTTACGTTCATTCAAACAAGCTCAGTTATCACATTAATTAGTTATTATATTGATAATACAAATACTTGGAAATGTGTGCATTTATTTTTTCGCCGTATGTTATGTTTCTATATTTAATTATTTATCAGATAAAAAAAACGTAAATTAATGTAATGTTGGTGCTGACAGGGCTCTAGCCTGGGGACCCAGGCTCAGGGGGGAGGCGGCGTGGTAGGTCAACCAGATAAGTGAGATAAACACAAATTACAAATTTGCTCTAATAGTCAAAAAGTCGCCTGCGGCTCTATTTTACTACGCTGGTGTCAATATTTTAAAATATGCGATTGTAGGATTATTATTTTGTCAATACTTGACAAATAATTATTCTTAGCGCGACAACTAACCATAATTCAAGTGTATGTATTAATAAATAGAGAAAATCGCTAAACATACAATCAATACCTACTATTAATTTTACCTCGAACACCATTTAAAAAACGCTATTTTAAGAGTATGTGGGGTCAATGTTTTGGTGTACAAATACTTTTTACGTGTGGTGTGCCGCGGAATTCTGGGAAGATCTTTAGTGTGCCGTGGGTGATAAAAGGTTGCGGAGCACTGAAGTAGACGATGCGGTCGCTTTATTGGATAGTACCGACATCTTAGTTTAAAAAATAGCCCCCAAACCTCCACGTACCTAAAACTACCACTGATTGAGTGGGTTTCGTGAAACTACTCCAATTTTCAGTATATTGTGTGTGTGTCAATGTAAGATTTTTAGTGTAAGTAATTTATCTGGTTAAAAAGCCGAACATAAATAATACAAAGTAAGTAGCTACCAACCTAAGAAATTTGTAGATAATTTGAAACCATTGATATACTACTGGATGAATCATATGCTTCTTAAAATGACGCCCGATTTTCAGCGAGTCGGCCTTTGTTAAGACTTACTGAGTAAGCCCGGTCTAGCTTGCATCTAGTCTAATAGTCAGCGCATGACGACTTGCTCTGTCTGTTTTGCGTTGCAGTCACCCTTATGTTCACTATTCCAAGAACGCAAATTTAGTTTTACAGCCAGGGCAATACGGGTGAAATTCGGGAATCCATGTTAACGGTCTTAACGCATTATACCTACAAGGAAATATTATAAGACGATATTCGTTATATCTTTTGTGGTACATTTTTAAAATGACACTTGTATGGGAACTGCTCATCTAGTAGTATATCAATGTTTGAAACTAAAAATAAAAGTGGACGGCATTTTAAGCCCGCTTAAGTGCAGCACTGCTAAAAACTGTGTAATTTTTCATCCAATATTGATCCAGTAGTTTTTTAGTTAAAGCTGAATAAATAGACAGGCACTAATTTATTATTTATTAGTAGCACGTCATTCAGTGGCGCACCCAGGGGGGGGCAGGGGGGGGGGGGCAGGGGGCCCTCGCACCCCCCAAAATATGAAAATCATCAGAACGATTTTACCCATTAAAGCCAATAAACTATACCTTGGGCTTAGACAAATAACACGGCAAAAAATGATTTGTAATTCTCCAGCATCCTTTTTAGAAAAATGTCTTAGATTTTAATTTCGAAACACTAATGTTGGGTTTTTTTAGAAACCCGTTCCCTAATGAACTGTCAAAAAATTCTCGGTGTCCACCCGAATTCCAGAGTGGTGTAGGTCATGGTTGGGGAGGGCTGACAGGGCTCTAGCCTGGGGGCCCGGCGTGTCGCGTTGACCAGATAAGTGAGATAAACACACATCATAAATTAGCTTTAATAGTAAAAAAAAGTCGCCTGCGGTGCTATTATACTTCATGACCATGAACATTTTAAATTATATAATTGACCAATATATTTTCTGATTATTATGTATCGATACTCGACAGCTCCAGTATATGCTTAAAATAGATGTATTGAAAATCGCCAATAATTCACTGTATAAGTACCCTCAATTTGAACTAAAACACAATTTGAAAAACGTTAATGTAGTGTTTCACACTGCCTTTAATCTAAGCGGTGGATAGGGGGGCCGTCAAATACCCTAGCCTGAGGGCCCGTTTCAGGATGTGGGGGCCATGGTGTAGGTACACCGAGTGCAATAGACAAAAGACCGATAAACGAGATATTAGGCTGTGTTGTGTTGAGTAGGTTGTGTATAAGTTAAAAGCAATAATACTTTTTTTTGTCCATTTTCAATTAATATTTTGGAACCTCAATATTACAAAACCAAAAATCTACGATAAACATTCGGCGAAAAGAACGACTACACCCACTACAGTCGGTGGTGGTGTAAATCAAAAGAACATTTTTCTCAGTGGAATTCGGCATAAATATTGTAGCTCTCTAGACCAGTGTTCCCCAAACTTTCGACATCTGTGTACCCCTTCTATAATTCTCGTAACACTGAGTACCCCTCGTCAAAGAAAAATGCATATAAGTAGATACTTTAATAACAATCAAAATATATTTATATTTTCCTTTTGTAGTAGGTACATAAACAAAATAATAATAAACAAAAAATAAATTCATTCATAATAAAATATAAATAAAAGTTAGGTATATTATAAAAAATAACATTCATTATAATCAATGAGAAGGATGAAATTGTTTATGTTGAAACAACAGAACATCGCAATTTGGTTCCCTGGTTATTAATTTTAACCTGAGATGCGGTTCCACACCATGAAGTTGGAAAAGGCAAGATGTATTTCAGGAATTTCTCTGTTAAAACTGGATACACATGTAGCATTTACAACCTAAATGATGTTTAAGTACACTCCTTATATTTATTTTGCAAGAATCCGTCTGAAGCTAATAATTCCAACAATTGCTCCTCTTCTGCATGCGATAAACCTTCTAGCATGGATGTTGTATTAATGCTTGTTGCACCAGGCGCAGCCATAGCCCGGTGCAGCGCGTACCCCCACCAAACTCTTTCCGTACCCCAGGGGGTACGCATACCACACTTTGGGAAACACTGCTCTAGACCAAGCGGGTAGCACAGCCGATATTATTTGAGTAATGTTTTAGCATACTAGGTGCACATGTCCAGCATGGTCGCTGTTAGTCACTTCCAATCCACCAGTCACTGATGACACGCTCAACGGTTACCGCCACTATGCCTCCAATTTAATAAAAACTAGGAGAAACTGTACAAATATATCGGCATGTATTGTGAAAATATGTAAAAATAATTATATGAAGAAGAAAAAGAGCCTATGGGACTAATATACATTCTCCTCATTGCCCCCCCCCCCCCCAATATTAAATCCTGGGTGCGCCACTGACGTCATTGGATGACTTTTCCACTTACTTATTAAATGAATTGATAAAAAATATGACCATACTATGAACAATGATTAGGTATGCTGATCAGGGCTCGAAATCGACCGGAACGCACCAAAGCACCCATGGGGTCTGACAGGGCTCTAGGCTCAGAGGTCAATCGGATATGTGAGATAAACAACAACAGATCACAAAGCGTTATTTCATGACGGAGTTATTAACATTAAAAAATGAGATTGTAAGATGCAATTTTTGATTGTTTTGTGTGACTCAAAATGACATTTCAGTATTATTTCTATCAAGTACAAATTTTTTTGATCGTTCAAGCTAGTCTAGTCAAGTTATATGATTCAACAGAAAATTTAAAAACGTTGTATATAAAAAGTTCTTTTTATCTTGTAATTATTGCAAAATACACATACAATTATTATATAATATCAAGTGCTCTGGTTCGTAAAATTTTCCATTTCGAGCAGCCTAAATTAATTACATTTACTGGCACCAAGTGTGTAAATTAATGCGATAACTTTACCGTTTACACGCAAAAGTCCCGACTGTCTTGCCAATTTCATTCTTCAAGCGTAGCGCAACGCGTTGTTGTCATTGTATGCTATTTGATAGGTTGTGAAAATTGGTAAATGTCAAAATGCTCTGCGCTGTGTAGTTCGTATTTTTTCGTTCATTCGTTCTACTGCCCAGATGCAAATATCGCACAAATTACAACTGTCGCGTGAAAATTCAGAAACTGCTGAATTTTTTTAATCCATGCGTGCAATATTTGTTCATACATGCATTTTCTTGTTATGTCCACGATAATACATGTAGTGTTGTTTAACTGAAGGTTATCCCAAAGGGAGTGTACACACTGGTTTTAGCATTATTTGATTGCTTGCAATTCGTGTCGGCATACCCTGAAAGTCTTAAAAGTATTATTAATAATCTCATATCACAGGGCAAATAAAAACAAAGAATATCTTTAGAATATTTTTATTTATACAATTTGATACACATTTTTGATTAGATTATATTATGAAACATGTACTATTAATATTAAACCTACATTCATGTAAATGATTTAGAAGCACTTTATTGGGAATAGCAAATCTTAATGGGTATTGCTCAACAAAAAAAATCAACATTGACAATAATAATAATTTAATGTATCTTTTTTGTCCACAAATAATAATTAATACATTTGAGCACATTTAAAATGTTGGCCCCTTAAACATCAGATGTGTTAACATTTCACATTGATAAAATAAAAACAAACTATGCAAGTGATAATAACTATTAAATTAAAACATTAAGTGTTGCAAGTTACCCTAAACAAGCTATCAATAGAATCATAAATACTAAACAATTCTTATTATTACTTACCATAAATACATACATACAAAATTTTATCATAACAAAATCATGATCAGTCTACTGTATCGTTTGTCTGAGAATTGATTAAAAATAATTTTGAGCATATTTTTTATTAATGGGCAATGTTTTCCAATACACAGAAGAAATTCCACCATTTTTTTAGACTTCATAATGACAACAGGTAACTTTATTTAAAAACAACACCTTTTTTATTGTATTTATAAACTTTGAAAGCATCACATTTATCGTTGACAATAAAATTGTGAGACTAAAACTTAAGAATCAAACAATATTATCTACAAAGTATTTATTGTTGTACCTAAACAAATGATTTTTTTTAAATATTTGGATTTGTTTTTTTTTCAGTCATTCTTATTGTAATTTTCCTTCTATAAGCATTTCGTCTATTCAATTCTAAACTATCCAAAACGACAATTCAACACAACGAAATACGTTTTTTTTACATCAATCGATTCTCTATGAAATTTCCAAAATTTCTGTATAAATCTAAATGGATAGGATTATATTGAACAATTATTTTCATGCCACTTCTTAAGTACCTATCCTAAGTGACATTATTTGCCAATGTATTGAAATTTTCATAAATTTTAAATTGGAAAAAATTCCCCAAAATTAATTGTAATTTGAAACACAAAAAAAGTTTTTTTAATATTTCGATATTACAGAACTAAAATCAAATTAAGTATAGGATCGTAATTTATAAATTTCGTTTTCCTACACATTTTATGGTTTGGCGCTTAGGATAGTTTAGAATTGAATAGACTTTTGATCAACATGTTGTATTTTCTGTTTTAAATATTGCTGCTTGACTCGATATGTTAACTGGATATTGGACAATAGGTGGTTTTAATATAGTGTAATAGTTCAAAATTGCTACAAAAAAATTCCAATACATAAGTATCACATGAGAATATTAAAAAAAAATCATTTATTTTAAAAATCACCATTTGACAATTTTGTCAAATTAATTTCCACTGTTTTATTGTAATTAAAAATTGTTGCGACAGTATACGTTAGAAAATAGCTACAATTTATATAATATAGAATAAATATATCATACTGAATATTTATTTAGCAAACATGATACTATATACTTCAAAGTATTAAATCCCAAACAACCATATTTGGATAACAAGGTTTTCCAAAAAATAAGAATAGTCTGATGTACGCCTGAAAAATTAATAGAATAAATAATAAATTACAAACAGTATTTTACAATAAGAATAATATATGCTAGAGGAGAAAATCAAAACCTAAGCTAAAGTAAATTGGAAAATATTAGATGTTTTAAATTGTAAATTTTATGAGATCAGTTTGTCTGTAATTTAAATGTAAACAAAAAATGTGGTAAATTTTTTATAATTTAAATTTAGAACTGAATTTTGTTCTGGTGGAAATCTTAACGATAGAAGAAATAAAAAATGGTATATTTTCCTCTCTTTTTTACTTAATTTAAAAAAAATGCCATGTGATTATCTGATTACTATTAAAATTTTATAATAATAAAAAATAGTATAGGAAGCTGTCAAAGCGTTAGTCTTTGGTTTAAAATTATGTTACAAAAAAATAAAAGCAGCATAAAAGAATGGCGACACAAGTTAAACTGAAAAGCACATAATCTGGTTATTAATTACGTTTAATATGATAAATAAAATGTCAATATACAGAAAAAAATCATTCATTCATACATCCATAATTCAAAATTTGTTGTAATTCGAATGTATAAAATTTTTAGCTATAATTCGAAATTCGTAATTTGATTTTCTAATTTGGAAATAAAAAAAATTGTACAATCCACATCCCTGGCGCTTAATTTTACTCTCTCTGGACATATCCAATAGTTTTACTATACAAAGTCTTGCGGCCTAGTAAAATGTGTGTGTAACAAGATGACTCAAAACATCTTGATTCTCCTAGTTATTCTTCACCTTCGGATAATACATACAATAATTATCACCGTGTTCCATCATTTATTTAACTGCCATTTTTAGTTGTCAACCATAAATATATGAAGAAATATGGCCAACAAATGGAGCAATGCCCCAACAAAGATCTTAGTTAATGTTTTGGAACATTATTATAATTAATGAAATAAATAAAATAATTCTCTCAGACATAATTTAGTTTCTTTAACCCAGCATTTGCATTCCTATTATTTTTACATTTATTTAAACAAAGTACCTATGTATAGGTATGGAAAATAAGACATTTTTTTCCCCATTAGATTCATGACGGCTGGTGAAAAAAAAATTGATAGTAACATTAAATTATTTTGTGATATACATAATACCTTAACATTAACCAGGTCAATGATAATTTTTGATAAAACAATGAAGAAACTTTTGTCAAATAATCTATTTTAGGAGATTTTACCATGTTTCAGTATGATATTTTATTACCAAGTATAAAAATGGAATTGTTACTGTTGTAGGTATAAAATTTTAAAAAAGTATTTCATAATTTAATGTAAAAAGTGACTATTTTATTGATATGAATACTCAGTCTAAATAAACATAGATACTTTTTTTATAATATGTATACTATTCATACACCGGTGATACATAGAACCAAATAGAACTAATTTTTTTTAAAACATTGCCACACTGAGATATTCAAATTTAAAAATGAAGAATTTTACTCCGTATTTAAAAAGTGGTTGGCAGCATTTATCTATTTGACATTACATTAATAAAATTTATCACCCTTGTTTGAGGTAGGTAGGCACTAAAATTTTCTTGTTTTGCCATTATGGTTCTGTCATAATATAGAATTTTGATTTTTGTAGTATTTTTGGCTGAACAGAAAAAACTAATTATAAATATTGCATGATTCTTTAACCTTTTTATGTTTATGTACGTTACAACTTACATGTTTCTTTATAAAATATTCCACACATAGCTCATTATTATTGATATTGTTATTTAGCCAAATAGTTTGGCTTTATACCTTTCAAGACCTGTGATCAATGTACAAAATTATTTCCTGCATTGTGCACAATAATATATTCATTGTCATCTTGAAGAATTGAAATACATTTTTTTTTTGAAATACAACATGTTTTACTTAATTATGTAGCCACAGATATAGAGTAATGTAAATAACTAACGACAGAAATAAAATTAACAAATTACGATTGTGACTAGAAGGTAATACAACAATTTTATTATTATAACGTCTGAAATACATTAAAATTATAATTCAATCCTTTTTATTGGTTACCTATTGACTATTATGCAAGACAACAGATATATTAAGAGAATTTGTCACATAAATATCTCAAGAGACATTGTATAGCCAAATGAGCAAAAGAGACGACGACGTTAGTCTCTAAAATGGAAGTCACATCAATTCATTTGGAGTGATGTCATTGGGATTTTACGGATTCGGTAATTCACATCGGTTTCGCAATACAGCTCAATATCTACATTCAGACTGTTATTTTTCTAAGGAGACGTCACTTTCAAAATACAGTTATGTTTATAAGAATGTAGAATACTGCAGTCAAATTGGGATAAAGAGATATTATTGAAGTATAAATGAGGGACTCAAGAGACAATCGGTCCAAGCTTAAAACCAGTTTTACTATATTAACTAAAATAACCAAAAATAATTTCTCTACAGATGCGCTGTTTATTACATATACATTATGTGCCCGCAATGGATGAGTCTCGGGGTCAAATGCCCAGATCTAAAAAAAATACACATAGAGCACGGACCTAATAGTTTGGGAAAGTAAAAAATATTATTAGAATCGAATTTTAGAGTCAATGAAAATAAGTAATATCGGACATTATTTGAAATGTGTATTAAAAATTAACAATAATTTATAATTTATGTGTATGATATTTAATATAAGATAGGTGACTATCACGCCGTGGGTCTCAGGTTCGAATCCTGGGTCTGGCAAACTACACATATTGTTTTTCAATTTGTGTGTGAGTCAGGGTATGGACCTAATAGGTTGAGCAAGTGGCTGACATTCATTTCTCGTAAAAAACAAAATCTGTTAATACAAACCTCTACTCTGTGGAGGCCCATATGATCTTATTAGGATCGGACATGGTCAAAAAAAAAAAAAAAATATTTTCAACATTTAATTTGGAAATTAATTCTTGAAGTCTATTTTTTGTTAATTTAAATAAATATTCATTTGAGATTTCAAATCCAAACTAAAATCCAAAAATTGTGGCTAGGGTCCATTGTCCTTTGAGCGCCTCAAAAATCACCTTTTTCATTTCATTTGTAACTAATACGTGAGTATTTTAATTGATAAATAATATTATGTCACACATTATGCCGGGTTACGATGTGATTGTTACAAGGATTGAATCTGAACTATTTACTTTATTGTTGTTTTCAGAAGCATTGAAAACGGGAGACATAGATAAACAAACATCACAATATCTAAAAAATACATAGACATTAATTGAAATAAAAAAAAACATTTGTTTATCTCACTCTAGATAACATAAGGAGCATTCACATCTTTCTCTCTCGCACTTACAATATGCCTTGATTTATGCCTTTTTATACTCTTACTCTTGGTCTGAGGCAATTAATATTGTCAACATTATTTTTTTTATATAAAACGTTACGTTATATAGTTATGGAATGAAAGATTAAAGTAATGGAAGAAGACACGAGAAGAGAGATAAATTATTTTAATACTGCAAAAAGAAAATATACAAAACTAAATAAGTACATCAAATGTCGACACACAACGGCATTCTTTTAGAAATGAATATGTACAAAAAAATAATACAGCATAAATGCAATGGGTTAAGTGAATAAAAATAAGGATTAGCTTAACTTGAAATTTATTCAGAAAATGCTTACAAATTACTAAGGGCAAAGTGATTGACATGGCCTTAATACCGGGTATCGGCTACTTAGAAACAACGGCGAGACACTGAAAGGTGGAATTGACAAATGGAAGTAACAGCTGTCAAAATATTCACAAAAAGATTCTATTTAGTTTATTTGACTATCAGCACAAACTCATTCTATCCATTATCGATAGGATAATAATATTAAAAATGTTAATAATAACGTGATTGTATTTTAACGTAATGTTGTCATTGAAAAAATATTGTCAGAATACAACTAAGTCGAGCATGGCTATTGACAGTTAGGGTTACTAAATGGCGACATCTATGCATCTGGCCCTAAGCATTTACTTGGATAAAATACAAATAAAACTAAACGTTTATTAATATTTACTATGCCCAATATATGTAGACAATTGATACAACCCAACCACCATTTTTTTAAAAAACTATAATTAATTAATATTAGTGTTAGATTATTATGTACAGTTTTAAACATAAATTAAATACAAAATCAATTCAATAAACTATTTTAATTACAATAAAATATAAAAACACACTAAATGCTCATTTCTTTTGACATCTCAATAATAGTATATAAAATATTAGAAAACAGGGTAACAGTATATATTTTTGTTTTGTCCATCCGTCAAGAGAATCGGATCGTAGATGAAGCGACTTAATTATAATATATTAAATTATAAATGAAAAACACTAGAGAAATCTTAATTATATATAATATTATGTATTCTAGGTACCTATTACGATAGCTTAAAAAAACTACTAAGGCAAAAAAAAGTATTCCACAATCACACTTATTGTTTCGAAAGCAGCAAATTTTAACGTTACAATAAAAACGGTTTGAAACCTTTATTTTTTTTTTCATTTCGTCCCGGTTTATTGAATAATCTCAAGATTTCAATAAAAAAAAAAAAAGCTGCAAAAAAAAAAAATTTCCACAAATCACGACATCGAAAAAAAAATTGTATTAATAATTATGTAATACCTTAATACATAACGCATAGTTTTATTTCACGATTAATCATTAACATACCTACTAAGTTGTATTAAATTTATTTTGTGATCAACTATTGTGAAAAATTTACGTAATAAAATACGCTTTCTTTACGTGTAAACCTACGCGCTAATTTGTTTTCATTGTTAACCTAAAAATTGCGCGTGATTAATTGTTATAATATAATAATATAGTACTGTGTAGTAATAATAATAATAATTATAACATGAAAATGATTGTTCGTAATATACAAAGGTAGAAAAAATTCAAATATCGTTAAAAAATATATTTGATATCGTAATTTACCCGCGAGTCTAGCTTGTATGACTAATATTGAATCTCTTCATACGAAAGGATCTTAGAATAGTCGTAAGTCTACATATTCAAATAAATACAACTACAAATTATGTAATTTTAGTCAACTCTTACATATAGATATAATGCATTACATATTATATTGTTCTTAAAATTTGATAAGGGATATTAAACTATGTATTATTTACGAGTCATCTTTCATTGTCAACTTTTATTGTTTATCACCATTAACGAATTACAGTGATACAGTTATAATCATGGCCACCACAAAGGGGAGGGGGCTGACAGGACTCTAGATTAACAATCATTACAATTTTTTTGCTTTAACCTTTTCTATGTGTTACGATATTACTATGGCAGTATCTGACAGGCCGCAGATTTTTAACGACACACATTGAATGTAGAGCGAAGCTCTTACTACAATCGGTGTAATACCGGTAATTTGTGGCATAGTATTTCATAATTATTCAAACAGATGTCACTGTGTGTTTAAAGTCGGACGATATGACTCGCGAAATTTGTATGTGCGGTCTGTCGATCACGGCCTTATAGAGCGAGATAACTCACTGAATGCATAGAACCGGTTAACTCAAGAATATTAACAATTTAGCGGTAAGTAGTGCGGCCCGTTTTAAGGTGTGGGTGCCATGGTTATAATCCATTATTATTCATGCAGGTTACATTTTCAAGAAATGCAGAAAATACATATATGTGTTGATGGATATCAAACGCCGTGAAGTCCACATATTGAAAAAAATGACTTTTGATATACGTTTAATAGAGTATGCAAATCTGCACATTATGGTATACTGCAAACCCCCAAAAGTCTACTGTTTACGTTTGAAATCACGTTTCGAAAGATCAATATTTTTTCAAACCACCTTAAGTCCACAAGCTAAAGGTGAACGATGGCACCTATCATTTTCCTTAATTTCTAACAATAATAACATAAAATGGATGTAGAAGTGGATTTTGTGGATCCAGACAAAGCCAGAAAGAGGTCGAGCACCGAAGCTAAGAAGAAAAATCCTTGTAGCCATCGTGGGTATTAGATTCAATTATCTTACAATATCTCACATGTTACAACCATTTGTATTACAAGATATGATAAAACTGCATTTTTCTCAGTTTGACATTCAGTGGACTTTACGACGTTTGATATGTGTCAACACATATATAATTAAGTTTGCTTAAAAACCAAAATTGTATTCCCATTTTTACTGCGCGATTTCAAATGCAACGAGGTATCCAAATATTGTTCCCCAAAAAAGTATCCATTTATTTTCATCGGTCGTGAAAGAAAACAAACGTTAGGATACTTTCATAATAGTTTGACAAATGCTTACAGTGCAGTACAGTAAAAACAATGGTTCAGTTCGTGGATTGCATGCGTACGAATGCCTACGAGTTCATGCTTATCGGCTGGCAGGTGTTTAGTACGGCTCACCATCCGCACGCACACCATCGACCAACGGATTAATTGTTTTGTTTTTACTGTACTAGCCAATGACAGTTATTAATGGACGAGGCACTCTATACAGTAGCTAGCAAGTAAATTCGGGCATTCGCATGTATAGGTAGACGTCACGCAATTTCCATTATGCAATATCACGCATCGGGAATTTATAGCAATATGACCTTTATTGTAATGGCATTAGAGCAGTGTTTCTAATGTCAATGTTCATTTGAGCGAACCCGTTCGAACCGAACCATTCGGCAGATGCAACAAAAAGCATCAGGAATTTATAGCAATATCACCTTTATTGTAATGGCGTTAGAACAGATTATGCCATTCGGCAGACCCGACAATAAAGTGAGTGTCATTTTCTTTTCCAAATGATTCGTCCATATTAATGTCATTGGTACTAGTATATTGCCACATCCAAGAATGTTGACAGGTGGCACTGCCACCAGGTCATTTATTCTATTGTCATAAAAATGCCACTAGTATTTGTTTCTGAAAACTTTATGTAATATACTTCATAATAAAATTAGTACGACCAGGTTCCAAAATTAAGTAAAAAAAGTCCTTGCATCACATTTCTATAACACTCTAACACTATAACTATCACGCAAGAAAGATATTGCATGGGGGCTATTTGTATTTTCATGTCATTTCTTAACAATGCAACATGTATAAATAATAAAAAAAAAGCATGTAGTGTATTTGTACTGTTCCCGTCTCATGAAATAAATTCTATTGTTAATGGACTGGCTGTGAAAGCTTTTCTTATGCGATTTTTAAGCTTCAACAACATTCTAACAGTACATACAATAAAAAATATCTAAACTACAATTTACAATAATAAATAAATCCATTAGATAATTGTGACAATTCAAAACCCTACAAGCGTTTAAAAAAACATTTAGATAATTTTCTATCGCCGATAATCATTACGAGATCGAAGACATCGCGCGACAATAATCAATTAATTCATAATTTTACACAGAAAGCCGGTTTCCTAGAGGAATAATTTCAAATATACGCTGCCCGTTTTAAATCAGAAATATCACCTAATCATTGGAATCAGCTGAAGTCTTTATACTGACAGTAATAGTACTAATATTAAATCCGCAGCCTCCAGAACAAACATCTCACAAGCAAGTCTATATAGGTAAATTCAATAGAGGCAATTCAAAAATTGTTTGCGTACGGTTGTCTTTCTCTTATACAACAATTAATGACTTGAGTATTTAATATCGGCTGCCTCGAGTAAACACACCATAAATGGCTACTTAGCGTCTGGGCACACTGCTCCCATAAATTCGCAGCCACACTAGCTGTATTTGCTAATACGAAAGTGCAGTATTGTCAGTAATTGCAGAGTAGTACCGTAATGCAAAATAGTCACATACTCTCATGTTATCGTTCTGCAACATCCTATGGACGCACAGCGCTTTGCGTCTTATACGTTCTGTCCAGGATTAATGTGGCTCATGTGTGGCAGAGATGTTTATGTTTCTGTAATTGAGCATAATTAAGCAGAAAGCAGCCAGTCCACACAGAACACAAACTGAGAAATAAGCACTTTTGTGTTATTTGAATATTGGCTTTTATGATGATAAACACCATAATAAATGGATGCCAATAACTCTTGAGGAGGTAAATGGAATATTTATGTTATTTTAATTTACTGTGACTATTTTCTGAAAATTGAAGGTGGCATGGCATATTCAACAGCTAGTGAATTTTTCTTCATGAACATTGTATGAAGAAAGCCTATGTGATTTATGCAAAATTGTGGACTGGTTACTTTCCGCATAACTACACTCAATTTCGGTCAGTGTGACCAGGCCTCTATACAATAAATTTTCTTCTTATACTTGATGTTGACCTATAGTCTGCATTATAATCGGATCATATATTTTTGAAATTGAGTCCCAGCTATCTTTCAATTTTTTCTTGATATGCCAACTCGGCCAAATTGAAAACAGCCATCAGGTTTTCCGTGCAATACAATTTATAGGATCCTAGTTTTGCCCATCCTTTCCACGAAAGCAACATTCCAGAATTTTTCAAGTTTTCTTCACAATCAGACCACATCTTTGTCTTCTTCGTTTTTATGTGATCTCTGAAGGTTTTGCCTGCAATGCATCTGAGTGTCGTAATTTCTAGGCTTTGCAACACACATTTGGTTTCGGCTGTGTCTGCTCTAACAAAACACAGCCCCGGATAAATTCCTCCATTCTGATCAGTCTTCTTCTCTCTTTCTCCAGTTATCGACGTCAATATATCATGTATCCACACCAAGCGGTGGTATAACCTCTCTCTTATCAGTCGAATATGAGGTTTTATCAGGTGACCGGAACATCACAACTGTTCAGGTAAACTTGATGACATCATGCTAGATTACTTTATGTTATAGCTGTCTCTGCTTTTTTATCATGTAGCATCTGCAAGGTATAGATCATTCTTGCAGAATCGGGGGCTCCCAGTCATTTAAAACGTCTCTTCGAGATCACATTCATTGAAGAGGAATAGTGTGCTTCTCACAACTTTGCGTTTGTGACGCTATCTGACAGAAATCAGATACCATCTCTTACAGAAAAAAACTGTTGTATAAAAGAGCACCTTTATTCAATTACATTCAAACAACTGTAGAATTGCTTGTATTAAATCACAACTCACTACAATAAAACCCCGTTAATTCGAAATTCGTCATTAATCAGTAAATCAAAATATTTGGCAAAATTCATAAAATCGATTTATAGTGATTTCCAATAATTTGATGAATGAACCATAATAGTCACCATTGATATTAATCTGTACGAAATTGTATCGGAAACAGAAACAAAGATATAACATTTAACATTATTTTTTTGCCTTAAATTTTGTATTTTATAATTCAAATTATTTCGGTCCCGTCTATTTCGAATTAATGGGGTTTTACTGTACCACACACCTATACAATCTACACTTAAATTATCGTAAAAACAGAGGGAACTAGAATATTTCTAGTGGCACCACTTATCCCTTGTACTTTACGTTCACATAACTCCTAAATACTCGCTAGCAATTAATTTTAATATTATACACGAGTAATGATAACGATGTAATAAATTAACTCCCCTTCAAGGCTCATCATCCTAGAATTTTATTCTTTAATAAGAAATACAGCGACACCGTCAACTTCTCCAATGTTAATTTGTTACAATCCCCGAAGATCTGTGAAATAATAACAGTAAATACCAGAATGTTGCGTGCCGACATAACCACAAGACGTTGCGTCTTTTCCTTCTATGCCCTGCACGGACATCGCCCGCTGGCTGGCTTTCACACATCCTACAAGTGCGAAGTGTGGTAGTAGTAATAGTTAGATATTACAGTGGGCGGAAGCCGTTATGCTGTGATTTTTGGACTAAGACTGAGACGTATAGAATGTCGATGGTACAAAAATAGAATGTTAGTGAGGTAACAAGTAAGGTAGTCAACACTGCTAGTCTTTCATGTTCGCATATATAATCGATACTTTGATTTACTAATAATTTTCCTTTATCGGAAACAAGTAGACAACATTAAAAACTATTAATTTCTGGATAAGCTGTCAGATTTGTTGGTTATTCTACCCAACTTGCCGTGTCCGGAAACTTGTACGCACGCAGTTCGCCGTATCACACTTTACCGTGAAATGTTGTATCGGAAATATATGGCCGTATACTAAAGACCGTCCAACCTCTTTTGTCCAACTTCTTATACTATCGTATAGTATAGATGTGTTAACAAGAGTTGAGGCGAAGCAATACTTACAAAAATTTGTTTTGAGACGTTTTGTTTTTTTTGAGACGCTTTTGAGACGCATTGTTTACAAAAAGAATGTTTCAAATTTCTAAATCAACATCAACGTGTATGCATGTTGTCCTCTTTTCGCTATAAGCGCAATAAGTAGGCGTAAACGAGACAAACAACTGTTTCTCGTAGACGTTGTGCTATGCCCGTTGCCTCAGAAATGCACCAATACACACAATCTTTTGTATCTGTGTTCGCACCAACTCTGGCTGAGAGACATATACCTACTGACATAAAATTCATGTCGAAATAAAACACGGTTCTTGTCGGTTCACACTTTACAGGAAGTCAGCAGCAAGCAAATTTTGAAAATAGCCGATATACAGGATTATTTGTTAGGTTAGGTTTTCATTCTTGAATTCATGAATTCTGCCAAAATCAGCTATGAAAATTGAATTAATGTTTATATTGAATCTAATAAAATTGGAGACCGTATAGTATGTAATCGTAGTAGGTAATCTCTTTCCGATAAGAAAGCTCACGGCGAACTGTGCCATGGTGGTCAATTTACATGTAACCCCAACTTTCGTGCTCGCACTCATTCTCCATTAAAAACTAATTACCCCAAAATGTCTAATTAGTTTTAGTGGTATTCTATGTGTCTCGGATTACGTTAATTCAAAATAGATTCCTTCACATTTTATATTATACTGTATTATCCAGCCAAATGAATAATATGTAGTAAGTTCTACAGTCAAACGTCGAGGAGAACCTGCTTCCAATATGGTACCAAAAGAAGAAGAAATAAAAAAAGGATACACAACATTGAGCAGGTGAAAAGGTGAACTGTAATATCATATTAGGTTTCATTACACTCTGGTATTGAAAGTTAAAATTTCACAAACTACGCACAGTCTATTCGCATATACAAACTTCCGTTATTACGCGATTTATAAATCATTGTTCCCAGTTTGCTACATAATATGTATCAGCAAATATTTAGGAAGTTTTTTAGGAAAACATTGTCAAGTTTTCGTTAAACGTAAATTATTATTATAAAGCCACTTTTGTCTTGAATTATATGAAAGTTCCACATTATTTTAACATTCATAGTCTGGCCTACATTACGATATGTCATAAGGGTAAAAAAAGTACAAAAAAATGATACGATTTTTTAAAATAAATTATGCTGTCATCGAAAGTCATATAATATGTATTATTACAATCAAATATACCAAAGTAGACTTGTAACCATTCTAAGTATGTTTTGGTTCTAAAAAATATGATACTTTTAGTCAGTGATTTTCAAACTTTTTCGTCTCATGGTGCCCTTTGTATCGAAAGTGTTTTTCACGGCGCCCAAAAAAAACATTAATTTGTGGGACGGGAAGGCATAGTGTTCTAAATGCCATTTTACAAATTTCATTAATTTCGATTTATTGAATATTTTTATATGCCAGGACTCTGAAATCATTTCGAATTACAAAATTCGAATTAAAGATATAGTTTTATATGAAAATAATGTTGAAAGGACTTTTTTTTGCGAAAATTTCGAATTACGGCGAATTTCAAATTATCAGTGTTCTTACTAACGAGGTTTTACTGTAATGAGTCTGAGGTACAGACATAATAACAAATAGTATTATTTTTGCTTATTCAACTGTTTGATAGCCTAAACGGCAAAACCTCTGATATTCTTATAAACACAACTGAATTTTTTAACATAGTTTCCCTGGATAAGTTTACTTCGGTATATTTGCTTATCATAATATCATACCTAACAGATATTCATTACTGCATATGAACAAATCTATAGATTTGAACCTTTAGTCTTCTTTCGATAATTTGCAAATTTCCTTGTTATTATTAATGAAATATGCCATTCATACCCCTCCTGCACATATCACAAAAAATGTTATATTCTCATTCGACACAATTTACTATACTTCTGACACTTTTGTTTATGAATGATTCCAAAAAATGTAATAAAAAAATTTGGGACAATGTGAAGCGCTTAGTTACAAAATACATTAAAATGACAGCGATTCAAGATGCTGAATTCAATAGGTCAAAACAACACTGACGTATTATGAGTATAGTCAATTGAAAGTTACCGATCGTCACCCCAGTTTTCTATCTCATGTGAACTTAGTTGTCTCTCGCGTTAACCGTGATTCAGATTTGAATCAAAATTTCATAAGCGTATTTCAAATGCTCGTAAAGATATTTATATTATAAAGAATTTGGAGACCAAACTGCATGCTATATCGTTGATTTTTCCTTATGACAAAATAAATATGGAGTGATAATGCAACTATTATACACTTCAATAAGATCGAGTTACGTTATGTTATGTCACATTTTTGGTTCTTTTTTAAGATTCCATTGACGGTATAAACTTCAAAATACACCGATCTTGAACAACATTTTTCTCGATGCAAGAATCTCAAGCACTGTAAGACGTGGAAACGCTGATGGCACACTCTGAGGTTTCCTTCACCCGGGTGAAACTCGAGAGAGTGCATGTACATTGTTTGAAAGTAAGCGCTTCACGTGTTATCCGACTCGGGCGGGGCGAATACGATGCGTGATGACTTAGGGCGTGCGGGGGTGGAATCAGCTGGCGTCCTTGGCGGAGGTGATCCTGGAGGTGAGGTGGCGGTGCTGCAGCAGGCAGTAGAGAATGCCGGCCTGCGCCATGACATCCACCGTGCCTGACGCCAGCAGGTCTCTCTGCTTGCCCTGCTCGACCCGCGTGGACGGCCGCAGCAATGTCGGTCCGAACACCGTCGCAAGATTGTTCAGCGACATCTTATTGTCCACTTCATGCTGGTTCACCCTGGAAAACGCAATGAAAAAATCAAAATGTCATCCAAGCCACAGATATTGAAAAAAAGACCTTTCTCTATGGAAATGAAGCCTTTGTATGATAATATAATAAATAAAGGTGATGTCATTTTGATTTATTAAGATAATTAAAAGTTTTTCATTTTTTATTCAGAAAAAAATATATGTACAATGTACATATATTGATGATACATGTATGTCATACATGTATCATGGGTTACTGTCAAAAGTTGGTAAGTCTCGAAATCATGTTATGGAGTAAATGCAAATTTCTTTGTGCTTTATGTGCATGTTCTATATATTGGATAATCTATAATTTTTTTCTAGCATACATGTTTATATTATATAGACACATACTGTCGAACAAGATCTTCTTGGCTACGTGTTAAAACTGTGAACTAACAAGCTCCTCCCATTTTTAACCGCACTTTGATTATAGTGCCTTCCGATTAGCAACGAGTTGTCCACGTGTTAAGACTGTGAACTAAACCAGCTCCTCCTATTTAGTCGACGACAGCGACTTCCAGCTTGTGCCTAAATATTCTTGTTGGACAGTAATCCGTTGTTAACTCTAAATAATTAAATTATCGACTTACCAATTTTTGGCAGCAACACTAAAATACATTTTTTTGAACACTACAACCCAATGATAGTATGTTGTGTGGTAAAAGAAGTGAAACAATCAGAAACACCCAAAATTGAGAAAATCACATATATAAATGTGTTGTGACCTCATCAGGAATCAAACCCGGAGCCCCCGAATGGGAAGCCAATGCCTTACACACTGGACTACAAGGGTTAGCTGTACGTTCCGCCCACTATTTGGCCGAATTCAAAGCACACATAACAGGACACTTAAAAATCCTGTCCTCACTTACACCTCGGAAACCTGGGCAACTCTGCAAAATGAATGACCCCTGAACATTTTTGAAAGAAAAATTATCTATCGTATTGAAGATGCAATGCCAAACTCTAATATCTATTAGATTGCAGCTCAGTTCAATCAATTAAGATCGGGAGACTGCGCTGGCTAAGTCATGCGTACCGTATAAATGACAGTGAACGGGCGCAAAGAGAGAAATTTAATAGGACACAGAGGCAGGTCAAAAATTTATTGGCAAGATGGAATTACCAATGACTGCTTTATACTTGGGGTACTAAACTGGAAAGCGAACACTGAGGAGATTTAATAGGTTTCTGGGATGTTTCAAATTATGTGAATTCATTTAGTACCTGATGAAATGGTTAAGCAAAAAGTCGATGCACTTTTTATTCTGATCGGGTAACTGCGTCAAGCAGTGCTGCAAGGCCCTCTGCCTGGTATTGTTGGTGTTGGCCCCGCCCATGTTCACCTCACCCGACGCCTGCCCGCTAAACGCCTGGAAGAACTTGGGGTAGAGGGCATCCGTGAACAGAGCCTCCGGCAGCTCTCGGAGGTACAGCTTCAGTATGCCCGTCACCGAATGGACGTCTACTTCTTTAAGGAGCTGTTCCGCCTCATAGGAATCTGAAAAAACAAACAATTTCACAAATACAACAATGTCTTTTGTCAATTCGGCTTTAGTCCATGTCTGCTCATCAACTGGAACAGATGAATCAATCAAATACCAATATACCAAATACCTGAACAGCGCATCTCTTCAGTATTCGTGTTCTGAGGGCGCAATACTTAGTGCTGTAATAAACATTTACATAATATAAAGGAAACAAATAATGTTTTATTACGTACTTGTTTCAAAGGACTTTTTCAATTTGGCAAGATCTGAAGCAGACCCGGACACCCGGTAAACACCGACCTCTGCCATTCCCCGCCTCTCCACTTCCCGAACGCACGACGTCACTATGAACGGGATGTCTCGCTTCTGTCGCCTGTAAATTAATATAATAAACATATTTACTTATTTTTCAGAGTACTGTACACTCTCAGGAATTCGCCGCTCGATTATCCGACAACTACTATAATCCGCCGTTATTTTTACTAGTTAAAAGCACAAAATCAAGCTCTATAATTCGCCGGTATTCGATTGTCAAATTCAGTAGTCCGCCGCGTACAAGTATACAACGCAAGTGAGACGGGTTTATTTTGAAAACTTCTCCTTTGTAAAACGTACATTCATTGCGAAGAAAGTAATGTACCAGAGAGGGTAAGTGCCCAAGGACTGCTTCACAATTATTCTGTGCTCCAATGCAACCGGGACATACAAACTGAAGCTTTTGGAAGCCAGGAATCCTAAGCCATTCAAGAATATCTGCCTCATTCAACAACTGGTTGTGTCAAGTGATTTACTGTTTAATATTTTTTAGTTAATAAACTTAGTGTATAATTTAGTAAATACTTGATTTTGATTATAAATAAAACCGTAATTTTCTAGCACAAATTTATCAAAAAAAACTATTTTTGTGAAATACCTGTTTTAATTTTTACCATATTTTGTATGTATGCACTATTATAATCCGCCGCTTTCACTAATTGGACACTTGTCTTGTTTTTGGGGTGGCGGATTACTGAGAGAGTACTGTATACATTGTACAAACAAATTTAATAATGTTACGATGAGAAACCGTGGTCACTTGGCCTTGGGAGTATAATGAGCACTCCGGTGGAAATACACAATGAAAATAAATAAGTATGATTGACAAAGTTCAGTATACACTATATATATATACATAATTTGAAAACATCTCATGCATATACACAAGAAAAAATGATTATGCAGAAAAAAAATATGACACCCGACGGGACTTGAACCTGTATCTGCTGGATTCGCGCCAGTATGCTTTTCCAATTAAGCTGTAGACATCTTAAGTGTCAATTACATTGAGCTACTTTACGAGCTGTTTGTTGGCGAATTTACAATCTGCCTGTAAAGTCGCCCAGTGTAATCATCGAACAAGCTAACAAGCAGATTGTAAACACTCTACCGAGAAAAGTTGAAAGCCGGTCAACTTTACACGCTACACACCGGCGTGTGGGCCAACTGCGTCTGCGCAGTAGAGCGTGGTAGCAACCTCCCGGTAAAAAAAACGAACTACGTTCTGTCAAAGTAGTCGCTGGCTTGTGGCTTTATAGCGAAAGGAAAGTTTTGTGTGTCATTATCATAATCGCAGTAGCTGAATCGACCGTTATTAAATTCGCCAACAAACAGCTCGTAAAGTAGCTCAATGTAATTGACGCCTTAATGAACTACGATGATTTTAACTAATAGTCGGTACATGAAATGCTTATCGAATTGCGTTATAATGTTGGCTCTCGGTTTTAGTATATTAAATTAAGGTAGGTATCAATTAATTCCTTAATTACTAAGCGACGTCGCGGATCACTTCATTATTTAGTTTTTATAACGTACTTAGACTTTAATAGCTAATAATTTAATAAACTATTTCTTTTATTCAACGAATAAGACACAAGGTTTGAGAATGTAACACTCTATATACTGAATATACATAAATTGAAAACATCTCATGCATAATATTATACACACTAGAAAAAATCATTCTGCGAAGAAATGCTACTTTGGCCTGTTACGACATTTTAAGTCCCGCATACTATCTCGCCGAACTAAAAGCACTCTTTACAAGACACTTGTAAAGCCAGTGCTCACCTACGCATCGGAAACCTGGACATTAACTCTGCGAAATGAACGAGGCCTGAACATCTTTGAAAGAAAAATTCTCCACCGTATCTATGGACCGATCAGGGACGGCACAAATTGGAGGAGAAGATATAATGCTGAGCTCTACGGACTGTACGAAGATTGCAGCGCAGTTCAATTAATTAAGATTGGGAGACTGCGATGGCTAGGTCATGTGCACCGTATGAATGATAATGAACCGGCAAAGAGAGTGATGTCCAGCAATCCAATAGGGCGTAGAAGAAGAGGCAGGCCAAAGATTCGCTGGTTGGATGGAGCTGCCAGTGACTGCCGTATTCTGGGGGTACCAAATTGGAAAGCGGCCACACTGGATAGGGACAGGTGGAGGGAGCTGTTGGAGGAGGCCAGGACCCACCCCGGGTTGTCGCGATGATGATGATGATGAGAAAAAATCATTTTGTAGAATTGTCAAGTGTTCAGTTTATAGAATGATACATTTTCAAATCTTGTCTCTTTTTCATTGAATAAAAATAGTTTATCCACTATTTATGTCAGATCTCCACAGCTTACCTCCACGCTTCGCCACTGCCATCTGGTGTCCACATGCTGTACCTAAGGGAACGGATAAAAAGCACTTTTACGACGCGTTACTTACTTGCAAACCTGTTGAATCTTAGCACCGAATAGAGCTCCTGGTTTGGCGGTTGGAACTCTCCTAAGCGTCACCTCGGAGGGAACGAATCGTATCCACATGGTGAGGGCCGAGCTGCCCATGGTCAGGTTCCTGTGGCACTGCTGGTCTCCCAGCCATTGCCGACTCAGCTACAAATTAAAACAAATTAAAACAAAATAAATACGATATATTTTAGTACAATATTTAATGAGGTAATTATGATTGTGATAATTCTAGAGTCATTGCAGGTGCCATTCCTCTAGAATTATCACAGGGTATTTGATATTCGATTATTTATATCACATCTTTAATAGACATAGTGATACATATGAAAACAACATATAAAATGCAACAATGAACAACAATGCAAACGTGCCAGTCGCGTTGTCAGCACTAAATGAGTTATATTAACTAGCGATTACACGCAACTTATTTCTAAGTAGACATTTTACTAAGCTCACATGATCATCAAGTTAGATGTAGGCCCTCTACCTGAAGTGCACCTTACCTCACCTCACCACTCCACCAATGCTATCTGACCAATTTACCAACTCATCGATCGAACATCACGATTCACGATGAATTGTTACAAGTGTATTATTTTCGAGAAGTTTTATCTTGTAGCTTCGGAATCTTGAGATATCTAGATGAAACTACTAAATTCTATAAGCTGTGCAGGTTTCATTAATATTGGTCCAGTAGTTTTTGATCAATAACAGAACATCAAGAAAATATAAAAAAAAATTTCAGGTAGTCAACTCCAAAAAATGTTTTTTTTTTTATGCTAGATTACTTTCTAAAAAGTACTTGACATTAGGTGATTTTCAGAACTCACTAAATTCAACATCAAATCGCTTAAAAAACCTACTAAATATGGGACTAATTTTCAATAGCTAGTGGATTTTCAAACAGCGTCGGCTCTATATTACGACCGTACACCCTGGATAAACGTCAGATTTCTTTCATCAATACTTGAAAGCATCTAAGCGAGATTTTTTGGGCATAGACAATCATCGAAAAAACCGCTATTATATGGCGAAAATGCTATTATAAGCGTAGACAATAAGTACAAATATAAAAATCATTTACAATGTAAGTATAAAATTCAAACATTTTAAATTAATAAAATTCGCCGTTTTCAAAAATCAGTAGGTATAGCATAACAGAGTTCGCCAATGCATTCCATAAAATTTAAATAATTATAAAGTAACCTAAAACATTCGTGCACACACCAAAGCGAATTATTCGCAGCGAATAATCGCCAATCAAGCTCGTATTGGCTTACGGGAAAGAGCACGCGACGTTCAGATTTCGGAAGGGAATTAAGTTATTTTGTTACAAAGTTCAATATGGAGCGCTGCGATTGTTTGACGTTTCGGTATCGAGCATTCAAATAATATATCAATAATTTTATATTATCATTGATACAATTATTTGTCTCCGACACTGCCATCCATTCGCATTTACCACGTCAAAATAACCCGAAAAAAGCACCCGCATCGATATGGAAGGTCCGGTCAAAAGAGTCTCAAAAAATAGCCAAATATATGACAAATTGATGGCTTTCATTGTATCTTTTGATCCCCTGCGTGAATATATGTTACGTTTGTTCATTAACAACAGGTAAGTAGGGAGCATTACAGCGGCATTGGCTTTTTTTGAGACTCTTTTGACCGGACCTTCCGTACCGATGGCGGGCGCTTTTTTCGTGATATTTTGACGGGGTACTTGGTGAATATTCGCGTTGGTTTGTGCGAGCCTTAAACCTTCATATAAAAACGCTCTAAATAGGTAAGTAGGTGTGCGAAAATAAGGAACATTTTTCAAAATAACGTTATAGATAACAATATTTTATATATAAAATTGGGCCGTGTTAGCTAAACGACATTGTTATAATTTCAGATAATTCCGACTCAAATTTGATCAATAAAATAAGAAATACGAGTGATAATGGCTTGGATGGCTTGTATTTACTCTTTGATTAGTGATTGTTCTTATAACATTGTAATATTTATAGCCATTTGGGTCATAAATTCCTATTCTAATCAGAATTGGTTTATTCTTCTCAGATGTATACATTGCTTCATTATTTATCAACATTTGTTTCGATATGAATGTCGCGCACCGACATTGAAACAAAATAATGTTAAAATTTATTTTTTACATTGCTTATGTACCTTTTTCTACTCTAAATGGGCCCCGCGGGAGATTAATATTCACGTTATATTGGATCGCTATTTTCATGATAATCACATATTGCTTTGTATTCAAACAGTTGAGATGTATAATTTATCATATTTAAATGCACGTGATTTAACGAAACATTCATATACCTATACACATATTGTATCAAAATGTCAGTGGTAGCAATCGGTGATTGCCAGCTGTTTTGCTAGACCTAGCAGCCTGAGGTGGTATCATACAACATTCTGAAGGCCAGACTCCAGACTAAACTACACGGATGACCTCAAATTTGTATTGGCAGTGACAAGGGAAATCTATGGCGTCATCTATGCATTCTTCACAATAATTGTATTAAAATCCAACACCATGTCATTAGGATGCCAAGCTGTCCTAACAAGACCCAGCGAGACAGACTGGCGAGAGCCAGCTGGCTCAGCTAGTATTGGTTTGAATCTCATTGCACAAAAGCCTTTTCTAGAAGAATTAATTGACCATATTCTATGCTTGCCTCAAATATTTTCCATGCTATTGGGGATAAGAAAACCAATCGTGGACAATAACTCACTTTGAGAGTGCATTTCCCTCTGAGCTGTGGCCTGACACCGCCTGAATCTTCATAGAGCAGCACCCGCACATTCTGCGAGCCTTCCAACTCGATCACGAACGTCTCATTCCACTTGGGCTGGCAGGAGTGGCATACCAGCCGACTCTTCGCCTTGCGGAAGTAGTGGCCATACGAGTCCACCTCCACGCACACGTACATGTCTGAAAGAGAAAAAAAATAGTGGATGTAGAAGTGAAACTTATGAATCAGATCATGGCATTTTCTAGTTTATTGTGTATTCGGTATTGGTAATTCATCTGTTGAAATGTCATGACTAGTGTATAGCTCAAAATTACCTATTAAAGTATAACGTCTCGTCAATGGTAGAATTGGAGAAATAACAGATAGAGGTTTACGGTTGATGATTGTAAAATAACATGCACGCCATTAGTTTACATGTGTACCTAGATGAAGTCGGATTATCACCCAGAGAGAATGGGGACTTGCGATTATAATATGAGATATATACAATAACAGAACAATCATTACCGGAAGGTGCCTCCAGCGGCCTCATGAGTTCGCCGATGTTCAGATGCAGATCTCCCAAGAGAAGACTTTCGTCTCGACCCGACCGCATCAGGTACGATCCCATGTCCGTGTTTAGGTACGATCGGCACGCTGTCACCCACGCTTGAAGCTCGAGGATGGATGGAGGAGCACCCGCAGGGGCAGGGGGCGACGATGTGGTCTGATAATAAAATAACGAACATTATTTATAAGACTTAACCTGATGTTTCCTGTTTTATTTAAGAGGGTACACACGTGAAACACAAAAATTTTCAAGTTTTCGAGACACTTGTTTTCATCACAAACATCATATGAATAAAACAATACAATATATTATTATGTAATATTATATGAGTCTTTTGAAAGATAGATATGTTTATGTGAATATAAAGTATGCTTTCATATGATTTATATGACTAAATATTGTGCATGTGAAAAAAATAAATAGTGTGTAGAGTGCCTTGTGAAATTAAGTGTGCCTTGTATTTGATCAAAGCCAATTTACTATGTGTGCGTTACTAAAGATATTAACCGTAACGTGAAACTCTTAATACCTGAAGAGCATGGATAGAATCGATCCACTGCGTCCTCTCAAAGTCAGAGCTGAGGAAGAAGGTCTGGGCTCTCTGATTGGATTTAGAGCCCACGCGGAACACCAGGTTGGGAGAGGCCAGCACCAGCTGGGCCTCAAGATCTGCTAACTTCTTGCGGTGCTTGTCTGCCAGCCGTGTGCCACCACCTATGCGCATTTTCTGTAAATATTAAGAAAATACATTTGAGATACTAAGCCAATCTCACTATATGCTATTACCAAGTCTCTATAGCAGGGATTCCCAACTATGCATGTATAAGGCAACCATGATGTGTATTCATTTTACAGAATATACACCATAATTTTTATATTTTAAAATTATTTTTTTGTGTATTATTTATTACCTATGTCCAACTATAAATTATCTGTACAAAGTTGGGAACATACCGACATTGCACCTCCAAAACTGGCAATGTGTTTTTTGCAAAACTATACAAGTAAACAGTAAATTGTGAATTTTAATAACTGTATTCTAGAACATAATGGAAGTAATTTTTTGAAGGCGCAAGGATGACATGTAGAGTAGTAAGTTTGTTAAAATTCCACGAGGTTAGTCATTTATTTCATTTATACATAAACATAGGAATCATCTAAGTGTTTACCTTATCATCTATGTGTTTTTCTTCGAGCAGAATCTGATCTCTGACGGTGCAGGCTTGCGATTTCAGCGACACTATGTTTGCGGGAGAAGTTTCCTTCGGCTCAACAGCTGACTCGTCATACACAATTATTTCCGGCAGTGGAATGTACCACTTCAGTTCAAATGTGAATTTCTCTCTGCCAGATGCCTGGAGTGACATAATTCAATTATTAGTTGTTAATTATTGGATATTTGGATATCTTTGAGAGGAGACTATTGAAAAGAATCTTTAGACCTATTCAAGAAAATGCCATTTAGATGTCAAGGTATAAAGAAGAGCAGTACACACTTTATGAGGATGAAAAGATCACATGGCATATAAAAATGCAGAGACTGTGTCGGATCGGCCGCATACATAGAATGACGGAGAAGATACAGCAAGGCTGGCTGTGTATGCAACCCCCGATGGCAAGCTAAGACCTGGGCACCGGAAACTGAGATGGCTGGACAGCAGTGACGAAGGGTGGAGGTAGGCTGTTCAGATCCGCCATAATATTGCACACTAAATTTGTCAGTCATACATACTTGTTTTCATTGAAATAAGACTACATTTTACAGATGGTGTTGGTTAGTTTTTTAAATTCAATTAAACCCTGCGAAAACCAAGCCCTAATAGATAATAGTAAAAAAATACTCATATCTATAAAATTTCTAAAATTATGCAATTAAATCTTACATAAATTTGGATATTTTATAGATAGAATAATAATTTTTATCTATTATAGTTTGGTTTAGACATAGCAAGAATTAAAAAAATGAACCAGCAATATGTGTAATACGTACCTATTCTTAATCTGACGAAAACAAATAAGTAAGAATGAAAAAATGTGTACAATTTTGTCATATCGCCTAAAATATACCAACACTATTAAAGTTTGGTTGAGATAGGGTTTAATTGATTTTTAGAATCCAACCAATACCATCTGTAAATTGTAGTCTTATTTCAATAAAAACATATACATTTGACTGAAAAAGGTTAATGTGCACTATTTATGGCGGATCTTAACAGCCTACCTCCACCCTTCGCCACTGCTGGACAGCGCCACAGGCAATCTAAGAGTGTCAAAGCAACTGGAGAGTATCGGTGCTGGAGAACGTTTTTGAAACACGCCAACACCCGCTATGGATTTTAGTGCCATAAATGATGAATAATTATTGGAGATTTAAGAATGTGATTTTTTTAACTGAATGTGACTTGAACTTGTCCGGATACGATGGTTTTAATTCGGTTGTTGGTGTATATGTATTTGAAATAATTACCTTATACTTGGCGCAGGCGATAACATCATTGAATAAAAATAGATGCCTAAGTTTTCTGTGGCCATCTGCCAACTCCACTATGAAGGAGTTCCTCACCAGTCTTCGTTGTGCTCTATCGGCAGCCTGGAATCAAGGTTTAACAATACTATGAGGTAATGCAGAAATTGAAGTTTAACTAAAGAATTTGGATTCTAGATAGAAGCAATCTTATACGCATTCCGCATTAGAAATTTATTTGTACAGGCGGTTCTCGACTTACATACATAATTGGTTCCTGAAAATGTGTATGAATGTTGAATGTACGAAAGTCTATTATAAAATATTTTGGACAATGAGGACTGGCAGCTTCTCCAGTGAATTTAAAATTATGTAAAGAATACCTCAGTTTAAATTTGTCAAAGCAGCCTTCACTTGCTTGAAATTCCTTGTTAGAATCTTCCAATATGCACAATGAATAATTAAAAAACTCAGAGGGTCACCTTTTTGATGATTATCATCAATTATTCATGATGGCAAAGATCTCTCCATTTCATCCACCACTATGCCATGTCTTTTGGAAACAATCTTTGAAGATGTATTTCCACTGTAGATACAAACGGCCGATTGAAGCAAAAGATTCGCTGCTTTCAGAACACCTAATTATTTCCATTTTTGTCTCGATCATATGAAGAGAGTCGTTAATTTCTTTTTGTCAGTATCAATACTGCAGTTTCTCTGTTTCTCACTCATGTTTATAAATTTATAAGGGTGAGATATTTCAGGGAGCGACTGCATGGAAGCGTACGGTGTTTGTAGTATCGACAAAAATCTAATTTTTAAGAAATGTACGAAATAGCAAATTGTACGAAAGTAGATCGTACAAAAGTTGAGGACCGCTTGTACGTGTGATCGTATCGATGACAAGTTCATTGTGCATTTAAAATTATTTCAGTCCAAGTATTACATGGTAAAGATATGCATGCTTACAGGGAACATTGATTTGGTTTGTATAATGTTGAACTCATCCAAGAAGTGCTGCGTCATATTGAGGGCGTCCGTTAGCATCGTGTGATCTGGATGAGACAGCGGAGTATACTTCAGGAGATCCTGAAAAAGGCACATAGGTAAGAACACATGAAAATCTACCATGCCATCCTTACAAAAACGTGAGAGAAAAAACTTATTGCAAAAAAACTATTTGAATTTATTTATTTTTAATGTGTTATGGACTTCACAAATTATTGAATTTAAGACGATCACAACAAGATCTTTGAGGAAACGTATAGGAGAGACAAAAAGTACCTAAAAATTAATAGAAACACAATAAATGGTTTGCCGAGTGATTTAGCCCATATTTTGGACATTCGTTTAAAGTGTGAGCCTTGACATTATACTAGGTGACGATTAGTTCCTAAGGATATAAGTCACAGGATATATTTTTTTTAATAATCCCACGTAACCTCAGTTTAATGAGCTGACACGCCTTCACAATGATGGATTAATATGCTTCGGCAACTATTTTCTTCAGACGATAATAAAATTTTAACTTCTGCATACTGCTCTTCCCTTATCACAGATGTTACACATGTAATTGAAAAGGGATATGATTCTATGATTTGAGAAACAGGTGAGTATACATATTGGTTTTTTTTTTACACCGCGAAATAAAAAAAAATTGAAAACCACTGCCATATTCAGAGAATTTAGTGTAATATATCAATTTCAGAATGGTTTCCTGAATATAGCGTCGCTTACTTATCCAGGTGAGACAGACCAACCTTAATTCGAATTCTCATTTATATAAAACACACAAGGCCACGATGGACGAGTGGTAACACGTCCGCTTTGAAGTCATGGGTCTCGGGTTCAAGTCCTGTCCCCCCAAATTCAATATTTGTTTGGCCACATAGTATGCACCCAATAGGTTGTGCAAGGCATGTGGTTAATATCGATATCTCGTAAAAAAATGTGTGTTTGAATGTCAGTATTTTGTCACGCATAACTTATCTGTACATAACCCAATCATCTAAAGTAGTCCAATTTTATAATGATGATCATTCAAAACTGTTTCATAATATCAGAAAAGACCAGAATGTACGAAGACAGCGTAAAATCTTCCGACACTCGATTATGGTAATGGTCATATATATATTATCATTTGAACATGATAATGGTGATATCTTACACCAAATATAATCCATAACTTACATGTAAAACCAGGGCATTCTTCTGCACCCTGGCGACAGGTTTATGCAGTAAGTCTTCCAAGCTCATGGGGTTGCCGCGGCAAGTGATGTTCCGGGAAATTTCTCCGAACACGGCCGAGCCTGCGCAGCATTTCCTGACAGCGTCTGTTGCGCGCCCATAATTGTGGAGGAACGCGCCATACACGTTTATATTTTCAGCCTGCAAAAATTAACAATCATGTTAAATGGTTAGATTTCATTTTCTTCTTCATCGCGCCAGTGGCATAAATCTAATATAGGCATCTAATAATACCCTCTGTGGGTAAATAAGCGGGGGATTTTTAGTACCATAGATGGCCACTATAACATGTCAGCAACAATATAGGTTGGTCTATAGCCTCACTCAATTGAATAAATAAACCAACTAACCATAGTCTTGAAGTGGATTCCAACGGACAGTGGTTCTTCGCAGGCCTTAACTCCAGCATGCAGACCTTCGAGGAAGCTCTTATGCAGGTTGTGCAGCTCTGATATCTTGTAAAAGATGGTGTGGAACTCGTCTTCCGTTATTACCGGCTGCGATGAGTTCAGGGTGGACTTTATGGCATTCATATACTGGAAAGAAATATTTATTTAATTGTTAGCGATGGTGGCTAGATTTGTAAAACACTATACATACTAGAGATCAAAACAATTCTAACTTAATCCTTGTATCAGTGGCGAACGGTGGAGGTAGGCTTTTTAGATACGACATAAAAAGTGCACAGTAAACTTTGTCAGTCATTCTCATTTGTTTTCATTGAACTAAGAATACAAATCGTAGATGATGGTGGTTCATCATCATTTATAGCACTACAACCCTTTCGGATCCTGACCTCCTTCAAAAACTTCTTCCATTCTGGACGTTCCAGCGCTGACACTCTCCAGTTGCTTTGACCAAGCATTCTTAAATCTCCTGTAGAGCAGTCCAACCGTCTCAAATTCGGCCGTCCAGGTCTTCTTTTGCCCTCGAGGATTGCGTACATAGCCCACCGGTATTCTATGCATGAGGCCGATCCAGTCTGCATTTTCATATGCCACGTGATCTTGAGATATTTTATAGATAGATGAATATTTTGTTATCTATTATGGCTTAGTTTACGCAGGATTTAATTGAATTTTAAAAACTAACTAACACAACTGCAATTTGTATTTTAATTCAATAAAAACAAATAAGCATGACTGATAAAGTTTGGTGGGCACGATTTGTGTCGGATCTCCAGAGCCTACCTCCACCCTTCGCCACTATCTTGTATATATTAAGTATTAACTAGAATCAGTTCACTATTTCTGAATTCCACAAGCCTTCATAAGAAAGATTCCCCGCAGCCTTTTAGCTATCATGAAATAATAAACGTTAATGGAGGCATTCTTTCCTCAAGGGTATTGATAAGTTTTGTAAATACGGTAGAGATTCAATATGCCTGAAGATCTGCGCGTGCATATCAAAGAGTATCTCGCGAGCCGAGATTTTTCGACCTTCCTTCTAGACAGCTTGGAGGGACATTGAACAAAGACAAACAACACGTAATTCATTCCTTGGAAACATGGATAATAGATTATAATGGAGTTCTAGATTGTAAACATCAGTGCAATCAAATTTAGCAGATTACAAGCTAATGATGATAGGCTGTTATGACTAAGCTGAACAAATCTGAAAGGGATTCAAAGAAACGTTTAAAACAAAGATGTGTTTAAATTCCAATAATACTATCAGTTGAAGATTCGTGGAAACATTAAAATTCAATTATATTTCGACAAGTGAGATAAAATTTCCATTTAGTCATGCATTTTGAAATATTAACAATGCATTACTTAAAATTTAGTCCAAGGAAAAATGCAAAGAAGATGTATTTTCATAAAGGGTTATTATTTTGTATTATATTTTAAATAAGATTTGCATGTCAATGATATTATGCTTATTTTATTGTTCATGAACACACAATTCAGGAGCTGACGGTTAAAGCAGTAAATGTGGCATAAACAGTGCATTAATACCAAAATGAAAACAGAGGCAAGGAACAGCATCCTGAGAAAGCTAAGCGGCAATACTTGGGGAGCTCAACCACATACACTCAGGGTCTCAGCCCTTGCACTATGCAGCTCGGTGGCCGAGTATGCATGTATGGCACAAGTCTGCGCACACGAGACATGTGGACACTGCGCTTAACAAAACCTGCCGGATCGTAACAGGGTGGTTAAAACCTACGCCTGTCACCAAAGTTCGCATGCTTTCAGGAATCGCCCCCCCCCTCCCCAATCCGACGCGAAACTGCAGCCTGAGTTGAAAAGGCGGCCCAAAAGAGGGACTCGCAAGAAGTCATGACCGTCTCTGACCGTCCCCACCCGAAGAATATAGACTATCCGCATGGGAGGCGAACCTAGCCTCTGAAGGTCTCGAAGATTGGGTAAAGCCAAAAGAGCATCTCCCAACCGAACCATGGTAGGGCGCACTCGAGAGAACATTGTGAAGTGGGAGTTCTCTGATGACCAAACCTGCGAATGCGGTGAAATCCAAAGCATGGAGCACCTTTTTTCATGCAAGGTTTGCTCAGTAAGCTGCAATTTCAACAAGATCCAACAAGCTGAGCAAAATGGTGTTGCCTTCGCCAACTTCTGGAACGACACATTGTAGCTATTGAAGACGCGACACGACGAAGAAGTGGCATAAACGTAGAAATGTTGAGAGTAGTTTTCACATCACCACTGCCATCATCATAATAATGCATCGGTAGGGCTTGCAAGATGTAATTGACACCACTAAGTTGATCTAAACAAGGCCCAGTTAATTTTCATAAAGTTGTATTTTGTCGCCTTTCATGAAAATCAGTCCACTGCGGGCCATCCTTCATAAATTATTTCGTTAAAGTATCGTATAAAAAATGTAACTAGGCCAAGTAATTTCTTTTGTTGTACAGTGTGAAGAAAACTATCTTGTAGATTTCATAAATCCTATTTTGGTAAGACATCAGATATTTATTTAATACACAAGTATTATAGGATATCTACCTTTGTGTACCTTCCTGTACCCATAACACATCCAATCATTCAATAATCAATTCACAAATACCTCCCAAATCATGTCCATATAATAGAAAAAAGTAAAACCTCCTAAATACCAGGAATTGTTGTCATTTTGTGTTCAGTTAAACATACTATTATTCTTCACAATTCATTCATTGGCATCAGAGCAATTTTGATAAAATCAGAATACAGCTGCCACTGTTGGCTGCATATTGAAAAAGTTACATTGAATTTATGAAATCAAATATATATATATGATAAAAAACTTAAAAAAAAATGTTTCAGCAGTCACCAACCTTTTCCATGACGTAGAGACACTCCACGTAGACAGTTTCGCTTTCAATGATGCTTGAGATGATGCATCGGTGCATCGTGAGTCTCTCGGCTTCCACATTGCTGCCGGATCCATCCTGTACAAAAGAAAAAAAATGTTTATATACCTACTCAACAATAATGTGATTCAGTGGTGTATTCGAAATGTGCGTTGCAGGCAGTTTGAAAAAAAAACAATCTTAATCCAGTGCGCTGATACAAGATGAAATGATAAAATTCGTATGATTTCTTTTCTTCAAGTGATAATAAAGGGTTTATGAAGGAACCTCCATAGTCATTCAGTCACAGGGCAGCCACTGAAGAAAATAAGTGGACAATGTCAACATGGACGCAGAAGGGATGAGTGTGACTGACTAAAGAGAAGACAAAGCTCGGGATAGAGCTTCCTGGAGGACAGTTGATTTGTGGCGCCAACTTAAGAAGCTTGAAGAAAAATAAAGCAAAGTGTAATCTGCTCTTTCCTTATCATTACTGTTGTTTATTACCAATTGTAATTAAATTTGTTCTTTATTTTAGAGCGATGTGTCTATTAGATATATTTTTTTTCAAAAACTCATATTTTTGTCCTTTATTAAAAAAAACATTTCTGTTTTATTTTTATTAAAATTAAAAAAAAAACGAAAAATAATAGGTACCTAGTAAAAAAAAAACTCGGCGCTTGGTGTCTCGCGGGGGGGGGGGGGGGGGCTTTGCCCTCCTGGGCCCCTCAAATAATGGTTACTTAAACCCTGATGGCTAAAATTATTAAACATGAAACATGCTTTGCCTACTGATTTTATGAATGCTGGTTGTCCAAATTCGAAAGAAAATTTATTTCTCAAAGTAACCGAATCCATAGGATTCAAACAATTTTACTTTTCTAAAAATTATGTAATTACAATAATAAACCTAAAGAAGTAATAATAACAAACGAACAATACGTCGCATGGAATGTAGGCTACTAAACGTAAAATGAAAATAATCAGCGCGCGTAAGTAATCGGGGCGGGGTGCGGGCGGTGGGCGGGCTGCGCATCTATAGTTATTCTACTTCTATTTTTCGTAACGCTTTTGCGTCGGAGATCATGAGTAAAACATGTTCCATGTTAAAAATACTATGCATAGATTGAGACAGAAAACTTTCGATTAGCAGCTTGGAAAGGCTTTAAAAAAATATCTCTAATCTAATTACTAGTAGTAAGTGTTACATTTTCAGGGTGCCGTGAAACGAAGAAAGCCGCTGCTAAAAGCATTATGCAAGAGTGAGTTCAGGCAGTCACACATGCACGGCGTAATATGTTTAAGTCCTGACGTATGCATGGCAACATCGACTTTTCTTCTTCTAAAATACATCCTAAAATTAAAAGCAGCACATCGTGACATGCATACCTATGTGCTCTAGTACCTTTCAGACGGTGGGATAAGACATTATGAAGAAGTGTCTATGTCCACTCCTTACGTAAAATATTATGGATAAAACGCGGCGCCTCCAGAACCCTTCGCTCGTAAAACGACTGGCGAACCCTACTAAGCTGTGACATTATCCCCTTTACTGAATGCATTAGTTATTTACATCTTTTATTGTACCTACCTATTAAATTGCTATATAAACAATAATTAACTGTATCCGTATCAGTGCGTATTTGCCCTTGGTGAGTACCCATAGTGCCTGAAGATGCCGAACGGCGAAACTCGGGTCGCAAAAAATTACTCAAATGAAATTGTACAAAACTCAAATCAATTAGAATTTAAATATTCAAATTCCAGCAAGTACCTACCCTCGGTCGATATTATTAATTGTCCTGAAATTGAATTTACGATAGAAATACGTGACACCGAAGAGCTATGTACCAAGAGTACCAATGAGGGATTTCATCAAAGAGTGGATCAACTTCCCTCCCACTGATGATAATAACCAGGGTCTCGCGCCCCAAGTGACTTCGGGTGCCACAAATAAAATAAACAAAAAATATATGTAAAAAAACTATACATTAAAGTTGCTTTTTTACAGCCATCGATGTTTGAATAAACTTTAAAAACGCGAGGCCTCTGTGCAGTAGAATTATAAAATTCTCGCAAAAATCGATTACGACGTGATTCTAATAAAGCTTAATTCTAATAAAATTCTAAAATTATTATTCTGTTACTGAAAAACTCAGGAGATCAAATTTAGAATAATTACGACTAATTTGTCGATAAATAGGGAACAAAAATATCACCTTGAGATTAGGGAAGTAATTTTAATATAATTAGGTATTATAAAAATGTCCTGTGAGTTGTTATGTAATCTGTATAAATAATTTGTTGAACAAGATTTTTAAATTAGTAAACTATTCATTCAGATCGGCAGTAGTAATTTGGTGAGGAGGGTGAAGGGGGGGCAACCGTTTTTGAGTGAAAAATAATATTCGTGACCCATATTATCCAGTGGTCCCGCGCAAATGCTTCAATAGGGCCTCGCATTTGCTGGGACCGGCCCCGATGACAGCGATGAAACGTTGAGCCCATCGAAAAACGTCAAGTGTTTTGCATGTTTTGTAATGGTTCATAATAATATTATGTTGCCAAAAGGAACTCGTAAACATGTAGTAAATACAGCATATATATATATCTATAAAATTGCGTGTTTTAACTCAATAGACGATAACAATACGTGCAAGCATTAAAATGTGTGACTGTCAAAGTAAAATGTACCAACGTGTTGTTATTCTCAAAAAAAATGATCATCAATTATCTACACCAGTGATTCCGAACCGTTTTTGTTAGGAATACCCCAGAATTAGTTTGTCAAACCTCGGGGAACATAATATTATTATATTAGGTTCGACAGCGGTTAAAAATATCACTTTACACAGCGCTCGAAATGGACCGGAAGTTACGATTTACGAAATGTCCGAAATTAAAAATTGCGTTCCGCTTTGTGAATAGTTAAAATCTAATTAAATGCATGTCGGACTCGTGGTTAAAAATAATATTTACGACGTGTCATAAACCCCGTTTTTAGCCTGCGGCGCAGACATTTGCATGCCACTAGTTTAAAGATTGTTAATCAATCTGACCGCCGCGGCCGGAGCCATGGGCCCCACATCTTGACGCGGTGTTATTTCAGGTAAAATTAAAGGGTGTTCAGGTTTTTTTTTTTAATAAATCCACTTGAATTATGGAGTTGTCGAATATCAATAACACAATAATCAAAAATCGCACCACACAACTAGATATTTTAAAATGTTAATATTCTGTAAGCAAAATAGACGAATTTTTTCCCATTAGAGCAAATTTGTCCCTGTCACGCCGGGCCCCACAGAGCTGTCAGTCCACCTTTTGTAGGGGCCATGGCCGGAGCTAGGTAGGTATATAACAGTTATTTGTATATAATATATTATCAAATTAGATAAATATATTAATACTTTCAGAAAATTATCGACCGGTTCGATTCGTATAATATTCCATTTCGAGCGCTGACTTTACGTATGGCTAACCTAACTGGTCACAAACAAACATTGTGTAGGACGTAGGTAGTGATGTCAGATCACGTCGTTCGATAGGTGAGCATTCCCACCAGTGGTTATAGTGCAAGCCAGGTGATAATCGCCATAATCGAATCGTACAATATCTGTGCAGCTCGAGAGCAGGAGATCAGTCTGCTGGATACCTTCCGAATTCTGCAACGAGTCGCATGCGTCCGACGCACGCTACGCAACGTGCCCAGACTATTCACGTGTCGGGAAACTTGTTTGCATACAGTTTGCTGTATCACACTTCACCGTGAAATGTCGTATCGGAAATATACGGCCGTATATTAAAGACGGTCCAACCGACATAAAATTCATGTCTAATTAAAACACGGTTCTTGTCGATTTACACTTTACAGGAAGCCAGCAGCAAACAAATTTTGGAAATAGCCGATATACTGGATTATTTGTTAAGTGAGATAAGTTTTTTTTTAGAATTATTAATAACCTTGTCCTTGCTTTTTCGTATAAGGTGGTCGTTAGTAATTTTGAACAGTCACAAACACCCAGGCTTTGAGAAAATCACATAAATATTGTGTCCTCACCGGGAATCGAACCCAGAACTCTCGGGTGGAAGGCCAGCGCCTTACGCACTGCACCACGATAGCCGCTAGGTTAGGTTAGGTTTTCATTCTTGAAATCATGAATTTTGCCAAAATCAGATATGAAAATTGAATTAATGTTCAGAATATTGAATCTAATAAAATTTGAAACCGTATAGTCATGGCCCCCACATCTTGGGCGGCCCCCTACTTATCGCTATGGTTAAAGGCAGTCTGACGGTCTCCAGTATTGTTTTTCAAATGGTGTTTGAGGTCAAATAAAATTCAGTGTAATTTAGCGATTTTTTAACACATCGAATTATGGAGTTGTCACGTCACAACAATCATATTTTAAAATGGTAATAATTCCGAAGCATAATAGCGACTTTTTTTGCTGTTAGAGAAAATTTAAGATGTGTATCTATCTCATTTATCTGGTTGACCCGTCACGCCGGCCCACCCTGAGCCCGGGTCCCTAGGCTAGAGCCCTGTCAGCCCCCCCCCCCCTTGTGGGGGCCATGCGTATAGTATATTATGGTCATCTCTTTCTGATAAGAAAGCTCACGGCGAGCTGTTCCTAGGTGAAATGTTTTGCGTACAATTTACATGTAACCGACTATTCAGACTGCAGCACAAAATATATCTATTAATATAGTAGTTAGTAGATAGTTTCGTAGAACCTTTGGTACGGGCTCGCACCTGGTTGGGAACAGCTGATATACACAAGCGACTCATGTCAAATTTGAGTCTTGCTTTTCCATTCTCATTAGCCAAGCCTAATGTCGTTATTAATTTAGCCTCACTTTACCAGAATTTACCTCGTGATAATAATACAATAATTGTTATTTTCACGCCGCAAAGCAGAGTCGTTATCACCGTACCCCCCTCGAATGCGCGCCTAATGGAATCGAAAACAGAAGATGTTTCACCAATAACTAATAGTAATTATGGTTTTAATTAAGATATTTTGGTACAAGTCTGTTTACGGGAAGCCAGGCGGGAACAGCGGCAATTTTACCACAGCCGATTTCGGCGAAATTCATGAATGATACATCGACATCATTGCCATATCAGAATTGGCACTGAAAAAGGCATTCACAGCACTAGAAGCCTCTGCCAAAAGAATGGGTTTACAAATAAACGAGGCAAAAACTAAATACATGCCTGTCTATGTCACACCACGAGAAGTCGTACCAAAGTTAGATATTGGTGCATACAAGTTTGATACGGTCGACAGTTTCATATACCTTAGATCTCTTGTAACTCGACATAATGATATTACAGAAGAAATCAACAAGAGAATCATGTTTGCGAATAAATGCTACTTTGGCCTGTTAAGACATTTTAAGTCCCGCATACTATCTCGCCGAACTAAAAGCACTCTTTACAAGACACTTGTAAAGCCAGTGCTCACCTACGCATCGGAAACCTGGACATTAACTCTGCGAAATGAACGAGCCCTGAACATCTTTGAAAGAAAAATTCTCCGCCGTACCTATATGGACCGATCAGGGATGGCACCAATTGGAGGAGATGATATAATGCTGAGCTCTACGGGCTGTACGAAGATTGCAGCGCAGTTCAATCAAGATTGGGAGACTGCGATGGCTAGGTCATGTGCACCGTATGAATGACAATGAACCGGCAAGGAGAGTGATGTCCAGCAATCCAATAGGACGTAGAAGAAGAGGGAGGCCTAAAATTCGCTGGTTGGATGGAGCTGCCAGTGACTGCCGTATTCTGGGGGTACCAAATTGGAAAGCGGCCACACTGGATAGGGACAGGTGGAGGGAGCTATTGGAGGAGGCCAGGACCCACACCGGGTTGTCGCGCCCCTGATGATGATGATCATGAATGATACCCTAACAAATAATCCAGTATATCGGCTATTTTCAAAAAAAAATTGCCGCTGACGTCAACTAAATAGACAAGAACCAATTATCAACTACCTACAGGCATCTTCGTTAATTACGACGATTTTAGCTAGTAGTTGTTACATGAAATGCTTATCGAATTGCGTTATAATGTTGGCTATCGGTTTTAGCATAGTAAGACTAACCGACGTAGCGGATCACTCCGTTATTTAGTTTTTACAACGTACTTAGACTTGCTAATATTTTTTTTGCATATGCATGAGATTTTATCAAATGATGTAAGTATATTCAACATATAGAATGTTACATTCTGAAATCTTGTGTCTTATTCGTTGAGTAAAAAAATGAATCAATTATTTATTCAAGAGTATATAAAATATACTCGAGTAGCACAATGTGGCATAACGCGTAAAGATCACAAAATAAACCAATGATAAGGAAGCAGACAAGAGTACGCGATGTGATAGAGGTCGTTAAGCAGATGAAATGGCAATGGACTCGGCGAGAGGACAAATTCCGTCATATTATAGTGATATCCAAAGGGCACTAACGGGCACCCGACGGGACTTGAACCTGAATCCGCTGAATTCATGCCAGTATGCGTTTCCAATTAACCTACGGGCATCTTTCTAAATTACGACGATTTAAACTAGTAGTTGTTACATGAAATGCGATGTTTTCAAATTATTTATCTATACTATAATTTGGAAAATATATTTGTTTGTACCGTCGTGTCGGTTTTTCTTTATACAATTCCACACGCGCAGTCGGATTTCGACAAAATTTGGACAGTGGACGGAGGTCGACGAGCCGGAGTGCGTGGTGGCGGTCTCGAATTTCATATTTAACCCGTTGCACCCCGGGGAGAGTTTTACGGTTTTTGCGGAAAACGCGGAATTTAATGCTGCAACCCCCATTTTTTTTAAATTGAAAATGTCGCTAGAATGTGTACATTTAAAAAATATTGGCGTTTATTTCAGCTCGATCAGAGGTCAAAATGGCAAATTTAAATGCAAATAATTGTAATATTAGAATCGCTAATCTGCAGGGAGCCAACCGAGCCGTGCTGCCACATTAGATCGGAATGCTTCACTCACGGACAATTGTATGTAGCGGCATCGAGATTGGGGAGTAGTAAAAAATCTATATATTTTGGCACCAAATGGAAAAGCCACAAATAACGTATATCGAAAAGCCCTGGAATAATGGATTGGATATTTATATTATATAGAAAAGCCTTAAAATAATAAATTGAATATGTACTACATTTACAAAAATATACTATATTATGTTAAAAATAAAAATGTCTAATATCATATTTTTTAACTTTTTTAAATTCAATCATTTGCACGTTAAATTTAGAATTTTTATTTTCAAATATTAAACCATTCCACTCTTAGGCAGCGCCGGGTGATAGGTACTTCTAGTATTCAATATATAGAAAATTATTCGAATTCAAATTAGAAATATATTCAAAAAGAAATAGTTTATTAAATTAATATGTAGACAAATTCACTATATTCGACCCCACATCTGTCGGTCAAATATTTCGACACAATTTTAGATTCACTGAAACAGTAATTTTCATAAATCGTTATTAAATTTGCACTACTGTCGTTATAAGTACGTATGCCTAATTCACGAAGTTGATGAATCTGGAATCCATGAAATTTTTACATTAAATATCACAACTAATATTATAACTATACGCGACCCTGATGGATGAAAATTCTAAAAATATTGGATAGGCCTACAGATTATTCGTTGAATCGCAAATTATGGAATTAAATTGTAATTATAGTGGAACAATTTAATCTTATATCTAGTATGTTTTTTTATTTATAAAAATAGAAACACTTCCGGTTTTAGTATTAATTCTGAGTTTACAGAGATTAATCAACAATAACAGAGAATACTTCAAACGGTACCTACACGAAAACAGATTAACAAGATAAGATGACTCGCTCGACCAAATAACCAGTTGCCAAAGGATTAGTTCATTTCAATTTCAATCCGCCAACTTGCAATAAATTAACTCTCCTCTCTCTACTAAATCAAACACACAAAAAACCTTCCAGAATTGCCATTAGGTATGTGTTTTAATACTAATATTTCATAAGGCTCCATAAACAAGTCATCATGTTTCAATTTCAATCCACCAACTTACAATAAATTAACTCTCCTCTCGCTACTGAATCAAATACACTAAAAACCGTCCAGAAATGCCATCATGTGTTTTAATCATGGCCCCCACAAGAGGGGGGGCTGACAGCGCTCTAGCCTAGGGGCCCGGGCTCAGGAAGGGCCCGGCGTGACGAGTCGACCGATAAGTGAGATAAACACACACCACAAACAGCTCTATGCTCTATGCTCTAATAATAAAAAAAGTCGCCTGCGGGCTATTTTAGTTCAATAATTATTAATAATTAAAATATTTGATTATACGATGCAATTTTTTAACTGTGTGCCGATACTCGACAACTCCATAATTCAAATGGATGTACATATTAAAAGTACAAAAAATCGCTAAAAAAACAACTTAATTTTACCGAGTACACCATGGAAAACGCTACTGTAGCGCGTCACACTGCCTTTACCCTTAGCGATAGGTAGGAGGGCCCGCCAAACATCCTAGCCTGGGGGCCCGCTTATGGATGTGGGGGGCATAGTTTTAATACTAACATTAATTCATACGGCTACTCTTTGCTATAGTCTATACTCTATATTGTTGGCTGTACCGACCTTGTGTTTAACATTGGAATTAAAACTATTAATCTACAATACCTCTATGTGAAAGAATAAGATAATAACGGCATGTCAAATAACCATTTAATATTGAGTGACGAGCCAAGTGACACTGCATTCCTGTGTCAAAAAAAAAGTATTATTCACTTGGGCAGTTTCAAAAATAATGCATTCTGGCTTATCGGAATGTGTAGACGTCATGTCAAACCCCGGCTTAATGATCAGAAAACAAAATGTCTTTATCACCAAGCACCCTCAAAAGCGACTAAACAAATCTGAGATAACACAGAAAGAATGCGAGTTTGCGAAAATAAATTTCAGGCGTTATAAACATAGGATATAATATTACCAAAATACATGGTATTCATTCACTAAGGGTAGGTACTTGGTAGAATTAGAATTTTGATATCGTCATCACTCTGGGATTTCAAGGTTTTTCAAAGAAACATACACAAAAAAATCGTTTTCCATTTGGTCATGGATATATTTTTATCCAGGAAACAAAGGCGTGTTATTTTCATCGCTACTTACTTTCCTCTGGAGCGATCAATGAAAGGAGCGTATTTGGGGTAGTCTTCACTCTGCCCTGATAGAATCAGAGAACCGTGAGAGGTGGAGAGTCTTGGCCAGGGTGGTAACGATTTCCATCCATGAAAAGAGTGTAAGCCCGCTCGCACATTGAAAATCGTCTCGACCGGGATACGGCCATAAATCAAAACAGAGCGCAATGTTGCAATTATCGAGGGTTACGTCACGCGGTTAGCCGAAACGAATAAAAAAGCAGCTTTTGCACATGTGCCTATGCGACAGTTTGCCATTATAACTGTGCCCCATGTCGAGTAAAATTTGTTACTTGCGACACGAGCTGTTTTTTTCCAAACTAAATTGTTCTGTACCCATAAAATCACATTTGACATTGTAGGGGTCGTCGATGTGAGGGCCAATGGAGTTGTGACGAGGAGAGATGAGAAGTCGTTGTGATTATGAAGGGCGTGAGTTTATTTAAATTGCATAAGTACAGGTGTACAATTGTTACAATAATGTGAATCACAGCACAGAGCGATGTGCTTCGGTCGAAAACTTACAATCGAATGATTCTCTTTTTATCAATCATGACGTACTGATTATTATTTTATCAACTTATAATTATGTAATAGTTAGGCTATTAACTAACTAAGTGAGAACAGATATACAAAGATTATTGTCGCGGTCATTGATTTACAAAGTTAGCTATGACTCGATTTAGCTATGACTTGATACCTACATGGAAATGCCTATTAATTAAATTTGCATTATGTAATATCGCCATAACATATTCGACGTGTTGCAGTCGAGACGAGTTTAAATGTGCGACCCGGACAATACTTACTATTATTTTTTTTAATTTTGTGTTCTCCCAACAGCCGTCGAAATAATAATAAAAAATATCCCTAAGACGAAAGCGGGCCCCCATTTCAGACCTCTTTACCATTAATAACGGAGGGCGCCCAAGGTGGCGCAGTTATAAAACAGCATCATTGGACCCCCTTCGGTCAGTCTCGAATCAAACTCCGCAGGGACAAGTGCATCGTCAAGTAGCAATAAATTAATATACGACGATAACAGTTTGAGAGGAAAATAATGAAGTTTTTCCTAGTGTTGACGATCGCGGCGGCGATCGCGATGTGCGCCGCCAAGCCGCAGCAGCTGTCCGCTGGTGAGTTTTTCAATAAAATTAATAAGTAATATTAAATTAATAATATTATTGATAGACGCAAGTGTCCTTAGAATTTACTTAGTAACAGCTGATCGATTTACCTCAATTTATAAGTTAAACCGTTAAGGGTTGATTAAAATTATTCGTGAACATTACAATCTTTATCGTGCTACGTATTAAGCGTTAGTTATAAAGTTATAAGTCAATACCAACAACTTTTCAGTAGACCAATATACTGCAGTGGCGTGCGGTGACTTTTGTTTGTGGGGATGCCTTTCAGAATAAAATATATATACACATAAAAAATACAACTACCATAGTTAAGGTAGACTGTAAAAATCCGATATAAACACACTAAACTTTGTCAGTCACACGTATTTGCTTTTTTTTCAACTAAGTATACAAATTAGAGTGTATGGTTTTTTTCCGACCATGTCCGATCCTAATAGGCTCATATTATGGGCCTCCACAGAGTAGAGGTTTGTATTAACAGATTTTGTTTTTTACGAGAAATGGATGTCAGCCACTTGCTCAACCTATTAGGTCCATACCCTGACTCACACACAAATATGGTTAGTTTATAAAAATCAATTAAACCCTGCCTAAAGCAAACCATAATAGATATTAGGTAAAAAATATTATTCTCTATACATTATCTAAAATTACGCCATTAAAACATAATTTTATATATTCTTAAGAGAGAATATTTTTAATGGCTTGGTTTAGGCATGACAATGAAAACAAATAAGTATGACTGACAAAGTTTCGTGTGCACTATTTATGTCGAATCTCTACAGCCTACCTCCACCCTTCGAAAATGATTAACTACGCCCAACTACGGAAGGCCTATAGCGTGTGGTATTGCAATCTGGCAGTTCTGCCTATTATTCTAGCAATATTTACGTACGTACCTCATATTATTAATATAAAATCGTAGTTGACACTTTATCGATTATATTTGGGGATGCAGGTGCAATTCCGTTGGTCAGGCCATGTCTCAAGCAAGGGAATAAAAGGGCCGAGAGCCGTAGACTGCGGTAGTCCTTAATCCTCAGGCCTCCAGTGCGTACAGCATTGGGCTCTCACCCGTGAGCTCCGGGTTCAACCCAGTGAGGTCACAATATATTTATGTGGTTCAAAATAACCAACACCGTAAAGTAATTTTTTGACTTATCGATAGATATTCTTAGTACGTAACATGATACAAGGTTCCTTCTTTAAGCATCCTATTTAAAGCTCATACCAATTTCATTTTAGCGTAAACATAATTATAAATACGGATGATTGTGGTTGAAATGTTAACTCTACCAGCATTGTAATAAGGATGATTATTAAATATCCACGTTCATGCCTTTAGCCTACTATGCTAACGTGTTCACATAAATATTGAGGTTATATATGGGACGGTTGTTCTGAATCCCGATATGAAACAATTATAGTACCTATTCATCTAAGTTTCCACAGTGAATAATTTTAGGAGTAATATTAAGGAGTATTTTTTTTGTTTTATTCTACTAGCACATAAAAATATTACATTTATAGTGAAAAATGGATTTCGTTATATGTGATGGTCTTTCATTTATTACAAGTATACATCAGTGGCGAAGGGTGGAGGTAGGCTTTTAAGATCACACATAAATAGTGCATTTAATCTTTAATCATTGTCAGTCAAACGTATTTGTTTTCATTGAATTTTGTAGATAGTGTTCGTTAGTTTTTAAAATTCAATTAAAACCTGCCTAATCCAAACCATAGTAGATAATAGTAAAAAAATAATCATTTATATATAAAATATCTAAAACTATACTGTTAAACCATACACAAATTTAGATACTTTATAGATTATATAGATTTTTTATCGATTATGGTTTGGTTAGGCAGGGTTTAATGAATTTAAAAAAAAACTAATCAACACCATCTGCGTGTTTCGACCGTGTTTAGGAAAAAGGGCGTAACCCTCACAGAACAAATTTTACAGGAGGGGCAAAAAACGTTTTTTAATGATTTTGGTTCAATATTAAAAAAAAAAAAAAAAGGCCCATACATTGGGTGCATGATGATTGATGATTTCGTGTAATATCTTTTCGATCTAACAATAATTAAAGAAGTTATTACAAAACAATCATTAAAATTGAAGGTTAATGCTTTTTTCCTTAAATTAAAACTTAATTAAAGCTCAATTTAAACATGAATTTAGATAATAATTTTTCATTTGCGGCTTACTTCCTTTTTACAGAACGTGTATATAGTTGTATACATTGTTAATATCTAATAAAAGCACTTTTCGAAAAATTGAGGGTTACGCCCTTTTTCCTAACAGAGTCGATATATTCTTAATTCAACGAAAACAAATACGTATGTCTGATAAAGTGTGCACAATTTTTATTTGTGGTTTCACCATCTTCAAATTGTATTTTTAGTTCAATGAAAACAAATATGTATAACTAACAGAGTTTAGTATGCACTATATATATCAAATCTGAACAGTCTACCTCCACCCCTCGCCACTGGTATACATACTGTTAACATATTGTGCCAAATATGACTGCAACTTGTTGACAACAGTTTACTTACAAACATTCACGTAATAAACATGTAACTTGTACCATTAATGCAGTATCTACATCATTTTACGTAGAAAATCACGAAATAATGTAGAATTGATTACTGACAATCACCATTAGGTGGAGAAAATGTCTCCGGGCAGATCGATTGGAAAACTTGGGTAATTATTCTTGTCGAAAAGTGAATTATTTTTATCTCGCTTGGCTCATTTGAATACTAATAAACGAGAAGCATTATGGTATCAGCCACGTATCACGCATTATATTTTATAACAATCATATTTCATGAATCACAAACTAGTATTTCGATTATACCTACAATGTATGTACCCGAGAGTCAGTGCATTGTGTGCCGGAAAAAAAAACACTCACGAAAACGCAATTTAAAATATTATTTCACCCATTTGTTGTATGTAGTTTCAATTTCCGCAAAATCATATTATATTATATGACATATAACACACTAGCTCTGAGGTAAAGATTATTATTTAAGCAAGGTGATGGAAATCAGCTCTATTATGTATATCGATGGGTTAATGCAAAGATATCGTATGTTCAGTAGAAACCGAAATTGATTTATCATACATACTACACCCGACTGTATCATACATTTTTTTATGCAGTAAAATTATTGTATGCCCTAATGTGATACTTAGACATTTGAAAATATATTGTCACATTCAAATACATATTATTTACCAGTGGCGAAGGGTGGAGGTAGGCTATTTAGATCCGCCATAAATAGTGCACACTAAACTTTGTCAGTCACACGTAAGAATTGTTTTCATTGAAATAAGACTACAGTTTACAGATGGTGTTGGTTAGTTTTTAAAATTCAATTAAACCCTGCGAAAACCAAACCATAATAGATAATAGTAAAAAAAATACCTGTCAATCTATGGAATATCTAAAATTATACAAAATAACTTTGGATTGTTTATAGATAGAATAATATTTTTTATCTATTATAATTTGGTTTAGACATGGCTTAATGAATTAAAAAAAACAACTAACAATATGTGCAATATGTATTCTTAATCCAACGAAAACAAATAAATATGAATGAAAAAGATTTATGATTTGGTTGGTTTAGGCAGGGTTTAATTGATTTTTTAAAACTAACCAACACCATCTGTAAATTGTAGTCTCAGTTAAATAAAAACAAATACATATGACTAACAAAGTTTAATGTGCACTATTTATGGCGGATCTTAACAGCCTACCTCTACGCTTCGCTACTGGTATTTACTATGTTCATTTCGCATTCGATTTTCTCAAAACATACAACATCTATGGCAACACTAATTCATCGATATTGTTATAGAAATATTCGAATAAACATTTATAATACCACGAAGTGAGGCTAAAGTCTGTAAGAAGAGGCAAAAACATCATTCTGTCATTGAGGGCAGAAATGCCGTGCAATTTCGTAAAATGAAAATGTTGGAGTATGTCATGGATATAAGTCAGAAAAATCAGTAAATTCTACAGGAAAGATATCTGTGTCATTTATTGAATGGGGAAGAATAAGCACTTTCTCAATGATTAGGTACGAGTCAATTGCGAATTCCAATATAAAGTTTTACCAAATATAATATATACTATGGAAGTAATCATTAAATTAAATAATTTTAAATAATCATAGATAAGATATGGAACGAAATATTGTTAAAAAGACGTTTAAAACAATATCTACTCCTATATGGTGTAAAATATGTAAGTATTTAATCATTAAATGTTGATTCGCGTGGTAAGAAAAGATGGGGCATTATAATGACACAAATATTTAACGCCCACGATGGCCGCGCGGCTTAAGCGTCGGCCTATAACGTCGTAGGTTCCAGGATCGTTTTCTGGGTCTGACAAGTGCATATATTGTTTTTCAATTTCAATTTGTGTAAGAGTAGTACGGACATAATAGGTTGAGCAAGTGGCTAACATCCATTTCTCGTGAAAACAAAATTTGTTATACAAAACCTTCACTCTGTGGAGGCCCATATCGTCACTGTTCTGGCAGAAGACACTAATTCGAAAAAATGACATATTGAGATAGTTATACCAAAATGTTCCTTATTTCAAGTTTAACCGTCTGGAAACCTTCTTAATAAATAAACAGTCTTTATTTTAAAGTCATCCTTTTTACGATTACTTAATAAACTCACATGATAGACCATTTCAAACATTTTAACAACTTCAAAGTCAAATTTACTCAAAACTAGTATTCTCCAGTTAGTGTGTTCTGCCAGAACAGAGACGATAAATGATCGTATTAGGATCGGACATGGTAAAAAAAAATTATCCAAAAAAGTTTATTGATTGTTTGAGCTTAGATTCTTAACATACCTCCATTTAAATGTGTATTTTATTTGTACGGTGTCAAAAAATAGAAATATGAATCACCAAATAATGGTGAAGGAAATCAGTGTCAGAATTTCGTTTATGCCTATGTCACAATGGTTGCGTTTTGAATTTAACTAAAAAAAAACAAAATTGATCGTATGCATGATAAAACTATTGAGAAGCGCTGGACGATGACACAAGTGAAATCCAACATGGCTGGATTATACTATCATACTGTTTTCGCGAAAATTACTGTCAACAATATACCATTATAAGTCAGTCGCAGTTCGAATTATTTAGAATTAACCTTATTAATCACGGTATAAAAAATACTATATGATTGGGTACCAAATGGTAGGTACCACGAATCTCCATCAATTAGCGTACAACTGATGCTGGTGGATTTATAAAGCAAATACGCTTCTTCCGAAATACCGGTTTTAAAAATGAGACATTACCGATACATTCGGTTTAACAGGACTGTAAATTTTTTGTCGGGTTACGCGATGTCTGGCTTACTTCCATTAAAGTAAGTGTAAAAGTGCAATAAACTAATAAAACCTTAGATGGAATTATCAGTGGGGCACATAGACATCTAAGATCACTTCATAATACAATTTTATTGAAAGATCATTCAAAGAAGAAAGTGCCAATCATTCAACTACAAAGTATTTGTAAACATCAACATTTGTCTACCATATCTTACCTTTACCTATTTTTAAAGGTTTACATATTATAATAGATAATTTTTCAATGAAATATTAATGTTTTAAAGAGATTTTTATATGTTTATTTATTGGTAGATATATTTTATGAATACCGGTATTCTATAGGAAATACCGAAATACAGGTATTGGTATTTTCATTCGGTGTTGCAATCCCTATATAACAGGGATCGCGAACCAATGGCACGCGAGATAATTTTGCATGGCACGCGAATGATTCATTTTGAAGAGAAAAGAAATGACTACTATATATTATGTATATATAAAAATAATGACGACATAGGCATGTGTATTTTCTTCGGTTTTTCATATTATGTTTACCAATCGATGCGCAAACGGAAACGACGAACTGTTCAAGAATAATCATTACGTTTAATGTAAATTGTAAATAGTATACAATTGCATGGGTCGGTTCCTAGAATCGGGCAATTAAAAATAAAAATATTCAATCAACAAACCTTATGAAATTATTAATTATCGACATTCATTCAAATATAATAACTGCTTGTTATTTTGCCTCAAACATAATCTCTAAAAATGGAAAACCGTTCAGTGATGGAGAATATAATATGAAAGAAGAGCGGTTTAAATGCTTCCACGATCTCTTTGAGAATTTTGAAAACAAGGAGAAGATATTCAAATAATAAAAGTTTTGCTTTCGGCTAGAAATACGGTGAAAGATAGAATATCAAGAACTCAATTGTACTGTTTAAACTTTTATATTATATATTATAGAATTCATAAAAACTGTTTTTTTAGAAAACTATCAAAAACCTTTGTTTCGCCATTAAAAACTGCTTGACACGTCAGTCAAAAAATATTATTTGGGAAATTTTGGCACGCGTACGTAAAAAGGTTCGCCATTCCTGCTATATACAATAGGTATAAGCTTATACTAATTTTAGACAGTAATTTTGTAACATGGGGTCAATCGTATCAATAGACTGTATCGACTATTCGAATCGGTTCTGACTTGAATATTTTCCACCATATACATTCCTAGACGGAGCATATGGGCACCACAATCTGAGCTATGTATAAATTCTCGGTTTAACATGTATACCTAATCTTGGGTCAAACACTTTCCAGCGCTTCTCAACACCATTACTCATTTCATTATTCATCTGACTAACAATCCCATTCTAGATGTTAAGAAAGACGACGACAGTAAGGGCTTCGCGACGTCGCTCTGGGAGTGGTTAATATCCCCGTTCGTAGGCTGGGGATCCGTGGTGGAAGAACCGGACGAGACACCGACTGCTATACCGATAACCATCAACGACCCGGAACACCAGCCGCCCATAAACAACAACAAGACTTCCAGAATGGAAAAAGACCACGAGGAACCGAAAGTGACGGTCACATGCGACGAACAGAAGTGCACGACGGTGTACTGCATGCCAGGCGGAAACTGCACCAAGCAGACTTGCAGTATATACGACACCAATATGAAGGGGGAGTGCCAACAGTTTGCTCATCTTCAGATGTCGACGATAAAAGATGAGAAGGCGGATGGTAAAATAAGTACGGCTAGTATGGCAGCCGCTTTACACGCTGGCGTCACAGAAAAAGTTCTCGCAAATGATAATAATAAACAGGCATGTTTTATTTTATCCGTTATGTCTAGTCCAGACCACTGTACATGAACAATGTTTTCCATCCGCGACAGAATATAAAAATACATTCACATTTGTATCAGAACATATTAAATGTTCGTAAAAAGTTTCTATATGTACCTACAACGTTTATTTAATCGCTCATGACATGTATATCGGCCTGGACTATGTATAATATTATATTATTCTCCACAACTTCTTGGTCTCGTCTACGAGATACATATTATTCTATTATAAAGATGAGAATATACTGAGATTGGGAAATAATAGTGAAATGACGAGAAATCAAGTGTTATCATAGAATGTACGATTAAAATCGATTCATTATACTTTTTTTAAATTTTCCATAAAACGAGCCATTTTATAGTATTTCCAAGAGATTTGTTCCAATATCTGTTTTGACATACATGACGATTTAAAAAAATACATCAGTAGATACCTACATATTCAAAATACGTAAGAATTGATACTAATATAATTTAAATACATAATCTGGCTAAAAAGGTAATAAGTATTTTCTTTAAACTTTTTGCATTTGTCATTGATACCTAGATACCTACTAGAATCTATTTTAATTTAATTTATTTGCAATCAAAATTAGTATATTTTTATTTTAAAAGTTATGTAATAGTACCACTGAATTTTGGCGTGAAACTTTGTACACGGTTTATACACTAGAGATGGTCATGGTCTCTCAGTTCTAGGCCGCGGTTGACTCCCAGCATGTTCAATGTGGAGAAATGAACTATTTTCCGACTTCACATATAATTCCAATGGCTATATTTTGAGAGTTATTTATAGCTTAGAAACCATCATCAGAACATTCTGTCCGAAATCAGTGACTCTATCTATAATAGTATTCCCAACAAGTAACAAAAAATGTTTATTAAGTATAATCATTTCTTTCTTCTTTCAATTTTTAAATAATAATATAGTATTTTAAACATGAAATAATTGTGTATAATACATGTTTCATGCTCTTAGATGATCATTGTCAAGTGAGTTCTTTCTTTTTTACTTTCAACAATGACGCTACTAACCGAATAATGCTTCCATTCACAGTGCAGTAGTTTGCTTTGCTATCATATTATCACCTAACGCTTTTCACCAACATTTCACATTACTGTAGTACCTAGTCTACTCATAAAACATGAGATCACGTGAATAAAAATAAATGTTTATTTTTCGAGTTCAATTTCAATTTGTATGCGTACATTATAAGTTACAAGCAAATAATGGTTTGAAACCAACGAATAAAAAAGAAAGGAAGGAACATACTGATACATTGCAGTATAAAAACAGGCAACCAAATTCACCATTTTGGAAAGCGATGATTTTGCGTAAAAACAAATATCACGTGGTCTGTACGTGTGCGTAAACCTCTTATGTGTTTGTAATTTTGTGTATCACGCAATGTCGGCCATATTTGCCGGCCTTTCTGATTGCCGTGATTTGTACATAAATTATGCTCATTCCTTCTTTATTTTAATTCATAGTATGAAACAAACTTTTATTCATTAATTCTACAATATTTGAGTTTGAGTAATACAGGTGTTTCGGGCTATAAACCCATCCTCGAAGTGGTCTATGACAACTAACTATAAAGATTAAAACAACAAACGTTCATACTCAGATAGTCATGTTAGAATAAGAGGGTGTATTATTTTAATATCTACTCTCCTTCTCCTTCACAACAGTGGCATAATCATGATAATTTGTTTAATATATTATAAGACTTATTTTTATTCTCATGACGATTTCGGGCTATGGGTAGTTTTTCATATTGGTAAATTAGTTTTAGTTAAATAGAACCATAAAATATGTTAATGTACCATCGTTATTTAAATAGATGAACAATCACATAAAATTGAAAATGACAATGCAAGTGAGTAACGAAACGAAGAGCTTCAACAATGTGCTGCCATTTTTTTTTCAACAGAGAATATTAAATTTCTAATTGATTTGACATTCAGTACTATTCCATATTATAATATGTAGGTCCAATTTCGTATTTATTATATAATTACCCATTTATAAAAATACTGAATTTAGTAAAATGGATATAATCTATATAAAAAAAATTCAACACTAAATATTCCAATAACTGGGCAGTTCTGTACTTATGAATGATGTCATTTTTATTATTTAGTACTAGTGGGACCCTGTCCCTCTGTTTTAAGTAACCGGGGTATACGGAAAGTAGCGGAAAGGGCTTTTTAAGCAGAACAGAAAAATATTGAAGATTTTAGCTTTTCCTCTCTATAATATTATAGAGTAAATTTTAATATAAAACAGTACTTTGTGCAATTCAATAATTAATACATACCCTGTCAAGATCTCTTAATATGTTAATTACCAATATAAACGATAAGTAGGCAACTATATTTTCTAACATTCGTATATTTACCATAACGCACCGTGAGAGTAAAACCAAGACATGTGCAAAAGACATATTTCGGAGATATTAGGGTTTGAAGTCTTCATTTTGTCAGGACAAATAGAGTTTCTAAAATAAAACCATAATATTTGGTTTATATCTACATTATATTGTCATGTTATTTCAGTTACTTCACTTTTACATTATCAAGTTCATGACTTTTGCAGTTGTTTCACATTTAATCTCGAAATTGAAAAATTTGCACATGTCTTGGTTTCAAACTCACGGTGCGATAAGTGAATGCAACAAGTGCTTGATGATGCCGAAAAGCGAAACCTGTCTAAAACTTATAAATCTTAAATCAATTCAAATTCTATCAAGTATATTCTATTAGCATGAATATTCTATTTATTTGACCTATTTTGACCACTTTTTATTGTATGGTAGTCGCTAAAAAGAATGAATGGAGAAATTACAATGTACAATTGTATGATTTGCAGGACAAGTCACCTCCCCTGTAAACTACCGGACGGAAGCGGAGAAGCTATTGCGCGACCTGGACTTCCCGGCGCCTAACTTCTTCAACATACTAGGTAGCTACCTCACTGGTTTAACGAAAAATATCTACAATACCCTCAAGTCCGATTGCTTTGGCAACCGCTGCACCTATACCACGTGCTCACCCGACGGCATTTGCAGCACTCGCATGTGCGTCGTCGATTTCATGCGACGCATCCAGGACTGCTATGATGTCCCACCGCTCGTCCCGGAACCCCTCATCCCCCTGGGCCTCTCCCCCTTGGCCATCATCCCGGACATTCCTCTGATTCCGCTGCGGCCGATGGCGATCAGACCTCCGCTAGACTCGGTGCAAACGCTTCCGTTGAACCTACCAAGCCTGCCAATTAATGTTCATGAAATTCCGACAGACGGGAAGCCGGACGTCCAGCATTCGTCGTCCAGCGTTTTCCACTCCGAATCGCACGGCCCTGAATACGCGGTCACCCAAACGAGGTTCTCGACGGAAGACAACGAGGGGACCAAAACCAGGGCGAGTGCCATCACTTGCAAGGACGGCTCGTGTATCCACAGGGACTGCGTCGACGGCAAGTGCACCGAGAAAAAGTGCAATCTGGAGGCCAAGGAGTGTGTGCCCATCGAGACCAAACCCGAAGACAAGGACTCCAAGAAATCAAAGTAACCTAACTAATAAGACCTCTAATTTTGGTTTCTTAAAGGTGTAACATTATTTACAACTTGAAATTTTTAATGTCACATTATTTCTGGATGTTACTTGTAAAACAATGAATTTAATAACAAAAATATACAGACTACTTTTGTAATATGTAATTTTATATGTACCTACTTATTATGTATATTTGTATGCAATAAAGGTGCTTCTCTGAGTCCAAGGCGGCTTTTTTTCAATCAAAGTTTCCAAATAATTCAGTTGAACATCAATGAGAAATCGATTGAATCAGTCGGAGTGGACAGAGTGTAAGAGCCGAGCCACACCGGGCGACTCTGGTCTCGAGACCAGTCGCCGAAACCAGACCGATGTATGCAATTATATGGAACATGCCACACCTGGTCGCCCAGTAGTCGCGCAAGCACGCATACATCGGTCTGGTCTCGGTGACTGGTCTCAAGACCAGATTCGCCCGGTGTGGCTCGGCTCTAAGGAATCACTTGGGAGACCAGAGCTAATAATAGACTATTGAGTCATAATAACGGTAAATAGATAAGTAGTCCATCTTTTTTTTCTTTTGACCATGTCCGATCCTAATAGGATCATATGGACCTCCACAGAGTGGAGGTTTGTATTAACAGATTTTTATTTTTACGAGAAATGGATGTCAGCCACTTGCTCAACCTATTAGGTCCGTACTCTGACTCATACACAAATTGAAAAACAATTTGTGTACTTGCCAGACCCAGGATTCGAACCTGGGACCCTCGACACTATAGACCGGCCCTTAAGCCACGCGGCCATCGTGGGTGTATAAGTATAAGTAGTCCATAGTGGCATAAAATCCGAATTGTAGAATTTTATACAGTGTCATTAATAAAGTAATTTTTTAACATTATGATTTTTTGAGATTACAGTACAGTCACTATAGTACAGGAACATATTTCTTCTTCCGACCATGTCCGATCCTAATAGGATCATATGGGCCTCCACTGAGTAGAGGTTTGTATTAACAGATTTTTTTTACGAGAAATGGATGTCAGCCACTTGCTCAACCTATTAGGTCCATACCCTGACTAACACACATATTGAAAAACAATATGTGTACTTGCCAGACCCAGGATTCGAACCTGGGACCTACGGCATGATAGTCCAACGCTTATGCCTCAATCCAACATAATTATAGTATTTTACATTTGTCGGGTAACACTGATTATAGGTCACATTTGAGTATTTTTTAGAAGACACTTCTGAGATTATAACAATAGCACACGTTGAATGCCACTAATCTATTATTCATCACGTAAAATTGTTGACACACTCTTTATCATTGATTAATCTTTTATAATCGGCATAGAGACATCTAGCGGTAAAAAGTAGCACTATTCACTATGCAGAAAAAAGAAATGTCAGCCCACAATCCAAATTAATAGAAAACTAAAACTAAAAGAAGCTAAACGAAAAGTTGCAGGTGTTTCAAAATAAAAAACGTGATACCTATGTACTACCTACCCAATAATAATATAGAAAAAGATTGCAGCAGACATTAAACCTATGTATATTAACAAATGTTGGCCCCAACGTGATATAAACATGTAACCTTCTGACAATATTGTGCTTTGTCGCAAACACATCAAATTTCGGCATCTTGACTTACGTTCACGAATTTATGGACGTATGCATTTGGATGAGCCAATAATATCTTCTAAAATGCCCTATTTTGACAGTATGAAAGTGTGTGATACAGACAAATATAATATAATATAATGTAACTCAATTTCGGAAAGCCGTTAATTAGATATGTCCGAGAAATTAATAATTGTCCACCATTTTCCAAGATGGCGGCTGTAGCACACCACGTAAAGTGTTGATTTATCACTAAACTATAATGGCATTAGAATAAAAGAATAATATAAATAAAGACACAACATAATATTTTGCTTGTATTATTACCGATATTTTTTTGCAGGAATGGAAAAGACCAGCAGTTATTTTGTATCTTTTTCTTTTCTCCCATAAATATCACAAGGACATATTATTTCAATAAGACCATATTATAAATTGATATCATAAACCCGAATGGCATCAGAATAACCCTACCTGATGTTGAAATTTGCGGGGGGTGAGCGGTGTGTTGGACCCGGCCAGAGAGTGGGACGCCTCCGTGTCTACGCTGATGCTCCTCAGCAGGAGTGGCGCGTCTACGTCGACATCGAGGGTACTGGAGCCGTCAATCTCACCGTCACTGTCCGCCGACCCACTACGCTGGGTGTCGACGGTTCCTGCTCCATGTCTATGGAGAAAAGTATATATTATATATCAAATACGTTGAAGAAAACCTTCTTTACTAGACAGAGCCTGGATATGATATAAAAGTGAAATTGAAAGAAGGCCTCATAGACTACTGTTTAAATTAGCTGCAATTCACTTATTCATTTGTGGTAAGCTTCACCTTTCATCTGCATCTATCAAAAATCACAAGAATTTCAACACAATTCATTGAAACAATCAATTCCATACATTGTTGCGCCCATTTCATAATGTTGTTTTAACTATAAATGGTAATACAATGACACGCAGCGACAATAAGAAAAAGGCGGTCCTCGTAGTCCAGGATGTAAGGCACTGGCTTCTCACCCATTAGCTCCAGGTAACACGTATCATTTATATATATAAACAAGCTGCCGTGTTTCAATTCAACCCGCCAATTCAAAAAATATTAATTTTGGTACTAGAGACAGACAAGTTTAACGTGAGGCTCCTCTGCATAGCTGCCACGTTGACGTGGAGCCTCTAGTTAAACGTGTCGGTCACTACTTAAATTTACTAAATCAACGAGTGATAATATTTCCGCTTATAAAGTCGTGGGTGGGCATCAGGTTCAGGTTCCGGGTCTGGAAAATTCACATTATATTTGCTATAGTGTGCTTGGATCCGCACTTGATAGGTTGAGTAAGTAACTAACCCCCCATTTCTTGTATAAAAATCTGTTAAGAAGCGACCAAAATTCACAGATCGGATACGACTCACCGTCAGTAGAAACATAAAGGCCTTTCAATACTGTCAGCCAGTAGCGAAGGGTGGAGGTAGGTTATTAAGATCCGCCGTAAATAGTGCACATTAAACTTTGTTAGTCATACGTATTTGTTTTTATTGACCCTAGACTACAATTTACAGATGGTATTGGTTAGTTTTTAAAAATCAATTAAAATTTGCCTAACCCAGACCATAATAGTTTTGATATACTTTGGGCCATACGACAAAATTGTGCACACTTTTTCATTCATACTTATTTGTTTTTGTTGGATTAAGAATATATATTGCACACATAAATGTTGGTTCATTTTTTTTAAATCCATTAAGCCCTGCCTAACCAAACTATAATAGATAAAAAATATTATTCTATCTATAAAATATCCAAAGTTATGTATGATTTAATTGCATAATTTTAGATATTTTATAGATAGACATGTATTTTTTTATTATTATCTATTATGGCTTGGTTCGCAGGGTTTAATTGAATTTTAAAAACTAACTAACACCATCCGTAAATTATATTCTTATTTCAATGAAAACAATTACGTATTTTCTATTATTTTGTTAACTCATGATGGAACTGCATTGTATTGTTGTTTAATTTAATAAAACAACAATACAATTACGTATGATTGACAAAGTTTAGTGTGCACTATTTATGGCGAATCTATCTCCACCCTTCGCCACCGCTGTCAGCTACTCGGATGACAGAATGTAATAATCGCTGGAGAGACATTTCAAGACGGAATGTTGGCATCTAAATTGCAGTACAAATCGCCAACGCTTCAAGACGTTGAGCGACTTACAGAGGTTGCGTAAATAAGAGAGCCTTCTCCTACCCATGTCTCTACACCTTCTACCTTCGCCTGCAGTAGTAAATCATACTTCTCATTGCGGTAAATAGTATATGACTCAAGCTGTGGGAGACACGAAAACGAACAAAGAAGAGTCTGTAGAGGTTTACACAACTCTACAACTGACGTATTATTGTCTATGCTCATTTACATACTCCGCGTAACATTCAACCTAAATTCAAATTATAATGTAAACCTTCCAACTCAGCATAAAACCAATGTGATAGTCCTTTATTAGTGCCGTGTTTATCCAATCTTTATTAATACAATATAAAATCAAGAAAATACCACAACTGTGTATTATTCATCACTACCCGAATTTACCATATCACGCACACCCAACGCAACCTTCCAGACCAGATATTAATAACATCGAGGACTAATATGCATTTACATATTACCCCCGATAAGTCACATAGTTATATAATGTTTGAGGCTTTCACGGTTGTTTTTTATCGTAGTATATTCTTGGGTTTTCACCGTGTCTCCTTCTTCCTTCTTTACTCGACGTTTCACATTACACGATGTCGGCAATTGCCGAGCACTCGATGGATACAGGGCACAAATTTGACTTTGAGACCAAGATATTGGGTCGGAATAAAGGATATTTCGCACGATTGGTAAAGGAGGCCATTGAAATCCACAGAAACCCTGAAAATATCAATAGGGATGATGGATTACGGTTAAAAACATCATGGCTTCCGGCACTATCAGCAAAATCTAATATTCGAGCCAGTATCCCCGGTCGTAATGATCGACAGATTACTCTGAGCAACGTTTGCTCTTAGATAATCGGATTCAATTTGACATTCTTAGAGCAACGTTTACATTCACATACATACACTACATTTCATCATAAAACATATCTCTTGATAATGGCCTCTGCAACGAGCCCGAAACGTCGAGTAAAGAAGGAAGAAGGAGACACGGTGAAAACCCAAGAATATACTACGATAGTCACATAGTTAATTGCCAAGTGTACAAGATGAAGAAGTTGACTTACTGTATGAAATAATCGATGTTAACATAGTTCGAGCTGTTTCCCGGGGATTCGGGAGGGTCTGCGTGAGCTAACGGCGCTCTAGCGGCCAGGGGTAGTGTACTCGCGTTACTCGCTGCATCTTCCGCACTCAGGTTGGCAGCACCTGACAAACAGAACATCAATTGAGTCTCACCATTTTATCGTTTTCATTGTGGATTTCATCATTTCGATTGTGAACTTGTCGGAAGCATACTTACAAAAAAAAAAATGAATTACTCTTTTTATTTTTATTTTTACACAGAACCGTATTCATTGTTACGTCCACAGAACAGATTAATAATATAGAAATGTAAAAGCCAGTCGCCATGGTCTAGGCATTGGAGCCAGACTTGGTTTATTATTTTATGGCAGTGAGGACATAAATCACCAAGTGTCTTGAAATAATACCAATATTGAACGTCCATTTTATTTACGTGACAAATTTCAATGTACCTACCTATATTATGACGTGACTAATGAAAATAACATATTCTTCAACACGTGTTTAAGTTTATCCCATATTTATTCACACTCGAGATTTTAAACTTGTTACATACCTCACCCAGAAGGCAAGCCACTTCCCATAATTGTTGTGTTCCCTGGTAATAGGGATTGCAATACCGAATGAAAATACTAATACCAGTATCTCGGTATATTTCCATGAACAGAAATCAGAAGTTTAGTATGACACATGATTCTAAACCGTATACGGTTTCAGTCTATGGGTGGCATCCTATGCACGTGTAAACGGGCTATAAAGCAACAACCGCGACAGGTGACAATGACAGAAATACCTAACATTGGTAGTATACATACTACTACCATATCAACGATAAGTAGTGTCAAATCACAAGTGTCGCCACGATTTAACTGCTACCTTAAGGTTTCTTACCAGCTTGAATGTAGACATATTCTCCATCGTTGGCGTCGAGCGGAACGCTGTCATAGTACGGCTCATCCTTGTCCTCCTCCAGAGTGACGGCGGCGGGGATACTCTCCAGCGAGAGGGGGGCGGACTTAACGCTGTCCGTGCCCTCCACCTCTTCCAGCGAGTCGGAGGCAGCTGCCACCGATAAGGGGGTGCCCGCACCTCCTCTCTTGCGCTCTGACGACAACGAGTTTATCGATTCGAACGATTTTACCTGGAAAGAAAAATGGATGTTAATTTAGCAATCTATGTTACAGCTTTAGTTAGATTAAGAGAGATCAGGTCAAACGCGTCTGGATATTTGTATGTGTTTTTCACAGCGAGATGTGATTTTGGAAATAGATGGCCACATAGAATTGAGATCAAATTCATGTCTAAATACAAGACTTTAAAAATAATATGTAATAAAAACCACTAGAATACAAGGAAGACAGAAGAAAATAGGTAGGTAAGTAAATTAGAAATACAATCATACCGTATAATTTATATAAAATTCCAATAGTTGCTCGTAAGTAATAAGTTTTACCACTAATGCAATCAATATCAAATTAATGTTCTAATTATTGGATCTAATGAAATTCGAACACCACTGTCTGCAATGTTTCACGAACACGTACCTTTTTGATCTCAATACTATATGGCCTTCTATTTCCGGTAAAACTAAGTGCACTTAGCACGTAGCACAGTGAACTATGATACGGTAAAATTTAACGCTTATAATTTAAATATAGCCATATGGCACTACGGGAAGATTTCACTAAATTGGGAATCGGATTTGTCTTGGTTCCCTAATGAACTGACATAAGAATGACGAGACGACAAAGGCACATCAGCAAACAAATGCTACATTGGTCTTTCATCAATGAACTAAAAGCACGCTTCACAAAACATTTGAAAAGCCAGTGCTGATCTACACCTTGCAAACCAGGATATGAATAAGCCTGAGGCTTATGTGGTTGTGTTGGAGATGGAACCAACCAAAAGAGAACCACTTTTTAGTGGTGGCTTAAAATCCATATCAACCACAAAGAACCAATCATAGCACAGGCTCAATACAAAAAAGATTTCGAATAAGAAATACTTTTGTAACTTTTATTACGTCGAAGGAAGCGGTGTCATCGGAATAGAATTTTTTGTTTTAAAAGAGAATACAATGAGCGCCAGTTTCATTTTTCATTATTCATCGATAATGACGTACGATAACTACATTATTAATTACTTCAGAATGATCAAAATGTATATTAACTGAAGAATCTAGATACATATTATGTAGTCATACATACTTGAAAATCTACTGTATTAAGAGCATAATATCCCGTTTACACGTGCATGGATTTACTGTTCAAAGTAAGAAAACGTATTGGTAAACATCTATTATCCTGCAGTTGGCAAGATTGCGTGCATGAATCAAACAAGTTTTTAAGCTTCTGAATATTAATGCGCAAGTAAGATCTGCGCTTGCACAGTAGAACGATAATGGCGAACCTGCCAGTAAAAAAACGAACTATTCATCTTGAGGTTAACCGATTTTCAATACATCCTGTCAAATAGTACTATAAAATGAGACAGCATCGCGTCTCGCTTACTCTTGAAGAATGAGATTGGAGACAGTCAGCACTTTTACGAGTAAACAGTTATTGTCACGACAGTAAATCCATGCACGTGTACAGGCGCTATTATACCATCTTTATTTTTTTCGATTTGGTTACTAAGCATCGATAAAGTACGGCCTACCATGTTTATAAATCATCTATTAAATATTAAAACTTTTAAATTTTTAGGCAAAAAAAATAATTTAAGCAAAACACACTGCCCTATTTGGCTAATCACCTACATAACAAACACCAATAAAGTGGTTTCACAGCAGTGAATTCTACGTTTACATTTCAGTTTATTCCATCTTACTTTAATTTATATCTTTTGTCACTACAGCTGAAAACTTTCTCTTTCGCACTCACAAGCTAGTTGTGTTCAAACCTAGATATAAACGTACCCTTTCGGTGATGGACGGAGTGCCGTGTGAGGAAGAATGACTTGCAAGGGACTCTCTTGAATCCGCTGCGTGCAGCTTGGCTCCGAGTGATGCTGGAGGACTGTCATCAGAGGGGGGATCCGGGAGGGAAGACACTCGCTTTGAAAATACTTTCGGTGGAGGCCTGGAACAAAGAAAAAACAAACATCAATTAATTATTTGTATAATCTGTTGATTGGTTAATTTAATACCTAAACTTTAATCTTCAGCAGCTGTATTGATAAAACCAATTCCTATAGAATAATACAAAACTAACAATCAATTGGAACTTATATTCTTTTTGTTGGATAATAGAAATCAATAAGTAAAGAACAATTTTTGACCAATGATTTGACCCGATCCCATGGGATAATCTATGACCAAACTCGACAGATAAAAAATTGTACCCCTTTGTGTTGATTATCATACACCAAACATTTACATAAAAAAATGTAGATATGGATTCAACTTCTCAAATAATTCTTATATCGACATGTTGTCAAATCCTGTCAAGTCGAGATTCAACTTCTCAAATAATTCTTATATCGACATGTTGTCAAATCCTGTCAAGTCGAGAGCGAGAAGATGCTTCCTCTTCTCGCTCAGTATGCTGGTCATCGTCTGTCATTTGGGACTTGGGAGTGAACAAATAACACCGGAGTGGTCAAAAACAGTGATTTTTTATTTGGTTACTACATTTTATATAATTTTTGAATAATTTTTGCGGAGGACGAAATGTATCTGTTGACAATTTGGATGTCTAGGAGCGTCTGCACGGCAAAATCATCTTGCGCTTTCAAGCACTTTTGCACTTATAAGCATTACCTCTTCCGCTGAAAGCGGTGTACAATTGCAGCGTTGCAGATATATTTTTTTTATGGCCGAGATTTACAACGTTGCCGGATATTTTCTTTTTTTTCGTAATCGACCATTACTATAATATGTCCACCCGAAAATGATTCCGGCCTTTCTAGACCCCCAGAGCGCATCCCGCAATTGGTGACAATTCGGGAGTGTGACAAAGTGCATTCAATTAAGCTGTGGAATTACGGCTTATGTTTTGATGGTCAATAAAACTCCTCCTTTTGGTAAGACAAATAACTAATCAACATACCTTGGCGGTATTTTTTTCTTAGCAGCCAGGGTCTCAGGGGGCGACGTTGTAACCGGTTGAGCTTCATTATTCTTCACGGTCTTCTTGTCAACCAATTTCAGTCCATTAACTTCAATCACCGTGACGAAATCTCCGCCGCCTTGCGATGACGGCCTGATTTTTGTTTTGGGCGATTCTGCATTATCTAGAAAGACAATAATACAACGCAATCAAGGAAAAGTATTCATAAGTCAGTCCGGACAACTGCCCCAGCAAAGAGAAAAACTATAATATGGAATACATAACACTACATTGTATTCTAATGTTTGAGACCTCAGAGTAATGATACATAGAGAGTGCCTATTTTTCGGCAAAATGAAGCGTGTTTCTTGCGTACTCCGCTCAGTAGCACCTTGATTTTATTATTATCAACTTAACTAAGAAACGTTATACCATCGTGTTGCTTCTCAGTACGGCTACCAAATTTAAACACAACATAGTTAACCATATTTTCTACTAAATTAATAATTACCACTAACTTTATTATTATTATATTATTTAACACAAACAATAAATTTCAGCAATACATGCTCGCAGTTAAATGAATATAATTAGTCAAATCCATATTTACCGGCGACGTTTTCAAAAAATATTTAATTCACCCGTAGAAATTCCATCTTACGCTAACGCATAGAGCGGAGATATAAGCATACCGAATGCTTACTCACTCGCACTTATGGTTCGTTTTTGTTCAGGCTTTGTTTGAGACTTTCGAGTTTGTCCGAGCCTTTTATTAGTCAAATATTCCGGACCAACATCAATGTTGAAAACACTATTTCAACCACGTGTTTTCTTAGTATCCTGGCAATCATGTATCCAGAAAACGTCGAGGAAAGAAGGAGGAAGAACATATGGTGATGACCCAAAAATTTATTATGATATACATACATTGTTATCCTTGACACAACTACAGACTTGCGTTCAACTGGATCTAAATGGGTATTCATTCAAATGAGGAAAAAATAATAATCATGTGCAGTGCTACATGTACTGACGACACTCAAACTTCTGTGCTTGTTGGGTTTCTATAGATCTATCAGAATAAGTTGTGCGCTGAGTGACGGCGCCACAAACTAATATTTGGTTCACATTCAGAATAATTTATACTGTGATTGACCTTAGTTCCAAATTCGAATACCGGGTGATTACTATCAGTAGATCTAAAAATTTAAGGTGCCACAGCTGCCAATGATGGTAGTCTTAGGTAGATTTGTAGTAAACTTGGCACCTATATGGACAAAGAGGCTTCGTATTTAGCTAACTTCGAATTCACCACTGTATTTTATGGGAATTGTAAATGTCTGTAGGTATGGCTCTTCATTTTTGAGCTTCTAAGAATAGATGTCTCAGCCAACTTTGAAGGGCATGGCCAAATCATAAACGCTCGATTTTGTGAGCAAACACATCGGTCCTTGACTAAGATATGTACTTTGGATGCCTTGTAGCATAACTGCAAGGATCGCGGCGTCATAGCCACCCTACAGCATCGCTAACAAGAACAATCTACAAGCACCATTCCAGACATGCGCGGGACGTGATGTGCTGGACATTGTGACAAGGTGATGTAAGAAACTATTCACCAGAAAGCAACATCTTTACAACACCAAAATAAGCAACTTTAAAGCAGTGGCGCACAACCTGTAGCCCACAATTCTATCTATTGTGACCCAACAACTAAATGAAAACCTACACTATGTTTACAGTGAAGAGTGGTAAAATTCTTCTCATTCGTTTATTATAATTTTTAATGTTTATTATGCTGCAACGCCTATTATTGCTCTCACAATAGTTTCGTATGTGGTGTATATAATTAAAGCATGTGCATTAAATTGTTGGAAAAATTAATTTCCACGTTGAATACGTTCGTGGACACCAAATCATTGAGTGACACTTTTTATGCAACCCGCTGTCACATCGCCTCTTCTCCTCTGAGTGAGAATTCGTTGTTCAGTTCCTCCCCCTAATTGATTTAAAGAGTTTTTTTTTAACGAACTCTTTTGCCTTTCATTATGCCACGGCACATTTCAGTTCCTCGACGTTCTCAAAGACATCAGTTCTACCGTGTAATATGGACCATCATACTGCTGTGTACAATATCCTCATGAATATCTCATTCATCGCAGAGCTGCGAAACGTTTCTCCACATGTGAGTAATACTTGTACTCTATACAACCCGCAAATAATTATAAAATGAATAATATTAATACTATCGACCGAAAGTACATACTTGATGGAATTTAAATTCTAATGGATTTAAGTTTTGTACTATTCCATTTGAGTCGTTTTCGATCCGGGTTTCGCTTTTCGGCATCTTCAGGCACTATGTGCACTCACCAAAAGGCAAATACACACTGACAATGAATACAATTAACTCCAACTTATATAACAAATTACAGCACTGCAATTACTTAAGTTATTATTACTTTATTAATTAATTAAATTAAAGCACTACAGCACAAATGACAGCAGGTGTCCGTAGACGGAAGCATGCACGATGAAATTGCTCGAAGAACAAAGCTGGGATGGAGTGCTTTCGGATGTCTGAATAGTATCTTCAAGAGTGACCTACCATTATGTCTTAAGCGTAGGGTGTTCAACCAATGTGTGCTACCCGTGCTCACGTATGGCTGCGAGACGTGGACCCTCAACACGAGAGATGTCCAAAGGCTAAGAGTCACACAGCGAGGCATGGAGAGGTGCATAACCGAGACCGTAAGAGAAACGAATGGGTTAGGAAGCAGACAAGAGTACGCGATGTAATAGACGTTGCCAAACAGCTGAAATGGAGATGGGCGGGGCACATTGCTCGCCGAAAGGACGGCCGCTGGACAAATGCCGTCATCCAATGGTACCCAAGGGGTACGAAACGGCCACAGGGTCGCCTTAAAAGCCGCTGGATTGACGAACTGGTAAAGTTCGGCGGAAATACGTGGCAGCGAACGACACAGGACCGAGAGAGTTGGAAAAAGTTTGGGGAGGCCTTCATCCAGCAGTGGATTGACCCCGGCTGATGATGATGATGATGATATAACAAATTAATATAATATAGTAGGTAAAAACTTTATCACCTACCTATTAAGTCAGGGATCACAACAAAAAATATAACAAACAAATTATGAATAGTTGAAGTGTTTGTAAAAAACCCCTACCTTATCACTAATAATACACTCGATAAGTGAATAAATCGTCACTTAACAATAGATCATTAGTAATTATAAACAATAAAAATACTACACTCAAGAGGTGTAAAATCATCCATCCTGGGAACAATGGTAACGAATTGGGAATTTAATAGTGTTAACTAATATGCCAGTATATTTCCCTTTCCGTGAGTGCACATAGTGCCTGAAGATACCGAAAGGCGATACCCGGTTCACAAAAAACGACTCAAATGGAATAGTACAAAACTTATATCCATTAGAATATAAAATGAATAAATCGGCCCAACTGATATTTACCTGTTTCTTTCTCTTCATTTCTGGGCGGTATCTCACTCGCACATCTTCTGCTGAGTGCATCGTTGAGGGTTGAAGATATCTCGCTGATGCATTGATTAATTGAACTTCTATGTCCTATGGAACTACTGGATTTTTGCCGTAGCGTAACTTCCACGTCGTCAATATTGATACTCTCTTTCGCCGTGGTTTCGGGGGGCGTTGCTTCATTGTCATTTTTGTGTGAGTTGTTTATTTCATCCTGGAAAATAAAAAAAATCAGCACACGTCAATATCAATTGACATTTTTTATGCACTGTGCCTATGGATATCGACGAAAACCTTCTTATATAAATAGATGGAGCCTATACACATGAAAAAGGAGCAAAAAAGGACCTCTGGGCATTGTACAGTAATGTTCATACAATCTCAGGATTGTTCAGATGGAAGTTTCTTTCATCCATAGAATTTTTCTTGAATTATTCTCTGACTGTGCCCAAAGTATTTGGACCATAGATAGAAGGAGTGTTAGTATACTTACAGTCAATTCGAACTTTAGAGTACAAATTTACATTATGTGTAATAGCAAAAAGATTTATCCAACAAAATCAATAAATAAAATCATTTGTTTAGAATAGAATCAACAGTTTAACTTCTACTGTGCATCCGCACTCTAACAATGTAGGGTCAATCCTAAAGGCCGGTTCAGATTGGTCGAGTAGTTTAGTCGAGTGGCGAATGATTTAGTTACCACTAAATAGTTCAGTAACTGAAAAGTGTCCGAACACAGTACATTGGTGAGTGACGTGTCAAAATGAATAGAGCACAACATAGTGCATAACTTCAGTTATAGTTTATATATCAGAAGAATTGGATGAAGAAATTTGCAACAATTGCACTCATGGTTTAAATATTCTGAAACGAATTTAAGGGTAGTATCTTCGCTCCAACGAAATATCATTTTTACGACAACTTATGAACTTGACTAAAGATAACGTGTTCAGACTTGTCTCGTAGCTTGTTTGGTATTTAGTGAGAGGTGGTGGGTAGAGGTGACCAGTTTGTGTACTCAAGTTTCGGATGAAACTACCCATACTAAGTATTTGTGGCCCAATAAACTTCTAAAAAACTTGTGATGATATCATTGCGAGTCGCTGTTCTTTGCACTCGCCAGTTGGTAGATTTTCAACACTATTGACATTAAATGCGCACCAACAAAATAGCAATTGAATATAGGTATATTTTAATTTATTAGTCTATTGCATTCGAATGTATGAATAATAATAGGTCATAAATTTTGTGTCGCAGCACAGTGTTGAGATGACGCAAGGCTTAGGCTTGTTATATACCGCTCAAAACATGTTTAAAATAAAAAAAATCACTGTTATTAATTGTTAACAATAATATTGTAACCAACAGAAAAACAACTCTTAAATTTAAAATTTTATAATCAATGGGACTTTTCGACAAGCGGAGCTCAGCGTATTTTTAGCGATTATATTGAAGCCGATACACAGTCTGAGTTCCCTGAGCCAATACGTATTTTAAAATACTAATAATATGGAGTTGGTTTTAGTTTCAGTTGAGTATGAAACTTGTGTCACATACGCACGCCAAACGATCTATATAGTATTCCAAATACTAGTAAGTATTGTGGAACAAGGATCTATACTAAGTATTTTTTTATACTGGTAGTAAGTATACTTAGTCTTCAAAATCGACCAGTTTTCCTATCTCTAGTGGTGGGGGTGCTACTCAACCGAAAAATTAGAAAAAAATGGATTGAATCAACTAAATGATTTTAGTAAATTACTTGACTAAATTTGTCTGTTCATACATTTTTAGTCACTAAATTACTCAACTAATCCGAACCGGCTCCCGTTCCATACATACTTACATACAACAACCATTCCATATATAAAGTTAGTTATTGTAAGTAGCAATTAATTGTGTAGAGAAAAAAAATCAATTGACATGTAACATTATGAAATTTTTCATATTTTATATCTATCAGTTAGTGGTAAAATAGGTAAGTGATAGGTTATTGCATAAAAACATGCAATAATTAAACTGATAAGATAGTGACATTATAGTCACCTGCCATTCCATGTACATAGGAATATCAAAATAGAGATATTATGACTTCTTTATCTTAAAAAAATAACACTGTTGATTTGCTTGAAATTTTGCAATATATTTTATGACTAACACTACCTATAAGTGTACGTCCTGAGTGCCAGCGTTCGGCGCAGCGTTGAGCGTTTTGCGCAACTTAAACGTATAACCGTGTGTGAAAATGTTCGTAGACAATGTCTTTTTTTGGTTATACATTTATACGGTTATACGTTTGAGTTGCGCAGAACGCTCAACGCTGCGCCAAACGCTGGCACTGAGGCCTCACACTAACACATTCAATCATCAATGGAATGCACAAATAGATTTATTAAAAGGACTTTTTTTTATCAAAATTGAAAAATTAATAAAGAAATTGCCATCGATTGAGAGTACTTAAGAAGGGCTAAGGACACACAAGCATTTTTTTACGCAGCGGGAAATACTGCCAGCCAAGTACCCCTTACCACACATACCGTTTGACATCATACAATTTTCTCCTATTGGTTCTGCCATAGTATGATTAGTATCTAAGTATATTCGGAGAGTGTGTGAAACATATTCGGAGCAGTGGGTCTATTCTATACACAAGGCGGCTATCACTTTATTATATTTATGTATTGAAGAACCTATTATAATAATTGTTACCTACTATAAGTTAGCCGTCTAAACTGTCAAAACTGTTTATCTCGCTCTAAAAGTTAATACAGTCAAGAGTGAGACTGTTAAAACATAGAACTTTTTGACAGTTTAGGCAGTTAACTTATTGTAACAATTAACTGCCTCAATGCCTCAATACATAAATATGATAAATCACCGTCGATAGTCGCCCTGTGTATAGAATAACTCGGCAGAATGGAGAGTCGTATAATTACAATGCAGCAGGTTATCCCGCTCATGTAGCCACCTAGACTAGTGTGATACAACCTAGAAAATGCGCCTCACTCTCTCATCTCCTGCGTGATATCACAAATGAATACGTGTATTAATTAAGGCGCTAAGTACCAAAAAAATAAAAACTGACATTTTCATAGAAAAATGTTCTACATACCAACGCCAATAACGTTAACTATGGTCTAAGTGCTTCAAGCAAGTCAAAAAAATACAGCAAAATATTTAAATCTGGTGACGTTGTAAGTCCGTTGGCGTGTTTTATATATAATGGTGTAAGTACCAATGCGGTGGTCAACGGCATTCAATATAAAATGGCTGACGACGGTGTGTTGACACTCGCGAGTTCTTAATTCCTAAAATTATGGAAGCTGCCGAGATTGCTTCACACTGTGAAAACACATTTTTCAAAAGGTCTGCTTCGTGCAATTTTACTGCAATGACTCAGTATTTTGTAACCACAGGCAATACTACTTTTTGGTACTTAGAGCCTTAATTAATACTTGTATTCATATGTCTAGCCAATCCCGCCCAAGTTATTGAGGTCTATATTTTTGACAATAACGCCCGTGCGGCCTTACGGTGATAGTTGAAAAATGCTCCATAATACATGGCCGAGGCAAACGCATGAATGTAAAAATGTAGGCAACATTTATAATGTTTCAAATACCTAATCATTTTTGTGTAACTAAACATACTTTTTTATGGCCACCTTCACGCTGGTACAACTGATTACAAGCATAGGCTTTTTGAGATTTATTATTATAAAGAGTTCGATTCAACGAAAAATTTTGTCATAAATGGGCCTCCACAGAGTGGAGGTTGTATAAACAGACTTTTTTATGAGGAAAAATTGTTAGCCATTTCGCTTAACCTAGTGGATCCTTGCACTGGATCAAATGTACGTTGGAAAGATGTCATGCATTTTTTTTTTGACCAGTCACAGGTTCGAACTCGCAACCCACAGCTTCATATTTATATAAAGACAGCTGCTCTTTGAAGTAGAAATGAGGAGAAAATATTGCGTTCAATTAATAATGTCTCATTGATTTAATTCCTAAACAAAACGAAACATTCAAAATATCCGGTCAAATGTGATAATTGTTAACAACATGCGTTATACATGTTTAAATCCAAGTGTCACCGCTTGAAAACAATGTTCTGTGCATGATAATCAGTCATACCTCTCGCACTCGAATTTGATGTGCCTAATGCAGTTCATAATGCCGTCCTGCTCGTAGACTGAACGTAGCACTGACGTTTGCAACGTTAGTCGCTAATTCACACAGCTACAAGCAGTATAATTTGTTTAATCGTTGAAAGTGAAATAGCAGATGAAGTTACGATCTTGGAAAATGAGGATGGAAGTGAAAATAGCGAGGAATAAGAAACAACACGCTCAAAAACAAAGTTATCAGTGATAAGATCGCATCTCGACGATCTAATAACATTTATTGACTATTCGTCAGATAACGAAACTCAACTATATTACAAGCATTTTCGTATTTTCGAGAGTTGATTATAAAGAAAACAGCAAACTTCAAAAGTGCAAACAAAACTTTATTCTTTTTTCAAAGCAGGATTATCGTAAGCAAGCGCGTCGACATCGAACATTAACGTCACTCTACAACGGGTGTCTGGATTTATCATCCGAAGACGAATAAACAGGATTTTGTTTGTGTTTTTATATAACGGACACCCCCTTAACCGCATTAGTTTGTTATATCGAGGTTCTACTGTATAATAAAAGTACTATAAATTAAAAATAATGTTTTATTGTTTTTCTTTAATATTCCGATACAAACTCCGATTATTCCGTTTGACGTAGCTTCAAAAAAGTACTGAAGTAACTAAAAAAAAATCGATAAAATACAGAGCGTTGGATCAGACCCTTTTTTGAGTTGCTCCGCTCCGGGACCTAATACTTGCTCCAGCTCCACTCCGGGTTAAAAATTTAATGAGTGTTATATGTATACAAATGCTATTTTTTTTAAATAAGTAGTTTTGAAATAAGGTTTATTATTCATACTTTTCATTAATGATTTTATTAAACAAAACCGACAGCAAATCGTCTTTCATTATCTGCCTCTTCTGTCAAAAAAGTGAGGTTATTTATCACTCGGCAGTGTTGCCATATTTCAAATAATTCCAGTGTTGCAAAGTGTCAAATATAATATTTTCATTGGATTATAGGATGAAAATTTAATAATAAAAAAAAACATCCGGAGCAGTACAAATTTTCTGTGCTCCGGCACCGCTCCTGCTCCGGGTAAAACCCCATTGCTCCACTGCTCGGAGCTCTGATAAAATATTTAAATACAGTAAAATCTTGGATTACGAGTAACGTGGTCTCAAGAGTGTTTTGCAAGACGTGCAAAATGTTTAATAAATTTTAACTTAATAAACGTGAGAGGTCTTGCAATATGAGCAAAACTTTGTAGAGAAGCACCACCCATTGAAATCTGTCTATTGCAAAAGCAACATTGGCAATCATAATTCATTTTGCAACAACTAACCTATGCTGCATTCTTGTCATTACTCATAATAACAAATAAGCACCGGTCATGTCATGGCCTATAGCGTTGTGGTCCCAGGTTCGAATCCTGGGTCTGGCAAGTACACATATTGTTTTTCAATTTCTGTATGAGTCTGAGTATGGACCGAATAGGTTGAGTGAGTGGCTGACATCCATTTCTCGTAAAAATAAAATCTGTCAATACAAATCTCCGCTCTGTGGAGGCCCATATGATCCTATTAGGATCAGACATGGTCGAAAGAAAAAAAAAAATGTCTTTCAACGGAGACGATTCCCTGCATATTATCATGTCTAACATTGAATCCGATATTGATTTATGTAAGAATATGCAATCACATCCCTCGCATAATTTTTTTTTTGTAGGCTTAGGTTATATAGTAAATTTTTCTTATTTTGTTTGTGTTATATATAAATGTATGTATAGCATGGCCCCCACAAAGGGGGGGCTGACAGGGCTCTAGCCTGAGGGCCCGAGCTCAGGAAGGGCCCAGCGTGGCAATTCGACCAGACAAGTGATATAAACACATCACAAATTCTCTCTAATATTAAAAAAAAGTCTATTTTATTTTTCGCTATTTTTCTTCAGTAATCTTATTATTTAAAATTATGTGGTTGTACGATACAAATTTTAATTGCGTATCGATACTAGCCAACTCCATAATTCACATGTATGTATTACAATAACTAAAAAACACTAAATATAAGTACCTACACATTAATTTTACTGCGAACACCATTTGGAAAATGCAATTGTGTCACACTGCCTTTATCATTAGCACTAGATAGGGGGGCCCGCCAAATATTCTAGCCTAGGGGCCTGCTTCAGGATGTGGGAGCCATGATGTATAGTATAGTGGTAACTAAAATAATTTATTTTTCGGGGAAGGGGGATTATTTTTTTAAGATTTTAGGGGCCGTGTTATAAAACAGTTTTAGAAGCACTGATATAAAGGACAAATAGCCAAATTAGGCAAAATGCATCATGGCTAGTCTATGATGTTACAAACGCATGATCATGATGTACCGAATATAAGAAACAACGGACGATTTATGATGGTACATTTATACAAAACGTCTTCATTTATTTTGTCTATTCCATAATACTTCATTATTGTAGAGGTATCTTAACTGTTTTTTTTTTTACCAGAATTGATTGTTAACTTTTCGTTCAATCTCTATTCAGAAGGACAGAAGGGAAAGTAAAAATAAGAGTGTAAATTTTTATTCTGGGGCTCTACTGACAGTGAGCAGTCTTCGAATCAATGTTCTTCTACATATTATGTAGTAGTTATTAACTACAATACTTTTCATGCATTGTATCACAACCTACACTTGCCTATTTACTTTTAGTTAAATATTATCTATGGAAACAATAATGAAATGTTAAAATTAAGAGGTCTTATGTTATAATAATTAAAACTAGGTAGGTATTTGTAGAAAGGAGGTTTTTACGAACATTAATCGTATTGTTTAGATTGGTAGGAAAATGAACTGTCAAAACTGTGACAAGACTAATATGATCGAAAAGCCGTAACGTTTTTAAGGATTTAGCCATTTAAGATCAAGGAAAATCGTCAATATTATTATGGATCTGACATTATTGACAGGTGTGACACACTCCAGCCCAGCCCTACTGTACACAAAGAAAGTTTCTGTCATATTTTGTATATTATGTAGTGCAGATGGCGAATTTCTATTGGAGGGTCCACGAATTGAAATAATTATTGAACAGGAATATCTGTACGAATATTGATAACGGTGTTTGATCAGCGGTCTGCTATCATTCGTACCTTCTTATCAGTATTATTGTCATCGATATCAGGGGGCGGGGGTGCGGTGCGGGAAGGTTGCGGATTCGCCTTATGCTTCTCGACGTCGGACAGCAATCTTTCCAAGTATTCTACGTAGAATTCCTCCTTTTCTAGTTCTTCCCTCAGCACCGCGACCTTCTGTTTATGTTTGGCCAAATTCGCCCGGACGTCTTCCTCCCAAGCGGCTGGGAGAGCGCTTTCGGGAAACCGCTGCACCCAAACTCGCTGAAAGTCACCGAAAACACTCATCGCTTCACTGGCATATCATGTCATTCGTTCACCAATATATCACGGCACCTGTTTCACGATTTAACACCGAAACTATGGAAAGTTTACATTCCAAAAACTGACACTTTCAGGTCTCCTGCCATGATAGAAAACACTTTCATTTGACCCGTCGCCGTCAGGCAGCGTTCGATCTGACAAAGTGTTGCCAACTGAACAAAAACTAAATATCAAAAAATACCAACTTCATTGTGGTTATGCTGTCACTTTTAATACATTTTTATGACATAAAATATTTTTGTTTTATGTCAAAAATATGGATAGAAATGCCATAATATCACTGGTGGATGATCTGAAATCTTCATCAGCGTCAAAAGTTCTGGATACCCTCGTCCAGATTAGGACCCGTGTCATAAAAAATGACGATGGAGTCCGTCGACTACGGGAATGTCACGGGTTGGAAAACCTCGTAGCTCTACTTCGAAAGCCCAATGAGAAAGTCCTAGACATAGTCTTGAGTACTCTTGGGAACTGCTGCATGGAAAAAGAAAGCTGTCTGGAGGTGAATTCAATCGTTTTATTACTGTGTTATTTCTGTCACCAGCAGTTGAACTTCGTTTATTTTACCTCACATCTGTGTCTGCAAGGTTCACGTTTACTGCAGAGATATCTTTTTTGAGTCCCATATCACTTCAATCTACCCCAAACCACTTCCAATACGTTGGTACCTTATCAACATCAATATGGCACTCCGGTCCCTTAAATGGGATCAAATGAATGGCTTATGCCGGGGGTGGCAAATCTATATAGTGGACCTACAGTCGGTTGGCGAACGGTGGAGGTAGGCTGTGAAGATTCTACCTAAATAGTGCACACTACACTTTGTCTGTCATACTTATTTGTTCTCATTGAAGTCAGTGCCAGTGCAGTATTGCAGTTTTATACTTAACCACATTGCGCAATGAATTTGGATTACCTATATAGAAGTCTTTTACACTATTTCTATTTCTGTTAAGTAATCTAACATTTGAATGCATATATCGAACTAATCAGATATGGTTAAGTTGGTAGACTGCATAGATATTAACACCACTAAGTTGGCATTGCCGATATCCTAACGGAAGTAACGGCTGCCACTTTTTCTCACATACCTTATTGAGTTTTTTTCAACTAAATAATAATGTCAAAGTATTGTATTATTGATGGATTGTCGTTTTATACGCCTTAGAAATTGGCAAATAAATTATCGTCTATGTAAGTTCTATACTGCGTATGAGCCAATATGTTCAAAATACGTATTTTTGGCACTCTCGGTTAAACGGCACAAGCCGCATTGATCGGTGCATTCAAATTTTGAAATTGACCAATTGACTACTCGCACCCGGTTAATATCCATACTAAAAAGCAAGCAAGACCGCGTATATCCCTAGATCCAATACAGCGGACGAGCAGTGAGTTGCGGCAATACCGCGTAAGGTCCAACTGATTTACAAAATAATCCTAGGGCAATTAATTTGCACAGACGCGTACGATAGTAAAAATATATTTTCTAATATAAAACAGGAAGACACAATAAACTGCATTTAAATTTATTTTTTATCTTTTTTATTGACGAAATTGCAAGGTTTTCTGTCCCTCCTGAACATTTTGACAAATAGTTTTTCCGCGGTATTGAACTTACATAGACGATATGTTATATTAGAAGTATGAAGTTCTCTTCAAATGAACCTGCAATCCGAAGTCACTTGTAGCTAATCTAACCAGTAGACCAGAGATCCTTTTTTTGCTTCACTTAAGTACCCATGTTTAGGCTCCATCTAAAAGGGTTTTCTTCAACACCTTTGATATCACATCTCCAATTTTAATTACTGGATCGAGTTAGAACACTTGTAATTGGAGTTTGTTGAACTTGGTACCCGATACATATGATTTAATAAAAAAGGAAATCGCCTTGGTAAACATTTGACTGCAGATCTTCCTCTCCTACGTATACAGTGACCTTTTCTTAGATAATGAGCTGGGGATTGCTCTACTTTTGTCCTCTCATAATTTTACCAAGATAGGTACTGTAAATGTCTTGTTATAAATCCCAACCTCATTTCTGCCAAGTCCCACTTCAACGCTTCAAAAATCTATTCCCTATAAAAATTTTATAGTTACCAACCTAACTAATTCTGAAGAAAAAATGAATTGCTTCAAATAAAAAATGCACATAGACAATACTATTTTTAATTCAACTTTCGTAAGTAAATATGTATATTAAGTTACATGTACAACGCGGAAGAAAATTAGTGCGATCCTTGTGCTATGCTTTGTCTTCAAATGATTTTCATGATGACCTTTTTGCCCGCCAAAACCCGGTGGAGCGTACGCCCCACGTTGGGAATCACTGACTATACAGTCATCTCACAGGACTCAATTCTCCATGATATTTCCCGCTTTATCTCGATGCTAATAAAAGATTTTGTTACTCTTTTCAGGTAGGAAAATTCAAAATCTCATCAGCTCTAGTCACAATAATAAAATGTATTAGCCGAGACAGTATAGTGGGAAGGGCGTGCCGTTTGGTCGGTAACCTTGCCCAGGAAACCAAAAATGCTGAACAGCTGCATACCGATGGAGCCGTGGCAGCTTTGCTAACTATAATAGGAACTAATGATAAGTCCACTTCTCATCAGACGTTGGCGATGGCTGTCAGGGCTATCAGGTAAGAAGCGACGATAAATGATAAAAACACTAAGAATTAATATCTCGCTTAACGAATCAGATGCATTCCAGGATTTTAGATTGTTAATAGAAAATTTATTATATTAATAGAGTTAGCATTTATTTCATGGAATTTTTCTTTCTAGCTAAATTCTTCATTTTCAACCGTAATACTGAAGCATTAAACCCATAAGAAAAATTCTGGATATTAAGTAATTTTAATAAGTGAAGATTTCAAAAATATCTCTTCTCTTTATATTTTTTGCCACATTACTGAGATTGGTGATTGTTGATTCAGTTGCTTTCTTGACGGTGTCACTTTATGAGGAAGGCGCACACCCTCGTAATCTCCTCCCTTCGATGCCATCAGGGATCACCCTTCTCTCCAGACTTCTCAGATTTCTTCTTACCACATGACTGAAGTAGTGGAGAACGTGTTTCTTACAGTTGTCTGAGAGACATTCTTTGATGCCATGCTCTTCCAGTACAGAGACATTTGTACGCTTGGCATTAAATGGATTGCGGACAATCTTCCGCCAGCACTACGTCTCGAATGCGTCAATTCTCTTCTAATTGGATTCTCTGAAAGTCCAGGTTTCAACACCGTATGGGAAGATTGAAAATATCATAAACAAAAATATCATATTGATTTGTTATGTTGTCAATATACTAGACTAATTGTATTCTAATATGTGATAATTTATATTTGTAGGTTATTGTGGATGGTAGTGGACCGTCGCGAAGAGATGCTGGCGTCGGGGGCGGTGCGGGCGGTGGCTATCCTCCTAACCAGCGAATGCGAGAGCGCCGATTTAATAAAGGCATCCGCAGGTGAAAAAAAGAAACACAAAAAAGCCGTTTGCAAAAAGAGTAGGCACGAGCTATTCGCGGGGCTACTGAAGTGCTTAGGGTTTTTTACCACACTATCGACGTTTCAGTGTGCCGAACAGGTTCTATGATCATTTTATTATATTTCACCTTTATGTATTAAAATATATGACCTTTTGTTTTCTGCCAATTACGGCGATAGAAACAATTTCAAAATTGCTTACCTCAAATTCAGTATGTGACGAATTAACAGTCTGAACTGCAAACTACACAAAAAGACTGACAGATCCAACAACTCATGCTGACCATTTGCCCGGATCACTCCTGATCGTGAAATATAAATTTGAATTGTTCCCTGTTACCATGGGCATTATCCATATCTACCGGACAGAATTCAGTCAGTATTCGTATGACAGTTGTGTCGTAGATTACAGGGAAAGTATGAAAATATCCGAAATAGCAAAGAATTAAATGTAAATAGAAGAAGCCTAATATGTTATATTTTCTCTTATGACATTTTAAATTATTTAGCAAACACATGAAACATGGTTAAGTTAATAAACTCCAAAAATAATAACATCGCTCAGATGGCATTTCATTTTTTATGTTCATTACTTACTCGACTGCAGTTATAAACAATTTTACACAGATTTTACAGGATTTTTCAACTAAATAATTATGCCCGAAGTGTAGTTTTATTTGCTGCCAATCTACTTATTGTTACAGATTGTCTTTCACGCCCTACAAATTGGCAAATAAATGTCATAATAAAAGTGTGAAGTTCTCCTTAAATGAGCTTGCAATGCGAAGTCACTTGTAGCTAATTTCATATCTGGTCCAGTGGTCATTTGTATTGTCCTGTGTATTCAACCAATTTCATAATTTTATAAATAAATTTTTGAAATATCATTCTGTAAAGCGCCGGCGGCCGCAGCAAAATCCTCTGGTGGCCACACATGAGAACCACTGGTCTACCCAAAACATGAATGAAATTATTAAGACCCGTGTCATGATATTCGTAATATGGTTCTGTGTATTGACTGAATGTTTTGTTTTTAGATTCAGGGTGATGGCCGAGGATATCAGTGCCTTGTGGTCCTAACTAAAGACTTTGAATCGCCGGCTATAAAATGTTTAATAAATCTCTGCTATGTGTCGACATCGCGTCCCATATTGGGAGCCGCCGGTGCTGTGGAATGCCTCGTGGATATTTTAAACCTTCAAACGGGTAAGTTGTTTTAACAATATCTTCATTCAACGTTTAAATTCCGTAATCATTTAACCATGAATATGCGCGAATGCGATTTCTTCTCATGCGCTAAAATTAGGCAGAGCTAATGTAGTAATTGTTACAGTTGCTATTCTGGACTGCACTTACAACAAACTTATTTCATTGCTTTCTCTCACTCTAACTTATATTTTGTTTTCTGTCAAAACTATCAAATTTCATACTAATATGGTATATTTATAAGGATGAATATGTGCCAACATCCACTAAATTAACCCCCTTTTGAGTTTCGACCGAACCTGGCTTCTGACAGTCTTATAACAAGGAGTTGGCAGACAAATATTAATATGTTTTATTTAAATAGTGTTATAAACCAAAGTCCAAACATTTTATCTTGCCCAATATTTTGAAAAATCGAGGATCAAGTAACACTATGTCGGGAATAGTAAATGAGAACATATAGACAGTATTATCATCCCCGATTGGGGTGATTCCCTTGATTTTAATTTTTGAAAATTAATATTGATAATTTATTGGCAAAATATTGTAAATTGTACACTGTATATTTCCCACCCAAGTTGTTGGTTATTGGATTCACTACCCCCCAACCTTAACAGATGTGATTCATTTAAATGAGTGGTACATAACCAATACAGAAATATATCAGTTTTGAAAAGTTTTCAGTTTTACCTTGTAAATGCCAATTCACTTAACAAGATCATCGGCAAATTACTATTGATTAATTAATATTACATCCCAAATGTGGTCTTAGGGCGTAGACACATGGCATTGCAATAATTGACGTGCGTCGACGCAAGTCTTATTTGATTCCAATTGCATCCGATTAGAATCACCAAATGGTTAAAACAAATCCAATTGGTTATTCTAATCGGATGCATTAGGAATCAAATAAGACCATACGTCGACGCATGTCTACGCACGTCAACTGCAATGCCGTGTGTCTGCTGCCTTCGATTTAGTACAGACCTCTACTCTTCACCATCAATATAATTATAATTATTGTATATTGCATATTTGTTTGAAACTTAACGCATGTCCACACCTGCAGACAGTGATCAAATTAAATGTCGTTTTGATAATCCACACTGTAAAAAAATCTGTGCTTTAATCAAAACAGCATTCCACGAGACCAGCAATCGTTATTTTGGGTAAAAGACATATATAGTTGTTTGCATTTGCACTTCCATCCACAGTGAAATAAAATATTTAAAATGTTTGTTTATGTGTTTGCAGGAAAATGTACTATGTAAAATAAATATAATTATGTGTAACAGCTTTTACTTAATTTCTAACAATCATCTACATATTTGCAATAAGCAAAGATTATTCTTGGTTTTCTTAACTCCGTGGATGTGCCAAATAAAATACTTACACGGTATTTTAATGTTGTTTTCAGATTGGCCTGAGTCGTATATCCGTGCTCTGTGTCTGCTATGCAAAGAGTCGGTGAACCGAGCCAAGATACGAGAATGCGGAGGACTGTCTCTGCTGCTGACAGTTGCCAAAGATAATACCTCTATCGTTCGACATGCACTCGCCTTGAAAGGACTTCTCTCGTTTGTTTTGGATGACATAGGTAATTGAAATCAAATATTTAATTGCAGTAAGACACCAACTATCTGTACTAATCAAAACCAGAGGTGGTTCATATAATCAATCATATTGATAATGAATCATGGAACCTAGATACATAAAAGTGAAACTGAAGAAAAAACTCATGAACTGTTGTTTAAACTAGCTGTAATTCATTTTGTATTCCGGATTTATTCGTACCAAACTTTACTTGTACCTGTAGATGAATAAATGTAGAAATGATAAAATGTAACATGTAACCCTTGAGCCTTGGGTTACCTTCTAATAGGCGACAGAAAACTATTCGTCGTGATTTCATTTTGAGGGATTGGTGGATTTGAAAGAAAATAGATGTTCCTATGAGGTCACTACGTTTTTTTTTTTTATTTATGCACAGCTTTTAGATTCCTACAGTAACAATATTACAGATATAGTTTAACACAGTTATACATAAACTTGAATTTTAGAAGGCGAGATGCCAGAACCTAGAGGTCTACATAATTCCTCCAGCACCGCGATTTCCTAACTATCGACTCGTGTGTCAGCCGACGACATGACGTAATTGTGACGTCAGCCAATACACGCTCGAGGCATGCCGCCCAGCACACAGTGCTCACCATAGATATTATTATGATGATACACCTATATGTGTATGGTGGCAATGAATAATGCCACTGTCTGACCAGCGTTATTTTCTCGAGTGCTATTATCACTCCGGTAGTACGTCACAATGATGTCATATGACGTCATGTCGACCGGGCGGCTTGCACTCGCAAGTTCTAACATAGGACCCCTGAGAACACAAAATAGTGTGACTTTACATTTTAAAACAACGACTATTTCCGAGTATGATTGACATAAACTGGCCGAAAAAAAAGTTCATTCAGGTGGATCCCACTAGCCGAAAGTCAACATGCAGTCATTTTTCCAGCTCAGACGCCCCTCTATTGTTGCGTACTATTTTAAAATTGCGGGACATTTAAAAATTTTCCCAGCATGTTTACATCAAACAATTACCCCGACTATAACAATGCTTCAATTAAAAAGTCTTACCGACATTTTATCATAATGGTGACAAAAGACAGGCTACCCATAAAGATGAATTGTTGAATGTCTTCTCAATTTTCAATTCAATTACAAAACTAAAAACTTTTCAGAAATGACAATCAAGTGTTGCAATACATACTACAATTTCATAAGGCTCTTGTTGTAGTCAAACTATTTGGAAATTTTACTCCATCATATAAAGTAGAAATTTGGAGATGACGGATTTTTAATATGTCACCATGTATAGTTGTTTATCTAAGTTTACCTCTTTTCTTTCAGGGTTTCTCCTTCTTATAAACGAAGGGCTGATCGATATGGTGGAAACTCAATTGCAGGAATATGTCGAAACGATGAAGTGCGAACACGAGCTTGCCAACAAAAATAAGACTAAAACTAAATTAAAAAATAGCCCTGGTATGACCGCTTTAATTTTTTTTATTATTACTTTGATTTATTTATGTCTAACATTGCAATAACTGTGTTATTATTGAAAACCATCTGCACTCCACTCATCGCCATGGCATCATGACTAAGGAGCGTAACCCAGATAATTCGGCTATATCCTCTATCTAAAAGAACCTAATCCTTATCGTCACCAGTTTTCGACCTGACTAAATTGCCAAGCTGTCATATATACTGCTGGACATATTGTGACCAATATATTAGTGAGTGTACCGCAAACAATCCAAGCAGATTCTGTCATAAATGCTTGTAGGCTTGCCACCAGGGAACTCAGAAATAATGGGAACTGAAATACCTAACGGGTGTAGAGAAGCAGGCAATTGATCTCGAGTGTGGAAGAATATGGGATAAACTTAAACACGCCTCAAGAATACGTCATACGTCGAATACTGACAACTGCTCTCGGTTTATGCACTGACGTTCATTTAATATTGGTGTATTGAAGGTTGCATCACACACTATTGCATGTCTATAATGCGTGGTTCATTTTCGTAGGACACGCACACATTCAAAACCCTGCGTCAAAATGTACTGTATTGGAATATAGCCTATCGGAATTCTATTTATTAATCTGTTCAGTGTTTGCGATATTAATGTTAGATTAATTTTACGGCAACATCTCTCTATCCATCCTGTCTCTAAAGGGATACTAGCTTGTTACATATAAGTTGGGAACACAAACTATTGAATCTTCTTCCAGATCAAGCTTTCTGTGTTTCACTGAAGCAAGTTCCAATTTTACCTAATTGCCATTTTTGTATGGAAAAAGAGTTTGTATGAAAATTAGTGCAGTGTTCCCAGAGATCTTTTTTTTGCCTCATTGTTTAATCTATATCTCTAGAAAAGAACATTTTCTTCAATATCTTTGAATGCAATCGATAAAAAATATTTTAGCTGAAACTAAGGACGGCAATAAACAGAGAAGCTCATCTGGATCTCCCGCCAAAGAAAAATCAAAGATCGCACTATCCTTAGACGTGTCCAACGAATTGGAGGCAGATAATTCTGAATCGGAAGTCACGATAGAGAGGGACAACATGATCATCAAATTTTATGACCCATACGTGAGTGACTATGAAAGTGAGCAAGAGAAGATAGAAGAGACGGCGAGTAAAAAGAAATCATCCAAGAAGAGAAAGACTTCCACTAGTGTTCCTAAGGTATTATTTTTTTTCATTTTAATTTGTTAGGTTAGGTTAGGTTAGAATGGCCACTAATGTGCCCAAAACGCCCAAGAAACTTGTAGCCCACGGAATACGATAAAAAATAATCATGAATTCCTTGAGCAATAAATTGCTTTTTATAAAGAAATTATGAAAAGTGTTTTAAAAATGTATCATTAATAAACTATTTTTTTTAATCCAGTGATCATTTCTCAAGATTCAAGAATTCAGCATTCTTTATTGAACATTCAAATACTTTCTCTTTCACTCTTCGAATGTAGCATACAGCACCGTTTAGGTGCCCCCACTATCGCGCGCTCTCACTATCAGGCACTCCCACCACGGCACGCAGACGTTATTACATAGACGGCAGAGAAGGGGTCGGCTATTTGACTATATAAGGCGATGTTTGACCTTCAATTAGAATTGAGTCGAGCTTGGCTTCGTCAAGAGATCTAATTCACCTAGTTCGCCGAATGCCTAGAACGCCCCCAAATTAATCATTTATTTTTACGCTCCCGTGGTGTACGGATCTATCAATTTACGTAATTTGAAGCTTTTTATAATAAAAATATGTCTAAAACGATCAGGAATGATGTTAGTATTATTATTAGTAAACTTTTGGCTTATTACAAAGAAGAAAAGGAGTCGCATCTAAAAAGAAAGCCGATACATTATTTAAACATGCCTGCTGTACGCGCGTTGCCGCCATGACAGGTATGTCACTGAGAAGTCTTCTTCATTCTATTACAGTGACTTCCTGTTATCACCGATTTCTTGTTGTCGGACTATACATAAATTCTTTCACTCATGATTACCACTCATTTGCTTACTGTATTTAACTATTGGTATGAAGAGATCCATGTTATTGCTATGCAACGTGTTCTGGGTATTTGAAATTGTTGTTTCAATTGTGCCTATTCTTGAATGTTTACATTTAGTTTCTCAGCCAACGATCTAAGAAAAGAAATTTGCATACACGACATAATTTTTCAGAGTTTGAATTTGGAAAAAATGGCCAAATACGACTGGAGTCCGTCGGGCATGTCTTATGAAATGAAATCCCCTGAGTGGCCGTCGCCCAACAGCTCTCAGCATCATCAGCAGAGCCCCAACCTTAGCCCCCTCTCAGGAGTCTTCTGCACCAACTCCTTTGCAATGAGCCCCGACTACCGGACGAGGAGCCAAACCGGGAAGCACTCCTATCAAGACTTTAATACTAAACACAACGGAATGAGTAAGTCGGCCAACCATGCGAGGAATGACTGGAGTCCGGGCTCCACTGGTAGTCTCGGGACGGATGGAAGCTGTTCATCGTCGGCGTACTGGAACGCCAGTAAGTGGAGTCCCGGAAGTTCGCAGAGCTACAGCTGTTATTCTCCACACAGTACGACTAATTTTGATGAAGGTATGAATAAGGGTTCATTAACCGATTTCGTTGCTGTCAATAATTCCTTAAAATACACCTACTTACCATGGTGGCCTCGCTGGTAGAGCGGTCGTCTCTAAAGCTGTGGGCCGAAGTTTCAACATGCTGGGGGGGAAAATATGTTGTCTTTCAAAGTGTGTTTGATCCAGTACAGGTTGTGTGAATGACTAACAACCATTCCTCGAAATAAATGAATTTTAATATAACATTCACTCCATGAAGTTGTAATGTATCATCATCATCAGCCTGAATCTATCCACTGCTGGATGAACACCTCTCCAAGCTGATTCCACTTCTCTCGGTCCTGTGCATTGCGTTGCCATGTACTTCTGCAGAACTTAACCATTTCACAGATCCAGCTGCCTCTAGATCTACCTTGTGGACGTTTTGTACCATTTGGGTGCCACTGGATGACTAGATTGTCCCTTCTTCGATTATATGTAATGTATATGGCGTGGTAATTTACTTTTTACTTATTTGTAACAATACTCGAGCACTAACCTTCATGGGGCATACTGTCTATGAGTTTTTTAAATGGTGGTGTGTTGATAACTCTATTCATCGGTTGATTAATTTATTGATTGGCAGAATCATCAGATTCGGAAAAGTCAGGACGGTATTCCCCCATTTGCAGTGACGTAGAAGAGTCTCCGCTGGCGGCTGGCAGCGACGGGCAGAGCGATCTCAACGCCAGCCAAATGGTCAACGACCTCGAAGACCTCATCATGGATGAGGAGTCTTACACCGTACAGGAGTTGCAGCCAGGTAAAGCCAATATATTCTGTTCGCTTTAAGATGGGTAGGCTTTCAGATCAACAGGATGACGTTAACTTAAAAATGGTGAAAAACCTCTATTTTCCTTTTCCAGATGACACTCCTGCAAATCAAAGCGGGTCCCATAGAGCAAGATCTCTGCTTATTCTGCTGTCGAGAGCTTCACACTGTAATGCCAAAATAGAGAGGCTGACTTCCCATAAACTTCTTAATGCCCTACTCGAATACGTGCAAAGGTCAAAGCACCCTCTCAACAGAGCCGCGAGGATATTAGTTAGAATAATTAGGTAAGCAATCATTATGAGTCCTAGACGATTTGGAAAGAAATATTCTTTGTTATATCTATGGACAAATAAAGGACGGTAAGGAAGATGTCAGCGCAATCAATCAGGATTGGAACACTACCCTGGCTAGGTCATGTATACAGTATAAACGACAATAGACCACCAAAGAAAGTAATGCCGGAATGCAAATGAAGAGGCAGGTCAAACAAAAATTTTCTGACTATGTGGAGTTACCAATGATTGCTATAAATGTGGGGTACTGAATCGGAAAGATCAGACACTTTGGATATGGACAAGTGGAGAGTAGGTAACGCAACCGCTACCGAAAATATTGCGCTTGCGAATTTAGTGTTTGGCACCATACCAATGCGTCAGTTTCGCAGCCATAGACTGAATAATTTTATTTCCGTGCCAGATGTAAAATATGTAGTAAATAATACTAATATTTCACGCCAAATAGTATTTAAAAAAAATTTATATGAAAAATGTACGTACACTATAGCGTTTTCAGCATTACTGTGATTTTTATCCATTTCACATAAAATGTATTATAATTCTATAAAAATGAGATGGCAGCACAGTTTAAAGCCATAGACTAAATACAATTGGGACGGAAGACTGAATGTTCAATGTTCAGCATAATAATACTTGTCTACATATTATATGACTACCTACGGACCACTTTCATTAATTTCTCTCACAATTCCATCTTTTTTTTTTTACGTATTCGACTGCGTCATCGAAATTCGCAGTGAGTGTATCGTTGCAAATTTGCATGCAAGACGCAAAAGGGACGTGTAAGTTTGCTCTTTTCTGTAAACCGATACAAGCGTCGTAGGTCGAGCGATGCGAATATTACGCACCGAACGCCAGGACCTAATGAAGATAATGATGATATAAGTAACATGCCCACTTTTAGTTAAGAGCGTACAGAAGTGAAACGGCAAATAATTTTCAACTGTATGTGGTACGAAATTACGGCCGCGTTGCCATGCCGAGAGCGATAGTCGAGGTGTCTGCACGTCGATTCGTTTTGTCATGGCGTCAGATGAAAATATTATTAAATCGTGTAAAGATGGATCGTTCGGCTTGCGTAATTTGCACCCGCAATCCGCGCATCGCCTAGTCACGATCTTTTTAGACCATGCCTCAGCTGAGGTATAGCCTTAATGCCTTTTAAGTGTGCAGACTGAGACTGAGACAGAACCTAGATTATTTGGACTAGTTATTAAGGATGAAGGTTGTCTGAATAACGATAAATCCGAATAGTTGATTAAACAAATAAAATAGTTTTAATTAAATAATATGTAGTAATATTTTATTTTTATGTCACTATACAACATTCTCGCATAATATACTAATTCTTCTTTTATTTCAGCAACCCTACTCATATTATAAAACTGTTGAAACATCGTGTAGTTTTACATTTACGCAAAATGGTTGAACCAAGGCACACAGAATGCTCACAATGTTCACAGGTAAATTTCATTATAAAACCCTATTTCTTAGAATACTCATAATTCATTACTGCTATAATTCGAAATTTTCTGTAATTGGAAATTTGTTGTAATTCGAATTTCCAACCAATTGCAATACATTGTTTTCTTACAAAATTCCAGCTATAATTTTATGTTGTTTATTACCTAGTCAAAACGATTAATGAACCAAGTAATCTATGTGTCGATATTTGATATTTTTTTCAACATTCATGATAAATCACCTTTTTTTAAATTTATAGTTGAAATTATGAATTTATGTATTACTTTCAGCTCCAGATCTTATCCATTAGACTTATTTCACAAATGACAATAATAGCGGAGTCTGACTACGGCATCGGAGAGATCAGCTATCAGCTATTAAAGGGCGACAATACAATCAGGCAAACAATGGCAATTACTCTGCCGTTTATTATTAGGTAGGACATTTTAAGTCTTTCATTTCCTATGAATTAAATAAAGAATTTGACTTATTTTCCATAACCTATTTGACACTTAATTAATTTGTATTTGTTAATTTGTAAATCATGCTATTTAAAAAGCTTATATGTAGATCATTTGAAATCTCTCAATTCTTACATTGACTAAATTTTAAGTCTGAGATGCATAGAATGTCGAGTTGTGTTACATCAAAACATAGTCAAAATTACATATAGACCTTAATATGTAGCACGACAGCTAATTAGTGAAGTAACATAGCGTTCCACAATCATCATTGTTCCAAGCTTAAAATTTTGATTTCTCAATACATAAAATGATGACAGAATGAAAACTGCACAATATGAAGTAAATAACTATAAATGAATAGTTAATATAACCTTTAAATAATTTAATAGTTGCTTTATCAGTATTTAACTGAATCTATTGACGCATTGTGGATACAGTATACCTAGTAACTGTAGCAGTGTGGGTACGTATTTAATCCTAAATCAAAATATTTTAATTCCCGCAAATGCTTCCAAAGTATCTATAACTTTTCGGTTGTTGTTTTGCGGGGATACGCGTTGCAAATTATTTGACACTGATATGCACCATCTATGTTTACATCTTAATTGCTATCCATTAAACAGTCAATAGGGGTAAAATAGCATATAGCGATTCATCACATTCCATGCATCTCAACCTCAATGGCCTAATTCAACTGAAATTATTTCAAACACCTCAGAAACATACCCACATGTAAGATAACATATTTGCATTGAATGGGTAAGTTGTTGAGGTCTACCAAATTATGTATGTTCAATAAAAAATGTTGCATTCTTAAATCTTGTGTATTATTTATTGAATAGTGTAATTAAAATAAGTTGATGAAGACTCATCGTTAATTCGTAATTTCTTTTATAATTAAATTTGATAAATTTCTTATAGATCCAATAAGCCGTTGAAAAAATTACTCATCAATTGCAAAGCGTTGGAGCATTTCTTCACAGTGCTGACAACCTTCCAGGAGCCCCTGGAAACCTGCATACCGACACTGTCACAGATAGCAATAGTCTTAAAGATAAAGGACCCTAAATCTTTGAACAAGAGCTTCAAAGACCATATTTTGTTATCGTACGACCCGGCGTTTGATGGAGTGTCACCAGAAGACGTTGTCAATTTTCTGCTAGATGATTCGTCCACGGTGCCAGCCAATAAACAGTTCCTATGCCAACAATCTGAAGTGTTCAACGCAATGTTTACCGGAGCATTTAAAGAATCGCACGAAAAGAGCGTTAGGTTAAAAAAAGTTACAAAAAACGGACTAGAATATTTGTTGACTTTATTGCATTGTGGCATTAATAATCGAACAGGATCCGTTGAAACATTTCCCGTACCGGAGCTGGTGGCAACTGCGCTGGAGACCCTTCTTCTCGCTGATAGATTCTTAATGGATAACCTCAAAGACAGATTGTTCTGCGCCATCATCCAGTTCAGGCTGGAGTCTCACAGCGCCGATGAGATATACATCTGGTCGCTGGAGGAGGGAATGGGATTGCTGTGTGCTGAATCAGTTGCATACATCTTGGCCGGCGACATGAGGGATACTCAGCGGGTTCGAATCATTTCGGCCATTATGGACACTAGGTATAAAGAACAGTGGTTGGACGATGTTAATAATATTGTGAAATCCTTCTGTCCCTACATGTGACATTGTCTATTATAAAATTTAGGTATATCTGTTAAATTATTTCCGGTGCCCTGTTGAAAAAACAACCTTACTACAAAATATATTAATGGACTTATAAAATGTGACTCCACATTACTAGGGATCGTAGCAATCACTGCTATTGTTGCTGTGACATGTTGGTTGCATATCTGCCAATCATTGTTATGGGTGTGGCTTGTTAGAAAGTTTGATGTCATATTATTTTACTGTTTATAAAACGATAAACAAAACAAACAAAAATCGTGGGTGTATAATTTTTCACATAACTATGTCTAATTAATTTTTTTTAAACATAATATTATTGTAAGAAGGGCAATCGTTGATCTTCCATGAAGGATAAAATATACCTGTGTCTTATTTATTTGATTTTAGTTGCAGATTAAACCTTATCTAGTACTCACTAGAGCTCATAATTACTTAAAGGTTTTTAATTCAGACTTACATTGTTTTACACTTTTTTACACTTAATTAGATTTTTTAATAATACATCTTTATGTAAACGCCTGGTTCAAAATTTGGCAGTTATTCATTGCTTCCAAATACAACCGAAACTATAGGTTTATTTCATTCAAACACGACACTGCCAAAAATGAATACTTATAAGGAGTCATTCATAAATGATTTTTGATATTTTTTTGTTGCCCCCCTCCCCCCACCGTCACAATTTGTCACAAAATCTTTTACCCCCTGTCTAAATTATTTTTAAGCTCCTCCCCCCCCTTTGTTAAACATCAAATTCATTGAAAATTATCGATTTCAGTAAGTTCAATGTTCTCATGTAATATTTTGTTGGTTTTGTAATGTCACATTTTCTACATCTTTTTTCTATTTTCTCTTTCTATCATCTATTTTCTACATACTATATGGCGTGACATCATATATGAGCGACCCCTATCTAATCTAAAACATTACAAATTGAGCCCCTCCCCGAAAACTAGTGTTATCCTGAAATCCACTGAAATGACAATTTAAATGACAGGTCAGTTCAAAACTTGTGTGATACAATATGTCACCACTCGAATACTATTTGAAGGGTACAGTAGAAGATGTTATATTACACAAATGTTAAATTGAAATATCGTTGAGTAAGAACTTTAAACTCAATGACTTGAAAGGGCATTAGTTTTTGTCTGGTGTTGCTTATAGCGCTCAATCCGTATGTCCGGCGTTTAACAAGGGGAGACTTTTGGTTTATGATTCCTATGCACTATCAAGAGTGTCAAGTCTGACGTGAATGTAGACCATACACAATACAAGTTTTTACCCTGAATGAAATAGACATTTTTTATTTTTAGCCTGTGTGATAATTTTCAATACTCTATAATGCTTACTGTTAATGCTGAAATTAAAATACCATCTTGTAGTACAGTCCTACAAACTTATCTAAAGAACGGTCAAAAATGAAATTACGAACTACCATATGAACGCCATTTTGAAAACGTCATTCGAATGTCGGATTCTGTTCAGTTGCGAGTCTTGATCGGGTAGTTTTCGACAGTGGCTCCCCCATCCATTCTTTTGATAAGTTTGTAGGTCTGTACTCGGTTCGATCTACGAGACTGCATTGCCAGTTTAAAAAAATCAAAAATGTGTCAACATGTTGTTCACCTGTACCCTTCATTTACTAGTGCCTTCTGTTGTCAAGAATTAATAACAATTTTTAGCTGGTATGTAAAGTAATCATTTGAACAGCCAGAAGTATAACAAAAATTAGATAATGCCCCTTTTTCGGAGATGGGCTCAATTCTGGGAAAAGTATTTTAATTTTACTTTAATAATTATGTTAGGAGAATGTGATAATAAACAGATATTATGTAACACTAAAATGTCTATAATTATTATTATAGATTTGTATAGGCAAGACTTTAATTAATTTTGATTAGTTTTACTACATTGTAAAGCAGCCTTTTCACTTAAACTATGTTAATAAACTATTTATTTTATTTATTGTTATGCGTAGATTATGTATCTAAAATATTTTATTCAACCTCTGTATCGATTAGTGTGTTGCCCTAGATGAGTGGAGGTGTTGAGGATCAATGAACAAGTGAATATGTGTATTATTTAAGGCGCTAAGTACCAAAATAATAAAAACTGACATTTTTATAGAAAAATATTCTACATACCAACGCCAATAACTTCAACTATAGTCTAAGTGCCTCAAGCAAGTCAAAAAAACACAGCAAAATAATTAAACCTGTCGACGTTGTAAGTCCGTTGGTGTGTTTTATTTATAATGGTGTAAGTAGCACTGCAGTGGTCAACGGCATTCAATATAAAATAGCTGACGATGGTGTGTTGACACTTGCGAGTTCTTAATACCTAAAATTATAGAAACTGCCATGATTGCTTCACACTGTAAAACTACATTTTTCAAAAGGTCTGCTTCATGAAATTTTACTGCAATGACTCGGTATTTTGTAACTACAAGCAATACGACTTTTTGGTACTTAGAGCCTTATTTAATATACGTATTCAAGTGATGTAAATAAAAATGGGTTAGGAACAGTTTTCATATTACCACATACCTATTTATGTGTCAAAGATAATTCAAACGTGTCAACACTTTCAGGGGTTTTTTTAAATTACATTTTGTATTTATTTGAATTGAATTCTCATTTCTGAGTGATTATTCTGATTAATTTAAAATTATTAAAAATCATTTAAATACAAAATTTTTTGCTAATATACATTGCAAAAAATTTATTTTATTATGATCAGAAACAAATCTATTTTATTCATTTTTTATTAAACATACATAATTTGAAAACACCTCAGAAATTATTACTCAGAGAATTGGCAATATTAACGGAATTTGAGAAGCGCTTTTCGTCGTAATAATGTAGGACATATATAACTCAATTTGTAAATCACCTCGGTCGGAATCCTATGGATGCCGGGTCAAGTCCCACCCGGTGTCATATTTTTTCTAATAATTAATTCATATTATTTATTAGTTCTTAGCGACAAAGCCCACTAAAAGAATCGGGGCGGGACGCTCGTGCCAAAGCGCATTAAGCAGCGCATTCTCGCCAGACATCACACATCACGTCCTGTGTAACACCTCTTTGTCCCTAATATTGTTGCAAATCACAGCACGCTGTGGCCCAAGTGCGGTAAGTGGCATAGGCGCAGGTGGCGAAAAGAGCATGATTATAATTTTATTTCTTTTTTCGGCTTGTAATCATATTCATAGAGGAGTAATACAATATTTTATTATCTATCCGAATTATTTCTTTGGCGGCACTTAATTACATCACTTAATAATTATTTTAATATTAATAATCTGCGAAGACTTTAAAGATATTATAAGTGCACGTCTGTTGATGACGCTCCCACAGCCGGGTAAATTAGAGACCGCCGCCCCGCTTTCGCCTCGTCACATTCAATGTGCTTTGGAGTATTTGATCACGTTGTATTTTCGATGAGTCACCGCGCCAATTGCGAAATAATTTGCGTGCACGCTTTGCCCCGCTCCTTTGTGTGTGGCTTATCCCTTAGAATTAAAATGTTTCCCGCAATACCATACATAGTCTTGTTAATTGGTTCCGCTGACATCCTGGACCGTTTGAAATCGCACTTTTCAAGGAATTAAGTGTATAGAAAAAATAGTGATTAGTTCCAAGAACTTTCAGTAATTTTTTTATTACCAACAAATCAGTCAAAATATCGAGTTATTGTAAAGACTTAAGGCCAGATGCTTAGTTATATTTAACTGCCGCATAATATTAGGCGAAATCGACCATTTACTGAGTCTTGACACTAAATAGTGCTCTAATTGAGAAACAGAAATGACAGCTATCATAGTAGTCAGGTGTAAGATAAACGAATTATAATAATTCCTAAAGAATTCTAACTACTCTTGATAGAAGGAGTCTTTCACGCATTCTGTATCAGGAATTTTGAAGGCAGTTCATTTTTCCAACGATTGTATGTTTGGATGTATTAACAAATTCATTATATTCTTCTGTTGGCAGCTTGAAGTCTGTTACATTGTTTATATAGCTTACATAAAAGCTTTTCTTATGTTATTATTCATTTTTAAATAGTGGTCAATATTATATCAATTTTGGCTGACTACATAAAATTGACCAGAAAGTATCTTTCCACAGGTATGTTGAATTATACACTATTGAATCTAATGAATTTAAATATTCAAGGTTTATTTTGACAATATCTGCATCTGAAATTATAGTGGAACATCATAGTTGAAGTGTGAAGTTCTCTGCAAATGAACCTGAAATGCGAAATCATTTGTAGCTAACTTAAAACTCATTTAGTGCTAACACCGCGACTGCACCGTTTGGAGCAGTTGGCCATTAGATATAATTAACATGTTATTTAAATGTGGTAATTAAAAGGTCAGCAGTGATTGTGTGAATAGACCACAGGTCCTTTTATTTCCTCCATTTTCGTATATTTAGGCTCCTATCTATAGAAGAAGTTTTTTTTTTACATCTTTGATAATACTATATTGCATGACTGTTTTACGATGGCGCCAATTGTTTTGGTTTATTTTTACAGACATCTGACTCTGAACACTTTGGTTTAAATATCCTTTTGACTTATTGGAATCGAACGTTTGTTTTAATGTTAGCCACATCAAACTTTGTTGCATTTTTTAGTGAGAGAAACGCTTGATAGTTTTATGAAATGAGTAAACATAATTTTTAAACGTCAATAATGAATTGTATGTACCTATATATTTTATAATTCAAAGTTTCGAAACTAATTATTATATCTCATTTTAATTTATGTCACCTTATATTTTTTTGTTCTTTTTTTATAATATATGCCTGTATATAACAATAGCAATGCAATAAAAAATGTGCATTATTAAAACATACATTGAAATTAATTCTTGTTTTATTTATATGAATCATATATATTATAGCCTTGGCGAGGGGCAAAGTTTAGTATGCACTATTTATGTCAGATCTTAACAGCCTATTTCCATTCTTTGCTACTGACATAATATAGTGCCTATCATACCGACAAGTTAGGGGTTGTTGATAAATAACATCACACGATTTTCTGTAAATTTTGACCCCCCATCGTCACAACTTTTTTTACCACCCTATCTAAATTATTATGTCACCCTAAAAAACAAATTCATTGAAAATGATCAATTTCAGTACATATTATCATGTACTGATGGAATATTTTGTTCTTAAAAAAATGAGTTTATATTTTGTTGGTTTTATGGCATTAAACTTTCTACAGCCCCCCAACAACTTCGTCACAAATAATCACATTGTGTTAGACCCCCCCTTTAGGACATGGTGTCACAAGTAATTTTCACAATGGTCCACCATTTTATAGATTGTTGCCATTAAAACTTGTCTTCTAAAATAGATTTATTATTAGCATACATTCATTAATTTTCCGCTTCCTAGCAACACAGTATGTATTGCTTCCATTTTGAATTCAATTGGTATATTAACATTTCTACACTGTCCAAAAATAATGGGCAGGTCAATAGAACAATTTTTAGGCAGCTATTCTCATTACTGACATCTGCCTTCAAGTTTTATTCCTTCATTCCTTACTGCTACAAGAATACCACATAGCACCATCTCTACTTCATCAATACCTAACTATGACATGATATCTTATCAAGCTTAACTTTTAAAATACTAGTATTTCTTTCAGAAATAGGTCACATAACACAATTTTTTACTCTATTACCAAAACGACGTTAGATTGTACTTTTTGCAAATTCTCTCGGAACACGACTGCTCTATCATAAATACATTAAAACCTCGATTATACGTTTTTGAAGACTAACAAATAACAATATAAATAGTTGGTCAACCAAAGAATTTGGATTATAAATAGAATGAGTCTTATATGTTATTATCCTGTTATGACATTTAATATTATTTAGCGAATTGGTAAACTCCACAAATAATAACACTGCGTAGTTGCTATTTCGATCTTCTTATTCACATAATATGGCGGCCATTTTTTTTGTTCAATGTGGTCACTTGCTCTCAGTGGCGAAGGGTGGAGGTAGGCTGTTCAGATCCGACATAAATAGTGCGCACTAAACATTGTCAGTCATACGTATTTGTTTTCGTTGAATTAGGACTACAATTTACAGATTGTGTTGGTTAGTTTTTAAAATCTAATCAAACCCTGCGAAAACCAAGCCAAAATAGGCAATATTCAAAAAATATTTGTATATCTATAAATATCTAAAATTATGCCATTAAATCATGCATAATTTTGGATATTTTATAGTTAGAATATTTTTTTTATCTATGGTTTTTTAAAAAATTAACGGACAATATGTGTAATATGTATTCTTAATCCAACGAAAACAAATAAGTATGAATAAAAAAGTGTGCACAATTTTGCCATATCACCCAAAATATACCAAAATTATTATGGTTTGGTTTAGGCAGGGATTAATTAATTTTTAAAAACTAATCAATACCATCTGTAAATAAATTGTAGTCTTAGTTCAATAAAACCAAATACGAATGACTGACAAACTTTAATGCGCACTATTTAGGTAGAATCTTAACAGCCTACCTCCACCCTTCGCCACTGCTTGCTCTAGTGCAGTTATAAACGGTTTTACAATAGATTTTTCAACTAAATAATATTGCCGAAGTCAAAAATGAAAATTGTCAATATTGAAAAATTTATTAAAGTAAATTAATATCAGGATACAGGATCGGCAGAAAAAAACCAATTAGGTTATATTGCAAAATATGTTTTATTTCTTATATAGTTTTAAAATGGAAGAGGGTATAGACATTCACAAATTATATTTTAGGTATTGTTTGTATTATAAACTATTTCTTCTAGCAGTAAATTTTGTACAAAATATATGCAAAAATATTCACATTTTTTTGCATAGATAAATGAACTCGTCTGCTACAATGGAACAACTTGATGACATTCGTGTTTTCTCTATTTAGGCAAAATAAAAATCTGATATTGCGTACTACTTTCTACAAAATTTCTACGTGCGGTGGTTGGACACATTTGCGCGGACAATTTTTCAGAAGTGTGCGAGTGCACACGCATACAATTTTAAGGGAACATTGCACACATGCAATAAGAACACAATCTAAAAATGGGACACTTACGAATACTGCTTTACTGAAAAAACATTGAGTATGTACAATAGATAATAATATGAAGGTTTAATTAAATAAACAAACAACTCATTACGACATCATTTTACAAGTTTCTCTATTATATTATTATGGAATACCTACCCAATTAATTAAAAACAGTTTTATAAAACTTAAAATAAAATCAGATTATGTTTCATAAATTTTACATCACAACATAGGTATGTATTGTATTTTCTCTTTTTCAGTTGTTAAAAATAGATTTCATAATATTGCAGCTAAATATAATAAAATAAACCCATTGAGCTAAACAAACTTAAAATAGGCGCTAATGTTTATGTAACGATAGTAAAATGTGTGACTATCACGCCGTAAAGCTAGCTTTTGAAGTGAAGCAATTCAAGAACCAATTTAAGCGCAACTCGTTTTAATATTTCCCCCAGTTCAATAGAGGAACAACTCAAAATTTAAAGGTTTTGAGTTAAGAATTCCATTCGATGTAGAATAATTTTCTCTTTATAATTCAGCAAAAAAAAAACAATCAAAAATTTCTTTAATGTGTCATAAAATCGAATAACCCTTTCTGAGATTAATCAGTAATTCCGTTATATAATCAAATTTATTAGTTAATTCTTCATTAAAATGTACAATTTTATTGTGCATTGATGAATTCCACTAAATTAAATATAAAAAAACATACAATTTCATCGAAATCAAGGCTTTAAAATTAAAATAAGAATTACTGCAAAAAATTCAAACGCCATTATCTTGGAACAAGGCTTTATGAGTTGTTCCCTTATTGAACTGGGGTATCGATTTTTATAAAATGGTGTCTCAAGTTAATAGCTCAAAATTTATATATAATATTTAATAAGATAAAATTCATTAAAATGTACATATGTACCCAAATTATTATAATTTATCACAGTCACTAAAGATATTATATTATTAAAATTTTAAAATCATACTAAATACCTATAACCAGTTAATTATTAATATATTACTTAATTATAATATTATTATTTCAGCTATTTTAAATACATTAATAATAAATATACATTGGAACCTTTCAAATGATTGCAAAATTAGTAACAAATATGGTAAAAGAAAAGCTGATTGTTAAAGTGAATTCACCTCATATCAGAGCCATCTAACGGAAATTTACGAAGCTTATACTGTGAGACATTTATTTAATAATTTACATTTTCAAGTATTTTAATCAATAGATATGTATCTAAAACATTAAAGAGAAAAATATTTTTTTTTCACAATGTACAATTTAAAAAAAACATTATAAGTAAAATATGAATTTGTTAAAAGATCCCATCTTACTATTACATATTATTTTGAAGTCATGTCTTTTTATAAAATCGTGTTTTCTTTAATATATTGACAGGAATTTGAGCAATTCGTAATTCTAATGTATTAACAGGAACTTCTTGTCCACGTGTTAAAACTGTGAACTAACCCTTCCAGTAAAGCTAATCACATTTCCGTTTTCAAATCAGGAACACCCCCAAATTTATCATTTCACTTTACGCTCTCGTGGGGTACTCGGATCTATCAATTTACATTATTTGAAGCTTTTTATAATAAAAATATGTCTAAAACGATCAGGAGTGATGTTAGAATTACTATTAGTAAACTTTTGGTTTATTGCGAAAAAGAAAAAGAGTTGCATCTAAAAAGAGAGCCAATACATTATTTAAACACGCCTCTATCAAGGATGCCGCCATGACAGGTACGTCACTGAGAAGTTTTCTATATGCGACTACAGCGACTTCCTGTTATCGCTGATTTCTTGTTGTCGGACATTAGGTTACGTATTTTTATAAAAAAAATGTCTCAAATTGCAAGCTTCGTATTTTTCCGCTAGATACCTCTAGTAGGCGGCTACGCAGTCACGTTTAATACAAATAAAATTCTGAAACACTGAATTATTTATCATCCATATAGGTATACATTGTTAAAACTTACTTAATAATCTTTTATTCATAAAATTGATACGGCTAAGGAATATTTTAATATGGTAATATTCAAATTTATTTAAACTAGATTGATTCTGTAGCAAACTTCCGATATTCTGTATTTAGTATTTCATAGTCTTCTGACATAATATAATTATATTAAAATATATACTAGAATCTAGAATGTTTTCACAGTTTGAACATCTGTCTGATCTTAAATTTAACACAAAGCATTGATTCATAAGTTCATAAATTCATATGTTATTATTATAGTAGAATTTTATTATTATATTCTTTTTTTATTATTATTATTATTATTATTCTAACATATGTACTCAATTTCTTTCATAAAATATAATCAGGACATCTTTATTATAAATATATTTTAATAGGATGCTAGGGTGACAAACTTTATCGATATAAAAACCTATAATATTATTATATAGACATAGTACCAGGCGTGCACACAGAAAAATGGTTTGGGAGGGGTCCATTTTAAAAAAATATTCATACTTTAATGATTGAAGGGGAGATGGAGGGAGGGGGTAGGCGTGGCCCCCACAAAGGGGGGGCTAACAGGGCTCTAGCCTATGGGCCCGGTGTGGTGAGTCGACTAGATAAATGAGATATACACACATCTTAAATTTGCTCTAATAGTAAAAAAAGTATATTTTGCTTTAGGGTTATTACCAGGGCTCGAAATGGCCCGGAGCGCCGTTCCGTTTCATGAAATCGGCAAAGTTATCACTCTGTCTAGTGGCAGAATTAATTTGACCGTCTGAGATAGATAGGCAATAATAACAAAAAATCTAACACACTCATTTCACAAAATATACATAAAATTAAATAACTATGTTAATATTTTCGAAAAATTAACGAGCGCTCCGGTTCGTAATTTTTTCTATTTCGAGCACAGGTTATTACCATTTTAAAATATATGGCGTGATGAAATTTTTAGTTGTCATGTGTTGATTACTCGGCAACTCCATAATCCGATGTGTTAAAAAATCACTAAAAATACACTGAATTTTATTTGACCTCGAACACCATTTAGAAAATGCCACAATAGAATGTCAGACTGCCTTTAATCTTGGCGATAGGTAGTGGGGATGCAAAAGATCCTGGCCTGGGGGCCCGCTTCGGGATGTAGGGGCCATGGGGGTTGGGGTAACAAAATCTAGCAAGTGTCACAAATTTTCACAATTACACCGCCTACTTCTTATAGCTTTTCGTCGCTTCAACTGCGCAATACTGCACTTTTCCTGGTACATTCTCTACACGAGTTGAGGTTGTCGAATGCGCATGGTTTAACAGTCATAATTGTTTGTGTCAGACAGACGCATCGGAATGTCGCATTACACATGTCCTAGAAAGTTGCATGAATTTACGACTGTCACAGGTCTTGTGCGATGCCGAGGAGAAGTGGGGACAACCCGTTGAGAATTCTGTTCAACAACCGAATCATCCAGATAATATGAATTTTTTTCAATTTCTGGGGTAGGCCCAGACCTGAAACCCCTTGCCCTTGTATGCACGCCTCCACAGTAACAAATAAAATATATACTACAGAAACATTTATCAATACAATCTCTGTAATAGTATAATGGTAAAATTGGTGATTTTTAAAATAAAAGAGGTTAATTTTACGATTATGAACACATGGACAATAAGTAAATAAATTTCAAAAGTAATATTCTCATTGCATAGCTTGTTGCCGTTGTGTGACCAATAGTTTAATAGGCTCTTTTGGCTTTAGTACCAACTGCATTTCATCTTCCACAGGCTTTTCATTGAGTAACTTTATATTGAAATTTTTGGAAATCTGAAAAGAATAAAGTGTTTAAGGTGATACAGTGAAACGGCAAATAATTTTCAACTATACGCGCGACGAAATTTTGGACTCGCTCCCATTCGGAGAGAGAACGTCTGGAGCTGGAAACACATCTATTTGTTTCGTGACAGCGACGGGTGTATTAATTCTTAAATCGTGTAAAGATGACTAAAAACGTTACCCATCTACTATAAAAACAAAACATGTCAATGAATATATTATTATTGTTACTGATAGAACAATAAACAGAACATTAAATGGATACATGTTGGATTTATATGACAAATTATATTTCATTTGACATGCGCCATTTGCACCCGCAATCCGCGCATCGCCTAGCCACGATCTTTTTAGACCGTGCCTCAACTGAGGTATAGTCTTAAAATAGTATTTCCAAAATTAATAATCAATGAAGTCATCTAAAATGGCCAGAACGTCTTCTAAAACTATCCATTTTATGCATTCCAAAATGTTCTCTAATATTTTAAGAAACTACCACACACACGTATAATTTAATTAATAATTAAGTTTTTTTTCAGTGCATAGTGAGAATAACAGCAACACTATTTTCATTTGTTTCGATCACCTGTTGTTTGACTTTAAAATAAGAACTGCGCACAAGACCCGCGCGCATTTCAGACTTAATTTTCTGAAAATTGTGAAACTTATAGAATATCAGTGGCGAAGGGTGGAGGTAGGCTGTTAAGATCTGACATAAATAGTGCACTCTAAACTTTGTCAGTCAAATGTATTTGTTTTCATTGAACTAAGGCTACAATGTGTTAGTTTTTAAAATTCAATTAAACCCTGCCTAATTCAAGCCACAAAAAATATTCATTTATCTAAATGTTTTTATCGATTATGGTTTGATTTAGGCAGGGCATAATGAATTTAAAAAAACAACCAACACCATCTGTAACATATATTCTGAATTCAATGAAAATAAATAAGTGTGCACTATTTTTGTCGGATCGCCCATAGTATACCTCAACTATTATGGTTTGGTTAGGCAGTGTTTAATTGAGTTTTAAAAACTAACCAGCACCATCTGCTAATTACTGTGATAACTGATTTAATGAAAACAAATAAGTATGACTGACAAAGTTAAGTGTGCAATATTTATGTTGAATCTTAAAAGCCTACTTCCACCCTGTAGAATCATATTCATAATCAATTCCCACTGTAGAATATAACATTGAAAGATGTCACTTTCATCAATAAATTCTTGAAGAATGTAAATATGTACCTGGGATATAGTCTCCTTCATTTGCACCATAGCAATTTTTCGTCCGATGCACGATCTGGCCCCCATTGCAAATGGCATAGTGGCGTGAGGACACGTAACTCCTTGGAAATTATTTCCTTCCAGTTTCTCCCATCGCTTTGGTGAGAATTTCAAAGGATGCGGGAAGTTATTACAATCACGGCCTGATGTATAAATTGACAGAATAATTGGAGTCTGAAATATAGATAATAATAAAATTATGCATCTATTTCCAAGAACCAATAGTCCACATGCGGAAGAAGAACAATTATTGCTGGAATTAGCTTCAGACGGATTCTTGAATAATAAATATAAGGAGTGTACACATCATTCTGGTTGCAAATGCAACATGTCCTGAAATACATCTTGCCTTCGTCATATCTATGTGAAGTTGCTTTTTCAGCATTTGTAGATATTAAGTCAAAAAAAGGAACAGGCTTTTGGATGTGAAACCGCATCTCAGATTAAAATTAACAACCAGGGAACCATTATTATGATGATCTGTCTCAACATAAACAATTTCATCCATCTCATTGATTATGCTGAATATTATTTACAATGGATATAAATTTTATTTAAGTATTTTATTTACATTTAATTACGAATGAATTTTATTTTTCGTTTATTATTATTTTGTTTATGTACTAACTAAAAAGGAAAAAATAAATATACTTACTTATTTTGATTGTTATTATAGTATATGCAATTTTTTTTTTTTGACGAGGGGTGCTCAGTGTTACGAAAATTATATAAGGGGTACACAGATCGCGAGTGGAGAACTACAAGGTTCTAAGTGTTTGTCCTTGGAGAAACAAAAGTAACAATGAGGCAGCTTAGAATACTACTTCTTTGTTGGGTTTGTTTTTTCAAGGACGAACACTTAGAACCTTGTAGTATTAGGCTCACGAGATGTCAAAAGTTTGGGAAACACAAGTAATAAATTTATAGCTCTTGAAAATTTTTTTTAGATTGTTTCGTTTCTCATATTCCGCTCTCGTGTCGAAAATTTGCCGATCATTGTATTACATAATGCATTCATTTTAATTATTATTTTCTTTTTGACCAAAGAAAATTGGTACAGATCTGTCATATTATAGTTTTTTATGAATTGGCTAGGAGCAGGTGATGTATTCTGATTGAAGACAGCGGTAGCGTAGATAGATGTAGAGTTTTATTGTCTTGATGAAGAGAACTATACATAAGACAGAGAGCAAGAGAGAGTGAAATCGAATGACCGTGAGCAAGTGACGAGTGACTGTTTCCGTCATCATCCTCCGCTATATATATAAATGAATATTCAATGCATTATAATAGTCATTGTTTATCTGGGTTGCAATTTAATAAATCAGTCATTGTTGATCTAGGTTATGATTGAGAAATCTGCTGACAACTGCCCATTGCAACTTCGATTTGTTTTGATAACATTGATACCTTGGTATGATTGTTACAGTTTTATTTGAATTAACCTTATAAAACAGAATTCAGTCAGCAATAAAATTTGGTGAGGATGGTGTCAAGAGGTAAAAAATAAAAATAAATCATTGATTATATTTTAATTGAATGAATTTTATTCAATAAATAATTATTACACTACTTAAGTATGTACTTAATTAATTCTTAATCTAAGGCACAGTACACTCGCAGACAGTCGGTAAACTTAGAAAACCCAACAAAATTATAGTTCCAAACCAAAAATTGCAGTGTTTCAATCAGGGTATCGAACCATTATTTTTTTCGTTCCGGTTCAAGTAAAAAAATTAACATCGATTCGGTTCTGGTTTGCATTCCGAAAAAAATAACTGTTTTTCTGGTATTCACTTTTCAGTTCAGCTCCGAGTGATTAATTTTTAAATGTTTTTATTTGTATAAAAAATTATTTTCTACCACAATTTAAAACATTTTATGGTACTTGTATGATAGCCTGGCTCTATGCTCCGAAACCAATGGTTATGTTGCACCGCACGGCCGTAGCCGAAAATTCTTTAAATTATTATAAATTACGAAAATTATGTTGAGATGCGTCACACGATTGTGAATGATTTCTTTGCGCCTTGAATTTGACACACATATTTCAAATGAAAAACGACTAACATCGACTAGCAGCGCAATTGTAATCACATGTTAATGCGCGTGTTTGAACATGTACCGAACTGAATAAACTGATATTTTTTTCCCCTGGTTTCAAGTATTGGAAAAATATTTCACAATAGTGGATAGTTGCTTTGAAGTCTATGAGTTTTGACAAAGGAGGCGCTAGAAACTATTTGGTACAAGTCGGTTATGGAAAAGCCAGCGGCAAACACATTTAAAAAATAGCCGATTTTCAGGGTTATTTGGTGGGTTGGGTTAGTTTAGGTTAGGTTTTCATTCTTGAATTCATGAATTTTGCCAAAATCGGCTATGACAATTAGCGCGGTTCCCGCCTAGCTTCCCCATAACTGAGTTGTACAAACTATTTTGTATTAATGCAACTCGTTGCAAATGCAATTTTGCTAACAAACAATGTTTGTGTCAATTCTCAACTAAATCACACCGAGTCCACGAGTCACAGTATTTGTTGAATCCTGTAATATTTAATCAGATTTCATTTTGAATAACGGTAGAAGGCTTAACTTCCGTTTCATCTCCGACTGCATATGCTTGTAAGGTTCCTTGATCTCAGTCGGTGTAATCGGTATGCCACACATTCTTTTTACCCTTGGCGACATCAATATTAGGTTCTGAGTAAGTCCATAACTGCTGGATGTCACCCAATATAAGCACATACACGACGGGATCATTGCAGATATCGGAACCATGGCTATTGAAAACAGTCGGAAGAAATTCTTCAGGTACTTTTGAAACTTTGTTTCGACGCGTACTTTTGACAATGTTTGTATTTCTATAATGCTTAAATTTATAATGCCTAATGCCACGGGTAATATTAACGAATGATCCACTTCCGTTAGGTTAGGTATCCACCCGAAGCCTCCCACTGTCAATTCGGCAAACGAAATCTGTGCGTCGATATCAAATTTCGGCTGCATATTGACTAAGTTACGCAGGGAGAATGACAACGATACCCATAGAGGTATTTGAAACCAGAGCAAAAGAGACGCTTTGAATGGATGACAATTATCACGTACAATTAACAGATTGTACTGCTTTTTTAAAGATCTCCTAAACATATTCGTCGCTTGTTTGTCCGTCCAGTTGAACATCTTTTTCGCAACAACTGTCTCCATATGTAATTCTTTGGCTATTTCAGGCATTTCCATTGATAAATTCTCTACTTTCGCCAATATGTAATTCTGATAAATCGCTAGTGGCACGGTTATAAAGGATCTGACGAGCACAGTTGACACAATTATACTGGCCCACCACGGTAACCCAGTATAATTATGAAACGTTATGAGGGAGTCTTGAACCACTCCAACTATACTGCTCTCTGAAATAGTTCTGTACAGGCTCAATTGTGCATCCGCGATGGTCTGCAATGAAAAGTTTCTGGTCTGCCGTATTGAAATGCCATCTCTTCGTAAGGATTTGTTTATGTTGTGAGAGAAAATCGAACAAGGTTGTGAACATAATAAACTGTGCTTAGCACCCATAACAGGTCTCAAGGGAGCGTATCTTTCACATTTACTACTATTTTCTTGAATTCTGTATACAGAGCTGGTACACACATTAGCGATTCCATAGCATTTATAGTCGAATTTAGTCTTCAAAATGTTTATAACTAGCGACCCGATCATCGTACTGTCAAACACATAAACATAACCTAAAAATAATTGTTCATTGTTGCCATAAAAACGTCCTATCAATAAAATAATTTTATTCCTACTGCTATGGTAATTTTCATTTTCACACAAATTTTATATACCCACAAACTTTTCGTGCTAAAAATTTAAACGTACATATTCGTATCGTATACTATTGGATTTGGAAGCGAGTTTTTATTACTATTACAAAATAATAGACGGAATTCTAAGAAAGGTTAGTTGCGAATTTGAAGTTAGAGATAAACTGCCTAACCTGATTTGATCGATTTTGTAATTCAATAAGCAATATATTAAATTTGTAATTGTATAACATTACCCCAGCAGGAATTTGATAGTCACCAACTTCGCAATCTGTTGTCATAATTCTTGTTAGGAATGCGGCAGCTGGGTACAACCTCATTGTTTCTTTTAATATTCCTTTTATTTGAGAATTTTCATCTTCATTATTGATCAACAGTGATTGGAGCTCTTGAAATTGTTTTGGATTCCTAGACAAAAGATAAAGGGCCCATTGACTAGTAAAAGCAGTCTGAAATTAGATTAGATAACATATTATTTTATAATATTACGTAAACAGTTGCAAGTTAAAAATCACTGAAACCCAGAATAAGTTTATTGTGGAGACAACAAAAGATATTGAGAGAGGTTCTAAGGCAAATCACGGTGATACAACAGGCGCGATCTTAATAAAGTCCGCAATAGCAACCATGAATAATACAAATATTAGCCCCACTTATTTTCCAACCTACATCTGCGCATAGTATTAAAATTAATGGTTAAGTGGTTCCAACACGAAGGTTAATACAATCAGTGACGTCCCTAGACAAAATGCCGCCCCTAGGCAGCGTCAAAATGCCGCTCCATTTTTTTTATCATCCTTTCATTACTCCAATATCTAAGAAATGTGTTGAATGAAGCATGGCCCCCTCATCCTGAAGCGGGCCCCATGTCGCTAAGGATAAAAGCAGTGTGACGCTCTACAGTAATGTTTTCCAAATGGTGTACGCGTTAAAATTGATGTATATATTTAGTGTTTTTTTGTATATTTTAATACATACACTTGAATTGTGGAGTTTTTGAGTATCGCTACACAATTATAAATTGTATTGTGTAACCACATAATTTTAAATAATATCATTATTGAAAGAAAATAGCGCCGCAGGCGAATTTTTTGCTATTAGAGCAAATTTGTGATAAGTGTTTATCTCACTTATCGAGCCCGAGCCCCAGGTTAGAGCCCTGTCAGCCCCCCCTTGTGGGGGCCATGGTTTGGATACATTACTAATAAAATATACACCTACCACTAAGCTGAAACATACAAAATTAAATTTAGATATCAATAAATAAATAAGCGAATAAATATAATATTAGTTAGACACCCAAATCACCAGAGTCTGAGATGCCATTTGGTTGATATGTCTGACACATTTGGTTTGTATCATTTAGTAATACCTACGCAGATGTATTATTTTCACACCATTTTTTCTATGCTATTATTGTACCCTACAATATGTAAACAAAATAATTTTCCTCATTATTTTTTTAATATAAACCTAAATTTAATCATAAATACACTATCTATTAATTAATAGTCTCAACATTCAACCGTTGATGATTGAAATAAACTACAAATCCACACTATTATCAGCAAAAAATATGTTTACAAAAAAAAACGACTTAAAAGAAGATATTGCACAGTATTGTATTCACGCACGATAAATATGATATAATCTAGGTAGATACCTACTAGTGTACATTTTTATTACAATTAGCTGGCACTTAACGTAAATACCTATTATATGCACGAATACTAATTGATTATGTCAAATGTCAATAAGGATTAATAATCATTATGAATAGGTATCTATTTGCAATAGGTACATCCGGCAACTTTTAAATCTCGCGAATGACTGGCAAAAATATTTGGATAAATTAAAAAATACGGTATGTACCTACCTATAAATCTCTACCATAAATTCTCCTTGTTTCGTTACCAACGTTGATATAATATATAATATTATTTTCTTTTAATAACTATGGCGCGACATAATTATTGGCTTTTGCGCAGTATACCTACCACTGTTATGAAAGGAACTCTTTAATCTGAGTAAATGACATTATATTATTATGACTGATTTATTATTCGTTTGTGATGTTTTAAATATATAAAAATATTCATAATGTGTATAGGCGCCAAGTTTATTAGCATTTGTATACGAAACCGAGCAGTCAAAAATAAAATAAAAAAATCTCTAGCGGAGCGTGGTGACATCACACTAAAATCGCTGCGAGTACCGACTGGATAATAATAAAAAAAAGCATCCGGAACAAAACATCTCCAAAGCTCTGGTTATAATATAACTAAGTTTAGGTAGCTATTTCTATATAATACCAAATGATTCTCCTCGATTTGCCGCCCTTCGAGTATCTGCCGCCCCCAAGCGACGCTCAATCTGCCTACCCCCACGGGACGTCACTGAATACAATACAATATATCACCTGCTTATATTGTTACAAAAAGCTCGAAATGGATCGGAACAGCAGTTCCGCTTCGTAAAATCCTCGAGACAATCGCTCCGTCTCGTAGAAACATTAAAAATGGCGCTCCGTTTCGGGAAGAAAATCATTAAATTAATTTACATCATTAAAGTCTAATAAGAAACTTGACATGTCCGTAGGTACACACTAATTATGTAGAAGTACACAAACTACAACAACATGCTCTACTTATATGCGATAGATAAAGGAAGGAAAAATAACAATATTATTTTTCACAGCATGCGTATAAACAGCATATAAATGCGTATAAATAGCACGTATAAACTATTATATTTCGCCTGCGGCACTAAAAATATTGTAATACCGAAATTTTAATCTTTATTAGTAGTGCGAATAAGATGTCTATAGACTGTTATTGGATTTGTCATACGAAGGCAGGTTCGTAGGTATATAGTGTATATAATAAAAAAAACCTGTGCACCTTAAAATTTTTGGAAAATTCACCGTACACAGCTAGTGCCTCGTATCCTAGTATGTCCAATTGTGTCCTACCAAACCTCAGCCTCGGTAAAACCGGCTCTGCTTGTACAAATGCACACTTGTACCAATACTATCTATAAAATGTATCAAGTTCACACGACCGTGTCTGATTACCATACACGTTTAAATAACACTGATTAAATATACTTTTTTATGTTTTTTTTATTATTTTCACTGATTAAACTTTTTTATTGTTATTTATATTTTTATTGTAGTCTCTAGGATTTCACGAACCGGAGCTGCATTTCAGTGCATTTCGGTCCATTTCGAGCGCCGTATTAACGTATTAGACACCTACTCAAAATAAATAAATAAATAAATAATACTTGACATTGAGATAGAATTTGTTACGAACCGTATCACCAGCTGCCATAATAAAATCTATGATTATTTTAGTGATATCTGCTTTCCCCATTTGTTCAGCAACCATCCTTGATATCAATCCGTCACCAATATCTTCCAAATTATATATCTGATCCACCATTTTCTGACCTAAAAATGTTAGGTTAGGTTAGGTTTGTCAGCAATGGTAAGTATTAGGTTATTATATAATATAGTGTTATATTATAAAATGAGAAAATAAGAGAACTTAAACCGCGAGGGGAACCATTTTACCAACTGCTGCAGTTAGCATAGGTAGTCAAAACATGAGATTTATTTTCCATAGTACCTACCTACCTACCTAGTATGATTACTAATAAATTTTTAAATATCCACGGAATGTTGAAAATATTAAAACAAATAGGTACTTATATTATTTTTTAACTTTGTGAAAGTATTCAGAAAACACAGCGCTCGAAATGGATTTTTTTTGAACCGGAGCATTCAATAATTTTTCGAAAATATATCAACACATTTATCTAATTATATGTATTTGTTATAAAAAATCGTGTGTTAGATGTGTTTTATATGGCCTACCTATCACAGACGATCAAATTATTTTTTTCACGAGACGGAGTGATAATTAATTTAGTTGATTTCATAAATCGGAGCTAGGCTCCGGTGTGCTCTAGTCCATTTCGAGCCCTGCAGTTTCCTTAAATGACCTCAAAGTTTACGTGATTGAAGGTTGAAGAATCTTGTATATATATATAGGTAAGTGGAGACGTTATATATGTGGTTGGGACATTGTATTCATGGGTTATACCGTTGTACCTAATACCAAAAATTATGATTATGAAAATTGACAATTAATATACAATTTAATCAAAATGCTTATTCATGTATTCATTTATTTATTCACATTGTGCTCTCAGACTCTCGATTGTTGTTCACTTACCATAAAATAACGAATCGTTCACAGCATCGACGAACCCTTTCCATGCTGGTAATTGTAATGAGCTGTACACCTTTGCCGGGAAAAGGTACATTTTTGAAGTGTACATAAATATCTGATGAACTTTCTCTGAAAATGATCCCAGCAGCTTGTCAAACTGGCTCGCTGATGCTGCATACGAAGACCCCAACATAATTGAAAGCATTACTGAAACCAAACAATAGGTAAAAGTAGGTATTTTAATATTTCCGATATTTTTCATTGTACTCGTAATATTAAGACAATAGTTTCGCTAAAACTCAGCCGTATTCAATGCGTAAGTAGTACTTACCTAATATGTATGGGTTTATTTCGGGATGTTACACTTTAATTAAAACCACAGATTCGGGTAAATAAAATTTAATATTACGTGTACATATTTGAATTTCACATGAGGTATGAGACATTGAAGTAACAAAACTTTGGGGCGAAAAAAAGGCGGCAAGTTAGGTTACGCGGTTTCAAGTGCTTCCCGACTACCTATTATCTATCCTTCAACCTTGCCGAGTACTAACAACGGTACCTATTTTTTTCACTACCTGTTTATATTTCATTTTCTCACTTTGTTTCGTTTATTTAAAAGTTACAACTGTACTAACAACACACGAGTTAGCCAGCTCTCACATCTAAACTTACCCGTCTGCCGCACAGCTATACATCAACCCTTCCAAGAACGGCAATCCGGTGTTGCATATGAAGACCGCGCAGATCTACCAAGCGACAGTCGCACGTAGCCTTCGAAACGTATAGATATTTGAATGCGGCGATCGGCGAGTCGGTATATGAATGACCAATTCGTAGGTGTCTGCAAAGGTGTTGCATGAGAAGCATGCAACTTGTCGATTGCAACATTAGATGTTTTTTCAAACTAAACAGTCGCTTCGACCAATCTGCGGAGCTCCATTTGCCAACGTGTGTTTTGTGAATAACGATGACGTCACATCGATGTATTTGACACGTTATGAGCGAGACGAATTTTGATGTGATAGCCGATATAATATTATTTGTCTTCCCAATTCTGTCGATTACGAGATTATTGATGGGGGATTTAGGTATTTATTGTGTTATTTGGTATCAGTAGGTACGCATATATTTTTCTTTGTCGTGATATAATTATAATGTTATGACTATTGCATTCTGTATTGTTATCTTTAAATGGTTACAGTCAGGGCTCGAAATGGACCGGAATGCACCGGAGCGCCGTTCCTGTTTGTGAAATCGGTAAAATTATCATTCCGTCTCGTGGAATAAATAATTTGACCATCTGAGCCGGATAGGCCATATGATAGAAAATCTAACCCACTTATTTTTATGAAAAAAAAAACACATAAACTTTGATAACTTTACTATATAGAAATCTTCAGAAAACTGTCGAGCGCTCCGGTTCGTAAATTTTTCCATTTCGAGCGCTGGTTACAGTCCTCACATGACCTCTCTCCGTGTCTCCGCCCTTAGAAAATCGCTGCCTGATTTCCAGGTTGTTATATATATATCATATTTTTAAACAAAATGACTTTTTAATGCTATTTTGTTATATTTCCAGAACTCTGTTTAACCTATTTGTCAGAATTATTATTTCAATGTGAACTTTCAAATTGCTCTGTTGATAATTTTACTGAAAGTGACAGAACAACCGGGAAATCAGCCAGCGAAATGTAGACGCCAGTCGATACGATTTACCTGCGAAGAGCATAAGTATAAGGTAAAACTCAACTACGCGTCGTCGTGTTTTGAACCGAACAATCTTTATTGCCTAGGCCAGTTATGCCACAGTGAGGCCACTTGCGGCCCTAAATAACAAGTAGGAACTTCATCACCAAAATTTTCATTGAATAGGACAAAATTCTAATTTCCTGTGTACTAAGTTTTATCGTGCAAATACATATATACGTAATGCAGAGTGGAGAGTGATGACTGACTATTAAATTTATAATAATAAAATATATGTCTCCTCTAGTATGGTTATTTGTCTATACTTTCACACACTGCGGCCCGTGAAAAAATAGAAAATGAATAAATTAGCCTTCTTTCAAATAGGGTGCACCATTGGCCTAGGCTCTAGATCAGGGATCGAAATGAACTGGAGCGGACCGGATCGCAGCTCCAGATCGTAAAATTCTCGAAACTATCGCTCCGTTTCGTGAAAAAAATAATAAATTGTGTTCTGGTACATGAATTATTAAGAAAATATGAAATTAATTAGCATTACATGTTTTTTTGCTAAAGTTTAATACGTAAGGCATGGTAAGTATATAACAGAAAAATCGAACATGTTTTAATATCCTAGTTGGAAAATTATCAAGCGCTCCGGTTCGTAATATATTCCATTTCGAGCGCTCCTCTAGATAGAGTAGATCAAGCAATTAATGGACTCGCTAATGATAAAAATACTAATATTGGATTGCAGAAAAATAAAATTACAATATAGGATACTAGTTGTTTGAAACCAGCGCTTGAAATGAAATATTTTGCAAACCGGAGCGCTCGATAGTTTTACGAAAATATTAACATAGTTATCTAATATTATGTGTATTGTATAATAATAACTGTTTTAGATTTTTTATAATATGACATAACTAGCTTAGACAGTCAAATTAATATTTCCACGAGACGGAACGATAATTTTGGGGATTGTATGAACCGTAAAGGCGCTCCGGTCCATTTCGAGCCCCGTTTGAAACTATGTTACGAAAGGCAAACATGTTGTATTGCTGTAAGTATTATGTTGTATATACCATTTAAAGAAACTCTATAAAGCTCTTTGTCCAAATTTGGTATAAAACCGGAACGAGAGCATCGCTGTTTCCATCTCGTTACCAATTCATTGGCCACCAGCGATATCGGCTTCTCAATCCACGTTTCAGTGTTGGGTTTCAGTAAAATTTTATTCATTATTCGTCTTGTTTGCAGCCATTCTTCGCCGTCCATGAATAATAATCCTCTTTTACATTTATACATGTCGTTGTATATCATCCAGGGTTCGGGTAATATGTGTATCGGGTATTTTCCTTCGAGTTTCGTGAGAACTGTCCTCATTATGTCAGGGTCTGATACAAAAACAGCATCCACGGGACCGACAGAATCTTTGAACACTGGACCGAATTGTTTATGACGATTGTCTATGTGTCGGTGGAGACTTGAAAAAAAACAAACGTAGGTATGATTATGTACTCACTTTAAAAATTCTAACACACCATCGGGGCAGGGCACTGACTGGGCACCAGCCTGGGGGCCCGGGCTTAGGGGGCCCGGCGTGTCGAGTCGACCAATTGTGAGATAAATACACACCACAAATTTGTTATATTATTAAAAAAAGTCGCTTTTAAATTAAAATTATAAATGAGCCCTTGCCCAGAATAACGTTGTATCCAACAATATTCTTGTTTTGAGAAAAATGGAAAAAATTAAACCAGTTATCTTTTGTTACATTTTATATTTTAAATACAATAAACATACAATTATTAAGAGTTTTAAATGTAAAGTGGTGAAGAAAGGCAATTAAATTTGAATTTATTACAAAAAAATATAGTAAATTAGTGGAAAAATGTTGTATATGAAAATTTCACATATTTACAACATTATTCCGCAAAATGTAATTTATTTATTCTGCTTCACTCAATAGTGCCTTAAAAGGGCAGCATGCTCATCTAACATGAATTCACAGATGTCATTGAGGTCTTCTTCGTCTGCTTTCGGAACATAGCGTCCGACATTCGACTCTGAATACATGAGACGAGATGATGACTTTGTCCATCGAACAAATTGAATATTTGTCTTGATATTAAAATCGAAAACACATCCCGGATTCAAATTTTTGTTTGGCACAAACGCGACCTTGCAAAGTAGAACTAGGAATGATTAAAAAAATTGAAACTGTATTAGATTAAGTTACAATATAAAGAGCACTATAATGCCAGCATTGTTATCAAACAACATTTCCAATAACAATATGAATAATTTCGAACGTAATAATTTTATTCATGAGATCAACAGAACTGTCAAATGGCATACAACATTATTCCACAAAAATTTTTCGACGGGTCAATTGCAAGCTTAATAATATTTTTTCTGGATAAATACTCTTTTCCTACATCCTTCAGCTTCCTAGCTTTAATATTTTTCCAGTTTAAAACATTATAATATGTCCGTTTTCTTCCTTTATTCAAGTGAATTATACCACGCTCCGTGATATTGACGGACGGCGACGCCATTTTGACAATAACATATAGGTACAACGTTCTTCCACAAACGAATAACTTTACTTTAAAATGCTGCCACAAGCCTAAATATTTTTTCTTTGCCGTACTACCTACCTTAAACGATGCATAAAAACATACCCAACATTATTCCATCAATAACTCAATTTTGTTGGATACAACATTATTCCGGGCAATGGCTCAATTGAATTAATGATTAATCGTAGAAAGGGTTAAGTATTCGATGTTATGACCCGTTGACGAACTTTTTGATTTTTTTATTGAATTATAAAGAAAAGACATCGAATGGCAAAAACTTTGAAATTTTGAGTTATTTCCCTATAGGTATATAAAGGTTATCGAATAGAGAGAGTATTTTTTTTAACTAAACCGTAAATCGGTTATTTTATAAATAAAATAAGTTGCATAAATCTCCACGAGCAGCGTTCGAATTCAACGGACTACCGACAAAATCAATCAATTTTCATTACAAATTTTGCTATATAATATTTTCTTATCTAGCTAATTTACTTTACAACATCTCGAAATGGAATCTTTTTACTCGCTTTTGTGCGTTATGGGAGCGTCTCGTATTGTATCTGGTCATGTTGATTTGATCTCGAGGCTTCCAGTTGAGATTGTATCCATGATATTCAGGATGCTGGACGATCGTAGTCTGTACTCTGCGTCAAAGGTTGATCCAATTTGGAGCAACGTTGTTAAAGGCGACAAGGTATTAAAGACTAAACTCCGACGACATGTGAAGATTGCAAGAAACGATCCGCTGATTGCAAGGTTTCTCAGAAGGTCAACTACCGGCTTGCCAAAAGTGCCAGTTGGCACCAAGAATTTTCCGACAAACGGTTTGCCATATTCTGGTTTTACTGGAAAGTCTTTTAACGCGACTAAAGGATTTCAACCTGTTTCGTCGTTCAACGGCAGACCAGCCAAACGCATGAGATCTGATGATGTATCATCACCGAAAAGGAAGCTGATTAGATTTTAGTTTATTGCTCATTGTTTTGTTTATTTTTCTGTGTTATGTTTTTATGCTTGTAAATATACTAATTATATATAAAATATTATCTTGTTTTCCATTTTATCCTTTAACGACATTTATTTAGTTTTTTTTGATGAAGCTAAGTGCTCCAATGATTTCCAACAGAGATACATTCAGACATAAAACGCCCATGTTTTTCAAAGTTCTGCAAGCCATAATTTTATTTAAGCTTCTAAAATCGAATACCTGAATTATTGAGCTATTTTCTCAATACTTTTGTACACTAATTTTTTAATTTTCGTTTTACAATATCTTTGAACTTTATACATGGTAATTAAATACTTATGTGTATTTTAACAAACCGTGTCGATAGTTTTTCCGATTATAATATGGGTTTGCCCCCTATCACTAACTATCATAAAATATTTTCAAATGTCAAAATATAATGAACTGGCATTTGCTTCAGCTATCTTGTTAAGAGAACCAAAGATCTTCTATATGCAACGTCTCTGAGAAGATAATATCATATAATACAAAAAAGAAACAAGATGAACAAACGCAAAATGGCGAAAGTATAATTATGTGGGTGCTATGTTAGTGTTTGCTATCGAGATAGTTTCTCCAATCACGGTTCAAGTGTGTACTATTTTTTTTTTACAAAAACCACCCGCCGCCAATGGGAGAATTTTTCAACTTAACTTTACACCAAAGACATCCCAAAAAAAAAAATTGTATTATTTAATTTAATTATGCAACCAATCTGCGTCGTGCTTTGAAGTGTCATCAATTTTCACAAGTGTGTATAGTTTATGTGTCATCTATTGGCATTGCTATATTATAAAAATATTATCCACCTTGCTTTGCTACCCAGAATAATTATACAGTGTTTTTCAATCTTTCTATAAAAGAGGCATACCTGCTCCCACGCACAGCAAGAATTGACATAGGTAACTAATAATAATTAGATACGACCAGCACTCGAAATGGAAAATTTTACGAACCGGAGCGCTCGATAATTTTACGAAAATATTTACATTAGGTATATAAATATATACATAGTTTTCTAATTTTATGTGTATTTAAAAAAATAAGTGTGTTAGATTCTTTGTTATATGGCTTATCCGCCTCAGACGGTCAAATTATTTTGTCCACAAGACGGAGCGATAATTTTGGGAATTTTATGAAATGGAACGGAGCTCCGGTGCGCTCCGGTCCATTTCGAGCCCTGGATACGATGCTACATATTAACAACGTATGACTCAATATGATCGATTTTTACAGTTCATAACATATCGAATATATTATTTGGGTTCGATGTTGAATCTCGATTATCCCAACACTAATATAATAGAACTCACCTTACATAAATTTAGAACTGGAATGACTGTGTTATATTGCAGTAGAGCAAACATGGAATAATAATATTTTGAGAATCAGGATATTTATTCGAATAAAGCAACCTGAATTCATGATGCGATATTGTGCCATCGAATCATCTGAAAAAATGTAAATTTTAATCTATACTATAATTTGAAGAATATATTTGGATGTTTGTAGCAGGACGGTACTGATTGGTTTTTCTTTATACAAATCCAGACGTGCAGTCGGATTTCGACAATATTTGGACAGTTGACGGAGGCTGACGAGCCGGAGTGCGTGGTCGGGGTCTCGAATTTCATATTTAGCCCGTTGTACCCCGGGGACAGTTTTACGGATTTGCTGAAAAGGGCCGCCACGTACAGGGCCTTGAAACGTAGAAATTAATGCTGCAACCCCCATTTTATTATTATTAATGTAGTTAGAATGTGTACATTTAAAAAAATATTCGCGTTTATTTCAGCTCGATCGGATGTCAAATGGCAAAGTTAGATGCAAATAATTGTGTTATTAGAATCACTAATCGGCAGGGAGCCAACCTAGCCAGCGCGGCGCGAGCAACGCAGTGCTGCCACAATAGATCGGAATGCTTCACTCACGGACAATTGTACGTAGCGGCATCAAGTGGGAAGTAGTAAAAATCGATATATTTTGGCACCAAATGGAAAAGCCACAAATATTGTATATCGAAAAGCCCTGGAACGATGGATTCAGGGCTCTAAATGGACCGGAACGCACCGGAGCGCCGTTCCGGTTCATTAAATCCACAAAATTATCGCTCCGTCTCGTGGAAATATTAATTTGACCGTCTGAGCTAGATATTTAATATAAATAAAAAATAACACACTTATTTTTATAAATCACATTTACAATTAATGTAGTATAGTATAATAAAGTTGATATTTTCTTAAAATTATCGAGCGCTCCGGTTCGGATATTTAGAATGATGGATCAGATATTTATATTATGGATGGATATTTATATTATATAGATTACAATAATAAATTGAATATATACTACTTTTTAATATATTTAAAAACAATAAATGTACAAAAATATACTATATTATGTTACAAATAAAAATCTCTAATATTATATTTTTTTACTTTTTAAAATTCAATCCTTTAGTTTTATTCTGTTTATCTTTAAATTTAGAATTTTTAGTTTCAAATATTAAACCATTCCACTTCCGGGCAGCGCCGGGTGATACTGCTAGTAAATAATAAAAAACAACTTCAGAATATTATTATAGCACGTTATAACATAACATTATAATTAATTGTTAATCGGTATGTTAGTTCTATAGAGAAACAACTCAAAATACCGTGTTCTAAGATAATAGCGTTTGAAATTTTTGCACGAATTCTCATTTTCAATGCCTTGATTTTTGAAGAAAGTGTATTTTTTTTTTATTTAGTTTAAATGAATAATTTAGCATTGCACAATGAAGTTTCCCAGTCTAGCAAATAATCAACTCAAACATTTCTGTTTATAATTTTAATATTAACATTTTAGAATACGTAGTTGTGCAATGCAATTTAATGTGATTTATGACGATTGCTATAAGTAATTAAATGAAAATTTATGTGTATTATTTTATATTACTTATAATTATTTTTAGTATTTCCTGAATAATAAAGAGGGGGTCGCGACCAGTGGTTCATAATAATGATGCCGAGTGCCGCCAAGTCAATAATTCAAGTCAAGGGGATTTATTTAAAAATTTACAAAATCGGTAAAATACACTGAATACCATTTATTTTGAGGAACACTACAACTGTAGAAGATCACACTGCCCTTAACCTTGGTAATAGGTAGGGGGCGCTAAACATCCTGGCCTTGGAGCCCGCTTCAGGATGTGGGGGCCGTGCACCATTGCTGAGGTTGATAATAATTATTAGCTTTGTGTGTAGAAAGAAAAAGTTTAGTGAGATGCTGACAAAACATGGCGAATATACCTACAGTGACGCAGTTTAGAGTTTCCATGTGAAAAGTTACTTATGAGATGAACCTCCATTAACATTATTTTCTCGTGACTATTTTACACTGAGATTGATTGATCTTTTTACACTCAGATGTTCAAAGCTAGATGGGCAAGGCTGCTCTAAGCGGTGTGTTTTGTACTCGGGTGGCATTTCCAGGGGCGTTAAAACGCCCGGAAAAAAATGTTCTTTATTAAAAAGTGTAATACACACACTTATGAATCGTACATTCAAATAGTATGAAGTACTAACGGATGTTGCATACCAACGAAGAGCGACACTTATTAAAGTGTGGCAAATCTCAAAATCAACACAAAATATACCTATATATTTACAAATAGTTACATAATAATTATATTTTAGGTTCTCTAATGAATTCATCTTGACAAATGAATGCATCAGAGATGTATAAAAAATACCGAAAAATTCTCTCAAACTCTCAATGGAATGGCGCAGTGTCCGTCCGTATATAATTTTATTGGCATGAAACTTTTCTGCAAAACTGTAACTATTTATATGGAAAAGGACGCCTTCAAATCTTTTTAAAAAATGGGCCATTTTTACAACGTTTTTATTAACTCGTATTTTTGTTTGTCCGGTAGTTGTTTGTCCAGTACAAATCTTGCAATCGATTTTTAACTAACTTCCCGACTAGCTAGATATTTTGAAACTTTTAGAATATATCGTCTCTGTTCTGGCAGAACACACTAACTGGAGAATACTAGTTTAGAGTAATTTGACTTTGAAGTTGTTAAAATGTTTGAAAATGGTCTATCATGTGAGTATATTAAGCAAGTAATCGTAAAAAGGATGACTTTAAAATAAAGACTGTTTATTTATTAAGAAGGTTTCCAGACGGCAAAGTTTGAAATAAGGAACATTTTGGTATAACTAACTCAATATGTCATTTTTTCGAATTAGTGTCTTCTGCCAGAACAGTGACGATATCAGAACACGATGCCAATGCATTTTTTAATACTTTTAGCCATTTTTAAGCAGAATTGAATTTATTTTCAGTTAATTCTGTTTTGTATGAAAAGTTATTTCGGAAAAAATCCGTAATCCAATCCACTAATATTAGTTGCTAAGGGGGTGGTCCTATCAACCAAATTATTAATATATACGTGCGTTACTATGGAAATCAAAATGACATTTCAGTATTCTATATTTGTTTGTATGTTTGTTTTTTATTTATTTCATATTATCAAGTACAAGTTAGAGCATATTGAGCATAATAATTCAACAGAAAATTTAAAAACGTTGTATATAAAAAGTTCTTTTTATCTTGTAATCATTTCTCTTCAATTTGTTTTATGGTTTAAATATTTTTCATGCTATTTAATATTATTAAAAACCATTATTACCTTTGTTATATTTATGAGGGGCGGCAATTTTGACTTTTCACCAGGACGGCATATTATATAATATAGCTGTATTAATAATATTACTGGTTAACATTTATTAGGTACGCTACCTAAAAAATAGGTCTAGTGGGGAATACGGTAGTCTATGACCGGTTGCACATAGAAAATCGCCTCGACCGAGACATAAATCTTAAATAAAAACACGGCGAAATGTTGCAACTGTCTTCTGGGCATACCAGCGAAGACATGACGGCACAGCAGTGACCAAGGGTGGAGGAAGGCTGTGGATTTCCGAGAAAAATAATAGATACCTACCCACATTTTCATAGTTTGGTCTAGGTAGGGTTTAATTGAATTTAAAAAAACTAACCTTATTCTTAATTCTATGAAAGTAGACGAATAAATATGACTGACAAGGTCACATTGAAGTTAAGCGCCCCATATCGAAACCCGCCCCGCACCACACACTGTCTTAACCGAGCGTATGGCGGGACCCTACAATTGGTGATGTGAAGCATCTGAAACAATTGGACTAGGAGTGTCCTGGGAGAAGATGCCCAAGACAGATTGCTACGCTCAAAGTGAGCTCTGATTGAGTTTAATGAGTTTACTTTAATACAAAGTGCCAGGGAGAGAAAAGCACATGAAAATTAGCCGACCTCCACCCTTCGCCACTTCACTCTTATTAACACATTCGACGTGTTACGAGGCGAGTTTCTATGTGCGATAGGGGTAAAAAGAAATGGAACATTTTAAAACGCCAGTATGTCCTCCCTAATACCTACAATCTATATATGACTCGTGACTGCAATTGCCCTTAACAAATTTCATACTATATAATATTATATTATTGTTTGCGTTAGCAATTTACTGTATAAAAATGCTGTAAAATACACGTTATGGTATCGTACAAGCTTGCTGGATATAATGGAAAGTTAGATAGATTAAATTTCATATATTTCAAACAATGCGTACTTACGTAGTACTTTAAAACAAAAATTGGTTTTCTTTAATATCGATTGGGTATACGAATTGGTATATACTTAGATATACCTTATCGTAGGTATTAAGTTTCGATTAAAATATTAACTCGATTAGATTATAAGCCATTTGAACTGATTGAAATAATTAATTCTTAATTATGAGTAGAAACAGTGTTTAATTAAATATCTGAAAATATTTACCGAGACGATGACCCTGCATAAATAAATGACAGTGCGGTGCTAATGAGAGGAATTCCTTTAGGGCCCGGCATTTTTTCAATGCTCTTCGCGGCCCTTATTGCTGATGGCGATGCCATATTTAATTAAAACGGACTCTAATTATTTAACACGACAAAATTTCAGCACGATTTTTCACAAATAAATAATACGTCACGGACATAAACAAATGTTTACATCGAAACACTAATACACTATAAATAACACAGAGGTTGTCACCCCGAAGTTCGCCACAGAATGACCGTAAGGATTGTATCAAGATTTAAATTAAGAGTACCTACGCAGGTATTCATTGTTAACACGTTGGGCGTCGAGATAAATCATTAAAAATAATATTTTTATTTAATTCTTGTCTGAATCATGCCAGCGTTTTTCACGTCTATTGTTTTTATTGGTTCTACAATACAACAGTATTTTTACGCGATCTGGATGTTAGCAAGGTACTAGTTCAAACTGGTACTGCTTCCGTATTCTGGGTTCAAAACCAGTGACGTCCCTAGACAAAATGCCGCCCCTGGGCAGGACCATAATGCCGCTCCGTTTTTATACAATATTTTTATCATCGGTACTCGTGTCGTTTCTGGTCACCAACTACGTCGAAGGGCAACGGAAGTAAACTAGACACCGCGAACCCGACAAAAAATACAATCCTGTTAAACCTTTTATGCCCAATGCTTACGACCCCTTTTAATTAATTTAGTAATTAACGTGTTTTTTGCATTTGAAAAGCAATTAGCAAAGACACAATTTTGTGCGGCCCGTTAACACATTTAACCGTAAATACATTTTGTTTCCAACCAGTGAGCTGAATTTTTTAAAGGAAATAGGAAATAGGAATAGGAAATCAGCTGAGGGAGCTATGTCTATATATACCAAATGATTCTCCTCGATTTGTCGTCCTTCGAGTAATTGCCGCCCCCAAGCGACGCTTAATCTGCCTACCCTCACGAGACGTCACTGTTCAAAACACACGTTAAACAACAACATGTGAATTTTCCAGATACATAATACGTTAATTAACTACCTAAGTATATAAAAAAAATAGTAAAAAGTTACACTAAGTTCACGAGATTGTGATTGTGGTCAGTTTTAAAAGATTTAATGCATATGTATTTGATCGTTCAGAAAAATGAAAAAATAATTACCTCTAACCTACAGTGCAACAAAGGCCATTATTGCAAATCTCCATTCGTGTCTGTAGCAGTGACGTTTCGTGAGGGTAGGCAGATTGAACATCTCTTGGGGGCGGCAGTTAATCGAAGGGCGGCAAATCGAAGAAAATCATTTGGAATATATAGAAATAGCTGCATAAACTTAGTAATAATGAAAATATCTATCCATTAAAACAATCAGCTCACTGGTTTTATCGGGTTCACGATATCTAGTTTATTTCCGTTGCCCTTCAACGTCCGTGGTGACCAGAAACCAGAGACCACACTTGCAGATTTGCGATTAGTCTGATATTTTGTTGGTAATGTATCCATACAATACATTTCTTAGATATTGGACTCATGAAAGGATGATAAAAATAATGTATAAAACAAAATGAGGCGGAATTTTGGCGCTGCCTAGGGGTGTCACTGGTCTTTAGGTACAGCAGTGTTTTCATGCATTCTCTATGTAGATTGCGCTAGACGGCGCTTGAAATTGACGATTTTCCGAAAATATTGACATATATTTTATAAAAATAAACGTGTTAGTCATGATGATCAATTGTCAAATTAAGATGGAACGATAATCTCGTGAATTTCACGAACCGGAGTTGTGCTCCGGTACATTCAGGTTATATAGAGCGTTATGCTAGGGCTCATTTTATTGGGATTTTGAAAGAATGCTTTTCGGTAAAATTTAATGTGATATATTAGTCACATATCGAAGATTTTAAAGCCCAAAATACTAATAATCAGTGGCGCACCCAGTGGGGGGGGGCAAGGGGCCTTGCCCCACCCAAAAACATTAAAATTGAAAGCCAATAGATTAGACAAATAAAAACACGGCAAAAAAATGATTTGAAATTCTCCAGCACCCTCTAGAAAAATTTCTTAGATTTTAATTTCTAACACAAAAATTTTGAAACACTGATGTCAGGTTTTTTTAGAAACCTAATCCCTAATGGAACTGTCAAAAAATTCTCGGTGTCCACCCGAATTCCGGAGTGGTGCAGGTCATGGCTGGGGAGGGCTAACAGGGCTCTAGACTGGGGGGCCGGGCTGTGGGGGGCCCGGCGTGTCGGGTTGACCAGATAAGTGAGATAAACACACATCATAAATTAGCTTTAATAGTAAAAAAAGTCGCCTGCGGCGCTATTATACTTCATGGCCATGAACATTTTCAATAATTGTGCAATATATTTTTTGATTATTATGTGTCGATACTCGACAGCTCCATTATTAAAGTGGATGTATTGAAAATCGCCAATAATTCACAGTATAAGTACCCTTAATTTGAACTAAAACACAATTTGAAAAACGTTAATATAGTATTTCACACTGCCTTTAATCTTAGCGGTAGGTAGGGGGCCCGCCAAATATCCTAGCCTGAGGGCCCGTTTCAGGATGTGTGGACCATGGTGTAGGTACACCGAGTGCAATAGACAAAAGGGCGATAAACGAGAAATTAGGCTAATTCGTCTAGTTCATGATTTACCGTCATGTGGTAAGTGCCGTAATTCGGCAGTAAGCAACATGCATAGTTATTTCATATATTAATTACAACAGCGATTTCCAAACTGTGAGGCGCGGAGTGTTGCAAAGGGAGCCGCGAAAAGTTTAACACAAATGTAGCCACAGGTTTGCAGTTTGAAAATGCATAGTTTATAAAGAGCCTGGGGTCCGGGCATAACAGACATCACAAATTTCCATCTAATAGCTTAAAAAAGTCGCCTGCGGCTCTAATTTATGTAAAAACTATTAAATATTTTAAATATGTAGTTGTATATACATAGGTACTTAAATGATAACTCCAGTGTATAATTTAGGAAACACTACTATATAGCACCACACTGCCCTTAACCTCAGCGATAGGTATGTGTGCCCGCCAAAGATTTTGGCCTGGGGGCCCGCTCCAGGATGTGGGGCCCATGATAGAATCCAGTTATCAATGAACGATGATGAATTTGGATTGAAAAGGAAAAACAAAAACCCTAGTTCAATTTTTGATTGAATCCAAATGAATAATATAATACTTTATCAATAAAAGCAATGCAAGTTGTAAGTAAAGTACATGCAACCATTGGTAATTTATTATTGCATTAACTGCAAATCCAAATATCGACCTCGTTTAGTAGAAAAAGAGCACTTTGTGCTAATAAACAAGCACATCCATCGCATGAAAACAAATTAATTTAAAAATGAATATAATAAAAGTAGTAAAATCATGTTTATTTTTATAATTTTGTTGTATTTCGTGCATTTTTGGCTATTTAAAAATGTTTCTATTATTTAATGAAATAAACTAAATAAAGGGTGGGGAGGCGCCAAGATTATATTTTTTTAAAAGGGAGGCTTAGTAACATAAAGTTTGGAAACCACTGCACTATATGATTCAATTTATGTAATTGAATAACATACACATTTTTTCAATGAAATAAAAATATTCATAATTTTTCCGCCCCCTCAATCCTGCCGTCCGGGCGTTTCGCACGTTTAACACCCCGGATTGGAGCGTCCCTGGTCTTATACACTGGACTACGAAGCCTGCCAAAAATAAAATGCATTGAAATTAAATGTCCCATCATAACAAAGTCATCGTGGCTTCGGGTATTATAATATATCAACCAGAGGCAATCTAATCAAGCAGTGTGATACAAAATATAGTTATACTCTAGCTCTAGCAGTGCTTGAAAGAGAGAATTTTTCGAACCGGTGCGCTCAATATTTTTCAAAATATACCAACCTGTAAGTACTCGTATGTAACATATTGTAAACGGGAAAATGAATCAAAAATCTTTAAATCTTTTTCATGTACATACATAATTTTATTGAAGTTTCGAATATAGAAATCTTATCATCACCGCAGGCAAAAACAAACTCCTTTCCATCAAACCTACTGGCGAAAAATTGTAATATTTTTCATCCTTTATGTGTCGCCCAGGGAACTTAGGAATAATGGGAACTGAAATACATAACGGGTAAGGCGATAGCAGGTAACCAACTCGAGTAAGGAAGTATCCGTGTTAAACTTACACGCGTGTCAAGAATATGTTTTACGTCGAATACTGAAAACTGCTGTCGGTTTATGCATTTACGTTGATTTAATGTTAGTGTATTACACACACTATTGCACGTGCATAATGTGTGGTTCATTTTCGTATGACACTCACACACAGGGCTCGAAATGGACCGGAACGCACCGGAGCGCCGTTCCGTTTCGTGAAATCGGTAAAATTATCGCTCTGTCTCGTGGAAAAAATATGTTGATCGTCTGAACTAGATAAGCCTTTTAACACACTTATTTTTAAAAAATACACATAAATTTAGATAACTTTCTAAATATCTTCAGAAAACTGTCAAGCGCTCCGGTTCGTAAACTTTTCCATTTCTAGCGCTGCTCACACATTCAAAAGCCTGTATCAACATGCGGCGTATTGAGTACCTATAGCCTATCGGTATTATATTTATTATCTGTTCTGTGGTGTCGCCCCTTAAACCATGATTCACTCATGATTTAAATAGGTACTTATTTAAATTACTCAATGATCTGACAAATTTTATACTCAACCAATATTGTTATCTGGTTTTATTATTTACCAATTCATTTTCTAAATTCCTACTCATTCTGAAACGGAACGGATTTTTTAAATACATTTACGACGCGAATCGCTGTCATTTCGAGCCCTGGAACTTTATGATAGTTTGTTTTATAATAATATAATATTGTGTAAATAGGTTTTTTTCATGTCATTATAATTATTGCGACGTATAATAAAAAAGTTCAACGAATTGACATTGAATATCAGGAAAATAATTTAAAAAAATAGAAAAAGTATAACTGACAATATACAGGCCCGATCCTAGCATATGCGAGGCCCGATTGGAATAGGTACGCGATACCGTACTCCAAAAACGATTGAGGGGTTGGGGGCATTGATATACTACGTTGGGGGTTATTAAATTTTATGAATAACATAGGTTGGTATCTAATATTATTATTTTAATTAATAAAATGTGAATATTCTGATAGTTTCAAGTTTTGTACTATTCCATTTGAGTCGTTTTTGCGACCCGGGTTTCGCCTTTCGGTATCTTCAGGCGCTGTGTACACTCACCAAAGGTAAACATACACTGACAAGGAATACTCACAACTAGGGAATCCAATCCCGACCGTAAATTCTGATCCCGGGATTTCAGGATTACAATTTGACAACCCCGGGATTGGCATTTTTTTCCATTGTTAATATAAAAATTTTATATTTACAAATAACATTGATAAAATCGGTCGAAAATAAATCTAGTATAATTTATACTATTTAAGACATTTATTGTTATTATTGTATAAGTTCAATCTTGGAAATACATAAGTTTAATGGAGTAAATAATATTGTAATATAAATAATAATGTGAATTTAATATGAGATTGCTGTTTCTGATAGTAAAGACTTAATGAATAGGTCAGCGAGATTTAAAATAATAAAGCAAATCATGGTGTACCTATGGCCTTTCCGCTTCATAAATCTAATTAGTCAGCCAAATATGAAACTGCCGTAAAACGTATGAGATCATGGTGGAATTACTTTGTTAATAGTGCGAAGCATTTGTTTTTCCAATATTTCTCATTTTTATTAATTTATGTGAAAACATAAAATGAATTGGCAACTGACACATGGGTATAAATCAAACTTCATTCAAACTCAGTTTATTTATACTGTAGTTATTTGTTATTAAAAGTATTATTTCTGTTATATTTTCGTTTTTATTTTATTTTCCATAAAAATTGATAAAAAATCAATCCCGAAAGTGTCGGGATTATGTTTATCAATCCCGGGATTCATAAGTATCGAAAATAGCTCGGGATCCCGGGATCTCGGGAATGGAATCCCTACTCTTAACTCTAGCTTATATAATAAATCTATACAATAAAGTAGGTAAAAACTCCATTACCTACCTATCAAGTCAAGGGTCAACAATAAAAAAAACTATTACAACAAACAAATTATGAATAGTTAAAGTGTTAGTAAAAAAACATAATTAGTAAAAACCCCTATCTTATTATTATATATCTTATACCGATATTGAATGTGCGTTGCGTTTACGTGACAAACTTTTATGCACTTTGTTTTGACACAAACTTAAATATTGAAAATAAAGACTTTATAATACCATGATAATACTAATACTTAGTATTCTTTAACATGTGTAGGTACATATTTTTTCTCGATGCTCGAGAATCGTTTCTTCTTACAATCATGCCCAGAAGGTAATGCACGTTCCACTCTTTTTTTCCCCCGAGGACAACTAATTTTCGTATACACTCAGCAAAGACAAAGAGTAGTTATATTTTTTGCGTACAAAAGCGAATGAAATTGTCTTAAGCGAATTTTATAGGGAAATCACAGACAGCGACGTACCTAGATAAAATGCCGCCCCATTTTTATACAGTATTTTTTATCATCCTTACATGACCCTAATATTTTAGAAATGTGTTTTATGGATACATTACTAACAAAATATATACCACTAAGTCCAATTTAAATGCCATCTCTACTTCAATATAGAATACTGCGAGTCCACGGTTTCAGGTACATTTAAAAATACACCTGACAACTTTCAAAACACGCGAGCTAGGTAAGTACCTGTGTAGGTACCTACATATAATTCGCAAATCTGCGCGTGTCATTGCTGGTCATCAAGGACGTGACGTCCATGGACAAAAGAAATAAACTAGACATCGCGAAACTGACAAAAGCAATACAGTCCTGTTAAACCTTTTATGTTAATTCTTAATACATATTATTTCCAACCAGTGAGCTGATTTTTTTAATCGAAGGATATTTTTGTTATTAGGTACTAAGTTTAGGTACCTATTTCTATATAATATACCTAATGATTCTCCTCGATTTGCCGCCCTTCAAGTGACTGCCGCCCCCAAGCGACGCTCAATCTGCCTACCCTCACGGGTCGTCACTGATCACAGACTCCGTTTATCATTGAAAAAGATTCACTGTATTTGGTAGAATACCTACCTATCCTAATAAACACGATCGCTGAATATCATTTGACTGGATTTAAATAAAATAAACATTTTTATTTTTTTTACTTATCTAAGGCCGGTTTTGGTAGGTACCTACTACCAGTGGTGTAGTACTGAATAAAAAAGTCAGCGTTGATTCATTAAAAAAAATATTCTTAGTAATCCCCGACCCTAAAATCCATATTTCCACTTTTCAATGGTTGCTAGAGCAAGCAGAAAAGTCACTCTGTCTTGGAGAAAGGTCATGGATCTCTAGACCCACGCGCTCGGCCTTACTACATCAGCGCCTACCACTGGCGAAGGGTGGAGGTAGGCTGTTAAGATCTGACATAAATAGTACACACGAAACTTTTTCAATAGTACGTATTTGTTTTCATTGAACTGGACTACAATATGCAGATAGTTAGTAAATTTAAAAAAAACCTGCGTATACCAAGCAATAATAGATAATATCTAGTCAAAAAATAGTTATTTTTCCATAAAATATTTTAAATTATGCCATTAAATCATACATAGTTTTATAGATAGAAGAATATTTTTTATCTCTTATGGTTTGGCTAGCTAAAAAAACTAACCAACTCCATCTTTAATATCCATTAAACAAATAAGTATTACTGAAAAAGTGTGCACTATTTTTGTCAGATCGGCCATAGCGTACCTAAACTATCATGGTCTGGTTTAGGCAGGGTTTAGTTGATTTTTAAGAACTAACCAATACTATTTGCAAATTGTTGTCTTAGTTCAATGAAAACCAGTAGTAACCTACGTCTGACTGACAAAGTGCAGTGTGCACTAATTTATGTCGGATCTTAACAACCATACCTCCACCCTTCGCCAATGAGGCATTGCCTACTAATTTTGTTGAGAATAATAAAGTATACCTTCAAACTACATACATACCCAGTACCCACTCCATTTTCCCTCTACCACTCGCCACGTCTTCATTGTGATGTGGCCCCTTAAAAGTTGTGTCCGTGAGTGTCACACAGGGAACTGTTCTGAATTATTTGTGCCCGAGAGTGTCACAGGACTACTTGGAGCAACCGTCCAATATCCTGGTTTGGCGTTGGTACACTCATGTCGTGTGATTCATATATTCTGATTTTCCTATTACTATGTTCGTTATTGTTCTCTGTATGCCAAGTTCCATTGTAATAATGTTATGTACCCGCGCATTGCCGACTGAAGAGAAAGCCGATACATTCACGACTGGTCCTACTTTCCGCCCCTCCCGTTGTCTATGGATGACCTGTCATTGTCCATATAGTGCTCATACTAACGCGTCTCTCGTGTTCACTTATAGATGGGTTACATGATAAATAATAGACTAGCATTAATACACCTACAAATGTAATGCATAGATCAATGCTACATATTTTTTGGAAATCGATATTACCACCGGTTTTTGTGTGAAGGACTAGTATGACTTTGACAGCTGATGAATAACATGAATTTATATTATTTATAAATAACACTGATAGTTAATATATTTGATGTGAGAATTTTTATAATTCAATTTGAAACGAGAAAGGGCGAATCAATATGTCAAGCAATCTGGGATCTGATTTTGACAGCTGAAAAGTGAACCACTCGTTGCTTGTGTAAAAAATTATGCTCAAAATTTATTAATCTAAAGATGGCGGTGACCCGCGTCATTAATTGAAACATGCATTATACCTATTGTGACATTGTTGACAGTCAGTTACAGTGGCGGCTCGACGACTTTCTAGATGGTGGGGTTTAGCCATTAATTATTAAATATAGATACCTACCTACTTTCTCATATTATACATCATATACCAAGCTACTTGATTTTATTGATGATTTTATTCATGAGGAAATGAGTAATTTTTCAGAATAAATAATGTGATTATCTTAGTCGTTACTTAATCGCATCTAAAAAGCTTGCTTAAAATATTAACATAATTAATGATAGTCATTATTAAAGTTTTACCATTATCAGTTTTGAACAACTACATACAACGGGCATTTTTACTCACCTAGGGGTTATTTCATTCCCTCCCCAGTATGAGTATTCTAACGCTAATGCATTCACATTATTTGTAGAACGACATTTCTGTACCTTTATATACTTAAATAAAATACGACGTGTTTATATGGATAAAATAAATTAAATAGTTGACTTAATCATGTAATTAAGTATGTATATTATTATGATAATTATAAAAATATCGGACGTGTATTTTTGACATGATAACTATGTGGGGATGGTCCCTACGAACCCTTAAGGTAGAGCCGCCCCTGGTCAGTTACTATTATGCCAATAAATTTTACTGTATGTATATATCATGCATGGCCCCCACACCCTAAAGCGGGTCCCTAGGCAAGGATCTTTGGTAGTGATAGGCCCCCCTACCTATCACTAAAATTAAAGGCAGTATGGCGCTCTACGGTAACGTTTTCGAAATCGTGTTCGAGGTAATATTAATAATAGTATTAAGTATTAAGGCGGCTCTCGTGGTGCAGTTGGTAAGGCGCTCGCCTTCCACCCGAGAGTTCCTGGGTTCGATTCCCGGTCATGACAAAAAAACATTTATGTATTTTTCTCAAAGCCTGGGTGTTTGTGATTGTTCAAAATTACTAACAACCACCTTGTACGAAAAAGCAAGGACATGGTTATTAATAATTCTAAAAAAAAAAAAAATAGTATTAAGTAAGTATGTATATTTTTAGCGATTTTTAGTATTTTTTAATTCATCCACTTGAATAATTAATTATTGAATTGTCGAGTATCGACACACATCAAAAACTGCATCGCATAACTAGATGTTTTAAAACTATAATCAACATCAATATTTAAGCTAAATTAGCGCCGCAGGCGACTTTTTTACTATTAGGGTCAATTTGTGTTGTGTGTTTATTTCACTTATCTGGTTGACCCACCACGCCAGGGCCCCAGGCTTGAAACCTGTCTGTCCCACCTTGTGGGGGCCATGATATTATCATGTACTATAAGGTACATCATAATATTGTGGACGTAGGTAAAATAAAAAGACTTTCATCTCATTAAATTTCATTTAAATTTAGATTATATTTATCTCGGAGGAGTGGCCGAGTGGGAGGACCATAGAGGTATTAAATAAGGGAGGACATAGAAACTACTTCGTCCAGAAGTAGCATTTTTATTAATTTAGATACTCATATACACCCACGATGGCCGCGCGGCGGTCCCAGGTTCGAATCCTGGGTCTGGCAAGTAGGTGTACATATTGTTTTTCAATTTTTGGAATGGTGTATGAGTCAGAGCATGGCCCCCACAAGGGGGGGCTGATAGGGCTTTAGCCTGGGGGCCCGGGCTCATGGGGGGCCCGGCGTGGCGAGACCAAATAAGTGAGATAAACACACATCACAAATTTGCTCTAATAGTAAAAAAAGTCGCCTGTGGAGCTATTTTATTTTAATAATGATTATTCTTTCAAATATGTGATTGTGCGACCCAATTTTTAATGGTGTCACTGATAATTAACTCCATAATTAGAGTGGATGTAAGTATTGAAAATACACTAAATACCCTTAATTTGACCATGAACGCCATTTGGAAAACGCTACTGTAGAGCGTCACAGTGCCTTTAACCTTGGCGATAGGTAGGGGGGCCCGCTTCAGGATGTGGGGGCCATGAGTCAGAGTATGGACCTAATAGGTTGAGCAAGTGGCTGACATCCATTTCTCATAAAAACAAAATCTATTAATACAAACCTCTACTCTGTGCAGACCTATATGATTTTATTAGGATCGGACATGGTCGAATACCAATAATACATTTATGTAAGTATGTGGATAGTTTGGGGATTTTACAATATTTTTGACAATTTTAAAATAACATGTACATATAGCACACCATATATTGCACACTATTTGACCCCAACAATCGTTTAAAATTTAAATAATAATAACCTAATTTGGTTTTTAATACCACCTGTCCACTTTCCATTTAAGGCACACAATATATTATTAGGTATATTAAATATAATTGAGACATCTTTAAATGATATATTATGTAATAAATAAAGCAGGTATGTACCTATTAGGTATCATAAGGCAATGTCATCGACATTTTCATTATCAGGCCAAGGTGTGTGTGGAATGTAGGTACGCAAGTTTATCATAGGTAGATAGGTAAGTATCATAAAACTTTAGTAAATAAATAGGTAAATATTATTATGGATACACGATAAAAATGAGCCTGCAGCCAGTGGTGGGGAAATATATATTTAGGTATATGTAAAACAAAAAAAGATTTTAGGAGAATTTAGAGACGCGAGTGCCGTCCATCATAACACTGGTGAGGGCCACTAGGTAGGTAGGTACTAAACGATTACGCTACTGGTTACCTGTGCATGGTCTCTTTCGACCATTTCTTCCCTGCTTCTTCCATAGTTTAGAACCATGGGACTTATATATCCTGTCTGAACCGTGTCGTGAGGTTGTCGCAAGGCTATTGAGAAGTAGAATTGACTACAAGGCTAGATTTGTATAGTTATGTCGTTAAACCATACTCTGCCATAAACACTAACTGAAGGTCGGCGTTTCTGCTCGTGTCATAGGTATATAAAATTATAAATTTAATTCAAATATCCGAGATTTCAATGTGAATTTTAGAACTTTGCGAACCGGAGCGCTCCATAAGTTTTGCTCGATTTTTTCGTTATAATAATGTACAATATACTTTGGATGAACAAATGCAGTACCTGATAGTCTTAAAACTTCTTACATGCATGCCTACTGAAGATTATGATGGACAGAGCATGTCAGCGCCACAGGCGAAAAAATCTCGGCTGTCGAAAATTGTATTATTTTTATTACTATATTGGTGATGCCAATTGGGAGTTCAATAACTCTGTTCCACCAAATCAATTCGGATGTTGAAATATTCCACCTACGTAAATGTGATTAGGTGGGCGTTGTTCTATAAATTCTTAAAATGGGGTCCACTTAGCTCATTCGGTGTGCTTCAATGCTTTATAATTTATAATTATTATAATTGTTATACCTTTACTTTACTTTTCATACTTTGTTTGTGATACATACTGCATATATTTATTTCTTCTTTACACTGTTTAATACTATTTCTTTGTTTTTAAATGTCATGTTGTGAATGTCTTAAATTTATAATTTGTAATGTTCACCGTATGTAAAAATAAATAAACTTGAAAATTGAATTATGTAACAATGGTGACGCGTTGGTTATCATTGTAATAATATATTATTATACCTCTCTATCACCTAAAATTAGATGTCCGTACTGGACACGTACACGTCACACGGAAAGCATTGTGCCATCGCGTTCAACTGTTCAAGCTTTCAATGGGAGAGAACGAGATGGATGATGAAGCGGGGGGGGGGAGGTACCGGCACGCCAGCTTATAGAAGACAGATTCTAAGTATTTATTGTAAGTGATTCAACTTAGGGCCGTTTCAGACTTGACACCCGTGTCGCGCTCGTATCTATAATTATAATAAGAGGCCTTTGTATTCGAATAAAGGGGCATTTGTATTATGTTTATGAAAGCCCCAGAGCTAATGAGTCAACGAATGTGAGCGCTCGACAATTTTATGAAAATATTAATATACTATTTATTACCTACTTATTTAATTGAATGTGTAAGTATTTATTTAATTATTAAATATATATCTACGGCAAAAATTAATGTTTTATTTTTCCCTCGGCTGTTCTGTTTATGCATGTGCTATTTTGTCCGATTACCTTCTTAGATTACCGTTTTAGTACTGCACTGGCATGCATAGATTAATAGTAATTAGATAACCATAAATAATTCTAATTTAACATGTTGGTGACATTGCTCACATGGTCAGATAAATAATATTTTTATTTTTAGTTGAGTACATTGTAGGTTTGCAAACGTTAACCACATTAATAGTCGTCATCTTTACACAAATCAGTCGTAAAATCAAAGTTTAGAAATATTTTTTAGTCTTCACCATGTTTTTTTTATTACGCAAGTAGGTACCTAACTAATACTATTATCGTGTACTTGAAGTTTGACACGAATCAAGATTCACGATACATGATTTTGACGTAACTACGTCAGTGTTGCCATCATGTTGCCATCTTTTCAAAGTGGAATTATAGTACAGAGCCTCCAAAATTATAGTATATTTGGGGGAAAATATAGTAGGTACGCGTTGTCATCATTCTGTTGAAAATGCATACCTAGGTTTTTAATTTCTCAGAAAAAAATAACGGACAGTTTAAAAAACTCCCAGACCCCTTTTTATTTAGGTACCTCTTCCGACCAAAAATGCTTACAGAAGAATTCTAGAAATTTCATATCAAACCAAAGTCAAGGGATTTTTTTACGTTTTTCGAGCATTTTTTTCTCTAAATCTTCTTATATTGCACAATTATAGTACTTTGCACCAGTTTATCGAACGGAAATATCGAAATTTTAGTACTTTTTACATATTTTTTCCGATACCTATTCAAAATAATAATTATAGTATTTTGGGCGTACTATAGTACGCGGATCAAAATTATAGTACAAATACTATAATTATAGTACGGATGGCAACACTGAATCACGAATGATTTTGACGTACGTGAACGTGGGTACAATACAAAACACAATTTTGTGCAAACTTCCGACTGTTCGAAAAACGACTCATCGAATGACAGCTGTTCCCAGTGGTCATAGTTCACGGGATTATTAATTAATTTAATATTATTTATTATAATCCACGAAAATGGATCCCGACGAATGCCTAAAAGAGTGGAACGATTTGGTGACGGATTACAAAAATCTAGAGGTATGTGGACAAAATTATTTTCGGTTTTATTTTGGCTGTTCGCCGCAAAAGTTAGGTTATGTCCTCTTTTACCTGCCAGGTAAATAATAAATTACGAAAATTGCCCGTAAAACGGCTTCCCGGGGTGTAATTACAGTGTAGGCTTATTGTAAAATATATTTTTTAAATCAATATGTTACGTTTTGAAATCTTGAAGTGTCATCGATAATAGTTCACACGTAAATAGTTGGGCCTAACCTGTATTTTCCATAACACCGTAATAATTACTTCCAAATTACCTCGTTCGCGTTGAAGCTATCAAAGATATTATTCGATTCGAAAAGAAAAATAATTTCCTCATAATTTCTTATCAATATGGGGCTGTTGTAAATTTGGTCTTAATCTATGAAGTCTAATTTATTTATAACACTTGAATTGGTTGTTTAACTTTACGGTTATAATAATTAATCCTGAAAGATTTACTTCTTTTATAATACTACCAGGCAATAGGTATATTGTGTTACCTTTAATCATAAATTTCCAATTGATTATGATAATATAGAATGATAGTCAGGCAGATATCATAGCTAATACTATTTTGTATGTCAGTATGACTCAATATACATTCAGTGGGACCTACTTTAATCGAATCAATAGAAAAATTGCTTATAATGAGTTGGGTTTTTAAATCTTTCATTCCCGTAGCCAATATTTTCTGCTGCATTAGGAAATATGGTTAACACCGGCATGCCTTAGTTTTCTCATCCCGGAAGTCATTAGAGCTTTGCATAGGTAATGAAATTGCTCTGCATACATAACAATTCTATTTGTCATATAGTATGCATATGAGGCGTCTAATAACATAAACCGAAAACTACACATATGGTCAATATCTAACAAAAATAAGTCCAAAATTCTATGTGCACTTTCACACAATAGGTATGTATTGGTCTATTTATATTAGTAGTGAAGGTTGGAGGTAGGCTGTTAAGATCCACCATAAATAGTTAAACTTTGTTAGCCGGCTCTCACATCGTCGCTGTAGGATTGGTTTGTCGAATAGACCAAATGTCAAATGTTCAGGAGATGAAAAACAAATTTCATTATCCTATATTTAAATACATGTAGGTATTTAAATTGTTGTTTTTACAGCATATGCATGCTGTATTCATTACAAAGTAATTTAAAGAAAAGGATGGTTCTGGTCCATTTAGATACAAAAAATCGTTTTGCATTGAAAGGTCGATTTTGACAAAAACGGATATTCAACAAACCAATCGTATAGTGACGACATCTAAACTCGCCTTGACTGCAACGTGTTGAATATGTCGTGATGCGACGTCATCGTTATTCACAAAACACAGATTGCCAAATGGAGCTTCGCAGATTGTTCGAATATTTTTAGTTTGAAAAAAAACATCTAGTGCTGCTATCAACAAATCGCATGCTTCTCGGTCTGCGAGTAGAAGACGCCAAAACACATACAAACACCGACAAATTGGTCATTCCTATACCGGCTCGCTGATCGCCGCATGCAAATATCTATACGTTTCGATAGGTTACGTGCGACTGTCGCTAGGTAGATGTATGTGTTCTTCATATGCAACACGTGATCGACGTTCCTAGAAGGTTTGATTTATGACTGTGCGGCAGGCGAGGTGAGTTTAGATGTGAGAGCTGGCTTAGTCATACGTATTTGTTTTTATTGAACTAAGACTTTTACATTAAATTTACATGGTTTTCGCAGGGTTTAATTGAATTTTAAAAACTAACCAAGACCATCTGTAAATTGTAGTCTTAATTCAATGAAAACAAATATGTAGGTATGACTGACAAAGTGTAATGTGCACTATGTATGGCGAATCTTAACAGCCTACCCCACACTTCGCCACTGCTTTAATATATTCTAAAACGCCCCAAACTCACTCAATAAAAATATTTTGAAAATCTAACGATTTACATAAACTGATTATTTAGATCGATACAAATAGATGTTGACATGTCCGATTTTATTTTTCATATTATATTGGGTTTTGATTAAATATTATTTGTTTTATTTTGATTTTGCAGGTAGTGAACAGGGAGTATGTCGGAAAGCTTGAAGAGATTGGAGACTTGCAGGGCAAATGTCTCAAAGAAATCACTCACCAACGTTATCGGATGTCAATTATCGGAAAAGCTTTGCAAAAGTATGTACTGTTTTTACCTAATTTACTTTATCATTTGAAATGTGGTGTTAATTTTGAAAATTAAAAAAATACACAAATATAAATTCTGTACAATTGGTATTTATGGAATTTAAAAAAATTTCTGTGAAATCATTAGACATATTAAGGGCGCAAGAATCTTAAACAGGTGGTTAATAATGGTGTATTCAATAAAAATCTGATTTTTGACTGAAATGAAACTTATGAGTTTTGCAAAATTGTCCGACAATATATTCCAAAATTTCGATATTATCAAATGCCGCAGATAACCGCATGACCATTTATCTCAGAGTAATAATATAAAGAGAGTGGCTGTTCGGCAAAATGAAGCCGTGTGTTATAACGCACAGTAGAACCTCAATTTTATTATTATTAACTTAACCATGAAACGTTATACCAACATGTTGCTTCTCAATACGGCTACCAAATTTAAACACAACATAGCTAAACATATTTTCTACTAAATTAACTAAAAATAATTACCACTATCTTTATATTTAACACAAAAACAATAAATTTCAGCAACACATGCACGCAGTTTTAAATGAATGTAAGTAATTAGTCAAATTCGACGTTTCCAAAAAATATTTACGTAATTCAGCCGTAGAAATTCTCTCGTACTCTTAAGCCGCGTTGACACGGTCCAAGTACCATCCAAGTACACTTGGATCGAGTGCCATTCAAGTGACAGCTTCATACTATTTATTCCTATCCAAGTGCACTCGTATGAGACATCTTCATACTAATTATTCCTATCCAAGCTACTTGGACCGCGTCCTACTCATCCAAGTTAACTTGGATAGGAATAAATAGTATGAAGCTGTCACTTGGATGAGACATCTTCATACTAATTATTCCTATCCAAGTCTACTTGGATCGTACTTGGACCGTGTCAACGCGGCTTTAACGCATTTTGCGGAGATATAAGCGTGCTGAATGCTTTCTCATTCGCACTTATGGTTCGTTTATGTTTAGGCCTTGCCATTTATCATTTTTTTTTTGCAGAAACAGGTTATCCCTTGTAGACAATTATATTAAATACCCTTTTCTGTCGGCGTAGATGCGTTTTGATTCAATAATTGTTAATTTAAAGTTTGATACATTTCGATACATTATTATCACACACTAAGGTTAGGTTAGGTTGGGTTTGATCTAGAAAAAAGTTATAAAGTGTCATGCGGTCATCTGCGGCACCATTACCGAAATGTTTGTTGTTAAGATGAATACCAATCGGTGATATGACAGCTGGTCGCAATTAAAGCCTCGGTAAAAGTTTAATCCTTTTGCTGGTTTCATGGAGACGTTCTTATAAACGAAATTTATACAGAGTTCATCTTCAGTTTGGACCTACCTGCATCATCATAGCAATATAAAAATGTCATTGGCTGTGAACTGCTTCATACTAAGCAGCTGATACTTCATTGACTGCATATTGTCTAGTACCAATGAGCCGCTGCGATTGTCTTACAAACTGTCTGAAATTATGTACAGTTGTAAACTTAAAATCCATTCGAATTTAGTTACAAGCTTATTCTATTTTATGGTAAATAAAATGGTAAAATTATAAAAGAAGATAAATACTATGTGTTGGGTAAATGTTATAAATGATACAAAAAAGAATGTAAGTAGTGACAGAGTAAGCAATGTGCCATATAAATTAAACAAATCGTATTTTAGAGATGATAAAATAGTATACGTTTAATTATTTTGTTCCTAAAATTTCATGCATCGCACATGCCAAGGGCAAAAAGACATCAATAACATTGCTCTTAGTGTGACCATAAATAATTATATCAACTAAGATCAAAAGATTCTGTTTAATCTCATGTAAAAGTTTAAAGTACACACAATCTGTAGGTGTTTTGATAATCTTATTTCCACTTTAATTATAAGATAATAATATGTTTAATAAGATAGGTAATCAATAATTATTATGAAATAAAAAGAATTCATAAATATTGTTTTATTTTTAGAGGATATTGCTTGAATGACGTATTAAATTATTTTTTATTTGGGTTGGTCACTTGTAAGTTTTCTATTTAAGTCAGTTCATTTAGTCATCAGGGGTCGGAAGACAAATGTGGAAACGGAACATATTATCATAATTATTCATACCTAGGATGCTGATACATTACATCACTATGTTCGATCCTGAGAGTATCGTATGGGCCCCCACAGAGACTGGGACTGGAGACTGTATTAAGATTTTTTTTTTTTTACGGGACCTAGATGTTGGTCACTTGCTCAACCTATTAGGTCCGTACTCTGGCCCCAAACATACATTGTAAAATAACAGGTGAATTTGTTGGACCCACGACATTATAAGCTGACATGTTACCGCAAATGTGTAATATCACAAGCTGCCCAGAAGATGCCGAAAGGCGGAACGCAGTTTATTAAAAACGATTCAAATAGAATAAATAGTACAAATTTGAATGGATATTGATTTAAGAAATGTAAAAAACAGGCTGTTTCATTGATTTACGATATAGAATATACTTTTAGCTAGAATAAATTTGCTCTCGATGCGTACATCGTTTTTGACATTTTATAAGGTTGTCGGGACTGTTCATTGGTTGGTCTATTGATATGGTATGTGGTATGCAGTCATTAAGGTTTTATATCGCTAATGTGGAGGCCCATATGATCCTATTAGGATTGGACATAGTCGAAAAGAAAAAAAAATGTGCAGGAAGACAAAACTGAAAGTGGGCTCTGTACGATTTTTGACCATTGGGTGTCTCCATCAGGACAGTGAAATTATTTCAAATCCCATTAATTTATTTAATATGATATTATCATATTTGATTATACTTACTTAATTTGAAAACACCCCAGAGAAATACATATCCACTAGAAGGTGTTATCAAATTATATATTATATTCAATAAAAAATGTTGCATTCTTAAATCTTGTGAATTATTCGTTGAATAAAAATAATGGTTTTTACTTTTGATTATGTTTTTATTTGTGTTATGCTTTGTTTAGATTGGCTAAGGGCGGCCTAAAGGCAACGAACGATGAGAGGATAGACAAATTAGAAAAGGATTTGATGAAACGCAATGCACAACTGCACGAGATCGAACAAACGTTACCAAAAAAGAACAGCGTGTATTTGCGGATAATACTAGGCAACGTAAACGTTTCCATTCTGAACAAAAATGACAAGTGAGTGCAATATAATATAATCATCATCATCATCAGGGGCGCGACAACCCGGTGTGGGTCCTGGCCTCCTCTAACAGCTCCCTTCACCTATCCCTATCCAGTGTGGCCGCTTTCCAATTTGGTACCCCCAGAATACAGCAGTCACTGGCAGCTCCATCTAACCAGCGAATCTTTGGCCTCCCTCTTCTTCTACATCCTATTGGATTGCTGGACATCACTCTCTTTGCCGGTTCATTGTCATTCATACGGTGCACATGACCTAGCCATCGCAGTCTCCCAATCTTAATATAATATTATATTATGTATAATTTGTAAGAGGCACTGAAACCAATTGTTAGTAGAATCTCGGAATAAATCTTGGACCAAGTGGGATTTGAACACACAATATTTGCTTGCTAAATGCTTAGGGGTCATCCATATATGACATTACACTCTATGGGCGGAGGGGGGTCTGATATAATGTGATGATTTGTGTCGAAGGGGCGAGGGGAGGAGTCAGAGAAAATGTGATGTCACAAAGTAAACAAAAAATATAAAAGGATCTAAAAACACAATATTGGGAATCGGGGATTTAAGGATAAATAGGTATTTAAAAAAAAATCTTGTTTTTTTAACATTTAGGGGGGGAGGTGCGTCAAAAATGTGACGTAATATTGACAGGAGTAAAAGGTTATGTAAAAATGGAGAGGGGGGGGGGGGGGGGGTTAAAAATAGCCAAAATCGTGTGACGTCATATGTTATTAAGCTACCGAGCCAAGCAGATATATATCTAAGGCTGTTAAACCCAGTCCAGACCAACTTTCATCTGTAAACAAATAAACATGGTTTTTTTGTATTCCGCTACGGATGGAAAACATGTGAAAAATGTACTGACATACAAACAGATTTATGTTGGCCCGGACTATGCTTACAAATTATGTATTTTAGTGTGTACATATCCGCATATGGTATGTTGAAAAGTTGAATATTATGAAGTACATTATACAGAGAATATGCCCTCTTGTATAAAATCTCAACACTAAAATGGACACGTTTTCTGGAATATGTCAGACATATGACAAAAATATGTGGGAATCACCTATCTTGCGATGTAGATATTTCTACAATATACACCTAATCGTACAGCTGTAGAAACATTGGCAGAATCGGACAAGATATGAACACAGCTTGTAAATTGATCATTTTTACAATGTAGGTAGTGTTCAATTTATCTACCACTTTCATCTGTCATCATCATCTTTGATACCACAAACCTTGGCGGATCTTAGCGTCTTCCATCCTGAACGATCCTGTGCCGCTTTCCAATTGCTTTGTCCGAATATCCTTAAAATACCTTTATTTATCTGTTGATGGACTCATTTTCTTAACGTAACTTCATTTTCTTTTTCGTAATTCCTATGTGCTTTTTCTCTCCCTGGCACTTTGCATTAAAGTAAACTCAGTCATAGCTCGCTCTGAGCATAGCAACCTAAGTCTTGGGCATCTTCTCCCAGGACACTCCCAGTCCAATTGATTTCAGATGCTTCACATCACCAATTGATAGGTCCCGTTATACGCTCGATTAAGACCGAGCGTGGTACGGGGCGGGGTTGGTGGAGGGCACTTAACTTCATTGTTGATGGACACAGGCACAAAGTTTATGTGGGCATAGTCGTTTAACAGGGCCAATTTATTTTTTACATCACTGATTCAGTTTTGAATAAACAATAATTTTCATTGATCTGTTGTATTAAAATTAAATTAATATTTTTAGTAAAAGTGTAAATAAACATTTTCACAACACAAATTATATTGTTTCACGAAAATATTTACATAGTGTTCATTCAAAGCGTGACTGGTTTTAAATAATTCTAAAAACAAAACATACACTGTTTGTTTTAATTTTCTACAAAGTTGAACAATAATTTATATAGAAGTTAATGAACCAATTTATAATCGCTTTTTGACTGACAAAATGCAAATTTTTATTCAATGCTAATAAATGCGATTGAGGACATTATACTTGTAGAAAGTTTTATTAGGTGAATTTGACTATTTCGTCATTATGGATTTCGAACTTCCAAACAATGGCATTTTTATTTTGTATTTAATAACTATCAATACCATTGTCGTCAACTTTGATCAGGGTTGTCCCAGTCTTTAGGTAATGTTTGACTAATGTTCGCACTCCTACACAAGAATATCACTTTTTTTTTTTTTAAACACATCGCACGCTCAAAAGTAAAGTGACCTAACTCAACATTTCGAGTTTCTAGGTTATAATGATAATCCGACTTAATACAACACCATCTATTGGGCTAAAATGTAAAAACATGGATTCCTTCAACGAAAGAGTGTGATACCAATACATGGGTCTCTTTCACAGTGACCATTTTAATCACCTGCCTGAGTGATTAAGTGACTCACTACTGTTTACGGCGTTTTTCTAAAAAAAATAACGTAAATTTAACAAGAATATTTCATGCTAAAGTGACTTATTCGTACTTATGTCCCTTTTTTACAAAAAAAAAAAAAATTATTATAACTAATTAAGACATAAGTCGATATAATACAAAATATGAGATATATATATTTATGTTTTATTTTTATATGGGTCGTTTTACAATTTACAACGTTCAAAACAATTTGGAATATTTCGTAATAAATTGACCTAAAATAATAACTTTTTTTTTAAATCCCTAAAAATAATTTAATCAACAATTACCACTTATTAAAATTACTTCAGTATATATCTCGATTTAACAAATTATTATTATAAGTAAAAAAACTGTGGTAACATTTAAAATCATCCTAAAATCAATATTTAATTGAGAGAAGTCCCATGTGTAAATCTGTTTTTTGGCTGTCCTGAAAAATCGCATTTTTTGGATTAGGTCACTTTATTATTAAGCGTGCGACATGTCGGTGAACAAATTGGAAAAAAAAAAAAATTCAATGATTCCTTGCTTCCTGGTTCATGATTTTGTCAAAATGTTGGTCTTCTCTGGTAATAGCGATTCACAGGTCTGACTGAAAATTTTACAAGTATTTCGTTGCAAGTGGAATACTTACGGACGATGACTACGTTTCGTCCAAGTCTGTAAACATATTCAGTGCTGAACACTAAAACTCTTTCAAAGTTTTTAAATTGCTTTTCAAGAGCTTGAATTGTCCGCAAATTTATTTTCTCCTGCTCTTCATTACCAGACATTCTTATTATGCACATACTTTCCTAGCTCAGCACGTCACGTCCCCTGGGTGTGCAGGTTTGAAGGTTAGGCACACCTACTCGGAGAGACGTTTTCAACTGTCAGTTGATAAAACATTAACAAGACAATAATTATTTGGGATCAACAAATCAATCCGGAAAATATCACCTCCAGAATAAATATTTTTCCTCCGTTCCTCCATGCCTCCATGCTTTTTCCATATGCTCATAGGAAACTGATCTAAACCGGAAAATCAAAAATGCGGACATTAAGAACCGAGGTTTACTGTACCTATTGATAGGTATGGGTTTACGGAGGGTGTTGATTTATACTTTTACACTTATTGAAAACACTGATTCAGGGACATTACGTAAGTATATTTCGCTTTACAGGAAACAATTAATTATTAATAATATTTGTAATCGTAGGCTTTGGCGCGAAAAAGGTAGCGAATCGTATTTAGAGGCGACGTAAGGGCTCAACGGGGGTAGGTAGCCGACTGGTTGTACTACCTACTCGGCCCTTCCGTCCGCCGAGAAACAGACAACGGTAACTTTCTTTTTCTGTTTCGCTGTGCATTCTGGTCTAGCCTTGACTCATTTACCGTTACAATAATATTATCATTATATTCTCAACTCTGTCGATTGGAGGATTTTTGATGGGGGATTTAGGCATTATGATATTTGGTAACACTATATAGACAAACATTTACTGTATAAGCACAAACATGAAAGTAGAATTTAAATAATGTTTGAGACTTTCACGGTTGTTTTTTGTTAGATTTTTAGGTTGTACCCGTGTGTTCTTTCCTTCTTCTTTCCTCGACCTTTCAGTCTTGTGGCAGAGACCATTCTCACGAAATAATGAATTAAAGTGTAGGTACTATTAGGTGTATGAATACAAACGCTGCTCTAAGTCTGTTGAAAATGGATAGTAAAAAGGAGTGATTCTGTATCGTGTTACATAGTTGTGATGGTATCAGAACGGATATTTTTTACTGAAACTGACAGATCAGGTAGAATTCTATTTTTTTGAGTCAGTGAATAACTTAATTTATCAATATAAGAGATATTAAACTATTTGTACTAATCGTGTCCGGAAATTTGTACGTATGCAGTTTGCCGTATCACACTTCACTGTGAAATATTGTATCGGAAATATATGGTCGTACATTAAAGACCGTCCAACCTCTTAGGATCGTATAGTACTGAGATAAAATTCATGCCTAAATAAAACACGGTTCTTGTCAGCGGCAAACAAATTTTGAAAATAGCTGATATACTGGATTATTTGTTAGGTTGGGTTAGGCTTTCATTCTTGAATTCGTGAATTTTGCCAAAATCGGCTATGAAAATTGAATTAATGTTCATAGTGAATCTAATAAAATTGGAGACCGTATATTATACAGTCATCTCTTTCCGATAGAAAGCTCACGGCGAACTGTGCCACGGTGAAATGCTTTACATACAATTAACATGTAGTAATAGCTCCAAAGTGATTACTATGCAAATTTATTATATTTTAATTTTGATGGTATTATAGAACACCCACGATGGCCGCGCGGCTTAGGCGTTGGCCTATTGCGTCGTGGGTCTCAGGTTCGAATCCTGGGTCTGACAAGTACACATATTGTTTTTCAATTTGTGTATGAGTCAGAGTATGGACCGAATAGGTTGAGCAAGTGGCTGACATCCATTTCTCGTAAAAACAAAATCTGTCAATACAAACCTCCGCTCTGTGGAGGCACATATGATCCCATTAGGATCGGACATGGTCGAAAGAAGAATAGAACATTTTATGATGTTACTACTAAACTAACAGTGTAATTAAAGGAACAGGAAATATAAAAATAAAACATGGATAATATTTTGGTTTTGAGTACTATTTTGTACTGATTGGATTTGTTGTTTATTGGAAAATGTGATATCGGAGTCAATATGTACATATTTGAAATGTAACATACATTTTTGATTGTATCCCAGTGATTAGTACAATCATAAGATAAGATTATCTGTCAAACGTTAAATGATATAGATAAGTGAGTGTTTTCATAGGTGTATGTATTTTTTGTGATGGGTATTAATATAATATTACAGTGATTGGCAGCGACTTTGAAACTTGCGGTTTGGTCAAATTTACATGTTGTTTTTCAATCAATATAATGTACATATTTCTACACAATGAATTGTACGAATGGCTAACAATCAATCATCGTAAAAAGTCTGCAATCCTCTCCAAGACAGAGCATATGGAGGAACCTTTTTGATCCAAATAGAAATATTGATTAAGAAAAACATGTGAATTTAATCCAATCGCGGTATTAGAACCTGTGGCCCACAGTACAATAAGCGAGTCTTCTAGCTTCTACTCCACAGAAGACACGTATTTTTAAATAACATTCTCATGTTTTAATTGTTGAAACATTTTATTTTTGTAATGAGTACCAAAAGCCACATTGTATTAAGGGGGGACATGCTCGTCGAAGGTCAAAATTGAGTTTTTATTGTATTTTCAAACCATGATCCTGGACACTCCTTAAACGTTGTAGATAATCTATTTATATAATTTTGAAGCCTTATTATCCTTTTTAGTTATTTTAAATATTTGATGACTGCATGAAGTATTTTTGTTACATAAAATAGTATTCTTTTAAACCTCTCGCTCTAATGTTTTAGAATATAGTCATATATCGGTACATAACTGTGCAGTGGTGTTAAGATTTTTTACATTTATTAATTTTTAAACGCATTTATAAAACCATTGGCATAATTTATTACGAGATAATTTTTGTAAAATATTCACGATAAAAAATTATATTGATAATCTCTGTGATCCCAAATTTGACAAGAATTAGACATTTTATTATTAAAAAAATCGGCAATATTAACACATTTGAAGATGATTCTAAATATATTTATTATATGCTATGTTTTTGACCATTCAATTGTGATAAACATCTTATGAATAATGGTTGCTTTATAACAATTATTGACCTAAGAATAAGGTAGTGTTTTTTTGAAATATGCCATTTCTTTTGTCATTCCCTAGTAGTTAAGCTACAACATACGGCCGTAGCCATAAATTGACAAACTCTAATTAAAGTAAGAAGTAAAATTATGTTAACGCGCGTGTTTGAACATGTACCTAACTGAATTTTTTTAATTTTTTTTTTAAACGGTTCATGTTCAAATACGCGCGTCAATATCATTTTACTCCCTACTTTAATTATAGTTTGTCAATTTATGGCTACGGCCGTATGTTGTAGCTTAACCACTGGGGAATGACAAAAGAAATGGCGTATTTCAAAAAAACACTACCTTATTCTTAGGTCAATAATTATTATAAAGCAATCATTATTCATAAGATGTTTATCACACTTGAATGGTCAAAGACATAGCTTATAATAAATATCTTTAGAATTATCTTCAAATGTGTTGATCTTGCCGATTTTTTGAATAATAAAATGCCTAATTCTTGTCAAATTTGGGATCACAGAGATTATCAATATAATTTTTTATCGTGAATATTTTACAAAAATTATCTCGTAATAAATTATGCTAATGGTTTTATAAATGCGTTTAAAAATTAATAAATGTAAAAAATCTTAACACCACTGCACAGTTATGTACCGAAATATGACTATATTCTAAAACATTAGAGCGAGAGGTTTAAAAGAATACTATTTTATGTAACAAAAATACTTTATGCAGTCATCAAATGTTTAAAATAACTATAAAGGATAATAAGGCTTCAAAATTATATAAATATATTATCTACAACGTTTAAGGAGTGTCCAGGATCATGGTTTGAAAATACAATAAAAACTCAATTTTGACCTTTGACGAGCATGTCCCCCCTTAAAAGTTTTCTAATAAAGCACATTAAGGAATGCTATTGATTATTTTAAATGCACATAAGATATTTACATGAGCTTATTTCAACAATGGAGACGATTCAGTACCAAGTGATTATTTAACATTTTATCGAATTGTAAAAATAATTTAAATATGAGAGTTTTCTTAACATAATACCTAAAAGGCAATTATTGCCATGAACAGCACAAATTTATTTAACATACATAATTTGGAAATACCTAATAACCTGGAAATATACCTATTAGAAAAAATATAGGGGCTCAAACTCGCATCCATCAGACTCCGTTGCTTTACCAATTGAGCCACCAGCACCCTACCAAGTCACACTGAAATTAACTAATAATCATGCAACTGAAGCGTTTATTTAATTTCATTATCATTCGCGTTCGGGTCCTGCCTGATAAGAAGAATAAAAAATAATACAGATTTAACATAAATCTCGTGGGACACATCAAATAGTCACGCGGGACACAATTGGCCCGCAGGACACACTCTGTGAACCCCTGCTTTAAAGGCTATTGATCTATTCAGGATTGATGGGAATTATTGGTAATTTTGTATTTATTTAAAATTCCAAGGAATACCACCAAAATAATTTATTTATTTCTCATCTTGTAAAAAAATTATTTATTTAACTCTATTGATGTATATATTGATACATGTTACATTTAATCGGTCACGACCGTGACATGCTATATGTGCCAGGATAATAAAATTGATTATGTGCATTCTAATCAGACAATGCAGAACAATTATTAGAAAGCCTTGATGACCCCTATTGCATACAGACATACCTAATGTAATTCAATATTTATTTATTATTATTATGTGAGGAGTGGCTAGTACTCTTTGTAATAGGCAAAGGAACATTTTGATGGGTTAGTTTAGTATATTTTGGGAAAATTTAATTTAAATGTATCGAATTAATTGAATATTTAAGGCAATTTTTTAATATTTGAATATTAAAATTTAAAGCAAGGATTTATTGTCATATCAGACATAAAAATCATTAAGTAATTCAATGTTCAACTATTGTACTTAGCAATGGCGAGGGATGGAGGTAGGCTGGATTTGACATAAATAGTTCAAACTAAATTTTGCTAGTCATACTTATTTGTTTTCAGGTGGTGCTGGTTGGTTTTTAAAATTCAATTAAACCCTTCCTAAACCAAACTATAATAGTTTAGGTATGCTATGGGCGATCCGACAAATATAGTGCACACCTTTTCAGTCATACTTATTTGTTTTCGTTGAATTAAGAATACATATTACTGATGATGTTGGTTACTTTTTTTTAAATTTGTTAAGCTCTGCCTAAAGCAAACTGTAATCGATAAAAAATATTCTTCCATCTATAAAATATCTAAAATTATTTTACAGGCAAATGAATATTTTTTGTTGACTGTTCGCGAGCCGAATACTACAAGGTTCTAAGTGTTCGTCCTTGAAAAAACAAACCCAACAATGAAGTAGTTTTCTAAGCTGCCTCATTGTTACTTTTGTTTCTCCAAGGACAAACACTTGGAGCCTTGTAGTTCTCCACTCGCGTGTTGTCTACTATGGTTTGAATTAAGCAGGGTTTAATTGAAATTTAAAAGCTAACAAACACTATCTACACATTTTAGTCTTTGTCCAATGAAAAAAAATAAGTATGACTGACAAAGTTTACTGTGCACTATTTATGTCAGATTTTAACAGCCTACGTCCACCTTTCGCCACTGGTACTTTATGAACTTTTAATTCTGATACTACAATAATATCTTTTCAAAGAAATATTTGGACATACAATTATTGTTTTACATTTACTCTACCAGCAAGCAGTATTTAATTTACAATACTATGATTGATTTTTACCACGTTTTTCTTAGCTCGTATTCTTGTTTGTCCTTTGGTTGTTTATCCAGTACAAATCTTGCAATCGATTTCTAATTAACTTCCTGACTAGCTAGACATTTGAAACTTTTAGAATATATCAGAACACGATGCTAATGCATTCTTTTAATACTTTTAGCCATCTTTAAGTAGAATTGAATTCATTTTCAGTTAATTCTGTTTTGTATGAAAAGTTATTTCGGAAGAAATCTGTAATCAAATCCACTATTATTGGTTGCTAAGGGGGTGGTCCTAGCAACTAAATCATTAATATATACGTGCGTTACTATGGAAATCAAAATGACATTTCAGTATTCTATATTTGTTTGTTTGATGCAAAATAGCAAAGAAATGATTTGTTGACGATTGCCTTATTTGTCCTAAATTATTAATACATAGAATTGTCAAGTTTATATGATTCAACAGAAAATTAAAAAACGTGGTATATTAAAAGTTCTTTTTATCTTATTATAGTTATTTGTAATTTCTTTAAAACTATGTTATACAACAGTATCAGGATTCCAAGCGTATTTATGTTCCACATTCAAATTGCTCAATAGATGCATGTCTCCTTCAGGAATCACAAAGTCCAATAAGATGTTTTCTCGAATGTGATTGGCCGATTCTGCTTTTGGTATTATGGCAATATTTTGCTGTAAAGGCCATTTCAGTAGTAATTGTGTCGCTGACACTCCTAGCTTTTTAGCAATTCTGTTAACAGCAGAATCATTTAGCAAAGCTTTGTTACCGGTGCCTCCCAGTGAGGAATAAGCCTGCAGTAAAATTCCGTGCGATCTGCATTCTGCCAGTAAAGAATCTTGATGGTAATGAGGGTGCCATTCCACTTGGTTTACGGCCGGCGGAAAGCCGCTGGTATTCATCAACTCCCTAATATGCCGCACGTTATAATTGGAAACTCCAATTGATTTTAAAAGGCCAGTTTTTTTAAGTTTCATCAAAGACTGCCATGATTCATTTCGAAGTTTCACATTATCTTTGTCAGAAACATCCAGTCTAGATGTTCCTGGCCAGTGGATTAAATACAAATCTAAATAACCGCATTGTAACTTGTTTATTGAGCTTTTCACGGCGTTTTCCGTGCGATCACCGCCTCCTTGATCGCTGGGTGACAGCTTTGAGGTTATATATATTTCTTCTCTTGTCAAATTGTATTTCGGAAGCAATTCTTTAAGCGCGATTCCTATGGCGCTTTCATTGCCGTATACGGCTGCCGTGTCAAAGGATCTGTAGCCGATTTTAAGGGCCTCATCAACGACAAACGTGATCTTCTGTTGTCCGTGGATACGAAAAGTTCCGAACCCTACAAGCGGGAATTCGTTTCCGTCGTTTAGTTTGAATAGCGGAGTTTTGTTCATTTTGAGTCACTTTTTCAGAAGCCCTACGACTTTATTAAGTTATCGTAAATCCAACAACGATTGTCACTACTCCAATTTATTGTAAATCGAGCAAAATCGAAAGTTAACTAAACGTCACCTTGCCAATTTGCGATAGTGTAAACATCAAGGTCGTCATGTTAGCGCAACTGACTCACTGACAGAAATTTTACCGCGAAAATTTAAAAAACCGTATTGTCTGACTGAATAATATTTTTTTTCCAGATTCCGTTACAAAGATGAATATGAAAAATTCAAATTGATTTTGAGTGTAATCGGATTTGTGCTGGCTGTCATAAATTTGATAACAAACTTCAGGTATGTAAAAAATATACCATAAACAAAACATAGATAATATTGGTAGTTGATCATGTAATCCCACTTTTAGGTATGGCACCTACCTATTTTCACATGGTAAAATTAAATGTTGAATCAATAGTAAAATTATTACATTTTAAATTATATCGAAGGTTCTGAAAGTATTTTAGTCAAAACTATTTTGTTAGTAATTTTATATTATTTATTAATCAAACAAAATACATGAACATTTCAATTGTCGCCAGTAAACTTCCTAAAATTGGGTTACTTCATAACTGTACTAAGTACATACAGTATAGGTAAAATCTAATAATGACGCACTACATTTTTTATAGATCCCTGGAGTTGATATTGATGTTTTTATTAGTGTGGTATTACTGCACGCTGACAATCCGAGAGTCAATATTAAAGGTGAACGGCTCTCGCATAAAAGGCTGGTGGAGGCTGCACCATTTCATTTCTACTGCTGTGGCGGGAGTACTGCTCATCTGGCCGCAGAACGATGCATGGAAGTTGTTCCGGGATCAGTTTATGTGGTTTAATGCATACATAAGTAAGGAAACTAAGTTCAATTTATCTCTAATTTTATCGGAGTTTTGTCAATGGGTTAGGTTTTGATATAATTCACACTTGTAATACTACATAGTCAATTTTATTAATGGTATAGAATCAAAGATGTTGAAGGAAAGCTTGTTTTTATTGTATATGTGCAAGTTAAGTCAAAGAAAAGATTACTAAGGCCAATAATTTAAACATCTGACTTTTATTGGCATTCCAGATTCATTTTGAATGGATCATTCAGGATGGCCTGTTTCTTATTTTCTCATCACCATGTATAGTCATATTAGTTAAAACATAAAAGTTAAAACTTCATGAATAATTAGGCATAACGTAATCATATTTTATTGAATCGACTGTTTCAGTGAATTTAAAATTACATTAAAGGCTTGAAAAGTGAATAGTGAAGTGAACTACAAATTAATCTACAATATCAAATGAATTGAGGGGCTTATAGACAAAAATGGCAATTTTCACTTTCGTAAAACATTAAAGTAAAGTAAATAAACAAAAATGTCATATCTTTTTTATAGATGTAATTTCTGAAAAAAGTATTTTTAAATGTTTGTCTACTAATAATATAATATATAATTTTGTAATACTTTTTTTAGAAATTACACCAATAAAAGAGAAATATTAAGACATTTATGACTTACTGAAATTGCCAATTTTGTTTCTAGAGTTTTCAATGATAGCTAATTCAAACAGTAGGGAAGGTTTTTATTGTCAACGTCTGTGCAATTTCTTGATCTAATGATAGGGATAGAAATATTAATTAAAAATTGTCGACTCACTTTGAGTATGTGTAACTTTTCAGGCGTGGTCCAGTACCTGCAGTTCCGCTACCAGCACGGAGTACTGTACCGGTTAAAGGCGCTGGGGGCCCGACACAACATGGACATCACCATCGAGGGATTCCACTCCTGGATGTGGCGCGGACTCTCTTATTTGCTGCCATTCCTCTTTGCTGGATACATGTTCCAGCTCTACAATGCGTATACATTGTTCCACATTAGTTTTCACCCGGAGGCTACCTGGCAGGTATGTTAAAATATCAATCACGTAATTGATTAGATTACAATTTAATTTATTAGTCTTTGGCAACACCTGTTTGTTTACTATCAGTAATTTAAACGATATCTTCTCCGTCTTGGATTTTTTTTGATACTGGCACTTAACTCTAGCCATTCTCAAATAGATTCAACGTGAATATGACGCATTTTTACTTGTACACTTGCCACGAGACATCGAGCGATTCTAAACAAAGTAGTACATATCGTCACCGTTCAGGCAAAAGTCACCAACCCTAAAAACTAAAGTTTTGAGATATCACAATTTGAAAGTTTGAAAATGCAGGAAAAATCATATTTTAATGTTTTTAAGGTTTTATCTACATTAAATTATTTTCTCATGTCTTCTTAATAATTTCTTTAAGGTATTTTTCCTTTTTGATGCTAATTAAAACATCTGGAAGGTTTTGAAGGAGGCAAGGTAGCTCAATTATGGTTTGGTGACTTTTGCTTGTTAATAATCTGAACAATGTTAGCCAAAAGAAGTATCATTAAAACTCACCATCCATAGTAGAGTGACTTTTGCTTGTATATTTATAACGAAAGATTTTTTCTTTATTGAGTCAATAATGTCTATTCACCTATAATGACTTTTGCTTGTTAAGATTTTATCGAAAGTCATTTAGTGAAAAACAAATAATTCGGATTTAAGCAAAATTTTACTAACTAATTTACCGTGGTGAGTTTTAGTTAATTTTACGCTTCGGGTGACATACTCAACTCAAAACTGCCATTTTCGGGGTTGGTGACTTTTGCCTGAACGGTGACGATATGTATTCATACTTACAAAAATATATTAAAATACCTTTGATGATTGATTTACATTGCTGCAATAAATACTGATTTGAATTTGAAGTATAAACAACAACTAGCACTACGATTAGAACTCACGATTTCATATGAAGGCCTGATTATATAGCGCTTTGGACTATATATACCAGTAGCGAAGGGTGGAGGTAGGCTGTTAAGATCCGCCATAAATAGTGCACATTAAATTTTGTGAGTCATACATATTTATTTTTATTGAACCTTAAGACTACAATAATTGTTTACAGATGGTATTGGTTAGTTTTTAAAAATCAATTGAACCCTGCCTAAACCAAACCATAATAGTTTTGTGTATATTTAGGGGGATACGATAAATTTGTGCACACTTTTCCATTCATACTTATTTGTTTTCGTTGCATTAAGAATACATATTACACATATTGTTGGTTCATTTTTTTAAATTCATTAAGCCCTGCCTAAACCAAACTATAATAGAAAAAAAATATAATTCTATATATAAAATATTCAAAGTTATGTATGATTTAATTGGATAATTTTAGATATTTTATAGATAGACGAGTATTTTTTTACTATTATCTATTATGGTTTGGTTTTCGCATGGTTTAATTGAATTTTTAAAAGTAACCAACACCATCTGTAAATTGTAATTTTATTTCAATGAAAACAAATACGTATGTCTGAAAAAGTTTCATATGCACAATTTATGGCGGATCTTAACAACCTACCCCCACCCTTCGCCACTGATATGTACTACACATTACAACCTCAATTGCCAATAAACAACGAGTCTACATGAGTCACTATGCAGATCACTTATCTGTAACTACACTACTTTTTTAAAGTAAGCATCATGAGTCAGTTCAAATGAAACTTCAGTGATATCTTTATAAAAGTAATTATCAATTTTCTAATAATTAAAATATCAACACACTATTACACTTGCTGATTTCACGGGTCCTGTGTGTACAACTCAATGACAATCTGGGGTCAAATCTTAAATTATGAGAAATTTTTATGCGGCGGAATTCTTTGCATCAAACGCCAGAAGATTTATACAAATGATTGTAATTTAAATCTTTGAATGTGGTAAGTATATCATTAGTCTTGGCCAATGTGTTTTATTTGGATTCATTCAATTTAATGAACCTTCATAAATTTTTATTTTAGATTTACATGTTGTGAACCATTATAAATCAACACAAATCGGTGCATACCATCCCATTCTGATAGAAACTACTGACTTCCATGATGAATGAAGGATTTGGATAACCTGTACACTGGCTATGTAAACATGCCCAAATGAATAGAGTCATATTATGTTGTAAAGGGCATTTGAACGTGCCTGAAATTAATTAAATTCAAATTTTGCCGCAGTTAATAAAAAAATTATAAGCTTAATAATTGATGCACGTTGCCAAGATTGATTCACGTATATTGTGTCATAAAACACTGGATATTACCATTTATTATTATGTTCAACCATTTCACACAATTGAGCCCAAACAACAAACTAAGTTATATTTTAATGCTGGGATTTTTTTTTTTTTAGAGTTTATCTGTTGCTGCATTATTAATGAATGTAGAGTCTGTATTCTATAAGCTGGCGTTCACGTCACGTCGTTCGCGGACGGAGAGCATTGTGCCATCTCGTTCGACTGTTGCAAGTTTTCAATGGAAGGGAACGAGAAGGGATGCAGTGCTGATTCTGAAGCGGGGGGGAAACCGCACGCCAGCTTATAGAAGACAGATTCTAGTAACTCATTCAATTAACTGTAAACTCGAATTATTCAAAATTCTGAGTGAGATACTCCTATCAGTGTTATTAAATGTTATTTCCAGTAATACGATGCTATTAATACACAATTATTATGCCTTTAAATTCAGTGAAATCTGTCAGAATGGGAATCACACGTTTGTGTGATCGAAATGTTCAAAAATAATTGATGCTGCGCAGGTAAATGTTATTTCAAAATTGTTGTGGTGGGGTAAGAATATTTCCGAGCAATCTATTTGACAGGTGCCCGTGCTGAGTTTGTCATTCCTGGTGTTGTTCACGGGAAACATAGTCACGACGCTGCTCGTCATTCCGCAGAAGTTGTCCGAGCAGGTACCGTAAACCGCCAGGCTGTCTCCGAGAGTCTCCCCGGCCGACAGTTTGTCTCGAGGAGGGGAGGGGGGGCAGTGTGAAGTGTCGCCGCATGAATCATTCCTAGTCAAACAATATCAGCTTCAGTGTTACTATTATTTTAACTATAATCCGATTATTTTTTTTTAAGCACGACTATTTTGCATACTTAATCGTTTTGAAACTCGATAGCGAATTTAATTTTTACAGTTTCATACAGGTGCTTAGCTGTTTTGTGTGTATATTTTGGGAATAATTCTTGCTTTAAAATATGATTTTTATTTATTAAAAACACTTGCTCTATTAGTAATAATAAAATAATATAAAAAGGTTTTTGAATTAACTATCGGCAGTATTATGGTTAGAAAATTAATTAGAAAATTAAGTATTCAATGCACAGTATACATAATCAATAACACAATTTGTTTTAGAAGCAAATTAACTGGCAATTCTATTTATTTATGTATAGTAAATTATTTATTAGTTAGCATCATTGATTTTAGAGAATCTCGACATTCCATTTAATTATAATTATTAATAACTAATACTTTAAAATCTCAACTTTATAATAAAGTAATATTAAGAATTTCATGGTAATTAATAAATATTGTGTCTTTATCATTAATTAAAATATCCTGGGAGAAATGTTTAATTAGGTTTATGTATATTACCTTTATTGAACGGTAATAAAAAATATGACTAATGGGATAAACAGGCTTAATTTCAACATTCAAGACAGTTTCAAATCAAACATTTTACAAAAATATACCTAGTATTCTATTATTATTTATTGTTTCTATTTTTTTGTTGCATTTTTTTCTCATTATAGGAAACATCTCATCGATTGTGACTGCTTTATTTGTACTCTAATGTTTTTGTATTATTATGTAAATAATATGTTTTTTGCAGATACTAATTTTATTAATTGTTATCGTTAATTTACAAAATGTAACTTGAGGTTTGGAAAATATTGATAGTCCCTGTTTGAGGAGATATAATTTTATTGTAGTTTATCAAAGACGTTTTACTAATCACCGGGAATTTCAAAAGTGTAGGTAGAATCATTCCAAAAACAATAGATTATTGAAATCGAAAGCTCTTATGATCATTTCATCTGATTTTACAGGAAAATTAAATATTTCCAGGCCTCTTCAATTGTATTGTGTTTATTTATTATATCTAAGCATGATTTTGTCTTTGTCCCCCTGCATTACAATATAACTGTTGATAGTATGAGAAAGTATGATCTGGTATAAAAGCATTTTGTAATTCTTTATACTATACCGTTTGAAATACAATATTCGTTGTATTAAAATGATGCATTGTGTAGATATTTCTGGACCTGCTGGGCTATTCTAACGTCAGTTTGGCATGATGTTTTTTAACACGGCCGCATTAACTGTTAAAAGAGCTTAAAATTTAGAGTAAAATTTAATTAAAAGTAAGAGTTAAAAGAGCGAGAGAGAGTACGAAAATTACTTATTCAAAATTTATAGCGAGCTGTCGTTTAAAATTTATTTTTAAATACATCATACCTACCTGATTCCAAATGCATCTGAATAGAATCTCCAATTGGATAAAAAAATCAAATTGGATTTGGATTGCATTTGGAATCAAGTAAGACGCATTGCCGTGTGTTATCAATTATTGTAGATAACCGCCTTATATATGGAATTGCCCCGAGTGATATCCATGTTATTTTGGATCAAGATAGAGTTAGAATAGCCCTGCTGTGAGTTAAGTTAAGTTATGTTAGTTGATACATACCTAATCCTGCCATAATCTTGTTACCACTACCAAAGAAAAAGTTTTATTTCAACAATAATAGTGCCTGTACACGTGCATGGAATTGCTGTCGGCGATATTGCTTATTTTAAAATATCATAACAATAACGGTTTACACGTAAAAGTGCTGACTCTCTCTCTAGTCTCATTCTTTAAGAGTAAGCGAGACGCGATTTTGTCATTTTATACTACTATTTGACAGGATGTATTGAAAATCGGTTAACTTCAAAATGAATAGTTCGTTTTTTTACCGGCAGGTTCGCCATTATCGTTCTACTGCGCAGGCGTAGATCTTGCGCATAAAAAATCAGCACAATTAAGAAGCTTCCAAACTTGTTCGATTCATGCATGCAATCTTGCCAACTGCAGGATAATACATGTTTCTCCATACATTTTCTTACTGTGCACAGTAAATTCATGATTAATGAAGTCATTCAAATGGCCAAAATGTCTTTAAAACCCTCCAATAAATTTTTTTCATGCTTTCCAAAATGTTCCCAAAGAACCTCGGCTATCCGAATTTCTTTTTTTTCATATGATTATAAGGAAAAGATACAAATTAATACTTTTTAGTACTACTACTACTAGATTCAAAATTATCAAGCTCATTTGAATATATTATGACATACTGAAAATGTTGTATCAGCTATTTTTGATATTTAAAATAAATTGAAGTTAGTTCCACCTTTCGGTATGAAAGATCTCTACAGTTTTATTGAAAATGGCGATACCAGAACATACTTTCTTTATGATGGATTTATAACTTGTACATTTTTTTATCTGTTCATAATCATTTTTAAATCTTTTAGTCATTCACCTGTTAATAATCCTCCATACTACCTCGATGTCTCTGCGTACCATTTATATTTATGCACGTTAGCCTGACATTATATTATTAACCTGACATCCGTTGTACATGAATTGATCAGGTTCCAACGATAGCGATACTTTTCTTCATTTTGTTTGCTGGCAACACCACCACGCTTTTCATAGTCTTGCCGGAAAAGTGGAGCGAGAAGGTGTCTCTCCGCTACAGACTAAAAGCCCTCGCAGCCCGCCTGCATCAGCATTTGCCCTCAAACCGTTTGGTATGTCAAACAATGAATAGGTCAAATATGGGACGTTTGGAATATTAATCAACCAAGTCTGTTCAATACAAGGATATTGAAAACAAACCTTCACTTAAATTACCAATTTGATGGTCATTTCTTGATAGAACTTTAAATACCTTTGATCGAGTAGTTTTTAGAAATCATTTTAAATAATGACAGATTGATAACTCAATGAATAAGAGCACTAACTGTGACTAAAATGTCAGATTAAATTCCGCTTGGTCAAAAAAAATTCTAGGATTTTTCCTAATTGGTATTTTACCTACGGTGTCTGAGCTGATAGAGCGTCTGTCTATAAAGTCATTGATCACGGATTCAATTCTGCAGCTGGCAAAAAAATGCATGTTGTGTTTGATCCAGTGCAAGGATAAATGTCTAATAACCATTCCTGATAAAAAAGGTCTCGTAATATAACTTACAGTCAAACTGGTGTGGATCTATCACACGAATTGCTTTTGTAACAAATTTTTTTATCCACTTGCTCAATCTTATTGGGTCCAGACACATTCGTAATTTTGCTAGACTCGGCATTCGAATATGTGACCCATGACTTCACAAACGGACACATTACCACTCGGTCATTGCGGACATATTTTGACTTGTTTCATTAATATTCTGAACTTAAGAAGAATAAACATTTTAAAGTATTATTGTGAGGCTTACAAAGGTGGTGTAATATTCGAAATATTTTTATTGGTAAAGGGTAGTTCATATACATTTTTTATGTAGGGGTGTCGGTAGACATAAATCAGAGGCTAAGATTATTGTTACAATGCACATGCAATGCAAAATTACAAATGTTGATTATTCAACTAATTATGGGTACAGTTTGATATTGTCCATTTCTACTTCGTATAATAAATCTTGTGCCAGGGAGGATTAAGTCGAACGTCTTGTGACGAATCCTCGAACAATTAGGTACCATTAATATACTTCCGTTTAAAAATTGAAAGATTCAGTTAAATTATATTTTTAGGTGAAGTATATTTCTTGTGATCGGGTTATCAATTTTTTATGTAGATTTTGTAGACGAATTTAAAACAAGTAAGTAATGTAGGTATTATGTAGTTGTTTTGTACATATTGTATTTAGCTTTTTGTGTTTCTGTCTGCATGTAGTTTGTCGACCAATTATGTGTTAATGTCCTCTTTTATATTTTTTCACATGCATGCCTTTTTATAGTGTTTAAAAACAAACCTCTTTATATGAAAGGATAGAGGTATTGCATTTATTTATTGTAAATTAAATTCAATAATAGCTTCCTAGCTCAGTATATTAATTAAACCAGGGATGGGGAACCTGCGACCTTTTAAATGAAATCAAATTCTTTATAATAAGTTTATTTTTATTAACCCTCCCGTTACTGTAATGTCAACTGCAATAAGTATCATGAGCATGTAACAGTTCTGATCGGCCACTGTCTAGTAGGTAGTATCAGTGGCGAAGGGATGTAGGCTGTTAAGATCCAACGTAAATAGTGCATACTAAACTTTGTCAGTCATACTTATTTGTTTTCATTGAACTAAGAATACAAATTGCAGATAGTGCTGGTTAGTATTTAAAATTCGATTAACTCTTACCATATAACAACCCTTCCTCGTGAAGAGTTAAGTTATATCAATGACACTGCTTGAATTTCACTTTCTCCATCTGGTTGGAAACAATTATTGATGAATTTGACATTCGCTGCCTGTCGTGAGAAAACATAGTCACAACAATTCTCATAAAAAAGTGATATGACCACTATTCTGGCCTTATTAACCTCCCGTTACCGTAATGTCACCTTAGGTTACCCAGCCTAATACCGATAATTTGTGGCTTAGTATTTCATAATTGAGGCGTCTAATTCCAAAAAGCGATAAGTCCACATTTGGTCAAAATCGAGAAAAAAATACGCACATATTCTTTGTATAATTTTACACAATATGTATTGATTTATAAATTCCAAAACGCGACATAACCCTACGAAAAAAAATATTTTAAGTCTCGATTTATTACAAAAAGCGCCAAGTCCGTTTTTCATATTATTTAAAGCTTGGTTGATTTCGCGCATGTTTAAGTCAACCAATAAGGGAACGTTCAATATTGAAAAGGGCGTCTCCCATGCTGTAGCATCTGGTAAACTTATGACAGTGCCACGGAAATATGTGCCTTATGCGGGATAAATTAAAAAGTGAAGTACAAGTAGCGCTAAGTCCAATTTTATTTTGCCTATATTTATTACATTTAAGAGTTTATCGGCTGAAACAAATTGCCATTTAGTTCTAATTTCGACATAGAATACAACAGAAAAAAAAATCACACGTTAAAACAAATAATTGAAGCTAGAAACATAAAAACGTTGTTTCCCGAAAATATTGAATTGTGGACTTGTCGCTTTTTGTAATTAGACGCTTCAATTATTCAAACAGATGTCACTGTGTGTTTAATTTTTTAGATTTTGCAAATCAACAGTGGCTAGTAATTTTAATTCAAAGTCGGACGAGATAACTCGCAAAATTTATATGTGCGGCCTGTCGATCACGGCCTCACAGAGCGAGAAAACTCGCTGAAGGCTTAGAACCGGTTAAATGCGGCCTTATTAAGTTGGCCTTCCAATACGAAAAGGTTTCCTACCCCTAAATTAGTCAATGAAAAATAGACTTAGGTTTTACTTTTATGTAAGAAATTATTTAAAAATCGTTCCTTTGAAGCAAAAATATGATATATGTAAGAAGAGGCTTTAGAATATATTATATTCAATTATTTAATTATGCGTAACATAAAATATGTGTTCTGTTTTTATAGCATTGCTATACAATAATTTCAAAATAGATACCAATGTCAATTTTTTGCACGAAAGGGACGAAATGTATTTATTTTTCCCTTTTTAACAAAATAAATATAAAATACTCTCATTAAAAAATGTATAAATACATTATTGGTGTTGCTGATTGAATATTTAACACATTATTGTCACTGTATACTATAAAGCAGTTATCTTCACTTGTATAATTAATGGTATTTTAATGATCTCACTGTAAATTATGGCCACAGTGGAGCACTGGCAAATGGCTTGCCTTCAGCGCCTTGTTTAAATTTAAGTAGGTTCGGTGAACGACTAATAATTCTTCATAAAAAGTCTGTTGCTAATCTTCACGCTGTGGAGACGCATATAGGTAGTCACTTTCGCAGCAAAGTTTTGATTTTACTACCTTATCATATTGACATTTTAAAATATCACTTAGTGAGGTGAAACTCATTATATGACATGGAAAAAATTAGAGCTTCTCATTATCTGTATCCGTTTGATAGTGGCGAAAGGTCGAGGTTGGTTGTTAAGATTCGACTTAAATAGTGCTTACTAAACTTTGTCAGGCATATTTATTTGTTTTCATTGAACTAAGAATACAAATTGCAGATGGTGCTGGTTAGTTTTTAATATACCCATAATGTAATCTATTATGTACTCCATGGCCTCGGGCTAGAACGTTTTTCGGCCCCCCTACCTATCGCTAAGGTTAAAGGTGGTTTGACGACCTACAGTAGCGTTTTCCAATGTTCACAGTAAAATTATGGGTATTTTGTGTATTTTTAGTACTTAAATCCATTTGAGTTATGGAGTTATGGAGTATCGACACACAATTAAAAATTGCATCGCATCACCACATATTTTTAAATATTAATATTTTTGATATAAAATAGCGCTGCAGGCGATTTTTTTACTATAAGAGCAAATTTGTGATGAGTGTTTATCTCACTTATCTGATCGACTCGCCAGGTTAGTGCCCTGTCAGCTTGTGGGGGTCATGGTGGACATGTTGAATTTTAATTACAGCATAAAATCTTTCATTATTAACTACTATACGATAATAGTGCTGCAGGTCTATTCCAACATAACACTTAACTCTAAAATGAATTAATATTGTGATAAAAATGTTATGATGTATTCTATGTGTTTAGTATGGAAATGTTAAAAATAACACTTTTAACAATGGTTCCGTTGTGCGAGTTAATTAGATAACTCTTCCAGCTGTCATGTTATTGCGATGATAGTGATAGCACATTGGATGATCTCGCCTGAAGCATTATCAATTTGAACTCTAGCCAAAACACAGTTAGCAACTCATAGATTTTTCTCATTTATACAGAGTACGTCCGTAATATAAGTGGCGTTATCTCGGATTTCGGAAATATAATCAAACTGTGTTATTGGGTGTTATGGAGTTATACAAAGTTGGAATAGACCTGTTGGTGTAGATATACTGCTTTTAGTATTATCAATGACAAATGTGCCCCTGTAATTTACAAATATCGTTGTAACATCTATAAATATTCATAATAATATTATAAATATTCTTTGTAAAATAATCCAAAATCCTTATCTTACTAACATTCATTTCAGGGAGAGGACAAAAAGAAGGTGGCCAAGGATGAACAGAAAGTAGAATAGGTTCTTATGATTTTTTTTTTAAATAGCTTTTATGGTTGATTATTAAATTATTTGGTAACTTGCTACCTATCTTAAATTAATGTTTCATTATTTTTGACTTGTTAAAATCATAATTATTCAACTGTACCTAATGTTTGTGTATTATTATGACATAAATTGTATAAAATAAAATCAAGTAATTTTTATATATTTTTTTAACTGCTTTTAATTAATGAATTGTCAATTTTTTTATTTTGTTACTGCATTCATTCATTCGTTGCTTTTACATATTTAAATAGATTAATTTTAAGACCTTCGAAATGAAAATATTTCTAGTTGAATTATTAATCATTTCTTAACAGTTATGTTTCATGTTTACATGATTGTGTTAAATCGTTACAATCTAAAAAAGTTGACGATTATAAAGGAGACAAGTCTATTTGAAATGTTTTACTTTCGCTTCATGAATATGTTATGTGACCAAATGTTGTCAGTGTCTTTAAATTAATTAATTGATCAATGGTATTTTTTCAATATTTAAAAATATATTTATTTCAAGTTTCATTATTGTTCTTTTGGGTACAGATATAATATTGATTTTTGTCTAAAAGTTAATTTATTATTTTTAAATATAACTGTTTTATAATATTAACAATATTATATTGTAATATCTTTAAATTAATAATACTATTTGGCTATAAGCAAAATCATTAGAATTTTATTCCATGCAAATTAATAATATTAATATATATTTTTATGTATTAAATTTAAAAAAAAATATTAATAATGTTAGTCATGGAAGTTGAATAAATTTTAATATTGTCTATTATTGCCAGCAGAAGCGACAGGTGAACGCCGGCCACTCTGCTAGGCCATGTAATATTAATTCTTTTCCCTGTGAATGTTGGAATTATCCCGTGTTATAATGTCGAAAGTATTGCTTAGAATTTTTTGAGAATGGAACTGAATAGTATTTATAATCAATATTCTCTCCCCTAATTTTTATATGAAACTTAATAAAGTTGTAATAATTTGTACCTACCAAAAAATAATTACTTATTTTATATAAGCATATTTATTAGAAAAAAGCAAACTCCTCCCAGTTCTACTAATGTCATATTGTATTAATTTCTTTTAACGACACAAATGTCAACGATTGTTAACGCTTGACAACCAAATGAAGGAGTCTCGACATTGACGTTGAGAAAGAAACTTTTGTTTAGTGTACAGTCTTGGCATTATAGGTGTTTTTGCTTTTATTAAAGAAGAGACCATCTTCCTTGCAGTGATACCTGCAATTTTTTTTTAAGTACATAGTAAAATCATCTCTTTGGACAGGCCGTATCTCAAGGATGGAAGACACAATCACCCAAGAAAGTCCTCTTCGTTAAACTGGAAGAGTTAAGCAGAGTTGGTAGATGGTCCGGTGGTGGTTGGAATGTATAGAAAAAAACAACATCCTTGAGAGGCTAATGCAATGCTAAAGGGGAATAGACATGTTTCTTGGATAAAATCATCCACTATAGCAAACGATTCGTAAAATGACATTATATTTTAATGGAGTTTTATCACGTAAATACGAGTTCAATCACTCTATAAACTAGACGTAGCTTAGTACCCTTATACCTAGTCGAACCTCATAATATAGCATCGTCACAAATAAAGCAAACATTAAATTTGTATATTCAAATTTAAACATCCATTCCATTCTTGACGGTTTTTTGGGGTTCGTCTCAGGCAATCGCAATCATGTGTACGGCATTCATTATGATCAGCCAAGGCCGATCCACAGCTGTATTTCTTCAAGGCCTCTAGCTCCATACACATCCGCAATATTTTTAAATAGAAGAATATGCCCATTTTTATTAGTCCTTAAATCCTTTATTATATATATAAATGTAATATTATATTATAATATCATATTATAAATGTAAACATAGTAAAATTCGACATATCGACATTTATTTATCGGCTTCTATTTGTCGTTACGTTTTTAAACATTTTATAATATATGCTTTTGCCACATTTTTACCATGCGCAGGGAAGAAGGCTCTCGCCTCTTTTCCTTTATGTTGTTTACATGTCAACAGGGTGTGCTGGTGTGCTAAAGTAAATTTTATATTATTATTAATTATTGTATACGCTGTAATCGTCTTTTTCAAATAAATACCCCTACACTTATTAGATTCATTCACCCCACCACTAATCTTAACATTTGGCGCCCAATGTGGGGCCAATGTGAAATGTGAATCAGTTTTTGGAAATAGACATATATTATTATTGATTATAACTAACAGTGAACTGAGTTATACAGTTATAACTGATTAAAAGATATAAAATAACGATTCGAAGACTTTTTCATTTGGTTGTCAATACGATTCGACTCTAATTTTTTGATAGCATTTACAACGATTGATATGTTTAAAATACTTAATCATAGATAATACTACTTATCAAAAAATCCGTACTGTATTTTTAATATCATAGGTAATTTTTGTGCAATAATATTAGCGATATATTCTTAATAACAACAACTAACTTCTTCAGGTTGTGTCCATCAAATGGATCGTGTTATGCATTAACAGATCAAGTCACATGTAAAAAAACCAGTTATAAACAAAAACGTTGAAGTAAAATTTATTTGGGCCAAGCCTAATTATATGACAGTGAAACTAGAGTCTGTCTTCTATAAGCTGGTGTACCGGTTTCCCCCCCGTTTTACCATCCATCTCGTTCCCTGCCATTGAAAACTTGAACAGTTGAACGCGATGGCACAATGCTTTCCGTGTAACGTGTACACCAGTTTAAAGAATACAGACTCTAGTTATAGTATCCTCCACGTAACTTTACAGTTGTACACAGTGACAAGATTTCTGTGCAATACGCACTGCGTATTATTGTATTAGTAAATGCCAGGCGCCAGATTGGCGGATTTCATCAAATAATTCAAAAAAATCTGTTCCAAATTGCAAGATATGTGGAGGGTGGTCTACAAATGATTAAATTAACTGCAAGTCATTTTGCATCACAGATTCATTTTCATTTCCATATATTATTAAATATGCAGATATTGTCATGCTTAATCATGAAACTTTATAATCTTATGAATGGATAATATTATTTTATTAATTACAGCTTAAATCTACCTTTACTGAAACCAAAACATTGATATTATAATGCAAATATAGTTATAATCGTGGTTACTGCTATAACGTTTGTAAAGGATAGACTGAGTCAATTATTGTACATGTGACATATAAAATCGCTGTCTTAGATGGCAGCATATTTCAATGCGCCAATGAATGAAATATTTTTTTTCTATGGCTACCAATTCAACCAGTACTAAAAATGTTGTAGGTACCAAAAGTTCATTAGTCTCTTGATACAGTTCAATGTCTTTGATAAAACCTTCAAAGAGCAAAAGGTAAATTAAACAGGCAAAACTATACTGAGAGAATTTTGAAGCAATGTCCGTTGTGCCGATTGAGTACATATTTAAAAAAAAAAAAAGAGAATTATCTCAGTTTCGTAAGAATATTACTTGATCCAAAAATGTATAACGCTGTCTGAGTTGTATGCGTAGAAGTTTTCGGTCAGTATAAATAAATACAGCAAAGATGCAATTATTTTGATACTATTTGAATTTTTACTAACCGGCCCAGCGCCCATTATGGGGCAATTTGAAACTTAGTCCAATTCACATGTTTTTGTTTCAATACATGTTGTATTTGGATCAAGACAATGAACCTAATGTTTTGAATCAACCAATCTTTTTAAAATTAGTTTGTTTTTAAGATATCTCCAACGGTTGGGCCATCACCATGCGGACTTTGTTCATCTTATTTACTTTATGTTTCTGGGCCACTTCAAGGGCAATTCTGCAAGAGTGTGGTAAAGTGCACTGTTAGAAATATATTAGGTTTATGTTCATACACTGATTTCCAGTAAAATTTTGCAATGTTTATTGACCTTCTATGCTACGATTTGATGGACACAACTAAACTATATTTTTTTATTGCCTTTTAGTGTAATCTTCATAGACAACAGAACAATAATATTGTTTTTTTTTTATTAATATGGATTGTAAAATAGGAAGTTGTTCTTAGGATTTAACTACCTACATGAAATTGCATGATATTATATTGTACCATTAACAATTATGTAAAAGCCGTAATAAAGATGTGTTATAAAAAATTATATATTCTGTGTCTCATTATAATACCCCATTTCACAATATCAATTAAATTTAAATTTAAAAGTTAAATTAACTTACATTCTGAATTATTTGTTAAATAAAATGGTTTATTAATTAAATACATTTATTAGATTACCTATATTTTGCATCAAGAGTTTTTGTATATTTAAATGACCTATAAAACACTGATAACCCAGGAAATAAAAGATTGTAAACAAAACTATCTATCATAAATAAAATTACGATGACATTGTTTATGATTAGGAATAAGTAAGTAATAATTTTTAAATTTAAAAATAACAGGTGTAGAGCCTAAATATGTATATCAAGGTAAGAAAGGAAAGGGAAGATAAATCTCAGAAAAAATTAAGAATGACTTGAATAAGCCAAACTAATCATGGTGTATATTGTGCGTAATGGATAAAAAGGATATATCGCTGAATTAGTAAATTTCACTAATTCAGAAGTTCACATATCTACAAAGTTGTTAAAAACTTAACGTAGATATTTTAGACTTATCTCCCTTTTACTTTTGCACGTGAGTATTAGGGGAGTAAAGCGGAAAAAGACTAATTATTAAATTAACTGCAGTTATTTTGCTGTGGAGATTCAGATCTAGCCTATATGATAGCCAGACCAAGTTAAGGACGATACTGGCCTCAATATCTATAAATACTTGAATCGCTGGAGAGACGTAACTAGCACATTTGTAAGCAGTCAATAGTGAAGAACAATTAAAAATATTATATGAAACAGAAGAACACGAAAGTAAGAATATTATAATATGAAATGTGTATTTTCAATAGCAGATAAGTCCACAATTTAATATTAGTGATAAACGACATTTCTGTGTGGTTTAATTTTATTTTGTCTAATGTATGTATGTCATGTTTTTAAATATTTTTGTTCATATGCGTTTGACTGAGCTTAGAATTTATAGACCATTCATTATGTCATATTGTATGAAATCACAGATATGTAGCTAGGTATTTTTTTGTTAGATTTTCACCATATGTGGACTTATTGGTTTTTGAAATTTAACACTTCATAAATATAAAACCAGATGTAATTCAATACTTAAATATAATATTCCTGTATGAAAGAAAATATAATATAAAATACAATAGTAAAACAGGGCACACAATAATAATAATAAAATATTAATAACAATATACCTAATGAATTGTTAAATTTGAAATAAAAAAAGTACAATATAACATATAAATTAATATACAAATGATATATAAAAGTACAATAAAATCAGCACAATAAATTATTAAAACAAGTTGAGTAAGTAGACAACAAAAAAAAATTGAATGCAGTTCTTAAATGCTTGAACAGAAGGGAGTATTGAACACGTCAATATGAGAACTATTCGAAAGAGAACAAATCCTTGGTTTTGAAGAATAATACTAGAGAATTTGGCTTTAAAAAAATCAATGAAGAAACGGTCATAATTATTTGTCTGTCAAGTGGGAACACGAAACTGAATCATATTCAACAGTTCGGGGCTGTTTAAGATTGAATATATACGCGGCGTAAATGTGAACTCTGCCATTCTTGGTGGTGATGGCTTGTGTGTCTCTGATAATTACCTTAGGAATCGAGGGCATCTGGTTTGTTCTCCCACGGTGCAGAACTATCCTGCCATTAGTAATGCCAATTGGGAGGGCAGTAACCATGTTTAATGAAATCGCTTCGGATATTGATATATTCCACTTACGTGAGGGTGAATTTAGGTGGACGTTGTTTTATAAGTTTTTAAGATAGGGTCTATCAAAGTTCACTCTGTATGCTTCCATCTACTTTTATTTTGTTACTTATTTTATTTATTTTCTTATTTTATTACTTATTCTCTGTATTTTTATTTTTAAAAATTATTAACACTTATTTTATGTCATGTCGTGAACGCTTTGAATTTATAATTTGTTATGTTCATTATATGTAAAATAAATAATTTTGATTGATTGATTGATTAAATTTGATAGGTTTTCTTAATAAAAGCATAATAAAATATTAACTAAGCAATTTCTTCAGGGTTCCAACTATATCTGATTTGAGTGGAAAGGTTACTCAGTCGTTTCATTAATGTATCAGGAATTATAAAGTCTAAATTGAAATTAGCCTGAATATGATTTGGCGATACAGCCTTTGGTATGATAGCAATATTTTGCTGCACAGCCCACTTGAGTAACACCAAAGCGACCGGTTTATTAATTTCCTTAGCGATTTCCAGAATCTCTGGGTCGGTGACAACTGCTTGATTCGACGAACCACCGAGAGAAGAATATGCTTGCAACATTACACCGTGCGCACGACACTCATCTAGCGTCGACTGAGGATGATGGTGAGGGTGCCACTCCAACTGATTCACAGCTGGTAGAACTCCATCGCAATCAGCAATCAATTCTCTCAGATGTCGTTCTGTATAATTCGATACACCGATGTTTTTAATAATCCCTTGCTTGTATAGCTTCGCTAGTGCAAACCAAGATTCTTTTCTGTGTATGGCGTTTCTTGGATCAGTCGGATTAGCACCAGGCCATTCTTCAAAACCAGGCCAATGAATCAAGTACAAATCCAAGTATTCACATTGTAGATTTTTAATAGATCTTCTCGCCTCAATGTCTGCGTTGACTCCTTGGTCTTGCGGCAACAGCTTAGATGTTAAAAAGATATCTTTTCGGTTAAGATTATATTTTGGGAGTAGTTCCTTGAGTGCTTTGCCGATGTCCTCTTCATTTTCATACATAGCGGCCGTATCAAACGACCGGTATCCATTCTTCAGTGCTTCATCAATCACTTTGTTGATTGTTGATAATCCTTGAATGCAGTAGGTTCCAAACCCGATAAGAGGAAATACATTTCCGTTGTTCAGTTTGAAGTAAAGATTATTGGAAGCCATTTTTAACTGCCAGCAACTTGCACTGATGTAACTTTTCTTATCACTAATTTCTGTTTAAAATTTTTGTTCCTTTCCATATAATATTTCGTAATAATATAATAATTTCATGTTATCAATATTACGTGATAGTGTGACTTCAAAAATAGTAACAATAATTGTATTAAATAAAGCATTAAATAGTATCACACTTGGGCTTACGGTACTTTACGGTTAAAGGCAGAAAACTCAACATGATTTCGATTCGAGCGGGTGAAGTAGTAGGTAATTGATAATAGGTACTTCATCTATGGTAGAATCCGATCAAACACATTTATTTTGATACTAATTTACATATTCGATAAAGCACATTTACATGATAATTAATACAGTTATGGAATTGACTTTTACCTGATTGAAAGGGGCTCGAGATTACAACACACTATCGTGCTTCAGAAAAAAAGTCTGGGGATGTCACATTGTCAGCACTGTTGATGGACAAAATGATTCTTTCTCAAGTATAAGAATGCGAAAGGGCTTATGTTAGTGGTTGCTTTCGCTGGAGGGCAGCATGTTTTCCTAAAAGGCGCGAATTTCAAACAAAAATCAAACTGGTTTTGCTTTGGATAATTAATCACGATTGTAATTAATAATAAATCGGTTCAAATGTGTTACCAATGTATTATTACAATGGTAGATAACAGTAGGGTACCTATTAAAATGTTAAAATGCTTACTTAGGCGTTTTCTATATCACTGTACACTAAATATCAGGTACCTATATATATACGATACATACCTACTGTTAAAGCAGGGGAGGCAAACCTGATAATCAGCAAGTTGACGGCAGAGAGATATTTAAAAAAAAAAATGATGATTACAGCATAGTACCTAATTTAATTAAGAATGTAAATTTAGAAAGACAGCCTAGCCTGCACACCATGCCATCTTGCTAAAAGCACAGAGTCTAACTGATCTGTTACCTGTGACACTCAGATGGCCTAGTTAGTTAGCTAAGGTGCCACATGACTTTCTCAGAATTTTGGTACGCTAACATTTAATTGAGCAGGTATTTGGTTTAAACTTTTTAAAACAATATATTCCCGAATTTGTTCGGAAACATTAAAAATATAACTAAATATTAAAATTATTATTAATAAATTTAAGCTACTCATAGTACCTATAAGACCACCAGAAGCGGGTTCCGGCCAAATCCAAAAATGGGGGTCAATTTAGTGGATACCAACTTTTTTGATAAATTAATAAACATATGTACTTAAATAAACAATCGCGTCAAATATAATATACGAGATAATTTTCTTATTTTAATTCTTTTATTTTTAATTTAATTTATTTTAATCTAAATTTTCAAAACTAATTTAAAATACTATTTTTTTTATGTCTGTTTATAAGGATATGTACCTACTTTTATTATTTATCGTTGCGTTTGGGCAGCTCTGTTGTTCATAAATATCATGTCGGCTGAAAAGTGTGGAAAGGCCTTATTAAATAAAGTATACTACAGATGCTACCAGAGCGATCTACTTGATGCAGGACTGACATGGTAAGACCCCCACGATGAGCCACTGCACTGAGGGAAATCGTAAGACCTTGTGCTGGCTCTATGCTACGAGGCTGGACTGTGATAGCGTGAAATGAGTGAGTAGTATTTATGTGTAGGGAAATAGGATCCAGCTCAGTGGTAAAATAAAGCAATACAAAATATTGTTAAAGCAATGTTAACTTTGTGGGTACCCAGTACTTATCTATTGGTCAAGAGATCATGCCATTATAATAATTATTATTAAATTAAAATCACAAAATCAAAACTTATATAATCAAGTATTTATTCTACGTCACAGCGCTGCATGCGTTGATACTGTTTCGCCACTAGGTCTTTGCTCCCTAATACTATTACGGAATGTTAATTACTTCACCCATGGCTCCCAGGCCAGGATCTATAAAAGGCCCATCTACCTATCGCTAAGGATAAGGGCCGTGCTATTTTCTACAGTAGTATTCCCTAAGTGGTTTCCACGGAACCCTAGGGTTAAGGGGGATCCTATATGCCAACAAAGAACCTAGCGGAAATATACGAAGCTTGCGATTTGAGAATTATTTTAATAATTTACAATTTCAACTGTATTAATTAATAAACATGTATCTGAAAACATTAAAAAGATTTTTTAAGTCAAACTTTGTAATTTACACATCTTGGTTTTACACTGACGGTGCGATAATATATATTAGAAAAAAATATGACTGGGCAGGCCTTCAACTTGCATCCATTGGATTCCGGCTAATAGCTTTACCAACTTATTGAGCCACCTGCGTCCTACTTAATTAACTGGTATTCATACATGTGAAGCGCTTCAACTCTTTTCTTGTCCCTAGTAGGCATTTCTGAGATGTTTTCAAATTATGTATGTTTAATATTATGATCTCATTCAACAGTTTCAAATTTCTGTGGTATAAACTGTGGAGTTTGTCACATATTTGGTACATAGGTTACGTTATTATTACATTATTTTTATGGTTATATTTATTATTAAAATTTAGTTTTCAATTTTTTATGGTTTAGATTTTTGACTAATTCATAGTTTTAATATTTTTTTATATTTATTTTAAAAAACATCGATTTTTACAAAAAATATAAATGTGTATAACTTGAAATCCTTTTTATTTATAAGGTATTCCATGTATTTAGCGATTTTTAAATAAATCCAGTTGATTTATTGAGTTGTCGGCATATTATGGCACCTACTTTTGTGGTACCCTTCGCTATATTGGCTATTTGTAAGTCTACGTTAGGAAATACACTTAAAGTAAACATAAAATAAAATTCTAAATAAAATAATCCCCTTGTGGGGGCCATGACTTCACCATCTACGGAGAATTAGAACATTTCCTCGAAATCCACTCAAACAATGGTGGTAGGTACGTGGCTGATGGATCTGTAGGAACCCTTGTGAAAAAATTGATTTGATTATTTTTTAAACTAAGATGTCGGTATTTTCTAGTGAAGCGACCGTATCTTCTGCCATCACTGTTCTTAAAAGTTGTAGTATTTGTATTCGTTCGTTTATTAGCCGCTCTTTATAACGTGCCGTCCCTATGCAACGCATTACCTGCATACCAGCACGGGGCGTCACTGTACAAGACAGTAAAATACTTGAACGCCTTAATTTTTTTTATTAAAAATATTTTGCTATTTTAATTAGCTATTTTTGAATATTATTATCAGGGAACTCAGAAATAATGGGAACTGAAATACCTAACGGGTAAGGAGAAGCAGACAACCGATCTCGATTAAGGAAGAATACAGTATAAATTTAAATACGTTTCACGAATACGTCATACGTTCAATACTGACAACTGCTCTCGATTTATGCATTGACGCTCATTTAATATTGGTGTATTACAACACACTATTGCACGTCTATGATGCGTGGTTCATTTTCATAGGACACTCACACATTCAAAACCATGCGTCAAAATGTAATGTATTGGTATATAGCCTATCGGAATTCTATGTATTATCTGTTCTGTGATTATTATGTTTTCCTCAATATCGTTAGTAGACACGCGTGTAAGATGTTCTGACATAAATGTACGGTAGTGTAGTGGGGCCATTTCGCTAGATAAATATTTTCAACAATGATCACGATGTTAAAAAACTGCGATCCACCACTATTTAGCACTACACCACTGATAATAGGGCCGACGGACACCCTTCAGAAATGGAAAATATATAAATTATTTAGGTAAATGGAATATTACTTCTTATTATTCGTCAAGAGCGCATGACTGAGGATCGTGACACGGATGATTTGGGTGTCGAACAGCTATCTGAACGGGTTGGCCACACTCATCTCGGCATTGTACGCCACGCAAGACCTTTGGTCACTGGAAGACCAGTGGCATTGACACTCATAAATTGGCGAAACTATCTATGGCATCCTCTTTAATATTCCGATGTGGCATGTCTAAAAGACAAAACAGCGCGGACGACACAAACGGACATGATCATAATGATTATTATTATGACTGTTAAGCCACGCGCATTCGATAACCACTCGTGGATGCAACAGCTCGCAATAACTCGTAGGTGAATACCATTACTTATACCTGAAGGCCAAGTGATTATAGCTAGACTCAAAATGAGGAGTGTCTGGGTATGGTGAGTATACATGGAAAAGTGTGTTATTCTGCGTTGAAGCGAAGAGAAGCTATGGGTAGGAGGTGGCACAGTCAGTGGCAATTGCTAGATTTTCTAACCACATCCTTTCCCACCGCCTCAAGAATCAATGAAACATAATAATATGAATATATTTTCAAAATGGAGTACCCCCAAACCATTTTTCTGTTTGTGCGTCTGATTCTACTGCAGAAAGGTGTATGTGTACAATATACTATAAAATATTAGATTATAGTGTAAAAATCAACTTTTCTCCTGTCATGTACCGTCTACTACAGATTATTTTTTTTTCATTTTACTTATGAGTAGGTACATAGAACACGTGTACATACGAAAATATTATTTTTAATCAGATTTTGAATTATTTATGAAGGAAATGAAATGAAATTCCGCGGCACACCGATTGGGAATCATTGGACCCAAAGTGTTATTTTTTTAATTTAGAAAAAGAGTATTACGGCATTACAGCGATTGGCCAATGCGCCATAATACATAATAAATACAAAATTATAAAAATATCTTAATTACAAAATAAATAACAACTAATATAACAAGAAAGTAAAAAATACTGCATGTGTCCGTCCACAAACACGTCCACAAACATTATATAGTTAATAAAAAATAAATCAACCTTTATGGTGCCATCAAATAAGTTAATCGCACGATACACAGCATCATGAAACATAACATCTGTCCTGCGACGAGGTATCTTGTGTGTGTAGATAATAATAATATTATGTCTGGCAGGGGCGAAAATGGACTTTTAAAGCTTGAATCACTCTTAAAGTTAAGTCGAAAATAAAAAAAAGTAATTTAATCATTGGCTATTCAGACAATAAAAAGTGATTCATCTAGATTCTAGGCAGCTAGCTAGATTCTAGGACGTATGTAATTATTATTAAAAGAAAAAAATACAATATTATATTTTCGTGTTTTTGCGAATAAAATTATGCAGGCTAAAACAATGTAACAACAGGTACCTAGGTCATTGTTCTGAGACAGCTTAGATAATATTTGTATTATGCAAGGTGGTTGACTTTTGTGCATCAGTTCTCAGGGTGGGAAACGGAAGTTTTATAAAAAGTTAAGACTTTGTTTCACAGAGTGACTCTCTTGAAGATTGTAAGATCATCATAATCGGTACTACAACCCTATGTGGGCCGCTTCCCGGAAATGACTCCGCCGCAAGCCACATAGATAATATTGTGATTATTTCTACACATTAATTCACCCATCATAATCTATGTAAGTCTCCAGACGCTTTTCTTTACTTCTGACATATTGAAAAAGAGCCTTTTTGATGATTCCTTGTCTTCCATCCTTGATACAGCGTCAGCACAATGGAGTCACCACACCTTCCCGTGTCAGATAACGGGCAACCATCGTAGAACATGCATGTATAATAATAGTTCATGAGCGTATCTTTCAAGGTCACGCGCTTTCTTCCTCGCACATGATTTAGTACTTTTCAAAGATATCCAGTTTCCTCTCATCCTATTATGTTAATGCCCAGTATTTCAGACCTTTGATCAAAATGGGCCAGACGAAGGTTTTATATATTTAACTTAATTTTAGTTTCCCTTGATCTTAAGTGTCCCTGTAAAGTGTAAATCTATTATCTTCTTGGTTGGTGTTTTGAGGTGTATTGCATTATCCCAAGTATATACATATATGAATTTTTCGACTTTCACAACCACACAATTAGGGATGCACCAAGCGGGGGTGTTGGGGTGCGAAATACGAAAGCCGGATTTTATGATGAAATATATGAAGTACATACGTAGGTACATTGTCTACTGTCGATGGGCAGCACTTACAGAGCGGCAAATCAAAACATTTAAAGTGAAATATACAAGTATCACCTAAAATCTCCGATCTATAACTACGCAATACCTACATTACAACTGAATAGCTATAGAGACATACCGAAAAGCATTCTTTAAAAGTCTCAATAGGTTGGGTCAGTGTTATAGCACAATACATAAGAAATTTGTCCTATAACTTTGTTTTACAAATAATATAAAAGTATTTATATTTAATCTCATTCAATATAATATTGTTATAAAAATTATGCTTGGTTTGGTTTTATATCGGGGGGCCGGCAATTTTTTGGGTGGTACTCGGGCGGCAGCTTCCCTTGGTGCAGCCCTGTTCACAAATTCATAGCCATTGCTCGAGACTAGTCAGCTCGGTGGAGCCTCTCTTGTTAGATCTGGTTTCTTAATAAGAGATGGAGAAATTAAACTTTCACGGGCTTAAATGTGCCCCATGAAACAAGAGAAGAGCAGAGTTTCTAAATTAATTTTAGTCAAAGAAACTTCATCTTCTTCTAGTTCAGGTATTGGAATGGAGCCATTTTACCCATAGCTAAGATCATGGCCCCCACATCCTGAAGCGGGGCCCAAGGCTAAGATCTTTGTCGCCCCCCCTACCTATCGCCAAGGTAATAGGCAGTGTGACGCTCAACAGTAGCGTTTCCCAAATGGCGTTCACGGTAAAATGAAGGGTATAGTGTATTTTTATTACTTACATACACTTGAATTATGGAGTTATCAAGTAATGACACAATTAAAAATTACATCGCACAATCACACATTTTAAAATATAACAACTACTAAAGGAAAATAGCGACTTCTTGGTATTAGAGCAAATTTGTGATGTGTGTTTATCTCACTTATTTAGTCGACTCGCCATGCCGGGCCCCCAGGTTAGAGCCCTGTTACCCCCCCCCCGGTGTGGGGGCCATGGCTAAGATCCATATGCAGGTAAAAGACGGATGATCACCGTAGCAATAACGGAACAAACAAATAGACAAATAAAAAAACCTATCTTTTGTGTTTATAAATAGTCGGAACGCTAATCAATAAGAAAATAGTTTGAAATCACAGATACCTACACAGTGACGTCCCTAGATAAAATGCCGCCCCTAGGCAGCGCCAAAATGTCACCTTATTTTTTTATACATTATTTTAATCATCATTTCATGAGTCCAATATCTAAGAATATGTAATGTATGGATACATTACAAACAAAATATCAGACTAATTTTATTATTCGCAAATTTGCACGTGTCGTTTCTGGTCACCAAGGATGTCGAAGGGCAACGGAAGTAAACTATATATCGCGAACCCGAGAAAACCAGTGAGCTGAATTCTTTAATGGAAAGATATTTTCGTTATTACTAAGTTTACGTAGTTATTTCTATATATTCCAAATGATTTTCCTCGATTCGCCGCCCTTCGAATAACTGCCGCCCCCAAGCGACGCTCAATCTGCCTGCCCCCACGGGACGTCACTGTACCTACATACTTATGTTGTATCTATTATTCGTATAGGTACCATAATAATTATTATACATAACAGATAATTAATTGTTCACAGATCGCGGAAAGTTGACGGAATCTTTATGTGAAACGGTCTAGCAAATTTGTAGGTGTAATCAAAATAATTATAATTTTATAATAAATTATAAATTCAGCAGCTAGCGTTGAAAGGTAAAATTATGATTGTGTCTGACTGACTACTGTATATCCATTAATGTTAGTCATCTTTGTCTACACAATAATGTTAATAATATTATACTAATTAATTAAAACGCAAGCAATTTTCAGATAAGTAATGTACAGTAGAACCTCGATATAACGGACTAATGCGGGTGAGGGAGTGTCCGCTAAAGCGAGTGACGTCCCGTGAGGGTAGGCAGATTGAGCGTCGCTTGGGGGCGGCAGTTACTCGAAGGGCGGCAAATCGATGAGAATCATTAGATATATATAGAAACAGCTACATAAAATGAAAATATCTTTCCATTAAAAAAATCAGCTCACTAGTTTTATCGGGTTCACGATATCTAGTTTATTTCCGTTGCCCTTCAACGTCCGTGGTGACCAGAAACCAGAGACCACACTTGCAGATTTGCGATTAGTCTGATATTTTGTTGGTAATGTATCCATACAACACAATTCTCAGATATTGGACTCATGAAAGGGTGATAAAAATAATGTATAAAACAAAATGAGACGTAGTAGTAACGGAAATATCTTTCCATCAAAAAATCAGCTCACTGGTTGGAAACTAAATGTATTAATTAACTAACATACAAGTTGGGTTCGCGATGTCTAGTTTACTTCCGTTGTCCTTGGAGGTCACGTCCTTGATGACCAGCAATGACACGTGCAGATTTTTGTATTATATGTAGGTACATACTTGCCTAATTTAAAATTTATCCAAAAATTTTTGCCAGTCGCTCGCGAGTTTAGGAAGTTGCCACCTGTATTTTTAAATGTATCTGAAACCGTGGACATATTTCTATTGAAGCAGAGATAGCATTTAAATTAGATTTAATAGTATATATTTTGTCGGTAATGTAGCTATACCACACATTTCTTAGATATTCTTGTCAGAAGGATAATGAAAAATATTGTATTGAAAAAATGGGGCAGGATTTTGGCGCTGCTTAGGGGCGGCATTTTGTCTAGGGACGTCATTGGCTAAAGCCGACAGTCCGTTATATAAAAACACAAACAAAATCCTGTTTATTCGTCTTCGGATGATATATCCAGAGTCCAGACACATCCGTTGTGGGGTGACGTTAATTTTCGATGTCGACGCGCTTGCTTTCGGTGATCCTGCTGTGAAAAAGAATCAAGTTGGTTTTTTGAATTTTGGCGTTAGCACCCAAGTGGCAACCACCCTTGAAACGAACAAGGCCATTTTTGGCCTCTACAGTTAGGCATCAGCCTTGTGAATTTCGATCATTGTGCTAGTTATTGCTTATAATTCGAATGAGATACGATGAATTTAAGATGTGGTTTGTATGCGTTTTTAGTCACGTAACGCCACTGAAGCCAGTCTCTGTCTGGCTTTTTATTCAAAAATCATAGGCTGTTTAGTTAGCGCTTACATCCGCACATTTATTCAAAATAATTAATAAGAACATAATTTAAAAAATAATTTCTATGGGATTCAATCACACATAAATATTGATTGTTGTTAAAAATATAAAATAATTTATCTCGCGATTTTTATTTATCAGTTATTTATACCTAAGTCTGTCTTTTAAATATAGAAGTATTTTAAAATGTCTAGCTTTACGGGTTAAATTATAAATTGTTATGGAACATATTATACACAACAACGGATATTTTCAAAGATGATAGATAATATATTTTGAGCGTATGTTACGTTTATAAATGCTTAGCAAATTACATAATTCAATCGAATTGCTTATTTATAAACTAATTATATCAAACTAATTGAGATTTTGAAATTTCATCGATTTAGTGTACCTATTCATCAGTAGTAATATAGGGTTATCTTCTTATTTCCCGTAAATATATCTGACAAGCTTGGTTACTCCACAGCCTACCTCTTTCCAAAAGTCACCCTTCGCCACTGCACCCCTTAGAGTTATGGATTACAAACATTCGATGATAATGAACCATTTACTACCTGTTATGGATGGATATACTTAAGTTATTCACAGATTTACATAAAAATTAAAAGTCAACTTTCATCGCAATAGATTTTAGGGTTTTAACCGCGTGTTCTTCCTCCTTTCTTTCGACGAGGCTTTCTCTTTTTCTTTGCAGAGGCCATTCTCTTGAAGTTTCAAACAAGTCTACCTTCATGTCTGTGCTTATAGATATTTTTTTGTCTCTGCTGTAAAATTTCAATTTTGTCATTTCAAAAAGACGATTTATTGGCTTTATTACACACGTCATGCATTCTTTATCTGAGGTAATTTGAAATGCTCCAAATAATATTGCACGCGGTAGGAAAACGATAATTTTACGTTCTGGGACGTCATCCAAACTCATCCGACATGCTATTGAAATAATTTCTAGTAATTGACTTCCGAACGCAATGATTATTTCATCAGGTCGACACGGTTTTGAGCTAAATCTTAACCTCAAAACATTTACGATCGCCTCACTCCATTTAGCATTATCACGTTGATTATCGCAGTCGGTTGATTGCATTAGTATGTTTTGACTTTGTATAATAGTCAATGCCATAAATAAGTACCCCTTTGATCTACCCATACCACATTGTATAATAATTATTGAGAAAAATTTCGAAAGATCTTGAAAAAGCGCCACGTCCGTGTTTCATATTATTTAAAGCTTGGTTGATTTCGCGCGTGTTTAAGTCAACCAGTAAGGGAACATTCAATATTAAAAATGGCGTCTCCCGTGCTGTAGCATCCGGTAAATTCATGACAGTGCCACGGAAATATGTGCCTTATGCGGAAAAAATAAAAAGTGAGGTACAAGTAGCGCTACGTCCAATTTTATTTTGCGTATATTTATTACATTTTAGAGTTTATCGGCTGAAACAAATTGCCATTAAGTTCTAATTTCGACATAGAATACAACGGAAAAAATAATCTCACGTTAAAACAAATAATTGAAGTTTGAAACATAAAAATGTTGTTTCCCGCAAATGTCGAATTGTGGACATGTCGCTTTTTGTAATTAGACGCCTCATATGTCGACAAGAATGTGAGCCTCGAACTGTTATACAACCTCAAAGTGTCAGAATATGTTATACTTACCAAACTTTGCAATCTAATAAGGGTTAATAAACAATATTCATGTAATATGATGCAATACCTATAGAATTACTTTAAGACAAGTATGGGGCAGACGATCATAGTTAGTACTATGGACCCACAGCGGATATCACATACAAGACGTCAATAAACCAGTGCTCGAAATAGAAAATTTTATGAAGCGGAGCGCTCGATAATTTTCCAAAAAATTACGTTTACCAGAATTTTTGTTATAACAATAGGTACCTAATCTACCTACAAAGGAAGGATAAAATGCAAATAGCCATTAAAATGCACATTGACTGAACATATGGACAGGCAACGCCGCAGGCGAAAATACAACGCATATTTACGAAATATACTCTAAAAATATATATTTATTTTATTTTTTGTCTCTATTTTCTGCATATGTACCATCTACCCCCACGGGACGTCACTGTATTTGTACTTACAATTAATAATGTATTTATTTTAATTAATTTGATTTAATATGTTTATTTAGTAATAACACAATCGGGGGCGTCCCTAGGACATATTCTGCCCCTTAAATAGACTGAAAATTCCGCTCTTCTGTATTTCAAGAAAATATTATTATCCTTCACGTATATTAAAAAAAAGATTTAAGAACCGGAACGTAATAATATTAAGTAAGACGCTTGAGGATTTTACTAGACGGCTCCTCGGAAATCCCACGAACCGGAACGGCGCCGGTGCGTTCTGCTCCATTCCGAGCGCTGCAATAAACTAATTAAAATGATATCATCAAAAATGTATAAAAAGGGACACGCACCACACGCCCTTCGTCTATAATTTTTAATTCTTTGTAACGCGTATATCTTGTCCGCTGTAAAATATGTACTCTTGCATTACCGTTGAAAAAATTTAAATGTTTTAATTTTCGTGAAAGCCTATTGTTTCCCGATCATCTTCTCGCCATCTAGTCTAAATACATTCTCGAAGGTAAATCACCTGACAATTACCTTCAAGACGACAGACTTAACAGTGACAGCTGTGAATACTACTCAGGAGTTGCACATAAGTCTAGTCTTTGGTAAGGAGTCAAAGGAACACCATCACACCACATCAGGTTCCTGTCAACCCAAGCCACCTGATTCCTTTGCCTTCTTCCCTGAGGGACAGAACGACAGATTATCGGGGAAAGGAACGTTTCGATAATTTAATTAATTGAGAAAGCATTTTACTTTACAATATAATACATTTACTAATTAAGTTATTACATTGTCGCTAGATTTCAAAATCCATAAAGGATGAATAGGAGAAAAACAGCGTTTTTGTTTTCTTAAGTACATAGTCACGAGGGTGAAAATTTATATCATTTCGATTATAGAATATTTAAAATTAATAAGTTCCTCATTTCGATCATGTATAAATGTTAGAAAGCAGTAGTTCTTCAGCAATTCACAAAACTACATAAAGGTGGACTTGGCTGATTTTGAAATCTAGCGACACTATGTCTTAGGACTACACTCTACGTTTCGTTAGCTCGTAGTACATAGTATTATTATTGGATATGGGTGGATTATGAAGTTTCCTACAACCTTCTTTATTTTTAGACTGCATCCGGAAGAGTTTTCTTCGGTGTCTTTGAGGCAATCCATAGACTGATACCGCACGTGGTTTTAAACCTTATGACATTCTAAATTTACGATAAGTATATGTTGAAGGAAGTATATTTTATATATAATATACCTATAGCATATGTCCTGTTTCAGATTTTCCCCCTGATTTCCAGCGATGGAAAAAACATCGAGAGATATAAATTATCAGGATCATCACGATACATCCACTGGAGATGGTATTTTGTAAAGAGAGTTCGCTGTCCGAATGGGAATGGTTAGCGCTAGAGTAACATTCAACTCGATGCAGAGTGTCTAGAACTCACGACTGTACTCGATTAAAACCAAATGCTACCTGTTCGACACTTGCATTTTGATGGTGCTGCTTTACGGTAGCAAATCATGTGAACTTATGAAGACTCAGAGCAACCGTATACTGAGTGTCGGGTCGGCGTCGAGAAACTGGGTGTGGACTTTAGGAGTAACGAGAAGATAATAGAGCGAACCAATTAGCCTCTCATCCAGCTGAGAGTGGAGAGGCAACGTTGGACCTAGTTCTGTCACGTGCTGCGGACGCCTGAAGAGGACTTCAACCGGGTTTGCATGTTCTTCAAGCCACCCGGATTCCGGCATACTGTAAGGTCGTTAAATACTATCGACAGAGTATATACGGTGGAGCTCCGGGATGCTGGCATGATCTGGAATGAAGCAAGAAGACTGGCGAGCGACAGCGATTCTTGGATTTTGGTAATATTTTATAGTAAATTTGTATCTTTTCAAGATTTTGAAACTTCAACATTTCATGACTGGTTTTAACCGTTTTGAAGCCCCTTTTGAGTTTTGAGGACATTTAAATCAGTTGCGTCATCTGCGTTAACAGTGCTTGAAATGATACAAATGAGAGCGGTCAATAATTTTCCGAAAATATTAACATAGTCATCTCTCCTCTAATTGTATGCATAGGTATTTTATAAAAAAATAAATGTGTTAGATTAATTGTTATATGATATATCTAGCTCAAATAGCCAATTTTTTCCCTAGAGACGGGATAATTATGAGGATTTCATGAACGTCAAATAAAACCGCCTCTGGCTATTGTATTTAAAGAAAATCTGTTGTACTGTACCTAATGTTTGATTTAGTTTGTAAACATGTATAAATTGTCAGTGGGTGTATTGTTTAGAACAGGGATTCACAATGTGTGTCCCGCGGGCCAATTATGTCTCGCGTGACTTTTTGATGTGTCCCGCGAGAGTTATGTTAAATCTGTAAGTATATTTTTTTATTCTTCATATCATATATTCAAAATTACATTTCAAATTAAATATCATCTGCAGGATTTAGTTTCAAACAAACAATTGCATAAAACAAATAAATATTATTTTTTAGTATATTAATAAGAGTATTAATCATGTATATTTAGTTAAAAATATAAGTTTACACAATGAAATATCTTTTTATTATTACAACGTTTTTCTTAGCTCGTATTCTTATTTGTCCGGTACAAATCTTGCAATCGATTTTTAACTAACTTCCCGACTAACTAGACATTTGAAACTTTTAAAATATATGAGAACACGATGCCAATGCATTCTTTTAATACTTTTAGCCATCTTTAAGTAGAATTGAATTCATTTTCAGTTAATTCTATTTTGTATGAAAAGTTATTTCGGAAGAAATCCGTAAAAAGTAAAACTATTATTGGTTGCTAAGTGGGTCCTAGCAACTAAATTATTAATATTAATATATACGTGCGTTACTATAGAAATCAATATGACATTTCAGTTTTATTTCTATCAAGTACAATTTTTTTTGATCATTTATGCTAGTCAAGTCAAGTTTATATGATTCAACAGAAAATTTAAAAACGTTATATATAAAAAGTTCTTTTTATCTTGTAATTATTTTTCTGCCTAATGTTTGCCAAAATTGTCCCTTTGACGAAAAGTTTTGTGAATCCCTGGTTTAGAAGATCTTGCCACCATGCTATCGGTTGAACATCGCTGAACTAAAACATCCCATTTCCAAAAGTCAGTGTAGCTACATTTCCGGTACTTCAAAACCAAACATGCAATATTAGGCTGTAACGTCATTTCAGTTAGCAATTATAATGTGCTGTGTCAAGTGTATTTGAGGAATTTCGCATTTTTTATGCACATGGAATGCTCGCATTATTACTGCCAGTAAAATTGAGGTATGGCAGTCTATAAAACAGATGAAGATCGAAAATTTCTCAGAATGTTTGAAATTTTAATGACGTAGAACGTAGACCTTCTGCATTTAATCACAGTGTACTTCCTGTATGACGCCACGCAGAAGCGTGCGGAAAATTTTACAAGATGAGGGTAAAAAAATAAAATCAAATTATTTGTGTCCCCACCGAGTTTCTATGAACATAGGTAAGTACTAGGGATTCCAATCCCGGGATCCCGAACTATTTTCGATTTCTATAAATCCCGAGATTGTTAAACATAATCCCAAAACTTTCGGGATTGCTTTTTTTATCAATTTTTATGGAAAATAACATAAAAACGAAAATATAACAGAAAAAATACTTTTAATAACATATAACTACGATATAAATAAACTGAGTTTGAATGAAGTTTGGTTTATTACCCATGTGTTACCAATTCATTTTATTTTTTCACATAAATTAATAAAAATGAGAAAGATTAGAAAAAAATGGTTCGCACTTTCTTGATATGAATTTGAGAAATAGAATAAATAAATCAAGAAACATTTAGTTAGACGTTTCCACCAGAAAATGCTATTCTGGAGACCCACTGATCACAGGGGGAATCACCGGACACTTCATGCTAGTTTGTATTTATTGTCAACACAATATGTTATTTTTTATTCTAATTGAACTTGTTATCTTTTCATAAATAAATAGAAATGTTTTACTCTCACATTATTATGTATATTACAATATTATTTACTCCATTACACCTATGTATTTCCAAGATTGAACAACATGCACAATATTAACAATAAATGTCTTAAATAGTAGAAATTATTTATTTTATTAATTTATGACCGATTTTATCAATGTTTTTTGTATATATAAAAATTTTATGTTTACTATAGAAAAAAATGCCAATCCCGGGATCATAGGATCGTCAAATTGTAATCCCGAAATCCCGGGATCAAAAATTTGGCTCGGGATTGGATTCCTTAGTAGGTACTAATTTATAGCATGGCTTGAAAAGACCGGAGCGCACCGGAGCGCCGTTCCGGTTCATACAATCCTTAAAATTATCGATCCGTCTCGTGGAATAAAATATTTGACCTCTGAGCTAGATTGGCCATATAACAAAACAATCTATTGTACGACAACATCTTCTTGGCTACGTAAAGGAGGGCGCTGTTGTCGACTAAATGGGAGGAGCTTGTTAGTTTATAATGGAAGTGTGGTTAAAAATGGGAGGAGCATGTTAGTTCACAGTTTTAACACGTAGCCAAGAAGATGTCGTCATAGAGTAACACTTATTTTTATGATATACATACACATACAATTGGATAACATATGTTCATAATCCATAATAATAAAGTTTTAATAATCATTTTATTTCCAGCGCAGTGGGTCTATTATATTCTATACACAAGGCGGCTATCGGCGGCTATCGACGGTAGTTTATCATATTTATATAATGAGGCGGTTAATTGTTACAATAAGTTAACCATCTGAACTGTCAAAAACATCCCCTCTCTTGGCTGTGTTCACTTTTAGAGCGAGGTAGACATTTTAGACAGACGGCTAACCTAGTGTAACAATTGTAACACCTCAATACATAAATATGATAAAGTACCGTCGATAGCCGCATTTTGTATAAAATAGACCCGCAGGAGTATATTCAATCGACATTGTGTATGAAATGTCGTCAGTATTTTTACTGCAGTTGTATATAATTTGAATATTATCTTGACTTAATTAATTGGAATAAAAAAATGCCACTCATTGCTTCAAATTGTTCTAGAATTTATAGACAGAAAAAGAAAAAGGAGGCCACTCGCACCAACAGCGACATTACATCACAAAAACCATCAACGTCGGTTGATACAGCTACAAAATAAATCGAATAATCATTCACTACTCCAATCAGTAACAGACGTGTTTCTATGACATACTCCAACACGGTGGCTGTGTTAACACATTATTGCACGCCTTTGAATTGACCGAGGAATAATCCAAGAGCACCTAGTTGTTTACTAACGAAAAATTCTCGGCATATTTTCAGCTTGACTAGTAAATTTAATATTGATATGATAACATGCATACCTCATAGTATTATTATTATTGTACTGCACTTAGAAATATTACCTAAGATCTTCAATAACTGTGGTGATTTCATCTTTTCAATGCAACATATATACGTCATTATAATTATTAATACACTAGGTGTGAAGAATATAGACAATAATAATTACTAAAGAATATATTTCATATTTCATAGTAACTGATCTAGCAGATGAAAACAATATAAATCAAATCAAATTTATTTATTTTACATATAATGGACATAACAAATTATAAATTCAAAGCGTTCACGACATGACAATAAAATAAGTCTTAATAATTTTTCAAAATAAAAAATACAGATAATAAGTAATAAAATAAGAAAATAAGTAACAAAATAAAAGTAGATGGAAGCACACAGAGTGAACTTTGATAGACCCTATCTTAAAAACTTATAAAACAACGTCCACCTAAATTCACCCTCACGTAAGTGGAATATATCAATATCTGAAGCGATTTCATTAAACATGGTTACTGCCCTCCCAATTGGCATTACTAATGGCAGGTTAGTTCTGCACCGTGGGAGAACAAACAACGGATGCCCTCGATTCCTAAGGTAAATATAATAGTTTATTCATTGATTATAAAACTAAAAATAATATATACAATTAATTTATCTATGATCTCATTACGTATTATCAAAGAAACTTCAATCAAACTCGTTTGGTATTCTAAAGCTCAAATTACTTTGACAGATTCTCAAGTCAACCGTCTGATCCGACCATGGCCCCAACAAGAGCGGGGGGTTGCAAGGTTTTAGCCTGGGGGCTCCGGTTTAGAGGGGGGGGGGCAGTGTGCCAGGTCGACCGCAAATTTTCTCCAATTGTAAAAAAAGTCGCCTGTGTCGCGCAATTTTCCTTGAAAATTATTAACATTTTAAAATATGTGTCTACGTGATGCAATTTGATGTGATTTGATGATTGATATAATTAAATTAGAAAATTATTTTAATTATTTTGAGACTAATAAAAATGAGCATTTATAAAATATATTGAAGGGCGCATGTTACTTGACTACCACAAAAAGGGGTCGCCATCAGTGCCTCATAATAAAATGCCTAGTGCCGATAATTACTCAATAATTCAAGTGGATTTACTTAAAAATACTAAAAATCTACAAATACACGGAACGCCTTTAATTTCACCTTGCGGAACTCTGGGGTTCCATTAGGAACAACCATTTAGGGACCACTATTGCCCTGAACCATAGCTAATGTGTATGGGGGCCCGCTTTACCATGGGTCCGGCCGTCTGCCACGATCGTAACCGATCGTGAAAATGATCGTGTGCGAATTAGAAAAAAATCCTATTTTAAAGCACGATCGTTCAAAGATCACAGAGATACTTGACATTTGCATAATGAAATGGGAAACTGACTTCATTATTTTAACAGACAATAATAATAGATACAAAACAAAAATAATATCTTACTAAATACAATCAGCAACTTGATTTTCCCTCCACCACTCGCGACGTCTTCACACCCGTTATGCAGGCGTGTACCGTGCATTATATTATTGCTGCTTCCAAGTTCATAGATAAATTAACAAGGACATACAGATCGACACCACCAAGTATGAATAAAATATTCATTTACATTAAATTTTGCATGTATCTTATTGATTTTTATTATCTAATGCCTGGAGAAGCCGCCATCTTGGATTTAGGACGTCACACAGGCCACTTTCCACGATTTCAAATACCTAGTAAGCAAAGATTGTACAGAACATTAGGAATTTATGCTCAAGGACCATTTATAGAAATTTATATTTTGTCGGTACCAGTCACTAAAAATGATTTAATCCCAGATTGAAAATCAGTGACGTGAAAATGCCGCCCCTAGGCAGCGCTAAAATGCCACCCCATTTTTTATCATCCTTCCATGACTCCAATATCTAAGAAATGTGTTGTATGGATACAATATTAATAAAATATATAGGTCTAATTTAAATGCCATCTCTACTTCAAAAGACAATATTGCAAGTCCACGGTTTTCAGACACAATTCAATATACACCTGACAACTTTCAAAACTCTCGAGTGACTGGCAAAAATATTTGGATAAATTAATTAGGTACTCTCCAACAAGAAAATTTAGTAGACAAAAGGCGCCGTTGTCGACTAAATGGGCGGAGCTTGTTAGTTTATAATGGAATTGCGGTTAAAAATGGGAGGAGCTTGTAGTTCGCAGTTTTAACACGTAGCCAAGAAGATGTTGTTCGAGTATAAGTACCTACCTATAATTCAAATATAATTCTCAAATCTGCACGTGTTATTGCTCGTCATCAAGGATGTGACGTCCAAAGACAACGGAAGTAAACTAGACATCGCAAACCCGACAAAAAATACACTATGGTTAAACATTCCATGTCAATTAATACATTTTGTTTCCAACCAGTGAGCTGTATTTTTTAATGGAGAGATATTTCCGTAATTACTAAGTTAGGTACCTATTTCTATATATACCTAATGATTCTTCTCGATTTGCCGCTCTTCAAGTAACTGCCGCCCCCAAGCGACGCTCAATCTGCCTACCCCTACGGGACGTTAATCCAGAAATTAAAGCTTATATTGAGTATACCGAGTAAGAATTATTAAGCCTCTCATTTTTAGAACAAGCTATTGAAGTAAACACAGTAGCAAATATTTCAATTGAAACAGGGTCGGTGTTTGAATAATATGGGGTTTTTTTATGATCTGTGTATAAATGTCTTTGTATTCAACAGACAAGAGTAAATAATATATTTTAATGATGTTCGCAATGTCACCATAAAATGTAATGGACCCATTAAGATGTATAATTAATAATTATTAATTAATGTATATAGAATAATTATTATTAATTTATTATTATTACTCGTAGGTCAATACACTCGAGTAAGTATAAGTTACGATTATCATGAAAAATATTCGCAAAGGCGTAACATTAAAAAACCTTCAGATTAATTATATAAGAAACATTTGAATAGACAAATATATGTATTGATTCATGATATCTAGAAAGTTTTTATCCTTTAGCTATGAATAATAATAACATGTATATTATTATGATCATGATCTTTTAATGTTTATTTAGTAAATAAGAGCCGGATTTACGGAGGGGGGGAGCAATGGCTAGGCCCCCCAAATTAATAGGGCCCCTGGGTCCGAAACATAAAATTTAAATACATTTATGAACATACATGGTATACGAAGTAACTGGTATCGCACAAAAGAATTTGTTCTTAAGCTCGACGGAAGTATGCTACTGTCAATAAAATATACTATAATTAAGGAGATTTAAGAACGCTCAGTCAAAGCGTCTGGAAAGTGTCGACGCTGGATTATACAGGAATAAGTTTGTGTAGAAAGCCAAGACCATTTGTCCTTTTACCTACCTACTGACAGGTGTAAATTTAATTCCCTTGTCTAAATACGACACTGTACAAAAGTACACAACATTCTTAAGTATTTCTCTGCAATCTTATTTATATAACAATTGCATTCTGATGTTAATTTATATTATTATATTGTTGAGATTTTTCCATTAAAAATTATAAGGAATGCAATATTTATTATCTTAAAAAAGCATTACCATTTACAAAATATATAATATGCATACTTATTTTCACATTCCTTTAGGAACTGATTACATATCTGAGATTATCAATTCTCTGTAATCTAATAATTTTCTTTTTAACATAGGTTTCCAACTATGACAAGTAATAGTTAGATTGAGATAATTATAGTATTATTGAAGTTATACTTCTTTATGCGCGTTTAGAAAATCAGATCAGAGTGTATTTTTGGCGTGTGACATGTAACACATAATTTATTTTTTCACACGAAAAAAATCGCACTCGATTGGATTCGAACCACGATTGTTCAGTTATCAGCCGAACGCACTGAATTTACGCAACAGTATGATAATGCAATTGTGACGATTATACAGAATAATATTATAGTTTTGAATTGTTCCGTTACCTAGGCAGCGAATTTATTATTATATGTATGAAGAATTGTTCCGTTGCCTAGGAAACGAATTTATTATCGTCGGCCATTTGCAATTCCTTCCGTAAACAAACCATTAAACGTTATAGTGGCAGTTGTTACTTTAAAAATAAAAACAACGTTAAATAATTATATAATTTAGTAATATAAGTTAAAGTGTATAGAAATAAACCAACGGCGTTCCAATAAGCGGTCCTTTTTCATGAGTGTGTAATTTATAAAAGATAATTAAGAGCTAGTCGAAGAATCTATGTTATCACAAGTTTTGTTTTTGTATTGTTACGCCAAAGAAGTATAACTTCTAACGCGAGTACATAAGTACACACACCGATTATTAGTTTTATTAATTAAGTTAGTTAGCATGTTAGTTAGTTAGCTGTTATAACATAATATAATTTATATTAAATTTTCTAAACTTTTCTATACTTACTAAATTTTCTATTTTTATACCCACGATGGCCGCACAGCTTAAGGGTCGGCATAGCGTCGTGAGTCCCAGGCTCGAATCTTGGGTCTGGCAAGTGCACATATTGTTTTTCATTTTGTGTATGAATCAGAGTATGGACCTAATAGGTTGAGAAAGTGGCTGACATCCATTTCTCGTAAAAACAAAATTTGTTAATACAAACCTCCACTCAATTTCCATGAATATCCAGTGCCAATGCCTATTAGTTAGCCTAAGTTTTGTTCAAGAAAAATACGGCCAGCAAACGCTTCTTGCATTTGGTGTCGGAAAGCTGTTAATATAGAGCATAGCAGGGATGGCGAACCTATGGCACGCGAGATGATTTTGCATGGCACGCGAATGTTTCACTTTGAAGAGAAAATATATTACTACTATACATTCATTATTTTAAAAATAATGACATATGCATGTGTATTTTTTTCGGTTTTTCATATTATGTTGAAAACGACGAAATTCATGCATAAATGAAAAATCGCATTATATAAAAAATAGCAGGCAAATCTTTTTCAAGATAATCATTATGTTTAAGGCGAAGTCTTCACTGAGCCTTTTTTAAAGAGGCACCTAGCGGAAAAATACGAAGCTTGCAATTTGAGACATTTTTTTGATAATTTACAATTTCAACTGTATTAATGAATAAATATGTATCTGAAAACATTAAAAATAAAAATATTTTTTATTTTAAGTCAAAGACAAACTTACAATTGTAAAAAATGTAATAAAATGTGAATTTGTTCTATCGGTCCGCACCCTATTATTGCATATATTTTAGTGTCATATTTATTATTAAAATTTAGTTTATTAAGTTTTCTAAGCATCACCTAAGCGATTTTTGACAATTTCATAGTTTTAATATTTTTTATATCTATTTTAAAAAACATCGATTTTTATAAAAAATATAAATGTGTATAACTTGAAATCCTTTTTATTTATATTAATATAAATATTTTATTTATATTTATAAAAATAATTGATTTGATATAAATAAAAAGGATTTCAAGTTATACACATTTATATTTTTTATAAAAATCGATGTTTTTTAAAATAGATATAAAAAATATTAAAACTATGAATTAGTCAAAAATCGCTTAGGTGATGCTTAGAAAACTTAATAAACTAAATTTTAATAATACATATGACCATAAAATATATGTAATAATAGGGTGCGGTCCGATAGAACAAATTCACATTTTATTACATTTTTTACAATTGTAAGTTTGTCTTTGACTTAAAATAAAAAATATTTTTATTTTTAATGTTTTCAGATACATATTTATTCATTAATACAGTTGAAATTGTAAATTATCAAAAAAATGTCTCAAATTGCAAGCTTCGTATTTTTCCGCTAGGGGCCTCTTTAAAAAAGGCTCAGTGAAGACTTCGCCTTAATGTAAATATACAATTGCATAGGTCGGTCCTTAGGATTGGGCAATTAAAAATAAAAATATTCAAGCAAAAAACCTTGTACAACTAATTATCGGCAGTCATTCAAATATAATAACTGCTTGTTATTTTTACTGAAACATAATCTCTAAAAATGAAAAACCGTCCAGTGATGGAGAATATAATATTAAAGAAGAGTGGTTCAAATGCTTCCACAATCTCTTTGAGAATTTTGAAAACAAGACAGAAATATTCAAAGAATAAAATATATGCCTTCGGCTGATACGGTGAAAAATAGTATATCAACAAGTCAATTGTAATTTTTAAACTTTTTTAATGGAATTCTTAAAAACTATTTTTTTAGAAAACTTTTAAATAAATTTTTTCGCCACGAAAAACTGCTTGGCACGTCAGACAGTCACAAAATATTATTTGGGAAATTTTGGCACGCTTTCGTAAAAAGGTTCGCCATCCCTGGAGTATAGACAACTTACTGATTAATACGGAGCCACAATACTATTCAGTGCATTAACATAGTATTACCCCTGTTTTCCCTGCAGTGATGTCCCCGGTCCCGTGAGGGTAGGCAGGCAAGCCATGCGTTGCTTAGGGGGGCATATTATGAAGGACGGAAAATGCACGAACAAATACAAATATTACTAGTTTTGAGAACAGTGGTAGTTTTCAATGAAGCGATCGTTTCATTAGAAAGTATCGACATCTTAGTTTTAAAAAGATCGCACATACAACATTTTCACAAAGGGTGTCTCCAAACCTGTCAGCACCAGAGATCTACACATAGAAAGTATCGACATTTTCGTTTTAAAAAGATCGCCCATACAACATTTTCACAAAGGTGTCTCCAAACCTGTCAGCACCCGAAATCTACACATAGAAAGTATCGACATCTTACTTTTAAAAAGATCACACGTACAACATTTTCACAAAGGGTGTCTCCAAACCTGTGAGCACCAGAGATCTACACATACCTAGAACCACCGTTGGTTGAGGTAGGTTTCGTGGAAATGGTTTAATTCTCAATAGGTAGGTACCTACGTACATGATGTGTTCGTTAATTTAAAGATTTTCGGCATACTTATCTGTTTAAGATAGCGGAAAATACATAATAAAATAGGTATGTAGGTACCTAACGAATTCGAAAGACAATTTGAAATTAAATATGAAAGGGGACATCATTCTAAATTTGCGGCACTTTACCCAGGGACGTCACTGGTTCCCTAGTTACCTACGTAAACAATGCAAGAATTTTAAACCTATATACGAGTATTATAATTATAATATACATACACAAAAAGTTTTACTTTGTTGATCAAAGTAATAAATTGAGAGCGTCTGGTCTGACCGCTTTATCTCTCTAAAACTAGATGGCAGTAATTTGTGCAAAAGTATGATACCGCGGTTGTCTACCTACAACCGTAAAGATTTTTTTATAAATGTATATTATTAGATACATAACTATTGTAAATTTATTTTATTAAATATTAATTACTATTACTGGTGATGGATTTATAACCAGAAATAACTGTCGTCACCGCGAACTCAAAAATTATAGAGTTAGGTAAAGAAAACAGTTTTACATCTTTATAAAGTCTACCATTATATCTAAACGCCGCTCCAAATGATAGACCTGTTTTCTCATGAAACTTTGACATAAAAGTCGCTCCTTCCCTCTCTATTTATAGTACACATACGTTTGTCCAGTTGGTAGAGCGACCGTCATTATATAGATACGAAACCGTGGGTCGCCGGCTCGAAGACGGGACTAGTCAAAAATTGTAGATATTATGTTGTTTTTTCAAAGTAGGATAGGTATTTGGTGCAGTGCTAGGACTCAATGAGTTTAGCTAATGGCTAACATAAAAAATCCGATATAAAAAAGCCGATATGCTCCGCGTAGGATCGAACATGATAACTTTATTTTAAGTTTTATTTTTACTATTTATATATAATTTCTTTTATGGTGTTAACTGTCAATTCATGGTGGAAATGAATTGTATTATTAATTTAAATAAAACGTATTTTTAGTACCTACTAACTACCTACTACTAGTTGAAATTTTCATGTCAGTTAATATTAAATTTAATAAAAATGGAATAATCAATATTATACAATTGCGTTTTATTTAAATAATTAATAATATTTGTATAAGTATAATATATTGGTATCAGCTATCAGTGGCGAGGTTTGGATGTAGACTGTAAAGATTCGACATAGTGCGCAAGAAACTATGTCAGTCATAGTCATTATTTTGTTTTCATTGAACAAATAATACAATTTGCAGATGGTGCTGGTTAGTTTTGAAAATTCAATTAAACCCTGCCTAAACCAAAACATGATAGTTTAGGTATGCTATGGGCGATTCAACAAAAATAGTGCACACTCATTCAGTGATATTATTATTATTAAACTGGCGCTAGGGGCCGTTCAGGTCCATGGCCGACTGCACAACGTTTCTCCAGGCATCACTGTCCAGCGCTCTCTCTTCCCAGTTGACTATCCCCAGCCTTTCCGCATCCCTTTGAATGTTGTCCGCCCATCTCCGTTGAGGGCGGCCAAGAGGTCGAGTGCCAGCTGGTGTGCCTTTGTAAATCCTATAGAGAGTTCTAGATCTTTCAGATCGTACAACGTGGCCCGCCCATCTGAGCCTTCTTGACCTCAGAATATTAGTGATTCTAGGTTGGTATCGGTCGAAGAGCTCAGCGTTTGTGCGGATGCGCCACTGGTGGTTCTCATTGACGGGTCCAAGTATTCTCCGGAGGATTCTGTTTTTCAAACACTTGGAGCGCCTTTTCTTGTTTTTCTGTTAAACCCCACGTTTCACATCCATACATGACGATTGGCTTGATGACCACGTTATACACCCGGAATTTCGTTTTGATGGACAGCATTTTGGACCTGAACAGACGACTCAGCGCGAAGTACGCTGCATTTCCACTTCTCAGTCGGTCAGAGAGCTCTAGGGACATTTCATTTTTAGAGGTAATGTTGGAGCCCAAGTACTTGAAGAGAGAGGTTCTCTCGAACGAGGAGTTTCTTATTCCAATGTTTCCAGATGGTTCAATGCCTCTTGTCATTTTCAAATACTTGGTCTTTCCCACATTTACTCGTAGGTTCAACCTTTTCGCTGTGTCCTCCAGAGGAGTGAAAATATCTCTGACTTCTTCTTCAGATTCTCCGAGCACCACCAAATCATCTGCGTAGCCCAATATTTTATGGGACCCATTCAGGGTAACTCCACCTTCTGCTTTCAGAGCTTCTCTAACGGCTTTCTCTAAAGCTAAGTTGAACAGCATGGGTGATAAGGAGTCGCCTTGTTTTAGTCCTGCTGTCACCTCAAAAGATTCTGATATACTACCTTGCATATGAATTCTACTTCTGGATCCGTCCATGCATACTTTTATTATATTTATAAGTTTTGACGGTATTTCAAATTCTTTCAATATATTCCAGAGAGCTTCTCTATCAATAGAGTCATATGCGGTTTTAAAATCTACAAAGTGACAGTGTACATCTTGGGCGTATTCCCATTTCTTTTCAAAGATTTGGCGCAGTGTAAAGATTTGATCGGTAGTACTGCGGTTTCGTCTAAAGCTGCATTGGTAGTCACCAAGAATGTTTTCGGCATATGGTAGAATTCTTTCGAGAATAATGTTCGACAGAACTTTGTATGCAGTAGGAAGAAGAGAGATGCCACGGTAGTTTGCACAGTTGAGTTTGTCCCCTTTCTTGAAGATAGGACAGACCAGTGATTCTTTCCATTCTTCAGGGATCTTTTCTTCCTCCCATATTTGTTGCAGTAGCTCAAGCATGGCACTAAGAAAGGTTTCTCCTCCATGCTTGAGAAGCTCCGATGGAATATTATCGTTTCCTGCCGATTTGTTATTCTTTAAATAACTCAGTGCTCCCATCAACTCTGCCTTATTTGGTGGCGGTATAAGAGGTTCTGCTGTCGCGATTTCTGGCGATTCCAAAGGTTCATCTGGTACAGAGCGTTGAAGTAAGTTTTCAAAATGGGACTTCCATATGTTTAGCACTTGCTCTTTGTTTGCCACTATCTGACCCTGTTGATCTTTGATTTGTAGCGTGCTAGGTTGAAAGCCTCTTTTTTCAAAGCTCACTTTCGAGAAGAATGATCGAGTTTTATTTCGTTTTGCTTCTTCTTCCATCTGCTCAAAATTACTTTTGATGAAGCTTCGTTTGCACTTTCTCAGATGCTTTCGGACATTTTTGCACGTCTCGCTATATCGTTTCTGTGCTTCTTCGCTCTGCGTATTTTGCAGATAGAGCGCTCTTTCTGCTTTTCTCTCCTCCACCATTTGTCGGCAAGTGTCGTCGTACCAAGGGCACTTTACTTTCTTGGGTGCCAGTCCTATCGAGACTTCAGCAGCTTTTACCATTCCTTCTTTTAGTCTCTTCCACCTCTCATCGATACTCCAGGCTTCTCCTTCGGTGAGTTTTCCGATTTGGTTTTGTAACTCTTTTCTGTAGCTATCTCTTCCGTTTGGAGTTGTCAGCTTTTCTATATGGTACTTCACTCTCGTCTTCGCATTTGCGTGGGCTGTCTTTTTAAATTTTTCCCTAAAGGTTGCTATCGATAAGTTGTGGTCCGTATCACAGTCAGCGCCTCTGTAGCTTCGAATGTTTTAAAATAGCTTTATGGTGTCGTCTATCAATTAGGAAATGGTCAATCTGGTTAAAGGTCTTCCTGTCCCTTGAATTCCAAGTCACTTTATGTATATTTTTACGAGGGAAAGTGGTACTTCGGGCGATTAAGTTTTTGGCGCTGCAGAAGAGAGCCACTTTTTTACCATTTTCGTTAGAATGATCATGTAGGCTCTCTTTTCCAATAAAGGGTCTGAATACAGCTTCCTTCCCTATTTTCGCATTGAAGTCTCCTAGCACACATTTGATATCATGTCCCGGTAGCCTGTCAAAAGTCGCTTCAAGGAGATCATAGTAATTATCCTTTTCGGCCTCTTCTGAAGTCTCTGTCGGGGCATGTACATTCACAAGTGATATATTAAACCATCTTCCTTTGATTCTGAGCACACATATGCGCTCGTTTACGGGTTCAAAAGAAAGTATAGCATCTGCTACTTCTCTGGCGACCACAAAACCTGTTCCGAAAACATGTTTCCCCTCTGTGTTTCCGCTATAGTAGATAACATGCTGTCCGACTATAAGTTCTCCGCTATCCGGCCAACGGGTTTCCTGGATGGCGGTAATTTGGACCTTATATTTTGACAGTTCTTCCACTAGGTTTTGAGCTGCGCCAGCTCGGTATAGGCTAAGTACGTTCCAAAATCCTATTCGTAGTCCATTTTTCGGTCCGGGTCGTCTATAAACGGTTGCCATATGTCCGAGGCATTGTGTAGTATTAGTAACCTTTGGTGATTTCACGGGAGAGAGTGGTTAACCCTCTGCCCAACCCCCATTTTATTTATTTTTCTTTCTTTTTATTTTTCTCCTACCCTTGATTAGGGCATTCTCCTATCCGCCAAGACGCGCTCTCTAGGGGTTACAGACTCCCTTATTTGTTTTCGTTGAATTAAGAATACATATTACAGATGGTGTTGGTTAGTTTTTTTTTAAATTCATTAAGCTGGTATCTATGGCATATAAGTAACTTACTACATAATATTATTAATTATGTTCCAATGCAGACTCAATTTTACTCAAGAATCCATACCATGGTTCACTCTCTGTTGTTATTTTGTTAAGGGCTTTCCATCTTGGGTAGGTACCTACTTGAGACTGTCTCCGGAGAGAGAGGGGTTGTTAGAGCCACTCTGGATGCGAGAGGTAAACTAAGGCAAGTCCGAATTTTGTGAAATTGAGTTAATTCATGAAGATATTATGGTAAGGCTCTATTGCGTGAATGTCCTGTTTTGAGTATTAAAAAATTTAAAAAAAATAATGGTTACAACTAGAAAGAATATTTATTAGAAAAGAAATGTAGCTGCTTTAAATCATTTCTCTGATAAATAACAGATAACAGATATTGAAACAGTGAAAAAGCAGTAATAATTATTGGTCTCTCGTGTAGTACTGTTATTATAGTCCCCCAACTTTGAGCCTATCTTTGTATTCTTATTAAGTATTAATAAGCAGCATAATGAATGTCTGGAAATGCGTTTGATAAAGATTTGTTTTATCACACTATTGTTCTTATCAATCTAAACGATTGAAATACAATGTATCTTTATCGCTCATTGTTTCAAACTTCATTCTTACGGATATTGTTGTAGACTGTAGATGTATCCACCTTTCTTATCAAAGTCTAGGAATGCCATGCGTAATATTAATGGTGTTTATTTTACATAGAATTGAAATAGCTTTTCAATTCAGTTTTAATTCAACCTTAAAGAAAGCTGCATTCAAGCACTGTATCGAATCAGATTGTTCAGGCCCTGGTAGAAGAAGAACGTCCTGGCTCAAGAATAGGGAATCCAATCCCGAGCCAAAATTCTGATCCCGGGATTTCGGGATTACAATTTGACAATCCCGGGATCCCGGGACTGGTCCCGGGATTGGAATTTTTTTCCATTGTTAATATAAAATTTTTATATTTACAAATAACATTGATAAAATCGGTCAAAAATAAATCTAGTATAATTTATACTATTTAAGACATTTATTGTTAATATTGTATACGTTAAATCTTGGAAATACACAAGTTTAATGGAGTAAATAATATTGTAATATAAATAATAATGTGAGTTTAATATGAGATTGCTATTTCTGATAGTAAAGACATAATGAATAGATCAGCGAGATTTAAAATAGTAAAGCAAATAATCATGGCGTACTTATGGCCTTTCCGCTTCATAAATCTAATTAGTCAGCCAAATGTGAAACTGCCGTAAAACATACGATATCATGGTGGAATTACTTTGTTAAAAGTGCGAAGCATTGTTTTTTTTACCAATCTTTCTCATTTTTAATAATCTATGTGAAAAAATAAAATGAATCGGCAACCTACACATCAAACTTCATTCAAACTCAGTTTATTTCTTATGTAGTTATTTTGTATTAAAAGTATTTTTTCTGTTATATTTTCCATAAAAATTGATAAAAAAATCAATCCCGAAATCCCGAGATTATGTTTATCAATCCCGGGATTCAAAGGTATCGAAAATAGCTCGGGATCCCGGGATCCCGGGATTCGGGATCCCGGGATTGGATTCCCTACTCAAGAACCTCAGGGACTGGTTTGAGCTCAGCACTCCATCCCTATTCAGAGCAGCGACGGACAGGGGCCAAATTCATCGCCGACGTCCGATAACGGATATGGCACACAAAGAAGAAGAGAATAAGTTATTGTCTAAAAAATAATCTATTATATTTATAATATTACCTTCGAATAAAGCGAATTTAAATATAAGATGTGTTTATATGAAGTTGGTCCCGCTGTTCCATAGTATTGACTATATTGTGGACTTGTACCATAGAGATTTACTTTTTCTTACGAAGCTTTGATTATTTAAATAAGTACCTATATGATATTCTATGGAAACCACCATAAGAGTGAAATATAGGTATTACTTATTCAAATCTGACTAGCTTAATAACATTATAAGGAATAATATAAATAATAATATAAAATTAAAATGTTCGTTTCAGTCTAAAATTATACATAATGTGGAAATTCATTACCTATTACAATGTATTAACTAGTTGTATAAAATCTTTAAAGTGTTAAATACTCAACCATAGACACTCACAGTCTAGTCAGTGCGTATTATTTACTGGGACTGCACTGTAACTTGCTAAACCGATGAATTTGTCAAATTCAGCGAATGTAGATGACAACAAATATCTACGAATCTAAAAGACTGATAGGATATAGGAGAGGCTTTCATCTGGCTGTGGATCGACCCTGAGTAACGGATTGATCTGAAACTATTGGAATTACAACAGTGACGTCCCTAGTCAAAATGCCGCCCATAGGCAGTGCCAAAATGCGGCCACATTTTTTTATACAGTAGGTACTTTATCATTCACTCATGATTCCAATATCTAAGGAATGTATTGTATGGATACATTACTAACAATATATCTTGCACTAAATCTAATTTAAATGCCATTTCTGCTTCAATAGACAATATTGCGTGTCTACGGTTTCAGATAGGTACATTTAAAAATACACTTGACAACTACCAAAACTCGCAAGTGACTGGCAAACATATTTGGATACATTTTAAATTAGGTATGCACTTGTCATTGCTGTTCACCAAGAACGTGATGTCCAAGGACAACGGAAGTAAACTAGACATCGCGAACCCGACAAAAATCCTGTTAAAACGTTTATAGTACCTAAATAATACATTTGGTTTCCAACCAGTGAGCTGCATTTTTTAATGAATTTTTATATTTATTATAATATACCTAGTGAGTCTCCTCGATTTTCCGCCCTTTCTGCCAATCTGCCTACCCCCACGGGACGTCGCTGAATTACAATGAGCTAGATTTCGTCTCGCAGGGGATAGGCAGCGACTGGACAGTATTTTCATCCACAAGAAGCGGTTGAATCAAATAACTGATTGAAGATCAATGTAAACACTTGGTGACAAAAAGGAGAGCGATGAGCTGCCGATACTATTATAATATTATTGTTATGTTCCCTAATTATCCCACATAATTGAAGAATATGTTCCTTCAATGTGATGACAACACTGTCAGTAAGAAAATAAATTTTAAAAATTACATTCTTAATCATAAATGGACCGTGATTGTATTGGTGAAAGGAGGTAAACAATTCTAAAATAATTTTAATTCAAGCATTGATTAATAATTGCCATAATAAGGTATTGCTTATTCCGTGTATTTAAAAAGAAACTTTGGCACCAATGACAATGCATTAATATTTAAAGTTATTAACAAATTCTTTTTTAAAATACATTTTTTCGAAGTCATGCTGACATTGTGAATAAAAAAAAATGACATATTGTGTTTTTAATGAAATAATCAATAAATTTAATATTGTAATTTTCTAGCGCTCGTACACTTCCTGGATTTACTGGCAGCAATAGTGTGTATTTTAAACTATCGTGACAATAACTCGCATCGTGAGTGTAAAACGGCTGTACGAAGATTGCAGCGCAGTTCAATCAATTAAGATTGGAAGACTGCGATGGCTAGGTCATGTGCACCGTATGAATGACAATGAACCGGCAAAGGGAGTGATGTCCAGCAATCCAATAGGACGTAGAAGAAGAGGGAGGCCAAAGATTCGCTGGTTAGATGGAGCTGCCAGTGACTGCCGTATTCTGGGGGTACCGAATTGGAAAGCGGCCACACTGGATAGGGACAGGTGGAGGGAGCTGTTGGAGGAGGCCAGGACCCACACCGGGTTATCGCGCCCCTGATGATGATGATAATGCTTGTAAAACCAACGCATCTGCGAATTTTTCAATATCGAGATTAAATTCAAAACAACTGCAAAAGTCGTAAACCTGTTAATTTAAAAAGTGAAGTAACTGAAAGAACATGCAATATAATGTAGATATAAACCAAATATTATGGCTTTTTTTTCTCCTAACAAAACGAAGACCTCAAACCCTAATATATCAAAAATATGTCTTTTGCAGTTGCCTTGGTTTTACACTCACGGTGCGATTACTGTTAACAATCTACTAATATATACCTACTAACAATCTCATTCTTCAAGAGTAAGCGAGACGCGATTTTATGGTACTATTTGACAGGTCGTAAAAATCGGTTAACCATAAAATGAGTCTCTACGTGGTGTAGATCGTTTTTTTGCCGGCAGGTTCGCCACTATCATTCTACTGCGCAGGCGCAGGTCGAAAAAATCGCATGTTGCAGTCGAAAATTCAGAAGCTTCCGAACTTTTTTGATTCATGAATGCAATCTTGCAACTTGCATGACAATACGTATTTACACGTGCGTTTTTCTTAGGTCGTATTCTTATTTGTCCGGTACAAATCTTGCAATCGATTTTTAACTAACTTCTCGACTAGCTAGACATTTGAAACTTTTAGAATATATCACAACACGATGCCAATGCATTTTTTAAGTACTTTGAGCCATCTTTAAGTAGAATTGAGTTCATTTTCAGTTAATTCTGTTTTGTATGAAAAGTTATTTCGGAAGAAATCCGTAATCCAATCGACTATTATTGGTTGCTAGGGGTCTGGGGTCCTAGCAACTAAATTATTAATATATACGTGCGTTACTATGGAAATCAATATGAATGTCAAAATGACATTTCAGTGTTATTTCTATCAAATACACATTTTTTTGATCGTTTAAGCTAGTCAAGTCAAGTTTATATGATTCAACAGAAAATTTAAAAACGTTGTATATAAAAAGTTCTTTTTATCTTGTAATTATTCTTGTTATGGCCGCCGCGATAATACGTACTGTCAGCAGTAAATCCATGCACGTATAAACGGGGTATACGATTTATTATCATTAGTTGGAGAGGGCCAATCAAACTTGAAAGCCCTCCCTGTAGCTAATCCCACTAAGTGGCGAGTTTATGGGCTTACTTGAGGCACCGTCTAATGCTTCTGAGGTCCCCCCACGATAAAAAAAATCAATAAAAACCATAAATCACCACTACCAACGTACCTTGTAAAAATAACAGTATAAATCATACCTATTCAATTATTTTTAAAATGAGCGTGACTTTTATGTATATACGGACGTATCTGTTTGTGTGGTTATGTTATATGACTATAAGATATTTAAGTTGCTGGGATTTGGTTATACCTTGGGTAATTAATCTGTAAGAATTACGCAATTTTTTAAGATTATATAATTTAATAATTGCGTGACTGGTTTGAACTGTTTCGAGGCCCTTTTTTAATCTTATGACGGATCGAATGCGTCGTTTGCGTCAGAAGAAAGTCACCGCTGTATCTACGTTCTTATTCACATTCTTCTTCTTTCACCCTGTCACGTCCCAACATTGGGGCATAGGGCAAGCACAAGTTGGCGCCACTTCCCTCGGTCCACCGCCAACTCCTGTGCCTCCCGCCATGTCAGACCTGCAGCACGTAGGTCACTTTTGTAGCATCGCTGCAGGGTGAGGGAGGGCCGGCCACGGCGACGGAACCCTTGAGGCTGTGCCACAAGGGTACGAAGTGCCGCACTCTTTGGCGGCATCCGGAATACATGTCCCAGCCACGTAATTCGTCTCTTCGTGATAACTTCAATCACCGAAGGCTGTTGTGTCTGCTCACGAACTCGGGTGTTTGTAACGCGGTCGTACCAATGTACCCCTAAGATTCTGCGGAGACATCGATTCTCAAAGCTCAAAAGCCGAGACTCTTGAGCTTAGTAAGATGCCATGTCTCACAGCCATACAGGAGCACAGGTAGCACGCACGCGTTAAACAAACGACATTTGGTCCTCACAGAATACAGCCTTGACCTCCATGCGACTCCAAGTTGGTTGAACGCAGAGCCCGCCACACCCATGCGGATTCCAAGCTCACTAGAAATACCACCATCATCGGCAACCGTGGCACCCAAGTATTTGAATCTGGACACCAGCTCGACGGGCAGACCAGAAACCCGCAGAGGAGTGTCAGCGTCGATGCAAGCAGCACTGCACATGGATTTGGTCTTAGCGGCATTCAGATTATTTATAGCTTATTCACATTAATTACACATTAATAATTCCAAAACTTAAAAAGAATTTTTCGTCCATTTTACATATAAATAGGTACTGAACATTTTCGACATATCAATAGGTTTGTACACGGAATTATGCTGTACGTATGTAGTACCTATGCCAGGGATGGCGAACCTATTTTATGCGTGTATAATGGCATGCCGGCTATGTGATTTTTGTGATTTGTGTGATGTTATGTAATAGTTGAGTTAGTATCCAGTGGTGATCCATTTAATTGAAATGAAGATAGATACCTACATAGTTTAATATCTACTAAATTAAAAAAAAATACATTCATCTGCCAATACTGGCGTATTTTATCAATTTCCAAACAGATTACGTCTCAGTTTGAATACGATTTTTATCGATTTATTTTCATTGACTACGAGTATCTACCATCAGAGGTGGATATATATATATTTTTTTTTTTTACGAAAAATGGATTTTTGTCAGTTTAGGTCCATGCTGTGGATCTAAACACATACCTACCTATTGAAAAACAGCATGGGGATTTGCTAGAACCGGGAATCATATACATATATCATAATTCGATACCTCATTTCAATAAAGAAACAACTCAAGATTTCAATGTTTTGAGTTAATAATGCCATTCGACGTAGAAGGGTCTTCCCTTTACAATTCAGCAAAAAAAAGAGTCAAAAATTTCTTCAATGTGTTATAAAATTGAAAAACTTTTTCTGAGATTAATCATTAATTCAGTTATATACTGACTTTATGGGTTAATTCCTTATAAAACTGTAAAATTTTATTTTGCATTGCTTAATTCCACTACACAAAATATACATTTTCTTCAAAATCAACAAAATCAAGGCTTTAAAATTAAAATGAGAATTTCTGCAAAAAATTTAAACGGAATTATCTTGGAACAAAGTTTTTCGAGTTGTTTCCCTATTTAAATATGCTATCGTTAGGTCAATATAAGTGCGAACAACTATTTTCTACAATGCACGAGTAAGAGTTATCACATTTATAATAATTTGGCTGAATATTATGAACAATTAATAATCTTAAATTATAAATTACGGATACATTAAGATCAGGCGCTATTGTTTATCAGACGTTACAAACAAATATCTCACTAAAAAAAAAATTAAAATAAAAAATTTTAAATAAAAAAAAAACATAAATTTTTTAATCCATAGTCTAAAAAAAAAGTGACGTCCCAAGGCAATGTGTCGCCCTAAAGCAAACTCAGAATACCGTCCCATATCATTTTTTAGGTACGTTACAAATTGTCTACCACTTCATTAGGTATCTACTTACCTATTTTACAACGTTTTTCTTAGGTCGTATTCTTATTTGTCCGGTGGTTGTTTGTCCGGTACAAATCTTGCAATCGATTTTTAACGAACTTTCCGACTAGCTAGACATTTGAAACTTTTAGAATATATCAGAACACGATGCCAATGTATTTTTTTAACACTTTTAGCCATCTTTAAGTATAATTGAATTCATTTTTAGTTAATTCTGTTTTGTATGAAAAGTTATTTCGATATCATTATTGGTTACTAGGGGGTCCTAGCAACTAAATTATTATAAATAAATAAATAATATATACGTGCGTTACTATGGAAATCAATATGAAGTGACATTTCATTATACTTACAGTATTTCTATCAAGTACATTTTTTTTTGATCGTTTAAGCTATATAGACAAGTCAAGTTTATACGATTCAACAGAAAATTTAAAAACGTTGTATACGTAAGTTCTTTTTATCTTGTAATTATTATTATTTATTTTCTTAGAGCCGTATGCATGAGATTCCCAAATACGTTATAGGCTATATACTGCTCGTTTGTATGCATAAGCGCAAATGTTATTTGTTGGTTAGCGACATCACGATGTGACGTCATAATGTGTCATGGCGTACAAATAATTGCAAGCTTATAAAATTTCATTCCCTGACCATTAATTTAAAATTTTGAAATTGTAAATGTGTCTGAAAGTGTGCGAACGGTACCATATAAATTTAATAATTATACATGAATAATTATTATGAATTTTAAATAATTTATCAGTTATTTTATAACATTTATTTTATAATTCTACTGTACAAAAGGATAAAGTATTGCCAGTAAACATTTCCATTTGGTGGCAATACATACAGTTATATTATGACTAACTTCACTTCAATCATTTCTATAATGAGATGTCAAAACGGATAAGAATAAATGAATGAATGAAATAAATAAACAGCACGACTAGGAACTGTTTTTAAAATTCGCAAATGTTTTACAGAGTCTACAAAATGAAGGAGGGCCTCAAGCAAACGTTTGTTATAATGAATGCATTATTAAAATGACATTTGAAAGTGACAGATGAAGCAGCCATTTTGAATGACGTGTGACGTCAGATTGCTCACAAACAGTGCTATACGCTATATGGTGGGAAATCGGTTAAATAGCTTATAAAGAATTTCGGAATCTCATACATACGGCCCTTAACGGACAAACAATACATCAAAAATACACAAAAACTTCATGCACACAATATCTACTGAGAATTGGAATATTTCCACGAAACCTACTCTCATACTATCACGGTGCTGGTGTTAGCTAAGTGCAGACCTGTGGCCAGCGCTCAAAATGTAAAAAGTTTATGAACCGGAGCGCTCGACAATTCTCTGAAGATGTTTACATAGTCATCAAATTTTACGCGTATTTTATAAACATAAGTATGATAGATTTTATATTATATGGCCTATCTAGCTCAGACGGTCAAAATATTTTTTCTTCGGGACGAAGCGATAATTTTACCAATTATTTCACGCCGGTGCCCATTTCGAGCCATCCCTGTGGCACTGACAAAGTTGGAGGCACCCTTGTGAAAAATGCCTGTGCGATAAACCACAGTAATTACAATACGTATTTCAATGGGTATTATAATACAACAATAGCAATGGTTTTAAAAACTAAGATTTCGATACTTTCTAATATTGAAGAGACCGCAATGTATGTTTAATTGAAAACCGCCATTGCTCTCAAAAGTTGTAACAAGTTTTGTAATAGTTCCTACATTCTCCGCCCTTTATAATGATCCGCTCCTATGCAACGAATTACTTGCCTACCCTCACGGAATGTCACTGTGTAAATTTTTATAAACATATTTTTATTTTATTTATCTGACACGCGACTTTTTTAAAAAGATTTTCGCTTATATAATTTGACAGCTATACAATATAGAAAAAGGTCTGCAATCTCTAATCTATGCTGACTCATAACATAATAATATCATAACGTTTTAGACATGCTTTTTTTTATTTTATCATATTAGATTTCATTCGTTTACGAAGGCCACCACAACATTGAACAGTTAAAAATAACTACACAATAAAATAATATTAACCTATTGTCAACCAAAAATGTAGAGGCGTTTGGACAATAATTGCATAGTAACTGTAAATAATATTAAATATCCGCCGTAGTATAGGTACCAGTTTTTACTAAGTAAGTACATAAATAACTATGCATAATGACATTATCAATTTTTTGTAGGGCTGTCATTATTATGTCAAATTATTCAATCACGGCTTATTGTGATGTAGAGATGGTTTCCGGAACAAATAATATTATTGCATTTTCTACAGTACCCAGTTTATAATTAAATTTTATTTAATAATACGGCTACATATAAATATCTTTCTTTGGTACTCAGTTTTTTATACATTTTAAAATGATTTCCAGAGAAAATAAAGCATTTTGAATGACAATCGATATAATAATATCGTCTCTGTTCTGGCAGAACACACTAACTGGAGAATACTAGTTTTGAGTAATTTGACTTTGAAGTTGTTAAAATGTTTGATAGTCTATAATGTGAGTTTATTGAGAATCGTAAAAAGGATGACTTTAAAATAAAGACTGTTTATTTATTAAGGAGGTTTCCAGGCAGTAAAGTTTGAAATAAGGAACATTTTGGTATAACTAGCTCAATATGTCATTTCTGCCAGAACAGTGACGATATAATCCTATTATATACATAAGAACACACATGTAACACCCACGATGACAGCGCGGCTTTAAGCGTCGGCCTATAATGTCGTGGGTCCCAGGTTCGAATGCTGGGTCTGGTAAATACACATATTGTTTTTCAATTTGTGTGTGAGTCAGGGTATGGACCTAATATAGGTTGAGCAAGTGGCTGACATCCATTTCTCGTAAAAAACAAAATCTGTTAATACAAACGTCCACTCCATTTCCATGAATATCCATTACCAATGCCTATTAGTTGGTCTAAGTTTTGTTCAAGAAAAATACGGAAAGCAAACGCTTCTTGTATTCACACATAGTAGAGTAGAGGTCCATAATATGATCAAAAATGGAACTACGGACACCATTTTGAAATCGTCAGATGTCAGATTCTGTCCAGTTGCGAGTCTTGATTCGGTAGTTTTCGACAGTGGCTCCCCATCCATTCTTCACATAAGTTTGTAGGTCTGTCCAGATGGCGCGATTTGACTTACGCGTAAAAACTCGCGCGCATTCCAAGTAGACGTGACCTCATTGATCCGTCGACATGTACTCGCAGCGTGTCATCTATCGCGCGACCAACGCAAGCACTCGCTAGATTCTCGACAACATCGCATTGATTCCCCATTACAAAATGAATTACGACCGCTTCAAGCTCAAAACGACAGTTTTATGGCCATTTCAAAATAAATTACGTCACATAGGTTGTACAGTGCCGAGAATATATCTTGCTAGCTTGCTCACTGATATTAAATCTCAGAAGCTTTGTGCCACGACTGAGTTGCCCTTGTTTATTATTCGCATTAAAAATGTATTAGGTCACACACAGCCAAATGAAACGCGTTATATGGACGCAGCACACATTTGGTACCTACTCGAGCGTAACGCGCGGTGAGGCACGCGTTATCTGGACAAGGCCTACGGTTTATTACAATACGACTGTTTTTTTTCTGTAATAGTCTTTTAGTTTATACATACGTTTCATGTACCTATGGTAAATCGCTGAATAACGCTGTACAATAGGAATATTTATATACATAATACATAAATTAATTCTGTGAATAATAACTTTACTTATTTGTATAGTGTACATTTTTTTATCACTTTTAATAAACTAATGCGCTTGGATTGTTATTGGTGTATCATTATAGCAAGTTATGTTACCACTCAGGGTTCAGGGAACAGAAGTATATTATCCTGATGGGTTTAACCCATAGAACAGATAATAAATAGAATACCGATAGGCTATATTCAATACGCCGCATCTGATGCAGGGTTTTGAATGTGTGAGTGTCCTACGAAAATGAAGCACGCATTATGCACATGCAATAGTGTGTATAATACGCCAACATTAAATGAGCGTAAATGCATAAACCGAGAGCAGTTTTCAGTATTCGACGTAAAACGTATTCTTGACACGTGTGTAAGTTTAACCCGGATTCTTCCTTACTCGAGTCGGTTACCTGCTATCGCCTTACCCGTTATGTATTTCAGTTCCCATTATTTCTGAGTTCCCTGGTTTAACCCGTGAATGTTTTGGGGGTAATAATGATGTCCCAAAGTGAAATATATACATCAAAATTACAAATAAGACAGCTCAAATTGAACACGTGGAAGCAGCACTGCTGAATTTTTCGATAAGCTAGCTTCGTATAAAATAACTTTCTTACTTTTATGAACATGAAAATAAACTACAGAAATCGTATGGACCCCAAAGACAGCATCCAAGTTACTCTGGAAAAAAAAACCCTGATATCAATGATGATGCTGTGTTATCAACAATTAATTAAACAAACCTTTTTTAATGTGAAAATGTTTTCAATTAAATACTTCAGTTTTTCAATCAAAGGGAGCGGAAGGTAAATTATGCCTTCGAAATTGTTCAAACATTATAATGAACATGACATAATTATAAATACAAAGCTTTCACGACACGATATAAAAATAAGTATAAACAATTTTGAAATAATAATACAGGGTAATATTATGAGTAAATAATAAAAATACAAGTACATGGAAGCACACAGAGAGAACTAGGTTGATAAACCCTATTTTAAAAACTTATAAAACAACGTCCACCTAAAGTCTAACCTCACCTCACGTAAGTGGAATATATAAATATCTGAAGCGATCCGGTTTGATTGAACATAGCTATTGCCCTCCCAATTGGCACCAAATGCTTCGTATTTCTTGGATACATCACAGGACACACACATCCAGAGACTAGAGATAAAGGAAAAGCTATATTTAATTATATTAATACTATCGACCGGGGGTGGTTCTTGATGGAGTTTGAATTTCAATTCTAACGGATTTAAGTTGTGTACTGTTCCATTTGAGTAGTTTTTTGTGACCCGGGTTTCACCTTTAAGCATAACACAAATGGTAAATACACACTGACAACGAATATAGCTAATTCTAACTTATATTTAATTTTATTAACTATTTCTTTTATTCAACGAATAATTCACAAGATTTTAAGAATGTACCATTCTAATTATTGAACATAAGAGCATAATGAGCAGGTATTAAAAATGCCAATAGTTAAAATTTGTCGCAATTAAGCATGTCAGTCGTAGCATAGTGGTAATAGATAGGGCGCGATACCCAAGAAACGCAGGTTTGACTTCTGTCGGGTGTCTTACTTTTTCAAAAAAGATTTTTTCTTTTGGCTTTATTTTCTCATGAGTGTTTTCAAAATTATGTATGTTATATTTAATTGTTAAGATAAAACAATTAAGTACTGCAAACTTAGAAGAATATTCTTCTGATATTCTGAAGATATACCAACAATATACTAGCATGTTATTTTTTGCTGTTTTAATAAAAAAAAACTTACACTTGTACTATATTAACATCATAGGTATAAAGATTACATCCAGAATATTCCTTCGTGTATTTTTTAAAACTGATATTCATACGTAACATGGTATAATTAACACGCACATAAGGCATTTATTATAGTGCAGTGTATGCATACTGTATCAGCTATATTATCCCTCCCCATTCTCGACAATGATCCCATACGCGCCACTGACAGCCGCAGAATAGTGCAAGCGCAATTTTGCAGTTGCAGTTGTGAGCAACAACTCGTCGACGCCGGTTGTCTTTTGGCGTCGTGCCGCGATAGGGCGCCGGAAAAGCTCACTCAAGTGCCCTTACCTACGACAACACAGTGACACGAAAGACGAAAACAGTGAGACGCCGACTGTAATAACACGAAAAAACGTCTAAATATAAATCAAACCGAAAAAAACATTGCTACAACACGTAACCCTTTGACATAATCTATTTACAAGTGCCAAAAGAGAAATGTGTCAATTGAATTACAAGTAGAAAGTAAATTACAATTTTATATGAGTATCCACGAAGTGTATCAAATAAATTACAAGTGTACAAGTTATCAAATCGATTATTCAAAAAGTTTTTTAATTGTACATAGAGTAGGTAAATAAAATAATAAATACATCGGTTTTGTGAATTTTTATAACATATTACAAAAATGTATACGAACGTCTTGAGTTTTTTTATAATACTAGGTGAGTCTTATTTTTCTTAATATTATTTTTAGATTAACATTTTGTTCGTTAGTTAGAATATAGTATATTTTTAATTTGACGGAAAGTGAGCAGTGTTTTTGATAGACACATTTCCACGTCTGTCATGTGTGATATATTTTGAGATGTGAATATATTATTATTTATTGAATATTTTATTTAAACAGGTAGGAAAAGAAATCTTACTTGTACACGACTTAACTTTTAACCTTTAATATATTATATTATCATAATATATTGTTATATTTGTAAGACTTTTATTAATTAGTGTCACTTTAATCCATTGGCCTATCTTGGCCACCATTTATATTTGTTTATCTCAATTATTAGCGAAAATACTAATTAGTCGCCGTAAGTATTACGTGAATAATTTTTAACTTCACAAAGAAACGTGAATCAAGTTATTTAAAAATTTAATACAGCTACGAATGCAGATTTTTTTATAAGGCGGTTTCATTTATAATTAAATCAAATCGAATTAATATCAATGTATTTTTTTTACTGTGGCATAGATAGAAAGACAGTACAATATTTTTTTTTAGTAAAAACACGTTTAAGTAAGTACTTATTCATCAAAATTTGGGGCGGTCCGGACCTTCAATCCCCTATGTGTATTCCTGGCAAAATATTGTGTATATTTGATTAAAACTTCTATTTGTAACGATTCTTTTCTCTGTCTCTCTATTCTCATCAATCTTTGGATTAGAGAATAGCTAACAACCAAACCTCACGGTAATCGGTCACGATCCATCTAAGTACGTTGTGCAATGAATGTTCTTATGCGTGTGAGTGTAGTGAAATCATAATATATAACTTTTAATAATTAACATTGCCATCATATATGACATATTATGCAGACCTCCCCATGTTCCTTATTTTTTATTATTCCCTTACGTTCTTTGCTTGTCATTACCAGCCAATTATGTGAGACATGATCAATGTTCTTCAATATATTTTAGTATTTTTGCCCCCTTTGGATAGGTTAGGTTAGGTTACATTATACCTAATAAAATTTTCCAGGTAGGTACTCGATATCCACCCTTCGAACATTATGAGAAACCCATAGCTATTTTGACAGTTGACTGGTGACTTATTTTACAGATAGCACCATTGACTGCTTTTTCACCTTTGACTTAATATATTATGTTGCTTTCCACATTCAACACCATGGCCCCCACAAGGGGGGGCTGCCAGGCCTCTAGCCTGGGGGCCCGTGCTCAGAAGCGGCCCGGCGAGGCGAGTCGACCCGATAAGTGAGATAAACACCTATCACAAATTTTCTTTAATAGTAAAAAAAAGTCGGATATATTAAAACATACAAAAAAATACACTAAATATACACATTAATTTAACCGCGTACACATGTGCGTTGGGAAACGCTAATGTAGAAAGTCACACTGCCTTTATTCTTAACGATAGGTATGGGGCCCGCCAAAAATCTTAGCTTGAGGGCTCGCTTCAGGATGTGGGGGCTATGTTCAACACTATACCTAACGTACACCTTGCCATGTCACACTATGTCTCTATTTTCTGTGTTCATGTTAATATAAAAATATTATTTTTGGGAACCATTATAATATAAAAAGTGAATATCAAAATTGAATTTAAGAGATAAATACAACATGGCACGGACTATCGTAGTATTTAATTAACATTCCTGTGTTAAGGTAAACAAAAAAAAATATCCATTATCAAAATATATTGAGAATGCATGCTAGGGTTTCCAATGCCGGGATTCCGCTCGATTATTTTTATAAAATCCCGGGAATGATAATACATACTGTAATCCTTTTTTTTTAAATAAACAACTTTTTGTTAATTAATAATTCTCAAGATGTAAGAATGTGACATTATTTATTGAACATACATAATATGGAAACACCTCAGATACTTATTATAAAAAATATGGCGCCGGACAGGACTCGGACCTGCATCCATTGGATTCCGGGAAATACCGGTACTGGCCTTTCATCCGGGAGCTCCGGGTTCGATTCCAATATATTTATGAGAGCCTGAGTGTTCGTGATTGTTTCACTTCTATTACTAAATACATTACGGCCTCTTGGTCTGTTGTAGTGTTTTAAAGAATATATATTATATATACCAAATTACGAATTTAACTAAAAGTAGGGCAACTGAAACGCTTCTCAAATTTCGTTAATATTAGCTACCGGGTTTTGTAATTTGAATTAATATACTAATAATACCTTGAATCCTAGAATCTTTCCACATTTTAAGGCTAATAATTAATTAATAAACTATTTTTTTTCAACGAATAATTCACAAAATTTGAGAATGTAACATTATTAATAAAACACCTCAAAAACATACATATTAGAGAAAAAAATCAATAAAAAAGGCTACAGGCAAACGAAAAATAACGTATTTTACCCATCTAAAAAGTTATCTGAAAAGACAATGTGAATATAATTATAGTATTTTTCTTCTTTTGACTATGTGGATCATATTATATTGTATTAATAGATGTTTGTTTTACGAGAAATAGGTGTTGGCCACTTGCTCAACGTATCAGGTCCATACTCTGGCACCAAACACAAATTGAAAAACAATATGTGCATTTACCAGACCCAGGATTTGAACCTGGGACCACACGACATTATAAGCCGACACGTAAGCCGCTCGGCCATCGTGCATGTCAATTATAGTATACCTAGACTCTAGCTAGAGCGAATTATATGAACTTTCTTTACTACATGGCTTAGCATTCATACATCCATGTGATAGAAGAGAATAATTACTATTGGAAGAGCATATTAGCGAATCGTACGCAATTTCAAATCTACATCGGTTAAGGTGTATATTTGCTGAAGGGGTGACTCATTTTGAAAAAGACACTCTTTGGTATCTCAATTCACTTGTTAACATTTCTTGAGACTGTTCCCATTTTTCATTGACCCATGTTCCCATATATTTATATTAACATTAACTACAAGATAGGCGCATGATATTATGTACATACAATTAAAGTTGGGTTTCGGGAATTTCCCGACGGGAATTCTCGAGAAATTTTCGAGATTTTCCTTCCCGAATCTCGAGAATTGAAATTTTTAACACTTTGGGATATCCCGGATTTCGAGAATCTTTTCTCGGGATTCAGGATTTCTTTATTATTAAATATTAATTGAACAAACTATTTTCTATATGAAAAAAGTGGACAGAAAACACAAAACGTTCAAGGACTGATCGGGGCATTTAACACAATTAATTCAACGTCGACTCAAAATGAGCGCAATTTTTGCAACATCAGGGAATTTTGTGTCTCAAAAGCGTACGCGATTGTCAGACGCGGCGATTGACAGTCTGTGTTTTTTGAAATTCTATTTTAATAAGTAATGTTTTGAATTATTTTTGTTTTCCTTCTTCTATTTGTTTTGTCTTCTTACATAATAAAAAAAAACATATTTTTTTGGAATTTGTCTGTTTTTACACTGATTTTAGGATTTTTAAATGTTTTTTTTTTTTAATTTCCCGATTTCTTGAGAATTCTTTTCTGGAAATCCCGAATCTCGAGATTGAGATTTTCTCGGGAAATACCAAACTCTACATACAATACTTCATGTACCATACATGTACTATATATCTATGGTACATACCTACTTACCTTCTGGATCCCGTGATTGAGAAATTCATACTAATTTTGCAATCCCGGTATTGAATTCCCTCGTAGATAAGTATTATCGGTTTAACACTGAGCATAATTTCATTATTTTTTAATATTACGTGCGTTATATCTCATAATGGCTAGGAGTATTATTAATTTATTTTTGTGATAAGAATGCATTGGTAGGTTATAGAAAGCAATAAACAATAAATAGCTAGATAATATTATTGTAATTACAGACAAATGTATTAAAAATACATGTTTAGTTATCAACATCAACACAAATTATCGGCGGTATCCACCAACTGCTAGATAAAGCCTTCTTTATAATATCATGATTATTCTTTTCCTTGCTACCATGCATCGTGTCCGAAAACTTGTACGTATGCAGTTCGCCGTGTCACACTTCACCGTGAAATGTTGTATCCGAAATATATTATGGTTGCATACGTCCAACATCTTTGGGTCGTATAGTATCTACTGACATAAAATCCAGCAGGCAGCAGCAAAGAAATTTTGAAAATAGCCGATATACTGGATTATTTGTTAGGTTAGATTAGGTTAGGTTAGGTTTTTATTCTTGAATTCATGAATTTTTCCAACAACAGCTATGAAAATTGAATAATTAATATTCATATTGAATCTAATAAAATTGGAAACTGTATAGTGTACGACTCTTTCCGGCAAGAAAGCTTACGGAAAACTGTGCTACGGTGAAATGTTTTACGTAATTTATATGTAACCACCATGTATATCCAACCTTTTGCCCATCGTTAAAAATCAACAAAAATTGCAGCATTTTGGTGCTGTGGTAAGTTGGGGATGATAATTGTTATACGGCTATTCAGTGGCAACACCAAAACAACCATCATGCCATATATCGGCAATGTACATACAGCCTCAGGCGGTCCAGTTTCGTTTCTATATTCAACTTGCCGCATTCATTCAATTCACAGTATCGATTCGATAACCCATTCTCCCATAACTCATAAGGTTCCATATTATATTCCGTAAAACATTACACGTAAAACAATATTTTTAGAATGTATTATTACATCATTTTCATCCTAGAAAGTAAAATAAGGGAATAATAATTCATTATGTAGGTACAGATTTTACAGATTTTGACTCCAGAAGAAATAGCATTTTATTGACTATATTCTCTTATAATAAGAAAAATAAAATATCAGGAACTGAATAAGATCAAACATATTCTAAATATCTACAAGATATCGAGGTCTGTTTAACATCTAAAAATGGCTAAGAGGCTATGATTCTATTTATAAATTCAGAAATATGTAGGAATGCATACCTAGCAGAAGCAAAGTTTTATTTAGGTGTCCATTTTTGAATTCATTTATTTCAATTTGTTTTAAATTTCGAATTGAATTACGCAATGACGTCGATAGTAAAAAAATATATTCACCAAGGAGTTACAAAAAATCGGTATTCTGGATAACCGGTATTTTTTTTAATAATAAATATCCGGTAATTTGTTGATAGCTTCGTGTTATTTTACTAGCGTTTTTGCAGAATCTATACTCGAGAAGTGATACCATAATCACATTATGTATTATAAGAGACGATTATCGTTGACGCATTCAACACAATCGATCCGTCAAAAGATTTAAAAGGGGGTCTCGAAACAGTTCAAACCAGTCATAACATTACATTAAATTCTAACGAAATCTTTAAGAGTGAGTATTTCTCACAAAATCACTCAAACAAATATGCACTTGTATACAAAAAAATGAACCATTAATAATATTATTATGTGTCATCTTCAATAAAAATTATTTTTGACTACTGTATGTCATTATAGGAACGACGTTATATGTTTGCTGTGTACGTCGGCAGTTGGATTTTGTATATTTTATTTTATTTTTTTATCGTGGGGGTTTCAAAATCAGTCAGTGCCTCAAGTAACCACTTACCTAAGCCCGCCGGTGCGTATTCTCCTCAATAGATTTTATTGACATTAATTTTATGACTGGGAATGCCTCAGGAACAGTAACCCAAGACTGAGGTCAGCATCTGCTCAAATGTGATTTGATTGAATTTACATGATATTAAATTAAGAGTACCCATGGGAGAGGGGACCACGTAGAGCCAAAATCAAATAGTGGGATAAGTGAGCTTGCCCTTATCCATGCAGTTTATTAACTGTTGAAATCAAACTAGATACACCTACACTGTGATATACCTAGATATAACACCGTCCTTCAAAAAACTAAGGTATATTATTTTTAATCTCAATTTTTATCAACAGTCATTTGTAACTACTTATAATATTTTAAACTGATACACGAAAAGATTGTTTTAACTCCACGGAATCTACACTTGCCGCTTCCAAGCAGTGTATGACGTCTTGGCCACATGAAGCGTTACTCCTGCTACCGTCTCAAATCTTGAATCCATGTGTACTTCTCCATATCTGCCTGGAAGTATTTTTGAAACCAGTCCCTAAGATGAGATACTTAGGTGATTTTCAAAAACAGTTTTATACCGTTACAGGAAAGCATTGAAAATCACCAGTTTGTGACACTCAGTGTAATTGTGCATCGCTGCATTTTATTAAAATTGTCAGAGGATTATTTTAAAACAGTCTTTAAATATTTTTTTACAGTCATTAATTATTCGTATCAATATTCATCTCGAATAATAATTAAAAACTCTTTTATTTTAAAATATACTTTTTTTAAATTTAATCGATATCACTTGTATAATGTAATTAATTTATGTTTTGACTATTTGCTTACGGCCAAAGGTTAAAACCTGATTGCATAAATTCACTTGATTATTTCAAAATCTGCTTAGATGACGCTTTCTTGGTCCAAAAAAAGATCAATGTGATGAATTTGAGTATTTTGTATTTTACGAAATAATAAAGCTGAAAAACAATTGAAGATGCATACACTATTCATTTTTACACAAACCTTGTACAGCGAATTCTCGCATTGGTATGTTTTTTTTGTTGTTGCTTGCTATAACACTAAAAATTGTTTCATTTTAAATGTCTATGATTTTTGTAATGACGGGTTTAGGAGTACGGAGACCCGAGTCACTGACATATTATTATGATCCACCCCACGCAATGACTTTATTAATGGACAACGCACTCAATACAGTAGCTAGCAAGTAAATTCGCGCATATCGACATTCGCACATGTATAGGTAGACGTCACGCAATTTCCATTATACTTTACCTATCACGCATCGGGAATTTATAACAATATGACCTCCATTTTAATGGCGTTAGAATAGTGTTTCTAGTGTCAATGTTCATTTGAGCAAATATACCCGTTCGAACCGAACCATTTGGCAGACCGACAAAAAGCATCGGGAATTTATAGCAATATTACCTTTATTGTAATGGCGTTAGAACAGATTATGCCACTCGGCAAACCCGACAAAAAAGTGAGTGTAATTTTTTTCCAGATGCTTCATCCATATTAATGTCATTGACCCCACGATTCAAAATAAAATAAAAATCATACATTCCAATTATCAACGTAACTAATAAATCTCTTTCCTAGAATCACATGACAGAACTGAACACAATTACTATTGAAGATGCCACATATTAATATTAGTGCTTCGTTGTTTTATCTAGAATAACGTATCTGTAATTTAATAATCGTATGACTTGTTTGAACTGTTAAGAAGCCCCCTTTTAAATCTTCTGACGAATCGACTGCGTCATATGCGTGAAAAAAATCGGTTAATTTATAAGTGAAAGGTATTCCTGTAAACATAAAAAAACTGCAATAGTATAGATCCACCAGTATAAATAATTATTATTGTCCGCTGACTGAGGGCGCCACATGCTAACATTTGACGTAGCATTCAATACTTTTTATACTGTGATAGGCTTAGTTCTAAATTCTAACACCAGACGATTTATGATAGTATATCTAAACGTGTTACAAAACTAACTATCAAATCTCAGATTACGATAGATTAACAGATGTAGTGTTGCTGTACAAACATGCTACGAAATAATTTTCAATAGAATTTCACTCAATTCTGAGAAAAAACAGAATGCTTATATCTACTATTTATTTTATTTTTTCATAACGGACAATAAATCCCTACGACTCTTCCAGTTAGATACTATAAATTACCTCATTTTTAATCGATCTATGCTCCGTACTTGCATTAAATATTACATACTCATGACTATTCTAAGATTTTGGATTGACCAAATAGAAGAGTTCAGAATAATATTATATAGTAAAACTGTATACCTGCCTCTCTCAAAACTATCAACTTTGCATTTATCAACGGTCCCAAATATCGTCTCTGTTCTGGCAGAACACACTAACTGGAGAATACTAGTTTTGAGTAATTTGACTTTGAAGTTGTTAAAATGTTTGAAATAATGGTCTATCATGTGAGTTTATTCAGTAATCGTAAAAAGGATGACTTTAAAATAAAGACTGTTTATTTATTAAGAAGGTTTCCAGACGGTAGAGTTTGAAATAAGGAACATTTTGGTATAACTAACTCAATATGTCATTTTTTCGAATCAGTGTCTTTTGCCAGAACAGTGACGATATATTGTATAGTTATATGAAAATGGTATTTTATTTATTTAAATTGAATTACATATATGTAATAATTATTAATATTTATAGTTAGTTTTCTATAGTAATTAAACGTTATATATATATATATATATATATATATACATCTATCTATCATCCCGGTAGTTTTTTTCACAAATCATCAAAACCGGTGTGGTAATTTTGATCCGGGATTACCTACCATATAGGTATGTCACCTACCGTGTACGTACAGTATACGAATAATAATATAATAATTGGATCACACATTAATGTAGAAAAAATCGGCCGTAAATTCAATATACGCAAAACGATTTATAAATTTAGTCCACTGGCGCTGGGGTCACCAACTGGTGGTTATATTCTGTCGAGATATAAAACCAATGAATTAATTTTAATTATTTAGTTATTGAGGTACTGTTATTTCATTCCCACGCACGGTGGCCTCGCGGCTTAAGCGTTGTCCCACGTTCGTATCCTGGGTCTGGCAAGTACACATATTTTTTTTATTTGTGTCTGTCAGGGTATAGACCTAATCATAGCCCCCATATCCTGAAGCGGGCCCCAAGGTAGGATCTTTAGCGGGCCCTCTACCTATCGCTAAGATTAAAAGCAGTGACGCACTACATTAACGTTTTTCAAATTGTGTTTTAGGTCAAATTAAGATGTAATTATGTCTTATACCGTGTATTATTAGCGATTTTTAATACATTTACTTTGATTATGGAGTTGTAGAGTATCAACACAATAATCAAAATTTACATCGCATAATCATATAATTTTAAATGTTAATAGTCATGAAGTACAATAGCGCCGCAAGGGATTTTTTTTTTACTAATAAAGCTAATTTATGATGTGTGTTTATCTCACTTATCCGGTCAACCCGCCACGCCAGGCCCCCCCAAAGCCCGGGCCCCCAGGCTAGAGCCCTGTCAGCCCCCGCTTGTGGGGCCATGGACCTAATAGGTTGAGCAAGTGGCTGACATCCATTTCTCGTAAAAAACAAAATCTGTTAATACAAACCTCTCTCACTACTTAGCTAGGTACTTTCTTTCATTGTGTTAACTGTCAATTCATGGTGGAAATTCATTGTATCATTAATTTTAATAAAAACGCAAATTTTATAGTTAATAATGCCATTTTTTATTAAATTCGACCGGTTTCATTCGTCTCAGAGGGAGTTCGTTGAGTTATAATTTTCCAATGCTGCTAAAATTCAACTCGTTATTATTATACAACGGTTGAAAGTGCTATTTTTGTCATTTCATATTATTGTCGAACAAGAACTTCTTGTCTACGTGTTCTAATCTAATCACGTTTTTAAATGTGGAACGCCCCCAAACTTATCATTTTACGCTTCCATGGTGTACGGATCTATCAATGTACGTAATCTGAAGCTTTTTATAATAAAAAAAAAATATGTCTACAACGACCAGGAGTGATGTTAGAATTATTATTAGTAAACTTTTGGTTTTTGCGAAGAAGAAAAAGCGTCGCATCTAAAAGGAGAGCCGATACATTATTTAAACATGGCTCTAGTACGCGTTGCCGCCATGACAGGTATGTCACTGAGGGGTTTTATAAATGCGATTATAGCGACTTCTTGTTATCGCTGATTTCTTGTTGTCGGACAGTGAACACAATCATGACGTCCCTAGGCAAATTTCCGCCCTTAGACAGACTCCGCCTACCGAATACCGCCCCCTTTTCATCTCGATTTTAGTTTCAAATTGAATGCAAAAGTGAACTAACCTATTTTACTATCTTCAACTGACAAAAATCTTGAAAAAAAAATACTGAGTATTGAAGCGTTTCTACGAAACCTATTCTCAAACAGCGATGGTTTTAGGTACCTAAGTGGAGGTCACTGACAAATTTGGAGGTCCCTTTGTGATTTCTTTAAACTAATAGGTATGTCAGTACTTTCTAAGAAAACGGCTGAACCGTCCGCTCAATGGATATTTATTCCCTAATTTGCCGCCCCTAAGCAACGCGCGGCCTATCAACAAAAACAACAAAAACGAAATATACAATGCCAATTTGTGCCAAGGTATTGAAATTATGTCGGACAAGCCTGTCAGAGTCGATTCCTTTCCTGTCACTTTAAAGTTATGTCGTTTTAATCACCTATTGTAGTCGACTCCTGCATTAATACGCCACATGCTCCAATAAAATCGTCCGAGAGAACATAAAAGTGCAAGAAAATAAATAATCAAGAATTCTTTTTATTATAGAAAAACGGTTTTTCGCAGTCTCTGTGTGAGAAATATTTTATAACGTTAAGTTCAACGCATTCTGAGAAGGCTAACGTGATATTCCTTGATCACAAATGAGATTAATTAAAACATTGCGGATGAGAATTACGTTATCTAATTACGAAACAATGCATATTATGTTGAATAATTAAGTAAGTATTACAAAGTGTGCTTAAAATAATAGTTTAGTAAGCTCATATGTGAATCTCAGAAATCTAGTGACTCATCCGTTTATCATTCTTTCATTATTTATGTGTGCATTAGGCTGGAAATTGGTTACCAGGCCCGACGTTACTATTTGGGCAGCATGGGCTGCAGCTTCAGAGTGCTCTATGCCTCAGGGCTTCATCTTTATTCGCACCACTATTTTGCAGGACAGTCATTTGTAGTTTCAATTTCTTCTTCAAAACTTTCAAGTTTCAAAACATGGCCTCTTTTCAACTAGATATTTTAATATTTCTGAATTACGACAGTATTTTATTATGACATTAACATTGTTTTCATATTATTATAATATATACAATAATAATGGATCAAATCTGTGATTTTAGGTTGCTGGGTACTTATTGAGCTAATGTTTCTCAGAGATATCTTAACCCTTTACTACTACATTCTTGTGTCACGTTTTAATTCACTGGAAACAGTCGGCGCCAATTTGACGCCGCTGTCGACCAAGTGATTCTGGACAATCGGCATCAATTTGGCGCCGCTTGTCTATATTTTCGTTTTGATATATTTATTAAAACACTATAAAACTACCTCATTAACATCATTTATGGCACTACAGTCCTTGGCTTCCTCCAAAAATTTCCTCCATCGAGGACGATACAGCGCCGTCACTCCCCAGTTACTTTTACTGAGCATTCTTAAATCTCCTGTGGCGCAGTTCACCCATCTCAATTTCGGCCGTCCAGGTTTTGCCCTTGGGGGTTGCGTACATAACCCGCCTTGCTGGTATATCCTCCGGCTTTCTATGCACATGACTGATTGTTTTCACAATATTATCTACCTATTTAAAAACACAATTATTACAAATTAAACTGTTTCAATACCGACCAAAACATATTTTTTTTATAAAATATAGAAATTAAATAACCATTAACCTAGTTGTAGCAGTTTTAGTAAGCTCTTCCCAACGTTATTTAATATGGCTGTTGATCCATTTTTTGGTCCATTTTAATCTGTCCTTAAAATTTCTTAAACGAACAGTTATTAGTATGCCGCCCTGCAAAGTAAAAAACATTGTTTTGTTTTTGGTAAAATGAGAACCCAAGTTTTAAACTACCTTTCCTCTTATATTATATACAATTATTGGATTGTTTTGACATAATCTCTAAATAGACAGTATATATTTACAGAGAAACGGTAGTTTAAAACATGGATTCTCATTTCACTAAAATCAAAAACACTGTCTTTTTACTTAGCCAGAGCAATATATCAATAAAGTTACCATATTAAGTTGGTTTACCAATATTTATTATTTAGCCATTTTTTAAGTATTAATTTAATTTGTTAGCGCGTGACGCTGAAATTCCTTAATTCTACTCTGCAAGTTAGTCACCTCATCATTCATCAGCCTGATCACACCGGTAGACAAGACAATATAAAAACTAGACACCGAAGCCTGTCTACATTAGTATTGGAATTAAATTAAGCAAATTAAAATTTCTGGATCAGCTTAATAGACTACCATGTAACAATGGCTTGTGGCTTGCTTAGTCTACATTTAAGTGGCGCCGTTGGTGACAGTAAAGGCCAAGATACAAGGTGTTTAAAAAGTTCTTTTATTTTATAGTTTGACTATGGAATAATGCACCCCAACAAACGGATAATATTTTGAGATATCGCTGTATTTTCAATGTAGATTTATACGATTATTAAGGTGCGTTTTGGTACTGATAAATAGTCAGCGACGCCAATTCAGTACCACCTACTCAGCGCCACCAATTCGGCGCTGCCAGCTTAGCGCAGCCAATTCGCTAAACATTTTGAACGCCGGTAATAATATTATAATTGTAATGACTAAATTACAATCATTCATAGTCTTTACGACACATAATGAATTATAATGAACGAATGATTGTCAATTATAATAATAACCATTACACACAAGGATTTATAGTTAGTTTAATTCAATTGATTTTTTAAATCTTGTTGTCAGGTTCTTATCTACTCTCTACAGTAGAAGCAAGTAGACAATGATTTCTCAGGGCATAATGCAACGTTTGAAATTCGGCATATCTATTTTTTAATTTGTTGCCTATTTTTTTTGTTCCTGATTCTTTAAAATAGGTAATATCGCACAAGCACAAATTTGTAATGTATCTACATAGGGGGCTCTCGTGGTGCAGTGCGTAATGCGCTGGCCTTCCACCTGAGAGTTCTCGGTTCGATTCCCGCTGACACAAAAATTTATGTGATTTTCTCAAAGTCTGGGTGTTTGTGATTGTTCAAAAAATTACTAACAACCACCTTCTACGAAAAAGCAAGGACATGGTTATTAATAATTATAACATGGTTTCTAAAAAATGCGTTGTAGGCTTTTTTAATGTACTCGGAAGAAATTTAAGAGAAAAGTATAAGAGACTATATTATCTTAATATGAATATCAGACTTTATAGACTATATGGGAAAGGAATTAAAGAAATCGACCATTTTTCGTCCATTTTGTCGAAAGGCTTCTTTGCTTATTTATATAATCGTTTGTCGACGACAAATTGGCAACACTGTCGGGGGGGGGGGGGGGGAAGTATTCGCACCCTCGGACGCCGCGTTGCTGCAGTTCTTTCCTTGTTTTTTCTTATTTAAAATGTCACCGCAAACGAGTAACAAGTTATGGTATATTACATATTATTATTTTTGTTTATTAAAAACTGGACCGTCCATCCAAGGACGTTCAAAATTTTTAACTACAATCTAAATACATGCTATTTAATATATCAATTGAATCGACATTTAAGTATATGACTTTTTGTGTTTATTTTATGTATTTAGTTGGCATTCAAGAAATCGAGTTGATTAATGATGATTAACCTCGTTGACCTAAAATCAGAAAATTCAGTTTGAAAGTGGGAAGAAACAGTTGCAAACTCGTAAAACTGCAATGAAAAATATATTCACAAATACTGTCCGCGGATTTTTTTAAATGTCTTCAAGAAACTAGAAAAATGTATTGTTTTATCTTACCGAATCACGACAATTTTAACTAGTAGTTGTTACATGAAATGCTTATCGAGTCGAGTGTCGTATTTTTTTTCTACTTAATAATGATTATGATAAATGATTTTTTCTAGTATATACCTATATGCATGAGATGTTTTCAAATTATGTATATTCAATAAAGACTATGTAGTACTGTTAATACAACATACATGAATAAAAAGTGGTAAAAATGTGATGATTGGTAATTCATACATAAACACAAACATTATCATAATTGGCGGAGTATACGCTTTGTAACTGTGCACTTATTTGCACTTTTTACTACACTGATACGCCCCTTTGTCTGATTACTTGATACGCCTCTTTGTCTGATTACTTGATACGCCTCTTTGTCTGATTACTTGATACGCCTCTTTGTCTGATTACTTGATACGCCTCTTTGTCTGATTACTTGATACGCCTCTTTGTCTGATTACTTCGCTTAAAATTAGATCAAATGATCACTTGTATTAATATAATCTAGTAAAAAATAAATAAATAGATACTATATGTAAAAAAAAAATATATTTTAGAATATATTACATAATTGTCATTCTAGAGCCAGAGTGCAACTGACCCCATTAAAAATGTAAGGGTGACTGCAACCCAAAGCAGACAGAGCAAGTTGTCATGCGCTGCCTATTAGTGAGAGAAGATGCAAGTTAGATCGGGCTTACTCAGTAAGTTTTAACATTGGCCGAGTCGCTGAAAATCGGGCGTCATTTTAAGAAGCATATGATTCATCCAGTAGTATATCAATGTGTGTACGAGATAACTCTGATAACTTCCGGATCGATTCTGTATACAGTACGGTTAACAACTGCTGCGCATGCGCAATGTCACGGACAATTTGTTATTATGACAGTAAACTTACCAACATGACTCTTCTATGTATAACTCGTAACATAATGACGTAATGTTGAATGTTCTCTTTCACCAGGTGCCGTCACACCTAAATCCTCACTGGCGTACCAAGACACCAATTCCCGAAGAGCTGACGGGATAATATACGCTGACAATTCTTCCCCGTCTGGTAAACCGTTGGGCACATGTAAGAGATTCTTCCATGCTGACCATTACGGGGGAGAAATATGCGGGAAGGATGGTCAGACGTATCCCAATGCGATGTATCTTCATTGTGTCAACAGGCATCGGACGAAAGATGAAAGTAAGTACCTATCTATCTATTAATGATTTGCGACTTTTTGTGTTTGAGGGACCTTTGACATATCGCCACCTTACTAGAGATGGAAAAACTGGTCGATTTTGAAGACTAAGTATATTTACTACCAGTATAAAAAAATATTTAGTATATAAACTTGTTCCAAAATACTTACTAGTAATTGGAATACTATATAGATCGTTTGGCGTGCGTATGCGACAAAAGTTTCATACTCAACTGAAACTAAAACCAACTCCATATTATTATTAGTATTTTAAAATACGTATCGGCTCAGGGAACTTAGACTGTGTATCGGCTTCAATATAATCGCTAAAAATACGCTGAGCTCCGCTTGTCGAAAAGTCCCATTTATTAAAAAAATATATATATGAGTTGTTTTTCTGTTAGGTTACAATATTATTGTTAACAAAAATGAATAACAGTGATTTTTTTAATTTTAAACATGTTTTGAGCTGTATTTAACAATCCTAAACCTGTGCGTCATCTCACCACTGTGACTAATAGACTAATAAATTAAAATATACCTATATTCAAGTGCTATTTTGTTCGTGCGCATTTAATGTCAATAGTGTTGAAAGTCTACCAACTGGCGAGTGCACAGAACAGCGACTCGCGATGATATCATCACAAGTTTTTTGGAATAAGTTTATTGGGCCACAAATACTTAGTATGGATGGTTTCACCCGAAACTTAAGTACACAAACTGGTGACAGTATTTCCTACTCGCCTCTACACCTTACTATTAAAACCTCGTAAGTCTTAAATTTTGCGGAACAAACTTCATTTTTCCATAATATCAGCCTTAAGAGGTCCAAAAAGGGTACAAACCGAAAATAAAAAGTAGTTATTTTTTACGGAACCCTGATCGGGAAGCATATTTATATTGACTGATACTAGTATTTAAAATAAAACATATAGTGGGGCTCTGACCCCATCAGGGAGCTTTGGCCTCTGGCCGAATATGACCACTCGCCCCTTCGCTACACTCGCATAATAACGACTCGCACTAATTAACGTAATGTTTAAGTTTCGTTATCTCTAAAAGTAGATCAGCAACACCCGTATATATAAATCGTCTATAAGAATCGGTTAGTCAAGCTTTGAAAGCATAACAAAAAAAAATACTTTTGTAGTACCGGACCGCCCCCAAATTTTAACAGAATCACATTAGCAGAATTTGAAGTAGGTATTTGTGTAAGGGAAGCAGACGAAAATTTTGCGTAAAAATGTGACGTAAAAACCTAGACAAAAAATCCTGGCCTACATAAAAACCTGACAGAAAACTTTGCAGTACTTATTTAGGTTATTCTTAAAATGTTTAGTGATAAGTTAATTAGTAAATATTCCACAATATAATATGAATGTTATAACCTTCAGCAGTCATCCTGATAAACATTATCAATATGTAATAATCAAATATTTGCAAAAATTACAAATCATAACTAAATATTTTAAAAAGTTATTTGTAAAATAACATGTCACTCCACCGTTAACAGTAAAAATAATTAATATTTGGAGTAGATAAATGAAATCAAAACAAAGATACCTATTAATATAGTCGCGCAGACGCCGAGGGACTGAAATGTGCCCTGGCATCTGGGAGGACAGAAGATCTCGGCAGAAATGTAAACCTCTTCAACATAATTGGAGGGAGGATCTGAACAGCGAACCTTCACTCCAAGTAGACAATATGACAGCGACTCGCAGTCAAAACCTTGCATAAAAATTTTTGTAAAGGACAGAATTCTGTTGGAATTATTATTATTTAGTTTGTGTCTCTGACAATAATTATTCTTCAACAATTAAATCGGGAACTTCGATAATTATCTATTTCAAAACGTATTATATTATAATATAGAATAATCTGACATTGGATTTAAATATCGATATATTCCACTTACGTGATATGACTTTAGATGGACATTGTTTTATAAATTCATAAAACAATGTCGGTTGAGCTCGCTCGGTATACAGTTCAATGTATTTTACAAAATGTTTATTAGGTCGTATTCTTATTTGTCCGGTGGTTGTTTATCCAGTACAAATCTTGCAATAGATTTTTAACTAACTTTCCGACTAGCTAGACATTTGAAACTTTTAGAATATATCAGAATACGATGCCAATGCATTTTTTTAAATACTTTTAGCCATCTTTAAGTAGAATTGAATTCATTTTCAGTTAATTCTGTTTTGTATGAAAAGTTATTTCGGAAGAAATCCGTAATCCTATCCACTATTATTGGTTGCTAGGGGTCTGGGGTCCTAGCAACTAAATTATTAATATATACGTGCGTTACTATGCAAATCAATATGAAATGTCAAAATGACCTTTCAGTATTATTTCTATCAAGTACAATTTTTTTTGATCGTTTAAGCAAATCAAGTCAAGTTTATCCGATTCAACAGAAAATTTAAAAACGTTGTATATAAAAAGTTCTTTTTATCTTGTATTTTTATGTTATATTCTACACACGTACCTACTTGATATAATTTACTTCGTTTTTTATATAAATGCAATGACGGGTAGGTATAGGGAATTCGATATCCGAGGAACTGACTGATTTTTAAGCCCCCACGTAAAATTTCTAGATTTTTGCATTACTAGAATCACATCTTATCACTCAAATTTGTGGTTTATTTTTTGTATATAAGTACGCATATTTTGTTTGAGAGATTATACTAAGTATAATATTATGTCCCTTTGATATAAGGTGGAGGGATTTTGTTACGCGTTGGGTAATATTTGTAATAAATTTGCATCATTTTATGATTATGGTATAATTTAATAATTATTGTATTACTGGTTTAAATTGTTTCGAGGCCCATTTTTAAATCTTATGACAAATCTATTGCGTTATAAGTGTTGAGGAAACTATGTGTTAAATGTGTCTAAATGTTATGCTGCGTTTCGAATCGATTAAATTAATTATTTGTAACAGAAAAATAAAAAAATATTTTTTTTTAATTGACTACGTGCAATACAATTAATGTTTTAGTCATTGATATACTACTGGATGAATCATATGCTTCTTAAAATGACGCCCGATTTTCAGCGACTCGGCCAGTGTTAATACTTACTGTTTTAATATCAGCGGACTTAACTCGATATAAGCTCACTTAATATTTGTCTCGAAAACGACCTGGCAATAATTATGAGTAAGCCCGATCTAGCTTGCATATTACTCTAACTAATAGTCAGCGCATGACGACTTGCTCTGTCCGCTCAGACATGAATTTTTGGTAGCTTTCAAGCTTTGGGTTGCAGACACTTTTAGGGTCACTATTCCAATAACGCAAATTTAGTTTTACAGCCAGGGCAATACGGGTGAAATTCGGGAATCCATGTTAACGGTCTTAACGCATTATACCTACAAGGAAATATTATAAGACGATATTCGTAATATCTTCTTTTGTGGTACATTTTTAAAATGACACTTGTATGGGAATTCCTCATCTAGTAGTATATCAATGGTTTTAGTCAAAACGAGAAAAGTAGGTAAAATAATATGTAAATTATGCAACCGATACTCATTAGGTAGCAAATATATGTGGCATTATAAATACTAGAAAGCTGGTGCCTCAAACCCTCTCATCAAAAGTGCACCTAATATTGTATAGATACTAACTAAATTTATTTTAAAAAACTAGACAATATTTTTGCATTATGAATAATTCATCGAAAATATAATATATTTTTTTTCATATTTTAATCTATCAAGAAAACAGTAATAATATGACAATTGAATACCTAAGTTTTCTTTATGAAATTTATTTCGTAAACAAAGAAATATGCAGAAAAATAATTACTTTAAATTTAAATTTAAATTAAAAAAAATTTAAATTACTTTAAATAATTACTACATTACGAAAAAAAAATATTTGCTTCTGGATTCACGAACATAATGTAATAAATATTACAAGTAAAATACACTGTGCCAAACATTGTATAATCCTAGCATTTTAACATCATGTTTTACTTATCTTAAAAATGCACTCGTGGGTAATAGAAATACAGTAAAAACAATGCTGCCGGTAAACATTTGCTCATTGATAACATGATAACAATGATTATAATAAAAGTCCACTCTTCGATTGTTTGGTTCACTATGTGTTACTGACTGTTAGCGCTCGTCCAGCGTACGGGCATTCCGAGGAGCATTGACCGGCGCGCGCAATTCAAACGTATAACCGTGTGTGAAAATGTTCGTAGACGATGTCTTTTTTTGGTTATACGTTTATACGGTTATACGGTTGAGTTATGCGCGCCGCTCAACGCTCCGCGACTGGACGGGGCCTTAAAGGCGTTACAGTCATTGATATACTACTGGATGAATCATATGCTTCTTAAAATGACGCCCGATTTTCAGCGACTCGGCCTTTGTTAAAACTTACTGAGTAAGCCCAACTAGCTTGCATCTTACTCTAACTAATAGTCAGCGCATGACGACTTGCTCTGTCTGCTTTGCGTTGCAGCACCCTTAGGTTCACTATTCCAAGAACGCAAATTTAGTTTTACAGCAGGGCAATACGGGTGAAATTCGGGAATCCATGTTATCGGTCTTAACGCATTATACCTACAAGGAAATATTATAAGACGATATTCGTAATATCTTTTGTGGTACACTTTTAAAATGACACTTGTATGGGAACTGCTCATCTAGTAGTATATCAATGGTTACAGTACGATGCTGAACGACACGTCAGAGCACTGGATACATTTACTAAGAAAGGCATGTTCTTCAATATTGAAATTACAAGGGGTATTTTGATATAACTATATTATTTTGTATCACACCGGATATTCCAATTTCAATATATGTACTTAAATTATTTCTACTGAATACTCGATGACAGATTCATTAGTTCCTTATGAAACTATACGTTGACAATGCATCTCAAAATAATGGGAACTGTTTGCAAAGCATAAAAAGAGACTTCCAAAGTCCAAACCGCACCATATTTGGTCTCATTTGGAGCAGTACAGGGTAGCTAGTATGTCATTAAAATTATTTATTAATATTATGGATACTTATTATATCATATGATTGCCTTGGAATACTTAAGGCATGCGTCGTATCCACAGCATCTATGGACCGCATGCTACCGATATGTACCGCACCACGCTAGGTCTTAATCGAGTGTATCACGAGACCCTTCGTTTGGGTCACCACTTTTTAACGCCTGGGAATGTCTCAGGAACAACTACCCAGCTACCAGCTACGCACTCAAATGTGATTTGACTGAGTTATTTCAACGTAAGGTGCCCATGGGAGAGAATAACACGGTGAACTAACAAAAAATAAATTATTCAAATTTAAAAATTAATATTATACGAAATAATACTGAAGAATATGACAATGTGAAGAGTTCTTCACGTCCACAGGAAGAGGCCGTAAATTTTTAAAAGAAATAAAGTTAGCCTTTGTGATGACTAATTCGGATGGCCACAATGGGCCCAACAGCTGGTCGGACTGACTTGAGCATCTCTTCCCTTCCGGTACACATTATCGGACATTAACAGAAAATGTGACTCGCACCATATAGTTTTCCGCCACATGGACATGTTGGTTGGGTAACAAGTCTAACCTCGTAGACCTTGGCAGCGAATCCACCATGCTCACTCAAAAATTAGCTGGTGTAGGATCAGGAGTAATTGCACATTAGGAAAGAAGAAATAAGTGTGTCTGCCCTTGATGGAACCACCCCAATTTCGACGTATCCAGCGTCATTTGATGTATTTTCTGCTTCCTCAGTGTTTTTCAGCGTCAAGGTTTGGAGGCGATATAAGTTCGCTAAAAACCTCAAATGGAAATGGTCTGGACACATAGCTCAAAGAAAGGACAATCGTTGGACAAATCTAGCTATCCAGTGGTACCCAAGAGGTACAAAACGTCCCCAATTAGCTCATTCGGTCTACTTCCTTGTATCTAATTTATATAGAGTGGGACCCCGATCTACCGTTCTCGCATAAATCGTTTTTTTTCATTCGGATCTTTCATTTTTGAAAGTCCTGCCAAACACCCATAAGAACAATGTTAAATTTAATAATCCCGCAGTGACGGTTACCCGATGTATTGTTTTCCTCGATCTATCGTCTAAATATTAATGGTCCCGTCACAAATGTTATCCCGATTTACCGTTTTTGTTGAATATTTTTCATTTCGCTTTCGTAGAATTGTTTATGATACATACAGACCTTTCAGTCGCGTCGCTTTGTTTGCACAGGTCGGTCAGCGCTTAGGCTTGCCTCGCATCTTGTATCACGAATTTTTAAGAAAAGTAGAACTCTAGGTGAGAAACTGAAAATAATTCAAGACGTCGAAAAACATCCAGGAAAAAAACGAGTTTTTTCTTTTTTTAATTTATATATCCCGCATTTATCGTTTTTAGGGTCTCTTTAAAACCGTAGAATCGGGATTTCACTGTTTATAAATATACTTATATATTTTTTTTTTGTATTTACACTTTTCTACTGTATAATAACTTTTATATAATACTGTTTCAATAATATTTCTTTGTTTCTAAATGTCATGTTGTGAACGTCTTGAATTAATTATTTGTAATGTTCACTACCTATATGTAAAAATAAATGAAATTTTAAATTTGCAAGGTCGATGAAATGATTAAGTTCTACGGAAGTACGTGGCGACGCAGCTCACAGGACCGAGAGAAGTGGAATCAGATTCGAGAGGCCTTCATCCAGCAGTGAATAGATTCAGGGTGATGATAATGATGATAATAAGGTGAAGGTCACCAACAACGGCATGTATTTACCTCATACCTGTATTTTGCAGGTCAATAGGGAGTATCCCGTCCAGTACAGGAAGCGCGTCCATGACAAATAAATAACTCTGAATTTTAGAAAATATGAAGTTTTGACGCAAAGCTTGAAAAATCAGCAATATTGCCGCACAGAAATATTTTATTTCGCATAGCAATATCGCATAAGTACCAGTATCGCAAAGTAAACAGTTATGTTGCTGGCACGATGTACTGAAGCATGCACATTTTTGCATATAGAACAAAATGTAATTATTCAAGATCAAGGTGGGACATTATCACAGAAATTCTTTAAGAATTTATTAATAGATTAAAAAATGAACGTGCCGAAATCAGAGTGTGGTATATATACGAGAAACATGTGTCGGAGATGGAAAAAAATCGCTGGCATTGTGCCACGGCGATGGATTGTTGTAATGCTATGTTATGACCACCCAGTCGAGGGTTACGGCTTTGCTTAATTTATTATCCAATTTTTTCATTCATCAATTGGACTGAGAGTAGGTATATTTTGATAAATAGCCGCTGATACTGTAATCTACATTACAAGATTCGGCATAATAGAAGCGTGACGTGAGAAGAATAGAAATGGAAAGCTGGCCATTAGGTTCGCGAAGGACAATCTGTAATAATTATTATTCATTCCATGAGCGGAAGATAATACATATCATAGTTTCGGAATCTATGGATTAGAGTCAAGCCACACGACCCGCAAAACTACGTCGATAGCAACCAGAAAACCATAATTGCATGTTTGCGGATTTGTATAATATAAAGAACAGTCTGCCAACAGTGGTATTGTTTTTGCGGTTCTGCGTTTGACCACAATTTATTATTCTATAGCGTTTTATAAGTTTCGGTTTCATAATTTAGTCAAGCATCTACGCAGAATAACCCAAATGGAATCCTACATGAAGGAATTTTGGAAAGTGGACTCCCAATCAACGTTCCTTCTAATTTAACTATTGTGTGTGCGGATCATCAACGCACCTGAGCAGTGGCGTGCGTACCCGGTGGGGTAAATTTACCCCCCCCCCCCATAAACACACACATACATTTTATGTAATAATAACACAAACTATAATTTAATAAATAAAAAAAACAGGAAATAAAGAAAAAAATCGATAGTATTCGTTGATAAAATATATTAAATACTAAACTTGCAGAATTCCGTAATTCGTCAAAAACATCTTTTACTGCATAACGCATAATTTTTACTTCGCCAGCTTTCGGGAACATCTGTGTAGTTAGATACAATATGATTATGAATATCTTGTACAGAAAGCATAGAATCATTTATTTTTATAGCCAATAGTACATTATCAATTAGCATTTTGACTAGATCGCAACCAGATTTTTTGCGCTCAGCGATCTCAATCTTGTTCTTTCGTTCTTCGGGTGTTTCCGTCATTATTTTGAAAAGTCCACCTCTCTTCAATTTTTTGAATTTCGTAACAGCATCCCGGTGTATTTTCTGACTTAAATGCCTTTTTAAAAGATACAACCTCCATTCAATCAACTTCTTTCCAGACGTGAATTATTCTTCTTGCATAATTGCTGCGAAGCATATGATGCATTATTTGACAATCATATCATTTCCGAATAAACAAATATATCACCAATTCTTACATTTTGCGAAAGCATTGAAGATGGCATTTCTGTTTTGACGATTACAGATAGCCATTCCAATTAAAATTTATCGCAGTATTTCTTCTTAATGATCGCATTTGAAATATCACATCCACTCCTTTTTGACATTTTAGGGGATAAGTTTCCTATACCTAATTAATAAGTATAATTGTACTATAATATACATATTATGTAACTAAGCAAGCAATCGTATTGTTCACTTGATTTGTTGCTTTCTTTTACAATATTTTTGTGTGAGGACTGTGCGGGGGATGAAAACATGTGTGCGGACACATTTTGATAGGTGTGCGCGCGCCTACGCGCACACCTTAGAAGGAACATTGCTTCCAATACCTCGAATAGTCCGGAATAATTATGGGCTTTTTTTTTACACATTTTCCTATTTTGTTTGTCTTCACTAGGGAATCCAATCCCGGGATCCCGAATCCCGGGATCCCGGGATCCCGAGCTACTTTCGATACCTATGAATCCCGGGATTGATAAACATAATCCCGGGATTTCGGGATTGATTTTTTTATCAATTTTTATGGAAAATATAACAGAAAAAATACTTTTAATACAAAATAACTACATTAGAAATAAACTGAGTTTGAATGAAGTTTGATGTGTAGGTAGCCGATTCATTTTATTTTTTCACATAGATTATTAAAAATGAGAAAGATCGGTAAAAAAACAATGCTTCGCACTTTTAACAAAGTAATTCCACCATGATATCATACGTTTTACGGCAGTTTCATATTTGGCTGACTAATTAGATTTATGAAGCGGAAAGGCCATAAGTACGCCATGATTATTTGCTTTACTATTTTAAATCTCGCTGATCTATTCATTATGTCTTTACTATCAGAAATAGCAATCTCATATTAAATTCACATTATTATTTATATTATTATATTATTTACTAAATTAAACTTGTGTATTTCCTTCCAAGATGTAACGTATACAATATTAACAATAAATGTCTTAAATAGTATAAATTACACTAGATTTATTTTTGACCGATTTTATCAATGTTATTTGTAAATATAAAATTTTTATATTAACAATGGAAAAAAATCCCAATCCCGGGACCAGTCCCGGGATCCCGGGATTGTCAAATTGTAATCCCGAAATCCCGGGATCAGAATTTTGGCTCGGGATTGGATTCCCTAGTCTTCACCTATAAAAATCCACCCTAAATCTGGGTATGGAGCAGTGGCGACCGGTGAGTTATTTTACTGGGAGTTCACTTTTTTCACCTTTTGACTGCCGTAAAAAGGCCTTTGCCTTCATCAAAACTTCACCAAAAAATCAAAAAAAAACAATTGAGAATATTATCATCAACAATGCCATTTATCAATTAATTCCAATAAAAAATAGGACTTCTGCTAATGAGAAGCAACATATTAAGGATTGGCTTACTTCAATAACAAATTAAGAAAATAGGTGACCTGATTTAATGCGGCTCTTGAAAGCAGTAACTCATCAAAATTGACATTATTTAAGCATGTAGCCGTGATATTTTACAATTTCCACCCTACCACGTATATTAAACCCCCCACAGAGCTAGTTTGGAGAGATATCATACTTGATAAACATTGTGAATTTAGTTATCAAACTGAAAAAAACTTGAAGTTTATTTTTAAATTGTACTTCGCCTAAATTTGAGAAATGTTGTCAATATGTGCGGAAATTTAATATACGTACTGTGAAAAGAATTAATTTGTATAATAATATTGAATAAAAATTATCAAACAATAATTGTACGTGTGATACAAGCTGTATTGTTTTAAAACCGATGAAGCCGCATTCGGGCCGGGAGCGACCGAAACTGTCGCTCGGGAGCACGCAGAAAAAATATTTACATATTGCTAGTCCACGAGGCAGACGACGCTCTTTCTCATTGCAAAGAAATCGAACAGGGCGCTTAGGTCGAGCGATGTCGGTTATCGCTCCCATCAACATATAATATTTAAAATAGCCGGTTAAAAACACATATTAGAATTTGTTTTGGTATATGAATTAATGACTACGGTAATAGATCAGAACACTTTTAATTAATCAAATATAAATGAAATACTTATTTAAAAAAATAAGTCTTTTTGCATAAATTGAGTGGGTGGGTGTCACCGCTCCAGCGCTCTCAAGGGAGCATCGCCACTGGACTATGGAGTTTTAGATTCCATTGAGTATCAAGCAGAGCAAACAGAATTCTCTAACTATTTTCTGAATAATGTAAAAAACAATATATTTAACGCGATACGTCGAAAAACATTAAATCTGGAAATAAAAACGAACAGTGAATCTCTAAAGAGTCCAAATGAATCTAATAGTATCCAGAAATTTAATCGCCCGAAGAAGAAGCAAACTACCATCATTGATACTTACCTACAGCCCACGTGTTAAAAGCTAACAATTATTTATCGCAAGATATTTAAAATGCACGTTATTTAAGTGCATCATAACCGGATTAAGGCATTAATCTCCCCGCAGGTTCTTGAAATACCTTTGATTAAAATAATAACAGAACTAATTAATAATCAAGTGCGGCGCAGGTTGCAGTGACTATTTTACATATCCGTGACAAAATAGAAAACTAATCTCGTTAAAAGGTTATTATCGATTACTTACCTGCATCTATTTATATTATTTCACTTTACGTCTTGTGCAAGAACTGGGCCACGTCAAAATGGTGTGCACTAAAACTAATATTTAACTTATTCAGTTTAACTTGAAGAATTTTTGTTTCATGTTAAATACAAGAAAGCAAGGTTGATTTGAATTATGGTAAAAATAATTCACTGACCAATGTACGTACAAGTCATTAAGACCTCATTAATTTTAATAAATTTTAATTAGGTATGACATTTAATTTTCTAATAAAATAAAAATCACTTCATATTATTATATACCTACTTACTCCATTCGGTTGTCATTGGAGGTCACAAGTAAATTATATATACAATCGTTTATCGTGAACTGTCATACCGAAAGAAATGTCCGTATAGCACTGAGATCAAAAAAATACGCATTGTTCATGAAGTATTGCAGACAGTAATATTCCAATTTTATTAGATTTAATAAGAACATTTTAGTTTGATATTGATAGAATCAAATATTTGATAATAAAAGCGCATGTACATCATCATCATCAGGGGCGCGACAACCCGGTGTGGGTCCTGGCCTCCTCCAACAGCTCCCTTCACTTGTCCTTATCCAGTGTAGCCGCTTTCCAATTTGGTACCCCCAGAATACGGCAGTCACTGGCAGCACCACCAATCTTTGGCCTCCCTCTTCTTCTACGTCCTATTGGATTGCTGGACATCACTCTCTTTGCCAGTTCATTGTCATTCATACAATGCACATGACCTAGCCATCGCAGTCTCCCAATCTTAATTGATTGAACTGCGCTGCAACCTTCATACAGCCCGTAGAGCTCAGGATTATTAGATTTAATAAGAACATTTTAGTTTGATATTGATAGAATCAAATATTTGATAATGCAAAGCGCATGTACACTAAAAACAAAACAATGATTCGGTTGGTCGATGGTGTGCGTGCGGATGGGGAGCCGTACTAAATACCTGGCAGCCGATGAGCGCGTATTCGTACGCATACAATCCACGAACCGAATCATTGTTTTGTTTTTACTGTACATATGCATGGATTTACTTGTATACGAATAGTGAGTATTTTAAACTATCGTGATAATAACTGTTTACGGGTAAAAGTGCTGACTGTCTCACCAATCTCATTCTTCAAGAGTAAGCGAGACACAATGTTGCCACTATCGTTATACTGCGCAGGCGCAGATATCGCGCAGTCCAATTGTCGCGTGAAAATTTAGAAGCTTCTGAAATTTTTGATCCATGCATGCAATCTTGCAACTTGCACGATAATACGTGTTTACGCGTCCTTTTTTTGTTATGGCCGCGTTAATACGTACTGTCAGCAGTAAATCCATCCACGTGTAAACGGGATATAATGCTGTCATTATTATCAGATATATAACAGGTTTACAACTTGATACTTACGAGCACCTATATAGGTACCAGAATTTTATATAAGTTATTTATAAGATATGGTTGTATTTCTATTTTACTTACCTACTTATTTTCTTCTGTCTTCCCACTGTATTTCGGTGGTTTTATTGTAATTTGAAACAATAATAATATTGTAAGTGTTTTATTTAGAATTTGATCTCGATTATAAATTTCCGATACAAAATTTTACGGTGAATTGATGATACGGCCAACTGCATGCATACAAATTTCCGGACACGGTCATCGACGTCTGTATATTCCACAGAACAGATTAATAAATATAATTCAGATAGGCTATACAATACACTACATTATGAAGCAGGGTATGGAATGTGTGAGTGTCCTATGAAAATTAAACACACATTATAGACTTGCATTAGTGTGTGTTGCAAGGTTGCAACTATCAAATAATAATATACCAATATTGAATGAGCGTCAGTGCATAAACCGAGAGCAGCTGTCAGAACGAAATACAAGCGTATTATTGACACGTGTTTAAGTTTATCCCATATTATTACACACTCGCGATCGGTTGTCTGTTACTCCACACCCGTTAGGTATTTCAGTTCCCATTAAAACTCAAAATAAAATCCGTTGATAATATTGTGAGTGATTTTGATTCATGTTCCCAGTTTCCACCGTATATATAGAACTATATGACAGTATTTCATTTTGTGACTCGTAAAATGTGTAACAACATTAACATCATTAGATATTTACTATTATAATAATAATAATATATTCTTATATATTAATATTTTTTTCTAATAGATACCACATAATCATCAAAAATTGAATTTTATATTATATTAATAATAATATGTATTCTATCTTCGAAAAAAATATTATGTGCACGAAATTGGGTCAGTAAAGATTCCAACAAGTCTATGTAGATAGGTAGCTATATGAATTCTAGTCTAGGTGACTACAGTGCAGTCTAGACTTTGAACCTTTCTCATATTATGTGAGATATTATACGTAATATGACCTTGTGCAACCACTCTTTTTAGAAATACTAAGTATCCGTCAAATAAATATTGTAGTTACTATACTATAACGTATGTGCAAGTGATGATTTTTTTGGATTTTAAACATTTTGGCACTCGGGCTTGACTTGAATCGATGAGACAGGGTATTTTTCGACACTTCAAATTGAGCTCTGTACCTAGGGCGTGGGATGAGAATGTAATGAGTATGACAACAGAGTTTACTTTGTCATGCACCTGGCCACACAATATGCAGTGGGCATTGAAAAATAATTTTGTATTTTCAGCAGACTTTCTTTTCTGGTTTTCTATCGCAAATCTAATCCAGACATAGTGTACTATGTGGAATTGTAAAAAAATTGGCCATTACTCATTTCTAACTTAGCTCAGTTCCAGTTGCCTCCCATTTTAGACCTTTTTTACCGTTAACATTTGTGCGTAGTTTATAATTTTATAATTATTGTAAGAAATAGTATTTACTGTTCCCACCAAATTTGGTGGAAGATTGAATTATATGTTATTCTGTTACTCACAGGGAACTCAGAAATAATGGTAACTGAAATACATAACGGGTAAGGCGATAGCAGGTAACCGACTCGAGTAAGGAAGAATCCGTGTTAAACTTACACACGTGTCAAGAATACGTTTTACGTCGAATACTGAGAACTGCTCTCGGTTTATGCATTTACGCTCATTTAATGTTGGTGTATTACACACACTATTGCATGTGCATAATGCGTGCTTCATTTTCGTAGGACACTCACATATTCAAAAGCCTGCTTCAACATGCGGCGTGTTGAATATAGCCTATCGGTATTCTATTTATTATCTGTTCTGTGGTTACTCAATACCCACTCTCAGATGGAAAGAGGAAGTTATGTCTCACTGGTTTTGTATATCAAAATAAACGGTTTCCTTTTGTCCATCCACATCGACCACATCCCGAACAGCCATCTAATGTCGTCCAACCATATTTTTGACGGAATTCTTCGCGGCATTTCTTTGCATCCTGCGCTGCAGTCACCCATATTGGTTGCATAATGTCACCAGTCAACTTGCAGCCGGATTTTCTCATCGTCAATGTGACATTGACCATTTAAGGACAAGGAACGGAAGTGACGTAATGGCGGTAGAAAACATCACAATACCAATAAAAAAAATCAAACCATTTTTGTTCTAATAATAAAAAAAATTCTAAGATGAAATTATACTGAAATCGATAATTTTAACAAAGAATTAGGGGGGGGGGGGTATTAAATATGATCTGATGTCAATGACATTAATATGGACGAAGCATCTGGGAATACAAATGACACTCACTTTTCTGTCGGGTCTGCCGAAAGGCATAATCTGTTCTAACGCCATTACAATAAATGAGATATTGCTATAAATTCCCGATGCTTTTTGTCGGGTCTGCCGAACGGTTCGGTTCGAACGGGTTCGCTCAAATGAACATTGACACTAGAAACACTGTTCTAACGCCATTACAATAAAGGTGATATTGCTATAAATTCCCGATGCGTGATATCGCATAATGGAAATAGCGTAACGTCTACCTATAGGTACATGTGCGAATGTCGCTATGCGTGAATTTACTTGATAGCTACTGTATTGAGTGCGTTGTCCATTAATAATGTCGTTGTCTGATGTAGGCAGGGGGAGAAATATGTTCTGTTTTTGTTTTTAGTTTTGGAAAGAAGTGTCAAATGTACACAACAAATGTTAGTACGATATCCGTTATAAAAATTTCAAAAATGTTACAAAATCTGTATAGCAAACTATGAAATATTGAAAATTTTCCAAAATTCAATTATTGTCAATTACAGGCGTGCATTAAGGGGGGGGGGGGGGGGGTCCGGACGCCTCGTCAATTACAATAAATGTATTCATTAAAATGTATTATTAAATTACGCTTGAAGCAATATTATTTGTCTTAACGAATCTGACTAGTTCCTTCTATCGGTAATACAGTTCCCTGCAATAGGTCAATTGAATATTAAATTTAATTTTTAATGATAGCAATTGTGCGCTAGGACAACTTTGATTTAAATTTTAATTTGCGGATACGTTAAGTAAGAGCCATTGATATTCTTACATTGCATAATCAAATCATGTCGTCCGCCATCTACCTACATCATAATATTATTCATAATCCTTGGGACTCCTAATATCCCTTGCCTCATTATGGATGATCACTAAAATTACAGGCATTTTACCAGATTTTATTCCGGAATATTCGGTCAACGAATGCCCATGATCTGAATCCAAACACTGATTGAAAAAAACAACATGTATAATATATTGGTTAGACGCGTATTTCGACCATGCAATCCACGACTTCATAAGCAGACTTTTCTCACACATCCACGGTGGGTGCTTATTCAAATAAATATATTCAACAGATTCAAACGTTTATTCTACTCGAGTTAAATTTCAAATATAAAACATTCGAAACAAGTGAAATGAATTTTACTGTCAGATAACGACATGAAATGGATTGTAACACAAAATGCACATAATATATTATTTTCGATGTTGGACTAAAAAAAATTTTAGTTGAAAAAGAAATACAAAAGCTGATGTTTCTATAATTTTCGTATACCTAATCAATATGTTTTATTGTTATATATAACTTGTAATTTTCATCTTATTTTAACACATTTCAAATGGGTAAATGGTAATTATTAAGTTGTATTTCTAGTGTGCGTGGAGGTCACAATATATTTTTTTTAATTAAAGTTAATATCTCAATATTCTAAAAAAATGCATGTACTCATACATACCTACATACAATGACTGCCGGATTTTGCTAACGTTCGATAAAAAATCAAGTTTAGTTATTGAACGTTTTGTATTATTTTTTATTTATTTATTTATTTAGAGCAGCGGTTCTCAACCGTTTAATAGTGGTAACAAAAATGAAAATTTTTCGAAAATAATTATGTCTAGTATCCAAATAGCATGACTATATAGTACAAAATTTCACACATTTTTATTTTATGCTTTCATCATCATCGGCTGAGTTCGATCCACTCTTCTTGGTCAATATTGCTTCACTTCTCCATACGTCCGCAGATTCAGAAGGTTTCGTTGACTTATCAGCCTTGTGGTAGTTTAGTATTCTTTAGTTACACTGCAATTTTCCTGTGGTTGTCCACTCACCTAGCGACATGTCCGGCCCATTGCCGTTTCATCATCTTTGCGACATCACGCACCCTTAGCTGCCCACTGATACATTGGTTTCCATATTATGCGGAATAGGGATCGCGCAATACCGGTATTTCAAAACCAGTGTCCCAGTATTTTTCGATACCGAAATACCGGTTTTTATAAATCAGACAATAGCGATCGGTATTGACAGTAGAAACAAAATGTATTAATTACATAAAATCAGGACTGTCAGTACTCTTTTTGTAGTTTTACGCGATGTTTGGTATACTTCCGTGACCCTTCATCGTCCTTGGTAACCAGCAATGACACATGCTTTAACATACTAATATTTTAAAGAGATTTTTACATAGTATTTTTTTATATTTATTGGTAGATACACCTCTTTTTTCCAATTATTTTACGAATATTTCAATAGGAAATACCGTAATACCGGTATTGGTATTTTCTTTCGGTATTGAAATCCCCAATGCGGAACATGCACTTTTCGATACAATCTCGCACATTTTTTGTGTTCATGTTTCACATGAATTTTATAGCACACATTTTTTGAATAATTTACGCATGAGATCACTTTAAAAATATATACCATCCCAATGTTAGTTCGATTTTTGTGAACGATCTCGTCATACATACTTTACTATAATACGTATAGTTAGTTGATTGACAGAAATGAGTTTGTTTATATTTTTATTCAATTTTTAACATTAGCTTGTTACCAAATTTGTTTTGTTTAACATTTTAATTCAAAATACAAAATTGAAATAAATCCTACTTGTCATTTTAGTACGTCCGAACAATATGACATTAAAATTATATTTGATCATTCTGAAATGTTTTTAAATCTTTTGTTGAATCCAGAAGTTGATGAAAGAGTTGTTTTGTAACATTTATTAAATAAGCAATACATTTAGATGACATTTAAAAAAAATAATATTATACTTAGAAATAATCCGAGAACCTCAAAGTCATCTCTCGCGTACCACTATTTGAAAACCGCTGATCCAGCATATTATCTTAATGAAACAAACCATAATAATGGCTAAACTATTAACGAGATAAAAAAGTATGGTAACCTACAGAAGGCTATGGACCGGTTTAGATTGTGGGCTCACGAATTAACAGAACGGTAAGTACCTAACTATCATTTACCAAAAAGACCGACATAAGAGTATAGACAATAATAGCCTTTAACCTTTAATACAGAGCAGTTACACGCACAAATTGTTTGTGGTTATATGAAATCATTTTATATGTATATATCACTTATACCCCTTTAATAAGTTTTATATCTTCAATTTATTTCTACCCGAAAAAGACGCGTTTACAAGGGATGCGTTTTTGGGCCCTAACCATCCCCCGGTGGTTTTGATGAAATTGTTCGCAGAGTAAAGCTAGGCTGGAGTCCTCTTGGCCGCCTGAATAATGTCTTCAAAAGTGACTTTCCACTGTGCCTAAAGCGCAAAGTGTTCAACCAGTGTGTGTTTCCCGTGATCACATGTGCGTGTGAAACATCGACCCTAAGTAAAAGAGAGATCCAGAAACTTAGAGTAGCACAACGTGGTATGGAGAGGTGCATGCTGGGCATAACGCGAAAGGACAAAAAGAGGAATGAGTGGATAAGGAAGCAGACAAGGGTTTGCGATATAATAGAGTTTATTAAAAGCCTTAAATGGAGATGGGCTGGACACATAGCTCGAAGAAGAGACAATCGTTGGACAAATCTAGTCATCCAGTGGTATCCAAAAAGTACAAAACGTCCGCAAGGTAGACCTTGAGGCTGCTGGATCTATGAAATGATAAAGTTCTGCGGAAGTACGTGGCAACGCAATGCACAGGACCGAGAGAAGTGGAAGCAGCTTGAAGAGGATCCAGCAGTGGACAGATTCAGACTGATGATGATGATGACGAACCATCCCCCGGAACAAAATTTCTTACGAATTATTTAGGTGACTTGAATATTACTTCTTCTCTTCGTCATGACCTAGTGACTAGTCAGTGTTGCCGACTGTCGGTGACAACGTCACAAACACATGCTAGATGGGGTACGAAAACAAGCTATTTGGCAGACAAAAACACTAGATTCTGAGAAAATAAAATTTTACTAAGTACCCGTTGCTGATCGAAAAAAGTGCAAGTAAACATCACACAACAATCTCCTAGAAACTCATTTTAAAATTGACAAAAATTAATTAAATAATCTAACAACCCACGATAATTAATAATTAGGTAATACCCACTAGAGAGTGAAATATAATCGTCAATCCGATGCCACATGCATAAGCACATATTAAATAATTATAATATCTGATACCAATAAGATAAATGATAAATGTCTCAAAGACAAAAGTGATGAGGAACTGATTTGAGCAAGTCAGCAGCTACGTCTATCCCGGACAGCAGGTGCCCATAGACGGAAGCATGCACGATGAAATTGCTCGCAGAACAAAGCTGGGATGAAGTGCTTTCGGACGTCTGAATAGTATCTTCAAGAATGACCTACCATTATGTCTTAAGCATAGGGTGTTAAACCAATGTGTGCTGCCCGTGCTCACGTATGGCTGCGAGACGTGGACCCTCAACACGAGAGATGTCCAAAGGCTAAGAGTCGCACAGCGAGGCACGGAGAGGAGTATGTTGGGCATCACGCGAAAGGACCGTAAGAGAAACGAATGGGTTAGGAAGCAGAAAGAAGTTCGCGATCTAATAGACGTTGCCAAACAGCTGAAATGCAGATTGGCGGGGCACATTTTTCGCCGAAAGGACGGCCGCTGGACAAATGCCGTCATCCAATGGTGCCCAAGGGGCACGAAACGGCCAGAGGGTCGCCCTAAAAGCCGCTGGATTGACGAACTGGTAAAGTTCGGCGAAAATACGTGGCAGCGAACGACACAGAACCGAAAGAGTTGGAAGAAGCTTGGGGAGGCCTTCATCCAGCAGTGGAGTGACCCCGGCTGATGATGATAACAATATGTTACTATAATTCCAAGAATGCCTCTATTGTTTCATTGTATTGTTTTATTTCTCAAGTACCGACCTACCTTCATTAAATATCTGAATAAATAAATTTAAAATCTAGCTAATTTTCAGCACATTTAAAGCTGTTGAAGGTATCAACATCAACAAATACTTATAAAAACGCTATAAGCTAGATGCATTTTTGCGAGCTAGATGCTTATCGAAGATACTAGATCTCGTAATAAAAACGCTAAGTTGGCAACGCTGGACCTGGTGACTGGCAATCGTGACCCGGATGATTTGACTGTAAAACAGCCTTCTCAACGGATTGGCCCCTCTCTTTTCGTCATCTATTTTCATTCTACGACTTGCAAGGCCTGTGCCAGTGGAACTCAAGGCATCCAATGGTTGCTTTAAAATTCTGATGTAAGATTTCTAAAAGTTAAGACAGCGTGGACGACACGAACGATCCTAATAAAATGGCAATTAAGACACGCGCAATCGCAACCGGTCGCAATAACTCACAGCTAGACTCAAAGTATGAAGTGTCTGGGTATAGATAATGTACTCGGAAAAGTTCGGGCTCCGCGGTTAAAGCGATAAGTTATACTTAAGGCTATACCTCAATTGAGGCACAAACGTAATATAATTTGTCATATAAATCTAACATGCGTCCATTTAATGTTCTGTTTATTGTTCTATTAGTAACAATAATAATATCGTCTATGTTCTGGCAGAACACACTAACTGGAGAATACTAGTTTTGAGTAATTTGACTTTGAAGTTGTTAAAATGTTTGAAATTGTGTATCATGTGAGTTTATTAAGTAATCGTAAAAAGGATGACTATAAAATAAAGAAGGTTTCCAGACGGTAAACTTTGAAATAAGGAACATTTTGGTATAACTAACTCAATACGTCATTTTTTCGAATTAGTGTCTTCTGCCAGAACAGTGACGATATATTCATTGACATGTTTTCTTTTACAAGTGAATGGGTAACGTTTTTAGTCATCTTTACACGATTTAAGAATTAATACCCCCGTCGCCATCACGAAACACATTGACGTGTTCCCAGCTCGACGTTCTCTCTCCGAATGGCAGCGAGTCCAAAATTTCGCCGCGCCTATAGTTGAAAATTATTTTCCGTTTCACTGATGTATAGCCTTAAGTAGAAAACAGGGTAAATGCGTGTCGAAATCAGTGGCTCTTGCTAGATTATGCCAACATCGCCGTCTTAAAAAATGATAATAAATTATTATGAATATTTTGTTCGAAATTAACACCCCCCCCATAAAATTTTCCAGATGCGCGCCTGACCCGGAACGCTGTCAGTGTAGTCGAATTTATATTGATTAACTATATCGCTGTTGTCACATGAAAATGTCGTCGCCTATTTTAAATCATATTTCATCAACCACGATCAAAATATTTATATTAATAATATTAACATATTAAAATTGACCGATTACCATTTTAATGTTATTAAATGATTAATTATTATACTGCATTAAGCGGTGTGTGGTTCTCAACATCATAACGGTTCCTTTAATAACAAAAAAAATAAATAAAGATCTCTTGTTGGCATTTAAGAAAATTGCATTAAAAATTACACGCCTGTCATATACGTCATTATGCACATTTTTTTTTACCTAAGTCTATTTTGATCAGCTGACCATGGAAATCATTATGATAGATGCATATTTCAACTATAAAATTTTATGCATCCATAAATTATCTCTCTCTTAGAGCCGGTGTATCGTATTTCCAAAAAGAACATTTTTGGAGGACGAAAATTAACATTTTTTATCCGCTTGATATCAGGCGGCATTTCGAAAAGTTTGTGCACTTTTAACAAGATGAATTGGCATAGTATTCTATTGAGCCAAAATATCGGGGAAAAATCGTTTTTAGATAACTACTCTCTGGTTTGATTGATATTCAGTTTGGACTACTAATTTGAAGTTAAATTTGATATTTTACCGCTGGAAGCCTATTAAATACCAAGATGGTCGCCAAAATATCAATTTTATTTAATTATCGTCTAACTTGATTGATTTTCAGTTTACAGATGTATGGTATGGTGCACAATACTAATTATAAATTAAACTTGATATATTATAATAGTAAGCCCATGAAATACCAAGATGGTGGCCCAAAAACACATTTAGAAAATCTAGATGGGTGGTTTTATAAAGTGCATAAAAACGTATTACAATTTGATATGATTTATTTTTATTGTAGTTGTCTATGGTGCTGATTTGACATTAACGCTTTCGATGCTGAATAGATAATGAGATTTTAATTACCCCCTTTAAAATGCACGTTAATTACATCGATCGGCCGCCTGGTCATTACGCACCGTGTGCGTCTTCCGCGTCCAAAGTATTAAATTTTGTAATAAAATTGGCAACTCATTAATTACCAAGATGGCGGCCAAAAAAATCACATTGTTTATTTTTTCTGATTTGATTGATGTAAAGGTTTTACACCATTTAAAAGTTTACTTTTCACAATGTTCATGCTTTTATACAAAAGTGCATAATTCGTTGGATTTTCAGATCTATGATCGCCGGACTACACAGACCTTCTGCTTTTTTTATTGTAGGAATTACACGTTTTGTTACGAATAGAATCGAAATGTGAATTGGCTTTGAAAGATATAATACGTCAGGTAATAAAATTGTATTTTACTCTTTTTCTGTAAAATCGTACTTACGATACACCTACAGATTTAATATCGCAAACACAAATTTAATTATACACAATATAATTTGCCAATCCAACATAGTGACTTATGAGTTATGACCACCGAACAGATTTTTGTATTCCGTGCTTATGACGTTCGGCACTTTTTATGAGATAATCCATGTTGTCAAAATGCCAGAAATAATCACGGCATCCGGGAAAATTCAATAATTTATTCGTAATAAATAAGGCTGTCCAAAATTACGCAATAAAACAAAGTCTTTTAATCTTTCGAGATCGTGTTTTGTTGATCATATTAAACTGCTGAGACATGGTTTTATAATAATTACAAATTAGTAAGTTTCAGAGGTTATAATTGTGTAAATGTTGTCGCCGTAACCAACCCTCCCTCACGTTGCAGCAGTGCTACAAATACGTTCTACGGGCTGCAGGTGAAGCAGGTGCTGATGATGGAACGAGGGCAGTAGAGCGACATTGTGTTTACTTTATTTTCCAATGCTGAAACGTAACAGGATGCAGTAGTTATAGTAGTAATAGTGCATGTCGTGTATTTATGCGATAATGGCCGTGTGTACCTGCCGTAACCCTGTGGCTTAAGGTCACTTTTGGATGGACAACAAATACTATTAGGATCTTTTTGTAAGCGAAAGAGTACTATGTCATAGCATGTTATGTTTTTTTACAAGGAGTAGAATCCCTCCAAATAGTCTTTATAAAACAAATTGATCACAGATTAACCTGAATTACAGTCTGAAGCTTTCTAGAGTTCTAACTTAATAATTCCTTTCATCCCGTTCCAACAAAAAGAAATGATGGGTATCTATATATTTATTTTTTACACTATGTTATGATAAGATAAGTTATAAAAGATGGTGCGAAGCGGACTGAACCTCGAGTAGTTGTGAAAAGGGTTGCGTATTATTTTTAGGTATTCTTGACCATCTTTATCGGGCGATGAGACTGGCAGCATATTACAAATTCATAAAATGAACAGAGCTTTATTTTCGACCATTAAACCTCAATCACAACAATGCATCGGCTTGCAAGTCTTGCCGGTGCATTTTCATGATAATTACACACTACAGTATATATGCATATATACTCTCTACCAAGCTACCGAATCCATACATATACAATGTGCATTACATGATAGCAACGACTATAAAGTACATAAATTTTAACATATTTATCACACGTCTTAAGGGCGGACGTGCTCAGCGTGGGTCAAAATCGAGCTTTTATTCTATTTTAAAAGCATGATCCTGGACATTCCTTAAACGTTATAGATAATCTATTTACATAATTTTGAAGCCTTATTATCCTTTATATTTATTTTAAACAGTTGATGACTGCATAAAGTATTTTTATTACATAAAATCAATGACATTAATATGGACGAATCATCTGGAAAAGAAAATGACACTCACTTTATTGTCGGGTCTGCCGAATGGCATAATCTGTTCTAAAGCCATTACAATAAAGGTGATATTGCTATAAATTCCTGATGCTTTTTGTTGGGTCTGCCAAATGGTTTGGTTCGAACGGGTTCGCTCAAATGAACATTGACATTAGAAACACTGCTCTAATGCCATTACAATAAAGGTCATATTGCTATCAATTCCCGATGCGTGATATCGCATAATGGAAATTGCGTGACGTCTACCTATACATGCGAATTTACTTGCTAGCTACTGTATTGAGTGCGTCGTCCGTTAATAATGTCATTGCATAAAATAGTATTCTTTTAAACCTCTCGCTCGAATGTTTTAGAATATAGTCACATTTCAGTACATCCATGTGCAGTGGTGCTAAGATTTTTGATATTTATTACTTTTTAAAAGCATAAGTAAAATTTATGTCGACATTATTATAGTGAAATATTTACGATAAAAAATTATATTGATAATCTCTGTGATCCCAAATTTGACAAGAATTAGGCATATTATTTTATTCAAAAAATGGGCAATATTTACACATTTTAAGATAATTCTAAAGACACTAATTATAAGCTATGTCTTTGAACATTCAAATGTGATAAAAATTCTACGAATAATGTTTGCTTTATAATAATTATTGACCTAAGAATAAGCTAGTATTTTTTTGAAATACGCCATTTCTATTGGTATTCCCCAGTGGTTAAGCTACAACATACGACCATAGCACATAAATTGACAAGCGATAGATAAAGCAGGGAGTAAGATCATGTTAACGCGCGTGTTTGAACATGTACCTAACCGGAAATTTTTTTTTTTTTTAAACGGTAAGTAATAATTAAAATATTATCACCAAAAATATATAAAAGGGGACACAAAGGGGGCTCTTTGTAACGCTATGTTTCTGTCTGCCGTTTTATGTAGGTACTTGCATTTCCGATTGAATAAACTTTACGTAAAGCTTATTGTTTCCCGATCGATAGTCTAAATATATCCTTGAAGGTAAATCACCTGACAATTACCGTCAAGAAGACAGTCTCTAAACGTAACATCTGTGAGTATTCAACAAGAGTTGCACAGAAGTCTTGTCTTCGGTAAGAAGACGAAGGGAAGGTAATACAATTACACCAGGTTCCTGTCAACCCACGCTACCTGTTTCCTTTGCCTTCCTCCTTGAGTAATATAACAGATCGATGAAAATCCATATCGCGATCGACGCGTTGGGCATACCTGTAATAATACATTGATAGCGTACTACAATATACCTTTAACTACGTTGTAATATTTTTTGTAAATTTTTCACATTTATCACTCAGATTACCAATCAAAGACTACGTATTTTTTGTGTACTATTGTAATTTACGACCGAATGGTGCTGCAATGGCAGAGTGCTGTAACGGCTGGCGCTAAAACGGCCGCGCACAAAAGGCGGAGACGAAATGCTTACTAAACAAAAAATATTGTAATATAAAATAATATAATAATAAATAATTATTTTTCAAAAAATGAACGAAGCGGCCGAAGTCTTTAAAATAATTCCATATTCAAATACAGTATAACCCCTATTTTACGTTTTTTAAGGGACTGAAAAAAAACCTAATTGGAGGGAAAATGTAAAAGGAGGGTATTGAAAAAAAGAACATTTAAATTTTATGTTTCTAAAAAAATAACGTTTTATTAAAAAACAACATTCAATTAAAATTTTTATTGAATTTTTTTTTATTTTTTATTAAAAAAATCATGTAAGTATATTAGTTTGTTGCATTTTTGTTATGCAATTCTCACCTTACGCCGTTCGAATGTCGCGACCCAATCATTGTCAAGCGCGCGGAACTCGCATATTTTGAATATTTCCGACGTAAATCGCGGGAAAGAAAAACGTAAATGCGGGTATTAAATGTACTGAAATACATCGGGACTGAAAAAATTACACGCAATTGCCGGGAAAACGTGAATTCCGGGCACGTAAAAACGAGGTTATACTGTATTACCAAAGCACATTCAATGAATTTGTTATAGCAAAAGAAAGAACCTTCTGCTGTCACATCAAAAGATGCGATTTCATAGTGACATCTATTAACCGAATTACGAAGCATACAAATCACCTTCGAGGCAACTTACTATAGTTAAACTAATTACATTTCATAATAAGTAGGTACCTATTTTTAAAACCGATATTGTGATTAGGTACAGTAATTATTTAAACAGTAACATGTTGTGTTTTATTTCAATCGGGGTTGCTTTATAAAATTTGGTATAGTACTTTAAATTATATATGGACCATATACCTCTGTCTACTGCATGGGTGGCCAAACCGCAGCCCGCGGGCCACATGCGGCCCACTGGGTGTCAACTTGTGGCCCGTGGAGCAGTGAGAAAATAAAAATAATAATAAATCAAATGCTATCACTAGATGTGCTAATTTCGTAAATTGGGATCAAATATTGGCTCAAAATTTTAAAAAGCACCGTGTGCTTTTTGCTGCATTTGCAACGCCATTCTCAGTAGACGTGAATTTATTACCGGGGAATTTACAAATGGAACATTGTGAAATATTTTGCGATGAACAGTTGAAGGAGAAATTCCATCAGGTTGGTTTGGAAGAGTTTTACAAAACATATTTGGACAACGAGAAATATCCTGCGTTTTATAAACATGCTCTTCGCTATTTGGAAACACACGTGTGAATAGCTTTTTAGTCGGATGAAGCATATCAAAGCCCGAGTGAGAACACGAATCACTGATGTGCATTTAGAAAACTGTTTGCATGTAGAAACAACCTCACTCGATATCGATGCATTTAGTTCTGCCACACAAAATCAAACTTCTTACTAAAATTTCTTATTTTTATATTATTTTTATTATTTAAAAAAAAGTCCAATCTAATAATATGTTTGATTCTCATTTATGTTTTATTTTATTAATATATATTTCTTTTTTGTTTTGTATAATAAAAAAATCGGTTGTGCGGCCCGGAAGGAAATCTCATTTTTAGAATCTGGCCCGGCTGCTGAAAAGGTTGGCCACCCATGTTCTACTGTTAAAGTTAGCTACAACTCACTTCGCATTGCAGGTTTACTTGAAGAGAACTTCACACTTCTACTTTGATATTCCATTATAATGTCAAATTCACCCAATTGCGTGATTATATTATGTGCAGACATTTTCAAAATAATCTTTGTACATGTATTTAAATACAAATGATTAGGTGTCGCTGAGTTTCAAAACCCGCTATAACACTTTTTCATTATGTTGAGAAAATCAATAAAAACTTTTTGAACTAAAAAGGTTTTTGAATGTTTCAGTAGTGTTATAGCGGGATTTGATAGACACATTGATTTTGTTTCATAAATGACAGTTAGACGTAGCGGCTTTTGAAAGAGGCGATAAAATTTTCATGTAGAGATTTTAATAATGAATCCAACAATATATAGTATATCTTAATTATTTCAAAAAAGTGTTATAGCGGGTTTTGAAATTTAGCGACACAGATGATGTATAATTAAATTCGACATCAATTAAACATTTATCGTACCTCACACATCGCCATATCAAAGTAGGCAATTGAATATAAATATCTGACAGAATACGTAGAATATTATTTAAGTTGAACAATCACGTAAAATAATGAAAAATGCATACGTAGGAGCTGCCATTTTGATTTTGGGGCTGCCAATAGAAACGCCAGCGAGCGGTTTACGCGTCAACTTATAATGTCGTAGGTCCCATGTTCGAATTCAACACATATTGTTTTTCAATCTCGTAATAGGTTGAGCAAGAAGCTAACATCTATTTCTCATAACAAAAAAAATCTTTTAATGCAATCTGCACTCTGTGGAGACCCATTATAATGAGCCTTAGGAAAAAAATAAAGAATAAAAGAAGAAAATAATGAACTTGTTATCAATACAACCACACACGTACAATTGCATCCGAAAATCGAACTGCCTTCAAAATTCCTAATACTTACGGAATGCATACAAGTCTCGAGTCCAAATTGAATTATTAAAAAAAAATATATGCACCATATTTTAAGGGCTGACCTGACAGAAAGATATACCTATTGATTTTTTAACAAAAATAAATTTTCGTCAAGACTTGAATCATTGAATAAATTGAAATCCTTAATACTCGCTCAGTGTTGCCAACTGTCGTTGACAAAAACATACCAGAAGGGATACGAAAACAAGCTATTTGGCGGGAAAAATGCTAGATTTTGCGAAAATAAAATTTCAATAAGTACTTTTTTTCGATAGGTATTGAAATTTCATTTTTCTCACATTTTCCCAGAAACTAATTTCAAAACTGACCAATGCAAAATAATTAATTAATCTAACAACCTACGATAAGTAATAATTAGGTAATACCAGATAGTGGAATCCTCGATAATCGTCAATCTGGTGCCACATACCTACCTCTAAGCATACATCAAATTATAATATATGATACTAATATATCACTATAACGCCAAGAATGCTTATATTATTTCATTGTGTTGTTTTATTCTTCAAGCACCGACCTACCTTCAATAAATAAAGTAAATACCTATCTATCTTATTTTCAGTACATTTAAAGCTGTTGAAGGCATTAAAACGTTAATAAAAACGCTACAAGCTAGGTGCATTTTTTGCAAGCTAGATGCCTATCATCTAAATCATAGATAAATCTGGCAGGAAAAACGCTAAGTTGGCAACGCTGTACTCGCGCTTAATTGTATGTCATAAATCCATTTCTATTCTATTACTAATAAAATTGTACATAAACGCGAACGAATAAATATTATTTTTAGCAATTTAACGATCAAAATCACGAACGCCACTGTTATGCAAACGTTTTAAATTTAGAACAATTTAAGCGCCATTGGCCCATTACCGGCTATCAAACTGTATTTTACTGCGCTATAAAAAGCAGATTTTCAAGATTCCATAATACCAGTAGTAAAAAATCGCTCCCCGTAGATTTACTCGACACACGGGTTAAAGGTGATGAAGTTTTACACGATTTAATGTCATAACCGCCAGTTGAATGATAATTTATTTATGATCTTGTGACAAATGTAATGCGGCCCACCCAGAGGCGTTACCTTTAAGACAATAGAGATCAAATTGGCAGACAAGAATAAATCACCCAAGCGTGATATGAAATCCATCTGATTAGACATATATTTATTATTTTGTAACATTTTATGTTATTGTTCAATCGTAGATCGGTTATTTTACATAATATCTAGGTTACGTATAACATATAAGTAATATAATATGTTAAACTATATTATAATAATTCGACTTTGGAAAGGAAAAAGGGCGTAATCCACACAAATCGAATTTTACAGGAGGTACAAAAACATGTTTGTTATGGTTTTCGGTCAAAGTTAAAATACAAAATACACATAACCTTCAAGTGCATGATAATTAATAATTTTGTTTTTATATGCCTAACCTGATATTAATAATTATTGAATTAATAAAAAAAACAACAGAAATGATGGTAAAGTCGATTTTTCCACAACACTTTGTTCTTTTTTTTTTAATTGTTAGCTAAATTTAGATAGTAAATCGGCTATGATGATAATATTATATCGAATGTAGAATTACTAAATAACACTAAATCAAGAAAGACAATAAATATTTACATTCTGGTTAACAGTGATATTAACGAACGAATATTCCGTACTAAGCGATTATTAGCTCTAGCTTTATAATACCAGTGGCGAAGACTCAATAGCAAACGACGCGTGTGTTTATCAATTAAATTAGGTAGCGACATATGTCTGATAGCATAAAAATCTTACGATTATTCAAGCCTGCACGAGGCCCTCAAAATGTTAACAAATACTGTGATCATAAACAATTCCGCTTTGCATGACTGAGTAGGCTATTAGCGACTACCTTTTTACCTTACATATACGAGAAAAATGAAAGTGTATGTTTTGTGACTTAAGATTTTTATAGTAATAACACCCTGATATGGAATCGGGCGGCGGTTTTATTTTTCTGTAAGATGCGAGTCGTCACTGTTGAATAAAATATAATCGCGAATAAAAAAAAAATATATATATTTTTTTACTAAATACAAAATAAATACCACATTATCTAATGAATTGATGAAAAACGACTAAGAAAGGATTATTACAACAGAAAAAATATTTAAAAAAAATAATCTATTTTGATAATTATACGAAAAATATACACGTACCTACTTAAGTATGTACCTAAATGCGGGCCCCACAAAATGACATTTAATTTGGCCGTCGTAAAATGAAAGTTGACTTATCACTATTGTAATGCAAAATAATATTAAACACAGACGTTATGTCAAAAGAGTAGTTAGGTACTAGTAACTAGTAGGTAAAAGTAGGTAAGTAAATTTAACTATGTTCCGTAAGTATTACTGTTCAAGTGTAAACTTCTTTCAAATATTAATCGGTTACATCCCTTCAACAAACGCTCTTCGCCATTTCTGTGTATGCAGTTTGGTGTATATTATATACTATTTTTTTTAAATCACATTTCAGATTCATTTATATCGAGACTAATTTAGTGTTACAAACCTACAATATTCTTTTATATGCAAATTTTGGATCATAATCATAAATAACGTGATATTAGCTGTTATTATGTATTAATGCAGTATTCCATACCAATTTTAAAAAGCTTGTGTTTCCTAAGTATAACGATAAAACTATAAATTTAATATTAAATAGTTTTTAAAGATCATTTCCGATGCAAATTAACTTACCTAATTATGTAGTGTGACCAATATTCAGAGTATAATGGCTTTCCAAGAAATTGAATTTTGATGATACAATAGTGGTATTCTATGTATACTGTGCATTTACTTTACTATTGTATTACTTTATCTCATTTATATAGTCACTAGTCCATAGCTGGTCTAGTTAACCAATCTTTAAATAGGCGTTTCTTGAAATGACACAATTGGACACAGTTACTGGAACAGTTATACATTTTATTTAATGGAAATAATGATGTTATGAAATAACAACAAAAAACCTCAGTACCTTTATTAGGTTACGGGAAATCAGTTTGGGAAATCTACGTAGGTAGAACTAAAGCAGCGTACACATTAGTGCATGCAGGCATTCCCAACCGCTGTGTCGCGATACACTGATGTGTCGTTAGCATCGTTCTTCTTCTTCATCGTGAGAACCTCATGGCTAAGTAGTGTCATAACCCGATTGGGCTCCATCCCTCTGTGTTCCTAATTTCGAATTCATTGTAGATTCAACATATTATGCTTCTATTAACAAAACGTGACGCTTTTAACATGAAATACGTACTTACAGTGACGTCCCTAGACAAAATGCCGCCCCTAGGCAGCGCTAAAATGCCACTCCATTTTTTGTATTTTAAGTATTTTTTGCCATCCTTTCATGACTCCATTATCTAAGAAATATGTTGTATGGATACATTACTAACAAAAAATATAAGTAGGTACCACTAAAACATAAAAAAAATTATTTAACCAAAAAATATAATATAAGTTAGACATTTACCCAAATCCCAGAGCTGAGGTCTTATTTGGTTGATATTTCTGGCACATTTGGTTTGTACCATTCAGGAATACACAGATTTAATATTTTTACAACATTTTACTATGCTATTATGTACCTACAACGCGTAAAAAAAACTAGCTGTTTCTATATACACCAAAATATTTTTTCTCGATTTGCCGCCCTTCGAGTAACTTCCGCCCCCAAGCGAAGCTCAATCTGCCTACCCCCATGAGATGTCACTGCGTACTTAGTTTCATTAGTGATTTATGATTTATCTGCCCGAGATAATAGGCAGCCGGACCAACCATTTTTCCAGCCGCAGGGGTCGTCATACCTCACACGAATCAAAACTTGAAATTGTGTACACATTCAGGCCACGACCCTCAGCTATGAAGTTCCGACGATTAAAAGAATAAGAGCGATGGCTACACCAAAGAAACAAGTTTGTAAGACTTAAACCCTGTTTACACGTGCATGGATTTACTGCTGAAAGTACGTATTATCGCGCTCATAACAAGAAAATGCACATGTAAGTAAACACGTATTATCATGCAAGTCGCAATTTTCACGCAATAATTGGTACATGCATGGCGGTGCGCATGCGCAGTAGAACAATAGTGGTGAACCTGCTGGAAGAAATACGGACTGTACCGCACAGAATATTTTGACATCTACCGATTATCTACGAAACCTGTCCAAACTTGTTTGAAGAATGAGATTGAAGAAACAGTCAGTACTTTACGTGTAAAAGTTATTATCGCGATAGTTTAAAATACACACTATTGGTGCAAGTAAATCCATGTACGTGTACAGGCGCTATAATGTACTTATCATACTAATTTACCCAGTGACGTCCCTAGACAAAATGCCGCCCCATTTTTTTTATCATCATTTATTTCATGACACCAATATCTAAGAAATGTGTTGTGTGGATACATTACTAACAAGAAATGCCATCTCTACTTCAATAGACAATATTATAAGTCCACGGTTTCAGATACATTCACTGCGTCCAACGCAACTGGTGCTTTGCCCATCAGGTGGCCATTAGATATAATTAGCATGTTATTTAAATGTGGTAATTAAATATTAATTAAAAGGTCCGCTGCGAATGGGTTTTAAAAAATACACAAAACTCGCGAGTGACTGGCAAAAATATTCGCATAAATTAATTAGGTAAGTATGTATCTACCTATAATTCAAATTCGCCAATTTGCACGTGTCATTGCTGGTCATCAAAGACGTTACGTCCAAGGACAACGGAAGTAAACTAGACATCGCATACCCGACAAAAAAAATACTTATATTCCTGTTAAACCTTGTATGTTAATTAATACATTTAGTTTCTATCCAGTGAGGTGAATTTATTAAAGGAAAGATATTTCCGTTATTACTAAGTTTAGGTACATATTTCTGTATTTACACAGGGTTCGAAATGGACCGGAACGCACCGGAGCGCCGTTCCGGGTCGTAAAGTCGGCAACATTGTCGTTCCATCTCATGGAAAAAATAATTTTACAATTTGAGCTAGAATGGCCATGATATAACAAAAAATCACACACTTATTTTTTTATAATACACATAAAATTAGATAACTATGTTAATATTTTCATAAAATTCTCCATTTCGAGTGCTGTATATACATAATGATTCTTCTCGATCTGCCGCCCTTCGAGTAACTGCCGCCCCCAAGCGATGCTCAATCTGCCTACCCCCACGGGACGTCACTGAATTTAACTTCACCCACGATTACATTCAGATGTTTCGTAGCGTCGGGTGTGTGTGATATATACACACGTCGCGTGCCGAAGCGTGTTCCCAATACTGTTCTCACCATTAGACGTTTTACGTCAAAAACAACTCGGGTGTCTGTCCGCTTGACTTGATATCAGATTTTCTACGACTCAAAGATTCTAAACTTCTATTATACTTTAATCTGACCCAACATGACCTAACCTAACTAACAACACAATACGAACATAGTATTATCGTTGTGTAACAAGGATTTTTATTCATGTACGTACTTAGAATGTTTTCGGCCACTTGTGTTGCATACCCACTTGTGAAAATATTTTTATTTCAATATTCAAAGCTGCCAATCTCTGTATGAAATAAGTCAGTGCATTTTTTTATTAATAGCCTTGTAAACTAATAATAAGCTTTAATTAATCGATGTAAATTTTCTCGCGCCCGTCTCGTCAGCTGTTTTCAGCCGCCGCAAAAAAAATGTGAGAACATAAATTACATTTTGCTTTATCTGTTGTCTTCAACTTGTTACGTAAGTAAATTGGCAAACCAAATAATAGCGCATGCCCAATTGAATGCGAGCAATTTGCCGTTGTGGTTTTATTACTAAACAGTGTAATTGGTCGTCATTTATGACAGCAAATAGAGAATGCCTCGACATAATATATAATAAAAAAATACTTCTCCCCATGAAAATTAATATAATATAGTATATAGGAAACCAGTGCTCGAAATAAAAAAAATATGAACCGGGACGCTCGATAATTTTCCGATAATATTAGTTTGCGATTTTTTTTGTTATCATCATCATCAGTCCGGGTCAATCCACTGCTGTATGAAAGCCTCCCCAAGCTTCTTCCAACTCTCTCGGTGCTGTGTCGTATTTCCGCCGAACTTTACCAGTTCGCCAATCTAGCGGCTTTTAGGGCGACCCTGTGGCGGTTTCGTGCCCCTTGGGTACCACTGGATGACGGCATTTGTCCAGCGGCCGTCCTTTCAGCGAGCAATGTGCCCCGCCCATCTCCATTTCAGCTGTTTGGCAACGTCTATTTCATCGCGTACTCCTGTCTGCTTCCTAACCCATTCGTTTCACTTACGGTCCTTTCGCGTGATGCCCAACATACACCTCTACATGCCTCGCTGTGCGACTCTTAGCCTTTGGACATCTCTCGTGTTGAGAGTCCATGTCTCGCAGCCATAAGTGAGCACGGGTAGCACATATTGGTTGAACACCTTACGCTTAAGACTTAAGGCTTTTTTCGTTATATACCAACCTAATTACAGCAGCAGATTTCGTTTTTTTTTATGTAAAAAGTTCTCTATTTAATATTTTATTTATTTCCTATACAGTTCTGATTATTTCCGTTGACATTAGAAGTTGAATTATATACATTTTTTGTATTCATAATCAGATTGCTATAATGCAAATAAACAATAGTTTTTATTTTGGCTTAGCGGTCCGCGAAATATTTCTTATATTTTACCGGTCCGCATGTGTAAAAAGGTTGGGAAACACTGATTGAATGTTACATTCTAAACATTTTGTGTCTTATTCGTTGAATAAAAGAAATAGTGGTACAGTTCGTTTATGAGGAATACAGCGGAAACCACATTTTGAAAATACCCGATATACTGTATTATTTGTTAGTTTGGGTTAGCTTAGGTTAGGTTGGGTTAGGTTTGGTTAGGTTAACCTAACAAATAATCCAATATATCGGCTATTTTCAAAATGCGTTTTCCGCTGTATTCCTCATAACCGAACTGTACCGAAATAGTTTATAAAATTAATCAAACGGTTCTGATTGGAAAAGGGGTAAAATCTGACCAATTAGAGAGTATTACTGCCTCCATATTTTAGTGACAATTAAATTAAATTGCTTCTCCATTTTTGAATTCGGGCATTAACCCATCGATAGAACTGCCATTTCACTGATTAAATTTGGTTTAACTGCTCTCATGAAATTTGACTGATTATTTTTGATTAGAATAAAATACGACGATTATAATTTTATTGTTAGGAACTTATAGGATTAATCTGTACCTATTACGCCCACAATGGGCGAGCATTTACGCGTGAGGGTTATAATGCTGTGGGTCCCGGTTTCGCATCCCAGGTCTGGCAAAAATTCACATGATATTTGTCTTTGTGTGTTTGGACCTAGAGTATGTACCTAATAAGTTGGGCTAGTTGCTAACATCTATATCTAAAAAAATCTGTTAATACAACCTCCACTCTGTGGATGTCCATATTAAGATGTTTATAGGATTGGACATGGTTATAATGTTAATAAACATATTATTAGTGTGTTTATTGAGGAATTGTGTCTATATAATCAAAATATAATATATAGTATAGACTCGATACTATGGAATCTAATCCCGAGCCAAAATTCTGGTTCCGTGATTTCGGGATTACAATTTGACAATCCCGGGATCTCGGGACTGGTCCCGGGATTGGCATTTTTTTCCATTGTTAACACAAAATATTTATATTTACAAATAACATTGATAAAATCGGTCAAAAATAAATCTAGTATAAATTATACTATTTAAGACATTTATTGTTAATATTGTATATGTTCAATCTTGGAAATACATAAGTTAAATGGAGTAAATAATAATATTGTAATATAAATAATAATGTGAATTTAATATGAGATTGCTATTTCTGATAGTAAAGACTTAATGAATGGGTTAGCGAGATTTTAAATAGTAAAGCAAATCATGGTGTACTTATGGCCGTTCCACTTCATAAATTTAATTAGTCAGCCAAATATGAAACTGCCGTAAAACGTATGAGATCATGGTGGAATGACTTTGTTAATAGTTCGAAGCATTGTTTTTATCCAATCTTTCTCATTTTTATTAATGTATATGAAAAAATAAATTGAATCGGCAACTTACACATGGGTATAAATCAAACATCATTCAAACTCAGTTTATTTCTAATGTAGTTGTTTGTTATTAAAAGTATTTTTTCTGATATATTTTCGTTTTCATTTTATTTTCCATAAAAATTGATAAAAAAAATCAATCCCGAAAGATTCGGGATTATGTTTATAAATCCGGGATTCATAGGTATCGAAAATAGCTCGGGATCCCGGGATTGGAATCCCTACTCCATACTATATTATAGTACAGTCATATCCAACTTCGAATAGCTATCAAAATTGGCAGTGACCTATCACACTATTCGTCGTGAAAATTATAAGTTTTGGTCTTTTTTTACTGTTCTTATACAGTTTTTACTATTCTCATACTGCACTTAGAGATAAAAGGAAACCGTGCCTATATATTTTCAACTTGATTGTTATGTTATATTTAATATTGATATAGTCATAACATGCATACCTCTTATTATGTACCTATCAATAATATTATATACTGCACTTAGAAATATTACCTAAGATCTTCAATTGCAGCTGTAGTGAGTTCATCTATCCGATGTATCAGATAAGTAGCTACGTCATTTGAAGTAAGTATCTATTATACATTGGGTATGGAGATTATTGATTATAATTATTACTAAGTACACTTTATAGCAGGCATGTTCAACTTTAAGTAGGCTGTGATTTACTATTCAATTCAACAACTCTCACTACACAGTACACACAGCCATTGTTATGCTTCAACTAGTTCAACTTGAATAAGCGTTTTATATTTGGATCAAAGAACAACACTAATTGTCTTTCACCATTACAAAGAAGTACACAATTTCCCATTCGTCGTGATTTGGTCTTATGTTGGACACTCATTGCATTCATTATCAAATTATTCTCATACTACGTAAAGAGTCTACTGCGCATCGTTAAAGAGAAACTGCAGGGATTCATTAGTACGCGACCACAGACTATAGATACATCTAGACGCCAAACGTTGCATTGCTAAATGAAGCTGCGTGCCGTGCGTTTGGTTTGTGGGCGAGCGAACGCATTCGTCTACAAATGTTCGAGACCATAGACCATTTCGCTAGTGCTTGCACTAGACGCTCAGAATTAAAATATAATTTTCTATTTTTTTTACGTTATATAGTATTTTTAAGCGGTCAAAATGCAATCATTAGGTAAAGATATCCATAATTTAAGTTATTTTAAAGAAACACTAGGTCACTGATATTAAAATATATAATAAAATAATATACAAATAAATTATCACGAACATGTATCAACTTACCTATGAAACGTAATACCATCTTCTTGCTTATCAGTACGGCTACCACATTTTAGTACGCGACGTTGTTTGCAGCAAAGGGAGGGTAGGGGTGAAGTGGGAGCGCTGGAAGTGCTTAAAAAATATCTCGACTTTCATTTTGAACGATGTTTTTAGAGGCACTTGCTTAATTTTTTACAGAGGTGCCCAATATTTATAGCGACGTCACTGCATCCAACTGATCCAAGACAGGGGACAATGGCGAAGGGTGTAGGTAGGCTTGGAGATTTGACAAAGATAGAGCACACAACACTTTGTCAGTCATACTCATTTGTTTTCATTGAACAAGAATACAAATTTTAGATTGAATCGGTTAGTTAAAATTCAATTATACCCTGCCTTAGCCAAACCATAATATATAAAAAAATACTCTATCTATAAAATATCATGTATAATTTTAGAACATAATTTTATATATTTTATTTCATCTACAGTTTGTATTCTTAGTTCAATGAACACATATAAGTATGACTGACAAAGTTTAGCCTGCACTATTTATGTCAGATCTCCATAGCCTACCTCACCACTGATAGGAGAAGATGGAAGAAGTTTTTTGGAGGATGCCACGACCCCCCTGGGTTGTTAATCCACGTATGGTGATGATTATATTAGATATTCCATGTATAAAACGTACCATTTTAAACCTAGAAAAATGTAGGGAAGTAATAACGCTGTATATCCAACTTCTCTCAAATAGATTAAAGAATCTCACTGTAATTATGTACCTCTTATTTATCAGGCTTTACTTATATCGCGCGTGGAAGTCATGACATATTATTTTTGTCCGAGTACCTAGTGCATGGCCCCCACAAGGGGGGGCTGACAGGGCTCTAGCCTGGGGGCCCGGGCTCAAGGAGAGGCCCGGCGTGGCGAATCGACTAGATAAGTGATTTAAACTCACATCAAAAATTCTCTCGAATAGTAAAAAAAAGTCGATTGCGGCGCTGTTTATCTTCAATATTAGTATTATTTTAAAGTATGTGGTTGTACGATACAATGTTTGATAGTGTATCGATACTCGACAACTCCATAATAATTCAAATATACAAAAAAACACTAAATATAGGTACACATTAATTTTACCGCGTACACCATTTGTAAAATGCTACTGTAAAGCGTCACACTGCCTTTATATTTAGCGATATGTAGGGGGGGGGGCTTCAAAGATCCTAGCCTGGGGGCCCGCTTCAGGATGTGGGGGCCATATTCTAGTGTGTGTTTTTTTTTGTTTTAAAGAGTCATCAACAGAATACTTAATATAATGTTCTTTTTCTTATTCTATTCGCAGAGATATTCATCGCTCACGGAGGATCATGCAAGAATGAGAGCGACGAACTTCCAGAGTGTGAGAAGAACATGCTGTACGAGCCAGTCTGCGCGTCCGATAACCAAACGTATGCAAACGTCGAAGCCTTGAGATGCAAGAATGCCATGGTTCCTGAGCACAGTAAGTCGATATTCAAACACTTATGTGTGCATAATTTTATACATAATACAGTGCATCTTATTATATAATATATTCAATTGTTGTTAAATTACCAGTGGTGAAGTTGACAATATTTTCGCCCTTGTCAAGAATTTTGGATTATCTATTGATACTTTTTTACCAATACGTCTATTATACTTTGGTATAGTCTTTTAATTTTGATAGGATACTGTGATATATTGTTTCGATGCGACAAAGTTTATTATTTGTGTCATGGCCCCCACATTCCTAAGCGGGCTCCCAGGCTACGATGTTTGGCGGGCCCCTAACCTATCGCTAAGGTTCAGGGCAGTATAATGTTCTACAGTAGTGTTTTCCAAATAGTATTCCGTGGAACTCTAGGTTCCGGGTAAAATAAAGGATATTGTGTTTATTAAGCGATTATAAATAAATTCATATAAAAATAAAGATGGTAAATAAATTCACTTGAATTGTCGGCAAACAGCATCATATTATGAAGCGCTGATCGCGATCCCCTTTTGTTATAGCCAAGTAATATACGACCCTTTGGCCATATTGGATAAATAGTCATTTTTATTAGTCAGGGAACACGCTAAAAAATAATTATATCATTAAAATTCACTTACAATTCGCATATTGGTAGTCACTTTCGCAGCAAAGTTTTGATTTTACTACCATATCATATTGACATTTTAAAATATCACTTAGTGAGGTGAAACTCATTATATGACATGGAAAAAAATGACAGCTTCTCATTATCTGTATCCGTTTGATAGTGGCGAAAGGTCGAGGTTGGCTGTTAAGATCCGACTTAAATAATGCTTAACTAAACTTTGTCAGTCATACTTATTTGTTTTCATTGAACTAAAAATACAAATTGCAGATGGTGCTGGTTAGTTTTTAATATACCCATAATGTAACCTATTATGTACCCCATGGCCTCGGGTTAGGACGTTTATAGGCCCCCCTACCCATCGCTAAGGTTAGGTTAGGTTAGGTGTTCTGACGACCTACAGTAGCGTTTTTCAAATGGTGTTCACAGTAAAATTATGGGTATTTTTAGTACTTAAATCCACTTGAGCTATGGAGTTGTCGAGTATTGACAATTAAAAAATGCATCGCACCACATATTTTAAAATATTAACACTATTGAAATAAAATAGCGCCGCAGGCGACCTTTTTAATATTAGAGCAGATTTGTGGTGTGTGTTTATCTCACTTAGCTGGTCAACCCGCCACGCCAGGCCCTTCCTAAGCCCGGACCCACAAGCTAGAGCCCTGTCAGCCCCTCCTTTGTGGGGGCAACGATTGGTGTATTAACGTACGAGTAATATGGATGGATACGTCGCAAAGTCTACAGTTAGATGATTCTATTTATACTTTCTCTCTTACCAGGGCCACTACTAATCGCATCTCGCTTCCCCGTGTTTCCTCGTGTACCCACAGATAGGGAATCCAATCCCGAGCCAAAATTCTGATCCCGGGATTTCGGGATTACAATTTGACAATCCCGGGATTGGCATTTTTTTCCATTTTTAATATAATTTTTTTATATTTAAAAATAACATTGATCAAATCGGTCAAAAATAAATCTAGTATAATTTATACTATTTAAGACATTTATTGTTAATATTGTATACGTTCAATCTTGGAAATACACAAGTTTATAGTATTGTAATACATATAAACAATAATGTGAATTTAATATGAGATTGCTGTTTCTGATAATAAAGACTTAATGAATGGGTTAGCGAGATTTAAAATAGTAAAACAAATCATCGTGTACTTATGGCCTTTCCGCTTCATAAATCTAATTAGTCAGCCAAATATGAAACTGCCGTAAAACGTATGAGATCATGGTGGAATTAATTTGTTAATAGTGCTAAGCATTGTTTTTATTTCAATCATTCTGATTTTTATTAATTTATGTGAAAAAATAAAATGAATCGGCAACTTAGACATGGGTATAAATAAATCAAACTTCATTCAAGCTCAGTTTATTTCTTATGTAGTTATTTGTTATTAAAAGTATTTTTTCTGCTATGTTTTCGTTTTTATTTTATTTTCCATAAAAATTGATAAAAAAAATCAACACCGAAAGTTTCGGGATTATGTTTATCAATCCCGGGATTCATAGGTATCGAAAATAGCTCGGGATCCCGGGATTGGAATCTCTACCTACAGACTCTTACGCATTCAAATAAGCCACAAACACTTAAAATATTATTATTAATAAAAAAAAATATTTACGCAGCAAGTTTGAGCAATTTTCGATATTTTCTTCAGCAAATTTCGATGATAAAAATTCTTTTACACCTTGTCACGCAAACGTTCTGTCAGAAATGACTAATCGGACAGAACAAGGCCTGAATAGAAACGAACCATAAGTGCGAGTGTGAAAGCATTCGGTACGCTTATATTCTTCGCAATATGCGTTAGAATGAGATAGAATTTTGTACGGCTGAATTAAATATTTTTTTCAATATTTATATCATCGGCGCTGCGCTGTCATATTTTAGACATCCCGCTTGTCAATATCAAACGCACACATTTATTTTAAATTCCATTCACTCATTTAATATGAGCCAAGGAGAAGTCGAGTGAGCCAACCGACATTTTTGAAAAAATGAGTTAGGTGCGTTATGGTATTCTACATGTCATAAACTATCATAAAAGTGAAGTGAGCTAAGTAAATATATACTAAAATAATGGGTACTGTTCGGTTAAAGCGGATACAGCGGAAAACGCATTTTGCAAATAGCCGATAAACTGGATTATCTGTTAAGTTAACCTAACCTAACCTAACCTAACCTAACCTAACCTAACCCAACCTAACCTAACCTAAACTAACCCAAACTAACAAATAATCCAGTTTATCGGCTATTTTCAAAATGCGTTTTCCGCTGTATCCGCTTTAACCGAACAGTACCAAATAATGTTTTATTGTTAAAATAAAAATATTCATTGAGCTATCGTATTATATTGTCAAATGGTGAAGTGAGCCAAGTCATTGTTCACTTCACTTCACCGTTCTTACCAACTGGTGGTTAACGTGTTGTTATCCTATAGAAGTGAACACGGCTAACACGCATGTTGCTATGGTAACAAGCTTGTTAGCTGTGTTCACTTCTATGCATTCATCCAAGTTTCTCACGTAATGGTGAACATGACTAACTTATCTAAAAGTGAGCCAAGTACTATTAGTATGTAGAGGTGAACACGACTAACATAGGCTAAAGTGAGCCAACTGACATTAATAAGTAAAGGTGAAGTAAACTCACCCCTTTTATTATCTTATTACAATCAATATTATCCATAAATATTTTTTTTCTATTTGTTTATGTAATAAACTTCCATTTAATATAATAAATTGAATACAGCTCCATAATTAATTTAAAAAATATGGGTACTGTTCGGTTATCAGGAATACAGCGGAAAACACATTTCGAAAATACCCGATATACTGGATTATTTGTTAGTTTGGGTTAATTTAGGTTAGGTTAGGTTGGGTTAGGTTAGGTTAGGTTTGTTTAGGTTAACCTAACAAATAATCCAGTTTATCAGCTATTTTCAAAATGTGTTTGCCGCTGTATTCCTGGTCCAAAATATGTAAAAAGTTCATTAAACTAAAACCTTCAATAAGAAAGTTTCACCATTTTGTCACTTAGCCTACTTCACTTCTTGAGGGCTCATTTGTGGTTTATTTTGTTCGTTCTTGGGGTGGAAGGGATGGCCTGAACTCGAGAATCCCTACTTGTGTGCGCGCCTGATATCAATAAGTATCAAGTTTTGGATTCTGGGCAGACCTATAAATATGATCCGTATGCTCTAACTGAGGAGCGGATAATGGTGAAAGAATGCAAAGAAGAATATGATTTTTCCAACAAATTCTTTCTTGTTAAATCTAACGATAGTTTCGTAATTCTGATATAATATGTAAATAATCATACAGTTTTAAAGTTTCTTAAAAATATGTAATCAATATGCGCAAAACTAGCATGGACCATTTAATTTAATTAATATTGGTTACAAAGCTTTTACTGACTGTTGGCATATAACTTCATCCTCAATTTAATAAAATAAATTGTTTTATTTCGGTCTAATGTATAAATACGTATTACTAGACTTATAATAATTATTACTAACATTCCCCACAGATGTAACTCAGCCATAAGTAAACGGCAATTAAAGTGATAATATTTTAGCAAAAGAAAATAATATAAGTTTGGGGGTAATTTTTCCTTGTCAAATTGATATATCGGTAATATAGTTTCACGCTTCGCAGATTTTTTCACATGAGAAAAAAAATAGCGCTATCTTTATGAGAAAATGCGTCACTTATTTACTCGTGAACAGCTATTAAGATGAAATACGTAGTTCAGTAATTCCTAACCTTTTTAGTTGGAAAAACACTGGGACTAAAACCAGGGACAACCCCTACTAACATTAAGTTCGACATAGATACAAAATAATTACAAGATAAAAAGAATTTTTTATATACAACGTTTTTAATTTTCTGTTGAATCATATAAACTTGACTTGACTAGCTTAAACGATCAAAAAAATTGCACTTGATAGAAATAATACTGAAATGTCATTTTGACATTCATATTGATTTCCATAGTAACGCACGTATATATTAATAATTTAGTTACTAGGACCCCAGACCTCTAGCAACCAATAATAGTGTATTGGATTACGGAATTCTTCCGAAATAACTTTTCATACAAAACAGAATTAACTGAAAATGAATTCAATTCTACTTAAAGATGGCTAAAAGTATTTAAAAAATGCATTGGCATTTTGTTCTGATATATTCTAAAAGTTTCAAATGTCTAGCTAGTCGGGAAGTTAGTTAAAATTCGATTGCAAGATTTGTACCGGATAAACAACCACCGGACAAATAAGAATACGACTTATTAAAAACGTTGTAAAATAGGTTATCATCTACACATTGCGTCTGCTTACTGTTTAGAAACACACGCCCAAACAAGGCCGTGACAGCTTGGAATGACCCATGGCATCCTCTGTCCTTCCATATAAAAAAAATGGATGCTTTCGCTGTCATCGGTAACTCTATCTAGCCAGAATAGAGCCATATATTATATCATCAGAATAATTATGTATTAAATTTAGAATAAATACAAATATGCGATAGCACCATAGGTGTCAACTATTGTATCTATAGGATTTTTTGAACTTCAGATATATTTTGTATGACTGTCAGGTTACGTCACATCAGGTCTCTCTACCGAAATGTATGTAATACGGTAGGCTTGAACAGCGAAGCCTAAAACCCTTCCGCATAATATTATTGTCTATCACTGCAGTGGGTCTAGGACAATTTGGCACCGCGAACTGGCCTCCGCCGATTGGCCTCCGGTAATTGCTTATCAGCAAGCTTATCAATCAAACTACTGAAACATTTATACTTAGCAGATAACTTACTTAATATTTTGTTTTTAATTTCATACTATTTTAAAATACGCATTTATGCATAATAATATACATGTTTAAGCTTTATTATAATATTAAGTCGATAAAACGCTGAAATATAATGTAATTTTCATTCTAACATCTAACATTATTTTTAATATTTGTTGTAAATATAAATAAGTACCCGTGTATAGACAATAAATTAATTGATTATGCGCATCTTTAAGTTTTAGCGAGGGAAGACTTATTTTCTTTTAATAAACATCATAAGGCATAATAATTATTCTCAATCTATATTAAAAATGTGTCAAGCGCGAAATGTATAAGGTACAACTACTGAGAAGATAGAAGCATATTAAACTGACTTGCTTACTTACTCCAACATATCGTAACGTACGTCTATTCCTTTGCGCATTTAATTCAACTATGCGGCGTCCAATCCTCCCGGAGACAAATTGGGTCGGCGTCGAATTGGGTCGGCGTCCAATTGGGCCGGCGTCCAATTGGGCCGGCGTCCGATTGTACCGGCGGCCAATTACCGGAGGCCAATCGGCGGAGGCCAGTTCGCGGTGTCAAATCGTCCCATTCCCCACTGCAGTTGTGTCCAAATTAATTTCTGTGGCGTTCAATCACATAAAAATTATAGCTAAGTACTTAGATTGGTTTTAAAAATAATTTTATATTATGATTTTTATGTATCAGTTAGTTCAGTCATAGACTAACAATTTTTATATAGTTATTTATCATGTCGAGATATTGATGACGCTATTTTGATTTGTAAGTTTTGTGATCTAAATTCAGCGTATTACTGTGTTTTGTGATTGTGGATAAATTATTTGACATTGCACTTAAGTTATTCGTCAGTGTTTTGAATATAATATCTATAAGTAACTATTTTTTTTATTGTCTAGTTTTATGGATGAAACTGTAAATTGCTGTGTAGCAGATCGCATTACAGAGATATGATTTTCAAATTTGATGTTTATGTTATTACATAATTTAAACTCATCTACCTATTCATCAGTAGTAATATCGTAAGTGTCTTCTTATTACTGATACGTGTGCTCTTTGTCTCTGATCTCCAAACCTTTCTCATGCCTACCTCTTTCCAAAAGTCACCCTTTGCCACTGATATATATTATATATAGTTATCGGCAGTGGCGAAGGGTGACTTTTGGAAAGAGGTAGGCTGTGGAGATCTGATAAAAAGAGCACACTTGTCAGGTATACTTACGAGAATAGTACGATATTTACTACTAATGAATAGGTACACACTAGTAAATGACAACGACACACTAATTCAATGAAACTTCAAAAACTCATTGACGACATAAAAATGAGCGATGTGTTTAAATTACGTATTTTTCAAAACATGTATACCGATCAAAAATCATTAGATAAAATTTATTTTTATTTATAAAAACAATCTATACTTACTTATTTATTAACATTCGATTAAACGCCGTTGAAATTATTTTTTTAATTATCTAATTATTAATGATTTTGGACAAAGGGCGCGCAGTCGTGACAACATTATTATGCGCGAATGTTTTAGGCTCTGCGATATGAGCTTACCTTATTTCGTACAAATCAGCAGACTTGCTGCGGTTACGAGACGTAAAGCCCATACAAAAAAAATCAGAATTATTTCACACATAATCGGAGATTTATTTACGTCGAGACGTCGCGTCATTTATTATTTATTTGCGGCACGCTGTGGTATATTTTTAATACCTTTACAGTTGTTTTGTAAACTGTGTAATACTGTAATACATTCCTACATATACGACATCTCTCGTTGGCAAAATAAATTATTTTTATATAACATAAAATAATGAAGTGATTAAGTATATAAATATGTCAATATGCAATTAAAAAGTATTTTTCTTAAGAAGGTAGGCTTTAAATAATCGCCTAGTATGGAGTCTTCGTCACTGGTTATCGGATAATATCTATGTCTATATATAACCAAATTCAACTATCAAAATTCTTCATAATAATATTGTTAAATTAATAGGTGACATCGTAAAAATCTTTTTAACTATTCTGTTTAATCAATTATTAAAAAAGGCATTGAGTTATATATTTTTATCGCAAGCTTTTGCAAATCCCCGCGAAATCTGAAGGTTGAGAATCACTGATGTAGTTAATATGATTAATGACTGTGATGTGATATCTGTAATATATGTCTAAGATTTTTTTCACTAAATACGCTGCAAAATAAGGTGGACACTTCTGTGTATTATTATAATTATTATATTATGTGTCTAATCAATTATTAATGATGACTTTGTGATTGCTTTTTTACATTCCACTAAGTATAATATGTTTTAAGATCAACATTTTTAACCAAATCTTATATTAGATCTAGGGATTGCAATACCGGTATTCCAGTATTTACAATACCGAAATACCGGTTTTGAAAATCTAAAATACCGGAATTTTTAGTATTAAGCAAGCACATTTTTTTACGGTTTTCAAAATGAATTATAAGTTATGTGCTTCTAAAATGCAATATATTGACTTAATCCAACATAGGTGAAATAATAATAAAACAAGATTTATCAGATATATTTCTGTAACTGTCGCGATGAATTAACATAACATTATTTCGAAATAGAAAAATCCGTGACAAATGTTCAATAATCATTATATAATTATTGATGACTGCACAAGCGTTGAAATTAACAAGCTTTTCCTGCAGCCGGCCTTATTTACACTTGATGAATTAGTCTTTTTGAGGGTTTTTGCTAAAATTATCAATATATTGAAATTATTTGTAAAAATCACCAATTCTACAATATTATGATCAATGCATATTTTTAAATGTCAACATAATAAATGTAGGTAAGTAGATGACATTATTAATGGACAACGCACTCAATACAGTAGCTAGCAAGTAAATTCACGCACAGTGACATTTGCACATGTATAGGTAGACCTCATGCAATTTCCATTATTCGATATCACGCATCGGGAATTTATAGCAATACCACCTTTATTGTAATGGCGTTAGAACGGTGTTTCTAGTGTCAATGTTCATTTGAGCGAACCCGTTCGAGCCGAACCGTTCGGCAGACCTGACAAAAAGCATCGGGAATTTATAGCAATATCACCTTTATTGTCATGGCGTTAGAACAGATTATGCCATTCGGCAGACCCGACAAAAAAGTGAGTGTCATTTTTATTCCCAGATGCTTCGTCCTTATTAATGTCATTGGTTTTTGCTATAAATAATGTTTTAAAGAAATTGAATACCTATACTTACTGATAAGTACCTATTTCTGTGTTTCTTAATGTTTTACTGTTATGTCTTTCTGTTGTTCTTAATGTTTTAACGAATACCGGTATTCAATGAGGAATACCGAAAAACCGGAATTGACATTTTCATTCGGTATTGCAATTCCTAATTAGATCGTCCGTATATGAACTCATGTCATAAGGCGGTAGGGTTTGATAATATAGTGTGACGATTCGTGACGTATTTGTGTGAAGAGGATAGGGGAAAAATATGAAACGTGACGTTAAAACAGGGCTCTAAATAGAAAATTTTACGAACCGGAGCGCTCGATAATTTTCCGAATTATTAACATAGGTATGTAGTTCTTTAATTTTATGTATATTTTATAGAAATAAGTGTATCTATCTAGTGTATATCTGGCTCAGACGGTCAAATTATTTTTGTCCACGAGACGGAACAATAATTTTGCCGGATTCATGACTTGGAACGGTGCTCCGGTTCATTTCTAACCCTGCGTCAAAACGAGTAAAATATAAACATTGAGATATTCCTTGTGAGCCATTATCAACAAATTAGGGCAGTTTGAAAATGTATTCGACAGGGGTAGGTTTTGTGAGAGACTGTGCTGATGGAGGTCAAAAAAAAGAAAAGGCGTCAATATGGTATTGTATATTATTATTATATTATTAGACCAAACAAACAGAATTATTTCATAGGGACCTATAATGTTTTGTCTGGTTTACGTACGGTTTACAGTTGTAGTTTGTAGTTTGCTTACATACATACATGAAAAAGTAAAAAAAAATACTAAAATCTAACATCATATAAAAATGGCTAGCATTTTTCTATGTGGCCATAAGTATTTTTATTGATTGGTGAGTAGATACTGACAAACTTCCTTCTATTGTCCAGATTAATAGTAAAGCAATCACGGGTGTGAAGGGTAGAAAATGTTGTTGATAAGGACCACCTCCTTATTATAAACATCTAGCCACCGTAAATCGTTCAATCTGCAATTCGGTTCAATATTCCCTGTATGATTATTACAAAACTGCTGAACAGTTAATTAGATTTAACGCCAGAATTCTCGTCAACATATTAGTGCCAGCCATCTGCTTAATGTCATAAAAAGTTGGTAATAGCACATAGGTATCTATCGATAAAAAAATGTTTGCACTGCCTATCAGTATTCCTATACAAACTCTAATAAAAATACATTAAGTACGTGCATGACCAGTGCTTTTAAGATAACAGGAATCGTCACTTTAAATTAATCACTTTAATTAACAAAATTCAGCGCTCGAAATGGAAAAGTTTACGAACCGGAGCGCTCGAAAATTTTCTGATGATATTAACAAGGTTATCAAATTTTATATGTACTGTCATTTCCCTCCATTTTGGTAAGGTGATTAGGAAGCTGTCACTTTTATTTTTAGTATGTTTTTTCGTCTGGATTCGGGATGTGGAGGTGAAGAAATAACACACCGGAATTGTTTTGGAAACGGCAAGGTATATTTAAGTTAATATTATATAATAGTTACATTTTTAATAATTTATTTTACGGAGGACGAAATGTACGTGTTTGCGATTTAGCTGCTTGCAGCGTTCTGCCCGCCATCTTGTGCTTTGCTTTCAACGAAAGTGTTGTCGAAAAACGGCGACGTTGCAATATTTCAACGGTCATAATCTACGGCATTGCCGGCTCGGCTCTATTATTATTATTTATTTTCGTAATCAGCGCTTTACTATTTGTTGGATTTGATACCGATTCGGGCCTCTCCAGATACACAAAGACATCCCCAAATGGGGACCATACGAGGGTGTCACAGTACCTATATTATAAACATAAGTGTGCTTATGATTTTCTGTTATATCTATGGCATATCTAGCTCAGACGGTCAAATTATTTTGTCCGTGAGACGGAGCGATAACTTTACATATTTCACGAACCGAAACAGCGCTCCGGTGCGTTCCGGTCCATTTCGAGCCCTGATAAAATTACAAATAAAAATGCCATTTAGTACTTATCGTGCATTGTGACATGTACATAATATTATTTATTATCAACTAAATACACCCCTGCAAGTAACTAAATATCATGTAACGAACCGTGACTATTTCAGGTTATTTTCTTTCATACCTTTTTGCATTACTTCTTGAAACGAAGTATTCCTTTCTGTAACTGACATCTCAAAATTACATGATTGATATGCATTATATATTATTACAGCTGGTATGCAATAACACATCTCTAAAATAAAATGCATTAAAATCCTCTAAAAAATATCATAAAACGAACCTGATATCTTGAACTTTTTTTATATTGCAAAACTGTAGTCACGAGTGCGTTAATATTTTTGATTCAAATTAAATTTGCATTGTTGTAATTTGAGAAATGAAGTCATGTTGTAATTGATTAAGTGCATTTTTATATCTGCATACTTCATAATAACTAATACAAAAATATTATATCAGTATAATAAAAGCAAAATATTGATCTATTCTATAATTAATTTACTTTACTGTTATTTCAAGGTGGAAGGTTATAATAGTTGTTTTTCTCCGTATCTTCGGATGCCACCCGCTGTCATACAACATTTTGCTATATTAGTTCAATAATATGTATGATATTTAATGCTAATAGTAGACGGGGATGTGCCCAACCAGGGGCGGGGTAAAAATTAGTGAGAACAGTTATATAAAAAGAAATAATACTTGTGTATATCCTTGTGTAGTTTTACGAAATGATTGCTTTACCGCATTTTTCTTTTTCCCCAGTCGTACTATTCATTTCAAACTTTCTACATTTTTTTTATTTTATTTTGTAGAATTTATATAATTTGGACGAATCCGCGTCATCATTACATAAAACCTTACTATGTCACTGTCCCTCGATTAGTCTATGGGCATAGAAAGATATCGACCGTGTTTAGGAAAAAGGGCGTAACCCACACAGAACCAATTTTACAGGAGAGGCAAAAAACATTTTTTGAATGATTTTGGTTGATTGATAAAAAATAGGCATAGACATTGGGTGCATGATGATTTGGTGTAATATCTTTTTGGTCTACTAATAATTAAAGAAGTTATTACGGAAAATCATTAAAATTGAGGGTAAATGCTTTTTTCTTTAAATTAAAACTTATTAATTAATGCTCAATTAAAACCTGAATTTAGATAATAAATCAGCATTTACGGCTTACTTCCTTTTTATAGAACGTGTATTTAGTTGTATACATTGTTAATATCTAATAAAAGCACTTTTCGAAAAATCGAGGGTTACGCCCTTTTTCCTAAACACAGTCGAATATTTAATATACTTATTAGCTAGCTATAGATCATTCTGAAAATGGGTCTGTCGTCTGAAACATATAAATACCCCTTAATACCAACCGCTCCGCACTGCAACCAGTCTTAATCTGGTGTATCACGAGGTTCTACATTTCTATCTGAAGCATCACCAGTTGTCTATGCATGGGAATGTCTCAGGAGCAGTAACACAAGACTGAAGTCACCACTAACTCAAGTGTGCTTTGACTGAGTTTACATGACTATAAATTAAGAGTTCCCACAATAGACAAACAACAGACAAAAATAAAATAATAACATATTAATCAAAATCTAATGTAATATTGCCGAAAAAACTAAGTAAAGAGATCGCCAAGTTCACAGTATAACGATTTGTATTATTTTTAATTGATTAAAATTACCGAACAGCTGGTTAGCCGATTTGAACAGTTCCCTTTCAGTACACATTTCAGGGAATTTTCAGAGGATGTGGTTTGTATCTTATAACTACGTCTCCACCACGTTTAACAAGTCCAACCTCATAGAGTTTGCCAACGAAGCCACCATAACCAAGCCAAGCCAGACAACTCTAAAATAGCTATAATAGTCATGGCCCCCAGGTCACATGATTGGCGGGCCCCCCAACCCATCGCTCAGTGTGATGTTTTACTCCAGGGTTCCATGTAAAATAAAGGGTATTCCGTGTATTTTAGCGATTTTTGGTATTATTAAATAAATCCACTTGAATTGTCGGTACTCGGTATTATATTATTATGAAGCACTAATCGCGACCCCCTTTTGTGATAGTCAAATAACATGCGATCCTTCGCCATATTGAATAAATTTACAGTCAACTTTATTAGTCAGGAAACACACTAAAAGTAATTATAAAATAAAATACTACTTGTGAAATAGCCCCGCAGGCTACTTTTTTACTATTAGAGCAAATTTTTGGTGTGTGTTTAACTCACTTAACTGGTGGATCTGCCACGCCGAGCCCCCAGGCTAGAGACCTGTCAGAGCACCCCGACAAAACCGCCCGGACAAATCCACCTAAACAAAATCGCCCGCAAAAAATACAAAAGTGTATAAAACAAGTGCTTTTATGGTTTTTCGAATTGCGTATCGATAGAAATTTACATGCATACGATTAGGGATTACAATCCCGGGATCCCGAGCTATTTTCGATACCTATGAATCCCGGGATTGATAAACATAATCCCGAAACTTTTGGGTTTGATTTTTTTATCTATTTTTATGGAAAATAAAATATAAACGAAAATATAACAGAAAAAATACTTTTAATAACAAATAACTACATTAGAAATAAACTGAGTTTGAATGAAGTTTGATTTATACCCATGTGTAAGTTGCATATTCATTTTATTTTTTCACATAAATTAATAAAAATGAGGAAGATTGGAAAAAAACAATGCTTCGCACTATTAACAAAGTAATTCCACCATGATCTCATACGTTTTACGGCAGTTTCACATTTGGCTGACTAATTAGATTTATGAAGCGGAAAGGCCATAAGTACACCATGATATTTGCTTTACTATTTTCAATCTCGCCAACCCACTCATTAAGTCTTTACTATCAGAAACAGCAATCTCATATTAAATTCACATTCTTATTTATATTACAATATTATTTACTCCATTAAACTTGTGTATTTCCAAGATTGAAAGTATACAATATTAACAATAAATGTCTTAAACTTAAATAGTATAAAATATACTAGATTTATTTTTGACCGATTTTATCAATGTTATTTGTAAATATATTTGTTTTATATTAACAATGGGAAAAAATGGACCAGTCCCGGGATCCCGGTCCAAGAAGGTTAGCACACAGTATTGAAATTTAATTTTAAACAATTTGTATTTTTTTTACATCTTTATTCGTATGTTTTTTTATTTGTGTAAGTATCTAAAATATAATATTAAGTATATGAAAATTGTCTCATTTCTAAATCGTTTTGGCGGCGATGTCTGGGCGGCAATGTCCGGGCAGTTTTGGTTCGCCCCCCCCCCCCCCCCCCCCCCCTGTCAGCTCACCCCCGTGTGGCGGCCATGATCATCGTAAAAAATCGAAAATTATAGAATGAAGGAAAGTATTATCTGAAATCCAATATAATGGAGTTATACCAAACAAGCGCAGGTTCAATTGATAAATATAATGTTTTTTATAACAAATATCTACTCATACGATGGTATAACAGACGTAACCTTGGCGATTCTGTCTTGGTAACTGATTATCAATTCTGATGACAAATGTTCATAAAAACTTTTGGCATAAATACTAATCGGAAAAAAATTGGCATACAGTGAGTTGAATAAAATGCACCGTTAATAAATATTATTGCTCGGAGAATACGGCGATATTTTTTTAACTTTGACTTTCTTGACAAGAACAAGTATTTTTTTATTCGCCTGTCAAAGCAGTGTCCATCCTTTGTCCAAGTGGCTTTGAAATCAATAGCGGTTCTCAAACTGGGCTCCACGGAATACAGGTGTTCCGTACGACATCGAAATAATATTATTAAAACATACATAATTCTGAAAACACTTCTGAGATAATATTCGACTGTGTTTAGGAAAAAGGGAGTAACCCTCGCAGAACAAATTTTACAGGAGAGGCAAAAAACGTTTTTTGAATGATTTTAGTTCAATATAAAAATAAAAAAAAATGGCACAGACATTGGGTGCATGATTATTGATGATTTGGTGTAATTTTTTTTTGACCTAACAACAATTAAAGAAGTTATTACAGAAAAATCATTAAAATTGACGGTAAATGCTTTTTTCTTTAAACTAAAACTTAATTAAAGCTCAATTGAAACCTGAATTTAGATAATAATTTGGCATTTGCGGCTTACTTCCTTTTTACAGAACGTGTATTTAGTTGTATACAATGTTAATATCTAATAAAAGCACTTTTCGAAAAATCGAGGGTTACGCACTTTTTCCTAAACAGAGAAGAATTATATTATAACCAATAATCTTTTTGAAAAAAGTAAGACACACCAGCAGGATCGAGCCTGCATCTCTCGGGTTTCGCGCCCACGCACATATACCACGATGCTAAAGCCGCCATACTTAATTGCGACAAAATTTAGCTAATGGCCCTTAATACTCTTCTGAAGCGCTTTCCAAATTGAGCTATTATTGGCGATCGGCTTTTGTATTTTTAACTCAAAGTAGGTATTACTTTAATTTACTAACCGACGTCACGGATAACTTCAAGATTTTTTGTTGCAACTTACTTGAACATGCTAATAATTTTTCATTAACTATTTATTCACTTATGAATTATGTATGTTCAATAATTAGAATGTTACATTCTTAAATATTGTGAATTATTCGTTGAATATAAAAATAGTTAATTAATAATATTACTAGTAGGATGTGTGTATGTATCAAGTAGTGACGAAAACCAATAATTACTCACCTACATTATTTATCATTATGTCTAAGCACTACACAATTTTAATAGTTTTGCAGTGGCGAAGGTTGGAGGTAATATGTTAAGATCCGACATAAATAGTGCACACTAAACTTTGTCAGTTATACGTATTTGTTTTCACTGAACCAAGACTACAGATTGCAAATAGTGTCGGTTAGTTTATTCGTCCATCTATCTCTTCTTCTTCCATCTAGCGCTACATCCCGGGGTGGGATTTGGCCTCTTCGACAACCGCTCACAACTCACTCCTGTCTCTCGCCACACTTCTCCAGTTACCGGGTCTTCCTATACGAAGCCAGTCCTCTTCTACGGCGTCAGCTCATCTCCTTCTTGGTCGGCCTCCGGGTCTCTTCCGTTGGGGTAGCCACTTCGTCATGATTCTTGGCGCTCTAACTTCAGGCATTCTCTCCACATGTCCCGCCCATCGTAGTCTTTGGGAATTACAGTATCTTATGATTGTTTGCTGTTCAATCGGCTCTTCCAACTCGTGGTTCATTTTTATTATGTAGTCATTGATATACTACTGGATGAATCATATGCTTCTTAAAATGACGCCCGATTTTCAGCGAGTCGGCCTTTGTTAAAACTTACTGAGTAAGCCCGGTCTAGCTTGCATCTTACTCTAACTAATAGTCAGCGCATGACGACTTGCTCTGTCTGTTTTGCGTTGCAGCCACCCTTAGGTTCACTATTCCAAGAACGCAAATTTAGTTTTACAGCCAGGGCAATACGGGTGAAATTCGGGAATCCATGTTAACGGTCTTAACGCATATTATAAGACGATATTCGTTATATCTTTTGTGGTACATTTTTAAAATGACACTTGTATGGGAACTGCTCATCTAGTAGTATATCAATGTCTGTAGTTCCTATTTTCCAACGTGGGTCCAAAGATTTTTTTGAGTATTTTGCGCTCTTTTTCGTCCATCTATAAAATATCTAAAATTATGCCATTACATCATAGATAATGTAAGATATATAAGAATATTTTTATCAATTATCGTCCGGTTTAGGCAGAGGTAATATGAGTTTTAATAAGCTAACCAACGCCATCCGCAATTTCTTTCTTCCACTATGATGGTTTAGTTAGGGAGAATTTAATTAAATTTTAAAAACTAACCGGCACCATCAGCAATTTGTATAATTAATTCACTGGAAACAAATAAGTATGATTGACAAAGTTTAGTGTGCACTATTTATGTCGGATATTAACAGCCTACCTTTTCGCCACCGTAGTATTTATACGTATAAGTATAAAGGTAACGCATTTCCGTGAGGTTCAATATTTTTAGCAAGAAACAAGACATCGTGATAGACACGCCGGCCAGGTACGGTGTAAACATCATTTAACAATCGCAATAATAGAGAATATTCATATTAGCCTAAGGGCCCTATGGAATCGCAGCTGTACGCATCTGACGGTCCAAGCGTAAACTATTATTTTTGATTGTGCATCGTCCCCCACCGTCCAACAGGCACTCTTCTCTGATATTTCCTTTGCAATCTTTTCGCAGTCTAATAATTATTGTTTGTGTATCGTCCCTTATCATGGCCCCTGATCACTTCCTGACGCGGGCCCCCAACCTATAGCTAAGGTTAAGGGAAGTGTAATGTTCTATAGTAGTGTTTCTCAAATAATATTCCGCGGAATTCCGTGTATTTTGTAATGTGAAAATGAAAATAATGGATATTCCAAAGAGATTAGACTCCGTGTATTTTTAGCGATTTTTGGTATTTTAAATAAATCAGCTTGAATAATTGTTGGCACTCAGCATCATATTATGAAACACTGATCGCGACCCTTTTTTGTGATAGCCAAATTACATATTGTGACCCTTCGCCATGTTGGTTAAATAATCATTTATATTAGTAAGGAAACACACTAAAATTAATTATAAAATAAAATCTTACCCGTCTTATAGCGCCGCAGGCGACTTTTTTACTATTAGAGCTTATAAATTTACGAAGTGTTTATCTCACTTAACTGGTTGACCTTCTAAGCCGGGCCCTCATAAGCCCGGGCCCCCAGGCTAGAGCCCTGTCAGCACCCCCTTTGAGGGGGCCATGTCCCTTATACTGTCCAACCACCATAGCTAGTGTCCCTATGTGTCCCAGACACATGATGTATGTTGTAATGTTTTTTTTAATACATACCGTGACTTTAAAAACGTTTGAGAAACTCTAAAAATATACGCTTAAATTTGCTGATATCAATCAAAATTATTTAAAAACACGACGTTGCATAATGTTTTAATAATAATATTATGCAAGTCAGCAGATCCGCATTTATGCGCCATTAATATAGTAATTATTACATAAGCTAAATTTGCATATGTTCACGACCGCGGTTAATAGCCCCGATTTAATTGCACTGTCTGTTTTTATTTTGTTTAATTTTCTGCCCAATTATATATTTATTTAGTCAATTATTTACTATTGAGAAATAATTTATTTTCAACGGATTTTAAAACGAATACAAAAGACTCTAACATTCATAGCACCTATGCAGGGTCTTACCTCGGATAGTACAGATTATTTACGCATACAAACGATAAAAATAGATCGTGGTTAAGGTTGAAGGATCGAAATGACGTAGGATCATAAAATCTATGTCAGTAAATCAATTTTGATCCTGCAATAATAATTCAGATTTTACCTACAACTAATGTTAGTATGAAGCAATGACTTTAATATGTCATTGGTTTGAAGATTGCAATAAGGCAGTGATTTCCAACCGGGTTCTACCAAATAAATGTTTACTCATTGTAATGAGGCTGTCATCGGATTTCTGTAACCCAGATCTCAATTATTATAATATTATTTATTAAATATTCTTTTTTTCACGTACAATCAATCAGTACCTATATATAATATGATTTCGTAATGTTATGAGATAGCGGATCTGCAATGTCATAATATTACGAATTAATAGTATTTCATAATAATTTCAACTTATTCTTTCATAAAAATAGCGGGTCAGAATCGATTGGACATCTCATTCGATTACAAGTTTCCAATAAAGACACATCGCACCTAATTACCGTTACCTATATACCCTATGTACCCTTGTAGTTATTGGGAACAGTAAATAAATTCTCGCCTCTTCCATCATCATGAACAATAACTACCGACTTTCATCTGCAATATCTATCCTCCGCCGAACCAGAACACCACACAAGAAAATGGGTTTACTGGAGTGCTAATAGTGCTAATAACAAACTATTTCTTCTTTAGATTGGTGGCTACACTGAACTGTTTTCCCTCGCAATTTTACGTCAAACCTAACCTCGCAAGCGGGTGGTAGCTTCGGATATTTTCGTACGTTCTCGGCAATCTTCGCTTGAATCTTCGTGACTCGTGGCAGACGGAAATAGGATTGCTTCCAATTTGCTCACGATCGTTCACGATCCCGGAAAACTATAGATAATGGATTTTGGCAATCGTGGCAGACGACCCAGACGCAATTTGCCAATGTAATTTGAGCATAATACTATCGTCATTGATGTTCGCCCGCCCTAAATCTAGCTCTGACAAAAATAATATTTTTTTTCATAAAATTGACATGATCAATTATTATTGAAACCGCATACGGTCGACATGTGAAACAATGTCCGAAAAAGGAATTGCAAAAAGCCAACAATGTCCACTCCAAGGTCATTTGTTTAATACAAAGGCTTACCTATTATACTATTGCCTAGATTTTAAAAGCCCTGGAGACATTCTTTTAATGAGGCCAATTCAATCATTAATTGAATTTTAAATATCAAAACAATACAATATACATCGTGCATTTGATAAGAGTTTGCGATTAGTGAAACACCACCTTAATACGGCGAGTTATGTTACAAATATGCTGTAGGAGTGTTCCCTGAGAAGTGAGAAGTCATTATACTTGTCTGAATTCCGTTAAAGGATGATCTGATTTCTTTAATCGAATATATTCACGAAGGTATCCATCTTTAATTTGAATGTCTTTTGACTTTGATTAACACTGTATCGACCCGTGTCCGGAAACTTGTACGTATGCAGTTCGCCTTATCACACTTCACCTAGAAATATTGTATCGGAAATAAATGGCCGTATATTAAAGACCGTCCAACCTCTTTGGGTCGTATAGGACCTACTGACATAAAATTCATGTCTAAATAAAACACGGTTCTTGTCTGTTTACACTTTACAGGAAGCCAAACAAATTTTGAGAATAGCCGATATACTGGATTATTTGTTAGGTTAGGTTAGGTTTCCATTCTTGAATTCATGAATTTTGCCAAAATCGGCTGTGAAAATTGAATAAATGAGGCGTCTAATTACAAAAAGCGATAAGTCCACAAATTAATTTTCCGTTGTATTCTATGTGGAATTTAGAACCAAATGGCAATTTGTTTCAGCCGATAAACTCTTTAACGTAATAAATATAGGCAAAATAAAAGTGGACGTAGCGCTACTTGTACCTCACTTTTTAATTTTTCCATATAAGGCACGTATTTCCGTGGCACTGTCATGAGTTTACCAGACTGATGATACAGCATGGGAGACGCCATTTACAACATTGAGCGTTCCCTCATTAATTGACTTACATACGCGCGAAATCAACCAAGCTTTAAACAATATGAAACACGGACACGCGCTTTCCGTAATAAATCGAGACTTAAAATATTTTTTTTCGTAGTGTTTTGTCGCGTTTTGGTATTTATAGATCAATATGTATTGTGTAAAATTATACAAAGAATGCGTGCGTATTTTTTTCTCGATTTTGACCAAATGTGGACTTATCGCTATTTGGAATTATTAGACGCCTCAAATGTTCATATTGAATCTAATAAAATTGGAGACCGTATAGTATACGGTCATCTCTTTACGATAAGAAAGCTCAAGGTGTACTGTGTAACGGTGAAATGTTTTAAGTACAATTTACATGTAACCGTATCAACCAGCTGTCAAAATTGTTTTCGATTTTCAATTATTTAATAAGGAAGGCATATGTGTCACTGACATAATAATATTATGTATTACATAGAATGAACATCACTGTTTCCCCTGTGAATACAATTCTAAAATCATTTCACTGGACCCATTAGTCATTACGTCCCTAGGCAAAGTACCGCCCTTAACCTTAAGAGAACTTAGAATGCAGAACAGTTTCATTTTTAATTAAAAATTGTATGCAAATTTGTTGGAAAAATCTTTTAAAAATTATATACACATCTACTGACGATTATACAATTTCCACGAAGCATACTCTCAAATAGTGGTGATTTTAGGTACGTAGAGATCTGAGACGCTGACAAGTTTGTAGACCCCTTAGTGAAAAAAATATAGTGTAATAAATCACCATAGCATATTATGATTTAACAATAGGTATAGTAAAAGTATATTGCCATAATTTCGTTTGCATCTGTTATTTTTTAAACTAAAATATCGGTACTTTCCAACGAAGCGATAGCATTGACCGCTTCGTGAAAAACTGTCACTGCTTTTAAAGGTTGTAATATTTGTATTCGTTCCTTCATTTGCCGCTCTTTATTACGTACTACGGGACGTCGCTGCGGATATTGACTTCACAAATTGATAGTAATTTAATTAATAACACGACCACGATGGCCGACCGGCTAAAGTGTCGGCCTATAATGTCGTGGGTCCCAGGTTCGAATGCTGGATCTGGCAAATACACATAATGTTTTTCAATTTGTGCTTGGAGTCAGAGTATGGACCTAATAGGTTGAGCAAGTGGCTAACATCCATTTTTCGAAAAAGAAAAATCTGTTAATTCAGCCTCCACTCTGTGGAGGCCCATATGATAGGATCGAACATGGTGAAGTAAGTAAGTATTATAATGTCTGATCAATTAGATTAGAATTAAATTAGAATGCAGAGAAATGTGGAAGGAAACAGATGCCATACTATTTATTACACCAACCCATCAAATATTCAGGTACAATAATTATTCTTCCTTGATGTAAGTAAAGCATATCTTGTTATTTTCTTCCAGATGCCAGAGTTCTGAGGAAAGGAGAATGCAGTCACCTCAGTTGCCCTTGCCATGCTGACCACACGAAAGTCTGCGCGTCCAATGGAATCACTTACAAGAGCTTGGGAGAAGTTCGATGTCTCAAACGACATAATCCAGGTGAGTTAAAAACAACTTTTAAAATTAAACCTTCGTACCACTCGATAGTTCAATATTAACCAATTAGAACAGCGTATATCTCCAAATAATATAATTAATACAGGTAGCTTAAATTCATACAATTAGCGATAGGTCGTGATAGTCAGAAAACAAACACACGTTTTCAAGTAATTCATTGACGAAATCCCTTTATCATTAATTCATCAGTCATTGAAACTCGTGACTTAGGAATATATTTTTATTGTGGACAAACTTATAAATCGGACATTAATCTTATTTTTCCAAAGCTAATTAGATGGTCGGTTTTCTTAAGCGTCCTCGTGTGATTCATGTGAATTTAACATCGTATTTCTTCTGAAGCTATTGTGTATTATTAATTTAGTTTTTTATTCAAAATTTATTAGCAATTATTATCAGAGATAACCGATTACTGATTTCTCTGTACTAAAACCGTTTAGTTACTTTAAAACATTGACTTACTACATAGTAAGTAAAATGGTTTTTAATTAACAATTCAACCATTGTCCGACCACTTGATAAGAAAAATTGTGAACCGTCTATACTACTCTATGCTCTATGCCAACGATTCATCATCTTTCCCAGTGACGTCCCGTGGAGGTAGGCAGATAGAGCGTCGCTTGGGGGCGGCAGTTACTTGAAGGGCGGCAAATCGAGGAGAATCATTAGGTATATATAGAAATAGGTACCCAAAATTAGTAAATAACGAAAATATCTTTCCATTACAAAAAATCAAGTCACTGGTTGGAAATAAAATGTATTAATTATCATAGAAGGTTTGACAGGACTGTATTTTTTTTTCGGGTTCGCGATGTCTAGTTTACTTCCGTTCTCCTTGGATAATGACACGTGCAGATTTGCTAATTATATTTGAATTATAGGAAAGTATATACTTACCTAATTAATTTATCCAAATATTTTTGCCGGTCACTCGCGAGTTTTGAAAGTTGTCAGGTGTATTTTTAAATGTATCTGAAACTGTGGACTCGCAATACTGTCTATTGAAGCAGTGAAGGAATTTAAATTAGATTTAGTGGTACATATTATATTTTGTTAGTAATGAATCCATATAACACATTTCTTAGATATTAGAGTATGAAAGGATGATAAAAAATACTGTATAAAAAATGGGGCGGCATTTTGTCCAAGGACGTCACTGATCTTTCGTATAGTAAATCCATCGACATGTTCAATGCATCCATTCAGCCAGTCTAGCAGTACAGTTCAAGAACATTTCGGGTTGTATATGACTAAATTTGAAAATGCTAGTTCAATAATATTTACAGGTTCATACAGTGGTACGCAAGAGGTACTTCGCGGGCTGCTTGTGGTGGTTTGGTTATATGTGTGCTCCCATGATTGAAACGCTTTAAATACACGGATTCCAAACCCTGTTGCGCCCGTGTACTCATTTGTGGACGCATCTGATGGACATCACCGAAAAGCTCAATGGTTTAAATTTTAATACGTAGAGTATTTTTTTAGAAATGTTGTGTGCACACCGCTGGATATCACACAACTCCATAATATGTAAATATAGTTTTAAGTAAAAACAATTTGATAAAACCAATTACTATTACTTAAAAAATGAACAAATTATTCTGATAGTGTGTGGAGGCACCGCCATCTTTAGATTAATAAAGCCTGAGCATAACTTTTTGCACAAGTAACGAGTGGTCCACTGCCATACTATTTATTGATAACTTACTTGCAAGCAGAGTTTGGTATTCTATAATGACTGAAGAGTATAAATAAGTTATTAGTTATTGTCGTTTAGAATCGTCTGTCACATTAACAAACGTCCTAGTGTATTATGATATTATTATACACAGAAGAAGTTTACTTACTTTCATCGTCGCTTCCAATTATTAATAACACATAACCACTAAATCAGATGAACTCCAAGGTCTCCAAGATACGTTAAAATAATCTGAAAGAAATCTGAAACTAAGAATACTCTGACAAGTGAACACGACAGACGCGTCAGAATGAGCATTCTATAGAACAATGACAAGCAATGACAGGTCATCCATAGACAACAGGAGGGGCGAAAAGTAGGACCTGTCGTGTAATGTATCGGCTTCCTTCTTCAGTGGGCAATGATGGAGATGATTCGTGTAGGTAGGTGGTTTAGGGCCTTCCTGCACACGTGATGTACCATTTGATCAATGTTATTATTTTATCATTGGTCCCCCACTTACCCTCCAGTGTAAAGTAAATCATGCACTGGAGCTATATAGAAAGTGGCTTGCTTCATGTCGTGGGAGTAGGGCCATCAAATTGAAAGAAACAGTATCGATTCCTCGTATCGAAGTATTGGTACTTTTATGACGGCCCTACGTGGGAGTCGATTAATTTATTTTAAAATATTATATTTAAAATCTCTATGTGTTGCAGTTTAAGAGATATACATATTATACAACTGCTCCCTTCTAGACGATATTTTCTACTGTGCTGCACATTCAATAATATTTATTAAACGTTCAAGAAATATCGCGCGGTTTTAAAATGGCGTGCACTAGAGGTGAGTTGGAAATACTGTCACCAGTTTGTGCACTCAAGTTTCGGATGAAACTACCCATACTTAGTATTTGTGGCCCAATAAACTTATTCCAAAAAACTTGTGATGATATCATCGCGAGTCGCAGTTCTGTGCACTCGCCAGTTGGTAGACTTTCAACACTAGCACGACATTACATGCGCACGAACGAAATAGCACTTGAATATAGGTATCTTTTAATTTATTAGTCTATTGCGTTCGAATGTATGAATAATAGGTCATAAATTTTGTGTCGCAGCACAGTGATGAGATGACGCACAGGCTTAGGCTTGTTATATACCGCTCAAAAGATGTTTTTTTTTTTTTTTTTAAATCATTGTTTCATTCATTTTTGTTAACAATAATATTGTAACAGAAAAACAACTCTTGAATTAAAAATTTTATAATAAATGGGACTTTTCGACAAGAGGAGCTCAGCATATTTTTAGCGATTATATTGAAGCCGATACACAGTCTGAGTTCCCTGAGCCAATACGCATTTATATTATAGAGTTGGTTTTAGTTTCAGTTGAGTATGAATACTAGTAAGTATTTTTGAACAAGTTTATGTACTAAGTATTTTTTTATACTGGTAGTAAGTATACTTAGTCTTCAAAATCGACCAGTTTTCCCATCTCTAGCGTGCACCACTGTGCTGTCGGGCTCATCCAATCTCTGTGTAATACAAAAATAAACTTGTAATATAAACAGTATAAGAAATTATCGTTATTTAATAAACAAATACCACATAATAGCGGTTAATAATCTCATTCATTCAAATTTTGCGGTTACGTCCTCTTCACATTTCCGCGTAAAATATTGACGTTTGGGCCTACGTCAAAACTAAAGAATCCGAATATTTCTACAAAAACACATTTTTATAAATTATATTGTTAGTTCACAGTAAATGAATGAAATATTTCAATACTTAGTCATGAAATTTGTAGGTTTGTGCATAATATGTGGCAATAAACCGTAATCTGTATGTGTTGTTATAAATACAATGAAACCCTGTTTTTACGTTTTTGAAGTAACTGTCAAAAACAACATATTAAATAGCGTGAAAATGTAAATAAAGGGTACCCAGGTAACCCTGCCTAATCCAAGTCATAGTAGATAATAGTCGAAGAATATTTTATATACTTATACAAGGATATTTTTTAACAATTATAGTTTGGTCTAGGCAGGGCTTAGAGATTTTTTTAAAACTAACACCATCTGCAATATGTATTCTTAATTCAACGAAAACAAATTTAATAAGTACCTATGACTAAAAAAGTGTGCTTTATTTTTGTCGGATTGCCCATAGCATATCTAAACTATTATGGTTTGGTTAGGTAGGGTTTAATTAAATTTAAAAAAACTAATAAGTATAATTGACAAAGTTTAGTGTGCACTATTAATCGAATCTTTACAGCCTACCTCCACCCCTCGCCACAGATATATATTCATTTTGCTTCGCGTAAGAGTAGAATAATAATATGGCATTTTATTCGATATGAGCAATGATTTGAGTTTCCCTATCTCCACCCGCCATGAATATGTCGCTATAAACGTGTCAGAATGAAAAGATTTTAGTGCTACACTTCCTTGTCCCGAAGCGATGCTGCATGGGACTAATATAGCAACCATGCAGCGTTCTGTTTTAAAAAATAAAAAGAATCTTGACTTGCTCTGCTGTCATTTATCTTTAATGACATGAAGTGTCCTCTGTACCCGTGTACTGAAACTCTGCCGAAACAGAGGAATCAGGAGTTGAAAATGATGAATCTAATGATGGATCGGAATTTTATTCCGTCCTCCATATGACGCAGCAAATTTTTCGAATGCCTCAAAGTTGGCCTTGGTCGATATCAAGTCTGTGTGGCCAATTGGGCCCGCGTGTGGACGGACCCTGGCAAACAGCTCCGCTCGTATGATCGCGTGGCAGCGTTCGCCCCGAAAGCTATTGCGATGTACTGATTTACGATGAGTAGGGTTTGGACCTGAAGTCTGTATAGGCAACATTGAAATGCGGTCGCCAAAAGCTGCATCGATTCAGGCGCGAAAATTACCTCTATCTTGCTTTCTGATCAGTAGAGTTTGGCAATATGCCACCCGGTACACCCCGTTTAGTAAACCGCTATTTCGACCATCTTTGCCTAAACAGATGACTGTACAACTATTTTCATTAACAATTATAATTTATTACAAATCAAATGTAAAACATAGCCTAAATAATGGTTTAACTGAAACGTGATATTGGCTTTTGTGATGAAACATTTTTTTTTTTACATATTAAGGGGGGACATGCTCGTCGAAGGTCAAAATTGAGTTTTTATTGTATTTTCAAACCATGATCCTGGACACTCCTTAAACATTGTAGATAATCTATTTATATAATTTTGAAGCCTTATTATCCTTTATAGTTATTTTAAACATTTGATGACTGCATAAAGTATTTTTGTTACATAAAATAGTATTCTTTTAAACCTCTCGCTCTAATGTTTTAGAATATAGACATATTTCGGTACATAACTGTGCAGTGGTGTTAAGATTTTTTACGTTTATTAATTTTTAAACGCATTTATGAAACCATTAGTATAATTTATTACGAGATAATTTTTGTAAAATATTCACGATAAAAAATTATATTGATAATCTCTGTGATCCCAAATTTGACAAGAATTAGGCATTTTATTATTCAAAAAATCGGCAAGATTAACACATTTGAAGATGATTCTAAAGATACTTATTATAAGCTATGTCTTTGACCATTCAAGTGTGATAAACATCTTATGAATAATGATTGCTTTATAATAATTATTGACCTAAGAATAAGGTAGTGTTTTTTTGAAATACGCCATTTCTTTTGTCATTCCCTAGTGGTTAAGCTACAACATACGGCCATAGCCATAAATTGACAAACTAAGGCTTCAATATTATATAAATAGATTATCTACAACGTTTAAGCAGTGTCCAGGATCATGGTTTGAAAATACAATAAAAACTCAATTTTGACCTACGACGAGCACGTGGGCCGTTAATACATAATAATAACATAATAATTATTATTATCTTCAAATATTATAAACCGCTAATAAATAAATTGACATGGGATATACGACAAATATTATCCTAAACTGTAAAAATATGTATTTTTGTGTATGAAATGTCTAAATATTGTAAATTTACAACATACCATTATTTGAATTATTCACAAGGTTTATTTATTGATTGATATATAATTTTACTCATAAATAAAAGTTGCAACATTCAGTCGTTACCCAAGCGGCCCAAGCCACAGCCCTAAATATCACAGCTGAAAATTACAAACCTCCAGCATTTAGAACACCCGAACGTCGCCGCGCAAAATAAATTATGTTGCATCGGCGGGCAAAACATCCGTCCCACGCCAAATTCATGCGTTACATTTGCCCGCGCAACTTCGTCCCACGCCAAAAATACACTCTGATCTGTTTTCCCAAACGCGCCTAAACAAGTATAACTTCAAAAAGTGTTGCGGCAGGCAACGATATTACTACTGTAATAATATTATTTTTAAGCCAGGATGTACTTGTGTGAAACTGAACTCTCGCTAAACTCTGATAACAAGACAACGTATTGAAACTTGACGCGGCTCCCAGACATTCGAATACCTACAACTTGCTGTCTACAATTTAACCGGAGAAGAATTAACAAAAAAATAAAATATTATGTAATATAATATTATTTTTTCAGTTTAAAAATATTTAACTTTGAACCATGAAATATATCGCACTTCTTCATGTTTCGTCCGTGTTCATTTGTTACAAAATATGAAAGAATTTAATTGTGAATAAATTAAATTGGAATACGTTATACTAATCACTAAGTGAACAGTAGAGTAGCCAAATTTGAAATCTTGTACAAAACCAGCGAACGCGATTAACATCCAATGTATTGAGAAATTCATCTGGGGCGCTACCAACATAACTTTAATGCAGGTCTAGGTATATTTATCCATTTTAATGAAAGTTACAATCATCATTATCATCAACATCGTTCTTGGCTCTGCAACTCAATCATACACAGAGTGTAGGTTTGTATTAACAGATTTTGTTTTTATGAGAAATGGATGTCGGCCACTTGCTCAACCTATTAGGTCCATTCTCTGACTCATACACAAATTTAAAAACAATATTGTGTACTTGCCAAACCCAGGATTCGAACCTGGGACTCACGATGCTATAGGCCGACGCGCGGTCATCGAGGGTGTTAAATATTTTTTTTCTAGATACCTTTATGGATACCTCGCATATACTACCGAGGTTTCTTTTATGGTAGGTACTCTACTTGATGCTAGTCAAATGAAATTTGTGCCGGCTGTGAAATATGCCTTATTGAAAACCATTCGTCTACGCGCATCGGGTATTGCTAATTTGAATTCGGCCAGGGCCTACGAAACCGCCTTGCTTTTACCCTGGAAAATTCTTTATAGCGCAAGGCGGTGGATGGTGATGGATGAATATTTTGTCGTATTCATTGGGAACTGACAACTGCTATTTATAGGCGAGTTTTTCCCGTGGTAAAAGAAATGTCGCATAGGACTGATATTCTGAGCATATACTTATCCTATCTTATATCACTGCAATCACTGGATCTGAAAGGCATGAATCACCATTACATGTCAACATTTATTATTTTGATTCTTTTTATTACATCAATACAGAAATTAAAAAGTGCATCTCTTCCGGCCTCGTTTGCCTTGGTCCTCGGAAAGTCTCGAATGCCCGCATCTGCCAACTGTAATAAAAAGTTAAGGTTGTACCGCTAAAAATTGGAAAATCTAGGAGTAAATGTAAGATGTCCTGATCGCTTCCGTCGTCGCATTGGCACTTTTCGTCAGATGTTATTTTAAACCGGTGCAGGCGTGCTCGCATGGTGAAACTTTATATTAGGGCGCAAAAAACAACTTGTTAATTATTACAAAGTTATAACCACATTTGTGACAAAGTGAAAAATTACCTTTCATCTTGGCAATTATTTGCAGGTACCCATAATAAAAAAAAATCTCCGAGTAATTAGGTAGTGATTCCAATATTATTTATAAATATAGACATTTCCGCAATTTTTGACTTGTCGACGTTGCCTAGAATTAATCAAGAAAATTCTACAAACTCATCCACTGATTCATGAATTTCATTTGATTTTTAAATATTTTTTATCGGATTCCGAGTCACCTACCGATTTGAGCTCCCAGGGAATAGCTTTTTTGGCCCTTTCGAATAGGACACATTTACAACTTCAAATAATTATGTATATCTAAAGTTAGTTTATTTAAAACAAAATACTTTTCAAAACATACACTATTATAATAAAATTAATGGCGTGTGGTGACACTATTTGCTATAATATAGCAATGAATTATATTATCTACAGTTTTGTAATTCATTGAATATTGGCTGGGGTGGCGAATGAATTGTAAAGGCTTTACCCAACTCCACAACTGACACGTTATTGTCTATGCTCATGTTTAGAGCATAGACAATAGCGACTCGGAAATGACAGTTGTCTAGAGACCTTCAATATATAGGTATAGAGGTTACAAGGGCACTCAGTCTTTTTCAAAATATCTAGATAAAAGGATTATGATAAATTGATAAACCCTTACACGTAAAACATAGTTTAATATTTATAACTTCATGCTATCTTGCCATGTAATACCACTAGTGTATTTGTGCCATATACATAAAAGACAAAACTATATAAATACCAACGCGTGTTTCCTTGAATACTCCCCATATAATATCACATCTCACATAAAGCAACCGTCTGAATATAAAATAATAACTGGGGTAGTTGACCAAACAAATAACAACTACACCCCTTACAGAATAGTGGTAGTTACACTATTTAACATTCCAGCGCATCTATTCTATACACAATACTGCTATCATCAGCTATCGAGGGTAGTTTTTAATATGAACGTCTAAAGTCTAAACAGTATATCTCACTCTAAAATTTAGCACAGCCAAGACAGGTGCTGTTAAAACATAGCACTCATTGTAACAATTACAACTAACTTATTGGAATTATTACAATAAGTGCTAATACTTCGATTCAAAAATATGAAAAACTACCCTTGTGTATAGAATAGATGTGCAGGACTGACAAGAAATTCGCTAATTTGACGACGCTGGACCGAATGAGTGTTTTGTAGATCAAATTTTAGATAGGTACTCGATAATAATACACAACATTAATTATTATAACGCAATGCATTGTAAGCTCAAGCCATGGTATTTGCAACAATAAGCCCGTATAATTCACCAGCAATTTATTAATAAGTACCAATTTTAACCGCATTGCACTCCATGTCCATGACATATTGTTATTATAAGAAAATATTTTACGACTCTCGGTCTACGAATAGATGCGATGCGATAATAATAAAATGTATGTTTATAATCATAATTAACACTGTCAACCTCTGGTACAGATAATATTGGAGTTTTACATACGATCATTAAGGTCATTCTGGGGTCAGGCTTCACATTATGCAAACGATTTGACTCAAAAGCAAAAAAGCGGCCACACATTAGGTATATGGGTTTTTTGCTTACCTGCATGATAATATTATTAGTTATCACCGTTATCAGTAACGTCATTGGTTATGTTATAAATATTATCTTCTCGTGGGTAGGCAGGTAGGTACAGCATTTCGGTATATCCTATATCTAAATCTAATTTTAATTTGAAAACATCTCATGCATCTATATGCATGAGAAAAAATAATTTTGTGGAAAAAAAATATGTAAGTAAGTATATGCATGAAATGTTTTCAAATCACGTATTTTCAATATATAATATTTAATGTTCCATTCTCAAATCTTGTATCTTATTCGTTGAATAAAAGAAATAGTTTATTAAATTATTTATTAGCAAGTCTAAGTACCACATTATAAAAACTAAATAATGGAGAGATCCGCGACGTCGGTTAGTAATAAAAGAATGAATTGATACCTACTTTAATTTAATTTACTAAAACCGATAGTCAATATTATAAATTTATAACACAATTCGATAAGCATTTCATGTAACAACTAATAGTTTAAATCGTCGTAATTTAGTAAGATACCCGTTATTCCAGCAGATACAGGTTCAAGTCCCGTCGGGTGTCGTATTTTTTTCTACAAAATATTTTTTCTAGTGTGTATATGCATGAGGTGTGTTCAAATTATGTATGGTCAATTATAGAATGTTACATTCGCAAATCTTGTGTCTTATTCGTTGAATAAATGAAATAGTTAACTAAATCTAATCGTCAAAATAAGACGACTGCTCCGTCCACTAGAAGCACATATCAATATTGTGACCATACCAAAATTAAATCCGATATAATTAAAAATGATTTCAAGTTATACAAATTTTTTTAAATCAATATATTTAAAAAAAAAAATTAGTTGTCAGTGTTTTTATTCATATTTAAATGTGAATTGCGAACAGTTACATACTACATTACATTTAGAATTATATAGAGAAGTTATAAATTATATAGAGAAACAATAATAACAATAATAAAAGAGTAAAACAAAATAAATGACAAAAAGTGTAAAACTAAACGATATAAACCAACAAAACAATCATTATAAAACCACTAGCATACTAGTTTTCCCCAAGTATATAAAATACCTCCTCCAATACCCTGGATACCCCAAGAGTACCTAAAACAGCAACTGTATTACTTTGCTTATTTACTGTTTCAGGTACTCGGTTGAACAGTACCTACTCACCTATTAAATAAATAATATTTTAAAATAATGTTTTTGCAGTCATATACTATGTATTAAATTATACCAGAATCTTAAAATAATGCATATTTCAACCAAATTGAGTATGCAAGTTATCTTTTACATATTTCCCAAAGCATAACAAAATTAATGCACATAGCATCAAACGGGCATATTATAACATAAACCACCCAAACAAATAAGTATTTAAACATAACAAAATAAGCCACCCTTGTGTTATCACTCATCAGTCATCTCCAATAATTATTATTTTATGTACTTACATGATCTGATTCTAGAAAAAGGGGTAGATTGATATTTGTACCGGGTAGTAGGGATTGCAATGCCGGTATTTCAAAACCGGTATTCAATTATTTATCGATACCGAAATACCGGTTTCAAAAGCATACACGTTTATGTTTTTTGAAAATGAATTTAATGTGATTTTTTCATTACTTACGACTATTGTGTTATATCAAATTTAGTGTATAAGATTAATGCTGCCAAAACGCAAATATATTGACAGAAACCAACAAAAGTTACATAATAATAAAAAAACATCTCAAATATTTATAGAATTGTCGCAATGAATTACCATATTTCAAAAAAGAAAACATTCGTTTCAAATATTTCCAATTACTCTATAACAACTATTGATCCAATGTTGATAGTACAAACGTTGAATTTGAGAAAGATTTTCTTGTACCTGGACTTATAGTACATATTTGTAAAAGTAGCAGTTATATAATATTATGATCTATCTATACATATTTATAAAGGTCGACGTAATAAATTATGTATGTATGTTCTTTAGCTTGCTATAAAATAGTGTTTTCAATAGATTTTAATAGCTATATTTATTGATAAGTACTTTCTTTTTTTACTATAATATATTTTGAGAAATACCGGTATTCAATAAAAAAAATACCGAAATACCGGTATTGATATATTCATTCGGTATTGCAATCCCTACTGGGTAAGTACGATATTAGTTGGAATATATGGTTTTTATTTTATTTTAATTTTATTAAAATCAGCCTCGGGTCTCGGCCTCCCTAAACTCGCCACTGCGCTTTAGTTATAATAATAATATATTAACTGTAGCTCACCTTTTATTAATCTGTAATAGTACGTTAGCACAAATTATCGTGTACAAGGGGCAACATAATTCAATAATAATATTTACATAGTTACTAGCTATTTATTATCCAATTAATTATTCAAGCAAGTATTGTATAATTTTCTTGTGATTTACAAAGTAGACAATAAACAATCAAATTATTGTTTCCTACACATGACCTCTATTGGATGAAAATATTTGTATCAGGTGTATTTCAGAGGCGTTACTGAAAATAATAAGATAGGACCTAATTTCCTAATTAAACTTATCCGAATGACTGCGGTCCATCTGAAAAGAGAGTCTTTATAGCATTTAGTATAGCGTAGTGACATACTCCTGGACTTCCCGTCTTCAATGGGGTGCCGGAATAAAGTTTTGTAGGCCTAAACGTGCAGCTTGGTCACATAGTCAATTAACAGAATATGAAAGAATTATAACGTATCACTTGGCTATCTGGATAAAAAAAGAATATGTTAGATTTAGAATGCTAATATGTACCTAGATATAAAATTTTAAACTAATAGCTTTAAGTATTATATTAAGGACCTTAGTATAATAAATTGTAATTAATTTAGTAATAGGAATAGTTTGTAAATCTATGTAAGATTTTGTTTTATGAGTTTAAAAGAGATGGATGTAAGAGATGCAAGCGTGGAAGAGAGTTAGCATGAAAGTCTTTTGTAGTAACTGTACCTACTCGCTAAATTGTCACGCGAGAATTTTTAAATATTTTAAATGGCAGTCGGAAGAAACACGAGTCGCGAACGGACGCAGAGTTGAACTAGCTTACTCCCGCGCCAAAAATAAAACTAATGTGTTAATTATTAGAATATAAGTGTGTAAAAAAGAAAACCATTGAAAATATAAAGCCATGTGCTTACAAAAAAAAAGACAAAGACTTTTTATTTAATCTACTTTTTTGTGAATCCTGAACAAAATATATAATCGAAATAATCGAAACTTAACGAGGTTAAGTTAACCCATTTATAAAACGCAAAGTAAATTAATGGTGGTGACAATACCTAGATACTTGAAATTCTAGTATGTATGTTTAATCTATACCGTTATTATAACTTATAATTTTATTATTTGGTACTTCACTGCTTTGATAATTGAAGCGAGTAGACTTCAAATTCTTACACCAAGCAGTATAATAAATAAACACTGGAACTTTTAAGTGTATACAACATTGACTAGGTATTTAATAATCACAGCAATTTGTTTTCAATTAAGTTTACATGTCTAATAAAACAATCAACTTAACATCAGACAATAGTGATTGATAGAAGCAAGATGTTTCAAGGAAACCAATCTATTTATCTGTCGTGTTGTACATTATACTGTAAGCCGTGAGGTAATCGATATTGTCTAGCTAGGCTGCTAGGACACCAATGGCATAATTGAATTTAATACATAGCCAAGATAATAATGAATAAATTATTACCTAACATTACTCATTTTCTTATCTGTTTGATCTCATTGTTACAATCTCAGTAATTTTTGTAACCGTTTAACATTTAACTCTACGCATTAATGGCGAATACTTTTTACAAAAAGTTTATTGCATTTTTCGAAAAATTGAGGGTTACGCCCTTTTTCCTAAACACAGTCGATATTATATAGAAATAACCCAATTACATACATAAATGTGTATATTTTATCAAATAACATCATTATAATTTAGGTCCGAACACTTGATCTGTAATGCAGTTGAATTTCTTTGAAGCAGCTTCTTGATATCTCCAGGCTACGTCTTGACTATTGGCCTGGCTGTGATATTATACTGACCATTAAAGCAGGCTTCTTTTGTCGTTGGTAAACAGTAAAAGCCAATCTTTCTTGGTTCTGTGGATATTAACCCATATAGGAAAGTTAAACAACAGGTTATTTTACTTTTATTTAAAAAATAAAAACAAAAAAAAACTCGAAGACGTAGACACTTGCTTTTTCGATAAATCTAATGTATTATATTATTATAATATACATAGTATATATCATCATCATCAGCCGGGGTCAACCGACTGCTGATGAAGGCCTCTCCTAGCTCCCTTCACTCTTATCGGTCCTTAGTTCGTCGCTGCCTCGTACATCCATCGAACTTTATGGGCTCGTCCATCCAGCGAGTTTTAATTTAGTGCACTTTGGATACTACTGTAAGTCGGCATTGTCCAGCAGTTGTTTACTCGCCAAGCTATATGTCCGACCCATTGCCGTTTAGTCTGTTTGGCAACCTCTATCACATCGTCTTGTCTTGTCTGCTTCCTTATCCGTTTATTTATTTTATCTTTCTGCGCTATGCCCAACATCCACCTTTCAACGCCACGTTGCGCTAGTCTTAGTTTTTTTTTTTTTTAATTTCTCTTATGGTTCATGAATCATATGATTGCGTCAGTACTGGTTGCACACTTTAGGCTCAATGAAAGGTCCCTTTTGAACATATTATTCGGGTGCCCAGGTCTAATCGTATTTTTTTCATTTCTCTTACATTGAGAGTCCATGTTTCACAAGCAAACGCGAGCATAAGTATATATTATATGCATACATAGTGTAACACTACAGCAGGTGATGAGGCCCAATGACAATAGTATATTTAGTAATAGAAGAAAAACAATCACAAACAAACATGCTTTAAGAAAATCGCAAAAATATATTGTGATCTTACCGAAAATCGAACTCGGGCCCCCGGTTGAAAGGCCAGTGCCTTACGCAGCGGACTACGAGGGTTTATGGACTAAATTGAAAGTAGAAATACGTTTTAAAAATGTCTGACTGCAAGACAAAATTTATGTATTTGCTTCGAATCTGTCATCGATATTATTCAGTAGAACGCGAATGACAGAATTTACGAGTTCGTTTGTTTTTGTGAATTCATTTAAAAATTGGAATGTTTACATAATATAAAGTTGCCTGATGATAGAATTATATTTAATTTCGCATTTTAGTTAAATAATTTTATTGGTACTATCATATTAGGTATATTGTGTTACATAGATAATAATCAACATTTTTTAATTTTACTAAGATAACCATAAAAACCGATACAGGGATTCAAACATAATATGACTCATTGAATATACATAATTTTTGAAAACACTTCTGAGAGAATATAATTTAAAACCAAAGAGATTGGATGAGCACCGTCCTTTCTTTCTCCGAATCTCTTTGATTAAAACCAATAGACACTAACCATAAACACTAAAATATCTTGGAGTGATCCGTGACGTCGGTTAGTAATTAAAGTAATACCCACTTTGATTTAAAATACAAACGCCGATAGCCAATAGTAGCTCAATTTAGAAAACGCTTCAGAGAGTATTATAAGAGCCATTAGTTAAAATTTGTCGTAGTTAAGTATGGTACCTTTAGCATAGTGATCTATGCGCGTGGGCGCGAAAGCCGAGAGATGCAGGTTCGATTCCTGCGGGGTGATGACTTTTTTCAAAAAAAAAATTCTATTAGTTTTTTCAAAAATTATGTACCTATGTTCAAAAATTAGAATGTTACATTCTTAAATCTTGTGAATTATTCGTTTAATAAAAAAGTAATTAATTAAAAATATGATAAGTATACTTAAACGAATCTTCCTAAAAAATATATATATATATATGTATATTTACTTATATATTTTAAACTAGTGTGATTGACCAGGTATTATTATAGGTTCTGTCAATCTATATAGTACAATAGGCGATATTGGACATCATAGCATTCCAATATGATAATCCAATATCGCCCGAAGCTTACACGATTTATGAAAGCGGTAGTGCCCATCAGAGAAGCAATTTCATCGCATTGTAGGATTACCTTGTTGAGAGAAGAGACGCGTGCAGGACATCAGTTAACGGCCATAGATTTCCAAGATAAAATCACGAATTTTCTTCAAACAGCGCGGTTATAAACCATCGATAATAAGAGACAATCTCAAGCAATACTCTATCTATAGGCAACAATATCTTTTTTGATGTATCGATAGGAGTGTAATCAGCTTAGAGAAACTTTCATCCAACAGAAAATAGATGCAGGCTAATGATGATAACATATTATATAAGTAAAGAATTCTGTTGATAGAAAACAATGATCGCTAAAGTATTTTGGATTTAGCATAGCAATTTAATTATCAGATAATAAAATTGTGATATTAGCAGTTTTCTATGTAACAGGTTCAAAATCTAGGTTTATAACAGGGAACTGAAATACCTAACGGGTGTGTAGTAATAGACAAGCGATCTTGAGTGTGGAAGAATATTGGTGTATTTGAAGGTTACATTACAATACACAATATTGCACGTCTATAATGTGTTGCTTATTTTCGTAGGATACTCACACATTGAAAACCCTGCGTCAAAATGTAGTGTATTGGAGTATAGCCTATCGGAATTCTGTCTATTAATCTGTTCTTTGGTTTATAAAAATAAGCTAAAACGGGGCCTCCAAAGTTGTCAGCACCACGGGCCTCCACGTACCAATGGCGAAGAGTATAGGTAGACTGTTAAGATCCGACATAAATAGTGCACACTAAACTATGTCAGTCATACATATCGGTTAACTATTATGGTTTCGTTTAGGCTAGAATCTAATTGAATTTTTTAAAAACTAAACAATACCATCTGCAATTTGTATCATTAGTTCAATGAAAACAAAAAAGTATATCTGTCAAACTGCAGAATAGCCTTCCATTCAGAGAAGAGCTCAATTGCTTCCAAATAAAGAAAAAAAAATATCTGACAAAGTTTAGTGTGCAATTTTTATGTCGGATCTCTACAGCCTCCCTCCACCCTTCGCCACTGCCACGTATGTACCTATATATATACGTAATTACAACGTCTTTCTCATAATCTGAAATAAAAACTTTTGCATCCAATTTTTAGAAACTGAATATTGAATTTGAATTACCTTAATGATCTGTTATGAAACCTATTTTGTGAGGCGGTCAAGTAATTCGACATCCGTAATCCTGATTGGTATTTCAGATAAGTTTTTAATTCATGTTGAACCATACGGTAAATATACTATACTCTAGTTGGGACGCACTGTTGCTGCTTCATAGACGTCTTGCTGTAGTTCTCGCAATTAGGAAGATCAAAGTTTAAAGTCCTTCGGGGTGTTTTTGATAATCTTGTTGCAAGTATTCATTTCCGGGTTTGGTCTATGAACGTATAACAATAACTGGATATTGGTGTTCTACTCGTTGAGAAGATTATGTTTAATGTAGGTACCTACTGATACCTTTCGCTTAGAGGTCACATTCTAATGGATGATAAATAATAATAATAGGAGTTAAGACCTATTTAGAAGGGAACGAGAGATAAATCACAATAAACGATGTAAGTACAGGCGAGATCTTCCCAAGAGTATTTATTTTACAACTATTTTTAGAATAAGCAAGAATACATTAATTAAACTTCTGGGAATGGTTTTGGTGGGTAGTAAAACACTAGTGAAATTTTTAAATAACTTTTTAATTAATTAATTTATTTATTTAGAAAAGAGTATTATGGCATTACAGCGATTAGCCAATGAGCCATAATACATATTAATAAATACAAATTACAAAAATGACTTAATTACAAATAACAACCAAAATAACAAGCAAGTATAATATGCTTATGTAGATATTAAAGTAAAATGATAAATACAATTATAAGTTTAACCTATTTAACACGTCCACAAACATGATATAGTTAATAAAAAATAAATCAACCTGTATGGTGCCATCAAATAAGTTAATCGCACGATACACAGCATCATGAAACATCACATTCGCCCTGCGACTGGGTATCACGAAGATGAAGACGGTAGAGTTTCGAGTGATATTAATTGGTGGTACATCTGATTTTATATTATGTTATGAAGGTGTACCTTGCAACGCAGGTCAACTTATGACTGTACTGTTGACAGTACTGAGGCTTGAACCGGGATGCTACAGGACTTCCCTCGTAGTGAAATGTTTAATGAAATGAGGTCGTATTATTGTGATAGTAATATTTATGTGTGACATAATAATATACTCTTGTGTCTTGACTTATTCATATATTTATACAATGAGCATAGTAAATAATATTCATAGCATAGTACATAGTATATGTCTCGGGTGTTTTCGTACTGCGTCATTCGGCCGTGCAAATGGCGGGAAAATACAAATTTATGAAATAAACCTGGCATTGTTAAGAATTAGATCAATGTACTGACCTACAAACGTATCTGTAGAATGGCCAAAAATGGAACTACGAACTACCATAGGACGCCATTTTGAAAATGTCATTCGAATGTCAGATTTTGTCCAGTTAAAAGTCTTGATTGGGTAGTTTTCGACAGTTGCTCCCCTCCATCCATTCTTTAGATAATTTTGTAGGTCTGTAGCTGCATTATTACGATGGTGACAGTATCTACAAATTATATTCCACACGAAATGATTTTCATGCGAATAAAATCGTAATTTATATATTATGTAAGTATGTTATTGTTTTTTTTAAAGAATCTGAAACATTATTTTTATCTTAGGTATATAATATTATTTCGTTTAGTATTGCCATTTTGCGGTTAGCCACAATGCCCACAATAGAGGCGCCATCACACATGGTCATGGAAACTGGAGAATCGCGATATAGGACGTGGAGATTATAGAGCCAATGATCAATAAAACATAATATTATCATAATATCATAGTGACATAATTAGTATTGCCACTTAGATTTCAATAGTTACAAAAAAACCTTGGAAAGAAAATGTTATTTAAGTACATAAAAAGCATAACAAAGGAAGAAAATTTCAAAAATATATTATGTTTAAGTAAAACAAGCAACTGTAATAACATTATAATGTGGTTGGTAGATTTTTACAGACCTTAAAAAGTAACATTAATTCTTTTGGCTATTAAAAAATATACATCTATTTTACAATGTATTATTTAAATTTATTCATACACATTTTAAAAAGTTTTCAGACCAATCAAGAATAGATTGTCTGGTTATTAATCGCGTACCTAATTATTGGTACAGTGAGATTAATAAAATGTACACAACAATTTAAAATTTACGTTTAGAAGAGAAATCGCCGTCAACTCGTTAACGTATCAAATAAATCTCGTCAACCAATTATTTATATAAAATAAATGTGGTAAAACGTGTTCGAATTGTCAACCTTGCATTACTTGGTTAAATTAATTCATAACTTTCGTCCATATTGTGATAATATTATATTACTAGCTGATCCGGCAAACGTTGTTCTGCCATATAAATTATTTCTAGTGAATATTTTGGTTGTTAAATAAAAAATAACGAATGTATCGTAAGTGTGTGGGGATGGGATCTATGACAGAAAGAGGAATGGAGCGCTGTAGACGATGACCGCCGATAAAAACAAAAAAACACCAACCATTCATTTTCTCAATTCAAAATGAGTAATGATGTTCATAATGAATGAATTACCTGTGATAGGATCTCGTTGTTTAATGTTTATGCAATAACCGTCTTGCCCCTTCCAGAAAATTAGCGGATATTGGAGAGCGTCGTATGAACGGTGTGTGTCAGCGATGAACTCCAGATTATTGTTTCTTCTTTGAATCACGATTTCTCGCGTCGATGTGCGGTCGCCAACCATGATTCCAGCAATGTCGTCAACAACAGGCGCATTGAATCGACGCACGTGCTCTCCAGCTGGTGTTTTATCAGGATTGATGACAATAGCGTGATTGTCACTTTGCAATTCGTGCATGTGTGCTTTGAAGAATTTCAATAATTCATTGTGCTCATTCAATGGGGTGTCCAGTTTGCCGACGATGCGCCTGGTATTAGGCGAATTGAGGTTATTGTAGCCGCAACGTGCATCCACACGATTGATGTCCTCACCGTCCATGAAGTAGATTTGTAAAAAATTATGTGGTTCGTTTGGCATTGGCAGCAATGAGCCTACTTTGTGGTATACTTGGCCTTTGATTTTGAACGTAGAATGGAATTGTTGACCATTTGCCGCAGTATTGTGAACTATTTCTGTTGCTCCGAACGAAGTCATTTGGAAGTATGAATTGAATGTGCGAATGGACTTCAGGAACAGGTTTGAATCTGGAACCGTGCCGATGAGCAAGCCGTTCAATGGTTCTGGTGGTATCTCAATTTCTGGTAGTTGCACTTTCCCTGATGCTCAACACATCCCGGCTGACTCATGTTTGAATTTGAAAGCATGACAATGGGAACATTCTTTGTCCATAGCACCAATCAGCACTTTCGGATGAGCGGAATATTCAATATCTGGCTCGTACTCGAATGCGAGACGAAGGAACGAAGCGGATGTAAATGTTCGATGTACTTGTTGGCGTTGTCGGTCATTTGCTCTGCGTGTGTTAACTACGAACCGGCGCGCTTGGCTCCATTCCAATTGTCGTTGTTGATTTCGTTCAGCTCGTGCCTCTTGTGATTGAGATGCACGCAATTGCGACATGCTCACACGCACGTTTTTGTTATCTTGTTGCATTTTTTCATCTGTTCTTTATACGTTTTCGTTTGTTGCTTTATACGTTCGACGGCCCAAATGGTCCCCCTTGCGTCTTGCTGGCATTGTGCACTGTAATACACGCACACAAAAATAGATAAATTAAAATAAATCGTACAAAATTTTGCATGCACTGCGTTGTGATATGCCGAATGAAATGTCAAAATGACGTGACGCTTCTCTTGAATTCTTCTCGGACGTAGCGCCATCTGTCATTCAACAACATAAATAATGTGTGTAAAATAATTCTGTTTGAAATACGAACGACGGTTAAATTTGTTCATACAAAAATAATAAAATCGCGATTAAAAAATGAGAAGGTGAGGGTAGGAGAATGAAAATTTGGGGTTATAGGTATTTTTTGATGCAAAATAATAAAAAAAATACAAAAAGAAATTTTCAAAAAAATAAAAGAAAATTTTTTCTGGATAGAGATACCCTAATCACCTTGCGTTATGAAATATACTTGTTGACCTATTCTCATACCTAACAAATATACAAAAAAAAAAATCATAAAAATCGGTCGAGCCATTTCGGAGGAGTTCGACCACAAACATCGTGACACGAGATTTTTATATATATAGAGATATATGTGTGTGGGGTTTTCCAACATTATTTTCAAGAGGGGCCAAAAATTGAATTGCATGAAAAAAATTGTTGTATAAAATTTTGTAATTGTGATTTTTGACGTCACAATTACAAAATAAAGGGGTGTCTATAAAGTAAGTAAAGCATGAGCATGAGACATGAAACCGGGTCGTGACGTTACCTGATCTTTTCCAAGCCGAACTCCGCTATTCCTTCAGAAATCTCGCAACTGATAACTGGAATTTGAATTTAAAAAAGGGATTACACGGCTGAAGCAGTGCTCGAAATGGACCGGAACGCATCGGAGCGCCGTTCCGGTTCATAAAATCCGCAAAATTATAGCTCCGTCTCGTGTAAATATTAATTTGACCATCTGAGCGAGATATGTCATATTATAAATAAAATCTAACAAAATCGTTTTTTTAAATACATATATGTATAGAATTAGATAAGTAACAGTGTTAATATTTTCGTAAAATTATCAAGCGCTCCGGTTCGTAAAATTTTCCATTTCGAGCGCTGGGCTGAAGGCTCGTGCAATCCATGGTTTAGGATGTACATAATAAATTTTTGGGCGCCACACGATCTTACGACCGTGAAAGATAATAAATATTTAAAAGTGTGGAATATGGGAACAAATAAAATAAAAGAGCGATGTATACTTGACAGAAAGTATATTATCGCAAAGACAAGAATTTAAAATACATTAAATGGATATTACGCAGTAATTATAAATAAGTACTAACTTTAAATACAAGCAGCTAAGTTTGAAAAGAAATAAAGCAAGAATGGTGAATCAAATAAATAGTTTTAAAATACCCAAATTGGAACGATCAGAGACTCTCGACACGACGGCTGCATCGTGCTCCGTTAGGTGACGTCCATGATTAATATTGGGTATACCCAACCGGAGAACGAGTGTTCTGGGTGGCAACCAAAATCAGGCGGCTCTCGTGGTGCAGTGGATAAGGCGCTGGCCTTCCACCCGAGAGTTCTGGGTTCGATTCCCGGTCATGACAAAAAACGTTTATGTGTTTTTCTCAAAGCCTGGGTGTTTGTGATTGTTCAAAATTACTAACAACCACCTTGTACGAAAAAACAAGGATATGGTTATTAATAATTCTAAAAAAAAAAAAAAAACCGGAGCACGAGTGTTCTGGGTGGCAACCAAAATCAAAAAGCCTTATTTCTACTGTCGCACCACGCGACCTGACATTGTCTCCGGAAATTCCAACAGCGCCAAATTTGTCCACACGACTCGCGAAGATAGCTCGTCCAAAGACAAATTTTGAATTGACATTGACCATTTGAATTAATTAATATTGTAGGTGATGTTTATTTTAAACATAACAAAATCTTGCATATTTGTTGACAACGTCCAACCATAGGAGTACGTGCCTGTTAGTCGAACTCAGACCTAGTAATTGCAATATCGGTACCTATTCAATTTATTTATCCATACCGAAATACCGGTTTCAAAAATCCAAAATACCGGGATTTTCGTTATTAAGTAGCATACACGTTTATATTTTTCGAAAATGAATTTAATGTTATTGTTCATCATTCACTACTATATTGTATATTAAATTTAGTGTACCCACGTGTTGTATGCTGCCAAAACACAAATATATTGACTGAAACCAACAAAAGTTAAATAATATTATCCCTCAAATATACTTATAGAACTATCGCAATGATTTAACATAATATTTTGCAAATAGAATTTGAGAGAGATATTCATGTTCCCGGACTTATCGTATTTGTAAAATTAGCATTTCTAAAATATTATAATCCATACATATTTATAAAGGTCATAATATTTCTTTCGACCATGTCCGATCCTAATAGGAGGAGCATATGGGCCTCCGCAGAGTGGAGGTTTGTATTAACAGATTTTGTTTTTACGAGAAATGGATGTCAGCCATTTGATCTACCTATTAGGTCCATGCTCTAACTTATACATAAATTGAAAAACAATATGTGAACTTGCCAGACCCAGGATTCGAACCTAGGACCCACGACGCTATAGGCCGACGCTTAAACCGCGCGGCCATCATGAGTGTACTGGAATGGAATACTACAAAACTCAAATCAATTAGATTTTTTTTTAATTAAATGCACAAATTAGCCCGTGGGTGCACGCAAAAGTGTTCGTGGATACACCTGTGGCCTTGTGAATCCCTGCCCTTGTAATAATAAGTTAGGTAGTTAACCAAATTAACCTGCATTTTTGACTAACACGTATTAATCATACAAACGTATGATACTGTCATGCAGTTTCGCAGTGGCAATAACTGCTTGTTAGAGTATTATAGCTTATTGCTATATGTACTGTACTCCGCGCCTTGCCGCCATACGAGCAGAAGTATTGAGTACCTATTCACTACTTAACTGCTACAAACATATATTTTCTAGTATGGCAGTAATCATCCATCCATCTTGCCCGGAGCAACAGAAGCGCTGTGTGTCGAATGTCGATGATCCAGGAAGATATCACGTCAAAAATGTGGCGATTTATGCGGCTAGTTAATCAACTTCAAAGCGTCCATATTGCCTGCACAATACACGATATTATTGTGATTTACTCATTCTGCAGTCAAGTTAGCACTCAACGAGTAGTTCGTGGTGTTACAGAAACAGAAAAATGTAACATTGCTTGCATTCCGGGAATTGTATCGTATTGCATCTAATGGGCACTGACATTCTTTCGGTGCCAATGATCGTGCTCTTGTTTGCTAATGCAACAACTTAACATTAATTATTATCTTTTGGTTATGTTTAAAATTTAAAACTGTAGATTCAATCTTGGACTGCACTGAAGTATCGAGCATGATCCAGTTTCGTCTCCCGACTAGACAGACACAAAATTGCAGTGGCGAAGGGTGGAGGTAGGCTGTTAATATCCGTCATAGATAGTGCACAGTAAACTTTGTCAGTCATACGTATTTGTTTTCATTGAAATAATACTACAATTTACATATGATGTTTATTAGTTTTTAAAATTCAATTAAATCTAGCGAAAACCAAGCCATAATAGATAATAGTCATAAAATACTCGTATATCTATAAAATATCTAAAATTATGCAATTAAATCATACGTAACTTTGGATATTTTACAGATAGAATAATATCTGTATGTATTATAGTTTGGCGTAGTCGGGGCTTACTGAATTAAAAAAAAAATCGATAATATGTGTAATAGGTATGTATTCTTAATCCAACATAACAGATGGAAAAGTGTGCACAATAAAATTTTGTTGTATCGCCCAAAGTATACTAAACTATTATGGTTTGGTTAGGCAGGGTTTAATTGATTTTTAAAATCTAACCAACACCATCAGATCTGTAAATTGTAGACTTGGTTCAATAAAAACAAATGCGTTTGACTGACAAAGTTTACTATGCACTTTTTATGTCAGATCTTAACAGCCCACCCTCACACTTCGCCACTGTTCTATGGATATGTTCAAATCAATACCTCCTCCGTTCAGGTACTCAAGTACTGCAGTGAATGATTTTTTTTTTATGTGTGATATTATCTAATTATTGTACTTTTCCATTTTTGTTTTGTTATTATTGTTATGTGTAGGTAGTGTTACACCCCCGAATGGTCCCAATTCGGGGATGTCTCTGTGTATCTGGAGAGGCCCGAGTCGGAATCAAACCAACAAATAGTAAGGGTTGATTGCAAAAATAATTAAATAATGTTAAATATCTGACCGGCAACATTGTCTGAATGCCGTTACAAAAAAAATACGAACGGCAACGCCGCATTTGTACCGCTCGTAAGCGGCCATTTATTTTAGCGCGAGAGAAGCATTTTTGACAGCAACGCAGTAAGCAGTGTTAACCTCGCTATCCACCAAAATTAAATTGAAAAGATTTTCTATAAAAATGTAACCATTAGATAATATTAAACGTAAATACATCTCGCCGTTTCCAACACAATCCCAGTGTGTTATTTGTCCACCTCCAAGTCCTGAATCCAGACGAAAAACCACAAAGAATAAAAGTGACAGCGTGTTTTCACTTTCTAAAATGGAGGGAGATGACAGTAGGTACTATGTTTTACTGTTGATTTTATATATTTTTCATTTTTACTTGCGTCGTTTATAAATAAATAATACAATACGAGTATTTCTTTTTGATATTATCATAAAAAAATCATTATGGGCATACACAGAGTGGAAGTTGTATTAACAGAATTTTTGTTTACGAGAAATGAATGTTAGCCACATGCTAAACTTATTAGGCCCATACTCTGACTCCAAACACACATTGAAAAAGAAGGTTACATGTAAGATGTACGTATGCAGTTCATCGTGGGACACTTATTCGTGTGCCGCAGTACGTGAAACATGAGTTTGTATAACATTTTATCAAATGACGAGTTCTTCGTTGAACATTTCACCGTGGAATACATTTGTACGTATCTTACAAAATGCGGCGATAGTTTGCAAATAGTATTGTTCCAATCAAATTAACCCTACCTAACCTAACCTAGTAAAGACATCTCCACATGTTGTAGCATACGTAGTCACGTACAAATATACTCCACGCTGAAATGTTCAACGAAGAACTCGTCATTTGATTAAATGTTACACGAACTCATGTTTCACGCACTGCGGCGCACGAATAAGTGTTCTGCGGTGAACTGTTTACGTACAAATTTCAGGATACGGAAAAACAAAACGTGTATTTTCCAGACCCAGTATTCGAACCCGAGACCCACAATAGAGCTGATGCGATACCTGCTCGGTGGTCGTGGGCGTTTGTATAAAAAATAAATGTAGGAATGTTCATCTTGAGGAAAATTCCAATTTTGTATGGAAGAATGAAACGATACACAATGATATCCTGAGAGAAAATAATTATATATGTTTCTTTTTTATCACTACTTTCATAATATTATGTTTGAGCACCATCTTTGTACAAAAAGGTTTTCTTCAATATCTTTATATAGGTAATATATTATATTTCGATGTAATGGTGTTTTGAGTGGAAAGACGTACTTAGTAAAGACACAATATTGTGTAGATGATAGTGGATACTTAATCCATTTGATGTTATATTAATAAGAGTCGGTTTTGTCTGTTTAAGGAGAGACATATTCAGCGTACGCTAAAATGGAGTTTGTATGCTATTTTCAAAGCATGATCCTGGACATTCCTTAAACGTTGTAGATAATCTATTTACATAATTTTGAAGCCTTATTATCCTTTATATTTATTTTAAACAATTGATGACTGCATAAAGTATTTTTATTACATAAAATAGTATTCTTTTAAACATCTCGCTCTAATGTTTTAGAATATAGTCACATTTCAGTACGTCCATGTGAAGTGGTGTTGATATTTTTTATATTTATTAATTTTTAAAAGCATTTATAAAACTATTAGTAAAATTTATGTCGACATTATTATAGTGAAATATTTACAATAAAAAATTATATTGATAATCTCTGTGATCCCAAATTTGACAAGAATTAGGCATTTTATTATTTAAAAAATGGGCAAGATTTACACATTTAAAGATACTGATTATAAGCTATGTCTTTGACCATTCAAATGTGATAAACATTCTACTAATAATGTTTGCTTTATAATAATTATTGACCTAAGAATAAGGTAGTATTTTTTTTAAATACGCTATTTCTATTGGCATTTCCTAGTGGCTAAGCTACAACATACGGCCGTAGCCATAAATTGACAAACGATACATGAAGTAGGGAGTAAGATCATATTAACGCGCGTGTTTGAACATGTACCGTTAAAAAAAAATTCGGTTAGGTATTTACATTAAAGTTCATTACGTCCTTTATAAGTTGTAACAGTATTGGACTAAGCAAGCGTTAAATCATTTATTGAATTTCCAGCTGTAACACTATATTATGCTGACCGACATTCGATTCACATATAATATTTTTAATCAGTGAAGTTATGTCCATATATTAACATATCCAGTTCTAAAGAAAATTCTCGAACTCACTTTCTGTAATTTATCCATGCCTTTTGTTGCTTTTATTTTCACATCTAATCATTTTTTTTTAATATACTATTACTCCTATGCGTCGGTACCTAAATTAGGTACTGTTACAGTAGCGTTGCCAACTAAACTTGTTTATTGCCAGTTCTAACCTTTTTTGAATATGCATCTAACGGGTGCTGGACGAAATCCCGAAGGCCGAAATCCCGAATGGCCGGAATCCCGAAGGCCGAAATATAAAGAAATACAAACATCAATAATTGCGCAATTTTGCAAGAGAGACAAAATCCATTTGTTCTACAAAATTGTCTCTTCTGTAAAAAATTGCGCAATCTGCAAAACCCATTTTCCGCAAAATGTCCCTCTTATAAAAATTGCGTAATTCAAGATTGCGCAATTATTGATGTTTGTATATTTTTATTTTTCGGGATTTCGGCCTTCGAGATTCTGGCCATTCGGGATTTCGGCCTTTTGGGATTTCGGCCATTCGGGATTTCAGCATTCGGGATTTCGGCCTTCGGGATTCCGGCCTTCGGGATTTCGACCCAAACCCGCATCTAACATACAAAATACACAACTGGCGTATGGCATTAAATACAACGTTTTTGATACCACATTTTGCTAACAGCGTCAAATATCCCATAGAAACGTTAGAATATTGAACTAGATTAGCTTGAAATTAAAAATATACTGTGGCCTTTTGTGGCCCATTCGCTGCTTCCCACGCAACTGGTGCGTTGCCCATCAGGTGGCCATTAGATATAATTAGCATGTCATTTAAATGTGGTAATTAAATATTAATTAAAAGGTCCGCAGCAAATGGGTTTTAAAATACGGTTTTGTACTATAATAATAATTTGGGTTCACGTAATATGTACTGTATATCAGTGGCGAAGGGTGGAGGTAGGCTGTTAAGCTCTGACATAAAAAGTGGACACAAAACTTTGTCAGTCAAATGTATTTGTTTTTATTGAACTAAAACTACAATGTGTGGATAGTGTTGGTTAGTTTTAAAAATTCAATTAAACCCCGCCTAATCCAAGACATAGTAGATAATAGTCAAACAATATTCTTTATCAATAAAATATCTAAAATTCTGCCATTAAACCATGTACAATTTTAGATATTTTATAGATAAAAGAATATGTTTTATCTATTATGGTTTGGTTCGACAGAGCTTAATCGATTTTATAAAAACTAACCAACACAATCTGTAATATGTATTCTTAATTCAACGATAACAAATAAGTATTACTGAAAAAGTGTGCACCATTTTTGTCAGATTGCCCATAGCATACCTAAACTGTTATGGCTTAGTTTAGGCAGGGTTTAATTCAATAATACTCAACCTTTTTTTCTTCGGGCCAAATATATATATTTGTAAAGTAACGCGGGCCGCATCACTACTGGTGTGACGAAAAAAATCATGAAACCCCCCCTATTCTACAACACATTTTTGAGATTTTAAAAATTATGCGTGTTTTTTAAATTAATCGTGTGCAATAGCAACACTCTTATACCAGATCTGATGTGGACCATAATGACAATCCTCTTCGGGTGTCACTATCTGTGCGTCAAAGTCGAAACGAATCTCAAGATATTCGAAATTCCTGATAATAAATGTGTTTCGGGCCGCACATAAAAGCTTAAAGGGCCGCATGTGGCCCGCGGGCCGCAGGTTGAGTATCGCTAGTTTAATTCAATTTTGAAAACTAACCAGCACCATCTGCAAATTGTATTCTCAGTTCAATAAAAATAAATAAGTATGACTGAAAAAGTTTAGTATGTACTATTTATATCGAATCTTAACAGCCTATCTCCACCCTTCGCCACTGCTATATATACATGACCCCTACAATAGGGGGCTGACAGCTCTCTAGCCAGGGGGCCGAGCTTAGAAAGTGCCCGGCGTGGTGAGTAGAACAGTTAAGTGAGGTAAGATTATTCTTTATTCTAAGGAGATAAGTAGATATACCCCACAAATTTTCTCTAATTAAAAAAAGTCGCTCGCGGCTATTTATTAACAATTTAAAATTTGTGACTGCGATGAAATTTGGTGTGATAGTATGATGATTGATTTATAATTAAATGATAATTCACGTGTTGAATTGTATTTTATAATTATTTATAGTGTGTTTCCTGACTAATAAAAATGACTACGTATCCAATTTGACGATGGTCGCATGTTACTTGGCTACGATAAAAGGGGTTTGCGAATACAAATCATCGTTAAAAATACATGAAATATCCTTAATTTTTCCTCGCGGAACCCGCAGAATAAATACCATTCGGGGGACACTGCAGTAGAATATCACACTGCTTTTACCCTTAACGATAGTTAGGGGATCCCGCCAACCATCCTGGCCTGGAGGGGACACTACACGTTGTGGAGGCCATGACTAAAATACTATATTTTTTAATTGACTATAAAATTGGCTATCGAGAAAAAATATCCTACGCAAAATTTGCCGACGGTCGGAAGAAACTGTTTTTCTGGGTGTTTTTTTTTTTTGTTTTGAGAAAATCTAGCACTTTCTGCCGTCTAGATTATTTTTTAATCCTATCGATGGTATTCTGCCATCTTTTATTTGAATAAGTTCCACTCCTAAATGTACGAAACACATCAATCAGTATTCAGTATTGTGCCTATCTTTTAGCCAAAATTCTACAGAATTTAAAAAGAGAACGCGGATAATTCCGAAAACCAGTATTATTTATCGACGATACTCAGTCGATGGGCAACTTATATTGGTCGGGCCAGTATGAAATAGAGACGTTGTCTTTTCTTCTATCTGTCTTAATAAGCGGAGTTCTTTGATCGTCGCGGCACCGATTGTCTCATTTAAATTGGTCTCCATATGCTACAATGATTTAAATTAGGTAGCTGTCACCTACATACCTTAAGTATCAATAGTTCAATCGTTATCGATCATTATTTAATTTGGAGTAGCTAGATATTTGCGATCGGCTCCGTGGATCACAGAACATAGTGATATTTTATATATCTATCACCTATTATACAATTCATCATCATCAATCCACTGCTTTATGAACGCCTTCTCAAGCTCTCTTCATTTCTCGCAATTCCTAGTTATTCGAACCAATATTTCGTAAATCCAGCGTACCTTTTCACTGACTTACTTTCAAAAGCAGCTAAAACGGTTTTTCAAGTACGTATTTTGAGTTGGATATATATTTGTCTACCATAGTATGGTCTGAGTTTTAATTTCAAAGCTGGGCTAAATACGTCGATATTAATTATTAACAATCTACCTTAGTTTCAAAATCGGCTAAAACGGTAGTAAGAGATAAATAAATTGAAATAACATATTAAGATACATAAACATGAAAGTAAGGCCCGTTTCAGACGGGACACCGGTGTCGCGCTCGATATAATAAAGGAGGCCTTTGTATTCGAATAAAGAGGCCTTTGTATTATGTTTATGAACGCCCCAGAGCTAATAAGTCAACGCGTGTCCGGTACACTTTTCCGTCGGCTGCTACATTCTCAAGCCGCTAATACACTTGTTTTTATTAACGCAGCCAGTTTTATTTTCTAATTTATAACGCCAAATTATGCATTGACTCATTAGCTCTGGGACGTTCATAAACTGTGACGTCCCGTGGGGGTAGGCAGATTGAGCATCGCTTGGGGGCGGCAGTCACTCGAAGGGCGGTAAATCGTGGAGAATAATTTGGTATAATATATAGAAACAGGCACCTAAACTTAGCAATAACGAAAATATCTTTCCACTAAAAAAATCAGCTCAGTGGTTGGCAACAAAATGTATTAATTAAAATAGAAGGTTTAACAGGTGTATCTTTTAAGGACCTCAGACTCTGGTGATTTGTGTAAGTGTCTAACTTAGTTATATTATATTTATGCTATTTTTATATCTAAATTTAATTTTGTATATTTTAGTGGTATTATTTTGTTAGTAATGTATAGGTACATACAACATATTTCTTAGATATTGGAGTCGTGAAATTATGCTAAAAAATACTGCATAAAAAATTGGGCGGAATTTTGGCGCTGCCTAGGGGCGGCATTTTGTCTAGGAACGTCACTGTTCATAAACATAATACAAAGGCCTCCTTATTATATACGAGCGCGACACCGGTGTCCCGTCTGAAACGGGGGTAAGTGCTTCAGTCTTGATCATCCCGGGTTAGTAGGGTTTGGAACTGTAGTGTGCATGGGCAACATTGAAATGCGGTATCTAGCCAAAAACTACATAGAAGTAGGCGCGAAAATTACCTAGAAGGGTTTGGCAAATGGCAATACGCTCCCGGGTTTCGTTTTCCAACATTTACATAATCTTTGTATGTTATTAATAAAGTAACTAATTAAACGATCATATTTTTATTAAGGTTGAGTACAGTTGAGGCATGGTCTAAAAAGATCGTGGCTAGACGGTGCGCGGATTGTGCAAATAACGCGTGCCGAACGAAATATAATTTGTCATAAAAATCCAACATGCGTCCATTTAATGTTATGTTTATTGTTATATTACTAATAATAATAATATATTCATTGACATGTTTTCTTTTTTAAGTAGGTACATACGTAAAGTTTTTTAGTCATATTTGCACAATTTAAGGATATTTTCATCCGACGCCATGATAAAACAAATCGACGTGCGGACTCCTCGACTATCGGTCTCCGATTGGTGACTAGTGATAAATTTCATCGCATATACTCTTAAGAGTATACCTCAGTGAAACCGCAAATAATTGTGAGCTATAATAATTTTGCATGCGTTGCCAGTCGGAAAGCGATAGTCGACCTCTTCACCTGGACACGTCAATTTGTTTTTTGATGGCGTCGGCGGAATTAATTCTTAAATCGTGTAAAGATGACTAAAAAATGTTACGTTTTTACTCGAAAAACAAAATATGTCAATGAATATATTATTATTGTTACTTAAATAACAATTAACATAACATTAAATGGACGCATGTTGAATTTTTATGACAAATTATGTCTTGTTCGTCACGCGTCGTTTGCACAATCTGTGCGTTGCGTAGGGTAAGTGAGGGTAAGAAGATCATACACCGCTTATGGTGACAGATAAACAAACATAATAACTTATTTACATTTTTTTCTCCTGCGGCACTGACAAAATTTGCCAGTTCAAATCTTCAGTAATAATGCATGTCAGACGCCTAAAGACTGTCATTGCATTAATTATTGTCAACCCTAGTACATATACAAAAAAATCCAAAACCCTTGGAAGTCGGATGATTTTATTATCGAGCACTCTCGTTCGTAAAAATGAAATATAAGAAAATTAGAATCTCACTACTTCCACATGGCTCAGGGGTTTGACGAAGATGGCCTAGTTATTTCCAATTCAAACAGACACCTTGATTGAAATAACAAAGTTAGTAACCATGTATTGACAGAATTTAAAATACTTAGTTTTTTCATTTATTATACGAGTAATTCTTCATTATTAATTTTGTGGTGCTTGAATTCGAAGTACGTAAAATAATATTTTTTTTTTCATCTTTTACAGATCTCAAAGTAATGCATTCCGGAGGTTGCACCGTACGTGAAGTGAGGAGAACTCTGGGCCGAAGATTCTCGTGTCACATGGCCAAAAACCGATACGAGTGGAACCCTGTCTGTGGCCAAAATAACCTGACATACGCCAACCCATACCTGTACATCTGTCACCATCCACGTGAGTTTGATTCAACTTTTTTTTCTCCTTTTACCGACTATGTCCGATCCTAATAAAAGCATATGGGTCTCCACAGAGTGGAGGCTTTTATTAAGGGGGTACATGCTCAGCGTAGGTCAAAATGGAGCTTTTATTGCATTTTAAAAGCATGATCCTGGACATTCCTTATGTTAACGCGTTAACATAATCTTACTCCCTACTTCAGTTTTAGTTTGTCAATTTATGGCTACGGCCGTATGTTGTAGCTTAACCACTGGGGAATGCCTAAAGAAATGGCGTATTTCAAAAAAACACTACCTTATTCTTAGGTCAATAATTATTATAAAGCAATCATTATTCGTAGGATGTTTATCACACTTGAATGGTCAAAGACATAGCTTATAATTAGTATCTTTAGAATTATCTGTGTTAATCTTGCCCATTTTTTGAATAATAAAATGCCTAACTCTTGTCAAATTTGGGATCACAGAGATTATCAATATAATTTTTTATCGTAAATATTTCACTATAATAATGCCGACATAAATTATACTAATGGTTTTATAAATGCGTTTAAAAATTAATAAATGTAAAAAATCTTAACACCACTGCACATGTATGTACTGAGATATGACTATATTCTAAAACATTAGAGCGAGAGGTTTTAAAAGAATACTATTTTATGTAATAAAAATACTTTATGCAGTCATCAAATGTTTCAAATAAATATAAAGGATAATAAGGCTTCAAAATTATATAAATAGATTATCTACAACGTTTAAGGAATGTCCAGGATCATGCTTTGAAATACAATAAAAGCTCCATTTTGACCAACGCTGAGCATGTCCGCCCTTAACAGATTTTTTTGTACGAGAAATGGATGTAAGCCACTTGCTCAACCTATTAGGTCCATACTCTGACTCATACACATATTGAAAAAGAATATCTGTACTTGCCAGACCCAGGATTCGAACATGGTACCCACGAGTCCACGACGTTATAGGCCGACGCTTAATCCTCGTGACATAACTGTGAGGAAATAAGTAAATTATTTTACGTATTCCGGCTCTCTAATATACCCCTCACGGGACGTGACTGAAAGTTCATCTGAGTCACGTCATCCTCAGAGGTTCTGACGAAGAAGAATAATAACTGATATTCCATTTACCTAAATAATTTGTATTTTTCCGTTTCTGGTGGGGGGTTCTGGAGATGAAAATATCTCCTTGGGTGCACACTTTGTCTGGGCTGGATTAACCATCAGGTTAACGGTGTAGGTCAGGGCAATAAATCGATTGGGATCCAGAGGACGACACATAAATTTAAATGTGCATTTTTTTCCGTAATCACATAGTCAAATTCAATGGTGAATCTTGAGGAAATCTCGTGGTGCATTTCAGTTGTTATTTTTACAACTTGGAAATGCCTAATAGAAATTAGGATTAAGCAAATATATATGAAAATAATTAGAAGATAAAAAGAACTTTTTATATACCACGTTTTTAAATTTTCTGTTGAATCATATAAACTTGACAATTCTATGTAATATTCTTATTATTGTTATTCTTTTTATTGTACTTGATAGAAATACTGAATAAATACAGAATACTGAAATGTCATTTTGACATTTCATATTGATTTCCATAGTAACGCACGTATATATTAATAACTTGGTTGCTAGGACCCCCTTAGCAACCAACAATAATAACGTTCCATACAAAACAGAATTAACTGAAAATGAATTCAATTCTGCATAAAAATGGCTAAAAGTATTAAAAGAATGCATTGTCGTCGTGTTCTGATATATTCTAAAAGTTTCAAATGTCTTGCTAGTCGGGAAGTTAGTTAAAAATCTTCAATCGTCCAATACAAATCTTGGACAAACAAGAAAAAAATAGTACTGGACAAACAAGAATACGAGCTATTAAACGTGGTAAAATAACAATAATTAGATAGACATATATAAATAAACCCTTTTTTAAATTAAGTAGGTACTTGGATTTTAGCCTCTTCCAGTGTAAATCTGGTCCTGAGTATCACATGACATTAATCGCTTTGGGATAGTGTACTTAGTATCTACATACGTCAGTGGCAAGAGGTGGAGGTAGGCTATTAAGATTCGACATAAATAGTGCACACTAAACGTTTTCGGTCATTCTTATTTGTTGTAATTGAACTACGAATCCAATCTGCAGACGGTGCTGTTAAAGTTTATAAAATTCACCCTCTCTAAACCAAACCATAATACTCTAGATATGCTATAGGCCAGGGGCTCCCAACCCCGTGCCCGCGGGCACCATGGCGCCCGCGGAACGATTCGTATGTGCCCGCCACTATTCGACAGAGACAGAATTTTCACGCTAGCCTGACACACGCATAAAACCCGAAGTGAACGAACGCCACGAACTAAGCCGATGAACGCCGAAGCACGTGACAGTAGTCACGTGCTCGTACCGTCCCGATTGCTTCGGCGATCATCGGCTCAGTTCGGGTTTTTGGCGTGTACAAGGAGTGATGTGCAAATAGCATTCGCGTTGTTGTCATTGTGATTGCGATTGCTGCCCCGTTCTAAAAAATTATGATGAACTAGCTGACTCTCGCTGGCTGATTGATTTGGGATTTGATTTTGATCATGGAAAAATTGAATTTTTAAATTTGAAGTTGCAGGGAAAAAACAAAAACATAGCTGAAATGATAAGCTCTGTAAAGTCATTTAAAGCTAAATTGGATTTGTTGATATCACGTCTGCAGATCAATTTTTCTCGTGCATTTCCCACATATGAATAAAATGCTAGGTAACAATGAATTTAACCGGTTATTATTTATTAAGCATCTTCAAGTGTTAAAAAACAATTTGAAGAGAGATTTTTGCAGTTTACAGATATCGAGCCAATTGTTTCCTTCTGTATCAATCCTTTTACTGGCCAAATAAATGTAAAGGAAATGGCCGCATGTATTGCAGATTTTGTTCAAGGTAAGACAGAAGAACTAGAGTTAGAAATTTTGGACCTTAAGAATGATATTTCGCTTAAATCCTTAATATCAGAGGACTTTTGGAATACAGTGGACAGAGAAAAGTTCCCATTTTTGAAAAAAGCGGCATATAAAATTGAATCATTTTTCGGTTCGACATATTTATGCGAATCATTGTTTTCAAACATGAACTTAATAAAATCAAGATATAGATCTCGACTCACCGATGAGCATCTTTATAATTGTTTGCTAACAGGATTATCGTCATACTCTCCTAATTATGAGGCACTGGCCAATGATATGCAATGCCAAAGATCACATTGACATATTGATATTCTATTTTTTTATAAAATGTTTTCTTTGTATTTGTGTTTTTTGTTTACTTTGTTTACGTTTTGTAAATACATTTCTCTGTGTGAATGCAATTTGAATAATAGTTTTATTATTTTGAAACATTTTTGTTTATTATTTATTAATAAATTATGAATATAAGAAAATAAATTATGGGAAAATGAGAAGTTATGGAAGGAGTTTGTCGATTAAAAATAGGTGGTGCCCGCCACCCTACCGATATTTTAGAATGTGCTCTAGAGTACAAAAAGGTTGGGAACCCCTGCTATAGGCGATCTAACAGAAATAGTGCACACTTTTTCAGTCATACTTATTTGTTTTCGTTGAATTAAGAATACATATTACAGATGGCGATGGTTAGTTTTTGAAAATTAATTAATCCCTGCCTAACCAAACCATAATCGATAAAAAATATTCTATCTATAAAATATATAAAATTGTATATGGTTTAATGGCATAATTTTAGATATTTTATTGATAAAGAATATTGTTTGACTATTATCTACTATGGCTTGGGTTAGGCAGGATTTAATTGAATTTTAAAAACTAACAAACGCTATCAACACATTGTAGTATTAGTTCAATAAAAACAAACACGTTTGACTGTCAAAGTTGAGTGTGCACTATTTCTGTCGGATCTCAACAACCTATCTCCACCCTTCGCCATTGCAATGTTATCATGTTTTATGACATAGTTATAGGCGCCTACATGAATAAAATAAACACGATTTCACTCTAGAACAAATTAATTGCATACATTCCATACAAGAAAAGTATTAGGTATAATTTCTAAGAAAAAAACATTAAAATGATTACGCAAACAGCTATTTATTTTTATTTGTATTAATTCATGGAATATGGTTGTTATTTACCTTTTGCGCACAGAGAATGAAATTTTGATCGACGAATGATTCAATTGAGTTTAGTTATCTTAAAAATATAAAATATGCCATCTGATATAAATAATATTCAAGTTTATTATGCTATTGTTATACTGAATTGCACATATATATTATAGTATGTAAAATGTCAATAAGAATTGACAATCGGTATCGACTTACGTCATTGTAAATATCTGAGATAAAACGATTTAATAGGGTACCATAAAATGACAATAAATCAGTTTGTATACAAATTATCTATGCGCAAATAATAACCGTGCATAAGTAAAATATTGAGCCTATCAAGTCTCCAAGGTCCTGTTATCGACACACTCGAACTGGATACTAATTTAACGAACTAGTATCTATCTACTCACAGAATGATTATTTAATGTACCTACATAGTGCATATTTCGAGTTGAAACGTTCGGAATTTGAAGTTCGCAAAGATTCCCACATTCCAAATATATTCAGCGGCGATTGTGTTCGGCGTATATTCAGCGCTCGAAATGGACCGGAACGCACCGGAGCGCAGCTCCTGTTCGTGAATTCCTCCAGATTATCGGTCCGTCTCGTGGAAAAATGAAAAATTGCATTAGGATTCGTGAATATCTAAATATAATTTTAAGTTTATACGAAACTGAAAATTTAACTCAATTTTCACCTACCTTGCCGACAACATTATGCCCAAATCTTGCATGCCACAAAACTGTCCCAGCAAACCGTCTAATCTTGGCAGGTATATAACAAAAAATCTACTAAGTACATACACTCTTTTTATATAATCTTACATAAATATTTTAATATTTTCGGAAAATAATCTAGCGCTCCGGTTCGTAAAATTGCCCATTTCGAACGCTGCGTATATAACATCCTCGGGAATCCCAAGCGACCACTGTCTGTCGTGTGTCCAGCTAATGATCCCACAAGGGGCAGGGGGCACACAGAGTGAACTATTGATAGACCATATCTTGAAAGCTAATAAAACAACGTCCAACTAAATTCACGCTCACGTAAGTGGAATATATCAATTTCCGAAGCGATTTCATTAAACATTGTTATTTGCCCTCCCAATTGGCATCACTAATGGCAGATTAGTTCTGCACCTTGGAAGAACAAATAACAGATGCCCTCGATTCCTAAGATAATTGTGTCGCCTGATTTCAAAATCAGCCAAGTCCACTTTTAGGTATTTTTGACTTTTTTGTGAATTGCGGAAGAACTGCTGCTTTCTAATATTTCTGCATTATCGAAATGTGGAACTTATCAATTCTAAATATTCTATAATCGAAATAATATAAACTTTCACCCTCGTGACTGTGTACTTGAGAAAACTAAAAGCTGTTTTTCTCCTATTCTTCCATTATGGACTTGCCTGATTTTGAAATCTAGCGACACAATTATCAAAGACACACAAGCCAACACTACCAAGAATGGCATAGTTTCCATTTACGCCGCGTACCTATTTATAAGTCGGAAAAAATATGTAGCTAAATAAAGATCTCTTCTAAATTTTAAGCTACAGTATGTAAGCATACCTACCTGAGAGAAAGACAGTTCTGCCTAGATACCTTAAACCGCCACTGGTCACAATAATATGTCATCGATTTTATTTACACATATCCGGAATATCTAAACATTCTTAACAATTCATGATCTCCATCGACAGATTCAAAATATGTTCGAAGATCAAACAAAACAAACCCATGTCGTTTGTATCGGTGCCAATTAGCACATTAGAAGTGACATAGTGCACTATTCTATCAGAGTGACGTCACCCTAGCATGGTCACCTGTCATTCATTATGTCACGGGTGATTATTACATGCATAGTCACACCGGGCGCAATTGCAGCTTTTAGTCATTTCTTATTTTTGACATCTTTGTTTATTACATCTTAAAATAAGATGCCAAGATTTGTGACGGAAACAGCGAAAATGACATTGTCGGAAATTGAATTTAAATTTTGAATCAATTCGTCATACATAATATAACCATTACGCGAGTAATTTTTCTTATCAATTTTAATCCGTACTTCCGAATATCATCTTCCCTTATCGTGCCATCTCGTAACCGAAGAAAGCCACCATCAGGACGATCTTTGTTCTATAATCTGCAACCCTAAACAGTTCAATGAAACTGCACTCATACCAATCAGATAAGTATTTAAGCTACGAAATGCGGTATCGTTCTTTGCTACGTTTTGCATTGATCTTTTCAACAAGTTGGTTAATACTGTACTTGTGTTCTTTCGCATTGTGGTCGGAACACTATAGTTTTATTGTTTTGATACTACGTAGAACTTCTCAGCCTGAGTATATCATCATTTATCACATTTACCATTTAGTCAGCACAAAGAATTTTGAGAGTGCGTCTTTCTTGGTAGTATTGATTTGTGTGTCCCTGATAACTATCATAGGAATCGGGAGCATCAGTTATTTGTTCTCCCGAGGAGCAGAACTAACTTGCCTTGGTGATGCCAATTTGGAGTGCAATAACTCTTCCAGCCAAAACAATTCACGCAGGAATCGACAAATAAGCAGATTTTGTCTTATATTTTCGTCAAACAAAAATGTTTCATCCAAACTCCATATCCTGGAATATATTACACAACATATCTTATACAATACGGTTGGCTATTCGCAAAACGAAAATTGAAACAGCATCCCTTTATGTATCTAATTAGCTTATGGTTAAGCTCGTATTATTATGTATTTAGGTCAAGGCCCCCACAAGGAGGGGGACAGGGTTCTAGCTTGGGGGCCCGGGCTCTGGGGGGGGCTCTGTGTAGTGGGTCGACCTGATAAGTGAGATAAACACACACCACAAAGTTGGCCTAATGAGAGAAAAGTCGCGCTATTTTCCTTCAAGAGTATTAATTGTTTTTAATTGATGATTATTGTGTGTCGATATTCGACAACTCGATAATTCAAGTAGATTTATTCAACAATACAAAAAATCGCTAAAAATACACCGAATACCCTTAATTTTAATTTTACATAAAACAACATTGAGAAAATGATTCTGTGTAGCGTCCTGGCGATGGGTAGGGGGCCCGCCAAATATTCTGGCCTGGGGGCCCTCTTCAAGATATGGGGGGCATGATTTAGATAGGTAGGCACCTATAATATACACGTATATTAAAAATAAACGTACTTACAACATTACCTGAATATTTAACTTTCATCACCAGCAAGATTTTATTTAAATGTACATATAAATTAACATGTAAAATCGCCTTATTGATCTAATTTTCAGGACCTAAATGCCGATAGAATGAAAATGCATTCGGTTGCTAATTTATGTGAAGTATGTACACAATATTTCATACAATGATTCCGTTAACTGCAAGAAAAACTCAACTCACTTTATAATGTTAGAACATAATCATTGAAATTTAAACCAAAATACGTGAGTCTGTAATATTTGAAACGAGTTAAAAAGATAATAATGTTGATAGGTATATTTGTATTATTTATTGATATGGAAGACAGATTGAAATGATCAGAATCCTTCAATGAAATACTTTCATCTTGTCTGTTGGTTGCGACATCTATTCGATCCGATTAGAAGTTTATTCATGTCGGATGACTCGGAATGTTCTAAATTTGAATATGTACTTACTTACAATATGTAACACGCCTATGTTTTGTTGTACCGCTGGTACACAATTTCTAACTGAAAGCATACTATACCTACCTAATATTTAATTCAATTCAAACGCATTATTAATTAGATAATAATATGTAGGTATATTGTATTTTACAGGCTCTTCGTCAAAGGAGGAGGGTAATATATGGCTTTCGAAAGCCAATCGTTGCAAAATTTTGTGGCATAAATGTTTACAATTAATACTCGTCTCAGGATGCAGAACGTAGACAGTCAGGAAAAAATAGTGCTAAACACCGCCGTCAGCTGAGATAGATTCACCGTTGGATGGAGATACGGGACCCCTTCTAGATAATCTAAATCTAAATTAAGGGTAGTCAACCTTTTTATGACTACCGCCCACTTTTGTATCTCTGTTAGTAATAAAATTTTCTCACCGCCCACCGGTTCCACATTAATGTGATTTATAAAGTAGAAAAGTAACTTTACTTCATAAAATGCATAAAGCAGAATTACAGCAAGTTAAAGCATATAATAATAATTACTTACCAAATACTTTATGTCCTACTTTCGCTAAGTTTGGCAGAATAAATCTTTATAAAATAACTTACTGTAGTTAAATCTATCTTTTTATTTATACTTTGCATACATAGAAGCATGAAGTCTGATGAAATTACATTTAATTAATTAAATTATTAATTAGATCCCTAGACATATACGAGGACGATACAATTAGTATATTTCCTGAAATTTAAATTGTCACGGGGAATTTTATGAAAACATAATGAAAATGTTTTTAAAACCCCTACCGCCCGCCATGAAAGCTGGAACACCCACTAGTGGACGGTAGTGATCAGGTTGACTACCCCTGGTCTAAATGCTTCGACTTTTGATTGTATTGGCGTAGCTAGAAATATTGTCCTATATGTAAAAGACATGCATGGGTCTATTGACCGTCAGCGTTTCGAAAAAATCAGTTCAAAACCAAACTCGAGGGTTTCTTTCAAAATCTTCATTAAAACATTTTCCCATGAAGCGCCTTACACATTTCGCTAATATTGGCGACTCGCGTTTGTGATTTGAATCAAGGTACCAATAATAATTAAGTACCTACTTACCTTGATTACTAACCAGCGTCAGGATTTCTCCAAATTTTCTAATAACTTAATAATATGCGTTTATAATTTTAGTCACACGTGCCCAAGTGCCCTACTTAATCACATACTTTTTTTTCGACCATGTCCGATCCTAATAAGATCATATGGACCTCCACAGAATGGAGCAGCATTAGCAGATTTTTGTTTTTACGAGAGTCTTTAAGACGCGGAAAAATTTGAAGAAATTCTGACGCAGCACTAGGCACTAGCAAAACCATCCGTATTAAATTTACTTTTTCTACTGCCATATTGACAGTTCAAGAATTCCATACCCTGGCGAATTCACGCACTCGGCAGATAATTTAGCTAATTCATGAATAAGGCAACGGGCTTGACTATTACATGAATTAGGCAAAATTTTGCCCATTTCACGTAATAGTCAATTTCGCACATTCGGTGTAACATATACATAAAAATATGCAAACACTGGTTACAAACCCGGAAGTACGTTCGTAGGGAGTGGAATAAAATATAATTTAGGTTGGTCGACCGCAGGGCAAATTATACACATATCGCCAAAACCTATGAATACATTACATCGTTTATATTAAATATAGGTATTATACAATTATATTTTAATGATTCATAGAATCATCGGCCTCGATTTAATCATGCACGCTTATAGTGTTCCGCACCCGGCCATTTCTTTTTTTGCAAGAGTGCATCTCAAGACAACGGATGACATAATAATATAATTATTTCAAAGGGGAGGTGACGCAAAGCGAATATTATAATAATTATACCTGGCATCTCAGGTGACTGAAAACAAATAAAACTGCATCGCTGTGCAGTTAGAGTAAATATATGAACAGCGCAGTTTAATCTGATAACAGGTAGATAACTACAATGATAATTATTTTTGAAACATAACTTCATAATAACTGATAATGAAATTCGACATTATAGAAAATAACATTGTCGATTTTTCCGGTTGGATCATAGAGGCAGCAGTGGCGAAGGGTGGAGGTACGCTATTAAGATCCGCCATAAAAACTTAGGGCCGTTGCTGTTCACGATTTTTTATAAATGACATAGCATTGGTAATAAAAAATGCTATGTTTTTGTTGTTCGCTGATGACTTGAAACTCTTTTTGGAAGTTGTCACCTTGGACGATTGTCGTCAGCTCCAACTTGATATAGATAATGCCAACTAGAATTCAATATTGATAAATTCAATCTTTTATCGTTTACCAGAGCCTCAAAAGTGTTGTTTTTCCAATAGTCGATGCATGGCAGAATTCTGTCACGAATATCATCTGTAAGGGATCTTGGCATTACGTTTGAGAGTAAACTGACATTTATTAGCCATATAGTTACCATTTGTAACAAAGCGCTTCGTTGCTCAAAATGTTGGGCTTCGTCATGCGTACTTCCCGGGTCTTTTCAGATGTTACGGTATTAAAACTTTTATTTAATTCTTTAGTTCGAAGCAGATTTGAGAGTGGGTCTATTGTTTGGGCACCGCATCAGTTGAATTATGGCCTTGTGGTGGAGAGGGTACAGAAGAAATTCTTGAGACTCCTTTACTTGAGGTTGTATGGATACTATCCGTGGCTTTATCCAACTGACTTTCTCTTAGGCATGCTTACATACTGCAGTCTGCCATTTAGAAGAAATCTTTATTCAGCTACGTATTTTTTTCGACTTATACGAGGTATAAATGAGAACTCTGCCATTCTGGGCAGTGTTGACCTGTGTGTCCCTGATAACTATCTTAGAAATAGAGACCATCAGTTGTTTATTCTCCCAAGGTGCAGAACCAACCTGCCACTGGTAATGCCAATTGGGAGGGCGATAACTATGTTCAACGAAATTGCTTCGGGTGTTGATATATTCCACTTACGTGAGAATGAGTTTAGGTGGACGTTGTTTTATAAATTCTTAAAATAGGGTCTGCTTAACTAATCCGGTGTACTTCCTTGTACCTACCTAATTTATCTACTGATCTATCTCTTTTTTTATGTAATACTGTTTTATATATCTTTGTTTCTAAATGTCATGTTGTGAACGTCTTAAACTTATAATTTGTAATGTATACAATATGTTAAAAAAAAATTGAAAATAAATTGAAATTGAAATCATCATATTATTGACATATCGAATTTTTAACAAGTGTGGAAAAAATACGTAGTAGTGGTCCGCGGGGTTCAAGATTTTGAGTTCAGTGGTCCGCGAGGTCCAAAAGGTTGGGAACCGCTGTTCTAGATGTTCAGTAGGAATAACAGCTGGCGATGTTCAATTATTCTTCAATATGTGAATGACGTAGGTGCCATCAATGAAGCCGCTCCAGTTACGCAACTATTGGTGCATTACCTAGGTATCCAATGATATAACATGTTATTATAATTATACCATCACAACATGGCCTATTAATATTGTGCATTCGGTTGCCTTCGAATCAATACACGATGTTTGCAATAGACAAACACTTATCTTTTCAAAAGTCTTCACTCGAAGAATTGCAACGCATAGTTTCCATTTGCTTAGTGCAGTGGCGCGAAAATAGTGCCATGGCGAGTGTTCAGACTTCAGACCGATAATACATTGAAAAATTCGTAGAGAAAACAATATTATTGTCTATTGGCATTGCTAAAGCAATTTAGAATCAAGAAATTTATACAAACAATTTAATGATAATAAATACATCTATATTCGAAAGAAAAAGGGAAATAAGTCTACAATCATCTCTCTTCACACACAGAAATGATTTACGAATCACCGTTCATATTCAGGGAACTCAGAAATAATGAGAACTGAAATACCTAACGGGTAAGGAGTAACAAGTAACCGTTCTCGAGTAAGGAATAACCCGGAATAAACTCAATCACGTGTCAAGAATGACAACTACTGCTCTCGGTTTATGCATTGACGCTCATTTAATATTAGTGTATTACACACACTATTGCACGTGCATAATGCGTGTTTCGTTTTCGTAGGACACACACATTCAAAACCATGCATCTATAACTGCTGCATTAACCATGTTTAATGAAATCGCTTCGGAGATTGATATATTCCACTTACGTGAGGGTTTTATAAGTTTTTAAGATAGGGTCTATCAATAGTTCACTCTGTGTGCTTCCATCTACTTTTATTTATGTTATTTTATTTCTTTTATTATTTTACAGCGTTTTTATTACAACGTTTTTCTTAGCTCGTATTCTTATTTGTCCGGTGCTTGTTTGTCCGGTACAAATCTTCCCGACTACCTAAACATTTTAAACTTTTAGAATATATCAGAACACGATGCCAATGCATTTTTTTTAATACTTTTAGCCATCTTTCAGTAGAATTTAATTCATTTTCAGTTAATTCTGTTTTGTATGAAAAGTTATTTCGATACCATTATTGGTTGCTAGGGGGTCCTAGCAACTAAATTATTAATATATACGTGCGTTACTATGGATATCAATATGAAATGACATTTCATTATTCAGTATTTCTTTCTATCAAGTACAAATATTTTTGATCGTTTAAGCTAGTCAAGTCAAGTTTATATGATTCAACAGAAAATTTTAAAACGTTGTATATAAAAAGTTCTTTTTATCTTGTAATTTTATTATTACTTAGGTATTGCATTATTAACTCACATTGCTCTGTACTTATATTTAAAAAATTGTTAAACACTTATTTTATGTCATGCCGTGAACGCTTTGAATTTGTAATTTGTGATGTTCATTATAATATGTAAAATAAATAAATTTGAATTTGAATCAAAATGTAGTGTATTGAATATTGCCCATCGGAATTATATTTATTATCTGTTCTGTGTTAATAATATTATTATAATTACATTTCTCGCGTCTAAATAATATCACTTCAAAGCTTCCACGCAAAATCGATAATATACGTATTTCTAAAATCTAAATGCATTTTCCTAATGGACTGCCATGTTAATATTAGATTTCCCACCTCAAATAGTTTAGACTCGAATCGAATATTAATAATTATATCTTATCCCGTTGCCCTACAAACCGGGTACTTCACTGCGGCGCGTGGTGTTTGTATCACGAGATAATTTCTCTAAATTTGCATGTAAAACCATTAAAATGTGTTCACCGTTTACTTACATGATCCAGATGTACAATTAAAATTCCTGTGAAGTATCTATTTACATTCACGAAGTTGCTCGCCTGAAGTGGTTTGCGATAAAATAAGCATTATATTGTGCGCACCTATATTCTGATACATATCAATTTGTTCGAAGGATCATTAAATTTGCACCCAGTTGCATCATCTACTTACTTAATTATTCAATTGCCCCAAACTTAACATTACAGATTATTTATTTTGGCAGTTGCGATTAATTCTAAAGCAGAATTTACCACTAGAGAAAGATGTGCCAATACCAATGACATTAATATGGAGGAAACATCTGGGAAAAAAAATGACACTCACTTTTTTGTCGGGTCTGCCGAATGGCATAATCTGTTTTTTTTTGTGATTTAACGGAGGCTTTGACTGCGACTCATATCGGCTGTCATATCGCCTCTTCTCTTCTAGAAGGGGATCCGTCGATCAGGTCCTCACTCCTATTCTGTTAAATAACTTTACAATTTTGCCTAGCTCTTCCGTCTTACCCACCGCCAGGACACCTTTCAATTCGTCGACGTTCTCATAGATATCCGCAATTCGCAACTGTACCCTGTGAAGTTCATATTTAGGGCATTGTAGTGCTATAATTATGTACAATGTCCTCTAAAACATGACATTCATCGTAGAGTTGCGATTCGCTTCTTCCCATGAGGACATAAAATCTTTTGCCCATTGTGTGCCCTGTTCTTAGTCTAAGTATTAACTTAAGCTCATTCCTCGTCAAAGGAGACTCTACAAACCAGGACACCTCTCGTGGTGATGGTAGAATAGACTTACTCCATTTCCCCTTTTCTAATAATGCCCTATGGCATAATCTGTTCTAACGCCATTTACAATAAAGGTGATATTGCTATAAATTCCCGATGCTTTTGTCAGGTCTGCCGAATGGTTCGGTTCAAACGGGTTCGCTCAAATGTACATTGACACTAGAAACACTGTTTTAACGCCATTATAATAAAGGTGATATTGCTATAAATTCCCGATGCCGATATCGCATAATGGAAATTGCGTGACGTCTACCTATACATGTGCGAATGTCGCTATTCGCGAATTTACTTGCTAGCTACTTTACTGAGTGCGTTGTCCAATGTCATTGGCCAATACAATCACTTGAGTCGTTTCTTCTTCTATAGGGCTCGTCTTCTTTCCGAGGCTGGCTACACACATTGAAGTCTCGTATCTTAGCAGATAACTAAAGTTGCGTTCTAACTGTTCTAAGAGAATCTCGTTCTGCGGTGCCTGCGCATTGTTTTTGTCGTCATGTAAATTATAATATTTCCAGCGCTCAAAATGGACCGGTGAAATATTCGAGAATACCTCTCCGTCTCGTGGAAAAATTTAAAATGTAGCACCTGTTCCGGAATTATTATAAAAATCATTACATTATTAATTCACGTTTTTAATAAAGTTTAATAAGAGACTTCACATGTCGTACCAGTGGCGAGGTGTGGAGGTAGGCTGTTAAGATTCGACATAAATATAGTACACACTAAACTTTTTACATCCTCGATGGCCGTGTGGCTTAAGCGTCGGCCTATAGCGTCGTGGGTTCCAACTTTGAATCCTGGGTCTGGCAAGTACACATATTGTTTTTCAATTTGTGTATGAGTCAAGAGTATCGACCTAATAGGTTGAGCATGTGGCTGACAGCCATTTCTCGTAAAAACAAAATCTATTGATACAAACCTCTACCCTGTGGTGGCACATAATATGATCTTATTAGGATCGGACAATGGGATGCTTCCATGGTATACATAAGTAAGATGTGTTTTTTCTAAATATCAAATAATGACAAAATGACTCCGGCCCATCACACAATTCAATTTTTGACTGGACATGGAGGCTTCGCTGTAAGCTCTATGAACTTGACCTTGTTTCGGCATAATCGAAAGTACGTACAATCTGTCCAATCCGTTTAGAAAGTCCAGAGAAAGGACAACATTAATAGGAAAGGACTACATAAACGATTTTTCTTCTACGCTCACAGATATGGCTTAGCAATCAAAGCCCCCTAACTTTGTCGATATTACGCTGTCTGATTTCCAGGTTGTTCTATTTCACATGTTTAAGAAAAATGACTTTTTAATGCCATTTTGTTCTATTTCCAGAACTCTGTTTAACCCATTAGTCAGAATATAAAAATTATGAACGCATTTGTCGATAATCTCGAATATAAGTTATTCTTTTATATGCAGAACACAGTTTTTAATATTATATAGGTTGTGCATATATTTCAATGTGAACTATCAAATTTCTCTCCTTAAAATTTTACAGAAAATGACATAGAACAACCTGGGAATCAGACAGCGATGTATATATATGAATACGTGTATTAATTAAGGCGCTTAGTACAAAAAACAAAAAAACTGACATTTTTATAGAAAAGTGTTCTACATACTAACGCCAATAACTTCAACTATGGTCTAAGTGCCAGAAGTGCCTCAAGCAAGTCAAAAAATACAGCAAAATATTTAAACCTGTCGACGTTGTAAGTCCGTTGGCCTATTTTATTTATAATGGTGTAAATAGCACTACAGTGGTCAACCTCATTCAATATAAAATGGCTGACGATGGTGTGTTGACACATGCGAGTTCTTAATACCTAAAATTATAGAAGCTGCGGTGATTGCTTCACACTGTAAAACCACATTTTTCAAAAGGTCTGCTTCATGAAATTTTACTGCAATGACTCGGTATTTTGTAACTACAGGCAATACTACTTTTTGGTACTTAGAGCCTTAATTAATACACGTATTTGACGTATTCAATTATTATATTGGTGGTACAATTTATTATTTCAATGTGAACTTTCAAATTGCTCTCCTGAACATTTTACTAAAAGTGACATAGTGCCTGGAAATGAGGCAGCGATTTTGTAAAAAATAATGAGATTTGCTATATTATGCATTGCAAACAATTTAAGTACCAAGTTCCTATGTATTTTTCGTAACAGAGTTGAAAATTGAGGCACCTAAAACTGTGAGGCCGGGGGCCACTGCCCCATCTGCTCCTGTTCGATATGGACTATTTGGATAGGTACTAATATGTTCCTTTGCCCTTTGTTCATTTATACGTCATCTAAATTGAGTTTCAGAAATGAATATGAATCTTCAACGTTTTCACCAGAAGTTACACACCACAAAACAGATTAATAAATATAATTCCGATAGGCAATACCTCAATACACTACATTTTGACGCAGGGTTTTGAATGTGTGAGTGTCCTACGAAAATGAGCCACACATTATAGACATGCAATAATGTGTGTTGCAACCTTCAAATACACCAGTACTGAATGAGCGTCAGTACATAAACCGAGAGTAGTTGTCAGAACGAAATATAAGCGTATTATTGACACGTGTTTAAGTTTATCCCATATTCTTCCACACTCGAGATCGGTTCCCTGTTACGTTGTGATTATATTGAGATGCACGTCGCGTACTGTCACGCTGTCACGGCGATAAATTTGGTCTATGGTTTTGTCATTTTGCAGATTATTTTGAACACGATCTATATAAATTCAATAATATTTTGAACAGAACCCATCCTGCAGATCATAGATAGACAATAGACAATATTCTTATAGAACATACACAGTGCCAATAGCTAAAAACAAAAAACACGCGATTTTGACATGAGTCAAAAATGTGTAGGCATGTATAAAATGGTAAAAAACGTTCATTGAGTCATGCAGGTGTCGATGCAGTGCGGTACAACGTGATGTGACCTCATTGTTGTTCTGGTGATTTTGGCAGATTTTGCCAAGTGACAATGTTCGTTTAAGTTCAAAATGTGCTACGGGATGGGAGCATCAGTCTGATAACATTTTAAACACCATTAACCGACATTACACACCTTTCCCCCGTAGCACCAGCTTACTGTGACGTCACGTGATAGTACGCGACGTGCAGCATATTATAATCACAACTTTACTCCACACCCGTTAGGTATTTCAGTTCTCATTATTTCTGAGTTCTCTGTTACACACACACTACGAGGCAAACAGAAAAAGCTCCACGATTAGTCATTGTTTAACAATACCTACCTTTTCATCTATAATGACTGTAATTATTCAAGATTTTCTTCAAAGATTCAAACGCCTTTGCAAATATGACCTAACTCAACAACAATGGCTTTATAATTTGTGTTTATTATTGTATTTATCTAAATATCTATTGCTTCTTATAACATATTATACTTATTTCCACGTGCATCCACTTTGAAGTTACGTCATTCGATGATTTAATGGAGTAAGTAACGTACATAATCAATTCAAGTCATTTAAATAAATCTGTCTATAGGCATTACGATGCAATCTACATACATTTATTGAAGGAGACAATTATTATTCTAAGAGACTCATAAAACGTTTATTTCCGATTCCATTATTGTTTATTGGGATGTTTTTCTTGTACGAAACGGCCATCCGTTAAATCATTAAAATCAGAGCTGTTCGAACCTGTATTGTTTTCCGGTATTATGACGGTACTGCTATACGGTAGCAAGTCATAGCACTTTACGAAAGCTCAGAGCAACTGTATATAGGATTACTGAGCTTCGAGAACAGATGTTTGCTGCAGATATTGAGTGTGCGGTGGTACAACTATAGGAGTAATGAGCGAGCCATGCAGACTCTCATCACATGGATAGGAAAAAAGCTACGTTGAATCTGGTTCATTTACCTATTACATATCATCATAATCATCAGCCTGAATCTATCCACTGTTGGATGAAGGCCTTTCCAAGCTGATTCCACTTAACCATTTCATCGATCCAGCAGCTTCTAGATCTAGATCTACCTTGCGGTCGTTTTGTACCTCTTGATTCAAGACAATCAAATTACATCGTTTTGAAAGACCACTAAAGTATACTATATTCACTTAGTGTATACGGCGCATGCTGGCATGGCCTGGGGAGATGCAAGAAGATTAGCAAGCGACAGAGATTCTTGGAGTTTTTTCCCTACCTCTTCTTTTAACTGCGTCCTTGTGAGGTCCTGACTTATTATATTTCTAAGGTTGGGTCTTGTGAGTACATCCCACACAGTGATGTCCCTAGATAAAATGCCGCCCCTAGGCAGCGCCAAAATGCCGCCCCATTTTTTATACAGTAGTTTTATCATCCTTTCATGGGTCCAATATCTAAGATTCTAAGAAATGTGTTGTATGGATACACTACTAACAAAATATCAAACTGTAATAATTATTCGCAAATCTGCACGTGTCGTTTCTAGTCACCATGGACGTCGAAGGGCAACGGAAGTAAACTAGATATTGCGAACCTGACAAAACCAGTGAGCTGATTTTTTTAATGGAAAGGTGTTTTCGTTATTACTAAGTTTAGGTAGCTATTTCTATATATTCCAAATGATTCTCCTCGATTTGCCGCCCTTCGAGTAACTGCCGCCCCCAATCGACGCTCAATCTGCCTACCCCCACGGGACGTCACTGTTCCCACATGTGATCTAGCTAAGCATTGAGCTTTTCAATTTACATTTACCTTCGCTTTTCAAAGAAGTCTTTCGAGGGAAAACAGTTACGAAAAATCTTCTTCCGAATATTGTCCTTATGGGTGGGTCCAACAAACAAAAAGTTCATCCTTTAACGGGATGTTTGGCGTCTTGTATGGATCATTTTATAGCATCAATCTACAAGTTTAGCTTCTTACCTGGACTCTGAGCCCGAGTCTCATTCTTTGAAACGCCGCTGCTTGGTGCCATATGCTTTAAATGAGGAGTGGAGATGGATAAAGAACTCTTCCACCCGTGTGCTGAGCATCATGGCCCCCACATCCTGAAGCGGGCCCCAAGGCTATGATCTATGTCGGGGCCCCCTACCTATCACCAAGGTCAAAGGCAGTGTGACGCTCTACAGTGGCGTATTCCAAATGGCGTTCATGGTCAAATTAAGGGTACCTATTAATTAGTGTATTTTTAATATTTTTACAACCACTCGAATTATGGAGTTAATATTAAGTAATGACACTATTAAAAATTTCATCGCACAATCGTATTTTAAAATATAACTACTATTAAAGGAAAATAGCGCCGCAGGCGACTTTTTTACTATTAGAGCAAATTGTGATGTGTGTTTATCTGACTTATTTGGTCGCCTCGTCACGCCGTGCTCCCAGGCTAGAGCCCTGTCAGCCCCCCTTGTGAGAGCCATGCTGAGCATCCCCAACACGCCTGTTTGACGCGACCCTCTATTGCAGGGACATAAATAAAAATCTCCTTGATTAATAAATAAAAAAAACTCTCTTACATTAAGTACCTACCGTTCAGTCTAAGATGTAGATACATACAAAACACAAGAATTGTTGCTATTTGAAACCTAAATCATTATTTTAAATAAAGTTCTCGCAATACGGGTTGTGCTTAGGTTATCTTTATGACGTTCTGAATGACAGACAAAATTGCTACCTACCTACCTACTAACTGACATAATGAATAATAATTAATAGGCACACATAACGGTACTTTAAAAAATTAACACACTATAAGACAAGCGATGATTTTTTTGTAAAGACCCTGACCTTAACTGCATTCATTGGAACTTGAATTTAATCTTCAATGTCATATTTTTATGACATAATCATCTCTTGATTCAAGAGTCTTTTTCATTATCAAATAATGACAATGCCGTCATGTGGAAAAGTAAACAATTCGGCCTTTTTTGTTTTGTTTATAATATTATTAGATATCATCATTTTTCCTGCTTTCTATCAATTAGATACTTATCAAAACAGGCGAATGAAATATTAGATACCTACCTACTTCTTGGTAAACCTCGAGCGGATGCAGTGATGTCCCTAGACAAAATGCCGCCCCTAGGCAGCGCCAAAATGCGAACCCATTTTTATACAGTATTTTTTATCATCATTTCATGACTCCAATATCCAAGAAATGTGTTGTATGGATACTTTACTGACAAAATATATACAACAAAATCTAATTTAAATGCCATCTCTACTCAAATAGACAATATTGCGAGTCCACGGTTTCAGATACATTTAAAAATACACCTGACAACTTTCAAAACTCGCGAATCACTAGCAAAAATATTTTGATAAATATATTAGGTTAGTATGTACCTACCTATATAATTCGAAAATCTGCACGTGTCATTGCTGGTCATCAAGAACGTGACGTCCAAGGACAACGGAAGTAAACTATAAATCGCGAACCCGACAAAAACAGTTACAGTCCTGCTAAACCGTTTATGTTAATTTAATACATTTTGTGTCATTTTTTTAATGGAAAGATATTTCTGCTAATACTAAGTTTAGGTTCCTTCATATATATAATAATGGAATAATGGTTCATTCCTATATATATCTAATGATTTTCCTCGATTTGCCGCCCTTCGAGTAACTGCCGCCCCCAAGCGACGCTCAATCTGCTTACCCCCACGGGATGTCACTGTGTGGATGTCATGACCGATGATTTGGACGTCAAGCAGCATGGGTAATTTGGATCCACTCTTCTCGGCATTCTACAGTATTCTCTGGCACGCAAGGCATATTGTGTCAGTAAAAAAACAGAGCCATTCTTGATGTGGTTCATCCATCTAAATAGAGTTCATTCTCGTCTTCTCATACTTTCTCGATACGGATTGATATTCTCAGCATCCGCCTCCAGCATCACATTTCAAATACAATATCTCTGTCTTTTGCGTTTTCTTGAAGTCTTGGGAAGAGAAGAGATCTAAACTAAACGTATTTTAATCACGGTAGCAATGAATGCTTTTGCTTTTCCAAATTGCTTTTCATTTCAACATAGCAATTTCGCCATTGCTATTTTCCTTTGCCACCAACCAAGCAGCCTATCATTGGACCTTGACTCCAGAAAAGAACTTCAACCTGACTTGCCTGTTCTTCAAGCCAACCGGAATGCCGTTAAATACTATCTATAGAGTGTATACGTATAATGTATACGAGTTACGGGATGCTGATATGGTCTGAAACGATGCAAGAAGACTGGCTAGCGACAGCGATTTTTGGAGGGCCGTCAGTCATTCATCCACTTTTATCAGAGATGCTAGACGCGAAATAAATTTATCAGCTGACCACCTCTCTATTCTTTAGCAGCAGACTGGGTTGCTGCATAGTATTATTACGATATATGAACATCAATCGATGATGTTAATATAAATGTTTGGTGCGGCGCGGGTGATACAAACGGACACTCACCCCCGTTTCACATGCAGCGAATATTATCGCACGACCATTATTCGCCAACGTGTGTATGAAACTATCGGTCCTAATAATAATTAGAATCATCACTCGATAATCTCTTGTAGACAGTTGTGGGTGAGAGTATCCCACCGGTTGTTATAGCTCCAGGTCAGGTTTTTATCACTAGAATTAATGCACGGAGTGTTTGGGGATGGGGAATGAGTCCGGGAAAATTCGGGGTCCTCGTTTGAAGCAACGAGGCGCGGTAAGTAGTAGACGAAGTGAAAGCGGAGGTTAGTAACACCGGCTGGCTATAAATAATTTTCAGCGTTCATCCGGACATATTGCTTGAGTCATATTGTCAGGCCGCTGAAATAACTAAATAATTTATCGGCATAGAAACTGTTATGCTTTATAGTTATTCTATCTTTTATTAATTTACATGTATCTTCCTAATGTCTCTCACATGTCCTGCCAAAGAATTATAATGCGTTGTTACCTCCAGTGGCGGGTGTGTAAGTGAAGGTTCAACGTAACTACTGTATAATCACATTTAAGATTTGGGGTAATTTAATAATTGTATGACTAGTTTGAACTGTTTCAAGGCCCCTTTATAAGTCTTCTAACGAATCGATTGCGTCATATACGTCAAACACTGGTTACCTCCCCATCTCTTCAATGAGAGCCTGGGAGAGAAAGTTGTTATAATATGTACTACTCGTGTGTATATTTTATTGATTCTCTTTGCACCATAATATCATAAATAAAGCGTCACGTTGAATGATAAAATATTGGACACACCAGCACCATCGCTTGATGTCCAAATTACTAAATCAGATATAGGCACTGATCGAACAATAAAGTTAATATAATTACATTATCTTACTTCCAGAAAACGAGGCCAAGTGTGCTGCAAAGCCAGGCGAGTGCGGAACCCTTCGGCAGCTGGCCTGCTACCGAGCTGATCTCATCAACCAACAGAAGCTGGAGTCCTCATCCCTGGTGTGTGGGTCCAATGGAGTAACGTATCGCTCCTATGAGCACCTTCATTGCGCCACTATTTATGACAGACGTAAGATACTTATTCATCTATACAATCAAAATCTCAGTATGGTTATGCACAAATAGAAAGGCACCACTCGGGGCCGTATGCATAGTCATACTTATATAAATAAGTGGACTTAAGGCATTGTGCAGTAATTAAAATATAAATTATTAAGGAAAGTTAGATGTGTTCCTATTTAAGTAACACATATAACACATTAGCCCATTCATTTACATAAGTATGACTATGCATAAGGTCATCAATCACTTGTAAATATGTAACTCTCCGTCTATAGCAAATGTTTACACGTTCTCACATAACTTCACACTTAAGATAGGTACAAAAAAAGCTTTGTATATATTGAACCAAGTATATTTAGATGAACAATCACATAAAATCCAAAGCATCCAAAGACAAAAGTCATTTTTTCATTTCATTCAATCATTTCATTCAATGCTGCCAAAGGAGAGTTTTTTTTTTTTTCGACCATGTCCGATCCTAATAAGATCATAGGGCCTCCATATAGTGGAGGTTTGTATTAACAGATTTTGTTTTTACGAGAAATTGATGTCAGCCACTTGCTCAACCTATTAGGTCCATACCCTGACTCATACACAAATTGAAAAACAATATGTGTACCTGCCAGACCCAGGATTCAAACTTGAGACCCATGACGCAATAGGCCCGACGCTTAAGCCGCGCGGCCATCGTAGGTGTAGTGAAGGAGAGTACTATATTATTATTTCTATAGGTACCAATTCAACCAAAGGTACCGAGTAATCCAAAGGCTTTTTTAATGTTTCAGTAAATTCATCATTTTTTTATTATCTAGTGGAAAATTACGAAGCTTGCAATTTGACACATTTTTTGAGAATAATATTAATAGATAAAGAATAGAGAATTAATTAATAACTAAAAAATATATTAAAAAGAAAATTATTTTTTTATTTAAAGTCAAAGATAAACTTAAAGCTGATGATCTACAAGTACAATTTAAAAGTCTATATAATATTTTAATATTTTCAGATTTGGAAGCTGTCAGCACTGGAAGATGTAATAAAGGATACGACACGTGTTCACTGACATCTAAACCTCTGATTGGAAATGGTCATCCTGTGTGCGGATCAGATGGCTTATCATACGTCTCAATCGAGGCACTGTGGTGTGTAAAACACGTGGGAAAGAAAGGTATTTTTATTTGCATTACCTCCATAAGCCTATATAAAATATATTAAATATCACATTTATATAGTACTGACAATCTCAAGTGGCTTTATTATTCTATATCAAATTTAGGATTCTACATATCCCACATTTATTGACATTTTTTCAATCAAGCTGTTGTTAAGTAGTGTAGTAGATAGTCAGTCTTTTCAGACCCCACTCCTGATCTGTTGGTATGTGTCCAATTGTCCATGCTGGGTCGATTGAATATGTTCTTCCGGTAAGCATTGTAGTTTTAGAAACCAGCCCACCGATTTTCATTCGCAGTTTGATTGACCATCAAATCAATAAAGGTAGAATGTATGAGCAAGAAGAATACCTGCACAGTTGCTCCCCGAGCAAATTAATTTGCAGGGTCCAAATCAGCCCAGGGCTTCTCCACTCGTAAATCCAACCCTGACTATTAGAAAGAAATAGTACTTATCCTTTCTATGCGTGTGAACCACGATATTTAATGAAACTCTTTTCTTATTCAATGAATAATTCACGATATTTAAGAATGTAGCATCTTGTTATTCATGCAGTAAAACCTCAATGTAACGGATTAATTCCAGCCAGCTGAATGCCCGTTATATAATGAAGCAGGTTTTCCGAATGTATAGTTAAAATTAACAAATTATTTATGTAGTTTACCATTTTAATTAAACAAATAAACAATATTCGTAAATACATAACAATATTTAAATTTTTTAATAACACAAAAAAAATCCTTCTCACACGTCAACTGCTGCAGAAAGTCACGCCATGCGACAGCTAAACCAATTACTCTGTGCTTTGCTGTGTGATTCCATGCTACTCATGTGCCAAAAATTATTTATTTGGAATACGGACCGGAAATTTTGTACATTGGATCCATTAAATCGAGTTTCACAAAAATTAAGGATTTACTGTATGTAACTTCAAACACCTCAAAAAAATTTTGAAAAAATAATGGAATCCAGCGGACATATTATTATTTTATATTAAAAAAGTTTTTTAAATCTATGTCCGATCATAATATGGGCCTCCACAGGGTAGAGAATGTATTAACAGATTTTTGTTTGTTATGAAAATGGATGTTAGCCACTTACTCAATCTATTGGGTCCTATTGAAAAATAAACATCTGATTTTTCTCCGGATTTTCGAACCCAGGAGTCATGAAATTATAGGCCAGACGTGTAACCGCTCGGCCATCATGGTAAAAATATTTAATTTCAAATAATATATGATTCGGGAGAGAATAATCATTATGCACGATACGTGTTAGCTATATACATTTAGAAAATGGATAAAAAGGGTGTGCAACACTGGTGTAAAACTTGAGAATAGGTTACAATACAAATATTCACATAAATTTTTGATAAGACGTTCACACCGTCAAATTAAAGAAGGATTAAAACATTAGAAGACTAATAATTATTATTAACTAATTGGATACAAATTTTGTAACAATTAATGTCCTTGCTATGGTCATAACAATGTATGCATTGAATTGAACGATAGGTATACCGCTGACCACAGACAATCAATGACAATACGCCACAACCACAGCCATGTAATTAATATGACGGTCAAGATCACCTTTTGGCCTTGCAATCAATCAGATGTATTGCATAACACATGAGCTAAAAGCTTTTGAATCTTAAAATAGATGCACATGTCTCTGATTTAATCTTAAATATTAACACAACTGTCGTGTTAACGAAATTATTTTTATTCGGAAATCGTTTGTCTGCCAATCAAATCCTATTAGATAGGTTAAAGTTCTACGTCGGTTATAAACTATTCCATAGCGATGAAAGATGTTTGGGGTTTCTATTGATTAATTTATTATCCATGGTAAGAAAGAAAGTTTACAATAAAATTTGTTAAGCCGGCTACAAACATGGTGACATGTAAATTGTACGTATTACATTTCACCGATGCACAGTTCGCCTTGGGCTTTCTTATTGGAAAGAGATATAGCACCGAGATAAAAAAATTACGCGTTGTTCGTGGAGCATTGCAGACAATAATGTTCTAATTTTATTAGATTCAATATAAACATTAATTGGATATTTAGATTGGTTTCAAATATCTCATAATAACGCTATCATTATTGTTATCAGACATTAAATTTGATATGTTCGGTTTGATATTTTACCTAAACTAACCTAACAAATAACCCAGTGGACGGTCTTTTATTAAAAGTAAAAGTAAAAAGTCATATATTTCTTCTTTCGACCATGTCCGATCCTAATAGGATCATATGGGCCTCCACAGAGTGGAGGTTTGTATTGACAGATTTTTGTTTTTACGAGAAATGGATGTCAGCCACTTGCTCAACCTATTAGGTCCATACTCTGACTCATACACAAATTGAAAAACAATATGTGTACTAGCCAGACCCAGGATTCGAACCTGGGACCCTCGACTCTATAGGCCGGCATTTAAGCCACTCGGCCATCGTGGGTATTTACCGACCATATATTTCCGATAGAACATTTCACGGTGAAATGTGATACAGCGAACTGCATACGTACAAGTTTATGGACACGCACAAACATAACCGGTTAGCTACTCGAGAGGTTATACTACTGCAACTTTTTATAGTATACATGAATATGTGTATGATAAAAAGTATATTAGTCTGAGATTGCATAATATGGTTCACTGTTATGTTCTCCTGATACTTTTCTATGTATGCAGGTATTTACACTAAACCTGGAGATGTTATGGAGCGTTGAGGCTTTCAGGATCCTTAAAATTCCTTAAACTGACCGGTTATAATACATGTTGAAATTCTCAAATAGTAAACGATCGAGAAATTCTGCGTAGTATCAAATCCAGAAAATTATAGTACCTCAGTACCTCAAGTACAGTAAATGTAGGACAAGAACACATTTTGTGGCTTAAGAACCTCCATGAATGGTATGAATGTAACTCTATGCAGTGCGCAAGGTGCTACCCTTCCATCCGAAGGCTCCGAGTTTGATTCACAATGAGATCACAATATATTTATGTGATTTTTTTTAAGCCTGGGTATGTGTGATTGTTTCTATTACTTCAGTGACATTTTATGAAGCCAGCAATAAAGCAAGATAGGAAAGAGGGAATCACTTGTGACTAGGGATTACAATACCGAATGAAAATACCAATACCGGTATTTCCTATTGAATACCGGTATTCGTAAAATAATTGGGAAAAAACAGAAATATCTACCAATAAATAATATAATACAGGAGAACCTCGACTTTCGCACATAATTGGTTCCTGAAAAGGTGTGCGAATGTTGAATGTTCGAAAGTAGAGGGAAGTAAAAAAAAAAAAATTGTGTGTATTTTGAAATATGTATTTATCAAGTAAATATAAGATGTTTAAGAGACATGTTTAAGTGGGGTTTGCGGGTGTTTCCCTTAAAAAGTTATCAAGAGTTAACTGTATGCCACTCTTCTTTTTCTTATTTTAAATAAAATATTTTAAATGGTAAATTATTAACTTTACAATATTGCTTAACTGCTGGCACGAAATGTAAAGTGAACCAATCTTTTAATATTAACGCAGTAAGCCCAGGTTTTTTTTTATTTTTATTTGAATACTGGAAGCAATTCTTTATCCTTCCCTTTCAATGCTCTGGGATTTTCTGGTTGATAAATTAACATTGGCATCAATTTTAAATCACCAGCCAAGTTTCCACCAAGAAGCAATGTCAATCGGTTTTTAGAAGGTTTATGCCCAGGGGCAACTGATTCTTCCTTAGATAAGAATGTACGATTAGACATTTTTTTCCAAAATAAACCTGTGTCATCTACATTAAATATTTGGCTAGAGGAATATTCTCCATCTTCAATAATTTTGGATAATGAGGAAATAAATTCTCCGCGAAAATCAGCCGATTCTCCAGTGAATTTAATATAAACCAACCGTTACTTGCTTGAAAAATCGTGTTAGAATCTTCTTTTAATCTAGCCTTCCAATCTTTGTGCAAACTAAGAGCCTTCGCTTGAATAATTGAAATATTCAGAGGGACATCTTTTTGATGTTGGTCGTCGATCCATGATGACAAATATTTTTCCATTTAATCCATAACTATGCCGTGTCTTTTGGAAACAACCTTTAAAGATATATTTCCACAATTTTGAACGTATTCCTTAATTTTATTTTTCAAAATTGAACATATCGTAGTAGACCTGTTTGTATCATGCGAATGTCCGATTGAAGAAAAAGATTCACCGCAATTAGAACGTCGTGTGAAGTTTATAAGTCCTTGATTTCTTTTTGTTCGTATCAACACTGCAGTTTTTCCGTTTCTCACTCATGTTTATAAATTTTTAGGGTGAAATATTTCAGATGAATAAAATTAGCAAATTGCACAACATGACACGCCCACGGATATCTTAACCCCACGGCCAGCGCGACGTTTTAAAAAAACGATTTTTTTTGAAATGTGCGAAATAGCGAATTGTGCGAAAGTCGAACGTTCGTAAGTCGAGGTCCGCCTGTACATGTAAAAAACTTATAAAATATTAATATTTTATAGCATGTCGTCGCTATAGGATTGGTTTGTCGAATATCCGTTTTTGTCGAAATCGACCTTTGAATGCAGAATGATTTTTTGTATCTAAATGGACCAGAACCATCCTTTTCTTTAAATTGCTTTGTAATGAAAACAGCATTCATATGCTGTAAAAACAACAATTTAAATACCTTCATGTATTTAAATATAAGATAATCAAATTTGTTTTTCGTCTCCTGAACATTTGACATTTAGTCTATTCGACAAACCAATCCTACAGCGATGATGTGTCACCAATTACGATGAAGGGTCACGGAAGTAAACCAGACATAGCGTAACCCGACAAAATTTTTACAGTCCTGTTAAGCATTTTATTTAATTTTATGTTAAATAATACATTTTGTAATACACTTTCAATACCGAATATATCTCTACTCATGACATATTATTATTTTACTTTCAGTAAATAAATATTAGTGTCCAAGCTCTAAACGGTGTCTCCTCTATAGTTAGTAAATCAATAGTGAGAGAGGATAATATTATTGTATTTTTTTTTTAAATATATTTATTATAATATAACCTGTTTGTTTTGTTTCCTTCAGATCTTCAATTCAAGCATGACGGAGCCTGCATCTGATGTGTGGTCGATCTGTGAATGCCGTACGGTTAATAAGCCAATGTGATAAGTGAGATTGCAAGTCCATTGCAATGACAGTGATCCGAATGTGAAGATATGTAAAATACTTTTTTTAAATACAATAAGTATTATGATGTGCCATTAAATATTTAAAAATATAATTGAGCAACATCAATTAAAAATGAGACTACCAAACAATGTGCATTGTAGTACAAAAAATTATTTAGAAACTAATATTTATTTTTTGCTTTTTAGCTTTTATTGTTAATGTAGTGCGAAAAAAATTAATAAATGATTAGAATTCATATCTAAGATACATTGTATCAATTAACTGATTGTTTATTTGTAATATTTTTGTATAAATCAAATGCTCGATTAAAAAGTGTATGTAATTTCGAATTAATAATAAATTGAAGATATTATGATACTAGACAAACGCAACTCTGAGCAATTACATACTAAAGTTGATTTGATTTTCATATTATGGTGAAGAATATAATCGCCAGAGATTACGACCTGTGCCTATATGTCTATACGACCCTAAGGGGTCAGATCAGAGAAACCCATCTCAATTTTGAGCGATTTTGAATTACATATGGAAGTGAATATAAATTAACATATATTACGCAACTTCAATACATATCTACTGAAAACACTTTCTTGCAGTGGCGAAGGGTGGAGGTAGTCTGTTAAGATCCGCCATAAATATTGCTCACTAAACTTTGTCAGTCATACATACTTGTTTTCATTGAAATAAGACTACATTTTACAGATGGTGTTGGTTAGTTTTTAATATTCAATTAAACCCTGCAAAAACCAAGCCATAATAGCTTATAGTCAAAAAATACTCGTATATCTATAAAATATCTAAAATTATGTAATTAAATCATACATAAATTTGGATATTTTATAGATAGAATAATAATTTTTATCTATTATAGTTTGGTTTAGGCATAGCTTGATGAATTAAAAAAATGAACCAACAATATGTGTAATACGTATTCTTAATCTAACGAAAACAAATAAGTAAGAATGAAAAAATGTGCACAATTTTGTCATATCGCCTAAAATATACCAATACTATTATGGCTTGGTTTTCGCAAGGTTTAATTGATTTTTAAAACCCAACCAATACCATCTGTAAATCGCAGTCTTATTTCAATAAAAACATATACATTTGACTGAAAAAAGTTAATGTGCACTATTTATGATGGATCTTAACAGCCTACCTCCACCCTTCGCCACTGCTTTCTTGTTAATGTCACTGGAATGTAAATTAACGTTTGTTGTATCCTGTAAAATAGAGAAAAATGAGATACATTTTCTCTAATCCTAAAGGATTGAAATTGTTGAGTGACATTCACAATTGTTTCATGTATTATCACATCACTAATTATGTTAAAGTGATGGTTACTATTTTAATCCATCTTAGCAAATAAATGTGACATATTGACAAAACAAGAATATTAGACACCACTTGTCCAAGGTTGAGTCTAGGCTCAAACTAAAGTCATCTAAGATACAGTCTTGAAAAAGCGAGTGGAGGTGAGTATTGAATGACAGTATTGCGTCAATGACTCATTCAGAATGTAATATGAAGACCATAATGAGTTTGTATCAAGCAGTGGCGAAGGATGGAGGTAGGCTGTTAAGATCCGCCATAAATAGAGCACACTAATCGTTTTTACATACTTATTTACATACTTATTTGTTTTCATTGAAATAAGACTACAATTTACAGATGGTGTTGGTTAGTTTTTAAAATTCAAGCCCTGCGAAAACCAAGCCATAATAGATAATAGTCAAAAAATACTCGCCTATCTATAAAATATCTAAAATGATGCAATTAAATCATACATAGCTTTGATTATTTTATAGATAGAATACTATTTTTTATCTATTACAGTTCGGTTTAAAAATGAACCAACAATATGTGTAATAATGTACCTATATTTAATCCAACGAAAACAAATAAGTATGAATGAAAGTGTGCACAATTTTATTATATCGCCCAAAATATATCAAAACTATTATTGTTTGGTTTACGCAGGGTTTAATTGATGTTTAAAATTAACCAACTCCATCTGTAAAATTGTAGTCTTAATTTAATAAAAACAAAAACGTATGACTAACAAAGGTTTAATGCGCACTATTTATGGCGGATCTTAACAGCCTACTTCCACCTACGCTACTGGTATCAGGACATGCCATAGAATATTGAAGATTCAAATTCACTACACTTTTATTGCTAGCTTTTATTTAATGAGCGCAAAATGTCTAGAATGAGAATAGTACTCACCGTGATAACCCAATTATCAGAGAATCCATTGTCATGTCAATGCAATATTATATTTATTTTGTATAATAGGGCCCCACAAGCGTTCCTGCTATGTAGTCAGTTGTCAGGAAAGGCATACTTTATGGAAAAACAAAAGAAATCTCTATTCAACAGTAATGGTTCAAATAGACTATATAACGATTGGGCACATATGTGCCAAGAGCGTTTTCGTGTCTATGATCATATCTATGCCATTCCGACATATTATACATACATATTGTATGACAGCTATGACATCGTATTTACACTCTGTGACACCCTGTGACACAGGACGCCAACATAAGAAACGGGTTTTTCCGTATTTATATGACCGATCGTCATAGAGTCTATTTGAGCCATAAGGAATGCCATAAGCGTGTGAGTCATTATTGTTCCGTTGCTTTTAAGGTGAGAAATTAATATTATATCAGGGTTAGTGAGATTTGATTTAAAAAAAAAAAACTAAGCAGAGATTCATTTTAAATGTAAGTCCCAATTTTATTAATGTAGACATGTATTGGAATTCAAAAGATCTATGTATAATTTTTGTATTGATGTGTATGAAAAAATATATTGCTTAAAAAATTACTGCCAAACACCAAATAGTTTATGTATTATTTATAATATGAATGGGAGAAATTAGAAATTCTCCGATTGTATTGGCTATCGATGCTTGTCAATAAATTATTATTGAACTGTATACGAATTTTACGAATCGAGCAATATATCTTTCAGTACTAAGATAATCAACATTAATTTGTTACCTTTTCTGAAATGTTTATCCCATTGAAGGCGTCCCTATAAAAAGGGTCTATGTAATATAATACATTGGTATCAAAAGTGATTTTATTGTATTTAAAGGGTCTATAATATGACAGTATACACAGCATGGGGAAATTAATTTTCATATCACCACACTTCTTATCAAAATTAGTTCTAAAAGGTTGGCTTATGTGGAAGAGTGGTATACAATTATTGTGATGTACAATTTGATGCTTTTCCTTTGATTTTTTTTTATTTTCATTGTTAGCTCTAAAATATTATTTTTAAAATAAGAAAATGCTTATCTTTCAAAATGTAGACATAAAACATTGAAATTGTTCTATTTATCCATCTCTCCTGAACATTTTTGTTTTTTGCATATAGACCCTTTTTAGCCTTCAATTAGCACTGAAAAAATGTACTTTTTTTATCTATAGGATAAAATAGTGTCAACCCTCATTTTGGTTAATTAGTATGACATCTGCAAGAAAAATTGTTTCTAAATAGTAAAAAAACTGATTTAAAATTCACCCAATCCATTGAGGTAAAATAGTTTCCTATAATACATTTTTAAATTAATCAAATTATATCCCTTTTGACTTATTTATGTACAAAGTTTAAACTAAAAACATGAGGATTTTGACACTATGTAGTCCCGAGATCCTCATTTATTACAAGGACTAATAAAAAAAGACCTGTGTATGTTTTCGTCAAACTTATGGATATCGTTTTAAATAATAATTATTATTGCTTGGCACTTTTTACTATAAATAGAATGCATATTGAAACACTTCGCCAAATGAAAAGTTATATTACAAGATCTCTAAAAGAGAGTTTGAAACTAGATTTAAAAAATATTTAAATTATTATTACTCTTATTTGTAGTATAATAAGCTAATCCAGCGGTTCTCAATCCACTTTTTCTGGTGTAGAATTATATATATATATATAAATAACACCTTGGGATTAATATATAATTTTTGAAGATTACCGGCACATTCTTATTATAATTGACAAAAAGTCAAGATCTTTTTACAATTAGTAATAGCAATATATGGTTTGAGCACCGCTGATTTAACCTGCCAATGTGTAAATTTCTTCTAGACAATAAGCAAGTTAAATTAATTAATTAATATAAAATATTAATTCGTAGAGAATGTAAAATAATGAATGTGTTTTTGGGACGTTAAAAAAATAAATTACGTGTGATATTCTATTACAAGGTTAGTTAGCAAAGTAATATTCATAGATGCAGAATATTTTTAGTAAAATTGTTATTTATAGGTGTTTAATAATTAAGTTTGTTATAATAATAATATTATTATTATGAAATAAAACAACATAATACAGTGAACATTTCTTTATATTTTTTTCTTTTCCTCACATGAAACGTTTCAGTTGTGTAAGTATATTTAAAATATTCATGCAAACCATATTCAGACATCTTTTTTTTTTTGTATGATCATCTTATTAGATTTACACATTGTGAATCAAATTTTAGAACACAGATGTCTATGTTGTTTTGGTTTGAAACATCACTATTTCGAATATGATTAATGAATAAACATTTTAACAGATGTCACAGTACATTGAAAATACACATAAAACATAGATTACCTATTTACAAATTTTGAATTACCTATGTAAAGAAATCCGATACATGTTATCTATAAATGCAATAAGGAATATTAATTAGGAATACAACTTTCAATTGGGCAAAACAAACTTCAACTTTATTGATTTTTCGAGTTATCAAAAAAGCTTTGCACAAGATCTAGTATTACTTAATTATTTTGAGGCATATAGATATACGTCACCCCGTTTATAATTTGTATGGACAAATGACTTTTTTGAATTGTAATAGTTAGTACCTATCTCTTCAGTAGGTATAAGCATATTTTATCAAACGACTTAAGTGTTTGCTACCATGTTACTCTGCCGTATAAACCTACATCTCACATACAAAAACTGTCTGATGAAGCAACGAGGCACAGTAAGGTAATCAATGAGAGAGGTAGGTAAAGTGGAAAGCTAGCTGCGAGAAATTCCTTACTGCACATTCTTCTCACCCGAGTGAAGTGCATCACATATTGAATCTTCATGTCCAGACAGCCCGTGCAATGAACACGTGGCACACAATTGGTCCCACTAACAAAATAGTGGTTATTGTTACAACAATTAGAATAAGTTAGAACTGGGGTGGTGGATATTTAAAAAAATACGAAACTATAAAGCCTAATATATCAGTTTTATTAAAATGTCGTATGCCTATGAATAAATGGATGTCGAAGCCCATTTAACCAAAATTTCACTAAAATAACACAGATATTATAATACTTTGTGTGAAAAAGAAAAATAAGTCTTAAAAACGAAGTTGAATAAGCCAAATCCGGTAATCATAATGCATTTATGGATAAATTAGAAATGGAATGAGTTGAATAAATGACTCGGAAATAGTATTGTACTCGTAAATTTCACATATTATAATGTGATCCAAAACTCCATCTACTTTTGGCTATCCTGAAAAGTAATTTTAAACTTTTCTCCTTTTTTCTTTCGTACACAGATTATACTTCCTGAACTATCTACTTTATTTCATTTTTTACATCTTGAAAACTCAGTAGTTACATAATAATTTGTTAATTTGGCATACATACCTAATTATTAGAGCCTATCTAGGACATAGTGATATTATATAATCTTAAGTAGGAAAAAATAAATTCAAAATCCTCGAGTCTTTCCTGGCTGTTCTATTGTCTTGGAATTGGTCTCACTCTGTGTATTTTACCATTTTGTTTCGAGCTCATTCTCAAGAGAGATTAATGAGCTCATAAGGTAGGGTTAACATTCATCTCTTTTTCAGTGGATACATTCAAGATTTGAGGCTGCAAATTAAGATTTGACCTTGTCTTAGAAATAACCAAGTTATTAGACCTAGTCTTAGAGTTTTCATTTCATTTCTTTTAGTTTAAATTTTGCCCTAAATAATGCATAATATGCATTAAAGTTTGACACGTAAACGAAACGCACATTCAATATTGACAATATTATAGGACACTCATAAGGACTGTCATTAAGTCAACTGGCTTATTGATGTCTACGGCGACTGGCTGGTTCTGTGGTTTAACATAATGTATTTATGGAATGTCTAATATTTACACAAAATTGTTAACTTATATTTCAGTTCTGAAGACAATAATTTATCAGTAGGTATTAAATATAAAACGCAAATTAATAGCATTCCTTAGCTTTCTATTAATACTTAAAACAATAAAATAATGAGTAGGTTTTGACCATTTTGTTCACATTCTTATATGGAGATACATGCATTCATACTAAATCAAAATATAATAAACATGTATGTACCTACATAAAATTTTATATTACATACCTCGCATTTACTATTTATAAACATAATATGAGCAAAACAGCACATAAAGGGTTATCGAATTAGTACTATAGATTTTTAAAACGTTATAGCAACCGTTTTTTCTGATTTTATTCTGACAGAGATTACTATTTGTAATTTAATTTGAAAATTCAAGTCAAATGGTAATTTTTATGATGTTAAGAATCTAACCCGTCAAAAACGTACTGCTGAAAATATCGATGTTGTGAATCAAAGTGTGGATGAAAATTCAGAAGAATCAATTAGACGTCATCCTCAAGAACTTAGACTTTCTTATGGTACTACATGGAATATTCCTCATAACGATTTGCATTTGCAGGCAAATAAAATACAGTTAACACAAGAATGTAAACCGAATGAACCGAATGACCTTTGGTGAAACAAAATTTTGTTGATTGGGCTTTAGAGCAGCGATTTATAAACTGGGGGGCGCGCCTCCCCAGGGAGGCGCGGACTGTTGCAAAGGGAGGCGCGTAATGCAGCCACAGGCTTGCAGTTTGCAAGTGCATAGTTTCTAAAACGGCATCTAGTTATAAACTACATAAAAAAACAGTCATATAAAAGTTAGGCTATTTGCAAACCTGTATGAAGATATGGAGACTAATAATTTTATTATACTTCATTTCTATACTATTGTGCATGGCCCCCACAAGAGGTGGCTAACAGGACTCTAGCCTGGGGGCCCGGCGTTGCGGATCGACCAGTTAAGTGAGATAAACACACATCACAAATTCGTTCTTTTAGTAAAAAAGTCGCCTGCGCCGCTGTTTCGGTTACAGAATATTAACATTTTATAATATATTATGTGTCTGTGTGATACAATTTGATGTGATTGTGTGGTGTGTTTAATTGATGATAATTCACATGTAGAATTTTATTTTAAAATTATTTATAGTGTATTTCCTGACTTATAAAAATGGCTATATGGAAACAAAACCTTTGTTCAATTTTGGTTGAATCGAATTGAAGAATAATATAATACTTTGTTAAGAAAAGAAATGCAAGTAGGTACTGCTACTATTCGTAACACAATATTTATGCGAAACTGAATTTTCTGCATTAGATGCAATGAAATCCATACATCGAGCCTGTTTAGTAGAAAAAAAGCATTTTGTGTAAAAATGTATTTAATGAAATAAAGGAGGGGAGGCGCTAAGATTAGATTGTTTTAAAAGGGAGGCGTGGTAACGTAAAGTTTGGAAACCACTGCTTTAGAGCATAAGATTTCATGAAAATATCATCTTCAGCGATGAAGCTGTCGAATTTTGAGTAATCAAAACCCACATGCTATTCTAGAAACACGTTTACATATACAAAAATTAACAGTTGGGTGTGGTTTATGGTCGGTGTAATTGGACTGTATTTTTTGGAAAATGAAATTGCAATGCAGTTTCTGTCAATGGGAAACGCTATAGAAATATGATTAGGTACTGATTTTTTCTAGCACGAATTAAATGATTTTGATCTGATACATGGTCCCAACAAGATGGTGCATTGAGATTGAGAGAAAAGTTCAGTATATATATATATATATATCTTATTTGATAACCCTTTATATTATGCCTCTATCCTGAGATATAAACATACCTACGTTTTTTAAAGATAAACTCTACTTCATCCACATTTACCCCATAGATGGAACAATGCAGTAACACTCAGGATTCCACGTCATTTGCCAGTTTTCCCAGGTAATCAATGCCAATATCTTTCAACTCTATTAAGTACATCTTATTAATGGCATTTTGCAGTATTTCATATATTTGCAGATACTGGAGAATGCTTGCATAAGAAACACGTCAAGTTGAGGCTCTTTTAACATATATGTCGCAAGTGGCCGAGCCAGGTACAAAGACGCATCTTCACCTTAAGACTGCATGGTCGTCTCTCTTATATCCTAATTTCTAACAGACTTACTATACAGTAGTCACAGCAAGAATCTCTTCACGAAGCATGACATAACTGCAGCAACATTAGCCATAATGCAAGTTATGAATTTAAGTCTCATCCACATAGAGTTCAGCATATATCTTTTGTTTTATACGCTCTCGATATTCCATCCATCCTTGATCACCGGTAGTCTGGATTGGGACAGGTGAGGTTACACAACATTTTACGTTGATTTCTAGACCAACACTAGACTAGTTGCTATGCAGCCTGTCTCACGATTGCCTCTCAAGACAGCTTCCACAGTGAAATCGAAAACGATTATTATTAATAGTGCTGCAGCCCGGTGAGGGCCCTAACCACCTACAACACTATTGTCAATCTGGAGGTCCCTTTCTACTCTGTCCAGCCACCGAAGTCGATATCTCATCGTCTCCTGGGACATCGTCGTCCCTCTATTTCTGTGTCCTGCCCAGGCAAGTCTTCAGATGTTTATAAATTTCCAGCTGTCCAGCAGATCTCGTACACTGTAAACGGTGCAACACATATTCTTTTTCAATTTGTGTCTGAGTCAGAGTATGGACCTAATAGGTTGAGCAAGTGGCTAACATCCATTTCTCGTAAAAACAAATCTTTTAATGCAAACCTGATGATCTTATTAGGATCGGACATGGTCAACAAACAACCATACTCCATTTTCACAGATCGCATTGGATTTCTGAATACATACCCTGCTCAATCACTGTAACGTTGGCCTCATGAGTGAGTCATACCGACCAATAATTTACAAGTCTCTCCTTCCAGTTATACATTTTTTGAAAAGAGAGACACGCAATTTGAAGCTGTACACAGCAGCTTCTAATATCATTGGCTATTTACCAATTCACTAAAACAATAACCTATTTAACAATTTTCGCCGCTCTAGCGCAATTCACTCTCCGTGTATACACTTTAGAATTAACCGGTTTTTTACTGTTCATAACCACTTCAGTGCATATGGAACCAACGACCGGCCGCGGTCTCCACAGCGATGAAACATTCTTACCGCGCTCCAACACTACTACAGCTTCACTTGTCAAGCATTTCATTCTAATAAGTCTATCAGTCATTTGATTGTCTGCTTCTTTATCACCTTCGACTACCGGCAAAGGTTTATTCGAAGAATTATTACACTTAGACGCGTCTATGTCACTACTGCCTTCTGATTTCAAGACATCCTGTTCCAGACCACTGACGACTTCTCCAATCGGATTGCATTTATTTTGTTCCTTCTTTAAGGAACTGTCACACTTCAACGTCTCTACATTCGTACTCTGAATAGATGTTAAAACACCTCCATGCGAATTAACTAGTATAGGTTGCTTTACTTCTGATTTAACTAAAACCTTCTTGACGAAATTGTTACGTTTAATAATACTATTCAGCGGCGTTGCCGGTTTCGGTACAACGGATAAAACAATACCTTGCTGCTTCATCTTTTTTAACTCATCACCGGTGATGATTTTCAGACCTTGGATAGCAGCCCCCGGAGGTATTGCAATTTTCTTAACTATAATCTCTTTATTTGTTGTTTTCCTTAAAATATTTGGCAGCAAGTTTTTCGCGTTTGATTTAACTTCAGTCGATTTAGGCAAACAACTAGGTTGACGATCAGGTTCATTCTTCAAAACTCCCAACACACTGCTATCAGTTGAATCCAGAGTTACAAGACCCTCCGTATCGGATTTGATTTTAACATCAGCGCAATATCCATTTTGAATCGGTGCTTCTTCTTTTATTGTATTGCATGATTCTACCGTCTTTGTATCGAAGCAGTCACTGAATATATCTTTGTTCATATTGACAAACTCGTCGAGGGTTATGGCTTCGGAACTGCTGGAGACAGCGTCATGCTTCCGTTTGTTATTTGTGACATTTTTTTTCTTTACGTCGCCTTCCTCGTCCGATTCATCATCTGACGGGGGCGGTGAAAATGTTGACATGTCGCCAATTTGAAAATAATTCTTTCCCACCTTTTCCTGAAAAACGAATCAATTATTTATACAAGTATATAGATCAGGGGTGCCGAACCTATGGCATGCGTTTGAAGAGAATAAAAATACCTATAATAATAATAATAAATGACAGATCGCATTGTATAAAAATAGCAGGCAAATACTCTTCAAGAATAAGCATTACGCTTAATTTAAATATATAATTGCATAGGTTGGTCCTTAGACTTTATGCGTCACTTATAATATTATCACACTAACTTCATCAGACGGCGGGGGATACCGCGCCACAAACCTCTAATTTTGATCGATTTACAATGCTTGAGACCACTGTAGCGAGAGAATGCCTCATCTGATTGGATCAATTCTCATGTTAATTTGTGCGATAAGAACCAAATTAATTAATACCTACATTAACAAAAAAAATCATTCATACCCACAAAAAATGACTGCACCAAATAAGAAACAGAAATTTGATAAAGCTAATACATAGTAGTAATACTGGCAGACAGTTTCAAAATTGGTGGACCGAAATGTATGGCATAATTGAAAAAAGTGATGAAGCTATATGTCTGTTGTGTTCTGTGAGTGGTATCTAGAACATCATATTTTTAAAAACTATTTTTTCCTCATGAAAAAATTCTCGGCACGCCAGAGAGTTGAAATAAAATATTTGGGAAATTTTGGCACACGTACACAAAAAGATTCGCCAACCCTGATATAGGTTGTGTAAAGCTCATTTTGAGCTATCCCACTTTTTGCAGAAAATTATTTAATTATATTCAACAACATTGAATTCCTCTCTAGAACAAATTTCGAAATGACGATTTTATACGAAGAATTAATAATATGTAGGTTATTTAATATCTTTATCAACTCCTAGAATTTATAATGCGGGACCTGTGTAAATTTTTGAATCCACCGATAACTAATTTTCACAAAAAAATGAGTCCTTATACAACACAAAATGAAACAATTTAATATAATATTGAATTGAAACGCATTATTACCAACACGATAGTATATTATTCACAAGCATTATAAGAAGATAAAAAATGATTTGACATGAAATAATTATCGACAATCTTTAATCGAAATGTAGAATAATTTTGATTCACTGTAATAATTTGTATTGTGGTAATGTGCCAACAACCGTACAGCCTACGTTATGCATATTGCTCAAGTAAAGACACCTTTTCAAGCTATCGCTTGACAGCATCCTTACTTTGTTGTCGTGGCTATGAGTCATTGACTGCACGTAAGGTCATTAGCTATCTCAACAAGTGTAATGAAAATACATTCTTCATTATTGGTATTAGCCGTAACACTGGACATCTTTGAAAGGAAGATACTGATAAGGGCCATCGGAGCTGTATCAGAGAAAGATGGCACGTGGCGGAAAAGGTATAACCAACACCATGTCCACCACAAGGGGAAGCTGACAGGGCTCTAGCCTAGGGCCCGGGCAGAAGAGGGCCCGGCGTGGCGGACGACCAGATAAATGGAATAAACACACATCTTAAATGTGCTCTAATAAGTAGTAAAAAAGTCTATTTAATAAAGCGCTATTTTACTCCAGGTTTATTCCCATTTTAAAATATAATATGGTTGTGCGGTGCAACTTTTGGTAGTTGTGTGTTAAAATAATCTGCACTGAATTTTTTTTGACCGTGAAAACCCTTTGGAAAACGCCACTGTGGAGCATCAGACTGCCTTTAACCTTAGCGATAGGTAGGGGGGCCCGCCAGTGATCCTGGCCTGGGGGCCCGCTTCAGGATGTGGGGGCCATGACCAACACTGTACCTAGTGTACAATGATTTCTTTCGTTGTCTCAAATGTGAAAGTGGAGGAACTCCATTGGGCAGGCCATGTCTCGATAGAAGGCAGCAAACTACCAAAGAGGCTCATCTTCAACAGCGTAAACCCAAGAGATGCAGGTTCGATTTTTGCCGGGTATCTTACTTTTTTCAAAAAGATTTTTTCAGAACACAGAAGTGGTTTTCAAAATTATGCATGTTCAATAATTAGAATAGTACATTCTTAAATCTTGTGAATTATCCGTTGAATAAAAGAAAGAGTTAATTAAATATTATGATTGAAATGAGATTTTGCAATTTTTTTTAAATAAATTAGTCGCATCATACTAACCAGCATTGTTTTTAATTTTTTCTTGGACGGTACTCTAGTATATGTTTTAACTCTTCGAAAATCAAAGTCTTGGTCGATTTTCGTTACAATCTGCTGTCTGGAAGAAAATAAAACAATTTACCAAATGATGAATGACAGATTAAGGCTATATATTAGCCGCGAGATGATCCAACATCCAACCAAAATGTACACCGTCAAATGCACAATATAATATGGCTCCTTAAATCTTAAGTGTTGTTGTGCTGGGACAAATAATCATTGAAATGTCATCTCTTTTGAGTGTAAGCATACAATATTTTATTAGTAATGTTTACAATCATAATTAAATGAATTAAAAAAATTTGATTCGAAATTCGCAGCGAATATCTATGCGTCGCAACAAAAAGGGGAAGGGCCTCACGAATAAATACCATTTCTATACCTAAATAGAAAATATTCTATGAATATTACAATAATTGAGGCGTCTAATTCCAAAAAGCGATAAGTCCACATTTGGTCAAAATCGAGAAAAAAATACTATAATACTACTAAATAGTATTCTTTGTATAATTTTACACAACACTACGAAAAAAAATATTTTAAGTCTCGATTTATTACAGAAAGCGCGTGTCCGTGTTTCGTATTATTTAAAGCTTGGTTGATTTCGCGCGTATTTAAGTCAATTAATGAGGGAACGCTCAATATTTTAAATGGCGTCTCCCATGCTGTATCATCCGGTAAACTCATGACAGTGCCACGGAAATATGTACCTTATGCGGAATAAATTAAAAAGTGAGGTAAAAGTAGCGCTACGTCCAATTTTATTTGGCCTATATTTATTACATTTAAGAGTTTATCGGCTGAAACAAATTGCCATTTGGTTCTAATTTCGACATAGAATACAACGGAAAAAATAATCTTACGTAAAAACAAATAATTGAAGCTTGAAACATAAAAACGTTGTTTCCCGCAAATATCGAATTGTGGACTTGTCGCTTTTTGTAATTAGACGCCTCAATTTAGGTATTATCAATCTAATTTTGAAATGAATACAAAAATAAAATATGGACGTAGTTTTTATATAGATGGTTAAATATCATTATAAGTAGATCATAAAAAACAGATTCTTACTGTCGACACGAACTTTTGGTATTTTATTTGTGATGGGTTATATACAGCGAACTCGGTTATTACAATCACGGATATAGCGAAATCTCGGATGTAATGAGAAAACATTCGTTGACATTTTAGTTTATGATTTTCTCCATACATTTATTCACTGTTATAACGAGCAACTTATCGGGTATACCGAGCTAAAATACATCAAAAATTTTCTTAAAACTATTAATGTGTCGACCGTTTAAAACAAAATAATTAGAGATTAAGATGAAAAGAACTTTTTATATACAACGTTTTTAAATTTTCTGTTGAATCATATAAGCTTGACTTGCTAGCTTAAACGATCAAAAAAAATTTTACTTGATAGAAATAATACTGAAATGTCATATTGATTTCCATAGTAACGCACGTATATATTAATAATTTAGTTGCTAGGACCCCAGACCCCCTAGCAATCAATAATAGTGGATTGGATTACGGATTTCTTCCGAAATAACTTTTCATACAAAACAGAATTAACTGAAAATGAATTCAATTCTACTTAAAGATGGCTAAAAGTATTAAAAAAATGAATTGGCATCGTGTTCTGATATATTCTAAAAGTTTCAAATGTCTAGGCTAGTCGGGAAATTAGTTAAAAATCGATTGCAAGATTTGTACCGGACAAACAACCACCAGACAAATAAGAATACGAGCTAATAAAAACGTTGTAAAATACATTTTATTTCTACTATTTTTTTTTACTACAGTTGCATTACCTAATTTGAAATTTTTAATTTTTTAATTTTTGGTTCTATTCTCTATTTCATTTTATTATCTATTTCCTAACACTCAAGCACCAGTCACGCATTAATGTAAAAATTATTGTATTACACTCACGCCCAGTACCGTATTACTGCATTTTTTAAACACTGTGTGAAAACGCCAGGTGCCCGAGGGGTTTTATGTTAATTAAACATTTTTGTGAAACTCGGATTAGCTATTTTGCTTATACTAAAATATAGCTTACCTCATTTCTTCACTGGTGACATACAAATCATCTTTTTTATGATAGGTGGTGTGAAAATTGTATGCTTTTTCATTGTAAAAGAGAGCATCACAAATTGTACACTTTATGATATTGATGGGAGGGTTTCCTTGCTCGTTAAAATGATGATCGTGGATATGTTTCTATAAAAAAAAAACATTGCAAATTTAATATACAGTCGTACTCGGTTATTAATATCACGGAAATAGCGAGATCTCGGATGTAATGAGGAAACATTCGATGACATTTTAGTTTATGATTTTCTCCATACATTTATTCACTTTTATAACGAGCTATTTATCGGATACACCGAGCAAAAATATCGTCAAACATTTTCTTAAAACTGTTAATGTGTCAATCGTTAAAAAACATTTTCGACCCTAATCAATAAAATCCGACCGGGCAGGATGCCTCCGGGATCGGATTATGTTTATGACACTAGTTAAGTGTCTGTTTTTGCTAACAAGTTTTCGCAAACAAACCAAAATCACAGATTTTCTTAATAAACAAATAGTATTAATACTGTTAAAATAATTGTCTGCTTTAAAACGAAATTTATTTTAAAACGAAAAAACCATAGTTTGTATTATCCGTGTTTTTCGTTTGTCTGTGCCGCCTCTCCCCAGCATTAGACTGGACAATGAATCTACTGTATATCTTCATGAACACTTGATGAAAACATTTAAATTGGATATTCCATTATGATACCCAATGTATTAACGTCTAAGATTATTATGTCATTTTGTTATTTGGAGGCTAGGAGGAATATTCAACTGCACTCCTAGCCCCCCTTCGGTAATTTAGTTTAATGTGTATAATAAAAGTATATTGTGAGTGTTGTATTTCTGTTTAATATTAGAGTCTCTGTAAAAATAAATAAGTCTGTCAAGAACCCCACCGTGTAAGAATTATTTGTTGTTATTCAAATACATTAACTCTATCACAATAGTATCACGATTCATATCTAAAAGACGTCTATTGAAAGGTAATGCGTAGTTGTCCAATTAATAGGTATTTGATGATGTAAAATCTGCTTCTAACTCATTTTTTACTTGTATTACTTTAACCCCAATAAAACATTATACATACCTGTAAATTATATTTAATTATATACTCCACCCCGCAGAAATTACAGTAGTAGACAGACATAACATCCCCGTGGCTGTTGACAGAGATTTTCTTAGAAGGTGGAGGAGTATCGATGGTGTCCAGGGAATAAGCCGTCCGGTGAAACGACTTCTGATGATAGGTTCGGGCTTTCTTGTCGTAGAACTCCGCATTGCACACTTCACAGTTGATTATCAACAAAGGCCTGACTTCATGAGCATGCGTTTCTTGATGCAGCTCCCAGATGTGCTGAAAACAAAGAGATTCAACTACTATACGGCAGTGGCGAAGAGCACCTCTTGGAGGGAGGTAAGCTGTGGGTAACTTAAAAAAATAGTGCACATATGGACAGCCATGCTCACGGCTCATTTAGACGAATCACTGCGAATGATGATCCGCAGTAAATTGAATGCAGGCGTTCATTTCTTGTTTACACATACGTGTCACCGTAAGTGAAATACACAATTCATTCCAAAATGGCATCAAGTAAATTGCGCTGCAGGTTGGAATTCAAACAATTTGTGATTGTTTGTTATATGAATGCAGAAATTTCATTAAGAGAAAGAGGAATAAGAAAAAGAGTTGTAGGTGGATAAAACCATAGATAAAACTATACATGAGTAATGCAACGTAATACCATGGGAAATATGATGATGCATTTTTGCAATCATCCGTAGTATCAAAAAATGATCAAAAACTAGAACCAGTTGAACTTCATTCACTTTTGATTCCGGATGATCACTTTCGATGTTTCGTTGATGAATGTGCGTTTACATGGGTCACTGGGGATGATTCCTCCGCGATGATCGTCAAAAGTGAATCACGTAAACGGGGCTTTATAAAGCTTATTTGGTTGCGAAGTATCTAATGAAATGTTTGCCTTATGTTATCTCGAAAAGTAGACCGACAGCATATGGTTTTTTTACATTGTTAAACCAACCATAAAGAGTCAATCAAATTTAAAATCGATAACACTAAACAAAAAAAATAGGAAACATCACTGATTAACCAAGCCTCCAGCAGCGTAAACTGAGCTACCCTCACACCTATTCGTCCCACCACATTTAGTGGATTAGATCACATTGTATTTTGGTTGAGTGGTAGCAACATAAAAATTGACGCATGCTCTGCTGTCTCCCATGTGTAAATGTGCCTAAACTAATTTTAATTTTCCATCCAGATTTATGAATTCTGAGTTTTTGATAAATTATTAATTAGAAATTTCATATTTTAAAATCTAGCATATCATGTAGGTACTCATTTAAGTATAAGTAGTATAAGTTATAGAGTTTAGGCGCATCTCTCGCATGGATATGACATGAGAAAATGTAGACACTTTACAGGATACGAGGATTAAGTGCTACCATTTTATTGCAATCGACATTAGAATCCTGTCCAAACAATATTGTAGAACAGATTTACAAAGTTCTACGTGAAGGATAGCGTAAATTGAATACCTTAATAGGAAACTGCTTCCCACACCATGGACAAAAATGCTTGATGGGAGCATCCCGATGCTTTTTATATTTGTGCGAGATGGCCTCCGTCGTCGTGCTGAATTCCTCGGTGCAGACATCACATTTTATTGTCACCTTAGCAGTGTTGGAGTTTTTATGGACGACTTTGGCATATTTTGAATACGGTGGCTTCCCGGTGGTGCCCCTAGCATGAGTCCTAAAAACGAGACAGAGGGAAGGTAAACTACAATTTTTTTTATCCATACATAGATTACAGATCTTCACTGAATATAGACTGCAGAATCAACGAGGTGCATCAACCGATAACAGTCTAATGTATCGTAAGTCAATCTTGGAAATCTTGTAAATCCAAAACGACTTTAATTCCGTTTTAAATAGAATTTTGAAATTTAAAAAACTAAAACAAATTATTAAAAATGACAATTCTTGGTATAGATCTACCAGTATAAGTTGTCCGCTGAGTGAGGGCGCTACATTATAACATTTGACATAATATCATTCAATACTTTTTATACTGTAATGAGCTTAGTTCTAAACACCGGACGATTTATGACAGTATAGATTGAAGTAGAAAACAGGAAAAGGAAACAGGAGAAGATTGGCGAGGTGGAGCCAGTGAAGAATAACAGACCAAATCAATTTTCCTTACAAAGTTTTAAGTTACTTACCTACTAACAGATAACATAATTGTTATTATAAGGACATTGAACTCAGTTTAATACTAAGCGTGAATTATTTTCAATGCTGAATGTATACCTCTCCAAGCATTACGATTACACTAATATTACGTATTACCAATCTTAAATACACTTCTGGCGTTTTTAAATACGTGTGGGGCTTTCTTCATCACTTATTTCCTAATGTATGTTCTGCAGTCGGTTCGCAAAATGAACAGATAGATAATTGCGTGTGTTATTTACTCTAATTAGGTATTTCGCTATTTTTAACATTAATTTAATTCATGCAGTCTTAATTTTATTCTAATCGATCAAAATCTACCAATTTTTAAAAATCGTAAAATGGAATTCTATTTTCTTTTAATTGACAAATTGCAAACGCAAAGAAAAGTTTTGTCAACATATTTGAAAGTTGAACTGAGGCATGTAAATCGTATAATGCATTAAAAGAGTTGTATGTTTTGTAAATAAAGTATGCCTACATTTAACGGTGATAGAAAAAAATACATTAAAAGCTACGGTACCCACCTGAAATGTTCAGCAAGGGATCCCTTAGATTCGAATTTATCACTACAAAAGATACAGATGAACGGTGGGGTAGACATTTTTGACAGTATAAAGCATTTAACTAATGACGTCCATGTAAATAACAAAGATTTAACAATTGTTTAACTCAAAAATCAAATGAATTCACGTAGACGGCAATTTAAAATATCGCTGTTGTCATGTCAAAATAACAGCAATCGATTCGCGTCTTCGAAAATGCGCGCCATCTGGTGTCTGATGTCAGCAAAAGCATTACGAAGGAGATACCTGGCAGCCAAAAAATATTTTCCCTAAAATTCTAGCAAGAATCCACAGAACTGATCAAGTAGCGAAATTATGAAATAATTATTAAATATTCCACGATTTTTTTAATCAAGATTTGACTTGAGCAATATTTTATTTGCCGAATCTATTTTCGAAAATATTTATGGTTAATAATATTGTGGATATAGGAAATTAATGTTTTTTTACGTCACGTGTCGCGTTTTATTATTATGTATAGGATATTAGTCTATGGCTATGGGTAGGTACGTACAAGTTTCAAATTCAAATAAACTGATTGAATTTTGTTTTTTTAAGTAGGTTCAGGTGTTTTTGTATAAACCTATTTTTATTATAATTATTCCAAACCTATTATAATTCTAATACAGTCCTTTGGATATATTCCGGCAGTGTTAGGGGTTGTACATATAATATGATGTCAAACCCCAAGGGGGAGGGTTGATATAACATGATTTGCGGTGAAGGGGGTACTAGGGGGATTGTAGAAAATGTGAGATCACAAAACCAACAAAATATAGTTTTTTCGGAGAATAAAATATTCTTATAAACAGAAATTAAGGATTTAACACAAATAGGGAGATGTGTGCATTGTGGATTGACAAGAAGTGACAATGGGGGTCAAGAAATACCAAAAATCATATGTCACATTACGGAAGACCCCTTACATAACTATCAGCATAGACTAATATACTTTTAACTATTAGTCTTCTCAGAGCAGGAACAGTACCTATTCCTTTGCTCGACTTATATCCATGACAGAAATTATTTTGGAATTTAGGAAGTGGGGAAAAATTAAAACAGAAAATTCTTTAGAAATAAGTTTATTACATATACATTCAGCCATGTCAATAAATCAGTAATTTTTTATATTTTTAATGATGCAATTTTAACAGGAATAAACCAAAGCCACATAACACGAATGACGAGTTTTAAAGAGCGCCATAGTGCTTAGAAATAAGCCAGTGACACTACTTATCGGAGTGTTCCGCATCATACTTTTAGGGAATGTACCTATATGATTTGATGATTTCTTTCTGAGAGAAAAGTCTTTAAAAGATTGAGTGGTTATTTGGTGGTAATTCATATATTTTATTGAAACCAATATATAATATTCTGATTTAATAATCACCACATGCAATTATTTATAAGAGATTTAAAATTTATTTCACATATTACCAAGATTACAACTGAGTAAAAAAAAAACAAAGTAGTATCACTGTTTTCACTTCAAATAGTTATCATTTTCAATATAAAAAGACATTCCATCTTTGATAAGCAACTCATACATTGCCATATAAATCATAGAATGGTATTTAATGCTTATGTGGTAGCAGTAGCGAAGGGTGAAGGTAGGCTTTGGAGATTAGACATAAATAGAACACATTACACTGTGTCAATCATACTTATTTGTTTCATTGAAATAAGATAAAAATTGCGGATCTTGTTGGTTAGTTTTTAAAAAAAATATTCTTCTACCTACAAAATATCTAAAATTATGCCGTTAAATCATACATAATATTCTGGTTTGGTATAGGCAGGCTTTAATTGAATTTTAAAAAATAACCAACACTGTTTGCAATTTGTATTCTTAGTTTGATAAAAACAAATAAGTATGGTTGACTAAGTTTAGTGTGCACTTGGATCTCCACAGCCTACCTGCACCCCTCGCCACTGTGCGGTAGTGACAATGATTGTTATCAAAATATTCGTAAAAATATTGTTTAGTTTTGAGAAAATAATGAAAAATAAATAATATATCGTTCGACAAACTGCAAAATTTCGTAACCCACAATTCACAAATTTTACAGGAGCCACAATAAACTATATATTATGTAAAGCGTCAATTACATTGAGCTTCTTTACGAGCTTTTTGTTGGCGAATTTATAACCTGCCTGTAAAGTCGCCCAGTGTAATCATCGAACAAGCTAACAAGCAGGTTGTAAACACTCTACCGAGAAAAGTTGAAAGCCGGTCAACTTTACACGCTACACGCCGGCGTGTGGGCCTACTGCGTCTGCGCAGTAGCAACCTCCCGGTAAAAAAACGAACTACGTTCTGTCAAAATAGTCGCTGGCTTGTGGCTTCTCAGCGAATGGAAAGTTTTGTGTGTAATCATCAAATCGCAGTAGCTGAATCGCACGCTTTTAAATTCGCCAACAAACAGCTCGTAAAGAAGCTCAATGTAATTGACGCTTAATGCAATGTACGACAAAGCTGTAAATAGTTTATTTTGTAGATTTTTGTAGCATATGACGCAGACCAAGCAAAAGTCTTACATGCAAAATGTTCTCCATCTCGCTTGTAAGACATATGACATAGGTATTGCAATTATATTTTGGTCTAATATCGAATTATGATATTTTGTTTTTTTAATTTAAAAGAAAACTATTCATCAAAACTTTCTGATATTGTACACAGTGTGTATACTAAACTCCTTGCTCGAATCAACAAAAATGTCAATTTATCCAAATTGGTGGGTTACGACATATTACTGTTTGCCGAACGATATTGTAGGTACATTTATTTACTTAATAGAAATGTAACTAAATTAAGATATTCATTAATTATCAGAAATTAACACACTCTTGAAATGGGTTTGAATAAACTATAGATTTAACAGTAAGGTTCTACGCAACTACAGCGGTTTTTGTTTAAATTTTATTTCAAAATACATTATAAATCAAGAAAGAGAACATAGATTAGGGTTTAATTTTTTCTATTTTCAACATTATCAATCAAATCAAGCAATCACATTTTATTATATTATTTATGAAAAATATTACTTAACTATTATTTGTTTAGTAAGCCCAGTGTGAGTTAAAAATACCATTTGCTAGTCACTATCATTGGTTTTACAATCCGATGTGGATATGGATATTGGCCGCATCCCGAAGAGTTAAATTAATAAAAAAAATACAAGAAACCTATAATATCCAAGTGCTGGATTCAAGAACATGTTTAAAAACCACATACGAATCTGCCTGCCTTGAGACTCAAACTTGCAACTTCAGAAGTGGACATTCACTCGTCCATTGTAGGCGCTTATGAATTGTGACAAATCCATAAAACTCTTAACATCAAAAAGACATGTAACACAGTTGAATTGTGACATGAATTCCCATCTTCTCTGCATCAGCCATATTACCAGAAGAATGAAAAACAATGAAACTTAAAGTGAAGTATAAAGTACTTAAGCTAAGATTAGATTGGTTTAATTTTGAAATGGAGTCCAATCAACGAGAATACGAGGCACTTTAAATCCTGCACTAGATAATAAAAGCACCGCAGTCCTTCAGGGTCGCGCGATTGGTTCACATCCACTAGCGATCCAGTCTTGGAGGTTGTGAATGAAATGTGCTCTTCGCCGATGACGATTTCCAGCTCCTGAAACAACATAAAAAACATTGCACAGTTAAAAGAAGAAGACGTAAAAGGATTGTTGTGTCAATCAAACAAATCGCACCACTCCAGAATCATACCATGTGAGGTGCTGAATAAAAATATAATATTATTGAATGTATCTTGGGTGTCACAATGGAAGCGAAAGACATTTGTTCGAATCCCACACCTAATAGGTATGTTTCCAGGTTATAGATAAATATTATAGAGTGTGAATTAACTGCGCATGAAATGAACATGGTTTGATTTTGATATTTGAAAGTCATTAAAAGATTCTCAAAAACAAATAAAAATCACAGATTTTCTTAATAATAATAACGGAATATCATACGAGGCTGAATTTTTGCTACTGCTCCATGTTTTTCATATACAGAATTTGCTATCGAATGACCCTTACGATGACGGCCTTAATGCAATACAAAAAGTGAGTCAAACCCAGTAGCACACACAAATTCGTCTTGACTGCAACATAGCCATAAATCAAATTTGACAGTAGTGTTGCAACTCTTTACCGTGCACACAACTGTGTGACTAAGCGTATGCTGAGATGCAGAATATGAGAACAGTGCAGTACAGATTTTGTCCTGTACTGTGTCTCGTAGAGCCAGCATAAATTGCTGCACAGCGCGTACATGTTCGGACGTATTATATTCGGTAATTTTATAGTACTCCATATAGTTTATGTGATTTATGTCTTTTGAGACAAAAAACGAACTCAAAATCTAACACAACCTACTGTAGCCTAAAAATAAGTAGGTTGTGTTAAGTTTTGGGTTGTTTTTTGGTCTCCAAACATCTTTTTCATAATGACGATAAATACTATAAAATTACCTTATCTTCAATCAAAAATATTGAATTCACACTGTGTGCGACAATAGATTAAGTGAAATGTGTTTTATGAATGGTAACAAAATAACATTGACAAATTCAACTTTTGCAGTCGAGACGAGTTTGTATGTGTGACCAGGTTAAGTGTAGGTTGCAATCCTGGATAAGAAATCGCAAATTTGACAAAACATAATTTACTATAGGTAAATCATTTTACAGTGGCACCATAGGCGATTCGTGCGTGTATTGAATTGCTTGCGACAATGCCAGTTTCAATGCTAGCAAACAATACCACTACAGCTGCAAGCCGCATTTGCCGTAAACATGGTGCCACTGTAAAACGATTTACCTATACCTATGTAATTTTGCTGAAAATCAAAAATGCACTGTTGATTCAATCAAATTGAAATTAAATGTCATTTTAGACCTCATTTCTGTTGTCCGTTCAGTCGAGGTTTCCATTTTGGTCTGTTCAGTTTTGAAACAGTGGCGTATTTAGACGATCAGTTTAGTTGCCCGTTAAATTTCAGTTGGGAAACTGCGATATTATATTATATTTAAGTATTTTGTATCCACCAAAAATTAATATTATTTTTATAATAACTTTCTAAACATATTGGTTGGTTGATATAATGCAGTAAGTACCCATATTTGAATAAATAGTATTTCGCTGGGTACCGCCATTTTAATACCTCCCGGCATTTTAAGGGTCTAGTCCTAGTCTCACTTCTCAGACATAATGAACGGATTGTCTTAAAAGAAATGCTAATTAACGATACGATGCACGAAAGACGACGCCAGTTTTAGAGACAATTAGTGGTGTCGAGTCATTACTATACTCAGGAAATTTATCAAAACAACATACAATTTTATTACAATATTATATTAGCAAGAACGGCATGGACCATACCTGTCGTCCAACACGATCCGGTTGCGGCCACATTGAGTCGTCTTCGTGCATGATTTCGGAATCATGTATGACTCTTTTCAATTCTTCCATAACGCAAGTGTGAACGTAGGCTTCTTTACGGATCATGGTGTCATTCTTGTAGTTTGAATTGTTGGCATACCTTAATTTGCCATCGGGTCTGAATTCAAATTCCAAAAATTCGTGGCCGAATTTTCCTTTGTGGCCCACATAATACCGAATATAAAAATCAGTCGACATTTTTGGTATTAGGTACACAGAAACCAAACGAGAAAAACCGCTAACTTTACACAAACTGTCTATGCCGCTAACCGGCTAACCTCAAAAAGCAAACGCCAAAAATCATAGACGATTTAGTCATGAACTAAATAAGAACGTTTGTCTATGATAAAGAAGAAGTTTACAAGGTATTAATGAGATTACTTAAATCAACAGTACAAAAATACCATGCAAAATAAATTGAAATATTACCATACAGAAAATTTGTTTTTATCGTATTTTATCGAGGGGTGTGCGTGCGCACACCTACCAAAATGTCTCCGCACACATTTTTTCATCCCCCGCACAGTCCTCACACAAAAATATTGTAAAAAAAATCCTTTGCGAGATTTTAGTAATAACTACAGGTGTTCAGTGTACGTAACAAACAATTCAAGTGAACCATACAATTGCTTGCACAGTTACGTATATAGTACAATAATTATAGAAAACTTATCCCCCAAAAATGTCAAAAAGGAGTGGATTACAAAAATGCGAACATTAAGAAGAAATCCTGCGATAAATTTAAATTGGAACGGCTCTCTGAAATCATCAAAACAGAAATGCCATCTTCAATGCATTCGCAAGTAATAAGAATTGGTGATATTTGTATATTCGGAAACAGCTGATGATATATTGTGTCAAATGCATAATATGCTTCGCAGCAAATATGCAAGGAGAATAATAATTCACGTCTGGAAAGAAGTGGATTGAATGAAGGTAGTATCTTTTAAAAAGGCATTTAAGTCAAACAGTACACCGGGTACACCTACCTATTACGAAATTGAAGAATTTGAAAAGAGGTGGACTTTTGAAAATAATGAAGGAAACATCCGAAGAACGAAAGAATAGGATTGAAATCGCTGAGCGCAAAAATCTGGTTGCAATTTAGTCAAAATGTTGATTGATCATGTACTATTGGCTATAAAAATAAATGCTCCTGTGTTTTATGTACAAGTTATTCATAATCATGTATCTAATAATATTATAGAGATTCCCGAAAGCTGGCGAAGTAAAAATTATGCGTCAGAATTTGTCGTATTGTATTTATTAACGCAGTCCGGAAGTCTCGGTTACATAAATTAATAATTTTTGATGAATGTACGGATATATCTGTGCAAAAAATGCTAAATTTGTACGTTGATTACGAAATTAATAAATACCATAAAAATATAGGTACGTTTTAATGAAAAATTGTATGTGTGTGTTTGTGGGGAGGGGGTGTAAATTTACCGCACCGGGTGACGTGTGACACAGCTCAGATGCGTTGTTAATCCGCACACACAATAGAAAAAATTAGAGGTAATGTTGGTCGCAAGTGCTTAGGTTTTCCATATTGATTAAATCCAAATACTTAGACTAAGTAGGTAGATAGCAAGAAAAAAATATTTGGACGATATACCTAGGTAGGTATGTATGTTATAACGATTTTAATGAACATAGAAATAATACCCTACTACCCAAAGAGATTGGACTCCTCCCCAGAGGTAGCACACAAACATAGACTAATATACATGTCAGTGTGTACTCGTTTTGTGAGAGAAAGTTCTATTTCTCTGAAATTAGGTACACTTTGCTGCAAATGGGCCATACTCGGACATAAAAACGCCCCACTGAGTATTTTTTTTTATCAACACAAGCTTACAACCAATTTATGATAAACGTAGTTTCGTTATAAAAAGTTTCCGCAATAAAAACTTTATTAGGATTTAGGGTAAGAAAGAATAATGCAAATGGAAGCAAGTATTTTATTTTTAATAACACAAAAAACACAATATTTTGAAAAATCAGTTAATAGCAAATGGTTAAATATTGGAATAAGATATATTATGGTCTTGTTTTTAGATACTGTACCATATAAAATAACATAGCATTATTGTTTAAATAAAAAACACAAATAATTACAGTTAATTACAAACAAAAAAAAGTTTATTATATTACCTACCTATTTACACAGGTGTATTTTGAAAATATTCTATGAAATAAAAATATAACATGGGTTCGTTTTTGACATATCGTCGTTGAAACTAGAAAATTGTGTAACTCCAAAAACACTACTTTACAGGAGAGACAAAAAACATTATGGTTTCCTATACAAATGTATGGTTTTGGAGTGAAATCATCCATGATTTAACAATGATACAATTTTTCTGGAATTACAAAATTTGCAAGACGGATAGATATTATCAACGGCCACTAGATGGCATTCAAAGTCAATTTTCGATTAAAATGGAGTTACACAATTTTCTAGTTTCAACGACGATATTGTGTATAAAATTACTTGTTAATATAAACCTATTAAACATAAAATACAGGTAGGTACTTATGTTGAAAAATTGATTGTATAGTTAATTACAATATTTTATCTATTTAACATAATATTATTATCAGAGAAGCCCTGCATATATAATATGAATTCATACAAAAAAATCGATTATTTAAAACGAAAATGTTTTTATTTTAAATATAATGTATGAAAGTCAGCGTTGAGAAAATAATATTTTGAAAAACTATTGATTCCTAAGTATAATTAATCTATTAAAATATTGTCTAATATGGTTGATTGGTTGCTCTGCATTTTTTGCTAAATGATGATATCTTATTTCTAAATATTTATTTGAAACTAGTTTCATTAAATTTGTGACGTGATTTGAATGGCGAAGTATTATACATGTGATTATCTAATTCTCTAAAAATACAGTTGCTATTAACAAAAAAAATTAAAGTTTAGTATTTAAATATTCTAAATTAAATTTTGGATGCACACGAATGCCTCCGCTTTGATGCAGGGCAAAATATATTTAACTCTGAAAACTATTATAAATTTATCAAAATAATGAATGTCATTAACTAGTACTAATATTGTTTACTTTGAAAAACAAATCTTATATTATTTTGGGTTGAAAATAATATTACGAGTGCGGCCCTGGCACATGACATTGGAGAATTAACATTTTGACGTTTGACATAATTGTTATTGCAACAGATTTTTTAGGAAAAACTATCAATGTATAATTAATAATATGCATATATTGTTCCGAAATGCTGTTACTCCTTTGTATTCTTCCATTAAAAACACTTTTTTAGCCTAATAACATCTGAAATCTTTGTAAAATACAATAACAATATCCGCCATGTTTTTTTACAACACAAAAGCAAACGATAGTGAAGTAGCAGCTTACAGTTATACCAAGAGACTTTTTTTTCTGTTTCGTATTGCTTCGTACGTGTTCGTACTAAAATGACGATGTGTTCACTCTCCACAGTCTAATCTCTTTGCTACTACCACAAGAACTCACACCCTCAACTAAATAGGTACCTACCTACCTAGGGTGATTGCTATAGTAATGGGACATTTAAGGAAATGACTTTTTTAAAAAGTGTACAAGTCAAAGAATATTAGCCTCTAGGGAACATATCTGATATGTAAAGATGCAGAATTGAATGAATTTTAAGAAAATACATGTTAAAATAATATAACCAAAAGCATTTATTTGAAATTTATATTCTTCGAAAAAAAGTGAGAAAACATAGTAATGGGACACCTTTGACATTGTCATGGGACGCCAGTGGTACAGTTATGGGACACAGCATTTAAATCAAATTATAGATTAATTTAGATACCTAAAGTCTTAGCCTAAAATAAATCTTGAAGGCTATACCTAAATACATACTTAATTAAATTTTCACACTTACAAAAATAAAACACATTTAATGACAAAAATTATAAATAACCCATGTTGTAGAATCTGAAACACAATAAAAAATTTTTTTTAGTAATGGGACAGTACAGTGTTATAGTAATTGGACACCCGGTCAATAACTGTACGCAAAGAGCTAATCAACTGAAATTTTGTAAATAAGCTAATAATAAATAAGCACGAACCATTAAAGTCCACAGAAATTCATTAATATTAAATAAATTTAAGCAAACACAGTAGGTAATTGAACAGGCTGTCCAAATACTAAAAAGTATTAAAATCTAATCTAATTGGACATACTTACCATTAGTTTATTTTTCGAGATGATAAGTAAATCTCAATGTATATAGATATTTCGTAGTCCCTCGCACTTCCCTGAGAAGTTTCTTTCCGAAATTCACAAAACTTGTATTAAAAAATGCCATCGAAAGATCACTGGTCCTTAAAGGAAGTGATAGTACAAACACGTGTTTTTGCGATTTTGAGATGACTTCATCTAAGAATTATTATATTTTGTAAGTAGAGCCAACTAGCGACGGAAAAATACAAATGCAGTCATATAAAGAGGAAATGACAGAATAGATCTGTCTCCTTCACGCTTACAGAAATGCTTAGCTAATCTTATTTTGGGAGTTTAAAGTTGATGTGTCCCATAGCTTATGCTGTCCCATAATTATAGCAGCCACCCTATATCATTATTGTTTTTCCTTAAAAAATTATACATAATTTAGAAATAAATGTAGGTATAATTGAAAATTTACTTGAGATGAACTTTACATAGGTACCTAATTATCAATCGCTTTTTTTCTGAATTAATATTTTTTGTTGAGTTGGTAATAACCTGTGTAATAACAATCTGTCAGTGTGACGTTTGTAATTGTAAATAAAATTATGCCGCGTAACTACTTGAATCCGATATTATGATACATGTATATATGTATATATGTATACATGTATATATCTGTGTATGTATTTTATTTATCTTTTACGTAGGCGTTTTCGATAACACATCGCGTGCTAATCACAATGAGGCGGCAGAATACGTAATCGACAGAATGCTGTTTTTTTTCTTAACACAGTGCTATTTTTTCATCTTTCCGGTGGAGTGGGAGTTGAACTTTGTCCATTTAAATACGATATAATACGTCTTATAACATGAGTTACCGCAGAGCGTCTGGATTAGTTAACGGCATCAGCAGGTATTTTACAACAGCTTCTAAGATGGTCACGGCAAGAAAATATGTTCTGGCTAAACATTTCCAGGGCGAACCGAAAAAAAGTGACTTCAGGATCGTCGAAGAGGAACTTCCAGAATTGAAAGAAGGGGGTAAGTACGCAACACCCCAAATTCACCCCCATAGGTACATTTAAAAAAAAATCTTATTTGTTGGACAATTAATTAAAATTAGTTACTTAAGTACCTACCATTGTTGTATATAAATGGTGTATTGTTAATTTTTCATTCAAAATAAAAATATTTTTCACTTAAGGCCATGCATTAGTTGAGGCACGGTCTAAAAAGATCGTTGCTAGGCGATGTGCGGATTGCGGGTCGCGGGTGAAAATGACGCCTGTCAAACGAAATATTATTTCTCATATAAATCCAACATACGTCCATTTTATGTTCTGTTTATTATTCTATTAGTATCAATAATAATATATTCATTGACATGTTTGCTTTTTAAAGTAAATGGGTAAAGTTTTTAGTCATCTTTACACGATTTTAGAATTAATTGGCCCGTCGCCATCACCCAGCAAAGTGACGTGCGTCCGAATCCACGTTCTCTCAAGGAATGCGAAGCAAGTACACATTTTCGTCGCGCGTACAGTTGAACATTATTTGGCGTTTCACTGATGCGTCACCTTAAGTAGGTACATATTCCAACAATTCAATTAGTTCCATATAGATTTCACCAAGTGTATTTCTTATATTAAGTATTTTATTTTACATTGCTGACCAATTAATTAGGAGAATTACTGACGTATCGAGTTTTTCCATACTATCGACTTCAGAAAGAAAAATTCTTACATTCATATAACTTCTCCCTCTAGATTTCCACCATTTAGAATTATCTAGTCCAGTGATTCCCAAACACATTTCTGCGAGTGGTAGTTCCATGAAAATGCTCAAAAGGTTTCGAAAAATAGTGAAGTGCCCATCCGAAATATAAGCAATAAAAATCTTTCTATTTCTTAGTCCATTTCCGTTCTTCAGTTGGAGAATATGGACACCATACAATGCCTCCAAGAATTCCTGTTGCTCTCCAATCTTCCCAAGTGATGCCAGCTTCCCATAGCTTTGCTGTATACACCCACTGGATCTTAAATCTGTTTCTAAATAGTTCCCACCAAAAATATCCCATATTCACATTACCTACATTTGGCCAGCCTCAGCTTAGAATGGTGTTGTACTTATATTTCATTGCATTTGATATTACAGTGAAACCCCGATTTTACATCTTTGAAGGGGAAAAATTAATGTAATCATACAAATTTGTATGGTGCATATTTTTAGTTTGTTTACATAAAACTGACCTCTTCTTCACCGATCTTCTTCATCGGATAAGTTTTCTTGAACACGACTATCCACTACCTATATTATCATTTCCATTAAGTCTGATGTCATCACACTGGAGTCAAGGTCCATGTAACTGCAATAACATTGTAGCACTCACACCACTCAGCATTAAATGAGTGACACACTTGTGTTTTGTTGTCAAAACAAAACAATAGAGCTATAATATGTATTTGTCAGCATTTCCTCAATCATAACTAGATCAGTAGGGTCTGTTATCTCTTGCATTACATTACATACATTATTGCATTTGTATAAATTGGAAGGATACTGTAGGAATCCTCACTCAACTCATCGAGTCCTTCACTCGACATAGTCAACGTCATTCCACTCTAATGAAGTCTCAGTTCATTAATATAATCAATCCGAATCACACCGATCTCACCAGTACATCATTACCCGCGATTATAATCTCACGTTATAATCCTTATTATTGTATTCTGTGTATTCTTTTAACGATCAATAAACTCTCCTCTCCCAACAACGACCTTCTATTATCTCCATCTTCATCTATCTCCGAAACATTGTACTCTGTAGTACCTATCTTCTACCATTTCATCTTCTTTCCGCTCCTTGTCAATTCCAGATTTTTAATAATTTTAATTGATGTTTCAGATGTAGCAATAGCAAAAAAACGTGAATTTCTGGGAACGTAAAAGCGAGGTTTCACTATATGAATAATTTTTATGATGTTTCAGAATATCTATGCAAGGCGGAATTTCTGAGCGTTGATCCTTATATGAGAGCCTACATGATAAGATATCCGGCGGGAACTGATATGATCGGAGGACAGGTAGCAAAGTGAGTACAACCAATAATTATTAATACTGTATTATTAATTTAAATAAACACAATTTTATCATACTAATTCCACTTTTATTAAAATATAACCGGACGGGTTTCCTCCGCCTCAGAGGGACATTTTCAATTAGTAAATAATATACAACAAACATTTATACCAGTGGCGTAGGGTGGAGGTAGGCTGTTAAGATCTGACATAAATGTACACAATAAACTCTGTCAATCAAATGTATTTGTTTTCATTTAACTAAGACTACAATGTGTAGATGGTGTTTATTAGTTTTTAAAATTCAATTATTAAACCCTGCCTATTCCAAGCCATAGTAGATAATAGTCAAAAAATGTTCATTTATCTATAAAATACCTAAAATTATGCCATTAAACCATAGATAATTTTAGATATTTTATAGATAGAAGCATATTTTTTATCGATTATGATTTGGTCTAGGCAGGGCTATGTGAATTTAAAAAAAACTAACCAGCACCATCAATATGTATTCTTAATTCAACGAAAACAAATAAGAATGATTGAAAAGGTATGAACTATTTCTGTCAAATCGCCCATAGCATACCAGAACTATTATAGTTTAGTTTAAGCAGGGTTTAATTGAATTTTAAAAACTAACCAGCACCCTCTGCAAATTGTATTATTAGTTCAATGAAAACAAATAAATATGACTGTCAAAGTTTAGTGTGCACTATTTATGTCGGATATTAACAGCCTATCTCCACCCTTTCAATTAATTTAAAAAAAGACAAAAACATTTAACTCGCTTATCAGACAATTAAAATTAAATTGCGTTTTATGTGAATTAATAATACAATGCATTTCCGCTATGAATTGACTGTTTATACTATAAAATAAATTATTATTGTGTTAATGTTTTTATTGCAACCTAGATGTTTCTTTTGATGTGTCATGGTCATTATAAATACTTCCAATTAATTGCGTGTATGTTAATAATATTTATCTTTTTAATCTCAAATCAAACAATTTATATTATCAATAACAAGGTATATTATCGATTGATCACATATATTATTATCGTATATTATGTTTTCGAACAATCTTTTTAATTTTTACGCACCAAATGATGAAGATAGATAAAATGATCTGATAAAACTAAAATAATAAAATGTTTTAAAAGTTGAAATAAACAAATCTTCAGCAAGTCAACTATCAGCAGGGCTATTCCATCATAACACAAGCGTAACGAGACGCCATGTTGTCATTTATGGTGCTATTTGATAGATTCAGACAGGTTCGTAGATAATCGGTAAACGTCAAAATATTCTGTACAGCGTAGTTTCTATTTCTTCCGGCATGTTCGCCACTATCGTTCTACTACACATGCACACCGTAATGCAAGTACTAATTAATTGAGTGCATGCAATCTTGCAACTTGTACGATAGTACATGTTTACACATGCATTTTCTTGCTGTGGCCGCGATAATACGTACTGTCAGCAGTAAATCCATGCACATGTAAACGGGGTGTATGTAGGTATACATAATTCCTATTCGATGACATCTTTTTCTAAGTTGGCGGTGGCCGCGCGGCTTAAGCGTTGGACTATCATGCCGTGGGTCCCAGGTTCGAATCCTGGGTCTGGCAAGTACACATATTGTTTTTCAATTTGTGTGTGAGTCAGGGTATGGACCTAATAGGTTGAGCAAGTGGCTGACATCCATTTCTCGTAAAAAACAAAATCTGTTAATACAAACCTCTACTGTGTGGAGGCCCATATGATCCTATTAGGATCGGACGTAGTCGAAAAAAAAAAAAGGTCAAAGTGACGTAATAAAAAAATGTCACTAGCATTGCACATGCGTATGTTAAGTGTTACTTGCTAATTTAGAAAACTATCTTGTATACAGAATTGATCCAAGGGTTATCGAACTTATCGTGGAACAAGACAAAAAATGGGCTCATGGTGAATTTGCTTTGCAGTAACAAAGATATATTATAATAGTTGTTGTACTGATGATAGAAATCCTTAGTTGAACCTCAGTTAGATGAGTGAAATACACATGTGTAAATGGAAGTAAATTTTAAAGGAAAATTGACAGAATGGGCAATGTTTATTTTTTCACTGAGGAGAAATTGAGAGTTTGTCTTACAACCAATCCTCATAGAAATACTCTCAAACCGTAGTGGTCATATTACGTCTCATCCTTGATAAAAATGACAGTTCTCATTTTTTTCCAGGATCATAGAAAGTAAAAACAAATATTTCCCGGTGGGCCAGCATGTAGTCGGCAACTTCGGATGGAGAGATTACACCATCAGCGGGGGAGAGAAGGATCCGGAAACCAGCGCAAGCGAATACCTCTTACCAGAGATGGGGCAATTGCCGCCATCTCTTGGCCTTGGAGCACTAGGAATGCCTGGGTAACTAAAAAACAGATTTTATTCAAGTAAACCCATCACAAGTCATAACAATCAACTGTTTGTCCTTTCTTCTAGTTTGTTTTAGGCACTTTAGATATTTTCTCTTAATAAAATGGCAACAAATGGTGCGCACCACTGGTGTACACTAATATATAATATATTCGACTGTGTTTAGAAAAAAGGGTGTAACCCTCCATTTTTAGAAAAGTGTTTTTATTAGATATTAACAATGTATACAACTAAATGCCGCAAATGCAAAATTATTATCTAAATCCAGGTTTTAATTGAACTTTAATTAAGTTTTAATCTAAGGAAAAAAGCATTTAAACTCGATTTTAATAAATTTTGTATAATAACTTCTTTTATTATTGTTAGATTGAAAAGATATTACACCAAATCATCAATCATCATGCACCCAATGTATGTGCCTATTTTTTAAAAAATATTAAACCAAAATCATTCATAAAACGTGTTGATATATAGCCGTCTAATATAATAACATAACTAAATATTATAAGTAATAATTTAAGAATATTATTAATACGTTTAACTATGGCACTGGCTGTCCGCCAATGCTAAATACTAATTAATACTAATTACAGTTCTATGTTCACTTGGGTGTCCGGCGTGACAACAGTGTGTACTCGAAGGTCTATTGTAACGGTCGCATAACAAAATGTAATCTATTACTCTGTATATTATTATTCATGAAGTTGATAATAATAAAGTTAATCATATATATAAAACTATGTTGATAATTTAACATCCTCTAAACGATCCATTATACTCAACAAAACGATTTTTGCCCCTCCTGTAAAACTTGTTCTGTGAGGGTTACGCCCTTTTTACTAAACACGGTTGAATATATTATGTGGCTGATAAATATATTGTGATATAAATTTTTCAAGTAAACATATTTTTTATCTGCTAATATTTTATAAATCAATATTCTGCGAAACACTGAGCTTATCTCATATAATAAAAATATTATCATATTGCTCAGGTATATTTCGGTCATATTAGTTTATCTCTACATAATATTATACATAACTATTTATTTTTGATTGTATTTTATCAAAATAATTATCAATAAGGATTCCTTAAATACGGTCAACACTAATGATTGACTAAACTTCATGTATTCTAGAACCAATATGGCATGGTAGCGTTTTTATAATGCTGTATGCAGTGTAAAAGATGGTACATAGCAGGGTTTTGGGTATATAATATCAGTAGCGAAGGAAGGAGGTAGGCTGGTAAGATCAGCCATAAATAGTGCACATTAAACTTTATTAGTCATACGTATTTGTTTTTATTGAACTAAGACTACAATTTACAGATGGTGTTGGTTAGTTTTTAAAAATCAATTAAACCCTGCCTAAACGAAACCATAATAGTTTTGGTGTACTTTGGGTGATACGACAAAATTGTGTACACTTTTTCACTCATACTTATTTGTTTTCGTTGGATTAATAATACATATTATTACACATATTGTTGGTTCATTTTTTTCAATTCATTGAGCCCTGCCCACACCAAATTTTAATAGATATAAAATATCCAAAGTAATGTATGATTTAATTGCATAATTTTAGATATTTTAAATAGACAAGTATTTTTTGTATTTATTAAAACCTAGGGGCGGCATGGTATATGAAAGTATGGTGAAGCCGGCAAGTATGGTGAAACAGGTTGGTAATCAATTTGCGGCAAAATCTCCACGTTAACATTATATTATATGGGTACGTTATAATGACCAAAGTAAATCCTCTGTGATGCCCTGCATTTTTTTTATCGCGTCGCCATTTCTCGTGAGTTATCGGCTGTTGTCGGCATGCTTCATTCAGTTCTATGAGGAAGCCAAATCAATGCCTATCTCTACTTTTAATACATCTATGATTAAAACTAACCAACACATCTGTAAATTGTAGTATTATTTCAATGAAAAAACATACGTATGACTGACAAAGTTTTGTGTGCACTATTTATGGCGTATCTTAAGAGCCTACCTCCACCCTTCGCCACTGATAGATATATTATAGCTATGTGAAATGGCAGGTGCCATGAATGGGAACGATGATATAATGGTAAGGGTATAGATATTAATAATGTAAGTTGTTATCGATGTGCAGAAACACAGCTTACTTCGGTTTCCTGGAGCTTTGCCAGCCTAAATCATCGGAAACTGTTGTGATCACCGGGGCAGCAGGAGCAGTTGGTGCTCATGTCGGTCAGATCGCCAAGATCAAAGGTAATCAACAATAAATTTATATCACATATCAATGGCATAGAGCACAAATTTTATATGTCAGTTATTTATATTGACATTTGTTCTGGGTTATAAACCCATCTTCAGACTAAATATAGGGTTATCAAATAAGAGATATATATTTTTAATTTAACTCTCAATAACTTGATTGTGTCACGAGCTGTATGGCATGTTGCACCGTCTTTTTATTACCACATATTGTCCAGATCAAAATCATCTAATTCATGCCAGAAAAAATAAGTAATCATGTTTCTGTAATGTTCCGGTCCAATTACACAACACACCAAACCGTTAATTTTTGTAGATGTAAAGGTGTTTCAAGACTAGCATGTGAGTTTTCATTGTCCAAATGCGACAATTGTGCTTATTTACAAAGCCATTTGTTCAAAAATGAGTTTCATCACTGGATATCATTTTTTCATTAATAATGTGTCTGTTTTAAGTTGCTCTGAACATTGATATACTACTGGATGAATCATATGCTTCTTAAAATGACGCCCTATTTTCAGCGACTCGGCCACTGTTAAAACTTACTGTTTTAATATCAGCGGACTAAACTCGATATAAGCTCACTTAATATTTGTCTCGAAAACGACCTGGCAATAATTATGAGTAAGCCCGATCTAGCTTGCATCTTACTCTAACTAATAGTCAGCGCATGACGACTTGCTCTGTCCGCTCAGACATGAATTTTTGGTAGCTTGCAAGCTTTGGGTTCCAGCACCCTTAGGGTCACTATTCCAAGAACGCAAATTTAGTTTTACAGCAAGGGCAACACAGGTGAAATTCGGGAATCCATGTTAACGGTCTTAACGCATTATACCTACAAGGAAATATTATAAGACGATATTCGTAATATCTTCTTTTGTGGTACATTTTTAAAATGACACTTGTATGGGAACTCCTCATCTAGTTGTATATCAATGGCTCTGAAGCCCAATCAGCAAAATTTCGACGCACCAAATGGTCATTCAGCGTTCTTATGTTAACTGTATTTTATATGCCTTCAAATGCAAATCTTTATTAAGAATATTCCATGTAGTGCCATAAGAAAGCCCAAGTTCTTGAGAATGACGTGTAATTGAACATCGATATTTTCAGCAGTACTTTTAGGTTTTGACGGGTTGGATTCTTAACATCACAAACATTACCATTTGTCTCGAATTTTCCAATTAAATTACAAATAGTAAACTGCGTAGGTCAATTATTTTGACTGTAAATTTCACGTATTGCCTGTAACGTAGCTCGAATAGATTCATTATTTTTGTAATACATTTTAACAATTTGTATACGCTGCACAACTGTGTATCTTCCCATGATGATTTGCCAAACAAATACTGAACACAAATGTCAATATTGGTAGAGAAGCAGCTATTTTTTTTGTCAAGTCTATAGTGCTAATTTGATAACCATATAATTCGTCACCGTTCAGGCAAAAGTCACCAACCCTGAAAATGGCAGTTTTGAGTTGAGTATGTCACCCGAAGCGTAAAATTATGTTCTTTAAGATGCGAAACTCACCACGGTACATTAGTTAGTAAAATTTTGCTTAAATCCGAATTATTTGTTTTTCACTAAATGACTTTCGATAAAATCTTAACAAGCAAAAGTCATTATAGGTGAATAGACATTATTGACTATATAAAAAAAATAAATCCTTCGTTATAAATATACAAGCAAAGGTCACTATACTATGGATGGTGAGTTTTACTGATCCTTCTTTTGGCTAACATTGTTCAGATTATTAACAAGCAAAAATCACCAAACCATAATTGAGCTACCTTGCCTCCTTCAAAACCTTCCAGATGTTTTAATTAGCATCAAAAAGTAAAATTACCTTAAAGAAATTATCAAGAAGACATGAGAAAATAATTTAATGTAGATAAAACCTTAAAAACATTAAAATCTGATTTTTCCTGCATTTTCAAACTTTCAAATTGCGATATCTCAAAACTATGTTTTTAGGGTTGGTGACTTTTGCCTGAACGGTGACGATATAATAAATTGACTGCTTAAAAATTTACAAAGATATGATACATATTGCATAACTACAATTTTTTTTTCATAGATACTAAACAAAGTTGCATAGCAAGTAACTTTGTTGCTGTGCACGGTACAAATTAATAAGAAAAATGTCTTGCATGTTTCGACAAACTGTATTATATTAATGAACCTAGAATGTACTTAATTTAAAAAATATATATAATAGCGCCTGTACACGTGCATGGATTTACTGGCGGCAATAGTGCTTATTTTAAACTATCATGACAATAACTGTTTACACGTTAAAGTGCTGACTGTCTCTCCAATTCATTCTTTAAGAGTGAGCGAGACGCGATGTTGTCATTGTATAGTATTAGTTTGAACTATTTGACAGCTAGTGAAAATCGGTCAACCTGAAAATTCGTTTTTTTGCCGGCAGGTTCGCCACTATCGTTCTACTGCGTAGGCGCAGATAGAAAAAATCTTACTGTCACATAAAAATTCAGAAGCTTCCAAACTTGTTTGATTCATACAATTCAGTCAACAGTAAATCCATGCACGTGTAAACAGGTTATAATACTTACTGATATGTTTCTTTATTTAAAAAAGGGCCCCTTATAGGTCTGGGTTTCTTTCGTAGTTCCGACACCGTTTAGACTCCATACTATAGTTTTTATCCATACTTTTGAACAGTCTTCCTTCTAATTTGGAATATTCTTTGACAGGCTGCACCGTTATCGGTTTTGCCGGCTCGGAGGCAAAATGCAAATGGCTGAAGGATGAACTCGGTTTTGACTTTGCCTTCAATTACAAGACAGTCAACCCTGCACAGGCTCTGAAGGAGGCTGCTCCAAATGGAGTTGACTGCTATTTCGACAATGTAATTATTACAATATATTGTATTTTCATTGATTCATCCATTCACATGACTGCAGTTAATCACTGGCACGAGAAACAGAAATACTGTGTCTTAAAATTAAGGGTCTACGATGATTTGGCGTTATCTTGATGCTAGGACAATTGGACGATTGCCATTTTCACTCCGGTAAAAATTAATGAAATTCAACAGGGAACTGAAATACCTAACAGGTGTGGAGAAACAGGCAATCGATTTCAAATGTGGAAGAATACGCTTGTCGTTAATTCTGACAACCGCTTCATTTTATCCACCGACGCTCTTTCAATATTGGTGTATTTGAAGGTTGCAACACACAATTGCACGTCTATAATGTGTGGTTAATTTTCGTAGGACACTCACACATTCAAAACCCAGGAATAGCCTATCGTAATTCTATTTATTAATCTGTTCTGTGGAATTCAAAAATCAAGTAGCTTATATAAAATACATACCTAAACTCAGTGACATCCCTAGGCAAAATGCCGCTCTTAAGCAGAGTTAGAATGCCATTTCATTTCATTTTCAGTTTCGAATTTTCTACAAATTCGTTAGGTAGGTACTACCTACTCATATATTTTGTTATTTATTTTTGGCTATCTGAACAAAAAATCTTTAAATTGGCACACACACCATCTAATAAGAATTAGAGCATTTCCACGACACCTACTATCAAACAGTGGTTTTAATTACGTGGAGATCTGTGGCGCCTACAGATTTAGTGGCACTCCTGTGAAAATTTTGCCTGAGCGTTAAACCGTCACCATATGGTATTTGGTAATATTTCTTTAACCAGCTTACTTGATAGTTGTTTTCAAATTAAGCATCTCCCCGTGACGTTGTCGTATTACGAGATGATGTGAATCCCTCTCATTAAACTGAGGCGTAGTCCCCTTACCGTTGTGCAGTAGGCTCTTTGCACGGTAGGAAAATAGTTTGATATTAAGTGCAATGAGTGTCCAAAGGTAGACCGAAACTTATCATTTCAATTGAGTATTTGCGATGCTGTTTGTAACGCTGCAGTGTCTTCAGTCAAATATAATACATTTGTTCAAGTTGAATAATGACAATGGCAGAGTGTGGCTGATCACAGTCTACTTGAAGTTAGACATGTCTGCTATTACATATTGCACAATAATACTTACAAAGTTACCAGTATTTCTCAAGTTGTATAATACAGTGTAACAAACTTATGATTAGTACAACATATTGCACAAACCTTCAATAGAACGGACACACAACCAAGATATTGCACAATCTGTTGATATTGTACGATATTTGGTTTAGCTTGCAAATGTTTCATAGAATTTTTACAAGCACGACGATAGCAATTGTCACGATGTCCAAATATTGTCAATATCTTATGTCGTCGAGTCATCTCAACTAAGTCTCTTATGCTTTCTTTGAATCGAGTAAATAAAGCTGATCTGCTGGGAAGAGGACATTCATTATATTATTATATATATCAACTGATTTGAATCTAAATCAGTTCTTTCTTTTCAAGGATTTTTTCTAATTTAAGTGTTTCTAATGCTAAGTACCCATGCACGTTCTTGCTCGATGGTTTTATGCTTATTCGAACATGTCTCAACGTGTGTACCATCTAACTCGATGCTTTTTTATTCAATAACGAGCAAACGGCTCGATGCGAAAAAGATTCAAAGGCCGTAATTCTTGCTCGATGTTCGACAGAAATCCGCTCGTCGTCCATGGCTCGAGACGCATTGACTGAGCGTCTTGTGTCGAGCTGCTCGAGCATGTGGACGCAACGACGAGCATGCTTCCAAGTCAACGTGTTCTATCGAGTAAGAACATGCGTGTGTACTCAGCATAAGGTTTTACAAAATTATTCATTATAAATATATTAACAGGTTGGAGGAGATATTAGCTCAATAGTATTGAATCGGATGAACAAATACGGTAGAATTGCAGTCTGCGGAGCAATCTCTTCTTACAATGATGACGCTAGTAAATTACCAAAAGGTATGTTTAATACTTTGTTTTTTGTCTTTCACTTACCTTACCATAGGCATCAAGACACGAATGCCTTATTTGAATATGCAACAGTTAGGCATTTCGCTCATGGAGAAACTAAAATCTGACGAACTGGTTGCTGATGGAACTCATAAACTGACCAATGACTGATGCCTCGCACACGAAACTACTGAAACCCACTTTATATAACAATCATATAACCTCAAACTATCAAAATATATATAAAATATTATACTAGGTATTATACAAAATATAAACCGATGTCCATTGACGCAAATGCCATTTTAGTCGCTGACTCTATCAATATAATTATTTACTAAGTTATAATGAAAAGTATTTATTATTTTGACTGTACAAATAAGCAAATAATATTTCATCGAGAGGTCACTCGAATATAAGTTCCCGGGCTGTTAGAATCTCATTCTCCGTATAGTCCCGCACAACATCTCATTATACTATAATGCTGACAAACAAACCTGACATTTGAGTTATATACAATACATCTTGCTAAATGCCATTTCAAAGTAGTTTGCATAATTTTACTGTTTCTTAACTTTTGTATTGTTTTCAGTTGCGATTCTCCAACCGACATTTGTTTTCAAAGAGTTGAGGATGGAGGGCTTCATCGTCAGCAGATGGGCTGATAGATGGAGGGAGGGCATCACACAGAACCACAAGTGGATCAAGGAAGGCAAGCTAAAATACAGAGAAACAGTCACTGATGGTTTTGATAATATGTTTGAGGCGTTTGTCGGTATGCTGCGTGGAGAAAACACCGGAAAAGCTATTGTTAAGGCTTGAATAATGTAATTTGTTATGAAATAAACCATATTTTCTAAACAACTCTAGTTTTATTTGTCGAATTAATTTCAATAGTCAAAAAAATAAAGAATTTCACAAGGGAATTTTATGAGACTTAAGTGTGACAGATTTGATGTCCATTGCAAAATTAATATTGGATTGGAATTGAAACATGACAGCTTGTTTATGTAATTATACTATATTTTTTTATACAAATGAATTTTTTCATAATATTATTTGTGATGGTTCATTTAAATATTCTCTTTATGTAATGGTAATACCGGCACATTTTTTGCTGAAACTATGGGCATGAATAATTATAATTTAATGCGCTCCTAGAGACAGACATTTTCAGTGATGTGCTGTGTATTTTGTTTTTGAAATTTTATTTTTATTGTGGAACATTGTTTGTGCTAACTATGCCTGATTTTAGAGGGTATGTCAAACTTATAATTCCAATTACTCCATAATATGATTTTGAAACTTACAAATTTTTGGCAGTAATTATTTCTTTAGTTTGTGAAAGACAGTGCATCTCGCTCGATACTCATAAAACTACCATAAATGTTTCGAGGGAAAATAATAATTATTCTGCAGTCAATACTAGATGACCATTTTACTACAGCAGTATGAAGTTATTTACTACATTCATTCTTTATAATAAACAGTTCTATAATATTGTAAGAGCAGTATTTTCATATTTTTCAAGCGTTTAAGTTACCTTTAAATTTGGAGGTCCCATGTCAGCATGGGTCCTCTATTCATGCAGGAAGTCAGAGCACCGGTAAATCTGGTCCTAACAATAATTGATTCGAGGTGTACTAAATATTATATCAAATTATTTTAATGAAATACTAGGTAGGTATAATATTGTTGCCTTGAAAAACGCATTTTAAGTTTTTTTGAGTGGAAAAAAATCGTATGGAGGTTATTTTTAAATATTTTGAAATGAAATTCAGAGCATATGACATTGTGACTTATTATCCAAAGATTGAAATGTAATTAAAAATTTTTTTTATATTTCATATAAACAAAATTTTCTTTTTTTTGTACAAAGGCATTTACACATTTAAAAATTATTACACATAGTAAACCTTTTCTAACATTATTTTTGTAACCACTATAGACTGGCAAAATCGTGTAAATGTTACCTTTTGGTTATATGTTAATTGAAGATTAGTTTACAAATACACAAGTGACCTGTATTTTCTTACGTAAAATGTGATTTCATGGATTTAGCTCCAAAAATGCTATTTTGCCTGTAATGTAGAGAAAAAAATTACGAACAAAACTACATTCATAAGGCAAAATAAGATATTCTATTTTTGAAGTTAGGTACATAACAGATAAGCAAACACTTCAAACAATAATATTTCGTAATCCAATAAACTAATAGCGAGGACACTCCACTGGAAGATAACTAAAAAGTGTCAAGGATATGAAAAGATTTAGAATACTGATTCCTAGCCGCATGAGGGGATTCTCAAAAGATAGCAAAAAAAAAAAACAACATAAAACAAATTAGGTAAGACAATTTTTTTTTAACATAAAAGTAACGATAGCTCACTGTGGGAAGAGAGTCTTTGTAGTATCATAGAATGATGGAATAAAAATTGAGGAATTCAGAGTTGCTAGTAATGAACGTAGCCACCCACCAATGTGCCAACAGAAATTGTATAAAAATATTTTGTTGTAAAATTACCTGTTACCAATAATTGAAAATTTAATATCAGTTGGGATGAAACCTGTCTTGAGTGAAAAATAGCGTCTGTACACGTGCATGGATTTATTGGCAGCAATAGTGTGTATTTTAAACTAACGCGACAATAACTGTTTACACCTAAAAGTCCTGACTGTCTCTCCAATCTCATTCTTCAAGAGTGAGTGAGACGCGATGTTGTCATTTTATGATACTGTCTAACAGGTACCTAGTGAAAATCGGTTAATCTCAAAATACCATCGTAGTCCATTTTTTTGCAGGTTCATCATTATCGTTCTACTGTGTAGGCGCAGATCGAAAAATTCTCAACTGTCTCTTGAAAAATCAGAAGCTTACGAACTTTTTTGATTCATGCATGCAATCTTGCAACTGCAGGATAATACATGTTTACACATACATTTTCTTGTTATGAACGCGATAATACATACTATCAGCAGTAAATCCATGCACGTGTAAACGGGGTATATTATAATAATTATTGTGGAATAAGTCCTAGATACAGTAAACTCTCAGTAATCTGCCGCTTGATTATCCGACAACTACTATAATTCGCCGGTATTCGATTGTCAAATTCAGTAGTCCGCCGCGTACAAGTATACAACACAGATGAGACGGGTTTATTTTGGGAACTTCTCCTTCGCAAAAAGTACGTTCATCACGAAGAAAGTAATGTACCAGGTAGGAAAGTGCCCAAGGATCGCATCACAATTATGCCATGCTCCAATGCAACCGGGACACACACACTGAAGCTTTAGGTCATAGAGAAAGCCAGGAATCCTAAGCCATTCAAGAATATCTGCCTCACTGAACAACTGGTTGTGTCAAGTGATTTACCGTTTAATATTTAGTTAATAAATATGTATTATTTAGTAAATACTTGATTTTGATTATAAATCAAACCGTAATTTGCTAGTACAAATTTCTCAATAAAAAAAACTATTTTTACGAAACACCTGTTTTAATTATTACCATATTTTGTATGTGTGCACTATAATCCGCCACTTTCACTAATTGGACACTTGTCTGGTTTTTGGGATGGCAGATTACTGGGAGAGTACTGTAGTAATAAAATTGTAACTTAACATTTTGAAGAGTTTATTATTTCTAATAACTGTTTAGTAAGGTACTTCAATGTATTAATCTATTTATGATTTTTAATTTTATTTGATAAGATCTAGTATGCCACCTAAAATAATTTTAATGTTTTCATATAGTTCGGCAACATGACATGGCATAAGATTAGCGAGTTTTGATTAATATTATTATTTGTAATTAGAATCTGATATCATTTTCTGAGGAGTGATGAATGCATGATAATATTTTCAAGGTAATACCGAAAAAAAAACGATGAACACAAGGTGACAACACAAAAACAATTACCAAACAAAACAACCGTGAAAGTGTCAAACAATTTATACCTATTACACATGTTTTTGTGTGTGGTAGTCATAGACAAACTTATATTTAATGAATTCAAAGATGGCGGCTTTTTGACATTCTATTATGTTGTAAATCAGCGGCAACGGGTGGAGGAAGACTGTTAAGATTCAATATAAATAGTGCACATGAAAATTTGTCAGTCATACGTATTTGTTTTCTTGAACAAAGAATACAATTTACAGATGGTGCTGGTTAGTTTTTAAATTCAACTAAACCCTGCCTAAACTAAACCATAATAGTTTAGGTATGCTATGGGTTATTCGACAAAAATAGTGCACACCTTTTCAGTCATACTTATTTGTTTTCGTTGAATTAAGAATACATATTACAGATGGTGTCTGTTAGTTTTTTTAAATCCATTAAGCCTAAACCAAACCATAATCAATAAAAAATATTCTTCTATCTATAAAATATCCAAAGTTATGTATGGTTTAATGGCATAATTTTAGTAATTTTATAGATAAACGACTATTTTTTTACTATTATCTACTATGGCTTGGATTAGGCAGGGTTCAATTGAATTTTAAAAATTAACAAACACTATCTACACTTTGTAGTCAATGAATAGAAATACGTTTGAATGACAAAGTTTAGTGTGTCCTATTTATGTCGGATCTTAACAGTCTACCTCCACCAATATTATTTGGCATCTTAATAATTGAAAATATATAAAAACAACGATAAAAATTAGTTTTGTTTTATATTTCATAGGTCGTTTGTATAATGTTATAAATATAAAGTTATATTATACAAACTTCCCCACTAAACCACTTTTGGATATGAACAAAATATTTATTGTATATTTTATAAGATTATTATTATATCCTAATAATTTCATGTGAATAATGTAACATCCGTAGGTGAGCGCATCAAATTTTGCATCATTTATTTTGCAGGTCTTGACAGAAAGAAATGAATGGAAAACATTTGTGACGGCTTCATTCATTTCGAGATAAATAATAAACGTTAATTAACTTTGACGTTTCGGCCTTTCTCAAATTCACCTCTCTCTAATTTAATTCAAAATTCTTACAGAAAATCATGGATGTATATTTTTATCTGTCTTTTTTAGATTTTTCTTATTTGATTTGTAGATTACATTCGTAATCTATTTTTTAAATTGTCTCTTGATCTTATTGTGTAAAGCAGTCTAATTGATCATACTGAAATTAGCTGACGTTAACCATTTAAAAAAATGCTTATACAGCCAATAAAACAAACGCATTATAAAAAATATCGAACCTAGTAATATTTGAAGACACATCTATCACTTGCCTAGCTATTGAACATTTTTAAAATATAAAATATCATATGGCTATATGCCCTCTTATGTTATATAAAAGAATGCTCGTAATGGAACGAACAAATTACCATCACGTTACATGCTGTCACCATGAGCTTGCACTACGGGAAAAAAAAGTAATGTTGTTTTTCTTGGAATTCAAAATGTTAATAGACTGATGCTCCCATCTTGCAGCACATTTTAAACAAAAATGAATGTCAGTTAGCAAAATTTGCCGAAATGGCCAAAACAACATTAAGGTCACATCACTAACCGCATAAGTCAGTGAATGTTTTTTTTATTTCCTGCAGGCCTACACAATAACAAAATATATACTTAGACAAAATGTCAATATATTAATAATTGTTTTTAACCAAATATGTAATGCCATAACTAACAAAACATAACCAATTCACATGTAGAGAAGTTCCATAAATAGAAAAGTAATAATGCGTCCACATATTGTAATGAAGTCACGCCAAATCGATGTAGTATACTAATCAGAGTTATTTACATCATCCGTTCGAAGAGATATCGTAAGCGTGACTGGCATTTTGAACATCTGCCGGAGATCACTCTTGGCTGAGTCAGTGATCTGCTTAAGTTTACCACCTTCCGCACCGGCGATTAATTTCTGAATTCTTTCAGAGGGGCACGTGACCACGACAGTAGTTATCACTCTGTCAGGGTTTTGTCGCACCTCGTAGAACTCGATCTCGGTGGTGATACTGTAAGGAAGTTCTTGGCCAAGGAAATCCATGAATTTGGCCCTCACACTATCCACAATCAGAAATTCGGGCGTCTGATCGGACCATTCGTAAACCGAGTACGGCCATTTGGCAGGCTTTGCGTTCATCACTAAGTAGTCCTGTAGAGAAAAAAAATGGATCACATTTGGTTCAATAGATATTAATACCCTAGAGCAGTGTTTCTCAATAGGGGCGATATCACATGTATAGGGGGGGCAGTTAAAATCATAAGGGGTATTTTATTTATAAGTAACCATTTCCAATGCCGTTATCCTTGTAGCACTTTGGTAAAATATACACGGGGTTCTGCTATGTCATTTACAATACTATATAATGATTCCCAACTAATTGGGAAACACTGTTCTAGACACACATCATCACTTACAAGATATAGTTTCAGCCTATTCTATAGTGCCACATGTCTTTAGCATAAATATTGAATACATAGCATATAGCATAAAGAGTTTGGACAAAAACGAAAAGGATGCTTAAGAATTTTTTGTGTGCCAAAGCTAGTCAATTTTAATATTTCGCTATTATGTACATATGACATAGGTACACATTTTTATGTGATTGTTTATCTAAATATTGATGGTGTATTTGGCCGGCTATGTAAAATGATTGATGTGGTTCTAGGTGCTACAAATGAATCTGCACTGGGAAATCAACCTATATTTTCATCTGTTTAGGCTTCATTAAAGTGCTGCAGTAGCGAAGGGTGGTGGTAGGCTGTTAAGATCCACCAAAAAAAGTGCACATTAAACTTTGTTAGTCACACATATTTGTTTTTATTGAACTAAGACTACAATTTACAGACGGTATTAGGTAGTTTTTAAAAATCAATTAAACCCTGCCTAACCAAACCATAATAGTTTTGGTATATTTTGGGCAATATGACAAAATTGTGGACACTTTTTCATTCATACTTATTTGTTTTCTTTGGATTAAGAATACATATTATCGTTGTTTCATTTTTTTTTAAATTCATTAAGCCTTGCCTAAACCATTATTATAAAAAATATTATTCTATCCATAAAATATTCAAAGTTATGTATGATTTAATTGCATAATTTTAGATATTTTATAGATAGACAAGTATTTTTTTACCATTATCTATTATGGCTTGGTTTTTGAATGGTTTAATTGAATTTTAAAAACTAACTAATGCCATCTGTAAATTGTAGTCTTATTGCATTGAAAATAAAATACGTATGACTGAAATAGTTTAGTGTCCACCATTTATGGCGTATCTTAACAGCCTACCTACACCCTTCGCCACTGCAGTGCTGTATATGTGCAATTGGCACTTTTACCTTTAATTGTACATATCTTTACCTGTCTGTCTGTTAAGACATTTTCTAGCTGAATAATTAATTATTTGTTACTGAAAATCTAGAATAGTATGCTTTTCACAAAGCAGACCAACCAATGGCGCATTACTTACTTTGATACTATCAATGCCATCACTTTCGAGGGCTGACACCATAAAAACATCAGAGAACCCATCAAAGCCTCGTTCGAGATCCACAGGCCTGCGCTTGATCAACTTTGATCCACATTCAACCGGTTTGCCTGCAACCAGTCCGTTACTCAGTATCCTTAATACGTCCAATAGTTTGCGTTTCGATTTTAAAATGTCGATCTGTGAAAAGACAATATTTTATTAATTATTATTAATGAATGAAAATACATAATATCGTCTCTGTTCTGGCAGAACACACTAACTGGAGAATACTAGAAAAAGGATGACTTTAAAATAAAGACTGTTTATTTATTAAGAAGGTTTCCAGATGGTAAAGTTTGAAATAAGGAACATTTTGGTATAACTAACTCAATATGTCATTTTTCGAATTAGTGTCTTCTGCCAGAACAGTGACGATATATTCTTTTTAACACTAGAATAGGCCACGAGGCCCAATGACAGTATTGTAGAGTAACAGTAGAGTAGTTAGTAACAGAAGTGAAACAATCACAAGTCTGAATATTTACATAAATATATTGTGACCTCACCGGGAATCGGATGAAAGACGAGCACCTTACGCACTGGCCTACAACGACATTATTGTTATTGAACATTAGTATTTTACAAAACTTAAATAATATCCTATAAACATAAACTGTAAAGCTGTGATCCAAATGCCATTATTGTTTTTACATTATTTAAATGCAATATAATCCCAGTAAAAGGTTTTCCATATATATTATAATTGGCATTGTAGAAAATGTAAAAATAAAAAATCTTTTTTATCTCATAATAAAATATTCCCATATTCCCAGTAACAAACATGTCATCTAATTTATTTTTTAACAAATGGGGAGCGGTCAAAAATGTGACAAGGGGGAGAGGTAAATCTCATTGTACCTCATTATTCAGTCTATTCTAATTCTAATCTAGTACTAATTTTAAAACAGGACACATACTGACATTTATCCAATTCTATCCTAAATCTATTTTTTTCAAGAAACACTGTTTCTCTCATACAACAAAATATAACAATTTGTGAGTTAATTATGATTTATTTTTAATTTAATTAAAAAAACCAATCAATTTTTTCCGCAAATTATATTCGGCGTGATAGGTACCTACTGCCATTTTCTTACGGCAACCAAAAGGTTATTTAATAATGTAATTATTTACACAGCATAATCGATTTTTAAAATAATTTAAGACCAATGATGTCCATGGAAATCGAAAGGTATTTTTAATCTACTTTCGAAAAAGTTATGGAGGTGTGTGCTAAGCAGAAACAATGATCAATAGATCATCATTTAAATATGGTAAGTAAGTTTTTGTGTACCCCCACCGAAGGCAATTTTGTCAACCACCGGCCGCCACTAGTTTCAACTAGTTGTTGTGTCCGTCATATATGTATACGCGGGAAAGAGTGCAACACTGTTACCAGTTTTGATTTGACTGTATTGGTGTTAAGTCAAATTTTAGTATGCATTACGCTGTAAGACTGAATTAATTATTTATTAGAATAAAAATATAGTTCGATTAAAGATCCTTACCTTATTTAGAATAAGAAAACTTGGAATGTCCCGCCGTTTATTCAATAATTCCACTATCAAAGGATGAAGGCTGTCTCTGGTCCACGTATTGCTGACATCTTGGATTATTCCGATGGCATCTGCGTTATTCAAACCGGCGCTCACATCTAGCATCATTGCTCTTGTTAGTTTGAATCTAACAAACAAAAGGGAAATTTTTGAATCAAGCAGTATCATTAAATATGGAAACCTGCTTGAAAACGCAAAATTGCTAAATACGCAAATATTTGGCGGATATTTATGGTCGCATAAGAGTTTGAATTATATTTTAGTCCATGAGTTCCATAGAAAAGCAGCCAATGACAGCTCAAGTTAACGTGATAACAAGAAAATAACCTAAAATATGATAATGACAATATATTTTATTAGTATCCATCGTAACAGCATTAATAAAACGACTTAATCTTAAAGTACGTAGCTAATTTATCTTTAAAGAAGCTACTTACGTCAATTATTTACCTTATAGGTACCTAATATTGAGCTTGCAATGGTAAATACTAGAATATAAACAGAACTCCCAATGTATTCTACAAATCTAATAATAATAAAATATGAATGTATCTATATCACAAAATCTCGATAAATACTTACGTAAATAAGAATTTAAATACAAAATAACACTTCCAACGATAATATTTAAAAGACAAAAAATAATAAATAACAGAAGCCTTACAAAATTACATTCTAAATAAAAATTACAATTACTTTTTTAATTTTTACAAATTACATTATTTACAAGATTGTGTATTTCAGACGGTCATATTATATTTTCCACGAAACAGAGCGATAATTTTACTGATTTCACGAACAGGAATGGCGCTCCGGTCTATTTCAAGCCCTGATTACGTTATGACATTCAATCTGTTTTCGATCAGCTAGCGCCTCTAGCATCGAAACATGTGAAACTAAAAAGTCTCGGTGACTTTTAGTTGCGACTATTAGGTCCATATCTGGGTCCAGACGCACATTGATAAACAACATGTGAATTTTTGCCAAACCCGGGATTCAAACCTGGGACCCATGACATTATAACCCTGACGGGTAACTATTCGGCCATTGTGTCAACTTAGTATACTTTTATCTCGATATCTCAAAAGAAACTTCTCAAAAAACAATCTAGAATCTATTTTATTGGATCAACTTGCCAAAGTGTTGAAAAAAGAAAATGCACTTACTTCCGCTTGCAATTAATAAACATGAGCCTCGCTTACTAAATTTACTATGGGTATATAGGTAAGTACTTAATAATAAAATTGGCATTTACTTTTTTTCTTCTTTTTTTGTGACAACTCCAGGGGTGTCCAAGAAGATAACTTGCGTATCTCCCACTGTATAAAAAGCTTTTGAAAGTTTATTTGTTGTATGGACTTTGTTTGATGCTGCACATACCTAAAATAGAATATTTAAAAAATAATCAAATAAAAACATCAGCAAAAAACTTGCATGATACCTATAACGAATTGTTTACAGAGTACAAATTAAAAACTTCCACTTTCTACTGTCAATATTAATTATTACACAGAACAATTAATTACAATATTGACTCAATGTTTTGTGTAAAATTTTCGAACAACCTATGCACAATTTTGAACATACAGACCTACAAACTTATCTGTGGAATGGCCAAAAATGGAACTAAGAACTACCATAGGACGCCATTTTGTCTCCCATCTCATTCTACAGATAAATTTTAGGTCTGTACATGAAAATATTCTGTTTTCAAATCATTTTTAGGGCCAGTATCAAAGATTAGAAAGATAGAGATTGAGCCAATATGAATGAAATTGAAGCAAAAAAAGGACCACTGATTAAATTAGCTACAAGTGACTTCGCATTGCAAATTCATTTGCAGAGAACTTCAAACTACTGCTTTGACATTTATTTGTTAATTTGCAGGAATATAAAGACAATTCGTCACGATAAGTAGATAAGCAGCCAGTAATACTATCCTTTATTATTTAGTTCAAAAATCCTATTAAACTTGTCATTTATACTGCATTCGAGTAAGTAATGCCAATGAAAATAAAAAATGGCCACCATATTGCGTGAATAAGAAAATGGAAATCGAAATGGCAACTGAGCGATGTTCATATTTGTAGAGTTTACTGACTTAACCATGCTTCATGCGCTTGCAAAATAATTACAAATGTCATAATATAAATAACGTACAAGGCTCCTTCTATGTATAGTCCAAATTCTTAGACCAATATGTGTATATGAACAGAGGTAACTGAATTACAACACTCGTCGGATTGTTGACAATATTTTATGGCTGTACAATGGGGAATAATGCTCCTCATCTACACATACTTAACAGTAATTTATCATCCCTCTGATCCTTGTGTGACAATGAAAATCCATCAAATGAGTGATCGACTATGTTGAGTATTTATGTATCATATTTTGGTATGAAACGGTGTAACAGTTCACCTATCCACAATAATGGTAAGGTACATTATCAGGCTTCAAATGGATATTGATCTTTATAGATCACAAAATTTTATATAGACAATAATAAAATAAACAATAATTTGGATTTTCTTTATCAACCGTTGTATTGACAATGGTCTTGATAGGTATTGATGATGGCATGGCATTTGATTTGAGGAATGTAGTAATTCGCTGTGAAATAAATAGTACCTAAATAGAAAATAATAAAACAATCTGACATGCAAATAAATAGCTTTACTTACTCTACGGTCAATTAAGCTATTTATTAATGTACTTTTGCCAGCATTGGGAAGTCCAACAATAGCAACATTGATAACTTTTTCTTGGTTATGATTTTCTATCTCTGGTTGAACTGAAAAGGCTCGTAATAATCTTGGATATAAAACATTCGTTGTGGTGCAACAACACAAAATGTTTTTGGACGCCGCGTTACCGTTGCCTATTATATTGTGAACGACGGGCAAAATTAATTTAAACATCGTGCTACATTCAAGAATACAACAACAAACGTCGTTTTTTGATCAATCTTTTGACAGCTTAATGTTCAGTATTCAGTAATGCCATACTAAAAAACATACATTGCAGCAGCTATGGTTTTTCAATAAAAAGCTTGAAAGCAAAGAGATTGGATCTTTCAATCTCTTTGCTTGAAAGTTAATTAGTTAAAAAAGAATATATTTTACAACTAAGTAGGTATATTTATTTACATATTGCATTACATCAAAATAATTAGTAGATTAGCTAATATTCTGAAATCTTCAAAAATTGTCTATGAATTGTTGATTCAAGAAGTGACATTCATAGACAATATACGTGTGACATTTCTCACATTTCCCTCGTGCGAAGCTTTGCTAGGTTATGTTATGATTAGCTACCAGAAATAAAGTACGTAAATAATATAAAATTTACAACATGGGGGAATCGAATGAAGAGAAAGTCCCCAATTTCCACGAGATGGAATTGGATGACAGAATATTGAAAGTGAGTTATCCCGCTAATACAAGTCTAAAGCTTATTTCAATGTAAAACATTTGATCGTGTTACTTGATCGCGTGCATTTATTTACAAAGATTGATTTTTAACTGTTATAACGTATTATCACTATAATAAAGTTATGAATTATGAAAATAATATCTACGAGTACTTTAAATAGTGTGTAATATTTATCTTTATGCAGGCAATTGCAAAACTAGGATGGATGACACCGACTTTGATTCAGGAACGTGCCATTCCTTTGTTATTAGAAGGAAAAGATGTGTTGGTGCGTGCCAGGACTGGCTCGGGAAAGACCGCCGCTTTCACAGTTCCCACGATACAGAGAATTTTAAATTCCAAGCAGAATGACACCCAACAAACCACAAAGGCTTTGATATTGGCTCCCAGTAAAGAACTCTGCAATCAAGTAAGTACCTACTAAACCGTGGACTGTCAAATGTGTTTAATCACCCCAAATTAGTGTACAGTACACTCAGTAATCCGCTGCTCAATTATTCGACAACTATTATAATCCGCCGTTATTTTTACTAGTTGAAAACACAAAATCAAGCTCTATAATTCGCCAGTATTCGATTGTCAAATTCAGTAGTCCGCCGCGTACAAGTGTACAACGCAGATGAGACTGGTTTATTTTGGAAACTCCTTCATAAAACATACGTTCATCGCGAAGAAAGTAATGTACCAAGGAGGAAAGTTCCCAAGGACCGCTTCACAATTATGCTGTGCTCCAATGTAACCGGGACACACAAAATGAGGCTTTTGGTCATAGGGAAAGCCGGGAATCCTAAGCTATTCAAGAATATCTGCCTCAGTGAACAACTGTTTGTTTCAAGTTTTTTACTATATTATTATTTAAGTTAATAAACTTAGTTTATAAATATGTATAATTTAGTAAAGCCTTGATTTTAATTGTAAATAAAACCGTAATTTGCTAGTAGGGTAACTGCATTAGTCCCCGGACAGCTTCAGTATATGGACAGTTTTGTACAAATATAACGAAAATAAGCAAAGTATGGGAGTTTCATATGAAGGATGACTCACATATTGTGCCTGTATTGTTCCTTGAACAATAACATTATATTCGTCATGCAAAAAAGAATTAATTCAACAGTATTACCTTAGTAGTGGTGCGAGTGCTGACTCAACAAAAAAAATATTCGATTTCTCAAAAAATAATTAGTGAAGGAAGAATTCAAAAAGTACGTTAAAACTATGATTATTTCATTTATTCACTTCAAAGATGTTTCATATTATTCAGTAATATGTTCTTGTATATTATTCAATGATAAAAATAATGTATTTTGTTAAATTTAGTTAAATATTTGGTGTCCGGCAACTAAAGTGCAGAATTTTATCTTTTTTTAGTTGTCGGACGCAGTGTCCGGGCACTGAATTTATAAGAGACATTGAGTATTTGTGTGTGTACAGTATCACATCGAGGCTTGCTTGGTTTTATACAAGTTAGAAAAGGACAAACATAGAATTGTAAATATTTTTAGTTTTCGGACACGATTTTATAATTTTGATCCTGCTGTCCGGCGACTAAAATTCAATATTGAATGACCGGACAAAGCTATTTTCTAATTAATTACTATATATTTACACAAGTATCTCCAATAGCTGCTACGAGTACGTCAAATGCAAGCACCAGTTCATCAAGTGTGAGCAATTTAACATTAAAATCTCATCTTTTTTACATCAAACCTACTCAATTTGGGAGTAAAAATAGAATTATCAAAGCACCGAGCGCCATTACTTCGGAAGCGTGGATGAAGATCATAGAAGAAAAAGTGAAGGATGACAAAAGTACAGCAATTCATAAAAGATGAAAGGAAGAGGAAAAGAGAAGACAAATAAAAAAAGGAACGCGAAAAAGGCGATTTTCCAAAATTGTTCTGATGAATTAGAAAGTGATTTTGAGGATGATTTATCAAAGAACATTGGCTGTGATGGATGTGTTCGTTGGTTTCACCTTAAATGCACGACAACGTCTATGTTACGAGGGTGGGTCAATAAGTCCTTAGAAAAGCCGACAGGTGGCGCGACTAGTACTGCAAGCGGTTTGTTTTCATGCAGCGGCACTACAGATTCAGTATGCTGCGAAGTTTCAATCAGATTGGTCGGGTTGTTGTGTGTTTCTCGTACATTTAAAAAAAAAAATTGCTTGTGGAAAATGGAAAAATAGAAAATGGAGAAAATTGAGTTTAGAGTTGTTATTAAACATTTTAATATAAAAGGGTTAACAGCAAAGGAAATAAAAAATGAGTTGGATTTAGTTCACGGCATATCTGCTCCTTCACTTGCAACTATTTATAACTGGTTAAATGAATTTAAACGTGGTCGTACATCAACAAAGGATGAACCACGCTCAGGACGTCCTGTAGAGGTGACTACACCAGAAATGATCAATAAAATCCACGATATGGTGTTAAGTGACCGAAGATTAAAGTTGAGTGAGATAATTGAGGTTACAGGGATCTCAAAAGGTAGCGTCATTTCTATTTTACATGACAAATTGGGCATGAAAAATATTTTTGCAAGATGTGTGCCGCGTTTGCTCACAGTCGACAATAAACGCAGTAGGGTGGTGGCCTCTAAAGCCCTGTTGTCGCTCATGCAACGCAATCTGGATGAATTTTTTCATCGCTTTGTGACTGTAGATGAAACATGAATACACCACTATACTCCCGAGACGAAAGAACAGTCAAAGCAGTGGATTGCGAAGGCAAACCATGTCCAAAGAAGGCGAAAACCGTAAAATCAGCTGGTAAGGTTATGGCTACTGTATTTTGGGATGCACGTGAAATTATTTTCGTTGACTATTTGGAAAAAGGAAAAACAATAACAGGGGATTATTATGCATCTTTATTGGACCAGCTAAAAAACAAAATTGAAGAAAAACGGCCTCATTTAAACAGGAAAAAAAATCTCTTTCATCAGGACAATGCCCGTGTTCACACATGTTTACGATCAATGGCTAAAATTGAAGAATTGAAGTTCGAATTGGTCGACCACCCACCGTATTCGCCAGATTTAGCCCCCAGTGACTTTTTCCTTTTCCCAAACTTAAAAAAATGGCTAAGTGGACAACGTTTTTTTTCAAATGAAGAAGTCATCGATCGGACAAATGCTTATTTTGAGGACCTTCCGAAAACTTATTTTTCTGACGGTTTAAAAAAAATTGAGAAACGTCTAACCAAGTGTATTGAGCTCCAAGGAAATTATGTTGAGAAATAAAAAAAAAATACAAAAATAAAACCTGTTTTAATGCTTTTTTCTAAGGAATTATTGACCCACCCTCGTATCTTATAGTGAAGCATCACTAAAAGATTTTTTATGTAATTTTTGTTTAAACTCAGACCTAAATTAATATGTTAATCACCCGTATAATGACTTTTTTTGACTATTTTTACCATATTTTGTATGTATGCACTATAATCTGCCGCTTTCACTAATTGGACATATGTCTGGTTTTTGGGGTGGCGGATTACTGAGAGAGTTGGTACTGTATTTTAATATTGTTAAACCTGTCAAGTACACTCCAAAACTTAGAAACAGTGGACAAGTTTGTATATCTGGGATCGACCATTAGTGGAAAAGGCGGATGTGAAGCGGAAATAAGAAGGCGCACACAGATTCCAAAAAATGCGATGACACGTCTTACCACTATATGGAAGGATCGGGGAATTTCGATTGCCACAAAAATGATGCTTGTGCAAACAGTAGTTTTCTCTATATTTTTATACGGAGTCGAGTCGTGGACCTTGAAGGCAAGGGAATGGAAGGCAATTGATGCCTTTGAGATGTGGTGTTGGCGCCAAATGCTTCGTATTTCTTGGACAGAACACAGGACGAACCAGTCAATCATCCAGAGACTGCAGATGAAGGAGCGGCTTTCGACAATATGTCTGAGACGCATTCTGCAGTTTTTTTGGACATATTGTTCGGCGCGGACCGGACAACCTGGAGAGACTGGTGGTTTTGGGTGGCCTCCATGGAAGACGAAGCAGAGGAAGAGCGTCTGCGTGCTGGAGCGATCAAGTGAAAGAGCTGACTGGGGGCACCATTCATTCTGCCCTGAGAGAAACGAAAGATCGAGAAGGATGAAAAGTCTTGGTCGCTCAAAGCATGGCAAAATTAAAAAGTGGTCACAAGTTTAAGACCAACAAGAAGCCTGTCTACTAGTCAAGGAATACGTCATAAATTCAAAAAATACAAAAGGCGGTTCCTATCCAAGATATTTATTATCAGATATTTGGTCAAGATGGCCGACATTCTATGAATAAATCCTGTTTTGTTTCCTGAATAGATAGTTAAGAATTGACTCTTGTAATGCATTGCTTTTTACAAGTCAAGTGTTCCGACTACTATAAATCTGATGCAGCTATGATTTAATTAAATTGTCGTTTCCTTATCTTTGTAGATTTCATCAGCTGTCGCCGATCTCACCCTCAAGTGCGCACGTGAAGTTCGATATATTGACCTCTCCATTGATGGCGATATCAAACTGATGAAACCTTTGTTAATGGAGAAACCAGACATTGTCGTGGCGACACCGTCAAAAGCCTTAGCACACATTAAAGCCAATCACCTGAATTTAAAAGCTGGCCTCGAAATGTTGATTATTGATGAAGCAGATCTTGTGTTTTCTTTCGGATATGAAGATGAAGTCAAAGAGCTTCTGAGGTATACTGTCACTATTTTTATATTATATAACTAAATTGGTTATTGACTGCAGTATACCGTACCAAACCACACCCGATCTTACTTGGTCAATCTTAGGACCTTACGTTTGAGCGTGAAGTATCAGCAATTTTTTATAACTGAGGATGTCTGGAGTAATTATTCAAGACTGGGGTCGCGGCACACTCAAGTGTGCTTTGACTGAGCTTAAAAAAACAATCGCACCATGAGTGTAAAACCAAGATATCTGCAAATTTTTCAATTTCGAGATTAAATGCAAAACACCTGCAAAAGTCGTGAACTTGATAATGTAAAAGTGAAGTAACTGAAAGAACATGCAATATAATGTAGATATAAACCAAATATTATGGTTTTATTTTAGAAAATCTATTTGTCCTGATAAAATGAAGACTTCAAATCCTAAGGTGTAAAACCCACTTAACGGAGCGAGTGGGGCTCTCGCGCAAAATTTCACAAGTGGCGTGTAAATCATCGAAAATACAACGTAATCAAATACGCCAGCGCACACTGGATTTGACGGCGCATTTTGCCCGCCTGCCCTATGCGTCACCGTTGTGTGGCTTTTCAGCCGGACGAATTAACGAAAATACAACGTAGTCCATTCATTGAACACGGCGAGCAAAATCACGCTCTGGAAGCGTCGTCGATAGAATGCCGAGAAGCCATTATTTAATAACAGAGAACTCATTGTTTAGTTATTGCGTAATTACTAGCCCCGAGAAATAATATCATATTTTTATTGCTTTGTTATGAGAAACGCTGATAATAATAATTATTTTGTGCTTGGGCCCCTTATTACATAGGTGAAGGGTAATGCGCGGGTTGGAGGGGGCCTGCCTACTCAGTAGTGAGCGCACCAAAGCTTTTTTGGTGGGCTTTATGCCTAATTTCTCCAAAATATGTCTTTTGCACATGTCTTGGTTTCACACTCACGATGCAAATTAACTGAGATATTGACGAATCAAACAAACATTTTTATCTACCGAATTTCGCCTGTAGAATTTAAGATAAATTAAAATAAAGCTAGGTGTACACGTAAACGAAACAGAGCCGTGTAGGTCTCACGTTGGTGAAAGATGATTGAAGCCATGGAATTGCTAATATATAATATATGCTGCATAAGGCACCGGCCATTCATCCAGGAGCTCTGGTTCGATTCCCGGCGAGGTTATAATATATTCATCTGATTTTCTCAAAGCCTGGGTGTTGTTTCACTTCTACTACTACATACATTCCTATGGTTCCGTCAATTCTTCAAAAATGGAATTGACGTTTCCATTGTGTGTCTTGTGCTATTTAGACATAACGTTTCACAATCATTGACAAATTAGAAAACAATACACAAGTCATTTGATTCAGTAAAACATCGGTTCATAAATCATTCATAATATCTTTTAATGCATTTCAGTTTCATGCCCAAAGTATATCAAGCCGTCCTCGCATCAGCCACTCTCTCCGAGGATGTCCAGAATTTGAAAAAGATTATTTTGAGGAATCCGGTGATCCTGAAACTGGAAGAGCCTGAGCTGGCTCCGTCCTCGCAATTGGAACATTACCATTTAATGGCGGAAGAAAATGACAAAGCCGCCATTTTGTACGCCCTGCTTAAACTCAATCTTGTCAGAGGGAAGACAATTATATTTGTGAGAACAGTCGACAGGTGCTATAAGTAAGTGAATGACTTTTTCGATGTGAAGCGATTTCAATGTTAGTATGTGCTCTGTCCATAGAATCGCCATAATTGTATACAGTTAATTCCGGTAGCTTGAAAGGTGTATATTGGAATTGATAAGGAAAACCCAATCTTTGTCTATGTGGGATTCAAAATATGCGTCAGACAGTCTTTACTCAATACACTGATACGCGATTATAATAAGTTTGTGTATTTCGGTGGCTATTTTCTTTAAGCGATAACAAAATTTATACTTCACTTTTGTCCGCTTGGTAACAGTTAGTTATTTAGAGGAATATGTCTCAACCTATAGCCCCCTTTTGAGTCGTAATATTTTTCCGTGGCCCCCCAAAAATTGAACTGTTTATATTTTGATTAATAAATGGGTTTTTGAATATACATAATTTGAAAACATCTCATGCAAATACACACTAGAAAAAGTCATTTTGTAGAAAAAAATACGACACCTGATGGAACTTGAACCTATACCTGCTGGATTCGCGCCAGTATGATTTTCCAATTAAGCTACGGGCATCTTACTAAATTACGACAATTTAAACTAGTAGTTGTTACATGAAATGCTTATCGAATTGCGTTATAGAATGTTACATTCTCAAATGTAAATATATTTTTTTAATGTCATAAATTAACATATCGCGAGTGGAGAACTACAAGGTTCTAAGTGTTTGTCCTTGTTAAAACAAAAGTAACAATGTGGCAGTTTAGAATACTACTTCATTGTTGGGTTTGTTTTCTCAAGGACGAAGACTTAGAACCTTGTAGTATTAGGCTCACGATATCCATTATTTAGCGCGATCCTAGTGACTGATGCAAACTAAAAAGATTTTTAAATATCTGGTTGCAATTTTGTCAACGCAAACAAAGATCGCCTCTATTCTCGATATCAAGACGGTTACGAACCTTTGAGAGCAGATGAATAACCTGACTAAATCCAAATTCAACAAGAAAAGATAATATGGGAAATGCAATAAATATAAATTAGCCCCTTGTAGAAGCTGTTATTTTTTTCGCTATTGAGTCTTCGTCATACATGACTAATTAAAAAAATAATTAACCTATTTATAGAAGTAGTACCAGGTATCTTCGTTGTGTTTCTATTTTGTGGCTGTCATCATCCCTCTGCAAGGAGTAACCACAGGGGCGAGGTATCAATGATGCATAGGTACACTAAATTTATTTTTTCTTGCAGACTCAAACTTTACTTAGAACAGTTCAAGATACCGGCATGCGTTTTAAATTCTGAATTACCGGCCGCTGTCAGATGTTTGGCCGTCAGTCAGTTCAACAAAGATGTGTATCAAATAATTATCGCATCCGATGAGAAGTCTCTTGAAAAGCCTGATGGAGGTTTGCTGCCTCCCGAAGAACCAGAAAAGAAGAAGAAAAAGGTTTTAATAACCAAATATCAATAATATAATACTGAATCTTTAATTCCATTTAGTATCCCTTATGTACCACTCTACTTTTCCAGTAGTTAACCATGCACTGAGTAATATGTCCAATCCAGTTTAGCGACATCAATCTGATCTATTCAAAGAATTTGGACTATAAATAGGAGTCTTTAACTTTATTTCTGTTATGACATATGAAATTATTTTTCAACCGCATGACGCATGGTTAAGTTGGTAAACTTCACAAATATTAAGATCACTTGGTTGCCATTTCGATTTCCTTACATACCGTATGTACCGTGGTGGCTATTTTTTGTTTATTAAGTATAGTACTTATTTGTATTTTTATACGCCGTGCAAATTGGCAAATAAATGTCATAGTAGTAGTGTGAAGTTCCCTGCAAATTAACCTGCAATGCAAAGTCACGTTTAGCTAATTTCATATCGAGTATAGGAAGGAAAATGGACTTAATTCACACAAATCAAATATTACAGGAGGCACGAAAACGTTTTTGTTATTGTGTTCGGTCAAAGTTAAAATACAAAATAGACATAGGTACATAACTGTGAAGTGCGTGATAATTAATAATGTGGTTTTTATATCCCGAAACTGATATTAATCATTGAGTTAATTAAAGAAACACCAACAAAAATGCTGGTTAAGTCGTTTTTCCCACTTCACTTCATTTTATGTTTAAAAATAATTGTCAGCTAAATTTAGATAATAAATCAGCATTTGCATCTTACATCCTTTGGACGCAACGTGTATTTAGTCGTGTACAATCCAATAAAACCTATTTTGAAAAAAACTGAGAGTTACGTCCTTTTTCTTTTCTACAACCAATATGAAAATCATTGGTCAGTTTTTTGGCTTCAATTCCGTACATTTAGGCTGTATCTATATAGGAGGTTTACAACATGATGTTCCAATATCTGTTTCAGAAAGGACAACAGTTGCCATCAAAGCGGAAAAAAGACAAAGAATCTGGCGTGTCTCGAGGAATAGACTTTAAGTGCGTGTCGAACGTTATCAATTTTGATTTCCCGCCAGATGTTAACTCCTATGTGCATAGAGCGGGAAGAACAGCGCGTGGAAATGATAAAGTGAGTTGATGGCATTAAACATATTTAAATTTTATTTCATTAACATTGTATTCAACGCAAATGCGTCTGCAGTGGTCGAATTGTAAAATGTCTCGCCTCTGACTAATTCATATTATCGTCGTTTCCGTTGCAAAATTGTATTGGAGCATAAAAACAGTTTACAAAATGTATGGCACTTGAATCAATTCAAAAAAAGTTTTCATAATTTCAACGAAAATACAATTTTTGTAAATTGTGTTATTTTGCATGTATGTAAAGGCGATTTTTGCAGTTTTAATTATACAGTATAACCTCGATAATTCGAATATAATAGATAATATAATAAAATATAATAAGGTAAGTACGAATCAATGACAGCCTATGTACCGGGTCCTCTACATTTCTTAGTCTTTGACATGTTTCAACTGGCAAGAAACATTGTCAGTACAGTCTCATATTAATCCTTATTGTGAAAACATCACAGTTCTTACAATATTTTTTAAACGGTAAAAGTGTTAAGCAGTAGAAATATAAGTTTTAATGAAAAATTGTATATAGAGGAGTGGGGGGGGTGTAAATTTTCACACCGGGTGACACCAGCCCTAGTCGCCACTGCTCAGATGCGTTAATGATCCGCACACACAATAGAAGAATTAAAGGGAACGTTGATTATAACCAATATAACCATCTTACTTTTTTCAAAAAGACTTTATCTATTGGATATGTTACGCTGAATGTGCGAAATTGACTATTACATGAAATGGGCAAAATTTTGCCTAAATCATGAAAAATGCAAGCCCGTTCCCTCATTCATGAATTAGGCAAAATATCTGCCAAGTGCGTGAATTCGGCAGTAATTTTTCTGCCTAGTTCATGCATTGGGCAAATTAGATAGTAGCGCTACGGTGGTGTTTTCTGCAACTAAACCAAATGCTCATGCATTGGTCAAAATAAATGGTCGTGCTCCGGTGGCGTTTTTTGCAACTAATCCAACTAACCAAATGTGTCAAGTGTCATTGATTTTGATTTATAAAAATATACCAATCAATAACTACAATGACGTTCATATCCATTTACTATGCCCAAAAAAAATCTAGAACTATAATATGATAACGGAAGAATTTTATTAAAAGGTATTTTCGCGATTTGATTTGTGCTTGGGTATCAATCGTGCAATGGTCGATTGTATGTTTGTGATAGTATGATTTGATAGTTTGTTGACACTTGTTAGCTAACCTCAAAATGGACATTCAGATGAATTCAGAATTACAAAACCTAACCTAATAATAATAATATTATATTATGTCCAATTATAACTAATAAAACCATCTGTCTTAAATTTACTTTTTCTGCTGTCATGTTGACAGTTTAAGAATTTCATACCCTGGCGAATTCACGCACTCGGCAGATAATTTACCTAATTCATGAATAAGGCAACGGGCTTGACTAACACATGAATTAGGCAAAATTTTGCCCATGTCATGTAATAGTCAATTTCGCACATTCGGCGTAACATAATATATAACACTATTTACGAATATTATATTAGTGCATCAGCGGTGGAGTAGCAGCGTGATGTACACATAATATGAAGCAGTGAGTCGAATAACGCGTTTGGATATAAAGATATAAGAGATAAATAATACATTTTTTCAAAAGTGTTTTCAAAATTATGTAGTTTATTATATTTACTATTGAATCTTTGTCAATGGTATTTTAAAGGTAATTGCTAAATAATTGCTTGGTATGGAGCCTTTGCTACTGCTTGAGTTGGAGAACTAAACAAAGAATAGAAAACAGATACAATTCTGTCATTATCATTATATGTACTTACTACATACATCATTTTCAGATGCATCAGAAAATTGTAGTTTTTGAAGTAAATTATGAATGAAGAAACTTTAATGTTATTTTGTTATTTTTTCAGGGAACTGTTTTATCATTTGTATCAATTAGAGAAAAACCTTTAATGATTGAAGTTGAAGGGCATTTATCAAAAGGATATAATATGGAAAATGTATTAAAGTAAGTATGCATATAAATGATAGATCTATTCTCAGTTTCATCAAATGAAATGTATATTAGAATATGCATCCATTGTGGCTTTAGTGATGACACTAATACAACCGAATTGGTAGAACCAATTTATTTGGTTCTGATCAACGCTGTGTCGATTTAATCTTCTCTCTGAATCTTTTCCACAATAGAATCATTTTATATATTCCCCGCTTAATTCTTCCATAATCTTTATTGACCTTTTATTTTGCAGGGCATATGAGTTTTGTCTAGAACAAGTCGAGGGATTCAGGTACAGATCAAAAGACGCTTGGAGAGCTGTCACGAGGATTGCCGTGCGAGAAGCCCGACTCAAGGAAATCAAAATTGAATTACTCAACTGTAAAAAGCTTAAAGTGAGTCGTTAACCTATAATGTAGTTATCTATGTAGCTTTATGCGCCGGCTACACGCTCAAGCTTTACCGCGAGCTTGCCTGCGCAAACCAGATTGTATTGGGAAGCCCGTGTGAAAAACGCTGTAAAAGTGTTCCGTTTTGCACAAACACCGCACAGGCAAGTCGCTGCCGTCTAACTGGTGCAATAGTATCAAATAGTTTGAATATAACAATAGTGGCTAGTGGCAGCCGGTGGTTTCCAAAAATGCTTAAGTAGGGGTGCACTGAATACTTACTTACCTTATTTAATTATTCGGTGTTGTTTCTGTTTAATACTTAAATTTTCTGTGCTTTTTTTGTAACTAGAGTAATGATGTCGTCGGTCCCTATTATAAAAGTCGGATCTGCAAAATGCTATTTTTCAGTACGAGCAATCAAAGATGTTTCATCAAATATTTTGTGACCTATTGCTTGCCATAATGAATAAAAATACAGGTTATAGAAACTTTTCTAAATGTTTATAAAAACATCCGTCTGTCCAGTGAACTTGTTGCTGCTATAACTGTCAGATCCGACGCATCTTGCTCACCCACGCCCAGCCAACAATGTCGGTTGGTAAGAACCGACATTGTTATTCGGACACTCTCGGTAGATCCGTCATTTTTAACTTGAATATCTCGAAATTTTTCAAACAAACAAAAAAAACTGTGATTGTGGTATAAATGTTTAAAGTGTTTAACCCTTTCCCGGCGACCGTATTCCAGTAGGATACGGCTAGTACGTAACACATGGGCGACCGTATAGCAGTCAGATACGCAAACCTTGACCTGTGGATAACGCAAGAAATATTTTTCATGCGGCATTGAGAATTTTATTAAAAAATAGCCCGATCCATCCGCCTACTTCCACCTATATAACTTTTTTAAAAATATGTTGTTTTAATTTCATAATCATCGATCTTTCGAACCCTCTCGATCTATTGAGATTCGCCGGTACGATTGCATCAGTTCAAATCTACGCGGTATTTTAGAGCACCTGCGCACTAGGTATACAAAATATTTTCATTCGAGTTGAGTGTGCGCCGAGTGATTTACCTTGTAAAGTTGAATATTCACCGCAATCTTTACAACACCATGTTTGCGGGAATAAAAGACAACCAAAAAACCGAACCGAAAACAACAATGTGTCGTCGAAATATTTCTAAATATGTACTTGAACTTGTGTTCTGGATTATGTCATTTATTTTTATTACTCATGGTCATGTGTCACCCCAATTGTTTGAAAGTCATAAATCGAGCTCATTATTGAAAGTCGTAAATATGTGGTAAAGATTCGTCCACACGGAATGAAAAAATATAATATATTATTATATTTTAGTTAGGACGATTGCGAGTTTTACCAATAAATTACGAATTACTATGAAGGAATATATAAAACATATAAATAAATGTAAGTATAAAAAAAACACACACACGGACGGGTACACAACGTAATATAAAATATAAATCATGGAATATTGACTTTTCAACTACATTACATATTATCTTTGCATGCAATTTAATGTTTATAAAATTTTAAAACCTCACGCCAAATATTTTTTTTTTTTAAATTACGCAGATCTTACAAAATAAATATTTATAAAAAACAACAATCACTAACATAACACAATGCTCAATAAAACTGAAAAGTTTAATCTAGTAAAAATCCAAATTACACTCAAAAAAGAACAAAAGAAATTATTACAATATTTCAACCAGTGTGGACTCAACTTTACGCGACCCATAAAACTTAATAATATGCGACACAATAAAAGCTATTATTTTCAATATTTTTAACGGCATTTTTAAGTGTTTCTAACATGACTAAAATAAAATTAGTGTCAGTGATTTATTTCTTTTCATAGGCGCATAATCAAAATGACCCGTTTTTACGTCACAAACATGGCTGTGTAATTTTTCGGTTCAAGGGACTATGGACGATTTTATTCAAGTAAACACAGCTAAATTCAACAATCGATTCTATTTTTTAGTGTGGCACTTCGAACCTTATGTATCTAGGCATGATAACAGTTATACCAGCTATTTTTAATTGCCGTATTTATCATAATACAGCGAAGCATAGCATTTAGAAAAATCATACCGCAGACAGGGCCCCTTTCATATTGAAACTTACGCGGCGGCCGGGTTAAATAACTTTTACGTAATAATCCGAAAATGACAAAATTTCAGATCCGACTTTTTTAATAGGGACCGACGATGTTATGAGGTGCACACTTTTTGAACAAATGTATAGGACAGTATACCGCCTAATAGCATTTTCACACATTGAGTGTTGATTTAAAAAAAAATACAAGGAGTGCTGTGCACTTGTATGATGTTAAAGCAGTCTTCATTGGGTGGAATTCTTATGAAATTTTAGTTATAAAACACTTGATTTTTCTAATTATGTAAAACCCATTAGGTAACAGGTTAGAAAGCTAGCCTCTTGTTCCACGGGTTTTGAACTGGGCCAAATCCACATCTTATTGTTAATCACTGCTTCGATCCATGTACCCAATGGGTAAACAAAAAGTTAAAACCAATCCTCCGCCATCATTGTACCTAGAATGAATGTATTTTCAATTGCTTCTAAATGTTTTTTTATACTTTCAGGGTTTCTTCGATGATAATCCCCAAGAATTACAAGCTCTCCGACATGACAAAGCATTGCACACGGTCCGAGTTCAGCAACACTTGGCTGATGTACCGGAGTACATTATCCCTGAAGCTCTCAAACAAGTGAAAGGCATTGCCAACAATAAGCCAGCACAGCCAGTGTCAGTAAATCCACTTAAACGAAAGAGGACGAAGCATACCTTTGGAAGCAGTAGGGCTCTCAAAAACAAGGTGTGTGCACTTAGATCAGACCTACTTATGATATTATAGCTCAGACGAAATCGATGCTCTAATTCAGAGCACGGGAAACTTTTTTTGGGAGTTACCCAAAAATTATTCATATTAAACAATATATCTTCAATAATAAAAAGGATTGAACAACTTTCAACGTTTCATTGAAAACATGTCCACTTTGGGCTCTGGAAAAATGATACTGCTTAATTTTTGATAACATAACACAGGGTTTTTATAAGTCAGAATAACTTGGATGCTGTTTTCGGGGTTCAAGCGATTACTGTACTGTATTTTTGAATTCATAAAGGTAGAAAATCGTTGTTTTCTAAGATAGCTTGTTGCCAAAACATAGCTTGCATTATGCAATTTGAAAAGCCTTACAATTATTTTGCAGTTTCGAAATATATATTTTTATGTATTTTTCGAGCCTCCATTACCACTGAAACTATAATTTTTACCCCCGTATTTTAACCGGTTCTAATTATATGAGAAAAATCCCCCTTTCACGTCAGACATCATGAGCAATCGTCAATCTTAAATAGTATTGAACTAATAACTTACGATTCAGGTACCTACAAATTAGATTGTCTTACGCTTTTTGTGATTGGTTCATAACACACTAAACCAAAAAATATCTTGGTCAGATTAATTGTATCTTAAGATAAAAAAACTTCAAGCCACATCTGTTACCGCTATTCGGCTTCTCTAATTGTTAACTAATATGTCTCCAAAAAAAATATATTCTATTTGCAATCCTAAATGTGCTTAATGGTTTTTTGCGATTATCTATAAATCGTGGAATATGGAGGTAACTCACGTTAAAACTAATATATAACCTCAATTGCACTATGTTTAATTGTGATTCAGTTTGGTAAGTCAAAACTATGTAATTCCGAAAATTAGATATTTTTGTGGTTAGATTATTTACAGACGTTCGAGTGTTGTTATCATCAGTGTCCCAAAACTACATCAGTAATTTTATTATTCCATGACAAAGTTACAATTATTTTTTGGCAGGGTACTCAGTAAAAAATATATGATGCAACTATTAAATTCCTTTTTCAAACTTTACAGTCATATATTATTCCCATTGCAGTAAAACTAAAATGATTTTTTTTATTGTATTATTGATATAATAATGTATTTTTCTTTTCTTTAGGCCAGACAAAAGAACCCACTGTTGAATTTAGAAAGAAGCGCAAATGCAAAAAGAAGTAAAACCGATGAGTAATCCACAAAGAAGAGGAAAAGAATAACTTATCTCAAAATATTGCTGTACATATTTGCAGGAGAATAATATTATTTATATTATTATATTTTAATGCAAATAAATACCTATCTTTTTAAAAATGTGTTATTTTTTAACAATAGTAAATGATGCTGCATAAATGTGCTACAAAAATTAATGTGTTATTATGTAATTCATTTTTTTAAAGCATTCTAATCCTAAATTATTGATTAAAAAAAATAATAATAACAGCAGATCGAATAAAAGTGGTGCAAGCTGAAGTCTCCAATATTATTGAAAAATAGAAATTAAAAAAAAATCGTATGAACATACATTACATATTACGTGTCACACCCTTCATAAACTATAAAATTTTGATTTTGCAATAAGTATCATGAGCATGTAATAGTTGTGATTGGCCGCTGTCTAGTAGGTAGTACTACATATTGTGCTATATATTATATCCGGGGGTTTGTCTTCAAGTCTGGCTGACTTTTTGTTCTATACATTAATTGGAAGCAGGGCATTGGATGTTTGCAATGTTCTCCCTTTCGCCATGAAGTACAATTATAAAGGCTCACAACCAATCATGAAAAGTTAAATTATATCACCAATCACAATGCTTGAATTTTATTTTCTCATCTGGTTGGAATCAATGATAAATAAAACAATGACATAATCAACAATTATCGTAAAAAAATGATATAACCACTATAGTCTGTATTAAAACAACTGCAGGTGGGTTTTTGTACTTTTTTATTAATCAAAAAATTGACAAAATATCAAAATAAACAATATCTTGATTTAAAATTGTTTTACTCATCAGGAAGAGAGGGAACGATATCTCTTTTTGATGTAATTTATTTTCTTGGCAGATTCTGCACTTTTACTTCTCTGCAAATATTTAATCTGAGAACGACCATCTTCCATTGCCAAGTTGATTGGTCGATGTAAATAATAAGCGTTTGCTCCAATTTCCGTGTGAAGCCACGGACTCCGATGTACCCTGAAACCACACAATATAACATGAGATACATAATTATTGGCCCATATTGATTTCCAACCACTCAACATTCAAAGGTTGTTTTTTAAGGATAAAATAGGACTTGGAATAGTTTCTAAAATAGGGGTATATCCAGTGGCGGCTCATCCATATGCACTGCCGAACTGCAGCACCTCCAAGCAAATTGAGAAAAATGTGATATTATATTAATAGCAAGCAATTTATGCAAAGTTCTTTATTTTAATTATTTATATGTATTTAATTTTGATGTTAATAGTAAAATATAATATAAATAAACATTTATTTTTATTCAACTGCAGCACCCCCAAATATATCTTATCCACGAGCCGCCACTGGGTATATCTAATGGTTTATCTAAAAAAAAAATAGTGTGGAGGTAGGTACCCAATTTAAATGTTTTTTAGGAGGATTGATTGAAAATAAAACAAATAACAAAAATCTGGATCAGTCACAGGTTCGAACCTGTGCAACGCGAGGCAATTATTCTGGCACCTGCTTCACGGTGGGCAATTTATAAAAAAATGTTCCAATATGCGCCAAAGCAATAATATGGTGACCTAAAAAGCCATATATAAGAAATTTAAATTAATATTTTACCATAACACCATGTGTGAACGGGCTTCACACTTGACCGAATCGATTACTGTAATGATGAATATCGTAAGGCCAAAACCCCAGCAAAGTGTCTGATGGAGATAATAAGGGTCTTCCAGTAGCACCGTCAAAATTCTTTCGCAGGTTGTCATCATGAATACTGGATGCCTATGGCTTGCAATCAGTTGGTACTGGAGTAGAATGAAGGCAATTTTTAGTATTTTTTTACCGTCAATGAATTTATAAATAGTAGCACCTCACCCTCATGTCACTGAAATAAATCAGGTTGGCGGATGCTTCACGCTTGCTAACGAACTTGTAAACATTGCTTCATTTTGCCATTTTGAGTTCTGACATGGGGTGGTGTCGACAACGTTAGCCAGTGGGTCCCCGATATGCGGTAAGGGACTGCGGGGTCCGCTGGTATTAAATAACTCATGCACATAGTGAGGAATGTATAACCAACTGAATATTGTAGTGATTCCTATTACTTCTCGCATGTGAATATCGGGCGACTCTTTTGGGCAGTCTATACTTCAAAGATGGAAGACCATTGAAGTTAATCCCTCCATACCAAACCCGCCCCGCACCACACTCGGGTCTTAATCGAGCGTATCACGGGACCCTACAGTGGCGATGTGAAGCATCTATTTAATGTATGACTGAGAATGTCCTGGGAGCAGATGCCCAAGACTAAGGTTTCTACGCTCTAAGTGGGCTCCAACTGAGTTTAAAGAATTTACTTTAATGCAAAGTGCCGGGGAGAGAAGAGCACATGGAAATTACAAAAATAAAAAGAATTTAAGGTATATGTAACAAACGAAGCTAATCATACGGACAGCAAAACTTATGTGAAGAGATCGTCAAGTCCGCAGTAAGACGCCGTAAATTTTTTAAAAGCAAGATAATTGGCCTTTGTAGCAACCAAGTCGGACGGCCCGATGGGCCCTACAGCTGGTTGGACTAACTTAAGCATCTCTTCCCTTTCGGAGCACATTCTCAGAGGATATGGTTGGCATCCTGTATTTCCCCTCCGCATGGACATGTCGAACGGTTTACAAGTCCAAGCAGGATGGAAGACAATCAACCGATTAAGAGATCAGATGGAAACCGAAGGGTCGAGAGACCTAGACTGTGTAGAAAGAGGCACAACATCCCTGAGGTAAGGCAGTAGAGTTTCTTGGAGGAGTAGTGTACATATTGTGTTGTATTGAAATTGCTTTAACACATATATAATATTAACATTTCTCCCTTCACTCCCGTGATTCCTCCCTACTCACTCAGAGGACAGAAGAAGGTTCGTTAGCCTCTCGGCGACAAAACCACAAGATATTGGGTTTTGACCCCTATGTATCCCCTGGAGGCTTACCACGCCGTGGCACACACCTTTGCGGGAGGTCTGTGTTGAGTGAGGTGGGTAAAAAGCAATGGCTAGATATTGTAAAGGGCGCACGTTATAAGCATTACTCGTTATTTCGGAGAATAGGTATTTTTAAATGAGCAGTCACATAACACAAAAAGTAACAAATTCAAACAAAAATACACAATTAGAATTTTTCCCCGAAACAAGCATGGCATTCATAAACTACAAAAGAAGTTGTTTATTGTAATGAATGCTGATAGGTACCTATTGACTTCAGCTTGGATTTTTTACATGAAATTTCAACCATATAATATTGTCGGCGAAAACACCAATAAGGTACTTAGTCACAGTGTGTCACACTTAGTGTCATAAACGTAATCCGATCCCGGTGACATTTGTCTACGATCGGATATTATTGCATAGGGTCGAAAATGTTTTTAAACCATCGACTCATTAACAGTTTTAAGAAAATTTTTGACGATATTTTTGCTCGGTATATCCGATAAGTAGTTTGTAATAAAAGTGAATAAATGTATGGAGAAAATCATAAACTAAAATGTCAACGAATGTTTCCTCATTACATTCGAGATCTCGCTATGTCTGTGATCGTAATAACCAAGTTCGACTGTTCGAACTGTAGTTATCAAATTTTATGTGTATTTTATAAAAATAAATGTGTTGAATTTTTTTGTTATATGGCCTATCTAGCTCAAACGGTAAAATTATGTTTTCCGCAGAGCGATAATTTTACCAATTTTTTGAACCGGAACGGCGCTCCGGTTCGCTCTGGTCCATTTAGAGCCCTGGCACACCGCGTTAGTAGATACTCACATTCTCGGCCCATCGATAAATTGCCCACTCAAGAATCTTGACGCACATATTCCATGCCTCAATAGCGTAAACGATCATCCAAAGAGTCACTGTACCCTGAAAAATGATTGTAACAATATTTATTAAGCAATCTTACAATAGTTATAAGAGGTTGTCTTGATTTTTTTTTTTATTATTCATAACCATGTCCTTGTTTTTTCGTACAAGGTGGTTGTTAGTAATTTGAACAATCACACACTCAGGCTTTGGAAAAAATCACATAAATATATTGTGCCCTCGAACGTGTCATTGAACCCAGAGCGCCCGGATGGAAGGCTAGCGCCTACGCACTGCACCACAAGAGCAGCCGATGATTCCTATTTTACCCTCAAGATTTATTTTTTCATAAAATTCGAAACATAATTTTTTCGAGAAATCAATGATAATCTCGAAAATTCGAGTTTTTGTACCAGGACATATCTGGCATTTTTAGAAACAGCAATTTTATTCTAGCTATTAGCTGTCAATTTTTATAAAAAAAGTTCAACAATACCGAAACATCAATCTATTCAAATATTGATAGTCAGGCATGTAGAATTATTGGATACCTGTTTAATTCCCCGGCAGTGTTGCCATCTTTTAAAAGTGGAATTATAGTACAAAGCCTCCAAAATTATAGTATTTGGGGAAAAAATATAGTACGCGTTGTCATCTGTTGAAAATGTATAGATTTTTTGTTTCTCATAGCCCCTTTTTATTTAGGTACCTACTTCTTGCCAACAAAAATGCTTACCGACGAATTCAAGAAATTTTATTAGGGATTTTTTTACGTTTTTCGAGCAATTTTTTATTTATTATAAGTTCTCCAAATCTTCTTATATTGCGAAATTATAGTACTTTGCACCAATTTATCGAACGGAAATGTCGAAATATTAGTACTTTTTACATGTTTTTTCTGATATTCAAAATTATAGTATTATATCGTACATAGTACGCGGACCAAAATTATAGTACAAATACTATAATTATTGTACGGTTGGCAACACTGTTCCCCGGATAACTTTACTATAATAATAATATTATACTTTCCGAAAATATTTCGATCTAGGAAAGGAATAAGGGCGTAATCTACATAAAATCAAATTTTACAGGAGGCACAACAACGTTTTTGTTATGGTTTTCGGACAAAGTTAAAATATAAAATAGAGCCAACTGTGAATAAATTGATCCCTAATTTAGTATTTATATTCTAATCTGAATCTAATTAAGTTAATTAGAAAAAAATTTCCCGCGTCACTTCTTTATTTTAGCTAATAAATCGGTATTTTGGGCTTTAAGCTTTATATCGCCTAGTTGTATTCATGTATCCTGATCCTGATCGACTCTTTTAAATCAACCAATCAAGACGCGAGGTAAAACATGTGTTCATCCGGGACAGCGCGTACGCAGTCCCGACTACCAAAAATTACGCGCCCGAGTTATCCGCATTAGGGATAATCGCAAGGGTCAGCCCAACCGGAGTGCAATGGAAGAGCCTCGCCCTGGGGGAACCGCCTTTGTGATCGCGGTGTCCCCTACGCCAGGTAAGTATGCAGTTCGTTCGCTATCAAAGGGTTTTATTGCTCTGCGTCTCAAATGCGCTGGCGACTTTAATGCCAATTGCGAACACCATCTAGCGGATTTATTGGCACTACGCAATACACATTTTTTTCCGACCATATTATCTGATCCTAATAGGATCATATGGGCCTCCACAGAGTAGAGGTTTGTATTAACAGATTTTGTTTTTTACGAGAAAGAAATGGATGTCAGCCACTTGCTCTACCTATTAGGTCCATACCCTGACTCACACACAAATTGAAAAACAATAATATGTGTACTTGCCAGACCCAGGATTCGAACCTGAGACCCACGGCATGATAGTCCAACGCTTAAGCCGCGCGGCCACCGTGGACACATACCATTTTAATAATAAAAATATTATTCCTAGGTACACCATATAATGTCCTGCATGCACTTTTCCATACTTTTTACACTGAAGTACACTGTACTTTTCTATTTTTACGACGTTTTTCTTAGCTCGTATTCTTATTTGTCCGGTGGTTCTTTGTCCAGTTACAGCGCTCGGAATGGAGCGGAACGCCCCGGAGCGCCGTTCCTGTTCGTGGGATTTCCAAAGATGGCGTTCCTGTTCGTTAAAACCTCGAAAATGGCGTACCGGTTCGTAAAATATCCGACGGACAGCGAGTCGTCTAGTAAAATCCTAAAGCGTCATACTTAATATTATTACGTTCCGGGTTAGATTTAAAATTTACGAAAATGAATTGATAGGTACAAAGGTACAAAAACAAAAATATTTTTTTTATTAAAAAATAATTTTACTGGTTTAGAACCACTGAATTTTCTATGACCCGTACATAGTACGTACTTAAGAATGTCCCAAATTGTTTTAAACGGTGGGTAAACAACAAAATATTATTTTTTCAAGACAATATGAAACTGGCCTTCAAAAAAGATTGTTTTAAAACACGAGCATATGTACTGAAAAGTATTGTATAATTTCTCTCAATTGTTTCCATTTATAGGCACAGAAAAAACATTGCATTTTTAAAAAGAATTTAGTACGCACCGAAATACTAAGAGCGTGCGTGTTCAAAAAACAAAATTTATGAGTATGTAAGTCATAAATGTTATGTTCGCCTTCTACATATTCTTTCGGGCGAAATGCATTGTCTAAAGACTTCTAAAGCTGTTAAGTGTAAACTAAATAAAAATTGCATACATGAAAAAATCTAACTAGGTAGTTAGTAGACCTTTGCAGATGAGCGCGCTTAATTGTTTTATTACCGACAAAATGTGTGCCCTGACAAAATCCTTTGTAGTAAATAGTTAAAAGTTTTCCCTAAAACCTATATGTTTTTAAGGGGTTGAAATATTTCAAATTAAATAAATGTAATTGTTAATTTAGTCTTGATTCTCCTTTTGACCAGTTCATACCTCTTAATAATTCACCAGTCTTTGGGAGATTTGAGATATAAATTATTTATATTACTGAGTGACAACATATCACTTCGGCATACTTACATTATTACTTATTGTTTTAATTTTATACATATTATATTTTTACGGGTTGAATGAATTGATTGTTAAATTAAAATAATAATAAGTACATTTATAATTTAAATCAAATAATATCGCATGCCTATTAAAACTTATTTATTATTTAAGATACAATTAATAAATTTCTAGACATTGCGGTTATAGGTAATACCTATATTTAAGTGTTAGTGTCGTGTGATTATCTATTAAGTTATATACCATATGTCATGTTATACCTTTTTTTGTAAGTATTTTGTATACTTGCATACCTATTTCAATTTAACTAAAAGTAATTTTATTTGATTGTTTGTAAGTTTATAATAATTAGTTTTGTGCTGACGTCGCTACATTCTGGTGAGTTTTGTGTTTTAATTAAAAAATTTAACTGTTTTATATATATGTAAGTTACATTTTAAAGAACATGGGTTCTCTTAAAAGTTGGCTAAAAATCGCAGCAGACAATAACATTTCACAGGAAAATAATATATCCGCACATAAAAAAATTAAATTAGATGATCGAAAAGTTCCAACCGAAACTATTGAAAAATATTCTGTAGATTTACCATCATGCTGGTCCCAAACACAATTCAATCGTTTTAAAAATGATTACGACTGGTTATATATAAATAAGGGAGGTTTAGGTTGTATTTCATGTAAATCTGTTAAATCATTAGGAATCCACTCCGATAAAAATATTAGATTGACAATACAGTGGCAACAGGGCTCTGTATTTCATAACGGTTTTTCATTATCGTCTCAACAGTCTAGTTTAAGGAAAAAAATATTTGAACATAAAACTTCAGCAGCGCATAACGCTGCATTGGAAATAATCCAAACTTCTAATAACAACGCTATTATCGCATGTGTACAAAACGCACAACAATCATCTTTTTTAACTACCGAAAGAATATTTAGAACCGTGTAAAGGATCGTTAAGCATCAGAGGCCATTTTCAGATCTACCGGTGGAAGTTGATTTACAGACGTTGAATGGAATTAATCTAGGGAAAATTTTGCATTCCGATAAAACGTGTGCAGAAGTTGCTATTCACATTTCATCAGAAATGAAAAAATCAATATGCAACGAAATCATTTTATCGAAACAAAAAATATCGATTTTAATCGACGAGTCAACAACGTTAAGTAAAAAAACGACATTAGTAATAGCAATTAGAACCTTTTTTGGTGATTATCCAGGGGACGCCTATGTATTCAACTTAGATTTAGTTGAACTTTTTGATACGTCAGCAGAAAATATTACCAATAGTTTATTATCTTGTTTACGCGAGCACGGATTTGATGACGCTTTCCTCGCTGAGTGTTTTATTAGTTTCGTATGTGACGGGGCCTCAGTAATGATAGGTAAAGATTCCGGGGTCGCAAAACGCCTAAGAAACATATTTCCCAATTTACTGGTGTGGCATTGTGCCAATCATAGACTGGAGCTAGCAGTAAATGATGTAGTGAAAGAAGTTGCCGGTATAAATCATTTCAAAATTTTCATTGATAAATTATACACGTTATATCACCAATCACCTAAAAATCAAAATGAACTGAGGGAAGCGGCCAATTCACTAGAAACCCAGTTATTAAAAATTGGAAGAGTTTTATCAGTGCGGTGGGTGGCTTCAAGTATGCGTACAGTAAATGCCGTTATTAATAATTATTCGGCACTATACGATCATTTTAATAAAGCATCCGAAGATAATAGCAGGGATGAAACAGAACGATGCAAATATAGTGGCCTTAGAAAAATGTTAACAAGTGTGGAATTTGTTCGAAATTTAAATGCAATGTCAGATGCACTAGATGAATTAGGTGACTTATCGAATTATCTTCAAAGGCGTAATATTACACTAGTTGATGCTGATAAGGCGATTAAAACCACCATTCGTGTCCTTGATTCGATGGCGAATGATCCCGGTCCAAAATTATTAGACGCTCTTAGAGCCATAGATGAAAAGATATACAAAGGAGTAATTATTCAGGAAGGAAAGGTTAAAGCCATTAATATTTCTCAATTATATAGAAGTCTAGCCAATAACTTAAGAAATCGAATGATTACAACAAGTTCATCGCATGTCAGTCGAAACGCAAACATTCACCAGGAAAACATTAATCTATATAACAATTTATTAGAGAGTATACAAGTACTGGATCGTAATAATTATCACAAATCAGATGATGACGGCGTGGACATACGATATGGAGAGGATAACATTATAAGATTATGCCATCAATTTCATTTAAATGAATTAGATATTAAACGCGGTTTTCGGCTTTTTAAAATGAGTGATGATTCTAGTAAAACTCCAGATGATTTGAAACCTCTCCTTAAAGCTATAGCGACGATCCCAATATCAACAGCTGAATGCGAAAGAAATTTTAGCGCTTTAAATGAGATAATGACACCATTAAGATCATGTCTTAATATTAAAACGTGTGCTGCGTTGTTATTTATAAATAGTGTAGGTCCACCATTGAGGCAATTTAATCCTGAAAAATATGTTCGGTCATGGTTGGCTAAAGGTCGGCATTCAGCGGATGACACAGCAAGTCGAAAAAGAGAATTGAAAGATGAAAAAACGTACGACCTCATGTGGAAATTATTGTAAAAATTAATCAAACCAATGCGGATATGCATTTCTTATTTTTCTTAATGATTGTTTATCAACGTGTAATAGCCAATACGTAAACCTTGTAGTAAATATATAAATGTATACCTACATACTATCTATCTATATATAAATATGTATAATAATTATGAATGCACAGACATAATAATATGTAAATGTAATAATTAATAATGTATTGCTTGGATCCCTCCTCTCCTCACTAACGCCCTTATCATACAGTATTCCTTTCCTGGTAAGGAATATGCTTACACCTCCACGTGGTCTTACTGGACAGTATTGTTCATTTTTTATTGAAAACATTTAGTCTATAACTCGGCTCAAAATCTCGGTTTCATTGCATTGTATAAATTCAATAAAGCCAAGATCTTAAAACATGTGCATTATTTACAAAATACAGTACAACAGTAAATACAACAGGTAATGTTAAGTTGCGAATTAATTTGTTTGTTGTTCAAGATTAATCCAATATAAAAGTAAACTGTATGAATGACGTTCCAACGTATTAAAATTTATTATACCTTGAAATTCGGGAACAAATTATTTCGCTTAACACATTTTAAATTACAATAACAATTGACAATATTGACAAAGAGAAGCTTTCTTGCATGTTACACTGGTTATAGATGTATTTATTTGTAATGATTATTAATTTTAAATATATGATACTTTTAGTAAGTGTATTTCTTTAGTAGAGAATTTACTTAATATCTTATATAATATCATATTTACAACATCTTAAATATACAACACCCACTATGGTCGCGCGGCTTAAGCGTCGGCCTATAGTGTCGTTGGTCCCAGGTTCGAATCCTGAGTCTAGCAAGTACACATATTGTGTATAAGAGTATGTACCTAATAGGTTAGGCAAGTGGTTGAGATCCATTTCTCGTAAAAACAAAAAAAATCTGTTAATATAAACCTCTACTCTGTGGAGGCCCATATGATCTCATTACGATCGGACATGGTCGAAAAAAAAGAATTTATCTATGGTCTTGTAATTTCTTTATCCATAAAACGGTTAAGTTAGATATTTAAAATGTGATATAACAAAATTTCAGGACTTGTGATGCCATACGTATGATAAAGTATGCAGATAATGCATTGTTCAATAGTTCCATTTTATTAAAGGGCGGACAATAAAGGATGTAAATAGATACAATTATCAAAGTTACCTTATGGAAAAAATTTAAGTATTCATACTCATAACTTGATTATAATGCTGTGAATGTCAAAAGTTCAAAGAATGTTTTTATTTCTTTCATCGGTTTAAGATTGCAACAAAAAATCGAACACTCTTTGATATACTTTGAAGATTATGCAGCGCTCCGGTTCGTAGAATTGTCCATTTCGAGCACTGGTCCAGTACAAATATTGCAATCAACTAACTTCCTGACTAGCTAGCCATTTGAAACTTTCAGAATAGGTATATCAGAACACGATGCTAATGCATTTTTTAATACTTTTAGCAATCTTTAAGTAGAATTGAATTCATTTTCAGGTAATTCTGTTTTGTATGAAAAGTTATTTCGACATCATTATTGGTTGCTAGGGATCTGGGGTCCCAGCAACTAAATTATTAATATATACGTGCGTTACTATGGAAATCAATATGACATGTAAAAATGACATTTCAGTATTATTTCTATCAAGTACTTAGAAATTTAATTTTTTTTGATCGTTTAAGCTAGTCAAGTCAAGTTTATATGATTTAACAGAAAATTTAAAAACGTTGCAAGTAAGCATATAAAAAGTTCTTTTTATCTTGTAATTATTAAATTATTATTTTATTCCTAAGTCTTCTATAAGAATATATTAATTTATTATGAAGGTGACATTTCTGTATAGGTAATTTGCTCTGACTCTTTGATTTGCCGCCCTTTGGTAAGCAGGGCCGATCCCAGCAAGTGCGAGGCCTGATTGGATTGTGTGCAGGAGTACCCTACAGTGGCGCACCCAGGGGGGGCAAGGGGCCCTGGCTTAGAAACACGTCGTCTTCGATATTTTCTGAAAGTTCTACGATTCTACTGCACCAGGGCCCAGCATTTTTAATCTACCTTTTCATTTGTTTTATTTTATTGCGTCTTCCGCAGGCATGAAAGCTCAACCCCCCCCCCACCCAGAGTGGGAGGCCCTAAACCCGTGCTTGGTGGTAAGACGTAAAAATGTTTATTTTTCTGACCTTTGCCGTCCCTTGAATCCTGCCGCCCGGGTGTTTCACACACCAACACGCCCACTTGACGCACCCCTGGTTATAGGCCCTTTTGGTATTAGGTACTCAGTCTTAGTTGAAGAAAGTTTGTTACACTTTGGGTAATATATTAATTATATCTAATTTGTGAGAAATACTTACGCAACTTTTAAAGGTTTTATTATAATTTATAATTTTCAAAACTTCAGTCATTACATCCTCTGACATAACAGACAAGTGGGACAGGATAAAAGATGTGTTCTCCTCCATATCTAATAATCAATTAGAATATAAAAGAACAGCTAAGAAGCAAAAATGGATGACAGATGAGATTCTGTCTTTAATGGACGAAAGAAGAAAATGGAAAAATAAAAATGGAACTCAATATAGGAGAATTCATAATACCATAAAAAGTAAAATTCGTACAGCTAAAGAAGAATGGATGTCCGACCAATGCAAAGAAATTGAAAATCTCCAACGAAAATACGATTCCTTTAATATGCACAAGAAGATAAAGGAAACATTGGGAATTACAAGGAACCTCATCAACTATCTTGAAAGACGAAGATGGGCGTATTATATTAGATATAGAAAAGAAGCTGACTCGTTGGAAGACATATATTGAAAACCTGTTTGATGATGATAGGGGACCTATTGGCTATACTTTTAATGAATGTGAACAAGGCCCATGCATAAATAGGGCAGAAATAATAAACGCAATACGAAATTCTAAAAATGCTAAAGCTGTCGGCCCTGATAACATTTACAACGAAATGATAAAATTATTAGAAGAAGATCAATTAGAAATTCTCGTTGATTTGTTTAATAAAATTTACGAAACGGGCATGATTGGTTGAAATCGACATTCATCACTCTACCAAAAAAGGCGAATGCAATGGAGTGCAGCGAGTTTAGAACAATAAGTTTGATGAGCCACATGTTAAAAGTCTTATTAAAAATCATCCATATTAGGATTTTTCGAAAATGCGAAGAAGACATGGATGACACACAATTTGGCTTCAGAAGTGGTTTGAGCACTCGCGAAGCACTCTTCAGCTTGAATGTTCTAGTGCAAAGATGCCTAGATGTTAATGTTGATGTTTATATGTGTTTCATCGATTACGAGAAAGCATTCGATACTGTTAGACATCCTAAACTTCTCGAACTCTTACAGGAGAAATGCATCGATGCAAGAGACATTCAACTGATAGCTAACTTATATTGGAATCAAACAGCGTATATAAAGATTGAAAACGAAATCAGTGGAGAGGTAAAAATTCGTCGCGGTGTAAGACAGGGTTGTATATTGTCACCTTTGCTATTTAACATGTACTCGGAAGCTATTTTCAAGGAAGCCTTACAAGGTGAATCGGTGGGTATTATGGTTAATGGCAAACATATTAACAATATACGATATGCCGATGATACTGTGCTGATTGCTGATAGTTTAAAGAGTTTACATCAACTGGTAGAAAAGGTTAATGAGGTCAGTAATTCTTATGGTTTAAAAATGAACCTCAAGAAAGTATTACTAATATCAAGAACAGCGACACCAGACACCAACACAAATTTTGTCATTAACAGCGAACCAATCGAACATGTGACCCATTATAAATATTTAGGTACATGGGTCAATGAGAAATGGGACCAGTCTCAGGAAATAACAACTAGAATTGAGATCGCAAGGAGCGCCTTTCTCAAAATGAGACACCTCCTTAGCAATCGAGATCTTAACCTAGGTATGAGACTGCGTATGGTACGTTGTTATGACGTGCTCTCAATTCTTTTCTATGGTATGGAAGCATGGACGCTAAACCAAGAGATGTCACGGAGACTTGAAGCTTTCGAGATGTGGCTGTATAGACGCGACTGACCGGGTGACAAATGTTGAAGTTCTCAATCGAATGGGGAAGGACCGAGAAGTTCTACGTAGTATCAAAACCAGGAAACTACAATACCTCAGGCTCGGCCACATTATGAGAAGACAAAAATACAGCATTCCCCAACATGTCATTCAAGGAAAGATCAATGGGAAGCGTAGCAGAGGACGGCGCCGCATTTCGTGGCTTAAGAACATCCGTGATTGGTACGAGTGCAGCTCCACCGAACTGTTCCGGGTAGCAGACGACAAATATAAGATCGCCTTGATGGTGGCCGACCTCCGCTAGGGGATGGCACAATAAGAAGAAGATAATTTATTATTTTTATGACTGGTTTCAAATCTTCTGACGAATCGGTTACGTCATTTGCGTCAAAGAAAATCGCCACTTCAAATTCCTCTATCTGCCTGCTCGGAGGGCGATTTCGCGTAATGACCGGTACCTAGTGTGTGTGCATATTGATATTCGTCTTACCTGTACTATCGATTCCCATCGCGACACTCTCCTGAATATTGACCTCCTGAACATGGTATACGTCAGCTGCCTGATGAGGGTGGTCACGGACACGACGAAGAATGCGGTGGGCATCGCGGTGTGCAAACCTTCGCCGCACTTCATCGAATCGATAATCTGAGAATGATCGGTTAATTAACGATAAGGGTGCCATTAATTAAGGGAGACGGAAGTCATTAACGACGGTCAACTTATTGAGTACTTTACCCTCGCAGATACATTTATAGCTAGGCTTACCATACGTCCCGGTTTCACACGTTGGTCCCGGCGTCCCGGCCGGTTTGGCATTTTCTAAATAACTATATAAATAAATATAATTTCAATTAAAACCAGTTTCCTTGTCGGGTTCAAATATTATAACTGCGTACCAACCCAGGAACATAGATCGCTTGAAAATTGCGCAACTTTTGGGTGTCATTTGCACTGACTGGCGAATTTTCAGTAAGTAATGAAAAATAGCACCATGACGTGTTCAGCATTTACGACTCTCGGACTTAGCTTAAATTTCATTGATAACATCGGTCAAAAATAAATCTGGTATAATTTATACTATTTTAGACATTTCATTTATTGTTAATATTTTATACGTTCAATCTTGGAAATACATAAGTTTAATGGAGTAAATAATAATGTGAATTAATTATGAGATTGCTGTTTCTGATAGTAAGGACTTAATGAATGGGTTAGCGAGATTTAAAATACTAAAGAAAATCATGGTGTACTTATGGCCTTTCCGCTTCATAAATCTAATTAGTCAGCCAAATATGAAACTGCCGTAAAACGTATGAGATCATGGTAGAATTACTTTGTTAATAGTGCGAAGCATTGTTTTTTTCAATCTTTCTCATTTTTATTAATTTATGTGAAAAAATAAAATGAATCGGCAACTTACACATGGGTATAAATCAATCTTCATTCAAACTCAGTTTATTTCTAATGTAGTTATTAAAAGTATTTTTCGTGTTATATTTTCGTTTTTATTTTATTTTATTTTCCATAAAAAATGATAAAGAAATCAATCCCGAAAATTTCGAGATTATGTTTATCAATCCCGGGATTCATAGGTATCGAAAATAGCTCGGGATCCCGGGATTGGAATTCCTAGTTGTAGCCTATAGATTCAGTGTGAGATTAATAAAAAAATATATAAGTAGGTAATTAATTATTCATTAGGTACCTCTTTAAATATGTTGCAGATAAAATGGAGAAAATTCAACATTTGAGTTTGAAACTTTTCTTTTTATTTTGTAAAACAATAGCAGTGATTCCTCGTCATCTGAAAACAAAAACGATATAAGTACCTAAGACAAAAATTATGAAGATACATAAAAGTTCATTTGAATAACAATGGATCGGAAAGAATGATTTGGTTAATTCTTCAATATTCGGGTTACTTATGTTGACAGCAGTTTTAAGCTAGGTATCCTTGGAAATAATGTCAGATGGAAGGGATGTGTTATTTGAAATAATATATCAGTTTCCATTTTAATGGATTTAAGTTTTGTACTATTCAATTTGAGTCGTTTTTTGCGACCCGGGCTTCGCCTTTCGGTACTTTCAGGCACCGCGTACACTCACCAATATTAATGTATCTATAATGACATCATAGATATATCTCAATGTGGGTCCTGCACATGTCTGTAAAATCCCTCACTTAGATTTCAATAATATTGTATGTATACCATCCTGAACCTCAATTCTCTGTCTTGACGGAGAGCAGACTCGCGACGAAGTCGACGATGTGCCAGCAGTTTCCCAGGGCGCAGTTGATGCCTGCCGCGGTGACGGCGAGGAGCAGGCTTATCGCAGCGCTGGTAGGAAGGCTCTCGTCACCGTACCACGCATTCGCATGGCTAGATCAGAAACACTGCGGTCACACAAATCTATCAATCACTGAGCATGGAAATCAACATTTATATAGTCTATAGCAGTTCATTCGACCATTTCATAAGAGTGTGTCAAATTTTAAAGAAAATTTTGAAAAAAATAGTCAGTCGTGTGACGGATCAATAAAAATAATATCTAGGTTTTTACACAAAGGGTTATGTAAATTACCCAAAAATATACAAAGAATCATTATATTTTATAAATTTACAAAGGTAGATGTATATTTTCTACCTACGAACGCGGAATCCCAGGATTAAGAGTTGAACATTTTTTTCAATGTCTGGTACCGACATGGTTATTTTTTTCCAATGAAACTAAACATACGAGTAAATTCACAACTAGTTAATTTATATTCTTGATCTTGACTAATAATCCAGTAAATAGTGAGTTTTTTATTATTCAAACTTTTTCCGACCCGGTAATAATTATTATTGAACTTTCATTTGTTACGCATAAACTAACCGCTGTTTAAATTACATTTCGTTAGTTGACGTAGTATTTTTTATCAAAAGTCATTATCCAAACTAATCCCGAAATTCTAAAATCTAGAATCCTGGGATTCAGAGTCTCGCGATTGCAAACCCTTGTTTGTATACAACAATAAACCTCATTAACAAAAAATGCATAGGTACTGTTTGAAACAATAAGCGAAATCCATTTAAAGAAAAATTAATAGATTTTAGATTCCTACCTGCCTACGATTATTTGATGCAGCATTAATGTATTTAATGGAAAAGTACTCAGCGTTAGCCCGCTCGTACATACAAAATCGTCTCGATTGCAACACGGCCATAAACTGCCAGCAATGTTGTAATTCTCTTCCGCGTAGACAGACGGGACAGTAGGTGCTCACCGTAGTGGTTTGGCGGGCGCGGCGCGGCGGCGTCTTGCGAAACTCAAACGTATAACCGTGTGTATTATGCCCCAAAAAAGACACTGTCTACGAACATTTCACACACGGTTATACGTTTGAGTTTCACGCGCCGCTGCCGCCCCGCTGCCAGCGCCTTCACTCTGGCCAAGCACTAACGTAACGCGGCTATCTGAAACCATAGTAGGTATGTCTATCTATTTTGAGCGGAAACGAATGGTTGATCGCGAAGAGATGCACATGCGACGCTGAAACATTTGCTGTATTAGGGATGTGACCAGTGTCTGTATTCTATGAATACTTATGAATGGAGATGTTAAAACATTAAAATCGACCGATCCGCCCAACTAAAGAAAGAGGTCCGCCAGATAATTATTCGCCATTCGCGGTGCGGTCTATGACAGCACAGCTTCGTACCTGAGTTGTACCTTCTCGGAATTGGGCACGGCTCATAAAGCTAATAATTATTATAATATAATATACAAAATAAATCTTAATATTATTATTAATACATTTAAGATAATTTGTAGTTATAAGACTGCCAGAAACCGGTATCGGCACAACTACCGAAGGGGGGGGGGTACATTTTAGTGAATGTCACAAAATACATATATTCTAAAAATTAAGGTCGTTCGAATTTTATTTGATATGAAAAATAATTGAATTATTGTCAACATACAGAGGGTGGATATGTCTGCTGAAGAGATTGCTGAGGTATCTGTCGCATGCGTAATTGGCCGGCGCCAAACAGAGAGCCCAGCAGACCGTCAGGTGGATGAACTCGCCTTGTCCACCGACAAACGACACGAAGTTGTATTTTAAATTATCGGACTGCAACCTGTCTGATAGCTAAGAAAAATAATATTCAATACTTATAAAAAAAATGACTATGCATAAGTACATAATAACTTATTAAACTCATCCAAAGCACATTATATGTACCTACATACATTACAATAGTTAACAACATAATGAAACAAAGGCAACCATATCCCATAGAACTACCTACATGAGACTTTGTTACATTTGCTTCAGATTTCGTTAGCTTATTAATCAGTTTTTTTTATAAGGACCTAAACATCCTAAGCTAACATACTATTGTAATATCAGTCACAATATACAATCCAGGGATTGAACAGAACAGTGACAAAACAGAACATGACAAAACAGAACAATGGCAAAACAGAAGATGACAAAACGGAACAGTGACAAAACAGAACAGCCAGAGGATAAATAAAACATTAATTTTTGTGGAATTTACCTATTAATTAAATATTTATAAAACTTAAGGCTATAAACGAAATACATAGTATAATCTCTATATTTAATATATTATATAAAAATCTCGTGTCACGGTGTTTGTGGTCGCACTCCTCCGAAATGGCTCGACCGATTTTTATGATTTTTTTTATGTATATTTGTTAGGTATGAGAATAGGTTAACAAGTATATTTCATACCGCTAGATGATTAGGGTATCTCTATCCAGAAAAAAAATTCTTTTATTTTTTTTGTATTTTTTTTTATTATTTGGCATCAAAAAATACCTATAACCCCAAATTTTCACTTTCCTACCCCCACCCTCCCATTTTTTAATCGTGATTTTATTATTTTTGTATGAACAAATTTAACCGTCGTTCGTATTTCAAACAGAACGAAATTATTTATGTTGTTGAATGACAGATGGCGCTACGTCCGAGAAGAATTCAAGAGAAGCGTCGCGTCATTTTGACATTTCATTCGACCACAAAGCAGTGCTTGCACAATTTTGTACGATTTATTTTAGTTTATCTATTTTTGTGTGCGTGTATTACAGTGCACATTGCCAGCAAGACGCAAGGGATGCCATTTGGGCCGTCGAACGAATAAAGCAACAAACATGCGAAATAGTAGAGCAGAAAGAACAGCCGAACAAATCCAACAAGATAACAAAAACGTGCGTGTGAGCATGTCGCAATTGCGTGCATCTCAATTACAAGAGGCACGAGCTGAACGAAATCAACAACGACAATTGAAACGGAGCCAAGCGCGCCGGTTCGTAGTTAATACACGCAGAGCAAATGACTGACAACGCCAACAAGTACATCGAGCATTTACATCCGCTTCATTCCTTCGTCTCGCATTCGAGTACGAGCCAGATATTGAATATTCCGCTCATCCGAAAGTGCTGATTGGTGATATGGACAAAGAATATCCCCATTGTCATGCGCTCAAATTCAAACGTAGTCAGCCGGGATGTGTTGCGCATCAGGAAAAGTGCAACTATCAGAAATTGAGATACCACCAGAACCATTGAACGGCTTGCTTATCGGCACGGTTCCAGATTCAGACCTGTTCCTGAAGTCCATTCACACATTCAATTCATGCTTCCAAATGACTTCGTTCGGAGCAACAGAAATAGTTCACAATACTGCGGCAAATGGTCAACAATTCCATTCTACGTTCAAAATCAAAGGCCAAGTATACCGCAAAGTAGGCTCATTGTTGCCAATGCCAAACGAACCACATAAATTTTTACAAATCTACTTCATGGGCGGTGAGAACATCAATCGTGTGGATGCACGTTGCGTTTACAATAACCTCGATTCGCCTAATGCCAGGCGCATCGTCGGCGAACTTGACGCCCTATTGAATGAGCACAATGAATTATTGAAATTCTTCAAAGCACACATGCACGAATTGCAAAGTGGCAATCATGCTATTGTCATCAATCTTGATAAAACACCAGCTGGAGAGCACGTGCGTCGATTCAATGCGCCTGTTGTTGAGGACATTGCTGGAATCATGGTTGGCGACCGCACATCGACGCGAGATATCGTGATTCGGAGAAGAAACAATAATCTGGAGTTCATCGCTGACACACACCGTTCATACGACGCTCTCCAACATCCGCTAATTTTCTGGAAGGGACAAGACGGATATTGCATAAACATTAAACAACGAGATCCTATCATAGGTAATTCATTCATTATGAACATCATTACTCATTTTGAATTGAGAAAATGAATGGTTGGTGTTTTTTTGTTTTTATCGGCGGTCATCGTCTACAGCGCTCCATACCTCTTTCTGTCATAGATCCCATCCCCACACACTTACGATACATTCGTTATTTTTTATTTAACAACCAAAATATTCACTAGAAATAATTTATATGGCAAACAACGTTTGCTGGGTCAGCTAGTAATATTATATAAATATTTTAAAGTTTTTCAATTTTTAAGTGAAATGTGAAACTGTTTATTATTATTATTTATTATTATTTGAAAATAATGCATTTTCAATGGCTTGCCAGCGATTATTATTAGTCAATGCCAGTGGCGCACCCAGGATTTTTTATTGGGGGGGGGCCAAGGAGGAGAATGTAAATTAGTCCCATAGGCTCTTTTTCTTCTACTTATAAATATTTTTACATATTTTCACAATACACGGCGATATATTTGTACAGTTTCTCCTAGTTTTTATTAAATTGGAGGCATAGTGGCGGTAACCGTTGAGCGTGTCATCAGCGACTTGCGGATTGGAAGTGAACAGCGACCATGCTGGACATGTGTACCTAGTATGCTAAAAGATTACTTAAATAATATCGGCTGTGCTACCCGCTTGGTCTTGAGCAGTGTTTCCCAAAGTGTGGTACGCGTACCCCCTGGGGTACGGGAAGAGTTTGGTGGTGGTATGCGCTGCACCGGGTTATGGCTACGCCTGGTGCAACAAGCATTAATACAATATCCATGCTAGAAGGTTTATCGCATGCAGAAGAAGAGCAATTGTTGGAAGTATTAGCTTCAGACGGATTCTTGCAAAATACATATAAGGAGTGTACTTGAACATCATTTAGGTTGCAAATGCAACATGTGTATCCAGTTTTAACAGAGACATTCCTGAAATACATTTTGCCTTTTCCAACTTCATATCTATGTGAAGTTGATTTTTCAGCATTTGTAGACATTACGTAAAAAAAAGGAACAGCCTTTTGGGTGTGGAACCGCACCTTAGATTAAAATTAATAACCAATGAATGTTATTTTTTATAATCAAACTTTTATTTATATTTTATTATGAATGAATTTTATTTTTCGTTTATTATTATTTTGTTTATGTACTACAAAAGGAATATATAAATATATTTTGATTGTTATTAAAGTACTTATATGCATTTTTCTTTGACGAGGAGTACTCAGTGTTACGAAAATTATAGAAGGGGTACACAGATGTCGAAAGTTTGGGGAAGACTGGTCTAGAGAGCTACAATATTTATGCCGAATTCCACCGAAAAAAATGTTCTTTTGATTTACACCACCACCGTAGTGGGTGTATTCGTTCTTTTCGCCGAATGTTTATCGTAGATTTTTGGTTTTTCAATATTGAGGTTCCAACATATTAATCGAAAATGGACAAAAAAGTATTATTGCATTTCAATTATACACAACCTACTCAATACAACACAGCCTAATATCTCGTTTATCAGTCTTTTGTCTATTGCACTCGGTGTAACTCCTGAAACGGGCCGTCAGGCTAGGGCAGTGGTCGGCAAACTGCGGCTCTTTGGCCCTTGAGTGCGGCTCTGCCACAGATGCTCTCTGCTATATTTGACATGGCTACAAAGAAGAAGCAAAGAAAATGGAAGAGGATAACCGTAAATGTAATGTTGAATGGACCGAGACCGAGTTTATTCAAAACCTAAATGGCTTACCGACCTGTATTTATGTGTCGGGAAAAATTGGCGCATTGAAATTTACTACAACTAAAAACTCGTAATTTTGCGCTAAATATTCTGTCGATGATGCAAGGAAGAAAGCAGCTGAGGAGAAGAGTCAATAAAAATAAAGTTCTGTATTTAAGTACTGAATAAAATCTGTCAACAATGTTAATATTGCAAGTTTTGTGGTTAGTAAAAGGATTTCCAAGAGAGGAAATCAAGAGTAAATTAAGAAATCGATTTATTGATGAGAACCTGGAATCGTGCTTAAAATTAAATCAACAACATACGAACCTGACTTACCCAAACTTTACAAGGAGATGCAAGGCCATTATTCACATTGAGTTTGTCAGTCATTGTCATGATTCAATTTTATGGATACCTGACTTACAATTTAATTTTTAATAATAAATAAGATCATTATTACGTATGATATTCAGTTTTATTCAGTGTACCTACCTATAATTTAATTAGGACTTAAAACTTTAACTAAAGTTTATTAAGTAAATTAGCAGTGTACCTACTTACTACCTACGTATATAATTTAAGTTTAAGAAATTTGGCTCTCAAAAGAAATCTCAATCGTTGTACTGTTGATATTTGGCTCTATTGACTAATGAGTTTGCCGACCACTGGGCTAGAGTATTTGACGGACCCCCTATCCACCGCTTAGATTAAAGGCAGTGTGAAATACTACATTAACGTTTTTCAAATTGTGTTTTAGTTCAAATTGAGGGTACTTATACAGTGAATTATTGGCGATTTTCAATACATCTACTTTAATAATGGAGCTGTCGAGTATCGACACATAATAATCAGAAAATATATTGGACAATTATATCTATAAATTAAAATGTTCTTAGTCATGAAGTATAATAGCGCAGCAGGCGACTTTTTTACTATTAAAGCTAATTTATGATGTGTGTTTATTTCACTTATCTGGTCAACCCGACACGCCAGGCCCCCCACAGCCCGGGCCCCCAGGTTAGAGCCCTGTCAAATCTCCCCAGCCATGACCTATACCACTCCGGAATTCGGGTGGACACCGAGAATTTCATTAGGAAACGGGTTTCTAAAAAAACCTGACATTAGTGTTTCGAAATTTTTGTGTTAGAAATTAAAATCTAAGAAATTTTACTGAAAAGGGTGCTGGAGAATTACAAATCATTTTTTGCCGTGTTGTTTGTCTAAGCCCAAGGTATAGTTGGCTTTCGATTTCAATGTGTAAAATCATTCTGATGATTTTCATATTTTGGGGGGGGTCAAGGCCCCCTGCCCCCCCCCCCTGGTTGCGCCACTGGTCAATGCTCATACAGGTCACCTTGAAGTTATAAAGAAAAGTATGAGACCCTTAGTAATCGAGTGGCAATAATTGTGCATGATTATTAAAATCAAACAGATAAATAATTGAGGTTTATACGCCGAATGGCCAACAAGCAGTCCAAAAAAATGCATTATTTTCAAAATAACAGTTTTGTAAAAAAAAAATTAAGTATATATGTATAAGTACCTAATAAACATATAATATATATATATACAGTAGGTATATACACTTTTATAATGTAATCACTGCATGTTGGCCGTTCGGCGTAAAAACCTCAATTTATCTGTTTGATTTTGATAATCATGTACAACTATTGCGACTTGATTACCAAGGGTATCATACTTTTTATTTATAGCTTCAATGTATGAGCATTCGCTAATAATAATCGCTGGATAAAAAAAGTATAGATAAGTATATAAATAATTTATATACTTACTCATATTTCGTTCATAAACTTAAGTTTTATAAGTATATAATTAATAAATAGATTCCACAAAAATGAATGTTTTATTTCCCCCCTGGCTGTTTTGTCGTGTTCTATTTTGCCACCGTTCTGTTTTGTCATGGAACCATTATATAATATTTTTTTTTCTTTTCCGACCATGTCCGATCCTAATAGGATCATATGGGCCTCCACAGAGTACAGGTTTGTATTTTACGAGAAATGGATGTCAGCCACTTCTTGCTCAACCTATTAGGTCCATTCCCTGACTCACACACAAATTGAAAAACAATATGTGTACTTGCCAGACTCAGGATTCGAACCTGAGACCCACAGCGTGATAGTCCAACGCTTGAGCCGCGCGGCCACCGTGGGTGTTATAATAATATTGGTTACATAATAATATATTATTTACATTACCATAGAGTGTTGGCATGACCGTGACGTGACACGTGGCGCTTTGGGCTCACAGAATATGTCAAAAGGGCCACATGCCATAAATCAACTTTCAATTTTCATAGATATGATACATAATTTATAATATGGACACATACTTAGATTAAAATTTTTATATTTACAAATACCATTGATAAAATCGGTCAAAAATAAATCTAGTATAAATTATACTATGCAAGACGTTTATTGTTAATATTGTATACATTCAATCTTGGAAATACATAAGTTTAATGGAGTAAACAATATTGTAATAAAAATAATGATGTGAATTTAATATGAGATTGCTGTTTCTGATAGTAAAGACTTAATGAATGGGTTAACGAGATTTAAAATGGACACATATTAATTATTATGGCACTTTTATCTGTCGTTTTTCGAAACAGCTACCAGAAAGAAAGTTTTTAGAAAAAAAAGTTAAAAGAAAATTTAAATACCGAAATATGAACCAATCCAATCTCTTTGGCACCTATAGAAAAATGTATAGTCAATAGTCCAGTACCTAGATAAGATAACTCGAACACTTAAATTATTTGTGTTTTCGTTCCCTAAAATCCCTATCGACCCTATCCCGAGTAAATATTTTTGTGTAGTTTATTTTAACTAAACTCTCACAATTATTATATTTAATTATTAATTTAAAATAATATGTATTATGTGTGATTGATTACTGATTGACTTGAATCAAATCATCAAGACATACGAGGTAAAACATGTGTTCATCCGGGACAGCGCGTACGCAGTCCCGACTATCAAAAATTACGCGCCCGAGTTATCCGCATTAGGGATAATCGCAAGGGTCAGCCCAACCGGTGTGCAATGGAAGAGCCTCGCCCTGGGGGAACCGCCTTTGTGATCACGGTGTCCCCTACGCCAGGTAAGTATGCCGCTTTGTTCGCTATCAAAGGGTTTTATTGCTCTGCGTCTCAACTGCGCTGGCGACTTTAATGCCAATTGCGAACACCATCTAGCGGTTTTATTGGCACTACCTACTGTAAGTACCTGGCGTAGCACGATGTGGCATACAATATAATAATAGTATAATAATTTATAATATAAGTACGAATATATACTATTGCAGTGAAGGTACAGTTCGTTCAGTTACATTAATTAACCTGTATTTATCTGTTTGTTACGACCCAACCAACAAAATATGAAGTGATAGATAAAAAAAATTGTGTCATTTTTTTACATATTGATTTCAATAGTAACGCACGTATATATTATTTAATAATTTAGTTACTACGACCCCCTAGCAACCAATAACGGTATCGAAATAACTTTTCATACAAAACAGAATTAACTAAAAATGAATTCAATTCTACTTAAAGATGGCTAAAACTATTAAAAAATGCATTGGCATCGTGTTCTGATATATTCTAAAAGTTTCAAATGTCTAGCTAGTCTGGAAGTTAGTTAAAAATCGATTGCAAGATTTGTACCAGACAAATAAGAATACGACCTAAGAAAAACGTTGTAAAATAGTCGACACCCCTGATTTTTTAAACGGTACATGACGTTCAAACACGCGCGTTAACATCATCTCCCTACTTCAATTATAGTTTGTAAATTTATGGCTACGGCCGTATGTTGTAGCTTAACCACTGGGGAATGCCAAAAGAAATGGCGTATTTCAAAAAAACACTACCTTATTCTTAGGTCAATAATTATTATAAAGCAATCATTATTCGTAGGATGTTTATCACACTTGAATCGTCAAAGACATAGTTTATAATGAGTATCTTTAGAATTGTCTTCAAATGTGTTAATCTTGCCCATTTTTTGAATAATAAAATGCCCAATTCTTGTCAAATTTGGGATCACAGAGATTATCAATATAATTTTTTATCGTAAATATTTCACTATAATATTGTCGATATAAATTATACTGATGGTTTTATAAATGCGTTTAAAAATTAATAAATGTGTAAAATCTTAACATCACTGCACATTTATGTACTGAAATATGACTATATTCGAAAACATTAGAGCGAGAGGTCTAAAAGAATACTATTTTATGTAATAAAAATACTTTATGCAGTCATCAAATGATTAAAATAAATATAAAGGATAATAAGGCTTCAAAATTATATAAATAGATTATCTACAACGTTTAAGGTATGTCCAGGACCATGCTTTGAAAATAGAACACAAGCCCCCTTAAGTAAAGTTAAGTCAAGTGAGTAAGTATAGTATTGTCATCAATTTATCAGGTCTCTTACGAAAGTTCTCGATAGGCACAGACTCAATAGGGGTAAATTTACATAAACTTTTTATATAGAATTTGTGATTTATATTGCAATAGTCAATAAAATTCCAGCCGCAGTAGAAATAATGGTAATAATATTTCAAAACAGACTTACCGTCCATATAATTTGATCAATCGACCAGCTGAGTGCCTTCGTCGTAAATACCCAAGTTCGGAAGGACAAAATGAACACGCCAAACAATATTATTTTCTGAAAAGTGAACGCTTAATTTATGGCCGATATAGTACAGTGTAAGAATTTTAGTACGTATATAATATTACCCAAAACATCACAAAATCCCTGCAAATAAGACTCACACAGATGCGTGTTACTAATTTCTTATGTGTCATAATTAACATCTTCAATATTATTTGAAGACACAAATGGATGAAGGAGTTATGTTACAAAATCAAAGTTTTGAGGATAATTTAACTAGTGATGTATTCAAGTAGTAACTAAGGATCACACAATTTTACTAACGTCAGAAATAGTTTGTTAAAATCTTCAAATGTGTAATTTATTTATAAAAACGTGTACATGACACCTACGTCCACCAGAGAAAATAACAAAATAAAACTAAAACTAAAACTAAAAAAAATAAAGTAACATAGTCCCTTCATCCCTTGCCGTAATGCCAGACCAATGATTATTTTAAGATGTTTGATACATCCATATGAAAGATGGATACATAACACCTTCATCCACTTGTGTCTTCAATTATTTTTAGTAAAAGGGTGTGATTTATGGTTTTTATTAAAACAAAAATATCGTGGAGGGAGCTCAAAATCTACGAGTCTCCACCTCCTTGAACCAGCCACTGCCTTTACATTTAAATATAATTATTATGTAAAAGATATGCAAAATGCATAGGTAATGAATTTTTTCTTATAAGTTTGGTGATTTTGCCTATCGACTACTACTAACTTATAGTAAATTAATGTCGACGTAGGTTCCGATATCAGGAGGTTCCCGCAAAACGATTACTGTCAAACAAGAACGTCTTGTCCACATGTTAAAACTGTGCACTAACAATCCCCTCCAGTGCAACTAATCGCATTTCCGTTTTAAAATGAGGAAAGCCCTAAAATTCATTCATTTTACGCTGCCGTGATGAACGGATCTATCAATTTACTTTAATTTAATTTTTCATAGTAAGAATATGTCTAATACGATCAGAAATGATGTTAGAATTATTATTAGTATTTTTTTTGTTTATAGCGAAGAAAAATTGAGTCGCAACACGCACCTAGCACGCGTTGCCGCCTTGACAGGTCGTTGCTGAGAAGTCTTCTACATACGACTATAGCGACTTCCTGTTATCAGTGACGTCCCGTGGGGGTAGGCAGTTTGATCGTCGCTTGGAGGCGGCAGTTACTCGAAGGGCGGCAAATCGAGGAGAATCATTTCGAATATATAAAAATAGCTACCTACCTAAACTAATAACGAAAATATCTTTCAAAAAAAGAAAATCAGCTCACTTGTTGGAAACAAAATGTATTAATTATTAACATAAAAGGTTTATGGTTCGCGATGTGTAAGAAGCCACTGTTTTCCCCAACGTCAAAAAATCCCACTTTTGGGGGAAAATATTTATAAATTTAATTTGGTATGTTTTAGTGGTATATATTTTGTTAGTACTTAATGTATCCATACAACACTTTTCTTAGATAGGTAGTTTTTTTTTTTTAGAATTATTAATAACCATGTCCTTGCTTTTTCGTACAAGGTGGTTGTTAGTAATTTTTGAACAATCACAAACACCCAGGCTTGGAGAAAAACACATTAATGTTTTTGTCATGACCGGGAATCGAACCCAGAACTCTCGGGTGGAAGGCCAGCGCCTTACCCACTGAACCACGAGAGCCGCCTACTTAGATAGGTATTGGAATTATGAAAGGGTGATAAAAATACTGTGTAAAAATGGAGCGGCATTTTGGTGCTGCCTAGGGGCGGCATTTTGTCTAGGGACGTCACTGCCTGTTATGTTACAGTAGATTGCTCAACTTGCGAAAAGATTAGTAATCTTCCACCCAGGGAACTCAGAAATAATGGGAACTGAAATACACAACGGGTAAGGCGATAGCAGGTAACCGACTCGAGTAAGGAAGAATCCGGGTTAAACTTACACACGTGTTAAGAATACGTTTTACGTCGAATACTAAAAACTGCTCTCGGTTTATGCATTTACGCTCATTTAATGTTGGTGTATTACACACACTATTGCACGTGCATAATGCGTGCTTCATTTTCGTAGGACACTCACACATTCAAAAGCCTGCTTCACCATGCGGCGAAATGAATATTGCCTATCGGTATTCTATTTATTATCTGTTCTGCGCTCCCACCGATACAGATTTATGAAGTGTTAAATAACGATTTTTTTGTGTACGACGTCCAAACTAATCGCAGTTTCTAATCGCTATCTCCATACTGGGACAAATTTTCATTGAAATGCTTTAATTTTAGAGTAGGTACTTACAAGCATGAGTTACTTTTTTAAAAAAATAATTGGACTTTTTATTTACAATCAAAAAAAGCATGTACATGTTAGCAAAATATTGTGTGGATTTTTTACCTGCAGTAAAATTTGAGACCAGTCAGGATGTGGCGCGTAATAATTCTCTGATATATCACTTTTAGCTTCTTTATAGAGAATCAATCCGATAGAGGTCGCGAATATCAGACTAGGAAAAATTCCATATATTCTCTGGTTGCAACTGTATGATAAAACAAACTGAAACACACATGAATAGATCACGATGACATTGTAATAATTAGTTGATATTACATTATGAACCTAAATCTTCAAAATTCCACAATTCAGGGGTCGGCAATTCATGGCCCGCGTGTCGAATCTGGCTCTCCGCCTCTTTTGGAAAAATAGGGTATATGTGTCGCTACATTTCAAAATCAGCCAAGTCCACCTTTAGGTATTTTTTACTTTTTTGTGAATTGCTGAAGAACTACTGCTTTCTAACATTTTTGCATTATCAATATGTGGAATTTATTAATTTTAAATATTCTATACTCGAAATAATATAAACTTTCACCCTTGCGACTGTGTATTTGAGAAAACAAAAAGCTGTTTTTCACATATTCATCTATTATGCACTTGGCTGATTTTGAAATCTAGCGATTGATTTGTATCGTCATTATTACCAGAATTTCATGACCTAACCATAACATAACTAAACTCTATTAATGTTTTCCAAGATTCTAAGCGAAGTCTATAGTCAATGAAGATCATATGCCTGGGGATTCGTGCAGCCTGTGTAAAACGACATTTCCAAAAATGAAAAAGTCAATTAATCTCTATACATGTCAACACTGATAGATGAACATATTTTGTAATCAATTTTGGTTATAGCGAGTATTAACTTTAAACCCCAATTTGCTAAAATGTTATCTAATATAACCAATTCCATTATTCTCATTGGTCAATTTAAATCTTGCTTTTCTTATTATTTGGATTGGTCCAGTACATATATAAAAATTCTCGAGATTTACATTTGGCCAGCAAATCGTGATATATTAACAAATTATTCCTTTACAAAAAAAAAAATGCCGAACCCTGGTCTACATTTATTTGTATTTTTAAAGCAGTTCTTTTCTAAGTAATCTCTTCCGAGCAATGCGATAATTTTTTTATTTATTGTTTTAATTAATTATTGATGGTATTATTTTAATGGTTTTGGAACAAAATTCACTGTGTTGCAAAACCATTATAATGGAGGTCTACTACGTAAACGGCAGTTAAACTAATAAAGTATAATTTTATGTGTATTTCTATAATTTAAAATATCTCGTAAATACAAGGACTCTGGAAACAAAAACGACAGTTTACGTTTTCGCAATATGTTGGCGAGTCATTTAAAATGTCTTAAGTACATCTTTCTTATAGGCATAATTTCTGAAAAAAAAAATATTTTGAATACTAACTACTATTAGTTTGTATACTAATAATATATAACATGTTATAATACTTTTTTTCAGAAATTATACCTATAAGCAGCGTTCGAAATGGAAAAGTTTACAAACCGGAGCGCTTGACATTTTCTGAAGATATTTACATAATTATCGAATTTTATGTGTATTTCATAAAAATATGTGTGTTAGATTTTCTATTAAATTGCCTATCTAGCTCAGACGGTCATTTTTTTTTCACGAGACGGAGCGATAATTTTACCGATTTCATGAACAGGAATGGCGCTCCGGTGCGCTCCGGTCCATTTCGAGCCCTGCCTATAAGAAAGATGTAAGTAAGACATTTTTAATGACTCGCCAACATATTGCGAAAATGGAGACTACCGTTTTTGTTTCAACAGTCCTCTTACATACTCTATTAGAATAATTTTAATTTTATGAAAGTCAATATGAGAAATATTATAAATTTCAGACGGCTCCCCATTCTAAACGTTGAAAATGGATGTGGGCATGATGTACTTATCTCAAATTTGGTGGTCATCTCAGTAAAGTTTTCCTTTAAAACAGTTTGCTGTAATCATCCAGAAGAATCATCATCGCGACGACAATTAATAAACAAACGAGAGAAATGCACGTGTATAATTTCTTTCAACCGGTGTGTGAGGTCTCTCCGTACACACATACTTCTTGTTATATTTGAATAGTTTAATAATACGTACATTAGATCTTTTAATTAGTAATATTCAACATGATATTTTTTTTAATTTGAAGATTGCAGCGTTGTCATAATGTATTCTCTCTTCTTCCAAATCCATGATACAATAATGAATACGTACTTACGTTGTAAAACCTTTCCAGATATGTACCCTCATATAAATAAACTATCAAGTCCTCTTCAGATGAAAATTCTAATAACTCCATTAATAATCATTTCGTTTAAGGACATCGTATTAAATACTTTTCATTAGCAGACATAAAGAAACATTTTTTTTGACATAATAATACAGCTAATTTTGAAGTCCCGAAATTTTCACAAAACAATAAATCGGATCTGTCAAAAGATATGTTCTATTTTTAAACTGTTTTCAGTTGTTTATTAATTTATTACTTTTGCATTTATGGCTGTAATTATTCAAATACATTGCAATGACTATAATAAAAAATAATGCTTACCGTTTTTTTATTTTTTTGATAATCATTTCGAAATAGATACCATTACAGATAATATTATATTATGTTCAATGACATTAATATGGACGAAGCATCTGGAAAAAAAATGACATTCACTTTCTTGTCGGGTCTGCCGAATGGCATAATCTGTTCTAACGTCATTACAATAAAGGTGATATTGCTATAAATTCCCGATGCTTTTTGTCGGGTCTGCCGAATGGCATAATTCATATTTTAATATCAATATCGTTCGCTCAAATGAATATTGACACTGGAAACACTGTTCTAACGCCATTACAATAAAGGTGATATTGCTATAAATTCCCGATGCGTGATATCGCATAATGGAAATGCGTGACGTTTACCTATACATGTGCGAATGTCGCTATGCGCGAATTTATTTGCTAGCTACTGTATTGAGTGCGTGACGTCTACCTATACATGTGCGAATGTCGCTGTGCGCGAATTTACTTGCTAGCTACTGCACTGAGTGCGCTGTCCATTAATAATGTCATTGATTAGGTTAGACTAATATTATTGAGAGTTTCTAAGACACTAATCCATGGAGATGTGAGATGCCACTGTGTTGAATACACTAACGGCATTTCAAGTTAATAAATCTGTTTAGTCATTAATTTTAGCAGTTATATCGACTAAAGCTAACAAAACTAAAATACACGATTGCCTGTCACCAAACTACATCTTTTATTTTGTACCTTGGGGATCCTCAGCTTTGAGGATGTTGGTAGCGAGCTGTCGTTGATTGACCGACAGAATAGATGAGTGATGCTCGGATGAGTACTCATGCCAGGAATAAGCATATAAATCTAAGAGGTAATAAGTGCCTGTACAGGGTACACTTGAAGTATCTAGAGGAGTGTACGATAGGTATACCTACTTACTAAGTAATTCATAAGTCCTAAGGTATTTATTTTTAAATATTGCCATAGTGTATTTTACAATCTACACACTGTTTTTCACGTTCTCATTATATACATGTGCCTATAGTGTGTGGTGTATATATTATAATATGAATTAATCTGTATTTATTTGGATATTTTAAATAAAACGAATATTTAATAAATAGTAGGTTAGCGACTATTTTTGAACAATGAAACATTTTTGCCTGCTACCACGAGGGATGGATTCCAAACCAGGCGTCTTGAAGAATTTAAATTTATATGCGCCTGTTAATTACCTACGTGGTCGCAGCCATAACCTATTCTGAATCAGAACTGTTTCCTCGAGTCAAGCTTAATAGGCACCATTAGCGAGGGGTGCAAGACTAGTAAATGCGCTCCATGTAGACATAGACATTTTCAGTGGTGTACTTTGTATTTTGTTTTTGAAACTTTATTTTATTGTATAAAATAGATTTGTTGTATTATTAGTATTATTATCTTTCTCTCTCTTATGAGTGTAATATGTGTTATAATATAAATCTCATGTTGTGAACGTCTGGCGTTTTGATTTGTCATGTCCACAATGTTTGATGAAAAATGATTTCGTTAACAGACAAAAAATGTGGTTGACAAATCTCTACCTACATAATAATAACTGTCATTATTGAAAAATCTGCGTTCGTATCTTGACATCATCGCTGTCTTAGTCTACTAACATGTCCGCAAGTTCCCACCTAGATATTCTCAAATGCATTGCAAATTCAATATTGAATATGTTAGTTGAAAAATGCATTCTACATAATATTATATTGCAAAATGGGTGCATTTTCCAAGCACAAAGTGTATATCGTAGAGATACAGAATGCTGGCATGTTCTGGGAAGACACAAGAAGACAGGCTTTGTGGAAGCTCCGTGTGGTGTCCATAAGCTCCAACTAAGGTGCGGACATGGCCAAAGAAAGAAGAAGAATGTAATATTTTTATTATGTCTCCAGGCCATTTTTCCCACTTTTTTTATAACTACAATTTTATAAATGTGTTGATTGGGCATAAATAAAACTACCAATATTTGAACTCAATCTTTATTACGTTTTCAAACAAAGTCCACAGATTTCTTGCATGGCTGTCACAAGAAACCTGCAGTCTGTTTATAAACAACACAACATTTACGCAAAACTTAACAAAAATATACAAAATGGACGCAATGGCTGGTGCGTCCATTTTGGATTAAAAAATAGTTTAAAAAATTATCATTTATTTTAATCTTATTACTATACGTGTAAATATAAATGTATATGTAGGTATATGAATATTTTTTTGGTCACTAACATTGAACATCAATCTTTGACAGTAGGTATATAATTATAACGAGTATTATTATAATATTATTAGTAAAAATCATTTTTAGATACTTATCGATTATTCATATTTCACTAATGGATAATAATGTATTGCTAAATACAACATTTTATATATATGCGGCATTATATAGCATGATACGACATTTTAGACACCAATTTCGAGTATTTATATTATAATAATATTCATTAAGTAATAATATAAATTTAAAGATTTTAAGCCGTAATATGCAATGTTATATATTTTACTGAATCCTGTATATATATTATGAAAGTATGTAATCAAACTGAATATTATAGCTTAATAATTATAATCAGTAGGACAGTAGTACAAATATATATATTGTATAATATAAAATGACACATTGTGGGCAACTACTAAAACAATAATTATTGCAAAAAATAACTACGATTATAAGTAGGTACCTGCTATACATACATACGTAGGTTTTTTTTTTGGCATTTTATTAGTTTATATAATATTATTAGGTACGTTATAAATTTAATGCTGTCATTATATATTGTTTATCATTGATAACCAAAATGTAATAATATTTTCATATATTATCAATTAGAATGTGAAAGTAAGTAAAAGAAAATTTTCCTCTTATAATACTAGAATAATTAATGAATGTGCTATCGTTAGTATGCAAGGAGGTATTATACTATATATTTTCACATTTGAAATATACGATTGAAGCGGCTATAATATGTATTACTTATAAGTATTATATAATATTATATGCATTTTTTTGGATTTTATTTTTATATTATGGTTTTTAATATCATTTTTAATAATAAAGTATTATACTATAATTCCTACATAGTATATTTTTTATATATCGCTTTTGCACTATTCTATATAATATAGTTAATATTAGTATAAGATCAGATATGCTACCATTAATATTCTATGCATGTTAGGTACATATATACCAAAGCTTGGAATTAATGACCAAAATATCATTAAAATAATATAAATACATAATATATATGTAAGTATTTTTTAAAACAACATATTATTCTCAATTATTTAGAGATTAGTCCCCCTTCTAAAATAAATATAGTGTTCGAAATGCTTTCTTAAACGATTCAAATAGGTACCGCGTTATTAGGTTTTTGTTATATACCTACCAAAATAATATTCATATGTGGCACGTATTTATAAATAAACATTTTTACATTATACTGTAGCATACTGAAGAAACAAAAATATATGTTTTCAAATACAAATCTGTGTTCTTTTATTTTAAAATGGAAAAGCTATTGTTCCAAACGATAATATGGCTGAATTATCGTTCGTTAGAATAGTATTAACGCCTTTCAATTGAATGATTTATTGCCCACAAATCACAATATTGAAAAACGATCCATTTTCAATATACGGACTTTGAAATAAATTAAACATACATTTTAATTAAAAGTAAACTAACTCCAGTAATACAAGAATAATACATTCAAGCAGTGTTACCACTAAGATGTGCGCTTATGCACGCGCACGCAAGCTTTTGAAGAAGGGCATTTAATACGAAATTGATTACTACACAACACCATAAATAAAATGAATGTGAATTAATAAATGAATTGTTACAAGTTGTACTATTTATATGTGTAGTAAGATTTGTTTGAACCGTCGCCTCTAGATGGCTTTCGTTAATCTAGCATAAATTATGGTTCATATCAGCAAATAAGATCTTTTTCATACTTACTGATTTGTTTGCGCATAATATATTATGCAACATAATATTAGAATGATCACTCAAGTGTAAAAATTCAATATTATTGATTACAGCTAAAAGTATTATTAAACACAACAATTCGATATTCACACTATAACATACGTAATAATGCCTGTTTTCGTTACAATTTGTATCGTCAAATTAATCGATGATCAAAATGATTTAATATATTATCTAAAGACAACATACATTACATCATCGTTTATAGGAGAAGTTTTTGTTTTTATTATAAATATTTAGACAAAGTTTTACGTTTTACAATATATACTAGGCCTAAAATAGGAAAATTTCAATTCCATTTCTAGTATTACTTTGAACACGACTTCAAAATAAGTATTTTTTTTACAACATTTTGATAATATTCTAATGGCGTATATTTGTATATTATTAAAAGCGGCATCTAATAAACAATAATATTGTGCCTATAAATGTATAGTTATAGTCGATCCAGCATTTACAATATATATTAAGTGTATATATATGTAATGATTTGCAGTGACGAAATACCAAGCGCGAATAACTATCTAATAACTTTTAAACGTATTAAATACACGCATAAGTATTTACACATAATTCAATTATTGATACAACATTTAACAATAATTAATTTATCGGAAATTTAGTATCTGTGAATTTTAATCACGAACAATTTTTTTTTAAAAAAAGTACACTGACGTAATATTAAGTGGCAATTAATATGTATCACGATTAAAAGAATTTAAAGCAATATTTGATAATATTGACCGTTTTATAACAATAAACAAAAAGTATCTCCACATAAACCCTTTGACCGAGCGAATTCGGCGGTTTTTTCAACCTTAAATAAAATAGTTTTTTTTATAATGTGAGTAGAATATTAAAAGAGAGAGAGAGAGAGGCTTTAAAAGTTTGTTTTCAAAATCTACACAAATAAATAAGAAAATTTATATCCATCGTATCATTTATTTCAACGTTCAATGACCATATAAATAAAGTTTCTATCGATAAGTGTTGCCCTGTATGCGATAAGAACAAACTTTCAAATGTCGTGTTCTTTTATTCAGGTTCAAATAAATAATAATACACGGTAGCGCTTTCGTATATTATATTATTTTATACCGATGTGGTCGTAGCTCAAATGTGTTGTGCCTACATGACATAAAGTTTTGAGTTCGTGGAAATTGGGCTACCTACATATTTTCCAAAATAATATTAATTACTGATTTAGAGATATTGGTGTTATTTTAATAACACCAATCATTTCGTTTAATTCCTCTCCCCTTTTATGAATTGTAAACTTGGCTTACAAATAAAATTGGCGATATCGTATTATTATTTCATGTCGCTTAATTAACCAATTATATTTTTAAGACGTATTTGATGTACCTAACTATATTATATAGAAATGGTATTGTTTTGAAAATTTGATTTAATTTTTCAGTGTACGATGTAGACGAATATTATAGTCATAACGTAAGCGATTAATAAATATATTATTTTAGTTCTTCCGTTAAAAATAATATTATCATCTTCGATGATTATAAAACTATATTTCAATATCTATGATCGTTTAAGAATTATAATGTGGATCACATATCCCCATATTCTATGTAAACCCATATAAACAACAAAATAGTATCACAACTAAAATCACCCCACTGATGTTTTCATTCAAATCTCCAACGTTTCATTTTCAAATAATTTCGTTCCCATTTTGTTATACCGCGGCCAAGGTTGCTTGTAAATTCGTAACCAAATTTGTCGTTGACTTCCTAATTTAATCTAAAAATAATCGTATCACTATATCAAAAGTGAGTCCAGAAATATTGATAGGCAGCCGATAATAAATTATTTGACTGCAAGAAATTGATAATGCTTAATTAATATATCTGAAACAAAATAAAAGAACATTGTCATCAAATCAATCAAGAAAATCATAGCTACGTATTTTATAGGTAGGTATGTATTTATTATAGATATAAATTAAAATGATTTTTGTCTTTGGTTTCAGATCCTATCTTTGATTTTGAAAATGGAATATACGTTATCTTGGCCGCAATTTTACACGTCATGGAGCAAATTTTCAGGTTATGATATTTCTGGTATCTTGCCCTAGTGTTTCGTAATGCCGAACTTCCACGTTCGGATTTTGTGGCTCTCAAGGTGGCCTTGGGGGCGCAGATCTATACCAACCACTCCTCGGAAGGGCATTCGGGTCACACATCCGTCCCGGTGCAATACGTTGTCGGGCGCGTACTCACTATTTCCGGCTTCATTATGAACTTCAGGCGCTGAAAAAGAAAATTGAAAAATTAGAGGATTCAAGATTAAAGTGACATTACATCACGCTATGATAAATAAACTACACTGTTTCAACACTAGCTTTCTTGCATCTGTATAGATATTTTGATTTTAAACAATTAATAATAATACAATTTGACATGACACACAAAAGGAACCAATATGGAGGTGTGATGAGATACCAATTTTCTGGATCTGGATATTCTGTCGCTCGGAGCTGGACAAGTGTAGTCATTCAGTCGTATCTAAGTGACACTATATTACAGTTAAGAGGCCGCCCTAAAACTAGCTGGATCGACGAACTCATCAACTTATCGGGAGTGCATTATAGCGAAGAACTGGGTGACTCACTAGCGAACGGTGGAGGTACACTGTTAGTTGAGAGTATTAAAAATCATTACTTAAAATTTGTCGCAATTAAGTATGACGCCTTTAGCATAGTGGTCTATGTGCATGGGCGCGATACCCGAGATATGCAGGTTCGATTCCTGCGGGGTGTCTTTTTTTTTCAAAAAGATTTTTTCTATTGGTTATAATATTATAACCTCTACTCTGTGGAGGCCCATATGATCCTATTAGGATCGGACATGGTCGGAATAATATATTTTCTCAGAAGTGTTATCAAAATTATGTATGTAGGTATACTGGTAATTTTCGGTATTAATTTATTTAATTTAATCTAATTTAGGATTGCATTATGTTAATTCTGCGATGCGTCCTATTAGGTACCGCTTCGTTACTAATTAATATCGTCGCTTTGTATAAGAGAACAGACCCGATTGGATTTCGGTTCATTTCGCTTCAGTAATCACTGATTAGTACTGCATTACATTGTACAGTGCCGCATCATAACTGGGTTATGTTCGGTTAAGTTGAAATATCGAGAGCGTTAAGTTTGTCCACTGGTCGCGAAATGATCCATAATACGCCGCCGAAGCAAATAAGTATACAAAATCTAAACTAAACATACTATTTTATCTTTACTTTAGTGCTGGGAAAACTATTGGTTGTAATAAGTGTAAGCATCTTGTGTTTTTAGCAATATTTATGCGATTTTACTATACAGTTTTTGATCAAACGAATGAAAAAAAATGGTACACCTACTTATATAAATAGTAGAATATACTCGTACTCTTTTTGCGCGCAATAATTCTACGGGGGCGAAAATAGTGCAGTAAGATTGTAACAATTAACACTGTTTATAATCATTGATTTAATTTCTAAAAAGATCAATATTCACCTTACGTAGTATGTCGACTTTATTTAGGAAAAGGGGCTTAACCCTCGATTTTTCGAAAAGTGATTTTATTAAATATTAACAATGTATACAACTAAATACACGTTCTGTAAAAAGGAAGTAAGCCGCAAATGCCGATTTATTATCTAAATTCAGGTTTTAATTGAGCTTTAATTAAATTTTAATTTAAGGAAAAAAAGCATTTACCCTAAATTTTAATGATTTTCTGTAATAACTTCTTTAATTATTAGTAGATCGAAAAGATATTACACCAAATCACCAATCATCATGCACCCAATGTCTGTGCTTATTTTTTTTTTATTAATATTAAACCAAAATCATTCAAAAAATGTTTTTTGGTTCTCCTGTAAAATTTGTTCTTGAAAAGTTGTTGAAATTGTTGAAAAACATGCAACCAACATTTTTTTTTTTTACAAATTTTAACAAATCTTTCTAACAAATCAACATTTTATAACTAGGTACGTAATCGAAAATTCGAAAATATTAATATATAGTTACTATTCATGAAAATATCTCTATATTTCAAATGCTTTAAATTTTGCTTAATTCATTAGACGTTTTAGAATAATCGAATAATTACAAAATATACATGAACCATACATGTATACTCAAACAATCCAATAGGCAATGAGGCCCAGTAGTGCAGTATAGTAGAAGCGAAACGATATCATAAAGATCAGGAATTGGAGAAAATTACATAAAGGTATTATGTCCTCACCGGGGTCAAAGCCGGAGCCCCCGGTAAGAGATTAGTGCGTTACACACTGGCCTCGTTTTCTATACGGTGTATATTATATCTATAGAGGTAACGTAGAACAACCAACGCCCGTAACTTAATACATCATTGCAAGAATTATAATATCGTTATAGATTCCTCGAAATATTATCGTAGAAAAATGACTAAGCATTAAATAGAGTACCTACCTATCTAGTAGAGTAGAGATAAATACAACTAAACCTCTATTACGAGGCCAGGCAGCCGTCTAGGAATAGACAATAAACAAAACCTAGTTGAGGTTGTGCAGCTTTTAAATACTGGCGCCTCGTCAAGTGTTTGTCTATGAAAGTAATCTTGTCTTTTGTATAGTACGCACGATAAAGTCGCCTGGATGCACAATACCTTGCAACTGCGGGGATTCTAACGTTACGAACTGCAGTACAGAATGCACGTACTTGACGATATACAGTGATGTTTTTTTATTCACTATCATTAATCAATAGCTTCATAATCAGTGTTGTAGCTATGTCACTGCAAGATCGCACTAGGGGCATAATTCTCAGCCCGATAGTTGTTATATGTGATTATTGAACTAATTAATTTTGAAAACACTTCTGAGAAAATATATTATAACTGCATCTCTGATGCGCCCACGCACATAAACCATTATGTTAAAGGAGTCATACTTAATTGCTACAAATTTTAACTAATGGCTTTTAATATTCACTGAAGCGCTTTCCAAATTGAGGTACCTACTATTGGCGGTCGGCTTTTGTATTTTAAATCAAAGTAGGTATTACTTTAATTACTACCCGACGTCACGGATCACTCCAAGATGTTTTGTTGTAACTTACTTGAAATTGCTAATAATTTTTAATTAACTATTTGTTATTCAACGAATAATTCACAAGATTTATGAATGTTAAGAAATTATAATGATGATTAGGTAAGATAAGTGAGATTCTCTAAAATTGAAGATTTTTTTCTGTAGAACAAGTTCGGAATCTGTAATCGAATTTGGACTGCGTTTAATAGGTATTATTTTTTAGAATGAAAGCCAAGAAAAATCTATCTACTATTCATCTATAATTCATCAGCCGCCATTTTCTTAAAACATATTTTACGATGAATAATTTTATTGTAGAGATGTTTTTTTTTATTAATTTTAATGAAATTGAGGACATTTTATTACGCTTGTTATTGTATATATTTGTTTGCAAATAGAAAATTTTATATTAATTGTTATCCTAAACGTGCTTGACAGTTTGTTGCTATTATCTCAAAATAGCGGAATATGGAGGTTACTGACTTTGAAACTAATAGCATAAGTACATACGGAGGGAAATTATGACATTTTATTTGTAGAAACACTGAAGGGAGGTGGATTGTGGCTTGCGTGATTTCTCATAGGGGCCTAATATTTCTCGTTACATATTTATAACCTAGCGATGTATTTTACATATTATATTAACAATATTGCGTTAATAATCTTGGAATCGGATTAAAACGATTTTCATTCAACACGTTGCAATTTGACTCGTGTTTTATTATATATTATCGAATATTGTAAACATCTGAATGTTTTCGTAAAAGTGCAATTCATTGCATCGGACGATAGTATGAACAATTAATTCGGAGCTTTGAAAGCGTTGACATGAACCATTATCGTTATTAATCGTACAACAATCTGCACAACCTATAGTTTATTGTCTATGGATATGTTTGTTATTTTCACTAGCTTTCATGGTTTTTTTTTTAAATTTATCTGTGTCTTTATCTTGTCTCACAGATATTAGCGAGATTCTGTAACTAAGTGATTAAACTAGAAACTTGCTCTTCCTCAATAGTGTAAAATCATCTTTTGGAAAAAAAATGTGAGACTAAAAGTCGTCTTGAAACATCATATTACGCTTATCACTAGCGGCGATTTTCTTTGACGTTAATGACACAATCTATTCATCAGAATATTTAAAAGGGGTTCTCGAAACACAACATGACATAAATTCATGTAACAACTGCTAGTTAAAATAGTCGTAATTATCTAAGGCGCCCGTTGTTTAATTGGTAAAACATATTGGCGCGAATCTAGCAGGTCCAGGTTCAAGTCTCATCGGGTGTCGTATTTTATTCTACAAAACGATTTTATCTTGTGTGTATATGCATGAGATGTTATCAAATGTTGTGTATTCAGTATATAGAATGTTACATTCTGAAATCTTTTGTCGTATTCGTTGAATAAAAGAAGTAGTTTATTAAAAATATAATTATTATATTACATATACGAAAATATTGAAAATGGGCATTTCTCACAAATTGACTGATCGGGAAAATTCACATATTATAGTTTTTTAAGTGTGTTTGGACCCAGAGTATGTAGCTAATAGGTTGAACATATTGTGGCTACTGGCTAATATGCATTTCTCATAAAAACAAAATCTTTTTATAACTACAACTTCCACTCTTTGGAGACCCATATGATGATATGATCATTTTAGGATCGAACATGAAGACGTTAAGATATTAACTTATCAAACCACCCTAGTACTTATGAAGGTATGGTAAGTAATCTACATATATTAAGAAAATAAGGGCAGCTCGGGCAGTCAAACAGTAGGTATAGCGAACATAAATCACACAATAGTAACTATAATGTTAACCCTGAATTGACTAAGGAAATCGATAGTTTGTAAATATCCATAGGTTTGTTATGCCTTAGCGGACGTAAAGGTTTAACAGAAAAATTTTTGTTCTGTGTTAGCTTTCACTATAATTAATCATTTTCAAGTTTTTACTTTTGACTCACTTTGGATGAGGGTTTCTACCTCATTCTAATAATAATTATAATAGACACCTTTTTTAGAGCGGTAAAGTTTGTTTAAACGATTCTTGGATGGGAAATTCGATTAGGTTAACCACCGTAGCTAACGAATGATTTATTTGCTTGTGATTATACGTGATTTAATTGTAATGTAATATAATTAAGTATTGTATTGAACTAGTTTGCCTGACGTGTCTATTAACACCATTAACACTATTTTCCAGTGGCGAATGGTGCTTGTTGGGCGAAGTAACGATACGCAGGTAAACAATAATTGTCCGCGAGCATATACACCGGTACACGTCATATACAGTGATATGTGGCAAATTCGCCTATCTGCGTCATACCTTTACATTGTACACATATTGTTCGTATAAATAAGACCTTTGACAAAACATACAGAATATACACACAACAGCTGTGTACTAATCAATCAATTTGCGCGAGGGTGCTTATTATGCTTTTGGCAGCTCTGAAAGACAATGAGGAAAGAAGATTTCAGTATAGAAAAACAAAAACCACAATGGTAAACTTACATGTATGAATGATCCTGGCGTGATACAGAGCTTGTAGACGAAGTAGACAGGGATGCAGATGACCGAGGATCCTGTGAGAACCCAGCCGAGAGAGATACTCCAGTCAGGATATTGGTATTCCCCTCCCAACATGTCTTCATACGAGAGAAGTGAAAATATGAAAATACACTGAAAAAAGCGAAAAAAACAATTAAGAAAAGTATAGAAATTTTTTTATCTAATGTACACAATTTCATAGTTTACAAATAAATTTCTGATTATATTTACATACAAAACTATACGATAGATATCCAGATAAAATGTATTCGATATAATATTATACTTGTAAAATTATCTGTTGGGTATGTTTTAATTTATTTAATCAATCTAAAAATAAATTACTTATGTACGAAAACAATATGAAGGGTATTGATTGTAAAATCAGTTTCGTCCACTATCTAATTTATTTATCATTGTCTCTACAATATAATGTGGATTTTGACCACCGCACGTCGGGGTTTATTAACAAACCAACAATCGCGAGTTAAGCCCGTAATATATAGTTGGGTATACAGTTGAATTACAAATATGTTCAGTATTTTTATATTAAAAAAATAAATCTAAGTTGATATATTATCCTATTATTTCTATCACAGTTTGTAATGCTAATAATTGAGACAAAACAGTTGTTTCTTTTGCAATTGTTAGATTGCATAAATATACATAAGTAGGTACCTCAAATTAAATGAAAAATCTAGGAAGACATTGCAATGGAATAAAATAAAATTCCAAGTAACCACCGAAGTAAATTTACTCAACTAAAGTCTTTCAGAAAGTATTCAGTTGTATTAAGGTGAAGTCTTTACTGAGCCTTTTTTAAAGAGGCACCTAGCGGAAAAATACGAAGCTTGCAATAAGTCAAAGATGAACTTACAATTGTAAAAATGTAATAAAATGTGAATTTGTTGAATCGGACCGCACCCTATTATTACATATATCTTATGGTCATATTTATTATTACAATTTAGTTTATTAAGTTTTCTAAGCCCTAAGAGATTTTTGACTAATTCATAGTTTTAATATTTTTTATATCTATTTTAAAAAACATCGATTTTTATAAAAACATAAATGTGTATAACTTGAAATCCTTTTTATTAACAACGGCTCAGTAAAGGCTTCACCTTAAACAGGTTGTATTGTGATACATATTTTGTAATTTTACACTGTTGATTATTTTGATTGATCTATAAGAATATTTTTTTTTATTCAACGAATGATTTACGCACCTATTCTATACACAATGCTGCTATCGGTATCTATCGCTGGCTATCGAGGGTAGTTTATCATATTTATGTATTGATTCTAAACTGTCAAAACTATCTATCTCGCTCTAAAAGTTAACACAGCCAAGAGAGGTGCTGTTAAAATATAGACAGTTCAGACGGTAATCTTATTGTAACAATTAACCACCTCAATACAGTGACATCCCGTAGGGATAGGCAGATTGAGCGTCGCTTGGGAACGGCAGTTACTGGAAGGGCGGTATAATAAATATAATAATATAATAAATATGTATAAATTTAATTTTGTATGTTTGTTATATAATATTTTGTTAGTAATGTATCCATACAACACATTTCTTCGATTTTAAAGTCATGAAAAAATGATAAAAAAATACTATATAAAAAATGGGGCGGCATTTTGTATTGGGACGTCACTGCCTCAATACATACATATGACAAACTACCCCGGATAGCCGCCGATAGCAGCCTTGTGTATAACATAGATGCGTAGATTCAAATATGTAACATTCTTTATTGAACAAGTAGACAATGTCTTATTATAATATAATGTAGAATCATTTGCTGTGCTAGTATACCTACAATGCAATAAAGGAGTGGTCTTATTTTTTGGATTGGAGGAGAAAGTATCTGTAGAATTTGAACCCAACCATAGGTTAAGGTTAAACGTTCCATTTATTGTAGAAAATTAATAATAAAAAAATAATAAATAATTACAAGATAAAAATAACTTTTTATATACTTATAACGTTTTTAAATTTTCTTTTGAATTATTATCCTCAATATGCTCAAACTTGTACTTGATATGAAGTAAATAAAAAACAAACAAATAAAGAATACAGAAATGTAATTTTGACATTTCATTTTGATTTCCATAGTAACGCACGTATATATCAATAAATTAGTTGCTAGGACCACCCTCTTAGCAACCAATAATAGTCTTTTACTTTTTACGAATTTTTATGAAATAAATTTCCATACAAAACAGAATTAACTGAAAATGAATTCAATTCTGCTTAAAGATGGCTAAAAGTATTAAAAGAATACATTGGCATCGTGTTCTGATATATGTCTAGCTAGTCGGGAAGTTAGTTAAAAATCGATTGCAAGATTTGTACTGGTCAAACAACCACCGGACAAACAAGAATACGAGCTTTGAAAAACGTTGTAATAATAAAATATTAAGTAGTAGGTACCATTTTAATAATATGTATAATACATTATTATTATACCAGGTGGCTTATGGGTATTTGAAATTTAATATTTTGTATAACTTACCAATAAGAAAACGGGGCTGATATAATTCCAGCAGACTCTCCAAAAGATGCCTGGCTTATGCCCAATCATTTGCTCCACGTCCTCCGAGAACTTGTCTACGCCGTAGACCCAGCACACCCCTGCGGCCTCTACGAATACGACGAACAGAATCGCCAACCCTGGTCCGTATACGTTTAGGAAATTGACCAAAAACACGCCACCCTGGAAAATTTAAATAATACATCGATTTAAATGTTATGTGATTTACAAGTATATCTATACCTATATCTTGTACGTAACTGTGCACAAGATACATTAAATCTATTTAGAGAGCATACCGTGGCTGACATAATGGTGACAAGACACATCATAGATTTTTTTACACCTACAGAATGACATTTTTTCCAAGGATTTTTTAAATACCAGTTGCGAAATAAGTTCTATCGCACATAGAAATTCATCTCGACTGGGATATGATCATAAATTAATTAGTTTTTTAATTAATACATTAAAATATAAGTATATATATTTATAATCAATATAACTGTTTGTTTTTCTACAAATTAACAATATAAACCGTTAAATTTTAAATGCCACCGACGCTTGTAAAATATTACATAATATTAACAACATAACAGATTAATAAATATAATTCCGATGCACTACATTTTGAAGCAGGGTTTTGAATATCTCTCGCACTCTATAATGTGTGTGTCCTACAAAAACACACACATTATAGAGTGCAATATTGTGTGGGACACCATTGTTGAATGAGCGTCAGTGCATAAGCCGAGAGTAGATGAACTAGATTCCCACCACCATCCGTAATGTATGTACGGCCGTGGATATTGCACGGCCGCCTTCCATGACATTACACACGTGTCTGAAAGAAGTGATTTTAAGTGCTCATTTCATCCCGAGACGGAGCTGCATGGGACTTATGCTGCAACCATACACCGTAGTGCTTAATGAATGAAGTTAAGAAAGAAAGAAAAATAATTGGTCTGGCTCTGCTGTCCGTTGACGTTAAGCGCCCTATGTAATCCGCCTACTGAGTGTCACGAGTTGAAATGGATGAGTCTACAGAGGAGTCGGGACTATCCCGCTCCCCATACGACGCTGCAAATTTCTCGAATGCCGCAAAGTGGACTTCGGTTGCTATCAGATCTGCGTGGCAAATTGGGCCCGTGTGAGGACGGACCCTGGCAAATAGCTCCGCTCGTTCAGGTTCCATATCAGAACGAAGGACAAGCTTAAAATGACGTATTCTTGACACATGTATAAGTTTATCCCTTATTATTCCACACTGTCTATTACTCCTTATCCGTTAGGTATTTCAGTTCCCATTAATTTTGTGTTCCCTGGTATTGACACTAACTGGAGCTGCGCTAAATTCTATTGGCCACTGCTCGAGAGAAAATATGTGAAATAGAGAGACAGCTGAATATACATAATAAATATTCCAGCTATATGCTACTCTAATTAGGATGGAGTATAGTTAGTACCTATATTTTAAATATAAATACTGTACGTTATTTAATATGTAATGTGGCACTGATAATAGAATACACCGCTAGTGTTTGGCAAATATAATAAATCGTAGAGAAATGCCGTCATCGAGAATCCGCTATCTTGGCGAAGTGGGATAAAAGATTGGAAACACTACCAACTACTGAATTACAATTTCAAATGAACCTCCTCTAGCGGGCTCTTTGGGTATTAAAAACCATCTTAAGCTGCCCATGTTACCTCAAGAACAGTTCGTCACCAAAATGTTTAGTTATCAATATCATCACCATTTCAACCACTCTCGATCCATTGTTGGATGAAAGCCTTATTTTGCTGTCTCCATTACTGTCACCTGTCTATGTCCATTTCAAAGTTTTAGACGCTGTATTATAATATATTGATTAATATTTTTTTATTTCACCTAACATATTGATAAGATAGAAATATGAATACCAGTCGTCACTGACCAAGGCTTTGAAGCCAGATTCGGTTTATTACTTTACGATGGTCGCCAAATACAAAATGCGTCGAGTGTACTCAAATATTACTAATATTAAATGCGCGTTTCGTTTACATAACAAACTGTAATTCATAATACGATGTAAATGCAAGTATTAAAAATAAATATATCTATTATCTAACACGTGTATAATTTATCCACACTCGAGAATTAAAAGTTCTTACAATCTCGCCTAGAAGGCAACCATAGATAACAGACGTATATATATATATATATATATAGATTCGTAAGTTCCATACAAGAAGATGCCCCCTATAATTGGCACCATCTATTGGCGTGACTAGAAGTTTTGGCTATGACAGAACCATAGATCCGAACCCAAAAAAGTATTTATAATTATAAAAACGAAATTGTGACAAAAATGAATAAAAGTCGATATTTCAATTCAGATAGGTACACTTTATTGCAATGATAATCATATTGACAAATTATGAGTAACAATATAAATTTATGAGGACATAATTATGTAATAATAATAATAGTAATGCACTCCCACCATGGAAATTATTTGTCAGCACTTCCTGTCAGATTGATGACTTCATTAATTATTTCATATATTGTGTAGCTTGAAGATTTCTTTATAAATTTTCATCGCTTGACGATCAACAACATATTGATGTATATTCTGAAACAATAATTTTAAAATCTACTTAATCTCAAAATATAAAATGACAATGGTCGCCATTTACACTTTTGTAAGAATGCGCAAATATAATATAGACATTTTATATAGGTAGGTACGTAATTTACTCAAACATAATCTTCTTTATATACCTACCTATTTTTTATGTTTGCCTTGGTAGATTTGCAAACGTGAAAATTACAATAGGAAGGTACTATCATTATTTCGATACTACGACTGCAAAGAAATTTCAAGGGGCATACAATTGTATATACCTATAAACATAATATAATAAAAGTAGACTTACCCATTAACTTATTTTATCAGCTATCGGATTGCAAAACCTTTTATCAATATGGTTTAAAAACGCCGAACAGCAATATTATTCTGACACTTGACACTTGGACGACTGCTTTTGTTTTGAAAATATCATGTAGAATTGACATGAAATTTGAAAAGACTGATCGAAAGCTCGAATGTTGATTGGCTGGACCATGGGTGAGCTCTGATTGGTCATTGAAATGGCCTTGTATCATGCGACTTCGTGTGTGACCGTGCTACCATCTATTCTGAAAACTGAGTATTAGGTGGTCACGTTCGCTGTATGGAACTTTCATCCCCCTGAAGGCAACCCACCTCTCTTATTTTTGTGTTTCCTGCCCCATACCCAATTACTTATTTTCAATCCATGCTTGTTATGACCAACGCGCTAGTTGTATATTGCAAATGAATTTTAATAACATTGTAATAACTGTGCATATTGCAAATTCCGGTACATATATTACCACACACTTTTTTTTTCATGACTTTGTTCAGCGTTCGGGTGAAATATGAAAAGAATCAATAGACAATGAAGAAATATACTGATTCGTATTATTAATTGCTTGATTTCTAGGCGCGCGCTTCTCTATCCGCCCCTTACTTCATATTGTTGCAGAGTTTGTACCAAAAATACAGTCTCTAAGCTATGTAAGTTTCGCAGTAGTTCTTTTTAAAGTAATAACCGAAAAAACAGACAGACAATCCAATTTTATAAATGGTATATATGGTAATGGTATAACATAATATATTCTGCTAACATGTATATTATAATACACATTAAAATTATATATGTCAGAATGTGCTCTGTTTATCAAATTTAATAAAAAATATGGCTATTAAAATAGTCATCTTGCTCGAGTACCTACAATACATGAGTTGGACTACTATGCCATACTAAATGAGCCGGAACTTTTCATCTATCACGATCTCAATGTGTTTCTATGTCAATATAGTTTTGAAAAGTCTAAATAAAAAAATAACCGGGGACGAACCTGCCTTATTGCGACTAAATCCAAAGAAATGGCCACTCTTTCACGAGAGCAAATGGAGTGAAGGTAGTTTGCCGTTACACAAGACATTTTGTTAGTCATACGAACTTTTCAACACCTCTTGTCCTACTCTTCGACTATATTAGAGACACCTTTATCGTGAAGTACACGAAATATAAAAGCTTCCAATGTTACTGGCGTTACAGATCTTGTGAATTTAAAAATCTTAAATACTATAATATATAAAATTGCGCAAAAATAAAAACATAATTAATATGTTTTGTCATTAATTCATTGGTCTGACAGAAAAAATCATTTCATTTGTTTCGAATATTTAAAAAGCGTGAATCAAATTGAAGTGCATGTCGCCTACTGTCACGCTGTCGAGGCGACAAATCTAGTCTATGGTTTCGTCATTTTGCAAAATATTTTGAACCATCACCATCTCACTGAAGAATGATACTGATGAAGAGTGCCAACTATAATTGGTATTAGTAATTTGAATTGTTATTAATTATCCATGCTATTTTCAATTAATTTTAACAGTTTCTACGTGTGCGTACATTAAAATTACTTGCGACATGACATCCATAGATAATATTTTGAACAGAACCCAACCTGCAGACCATAGATAACAGACAAATTTTTTATAGAAAATACATAGTGCCAACCGCTAAAAACAAAAAAAAAACGTGATTTTGACATGACAGTCGAAAAGGGTAGGCATGTAGAAGATGATAAAAACGTTCATTGAGTCATGCAGGTGTTGATGCAGTGCAGTTCGACGTGAGGTGACCTGATTATTGTTCTGGTGATTTCGGCCGAATTTGCTAACTGACAATGTTCGTTTAAATGTTCAAAATGTGCTACGGGATGGGAGCATCAGTCTGATAATATTTTAAACACCAAGAAAAACGACATTACACACTTTTTCCCCGTAGCAGCAGCTTACTGTGACGTCACGTGATGGTAGGCGACATGCACCTCAATTTGATCAGAATTTTACAAGCTCCATCTGTTGCTAACCACAAATAAGTCAATTATATTTTTAAACACAATAAAACAAATCTGTACCTATACCTAGAGGGCAACTATTGCCTTATCTGCAAAGAAACACGATTTTATGGTTTCTACGCGTCAAAAACACTTGCTAAAAATATACTTATATCAATTTATTTTTTATTTGGGTCTGTACTCTGTGAACAATAAACAACTTGTAATAGGTCACACAAAAAAACGCACAGACAAAATTAGTTTATAATCTCTGGCGTAGAGGGTCTTCGGCGTGATATTTTTTAAATTCAAAATTGAAATTCTTGTGATTGTTACTCCTTTTGTGAAGAAAATGTGAGTTTTAATAGGTCACACTAAACAATCTCATAGACAAAATAAGTTTATAATCTATGGCGTAGAGGGTCTACGGCGTAATATTTTTTTAATACAAAATTGAAATTATGCAGTTGTTACTTACTCTTCTTGTGAAGAAAATGCGAGCTTTTCAGACAGCAGTTTATTTAAATATGATTTTAGAGCTTAAACTATCAAGATATTCTACTTATAATATTATATTATAAACCTTGGGGTTGTTTAAATGTTTTCAACTATTTCACGAAAGTTTCACAGGAACTTAAAGGTAATGCAGGTAAGTTTGTACGTGGGCAAATAATAACATATTATATTTAAAATAACACGGACTACGTGAGATTATATTTTAATGCATTAAATAGGTATCAAGGCTATAATATATTTTATATATATATTGAAACTTTAGATATATGAGTAATACAAATTTGTATACATTCAATGACTAAAGAAACGGAATAATAGCGTTATGAAAATACTATTTTGTAAAAAAATTCTATAAAATTATATTTAACATACACAACACAAGGTAGTGTATAAATAGTCAAACAAAAGCATGGGAGTTCCGATCGTAGAGATAGTTATTGGTTATACTTTGAATCCAATGCTAACTTATTCGCAGTAAATGAAGATTTTTAATTGCATATTTCCATTGCATTAATTAACCTGTTACTATGTTTATTATTGTGAATAATAACAATCATTTTCTATTACTTAACAGTTCGTTGAATTGCGTTTGAAATTTAGAAGTATAAAATAACTAGCACTACGATCGTAAATCACATTTTTGTGCCTAGGCCTAACGGTAGAGGGGTTTGGCACGAAATCATGTAACAATGAAAGTATTTTTGCCGTATTTATTTATTATTAATTTATACTATATGTGTTGCTACATTTCAAAATCAGCCAAGTCTACCTTTAGGTATTTTTGACTTGTTTATGAATTGCTGAAGAACGACTGCTTTTTAACATTTCTGCATTATCAAAATGTGAAATTTATTAATTTTAAATATTCTATACTCGACATAATATAAACTTTCACCCTTGTGACTGTGTATTTAAGAAAACTAAAAGCTGTTTTTCTCATTTTCATATATTATGGACTTGGCTGATTTTGAAATCTAGCGACACATATGCTCCTGGTTTGACTGCTTAAACAAAGAGATTTAATAGTCATTAGTTTTATACACGGTCATTCCCAAGACGTGATATACGCTGCTATATGCTGCGAAGGGTGAAGGTAGTAAAGATCTGTAAATTATAGTGTTAGTTCAATAAAAACAAATACGTATGACTAACAAAGTTTAATGTGCACTATTTATGGCGGATCTTAACAGCCTACCTCCATCCTTCGCTATTCCGGGCGGAGTGAGTGAGTGAGTCTGGTATTTAAGTAAATTCTGAAACTATTGATTTGGTCATGTTATCAAGCGGCGTTTATTGTAACTTATCTGTATGACCAATTTGGTAGCCATTATCAAATCCGTAAAATATGACACCAAATTTGGAACAATACTCCTCTTGCATAATTTTCTGTTATTGAGTGTAATGTGAAACGTGAATGTGTTGGGCGTGCTGAGAACTTTATCGAAAATATTACGTGTCCTTTCTCTCACACAAAGAATATAAATCTAACGGACTAAAAATCGACATACGAGATCGACTATAGTAAAACTGGGGTATACTTGAACAAATGTAATACCAACATAAAATGCCTAATATATTAATATGCAGCATGGTAACAAAATAATAGACAACAATGACTGATGAAAAGTGAAGCGAGTATGTACAATAATGAATTGATGAGGTGTGGTCCAGTGATGGAGCGGAGGGAAAAAGAATGCCCAACCGAGATGGGGAGAGCTCATAAACTTAATCGTGAAGCATAATAATGCCATAGATTTTCTCGCACCGGCCGTGACTCGAACGGCGTGAAGTCGGTTGCATTTATTTTCTCATTGCCGCTAAGGGGTTGGCAACATTGATGCTTTCGACTAAATTATGTCACTCTTTATAGGTACTTAATTCTTTTTTTTAATTGTATACCTACTTTTCGATATATTACTATTATTATCGATACTATACTAGGGATATGTGGCTCTTTCTACACAGTACAATTAACGCGTCTCTAGGCCTCCTGTGGGTCTATCTATACTTATCGACCGCTAAAGTGATAAATATTATCAAACTTAGGGTAGGTTTATATCGTATTAGTACTTATTTTAACAATTACAATAACTTGGTTGTAACTTATGTACTATATTTTAACAGCACCTCTCTGTGCTGTGATAAAATTTAGAGCGAGATAGACAGTTTTGACTGTTTAGACGGCTAATATATTGTAACAATTATATTACCTCAATACAAATATGTAATAAATACTATCACTTTTACTTTAGCGGTAGATAGTCGCCTTGTGTATAGAATAGACCCTCTGGTATGTTGAAAAGGCGTCTCTTGCGACTTTTACGTCATGTAAGGCATAAAGCCCATTGACGCAGCGAGTGCGGCGCTCGCGCAAAATTTCTACAAGTGGCGCGTAAATCATCAAAAATACAACGTAATCAAATACGCCAGCGCCCACTGGACTTGACGATGCCTTGCGCCCCACCTGCCGCATGAGTCACCGTTTTTCGCTTCTCGGCGATACGATTTAATGAAAATACAAAGAAGTCCATTCATTGAACACGGCTACCAAAATTACGCTGCTCGAGGCGTCGTCGATCGACGGGCGAAAAGCAATTATTTAATAACAGGGAAGTCATTGTTTAATTTTATTGCGTGTCCAGTTTATCGCTGGTTGAATAATGTCGTCGTAAATATTAATTACAAGCCCCGAAATAATATAATATTTTTATTGCTTTGTTATGAGAGGCGCTGTAATAATAATTATTTTGTGCTGCTTGGGCCGCTTATTACATAGGTGAAGGGTAATGCGCGGCGAGAGACGTGTGATTATGGTTATGAATAAACACTTCATACGCCGACTTCGCCCACTCGACGCGTTCTATGGGCACCATCGCTAAGACAAGACAACGGCGCGATCATTATTGGTAAAGTAAAAACGAAACAATGATGCGGTTGGTCGATAGTGTGCGTGCGTATGGGGAGCCGTAATAAATACCTGGCAGCCGATGACCGCGTACTCGTACGTATACGTAGGCATACAATCGACGAACCGCATCATTGTTTCGTTTTTACTGTACATGGCTTATAGTTTGTGGCGGTATCTTCCACGCCACATACCACGTCTATTGCATATGGATCCAAAGTAATTTCTCAAGACTGGTTGTCTTGATCAAAGGCTTTGAACCCGTTGCAGAATTCATTAGCATAATATAGATTATAAATGTAACTCGTATCGACCACACATGGATTTGTATATCAAGAACCATATAAATAATAATGTTGAATGATTTTTTTTTTTATTTAAACTATAAAACATAATTACAACAATTTTGACAACTAATATTATAAACATGACATATTGCTTTTTTAAGCACCATTGCACTATACATACAAATACCTGTCCCGTGTAAGACAACACAAAAATCTCAATCTAATTATGCGAACACGTCGCTGGATTTATAAACGTGTCCGAAGTACCATCAGACGGCTACATGTAAATTATACGTATTACAGTTCACCGTGAGCTGTCGTACTGGAAATAGATGGCCGTATAGTATTGAGATAAAAATACGCATTTTTTTGTGAAGCATTGCAGTTCGTTATGTTCGAAATTTTATTATATTTAATAAGAATATTAATTTGATATTGATTGGTATAAAATATTTGATAATATTGCTATCATTATTATCAAGTACAAATTTATACTTACGAACATATATGAAAATTTTATATAATACATTATACGATCCGATTGTATTTCTAATTTACTTACCTACCGATTTTCTTCGGTTTTTTCCTTGTATTCCGGAGGTTTTTATTTTGTAAGTATTTTATTTAGGCATGATTTTAATCTAAATACTATACGGCCATATATTTCCGATATAAAATCTCATGGTGAAATGTGATATATCCGACTGCATACGTACAAATTTCCGGAAACGTCATCAGACAGTACGTACAACTGTAAAAGCCTGAAATAGACTACGTGAAAGATAACTGAAAAATCTACGTTCTAAACTAATTAACAAGACGGGTTTAATATTTCCGCCCTCATTAAAATTATATTTCATTATTCCGAATTAATGCTGGAATTAATGGAAACGGAATCGTAAGCTGCCTAATTTATCACACCTACTATTTTAATTAAGGCGGCTGGACCCTGTCTCCATTTAAAAAATGCCCAATTCACGTGGAAATTCTTAACAAAGTAAGTTACTAAACCTGGCGAAATATTGTATAACTAATTTAAAAGGGTCTTGAGTTAATAATTTGTGACCTTCCTTAGTACAGTGGTAATATTATTTTTCATTAAAAAAAAAATCAAAATACCTATTTAAATCACGACTTATCACGTTCAACTTAGCTAATTATATTGTTGTTATTGACAATTTTAATATTATGTCCCAATTGAAGGTTTAGCATATAACTTGTAATCGTTGTAAAAAGCCTATTTAGACATATTCTCTACAATACGGACTACGAATTTTCCATTTAAAACTACTTAATGAATGCTATACACTGAACACAGAAAATTTCAAAGGACTAGTTATTACCCATGGTGGAAAGAATACGTTAAAAAAACAACCATTTTCCTCGTCCGGAATTGAATCCATCTTTGATTGGTAATACATAATAAAATAAGATGTAGTAGTTTTAAATCAGTAATGAATGACAACACTGTTGGATATTTTTTAAATATTCGAATAAAATAATTCAACAGCCTACAATAATGACACTAAAATTGTGATTATAATATTATGCTGTACGTGACGTCATAGTAAGCTACCGTTACGGGGGGAAAGTGTGTAATGTCGTTTTTCTTGGTGTTTAAAATGTTATCAGAATGATGCTTCCATCCCGTAGCACATTTTGAACTTTCAAACGAACATTGCCAGTTAGAAACATCTGCCGAAATCACCAGAACAACATGAAGTTACCTCACGTTGTACTGCACTGTATCGACACCTGCATAACTCAATTAACTTTTTTTTTTATCTTTTTTACATGCATACACATTTTCGAATCATGTCAAAATCGCGTGTTTTTTGTTTCTAGCGGTTGGCACTATGTATTTTCTATAAGAATGTTGTCTATTATCTGTGTCTGCGGGTTGGGTGCCGTTCAAAATATTATTGAATTTACAGAGACTCGTTACTGAGTTACTCCATCATTGAATTTACAGACATCATGTTCGTTCAAAATATTCTGCAAAATGATGAAATTTACCGCCGTGACAGCGTGATAGTACGCTACATACATCTCAATATAATCACAACTTTATTATTCCTTTTTCAGAAATCGCGGCACCGAATTCATACATAATCGGGGGGAAACATGAGTCTCTGTGGTAAATACACGCAATAAAAATGGAATTGTTTATTTTTTCAATCTATTATCTGACACGTTCTCGCCCATATTTAGTTTTTTTTATTCTTATGAGGTGCAGTAGCACAATTTATCTTGATCGTTGTGCGGCTGATTTTAGCATAATTGAGTCAGCAAAAAATAAACATAAAACATTATTTACCATGGAAATTATAGTTTTAGTAGCGTATAAGCGCGATTAACGGAAATTGCTTTATCGGACGTAGAAATGTTTCAATTGAAAAAAAAAAAATTAATTAATTATTTCAGTTCAACTAAAACATCAATTGTTATATAAATTTTCACTAATCTAAATTGACTGGAAGAAAGAAAATATTTGAAAGTTGAAAACAGGGGGAATTTCCTGATGGTCGAGTCCTTTCGTGAAAAATATTCAGCATGACTGGCGAAGCAATGAATATAACATGGGCTGCTCGCTATCGGCATCTGAATAAATTACAATAAGAGAAATCAAGATTCATTCCTCCTTAAAGTGCCGAGTCCAACCGAATATAACCGACCACGTGGTCAATTTGGTATTCTTTTCTAAGTAATTTTGAGAGATTTCTATATCTACTTACACAAACAATACAATGTCATAAAAATGTCAAACTGTAATTATGAAATAATTACCTACTGATGTATCAGTAACTAAATTAATACTATTTTTTTTATTCAATTCTGCGTACCTATACATTTTAATATTGTCAGATTATTTATTGTTCAAAAAATATAAATTTGAAAAACTTCAGAAACATCCAGAACTCACGTCTTTCACTTTCCGGTGAGTGCTTTCGTGTCTAACCTATTGATCCGTCTATAATTCATGTGAAATATTTCTTATAACTACGTTTAACTGATGTTCTTCTAACCACACCAATCAGAAGATAATAAATTAATATTGATGAAACTTACATTGAATAGACTTCATACGAAGTATACATTAGGGAGTCATCTTCTTCAGGGTAAAGTGATCAAATAGTAGCGATGGAGTGATGAACTGAAGTGTGGGCGCGTGGTTAGATCCAACTATTGTCTTTAACACACTGACTAATATTCAAGCCGATGTCCTTATCGATTTGACCAAAACATCGAATCAGCCTATCTCTTCGTTCTGTATAGAACTTTTTATCTTATATGACCTTTTGATTTAGAAGATTTAGTAGACGTAGACGTGAGCTATTGCTAGTTTAAAATATACATACTTAGGAACCAACTTTTCAATTCTAAAACTGTTGAAATCGTTAAACTTTATGTACATTTTAGAAGTGATTGGGTGGGTACCTTTGCTGATTTCTTAAACTCTGACTAAAAAAATCTTTTTTGATTTTTGGAAGGTTTTTTGCGGAGAAAAACACTTTCCTAAATATGTAGTCATTTTTATCATCAGCTACGCGACACACCAGAGTATCTCATAGTTTCTATGTATATATCCATATCCAAATTGACCGCTTTCCAATTCGGTAGATACTACCTACTCAACGAATACGGTAGGTAGAGGGTAGTCAAGATTTTTTTAAAAGAATATTTGGCTTTCTCCATTCCAGGGATTGCCCGATATTATTTTCTTTACTAGTTCATTATTTATTTATTTAAGAAAACAAAACATTGTGGACATAGCTAATCTAAATTCAAGACGTTCAAAACATGAAATTTACATTATAAAAAATATTACCATCACAGGAGAGAAGAAGAAATATATTAAAAAACATACAATTTTATACATAAAAATAAAATTTCGAAATAAAGCACTGAAAATGTCTATGTCTATGGGGAGCGCATTGACTAGTCTTGCACCCCTCGCTAATGGTGCCTGATAGACTTGACGCGAGGTAACGGTTCCTACCCAGAATAGATCATGGCTGCGACCACATAGGTAATTGACAGGCGCATGTAAATTCAAATTCATACAATGTTCATAGTTTAACCGGCGTAATTATCCAATCTCCCAAATACTGGTTATAATTACAATAGTTGTAATTATTACACTACATGTACCTCCAGAAATATTGTACTTATCAATTAACTCAACTACTATTATTTTTACTATCTCCTCAAAAAATAGTTGATCAGACAGATTAATTAATTAAACAGATTAATTAGACAGATTAATTAAACTCTTTAGTTCCGTAATAAATACCGTGATGATTTATTAAGTTGACTAAATTTGATGTGAATATTGGCAGCTTCTTGAGTAGATTTGTTCAGGGCTCGAAATGGACCGGAGCGCACCGGAGCGCCGTTCCTGTGAATTTGGAAAAATTGTCGCTCCGTCTCGTGGATAAAACAATTTCACCGTCTGAGCTAGATAGGCCATATAATACAAAATCTAACACACTTATTTTTATGAAATACTCATAAAATTTGATAACTACGTAAATATCTTCTGAAAACTATCGGGCGCTCCGGTTCGTAAACTTTTCCATTTCGAGCGCTGGATTTGTTAGGAGTTTTTTTTATACTATGAATGGTTTCCTGAACTCAAAGTCTTATGCTATCCAAATATACATTAAAATAACATAATATTATTATTAAGTTGTCAGACGTGGAATTCGAGCCAGTGGCCTACGATTCTATACAACGTTCTGCCGTTTATCTCTATGCTGATATTAACATTATTTACCCCATCTGAACCACAGTCAATGAGCAAATACAATAAGTACTTACATTAAAAAAATCCCTTGAAGCTAGGTAGCTTTCACCCAATTGACTATGAAATGAATACGTTTGTACTTAACCTGGATCTAAGTTTAAGAACTAGGGGTAACTCTCCGTCAATAAGGTTTTAGTTTTGGTAAAAGCGTTTGGCGCGATGTTGCCGAAATTACGACGTTCTTAATTCAAATGGTCCGTGTTAACGTTTATGACATTTTGAGATAGTGGTTTTATTTCGACTACAATTATTTGGCAAGAATCAAAACATGTTATATTTTGCGTATTTCGGACACGAAAGCGAACAACAATGATAAACTTTTGGATTCTCAGACACAATAATTATTAGATATTTATTATATATTAGATAACGACTGGAAAATGTTATAAGCTTGAAAATATATTTTCCCGACTCTCGTAATAGACAATAAAATAATACAGGTACCTAAATAAGAGGAAAAATTTTCTGAAAAGAAACAAAATTCATCCGCTCTCATTGTCCACGTTTAAAAAAAATGACAAAACGTGTCTAGAATTTTCTTATCAAAAAAAAAATCAATCGTTCATGCTCGGGCAATATAATAATAATTTAAAAAAATACATTTTTTTTTGTTCAAAAACAAAAAAATCTCGATTTCACTTGTGCGTAATTATAATGCATAATGTTCAACGCACGAGTTGAAAACAGCCATATTTTTTAGGAAATGTCAAACAGCACGCATAATATAAATGACTAATTAATATTATTATATGATTGTAGGTGGTATATATCAAATACGAATGACGAAACAGCTTAATATATTTAGTTAGCGCTTGGGCGCGGTTTGGGTCTAAGCCTAAATATAATATATAGGTATGCCGTCGTGATTTGATTCGTCAAATTGAAAACGCCAATAGAACATTTTATCAAATTTAATATAAGTATGCTGCAACGAAGCTGAAAATTTCGATAGTAGTGCTAGTTGTTGCATATTCTTCAAATGCAATAACATGGTAATCTATTAGTTGAACAATAATGATGATTGTTGTATAATGGTATTACTACGAACAGGTTGCCATGTTGAATAATTCAAAGATAATAAATAACTAGCACTACCATCGTAACTTACTATTCCGTGCCCCGGCCTGAGTAGTACAAACACGCGCATGATCTTACTCCCTACTTCATTTATCATTTGTCAATTTATGGCTACGGCCGTATGTTGTAGCTTAGCCACTGGGAAATGCCAATAGAAATGGCGTATTTCAAAAAAGTACTACCTTATTCTTATGTCAATAATCATTATAAAGCAAACATTATTCGTATAATGTTTATCACATTTGAATGGTCAAAGACATAGCTTATAATCAGTATCTTTAAAATTATCTTTAAATGTGTAAATCTTGCCCATTTTTTGAATAATAAAATGCCTAATTCTTGTCAAATTTGGGATCACAGAGATTATCAATATATTTTTTATTGTAAATATTTCACTACAATAATGTCGACATCAATTTTACTAATGGTTTTATAAATGCTTTTAAAAATTAATAAATATAAAAAATCTTAACACCACTTCACATGAACGTACTGAAATATGACTATATTCATTCTAAAACATTAGAGCGAGAGGTTTAAAAGAATACTATTTTATGTAATAAAAATACTTTATGCAGTCATCAAAATGTTTAAAATAAATTTTAAGGATAATAAGGCTTCAAAAATATATAAATAGATTATCTACAACGTTTAAGGAATGTCCAGGGTTATGCTCTGAAAATACCATAAAAGCTCCGTTTTGACCTACGCTGAGCATGTGGGCCCTTAATAGGATCGGACATGGTCGGATGAATATTTTATATTCAATTTGTGAGAAATATTCATAATTTTAACATTTTAATTTAATTTAATAATACTTGTACGACCGATCGAAACTATTTTGAAGCCCCTTTATAAATCTTTTGATGAATAAATTGCGTCATTTGCATCAAACAAAATCGCCACTGGTGTTGATACTCTGGCTATACTTGATCTTTAAATAGGTACCTCAAAGTTATAGGACGCGTATGTTTTCCATCGATAATCAATATAATGTTATTAGCCCGGTACCTACCAATAATTTTTAGATTACGTTTTATCTGATCGATAAAAACCTTTAACTACCCGCTTAATGCTTATGCGGTAATACTGCGAATACATTAACAGCGGTGATCGTTTACCTGCTTAATAATTGCGCAGGATCCGTATTTTATCGTCATTACTTAGCAATAACTAAACAGCCATCATTATTCATTAGCGATATTGCACTTCTCTCGATTCCCGGCATCTCCGGGGAATTAGCAATGACTGGCCGTATAAAGAGAAATGGATGGAATGAACACAACAGCTCGCTGCCTACAAACGAACGCTTAATAAATTGAAAGCCAAATAGAGTCAATCCCCACTTAGTTACTTAGTAAATAGGGAACGGTTTGGATCAGTGACAAGCAAATTACTGATAATATATGAGATTAAATAATGTGCTTGCGTAAATGATAATTGTGTAGCCATAATATAATGAAAGAATATAATCATTTCATATTATTATTATTATGTTGGTATATCTATTCATTCTTGATTGATCATAGATTTGAAATTCGAAGACTTTTCAAGATAAACAATGTACAGACCTACAAACTTATCTGTTGAATGGGATGGGGGCGCCACTGTCGAAAACTACCCAATCAAGACTTATTACTGGAGAAAATCTGTGGTATTTTTTAGTTCCATTTTCGGCCATTTTACAGATAAGTTTGTAGGTCTGTAAGTTCATAAACATATTTATATGGCTAATAAACATGTTTTTGTTTACATTCATACAATTCATCAGAGTATACCATTATTAAAAATTACCGTAGTTCTAAATTTGAATGTAAATATATTAATTACTATTTTTTGAAGTTTAATAATATTAGAACTGACTGAAAACGTCGAATGCGTCCATAGTGATAATAATTTTGACAATTCAAATAATGTTTAGATAATAATATGAAAGGCAATTTTTTTTTAAATCATAATAAAATGCTTATATGTAATATTGCTTGATGCATAACGCGAGTTGAAAATATTATATATTTTTTATTGAGTTCCGTTAACAATAAAATTAATGTGCAATCTATAGGTACTTATTACAAAAAGTTGGAATGTCTATCTCTATGTCTAATTTTCATTTGTTCGATTACAACTAAAAAAAACTACAGGACCAATGAAACTTGCACCGTTTATAGAGTAAATTATTTATACCAAGCTCCAAACACGGGTTCACCATACAAGATTCTTACCAAAAACATTTTTTTTGCTTATGGTACCAGGTACCATTAACTAAAACCTTTACCGATGGATTTCCCATTTACAGATATTCAAATAGAAAGCAAAAAAATGTGGGCGTCATCGATTTAATTTGAACATTTCATTAGTCTATATCTCAAAATTAACTATCTATTTTTGATATCTCAATAGAAGCAACATAAATTTAAAAAAAAATCACGAGCATGTCAAATATTAAATACCTACTATACATTTAATAACACCCGAGAAAAACAACATATAAAAATATGTTTGAAACTGTGTTATATTGTTTAATCTTTTTTGTAGATGCTAAATCTCGTTGATTAGAATTTTAATTTAGATATCTATACCTACTTAACATATAAAGCAATGATTTTTTAAACAAGAGGCATTGCACCAATCAATTGTATCACCAATAAACAAATAAACCATGTTATTTATATAAAAAATACATTATAAAATAATAGAAACACTCACGTATGTTGTAGTAGGCAGCGCGCAGATATAAATCATCAGAAGAAGAACAGCAACAAATATCTCCCTCCGCCTCCCCAATGCGCGAGGATATTCATCACAAAGTGCTGTTATCATGGCCTCCAGCCCCCCAAACGTGCTGTCCAGCCCCAAGGTGATAAGCATCAGGAAGAAGATGATAGACCAAAAGACGGAACCTGTCATTGTGGCAATAGCTTCGGGGTAGACTATGAACACGAGACCTGGGCCTTCCAGACCTACTTCTTCGATGTTTTTGTTCTGGACGTGCGCCATATAGCTAAACAAAAATAAAACATAATCAGTGATAGTTCAGTGCTCTGATGGTTATCATATAAAATCGATAGATTGGTTAATGCAAGAGTGTCGTATGTCCACTTTGGAAAGTTTTCAGTAAATAGAATCGAATGCGAAATGGACTTTTATAATAATAAATGGCAATATCTTCGCAAGTATTCTATTTCAACCTACAATATTTTTACAGTAAAAGTTATAATGTAAATGGTCGTTTTGTGTGTAATAAATCAATTTTGGTTTAACCTGGACATGCACTATCTGTGCACTAAACCATCGCAATGTAATTTATGTAGGTTCCACCTGTTAATGCAAACTATTTGTCGAAAGCCGATATTGCCGAATAGGGTTGTGTAAATGAATTCTAATTCATATCAATCTGGAAAAGGAATTATTTCCATCTTCAATTAGTATATTTTTCGTGTTTTTTGCGACGAATTTTCATCATATTCATGCCATAAAAACTGCATACTTGCTCTAATCGGTAAGGATAACAAAATTAATAGTTTTTATACATAACATTTTAGGTTATATCTACCATTCTTCAACATAATAGGTATTTCGTGAGACCTATATTTCATAAACTCTGGTTAAGCCAATTATGATCATAATCCGATCTTTAACCCGCACCAACTATGTCCTACCTACTTACCTTAATACCAGGCACGTTAATACATAAATAGTTAGCTACATTACGAACTCCGTTGATTCAACACATGTAAATCCGTGATACCGGCGCATGTGAATTAACCGTAAACCGCTGTGCGTACAGGGCGACTCATCCAAAAAGTATCTGTTCGACCTTCGTTGCGCTAAATCGGATATGGTTTGAGTGAACGTCGCGTCTCTCACCTATTCTAAACTTGTCATCATCTTCATCCCAAAATACAAGTGTAGCCGTGAGTGTGACAAAGAAGCGTCCGTTTACCAGTGGTGTGAGTGCGTGAATACGGAACCAGCTTATGTGCGCCAGCCATTTCAATATCAAAGGTCGGTGCCTGAATTGAGTCCCTGTTTAACCACCCTCCCCCAGCATCCGGAATCCACCCCAATTACAGCCCACTGAAAAGCGCCGCCAAACCCGAAAGATACTTTACACACATTCGATTGTAAAATTAGTTTTTTCATATTGTAATAAGCCCCGTTTGTTATAACACACAGTTTTTAAGTAGATATATTAATTAACAGTAACATGAGGTAAGTAGAAAATAAAAGGATAAATAAATCATATATTTCTCACCCGAGCACTGAAAAAATAACAAATCCCGCAAGAAAGCTGGTTAAACAATTGATGGTGGATGTGATGATGGCGTCCCGGTAGCAGTTGTTGTTAAATTTATTGTAACTGGAAAGGGCGAGGAGTGTGCCGAAGCCAGGGCCGAGTGAGAAGAAAATCTGAGATGCAGCGTCAATCCATACCTGTTAAATTTAACAATAATTTTAACAGTCGTAGCTATTATTAGTGAATACTTTGTAAGTATAATTTATGTATTTGATGAAAACAACATAAATATTTATAATATTAAAACTATTTCGTCTTACAAATGAAAAAAACAAACAATGTATTAGGCGAAGGGTGGATGTAGGCTGTTATGATTCGACATACATAGTGCACACTAAACTTTTTCAGTCAGGTGTATTTTTTTTCATTGAACTAAGATTACAATGTATAGATAGTAAAGTTCTTGTTAGTTTTTAAAATTCAATCAAACCCTGCCTAATATAAACCATAGTAGCTAATAGTAAAAAAATATTCGTTTATCTATAAAATATTATTTATCCATTATGGTTTGGTTCAGTGGCGCACCCAGGGTGGGGGCAGGGGGCCCTGGCACCCCCCAAAATAAAAATTATCAGAATGTAATTCACCAGCACATTTATAGAAAAAATTCTTGGATTTTAATTTCGAACACAAAAATTTCGAAAATGTCGGGGTTTTTTAGAAACCCAATCCCTAATGAAACTGTCAAAAAATTTTTCGGTGTCCACTCGAATTCCGGAGTGGTGTACACCGAGTGCAATAGACACAAACGACCGATAAACGAGAAATTAGTCTGTATTGTGTTGAAGAGGTTTGTGTATAAGTTAAATGCAATAATACTTTATTTTGTCCATTGTCAATTAATATTTTGTAACCTCAATATTAAAAAATCGACAATAAAAACTCGGCGATAAGAACGACTACAATCACCACAGTCGGCGGTGGTGTAAATCAAAAGAACATTTTTTTCGGTGGAATTTGGCATAAATATTGTAGCATAAATATTGTGCAATATATTTTTTCATTATCATGTGTCGATACTCGACAGCTCCATTATTAAAGTAGATGTATTAAAAATCGCCAATAATTCACCGTACAAGTACCCTTAATTTGAACTAAAACACAATTTGGAAAACGTTAATTTAGTGTTTCACACTGCCTTTAATCTTAGCGGTAGGCAGGGGGCTGCCAAATATCCTAGCCTGAGGGCCCGTTTCAGGATGTGGGGACCATGGTGTAGAGACCGATAAACGAGAAATTAGGCTGTGAAGAAGAAAAAGAGCCTATGGGACTAATTTACATTCTCCTCATTGGGCCCCCCCCCAATATTAAATCCAGGGTGCGCCACTGGTTTGGTTTAGGCAAGGGTTAATGAATTAAAAAAAAACTAATCAACACCATCTGTAATATTATTATGTATGTCAAAAAAGCACGATTGAAAAGGTGTGCACTGTTTTTGTCGGATCGCCCATGCCCATAGCATATCTAAACTATTATGGTTTAGTTTAGGCAGGCTTTAATTGAGTTTTAAAAACTAACCAGTACCATCTGCAAATTGTATTCTTAGTTCAATGAAAACAAATATTTATGACTGACAAAGTTTAGTGTGTATTAATATTTTCTGCAACAATAATTGTTGCAGAAAATACTGATATTATATTCATATTAAAAAAAAAACACTGTTCAAAACCACTTTAACTATCATGTTAAATTCACTTTTTGAATGATAGAATCACACATATTTTTTTTAATCCGTTTATAGGCTCTCCTGTAAAATTCACTATTATTTGGTCTTTGTCCAGTTTTCATTCTCAGGTCTTCAATTATTGTTATTGACGCAGATGACGCGATCGAATTTTCATACAGTTTAAAAACTGGTAAATGTTTTAAGCGGGTGGCTTGTGTCTATGAAGTAAACTGCCGCTGCGTAATAATATAATATATTTTTTTAAATCTATCATTAATACACGGTTGATTTTAAATCTATCATTAATACACGGTTGATTTTAAACACAGGTTTTAGAAAGATATCGTGAGTATATCCGCATCGTATCACTTACTCTTGAGTTCTGCAGTTTGTGCCACTCTGGTGTCAGATAATATCTTATTCCTTCAGCTGCCCCTGGTAGAGTAACTCCACGTGCTAATAAGATGAGCAGGACAACGTATGGTGCAATTGCAGTCACCCACACGACCTGGTAAAATATAAAAGAGACTTAACAGAGGTTCACAATTTGTATATATATATATATTGTAATTTAATATAATAATATAATTATACTTGTAATATTGTATGTATATATAGCAATAGAAATAGTTTGTCAATTCTTCAAGATTATTGACTTTATAATTATTATAATAGCGCCTGTACACGTACATGGATCTACCTACTGGCAGCAATAGTGCGTATTTTAAACTATTATGACAATAGCTGTTTACACGTAAAACTGTTGACTGTCTCTCCAATTCATTCTTTAAGAGTGAGCGAGATGCGATGTTGTCATTGTATGGTACTATTTCGTACTATTTGACAGGTAGTGAAAATCGGTCAACCCGAAAATTCGTTCTTAGTTCGTTTTTTTGCCGGCAGGTTCGCCACTACGTTCTACGCAGATCGAAAAAATCCTTACTGTCGCATGAAAATTCAGAAGCTTCCAGACTTTTTTGATTCATACATGCAATCTTACCAACTACAGGATAATACATATTTACACAAATATTTTCTTGTTATGGCCGCGATAATACTTACTGTCAGCAGTAAATCCATGCACGTGTAAACGGGGTATAATATCAAATTGAATAATTCTGTTTTCCCAAGATTAATTATTATTATTCATTTATCGGCGTAACAAAAAAATTGTTTATCTTTTTAGGGCTACAGGGATATAATTTTTCGCATGATCTATGATCATTTTCACAAGAAAACACCATACATCACGCATCAAAAATTACAAAATTCTACACCAGTAAGTCATATGTAGTTTAGTTTTAGTTTAACGAGTCCAGTAAATATTCACTTCTGCCGCCTTACCTTTCCAGCACTTCGTACTCCCTTCCAAAGCGAAAAGTAAACCAGGACGAAGACTCCGAAGACGCAAAGGGCGAGCGATGGTTTGATGGGGCCCATCCTGTTCAAGCCGTCGGATTTGTATTGCTCCAGAACATTGCGCCTGGAATGAGAACAGTTTTTTAATTCCACAAAATAAATAACTAATTGTTATTTACGTATTGAAAAACTTGTATTATATATTACGGTTAGTTCGTTGAATTTTTGAGATATACCCATTTGATTGTTGTTTTTATTTAATAAAACGCATTTTTTTGTAGTACTTATTCCACTTTTAATCAATAGATTAGGACCGGTTTTGTCCGCCTCAGAGGGACATTTTCCATCCATTTATTTTAGATGTATCAATATCTAAACAAAATGAAGATTTACTATGTTACGTACTGGATGTCAAAGGCATAAATTAGGGTCTAATTAATCCATCAAGGATGGTAAGTTTTAAACACACTCTATCGTAGAGTACTAAAACTAAATTAACGTTGACAAATTAATATGAAATGACTTTAGCACGCTAATTGCACTATTAACAACAGTATATAGATCGATTTAAAATACGGTAACTTTTACTTAACGTCATATGACCATGCTACTGGCATGGTCATATGATGGTTTGTCACATTTGAAAATAAGAAATGAAAATATAATTAATATTAAATTTTACAGGTTTTAAAAAAAAAAATTCTTGGATAGTCTTGATAATGGTGTTACAGCCGAAATAGCTATCGACAAACCTTTTTTAAAAACCTGTAGAATTTAATATTAATTATATTTTCATTTCTTGTAAAATGGAATTCTACCAAGTAAATGCTAACTCAATTAATAATTTGAAAATAAGAAAAATAGTAGGTAACACAATGTGTTTAGTATTATTGATTCTAGGATTTGGCTTAAATTCTCTGGCAAACTGTTTAGCAGTATTTATGCATTTTCCCACATTGTTAGTTTTTTAGTAGACAACTATTTCATATGAAATACACAGGAAACACTTAAATAATGGGAAACCTTCTGGGTGTGTAATAACAAGATTTAAATCTCTTCCGTGGAGAAGTATGGGATAAACTCAAACTAGTGTAACAGAATATTTTATTTTCAATAGTTACGTCTGTATGCATTAAATTGTGTCACGTACCTAACTAAAACGCGCATATTCGTATAATTAAAGGACATTACGCAGGCTTTGTATTTCAAGCATGTTATGGCCAGACCGTCTTGAAGTCATAAATAAATCCCGCCTTCAAAATATTGTTCTATGGCGACTGACTTTATAAGTATATCTTATTGATCTGTTCTATGGTAATAATGTAACAATCGAGGTCCAATTGTGTCTAACTTACTCGAAAAACTCTTTGGCAGGGCTGGTAGAATTCGGATTGGACGGCCGTGCAGTCACCAGGGCGCAGTCTGGAGTATTCCATTCGTTCCCACAGCTGGTCCACGGCAGAACTTCCTGGAGAGACGCGAAGAGGTAGTAGACCGCCCAACCGATGATAGTATTGTAGTACATTCCCATGTACACGTCGATCAGGCAGATGGCGTACCCGATCCCTGCAAAAAACAATTTTATTCATCATTGAATATTATCGATTTATTATTAAGTGTGCATCTTGCAACACCAGACTTAAAATGACAATTTGACAATACCATAATAAATTTATAAATCTGACAGGTCAGACCTCAAGACCAGTGATTCTCAACATGTATTTAAGTAACGGAGAGCCTATTTGGAAAGTTGAGCTTATTTTTTAGGTTTAGATATCCCATCATAGTTATTATTGAACTAGAGCGAATTCTAATTGAGAAGAGAATTTTTCTAACAACTATATGAAGGAATAAAAATTGAAAAATTCACATGTAACAATTGCTAAGAGGGAGCATATTAAGGAAGGATTGTGAATATTACATTTTTTGATGATAGGTTACGCAAAGATTCATTTTTTTTGCCTGCGGCGCTAACTTATAATCCGTCATCCCAGACTTTAATCAATGTCATCCAAATAGAGATTCGTCAAGATAGTACAATGTTTCAAAGGTTTTGCCAAACAAAAAAAAATAGGAATCACTGCTCTACACTCTTGGTGTGTCCGTGTGTCGAAGTGGCGTTCCAAGGAAAAGGAAATGCTGGAGAACAATGTTGGAGGTGGCCGAAACCTATACGGGGCTATATATAAATATATTATTATCTATATCCATACCGGGCTGCAGAACCCATGACCCCCACAAAGGGGGGGCTGACAGGGCTCTAGCCTGGGGGCCCGGGCTAAGGAAGGGCCCGGCGTGGCGAATCGACCAGATAAGTGATTTAAACACTCATCATAAATTCTCACGAATAGTAAAAAAGTCGCATGTGGAGCTATTTATATTCAATAATGTTATTGTTTAAAATTATGTGGTTGTACGATAGAATTTTTAATTGTGTATCGATACTCGACAACTCCATAATTCAAATAGATGAATTCAAATATACAAAAAACACTAATTTTTCCGCATACACCATTTGGAAAACGCTACTGTAGAGCGTCACACTGCCTCTATCTTTAGCGATAGGTAGGGAACCCGTCAAAGGTCCTAGCTTGGGGGACCGCTTCAGGATGTGGGGGCCATGACAGAACCATTAATAATAACATAAGATAGTAGTGTATTTTAATCACCATGACGATTAGCAGAATCTACAGATACGTTTAGTTTAATGTGTGGAATTGAATTCAAGATTAACAACTATTAAGACAAGAGACTATCTAGCGGACAATTATCAAAGTAATACACTATTCCACAGTTAATCGAACAATCCCGAATAATGTGAGAGAAAATAATGCTTAGAATCATCTATGGTTCATAGACGATAAGTATACCATACATTTAAAAAACTAGTCAAACGTAAAACATGTTTTTTTTTAAAATAAAGAATAAAATATGGTTTGTATGATAATTATTGAATTTATCTATTTATACGTCATAATATGCAGCTGGTGTACCTACACAAAAATCAGACATGGCATACTATTAAAAATAAATATATTATTATTCATCCATGTGAGTAGGTATAACACTTTACCACATCATCGTCTATAATATGTATGTTTTCATAGGCATATTCGTCAATTTCATCATATTAAACAATTTTCTCTTGATATTACTCGACAAAAAAACCATCGTAAACTATGATATGGACAAGCTAAATATTTAATAATATTTTACAACATGTAAATGAAGTTAATTTGAATAACAATTTTATTTTACGATACGTTGTATAAAAAAATAGGCCTGCCTCTACCGACATAATGTTTCAACACAACGGAATACCTACGTGCAGTGCTCGAAATGGACAATTCTACGAACCGGAGCGCTGCATAATCTTCAAAGAATATCAAAGAGTGTTCGATTTTTTGTTGCCATCTTAAACCGATGAAAGAAATAAAAACAATCTTTGAACTTTTGACATTCACAGCATTATAATCAAGTTATGAGTATGAATACTTAAATTTTTTCTACAAGGTAACTTTGATAATTGTATCTATTTACATCCTTTATTTTCCGCCCTTAATAAAATGGCACTATTGAACTGTGCATTATCTGCATACTTTTTTATCATACGTATGGCATCACAAGTCCTGAAATTTTGTTATATCATATTTTAAATATCTAACTTAACCGTTTTATGGGTAAAGAAATTACAAGACCATAGATAAATTCTTTTTTTTTCGACCATGTCCGATCCTAATAAGATCATATGGGCCTCCACAGAGTAGAGGTTTGTATTAACAGATTTTTTTGTTTTTACGAGAAATGGATCTCAACCACTTGCCTAACCCATTAGGTACATACTCTGATACACAATATGTGTACTTGCCAGACCCAGGATTCGAACCTGGGACCAACGACACTATGGGCCGACGCTTAAGCCGCGCGACCATCGTGGGTGTTGTATATTTAAGATGTTGTAAATATGATATTATATAAGATATTTAGTAAATTCTCTCCTAAAAAAATACACTTACTAAAAGTATCATATATTTAAAATTAATAATCATTACAAATAAATACATTTGTAACCAGTGTAACATGCAAGAAAGCTTCTCTTTGTCAATATTGTCAATTGTTATTGTAATTGAAAATGTGCTAAGCGAAATAATTTGTTCCCGAATTTCAAGGTATGATAAATTTTAATACGTTGGAACGTCATTCATACAGTATATTTTTATATTGGATTAATCTTCAACAACTGTTGTATTTACTGTATTTTGTAAATAATGCACATGTTTTAAAATCTTGGCTTTATTGAATTTATACAATGCAATGACACCGAGATTTTGAGCCGAGTTATAGACTAATTGTTTTCAATAAGAAATGAACAATAATACCACGTGGAGGTGTAAGCATATTCCTGAATGAGGGCGTTAGTGAGGAGAGGAGGGATCCAAGCTATACATTATTAATTATTACATTTACATATTATTATGTCTGTGCATTCATAATTATTATACATATTTATATATAGATAGATAGTATGTAGGTATACATTTATATATTTACTACAAGGTTTACGTATTGGCTATTACACGTTGATAAACAATCATTAAGAAAAATAAGAAATGCATATCCGCATTGGTTTGTTTAATTTTTACAATAATTTCCACATGAGGTGGTACGTTTTTTCATCTTTCAATTCTCTTTTTCGACTTGCCGTGTCATCCGCTGAATGCCGACCTTTAGCTAACCATGACCGAACATATTTTTCAGGATTAAATTGCCTCAATGGCGGACCTACACTATTTATAAATCACAATGCAGCACACGTTTTATTAAGACATGAACTTAATGGTGTCATTATCTCATTTAAAGCGCTAAAATTTCTTTCGCATTCAGCTGTTGATATTGGGATCGTCGCTATAGCTTTAAGGAGAGGTTTCAAATCATCTGGAGTTTTATTAGAATCATCACTCATTTTAAAAACCTAAAACCGCGTTTAATATCTAATTCATTTAAATGAAATTGATGGCATAATCTGATAATGTTATCCTCTCCATATCGTATGTCCACGCCGTCATCATCTGATTTGCGATAATTATTACGATCCAGTACTTGTATACTCTCTAATAAATTGTTATATAGATTAATGTTTTCCTGGTGAATGTTTGCTTTTCGACTGACATGCGATGAACTAAAACGATTAAACTGTGTTTGGGACCAGCATGATGGTAAATCTACAGAATATTTTTCAATAGTTTCGGTTGCAACTTTTCGATCACCTAATTTAATTTTTTTATGTGCAGATATATTATTTTCCTGTGTAATGTTATTGCCTGCTGGGATTTTTAAACAACTTTTAAGAGAACCCATTTTCTTTAAAATGTAACTTACATATAAGTACTTATATAAAACAGTTAAAATTTTTAATTAAAACATAAAACTTACCAGAATGTAGCGACGTCAGCACAAAACTAATTATTATAAACTTATAAACAATCAAATAAAATTACTTTTAGTTAAATTGTAGTAGGTATGCAAGTACACAAAATACTTACAAGAAAGGTATAACATGACATATGGTATATAACTTAATAGATAATCACACGACACAGCACTAAAATATAGGTATTACCTATAACCGCAATGGATAATTTAAATTATAAAATAAATTTAATGTATCTGTCTAGAAATTTATTAATTGTATCTTAAATAATAAACAAGTTTTAAAAGGCATGCGATATTATTTGATTTAAATTATAAATGTATTATTATATTCACAATTCATTCAACCCGTAAAAATATACTATGTATAAAATTAAAACAATAAGTAATAATGTATGTATGCCGAAGTGATATATGTTGTCACTCAGTAATATAAATAATTTATATCTCAAATCTCCCAAGACTGGTGAATTATTAAAAGAGGTATGAACTGGCCAAAAGGAAAAACAAGACTAAATTAACAATTACATATTTAATTTGAAATATTTCAACCCCTTAAAAACATGTTGGTTATTTAGGGAAAACTTTTTACTATTTACTACAAAGGCTTTTGTCAGGGAACACATTTTGTCGGTAATAAAACAATTTAGCGAGCTCATCTGCGAAGGTCTAACTACCTAGTTAGGTTTTTTCATGTAATGTAATATTTATTTAGTTTACACTTTACAGCTTTAGAGTCTTTAGACAATGCATTTCGCCCGAAAGAATACGTAGAAGGCGAACACAAAATTTATGACATACATAATATAATGTCATTGCATACATACTCATAAATTTTGTTTTTTTAACACGCACGCTCTTAATATTTCAGTGCGTACCAAATTCTTTTTAAAAATGCAATGTTTTTTCTGTGACCATAAATGGAAACAATTGAGAGAAATTATACAATACTCTCCAGTACATATTATGCTCGTGTTTTAAAATAATCTTTTTTGAAGGCCAGTTTCATATTGTTTAAAACAATTTCGGACATTCTTAAGTACGTAATATGTACGGGTCATAGAAAATTCAGTGGTTCTAAACCAGTAAAATTATTTTTTAATAAAAAAAAATATTTATGTTTTTGTACCTTTTATCAATTCATTTTCGTAAATTTTAAATCTGACCCGGAACGTAATAATATTAAGTATGACGCTTGAGGATTTTACTAGACGACTCGCTGTCCGTCGGATATTTTACGAACCGGTACGCCGTTTTCGAGGTTTTAACGAACAGGAACGCCATCTTCGGAAATCCCACGAACAGGAACGCCATCTTCATAAATCCCACGAACAGGAACGGCGCTCCGGGGCGTTCCGCTCCATTCCGAGCGCTGCCTACGTGATTTTTTTTAGAGTTTCTGTCAAACACGAGAAAAATAAAATCGATATGTTGAACCTTTACAGAAAATCTGGGCACTTTTCATTACCCATCTCTTTTAATAACTTGCAGAAACGTGCAGTGGAAGGAGAGATCAAATGAACTTGAAGAAAAGTAATAATTTAGTCACACGGAAAATGAATAAAAGATAGCAAATCTTTCTGCTACCTACTGTTTGCACGGCAGGTATATTTCAATCGTTTTCAATGCCATCATCATTTTGGAAGTATATCATCTTTAGACAGGTACGAGTATCATAACAACATAACATTATTTTAACGAAAGGAATGTGAGACCAAAATTCATCACGAAATATCATAAAGTATCAGGGTGGTATGATGTTTTAGATTCAAATGCATCGTAAAGCCAAATTTAAATATAGAACATTCGAAACAAATGAACTGATTTTCTCTGTCAGATCAATGAATTGATAATAATAGGTCGGTGATGTCTTTTGGAAAACGGACAGACAATTTTTATGATTTTCATATATGTCACACTCAATCGGACAATTCGTGAAATCATCGAATTAATCCATGAGGTAGATATTCCTTATGTACACTGTTAACGGCAGGGGCGGCTATACCTTAAGGCGGCTTAAGGGTTCGTATGGACCATCCCCACATCGTTATTATCTCAAAAAAAAACGTCCGATATTTTTATCATTATCATAATATACTTATTATACTTACATGATTAAAATGAACTATTTAAGTTATTTTATCCATCTAAACCCGTCGCAATGGAGATATTTATTATCATTTAAACAAATAAATAAATCAATACTTATAAAATACGTGATAACATAATGATGATTACGCGGTATTAAAATAATGAATTAATTGAAAAAATACGCTCTATTTCACGGTCACGCATATGGACAAATTAAGAAAGCTATGGCGTCTATTTCTCACTGACCGGGCTATCCCATCCCGTCGCCGCGGTACAAATCTCGTTCTAAAAAGTATGTGAATGCATTAGCATTAGTATACGAATACTGGAGAGTGAAACAAATAACCCCAAGGTCAGTAAAAACGCTCGCTGTATATCGTTGTTCAAAACTGATAATGGTAAGTCTATAATAATTATTATTATTAATTAAATTAATATTTTTAAGTACGCTTTTTAGATGTGATTAAGTAACGACTCAGATTATCATATTATTTATTCTGAAAAATTACTCATTTCCTCATTAATAAAATCATATTATTATAAGTAGCTTGGTACTAATGTATAATATGAGAAAGTAGGTAGGTACCTACTATTTTTAATATTTAATAATTAATGGTTTATGCCCACCACCTAGAAAGTCGTCGAGCTGCCACTGGTTAACGGTACACTTCATTGGTGCAAGGAAGAACATACGTGCAGATATAGTCAAAAATTGTGTATACGAGTACTATTGATTAAGTTAATCTTCTAATTTAGACATTTCAATAAAAGTTAGTTTTGGCGACCTAAGTTTTGCCTTTCGGGAGACTGTAAGTATGTAGGTATATGTTATTAGGTACAAAGTCACAGTATGGCGAAAGGCAAAACCAGGTTCAATAAAACCAATATTTTCAAAAAAACACAAATTTCAAATAAAATTCTATTATACTCATACAGTATTAATAAATAAAGTCTCTTTATATCTTTAAACAATATATTAATATTGCCTTTTTAAATCATAATACACATATTCTTTAAAAATGGCGTAATCGGTGTGTAAATATTTTTTTCATACTATCAGAGAAGATATAAGTATTTCCAATCATGACTTTACTAGTTTACTATAAATACACACCTTACATTTAACACATAGAATTATTGAGAAAAATAATGGTTCAATGTATTAAACTTTACTGATTCACGTATAAGAATATTCAATAAAAGTTTAATTCTGATTTTCATGGGCGTTTTTATGATCGGGTGCAACTCTGGTGGATAAATTGAGAGAGTGACTAATAGCTAACTTAATCAGTAGATCAAGGGTCGTTTTGCCATTATCTTCATGTGTGTAGGCTCTGTTTCTATTATAAAGAAAATTTTATTCAACATCTTTGATGAAAACCAATGAATTTCAGGTATATGTACTTCGCCTCAAAAAATGTGCAAGCACTGACTGGTTGACTCTTTGGATATGAAATGTAATTTGAAAATTAAGAATTATGAGACAGTGGCGAAGGGTGGAGGTAAGCTGTCAAGATTCGACATAAATAGTGCACACTAAACTTTGTTAGTTATATTTATTTCTTTTCATTGAACTAAGAATATAATAATTTAAGATGGTGCTGGTTAGTTTTTAAAATTCAATTAAAACCTGTCTAACCCAAGCCATAGAAGATATTAGTTAAAAAATATTCTTTTATCTATAAAATATCTAAAATGATGTATTGCTTAATGGCATAATTTTAGATATTTTATAATTAAACGAATATTTTTTAACTATTATCTACTATGACTTGGATTAGTCAGGGTTTAATTGAATTTAAAAAACTAACAAACACCATCTCCACATTGCTGTCTTAGTTCAATGAAAATAAATACGTATGACTGACAAAGCTTAGTGCGCACTGTTTATGTCGAATCTTAACAGCCCACCTCCATCATTCGCCACGGCCGCAAGATCTATCCTATTCGCAAGATATTTCGATAAATTTCAATCAAGAATATTTTTATCATATTTAATATTAAATTAACTGTTTCACTTTTACATTGTAGATAATTTGTGTTATATCAAAAATTAGTACTTATATGTGTAGAGTGGACAAGGAAGAAAACAGACGGAGAATTTCTGCGTGGAACTGCTCTTCACTGCAAGATATTTGTAGGCATTTTTTTTTAATATACAGCTTACGAACATTTATTGTGTTTTTATTATTTTGTCAAATTTAAGAAGTTTGCTATGCCCTCACGGCGTTTTATAACATAATAAGTTCAATTGTTTTATTCTCAAATAAAATAATTACAAGATAAAAAGAACTTTTTATATACCACGTTTTCAAATTTTCTGCTGAATCATATAAACTTGACAATTCTATGTATTAATAAATATTTTTTTTGTACTTGATAGAAATACTGAATAAGTATTATAGACTACTGAAATGTCATTTTGACATTTCATATTGATTTCCATAGTAACGCACGTATATATTAATAATTCAGTTGCTAGGACCCCCTTATCAACCAATAAGAGTGAGTAGTAAATATTACTTTTAACGATTTATTTCTGAAACATACAAAACAGAATTAACTGAAAATGAATTCAATTCTGCTTAAAGATGGCCAAAAGTATTAAAAGAATGCATTGTCCTCGTGTTCTCATATATTCTAAATGTTTCAAATGTCTAGCTAGTCGGAAAGTTAGTTAAAAATATTTTACAGACAAGAAAAAAATTGTATTGGACACACAAGAAAAAATCTGTACCGGACAAACAAGAGTATATACGTATATATAGTATAATACGTTTTTATTAGTTCGTATGAGCTAATAAAAACGCGGTAAAATTCCAGCGGCCGAGACAGTCAGATTTAATAGTATTGAATCGATTGTAAAGGTGTTATATTATATGATAATTTGCAATAACACTATATAACCAACATTCAACCTATGCCCAAGAATTGAAATATAAAATGAGGGAATCTACTTTTAGCGGTAATATTCTTCTTGATTTTCAAATAATATTACATTATGAGAAATCTTTAATAACATACCGGTTGGTTATAATATGCTCATTGGCCATAGTATTTATTTATTACACAGGGAAAGTGATAATTGGAGAGAATAGCCACCATCTTCCTGGCGGGTGAAGTGAAACATAAAATTTTACGATAATAATTAATGGCATCTGGACGTTGTTAATGAAGCATTCGCGGGCAAGATAACGGAATATGTTTTGCGTACAGATATCAACTAAGTAGTAATAATTAAATAGAGTTTGTTGTCGGATGCAACATACTTAGATAATGGAGTTATTCGATAATGTATTTTGAAACTATGGACTCATTTGTTTATTTAGGGTCCCGTGTTACAAAAATTAATGACACAAGCGACGAAATAAATCGCCGGATCACCCTCGCCAACCAGCGTTGCCAACTTGCCAGATCTAGCATTTTTAAATAGGCATCTAGCTTCCAAATTTGTATCTGACGAATGACGTTAAATCTAGCCCATTTTGGCATCGCAAACAGCTTACAATTTCTCATAATACAGCTAGAATAATATGATACCAGATTTGCTTTAAAATTTGTATCTTATATCTTATGCACTAAATAAATGCTACATACAAAAAATGATTGACTTGCATTGATTTTATGACTAATTTTATTAGTTGTAAAACACGAAGTTCTTCTTCGATCTTTGTTTTCATAAAAACATTGTTAATAATTATGAAATATTTTTTTTTGAAATGCTAGTTTCTAGATATCTTTTGAATTTTGAGAAAAATCTAACACTTTTTTCTGCCATCTAGCTTATTTTATTTTTTGATTATTATTTATTATGGTTTGATTTAGCAGGGCTTAATTGATTTGTAAAAACTAACCAACACCATCTGTAAATTGTAGTCTTAGTTCAATAAAAACAAATACTTATGACTAACAAAGTTTAATTTACACTATTTATGGCGGGTCTTAACAGCCTACCTCCACCCTTCGCCACTGCTAAATACTATAAATAAAGTGTATATGGCGGAGCTACGGGATGCTGGTAGGACCTGGAATGCCGCAAGAAGATTGGCTAGCGACAGGAATTCTTGGAGGTACCATGTCCATATATTCCAGCTTAGGTGCGAACATCGCTGAAGAAGAAGAAGAAGAAGAAGAATGTAGGTACTTTATTTCGCGGCATAATAATTTTACGAGTTCATTTACCTACGGAAAAAAATACTGCTTATATAAGTTTACGATCTGTACATGCAATAGAAAAAAATAGACGGAAAATCGGTCTCGCTGGCATCCGTGGAGTAGGGAGCATATGATATTGCGTGACGATATTTTATCTCACATTCCTTTCCATCGGATAATTGCATATGCTAACGAAATTTCACTCCCAAAAGATGTCTGTCAAATTAAATGAGAAAAGATTCACTTGAAAAAATCGTCAGGAAAATATCTTATAAGATAATAATACACCACCGGAATAATAGGGTTGCCATTTTCTGGCGGGTCCAAAAAAATCAATCAACGTTTCGCTTTTATTCTGTGCGAGAACGGACATTCCAGGGAGGCGGTAACGAGCGGTGAGTACGCCTGCCATTATGGCCCGACCGCATCCTACAAGCGTTATTTTTACTTTAGGCCTCGTCATAAAGCTCCCTCGAAAAGATATCGAAGAATATTGAGGTTATCTCACGATTGTAACGGAGGTAAGTGACATTTTGTGATAACACATACGATGCAAAACATCGTTTTATTATTTCTCACGTATAAGTGTGTATCTAACGTAAGTACACGGCATCCACGTATGGTTGCGTTAAGTCACAGGTCAGGTGTTTATTAAGTATCTGGACATGACGAACGGATGCGGTGAAGTGCGAATGTCCCACTGCGGGCACATCGAGGTGCGGTAAGGTCCCAATGTGCAGAACTAACTAAGCAATAGTGATGCCAATTGGGATGGTAATAACTCTGTTCAACCAAAATGCTTCCGATGTTGAAATATTCCACCTACGTGAGAATGAGTATAGGTGGGCATTGTTTAATAAATTCTTAAAATAGGGGTTACTTAGCTCATTCGTTGTATTTCCTTGTATCTACTTTAAAAAAATGTATTTACTCATTCTACTGTTTAATAACTTAATACTGTATATATGTATTTCTTTTTTTATATATTATACTGTTTTCATATTATTTTTTGTTTTTTTAAATGTCATATTGAACGACTTAAATTTTTAATTTGTGAAGTTCACTATATGTAAATAAATAAATTTTAATTATAATTTAATCTGTGATAACGGTACCTACTCTAATTCCGGATGGCACATATAAACTCGTCTCGACTGCAGCACAGCAAGTTTGTCGACATAATTCTGTTGTCATGTAACTAAATTGTGATTATATTGAGATGCACGTCGCGTACTGTCACGGCGACAAATTTAGTCTGTGGTTTCGTCATTTTTCAGAATATATCAGTAAATTCAATAATATTTTAAACAGAACCAACCTGCAGACCACAGATAATAAATAGACAACATTCTTATAGAAAATATATAGTGCCAATCGTTAAAAACAAAAAAACACGCGATTTTGACATGGGTCGAAAATGTGTAGGCATGTAGGAAATGATAAAAAAAAAGTTCATTGAGTCATGCGTGTGTCGATGCAGTGCGGTACGCGTGAGGTGACCTCATTCTTGTTCTGGTGATTTCGGCAGATTTTGCTGACTTGAACTGACAATGTTCGTTTAAAGGTTTAAAGTGTGCTACGGGATGGGAGCATCAGTCTGATTTTAAACATTAAGAAAAACGACATTACACACTTTTTTCCCGTAGCGGCAGCTTACTGTGATGTCACATGATAGTACGCAACGTGCATCATAATAATAGCGTAGTTATAACATTTTGTTTGGGAAAAAATCTGCTTGTCCCATGTAATAAATTTCACTCGACGATGTCAAGAAGAATGTATACGAGGAATGTGAGGTGTCGTCTAATCATGTTGATTGAATCTAGCCAGATTCTTCATACAGTTTATAGTAGGTACTCACATAGTGTACTAAATAAATCCCCGTTGGATATAAATTTCATAATTTTAATAATAGGTTTTTTCCACCAATCCATTTCGAAACGTCGTCGATCGCAAGGCTTGATACAAAACTCGTAACAATTATCCTATCAAAAAAAACTTACACGGTGTTGTAGTGGCCGTATACCAGTAGCGATGGGTGGAGGTAGGCTGTTAAGATCTGCCATAAATTAGTCATACGTATTTGTTTTTATTGAACTAAGACTAAAATTTACAGATGGTATTGGTTAGTTTTAAAAAAAAACAATTAAACCCCGCCTAAACCAAAAAAAACATAATAGTGTAGGTATATTTTGGACGATACGATAAAATTGTGCACACTTTTTCATTCATAATTATTTGTTTTCGTTGGATTAAGAATACATATTGCACATATTGTTCGTTTATATCTTTTAAATTATTCATTAAGTCTTGCATAAACCAACCCATAATAGATAAATATTATTCTATCTATAAAATATTCAAGTTATGTATGATTTAATTGCATAATGTTAGATATTTTATAGACGAGTATATTTTAACTATTATCTATTAGGGCTTAGTTTTCGCAGGGTTTAATTGAATTTAGAAACTAACTAACACCATCTGTACATTGTAGTCTTATTTTAATGAAAACAAATACGTATCACTGACAACGTTTAGTGTGTAGTATTTATGGCGGATCTTAACAGCCTATCTCCACCCTTCGCGACTGCCGTATACAATATCCACATAAAATATTGTTAAAATATGTTTATAAGAAATCAATAGAAACTGCCATCTAGCCCCCATTTTTCTCGGTGAAACCGAATACTTCCGCATAGTGCGGGACAGTTTTCTCAGGTAATAAATTCTGCTCGATGCGCAAAATTATTGGAATATTGAACAATGGCAAAAGAAATTCAATAAAATTTTGTATGGTGCAGCCAAACTTCTACTCTTCTTCAAAATAATAAAAGATCCGCTAAAGATTTCATAATATCGCAAGTAATTTATTTACAATGATGTGATTGAAATCCTAGACATTTTCATTTGTAATTGCCACACTGGATTAGTGGAACCTTCTCGATAGATTTGCTGCCCGCCATACGAGGATTATCACCTTAATACAATCACTTAGATGACCGAACGAACGAGATCAGTGCAGGATCGTTCCACAAGAAAGAAGATTTTTGACAACGTCTGTAATTTCTTCAGCATTGAGGCAAAACATATAAATATAAAACCCTTCTGGATGGTTGATTGTATTAATTGCACTCAATATAATCAGAGTCTGGAGTCAAATCTTGTCAGCTGGGTGAAATTGACAATATCATATTATATATGGTGTAATACAGCGATTTCCTCCATGGGGAGTCTTGTAAAGGGGGGGCGCAAGCAGTTTAACGCAATTAATGTAGCCACAGGTTTGCAGTTTGCAAATGTATATTTTATAAAACAGCCGCTAGTTATAAACTACATAAAAAAAACAGTCCTATAAAAGGTTGTTTGGAAACCTGTCTGAAAATATGGAGACTAATTTTATAATACCTCACTTCTATACTATTGCAAAGCGCGCTGGCTATCTCGTGAAAAAATGAAATAAAAGCGTAAAATCATAATGTTGAAATTTGAGGCAAATTGGTTTAGGAACGATAATTTTGTTGTTAAAGCTGTCTATTTGTTTGAAATTTAAAAAAAAAATGAGTGAATAAATCATAAACGGACCAATAATGCGTTCTCTGATTTAAAAAGACAAAGTGAAGGCATTCATAAAAAAATGGGAGATCACAATTACAAAAAAAATAAGTTCGCCATATTTCCACTTGTAAATGATTTCTGCGCCAGATATATTGGAGCAAACAAAAATCTATTTACTGAGTTCTTGGTTAGTTTGCACTTTTCACATCATTTTATTAATAGTAAAAAGTTTCAGGGTTCTTCAATATTTTCAATATGTGGTTGTGCGTTGCAATTTGATGTGATACCTTTATGATGATTGATATATTTAAATGATAAATCCCGTGTATAATTTAGGAAATTCTACATTATAGCACCATACTGCCCTTAACCTCAGCGATATGTAGGTGGGCCGGCCAAAAATCCTGGCCTGGGGGCCCACTTCAAGATGTGGCGCCAATGATAGAACCCATTTGGATAGACTACTATTTAAATTGATTGTGCTAATAAACAAGCATATTCATCGCATGAAAAACAAATTAATTTAAAAGTTAATATAATGTTCGGAATGCAATATGGTAAACTGTTTGTCGAGAAAATTAATACATTAATTAATTTGAATGAAATATTAAATCAAAATCTTCATTTACTGCGAATAGGTTACCGCATTGCATTCGAAGATATCAATAACTAGCACTACCATCGTAACTCGCAATTCAATATCCCACCCTGACTATAGTCGGCCTTGGGTAGCTCCAAATTCGATTCTCGTGAGGTTACAATATTTTTATGTGATTTTCTCAAAGCCTGAGTGTTTGTGATTGAGTCTCTTAATTAATTACTAATTATACTACAGTTTCAGTACACTATTATCGTTTGGTCTCATGGCCTGTTGTAGTGTTAATATATTTATCGCCATCTCAATACTACAACTAGATAACTCTGATTTGGTCACTGTTGGGAAAATTAAATTTAAAGTTTACTTGATAAACATAAATCTAGGCTTAAATTATTTAAAGTTAAAATAATTATTATGCTCGTATAATTGGGAACAATTAAATAATGTTCAATTGTATTAAAAAATATTGTAGATAATATATTATTTTATTTATTTAATGCATTTAGGGTTTTTAAGTTATCTAATATTTTGAACAGAAAATTGATACAGAGCCCCATTAACCCCTTTCCATTTCCCTTTACCTAGTTTTATCATTTTGTAGAGAAGGAAATATAGAATCATATTTAATAGCTATCTCAAAAACAGTGAAAATTAAGTTATCTACTTGTAGTATTGAGGTGACGATATATATTTGTATATTTAACAAACTAGAATTTCGGAAAAGCTTCAGAAACAAATCTAAAACATACATAAAACGCGGGAAAAAAATCGGAGTGGTATTCGAACACCGACCTTCCCCTACTGGACAAGAACTCTAAATAGGTACTAAGGAAGATATTATTATGTATGTTTCGGAGATTTTTCCCAAGATGTGTATTTGGAGGGTCTACGAACATTGCTCGCCCACAATTCTTCGACTTACAACATTCATAATCCGCACCGTCTGAAAAAATATTTGCCGCATATTTTTTTGTAAATGTGTACATACGCAATTATTGCCCCTTTCTTATAATAATACTGTGTTATGAAAGATTATTAGATATAAGATGTGAACCTATTTAATTATATAATATTATGATTCAACTTAAGTCAATAACTGACCAAATTCCCACAGTAATGTGTTATTTTACAAGGGATGTTTTTATATAAAAAAATAATTACAAGATAAAAAGAACTTTTTATATACAACGTTTTTAAATTTTCTGTTGAATCATATAAACTTGACTTGACTAGCTCAAACGATGAAAAAAATTTGTACTTGATAGAAATAATACTGAAGTATTTCCATAGTAACGCACGTATATATTAATAGTTTAGTTGCTAGGATCCCAGACCTCTAGAAACCAATAATGGTGTCGAAATAACTTTTCATACAAAACAGAATTAACTGAAAATGAATTCAATTCTACTTAAAGATGGCTAAAAGTATTTGAAAAATGCATTGGCATCGTGTTCTGATTTATTCTAAAAGTTTAAAATGTCTAGCTAGTAGGGAAGTTAGCTAAAAATCGATTGCAAGATTTGTACCGGAGAAAGAACCACCGGACAAATAAGAATACGAGCTAAGAAAAACGTTATTATAAGGGATACCTTTTAGATTAAGTACCGATTATAGGTTAGATTTATTGTTTGATTTTAAGGAGGAGGTGTTTTCCCACAATGTTAATAATAAATTATGATGTATGTCACGGGGTCGATAGTTATGATGCTTTCGTGTTAAATCTATTGAATAGGGGACGCTCTCTAAACATTATCCGTGTGAACATATATAATTTAGAAAAACACTTTCTATATTAAAAGTATATTATAACCAATAGAAAAAATCTTTTTGAAAAAAGTAAGCCACCCCGGCCGGGAATCAAACCCTGCATCTCCACGGGTTTACGTCGCATTTAACCTATATGCTACGGCGTGACATACTAATTGCGACTATTGGTCACTTTTAATACCTACTCATCAGCGCTCTTCCAAATCAAGCTACTTTGGCAATCGATTTTTGTTTCTTAAATCAAAGTAGGTAACTATTTACTATTACTTTGATTACTAACCGACGTCGTGGAATTTCTCCAATATTTTTTAGATGTAACTACTTGCACTTGCTAATAATTTATAATCAACTATTTCTTTTATTCAATGAATAATTGACAAGATTTAAGAATATATCATTCTGATTAACATAATATATAATTTAGAAAAACACTTTCTGAGAGAATATATTGCAAGTACAATAAAAATGTCTATTCCGTACCCAACCTATGTATTGAGCACCTCGCCAATATAACGGGACTGTTGTATCAGATCTCATACTGTTAACTTATGTATGTTAAATACATGTTTATACAATTGTCTCATTTAATATTATCAAATCGTGTATTACTAATTTTGGACTAATTATAGCAGCCTGGTCAAACCGTGCTACAATAACTGGCTAATATTGAAATAAAACAAAGTTTATTTGAATTTAGAAAACAATCGTTTTACATAATATCTAATAATTATATTAATGTATCAATTGCTTAATATTTTAAATACGTACATTTGGGAAAATTATGAGGCAATTGCATGATAGTTTAGTTAAATCTGTCTACAAGACGGTTACATGTAAGTTGTACGTATGCAGTTCATCGTGGGACACTTATTCGTGCGCCGCAGTACGTGAAACATGAGTTCGTATAACATTTTATCAAATGACGAGTTCTTCGTTGAACATTTCACCGTGGAATACATTTGTACGTATCTTACAAAATGCGGCGATAGTTTGCAAATAGTACTGTTCCAATTAAATTAACCCTAACCTAACCTAACCTAGTAAAGACATCTCATAAAATTTACCACATGTTAAATGTTACACGAACTCATGTTTCACGTACTGCGGCGCACGAATAAGTGTACTGCGTTGAACTGTTTAAATACAAATTTCCGGATATGCTACAAGACAAAGCGTAATAATAATGCTGTTTCGAATCATTTAACGTTAACTAAAACACAATGTTGTACTTACACAGGAAATGTATATAAGACAGCTTTGGACAAAATGTAAAACAATCCGTAAAAGTGCCACCGTAAATAAAAACAGACACAATATTGAACATACATAATTTGAAATTGAATATGAAAAAAAATGTCACACTCGATGGGACTTGAACCCATATCCACTGAATTTGCATCAATGCACATTACCAATCGAGCCATGAGCGTCCTATCTAATTATGATGAAATTAACCAGTAGTTTCAACATCTTAAATTGCTTATCAAACAGCGTCAATTTTTGGCTATTGATTATTTTGTTTACAGATCCTGATATCGGTTAGTAATGGGACAAGGTTAAATTGGGGAGCAAAAAATGGGGACAAATTTTTTCCAAAAAAATAGTTAATAGGAATTGTGGCGAAGAATTTTGGGATAATAACTGAATTGTTTATTATTTATTGAATAAAAAATAGTTTAATTAAAAATGTATCAGTTTGTTTTAAGCAAATTTTCAAGATAGGTACTCAGTTTCTTAAGACAATTAAAAAAATGTGTCGTCATAATATAAGTTTGTATGACAATTTATGAGTACTGAACACTTGTTTTTTTTCAATTTTCTAATAATGGTAATAACAATAACTCATTGCGAGGATTTAAAGGATGAATAACAACGAAAGTTGATTTACTGTTATGACATCGTGCTATACATTATAGGAAATTTGGCTCAAAGTTTATCAATGTTTTCAAAGTAGATACTCAGCAATAAATTTATATTTTAATAACCTTCCCAGTCCTTTCATTTAAGGCTATAACTACACGAAGTTCTTAAGATAGAAGAAAACTAAGTATCAAAGTCACAGAGAGATAAACAATAGACGGCAGCGTGTCAAAATTTAAAATTTTAGTAGATTTTGACAAAAAATTCAGTAGATTCCATAAAACATCAGTAGAGTTTGGAAAATGTAATATATTAGATATGGTTTAAGACTAATAAAAATAACAATAACTAATAATATTAATTTATTATAAACAATGATGATATTAATGGGTAAAATGGCGCTCTTGGGTAGAGTTACAATGCTTTCTTGTGAAAAGGGCGTGCGTAAATCATTTCAAGTTTATTATTATAATAATCATCAGTTAATTTACAATAACTATGGAAAAACACAAATATCAGTAGATTTCTTAAATTTCGAAAAAAAGATCAAAAATTCGGTTTATTGGTAAAAAAATATCAGTGAATTTACTGAAATTTGAGTAGACATGGCAACGCTGGAGTGACTCAATGTAAAGCAAACAAAAAGTTTCCCTTGCAGTGACATCCTAGGCAAAGTGCTGCCCTCGTTTATTTTTAGTCTCAAATCATAATATGCAAAATAATTATTAGGTGCACACTTGAACAGACAAATGCAATGAAAATGACATAAGTATGTACATTTATTATCATCTATCTATGGATCCGAGCATTTCTAAGAAACCTACTCTTTAACAGCGGCAGTTTTATGTATGTAGATGCCTGAGGCGCTGACAAGTTTGAAGGCCTCCTTGTGATTTAAAAAAATTAAGGTCTCTATCAAAAACTGAACAAAAACGAACCATAAGTGCAAGTAAGAAAGCATTCGGCACGCTTATAATATCTCCGCAATATGCGTTAGAGTAAGATAGAATTTCTACGGCTGAATTAAATATTTTTTGTAGACGTCACAGGTAAATATTGATTTGGATGACTACAGTCATTTAAAAACTGTGATTTAAATGTAAAGTTAGTGGTACCTAATTACTTTTTAGTTAATTTAGTAGAAAATATGTGTTTAAATTTGGTAGCTATACTGAGAAGCAACATGATGGCATAACGTTTCATAGTTAAGTTAATAATAATAAAATTGATGTTCTACCGTGCGTTATAACACGGCTTCATTTTGCCGAAAAATACCCACTCTCTTTCTTAATACTCTGACTCTCAAACCGCCATTGCTTTAAAAAGTTATAATGATCGTATTCGTCTTCCCTAAGAAACACGACAAGCAAGACCTAGCTACCCCCATAACACGACAACATGTGCTCGCCACGCACACAAATTGTTTGTTAACGGGTTGTAAATTATAAATTAAATTTAACGGTGACTTAATTTAAATAATAATATTTTTTAGCTGTAAGGATCACGTCGTAGTTTCATTAATTAAGGACATCAGTTAAAACTATTATTACCAGTCGCAAGAAGACAGTACATATTTTATTGTTACCAACAGTGAACATTAAATCTACCAAGTTATGAGAGATTAACTTTTTGGGTATATAAAAAATGACTCTTTTTAGTAGGTATAAGAAATGTTTCTCAAAGTATCTGCGTTTTACTGCCCTTTTGAAATTTCCGCCCGTGAAAGTTCGAGGCAAATACGACATACCGCTTACGACAGAGATTGTAAAACTTTAATATTTTTTTTACGCAACGACGTTTTAAACTAATATATAATTAGAGTTTTTGCTTTTTGGATTGATTCGTCGGTTAAACCGTAATATTTTCGAATACCATTTAACTAGTAAATGATTCTAGAAGAGATTCTTAAGACGATACATCAGTGAAACGGCAAATAATTTTCAAGTGCGCGAGTTTTGCGCGACGAAATTTTGGACTCGCTGGCATTCGGAGAGAGAACGTTGAGCTGGGAACACGTCAATTTGTTTCCTGATGGCGACGGGGGTATTAATTATCGTGTAAAGATGACGTTACCCATTTACTTGAAAAAGAAAACATGTCAATGAATATATTATTTTTGTTACTAACAGAACATACGTTAAAGTGCCCACCACCACCCGTCATATATGCACAACCGTGGATATGCACGGCCGCTTTCTATGACGCTTTAAACGTGTCTGAAAGAAGTGATTTTAAGTGCTCATTCCGTCCCGAGACGGAGCCGCACGGGACTGATGCTGCAACCATGCACCGTAGTGCTGAAAGAAGAAAGTTAAGAAAGAAAATGTTTGTTTTTGGACTGGCTCTGCTGTCCGCTGACGTTAAGCGCTTTGTGTACCCGCATACTGAGTGTCACGAATTGAAATGGATGAGTCTACAGAAGAGTCGGGACTATCCCGCTCCCCATACGACGCTGCAAATTTCTCAAATGCCGCAAAGTTGGCCTCGGTTGCTACCAGATCTCCATGACCAATTGGGCCCGTGTGAGGACGGACCCTGGCAAACAGCTCCGCTCGTTCGAATTCCATAAGCGGGCAATCCCAGAGGATGTGTTCAACATCTTGGTGGTCATGCCCGCAGGTACAACCCGGCCCATCTACTATCAAGCCAAACTCGTGGAGTCTGGCGGCGAAGTTGCCATGGCCGGTGAGGAACTGGCTAATCCAGTGCGAAGGTTGGAGTCTTCTAGTTTGGTGCCTGCAGAATACGTCTGGAAAAAAACGGTAAGTGTGCCGCCCCTTGGGGGAGGCGGTCCACCTCGCCTGCCATGCCACAAATGCGGTCTTGTACACAATGTCACTTACAGTCTTCCTGTAAGGAACGTCCTCGGATCTCTGCGGTGGTGTCAGATGGACACCGGCGAGTATTGTGCTGATCCCCCTCAAGAGGAGGGTGATCGATCCTCTGACTTGGACGTGCAGATCGAGGGGTAGCACCCCCGCGAGTACGGCAAGCGCGTCAGTAGAAGTTGTGCGGTAGGCTTTGGTAAGCGAGATCAGCGCAAGTCGCTGCCCGCTTAATAGTGCGCGTCTCACGAGAGTTAAGGAGTTTACTCGAGAATGCCAAATGCTGGAGGCGTAACCGGCAATTCCCATGAAAATTGCGCCGTATGCAACCTTAAGGGCTCTAGGCTTAAGTCCCCAATTGCTGCCCGCCATTCGGGCCATTCTCTGATAGGCCGAATTGGCCTTAGAGACGGCCGTCTTGGCGTGGTGAACGAAAGACAGCTTGTCATCAAGAATTACTCCCAGATACGTAACCCTTTCGGAGAAACGCACTGAGGTCTGGCCAAAACGAACGGTGGGCGGCCGTCGAGTTATGTTGACCCGAGAACTACCCCTGAGGAGGACAGCTTCCGTTTTGCTCGGGGCAAAGGTCAGCTTGTTCAGCAACCCCCAATTAAGGATTCTGCCCAAGGCGTCCGTGGCTGCACGCTCAAGTGCCGGTCGGCTGGTCGCCCCAACAAGCAGGAGCAAGTCGTCGGCGTACGCAACGAGCGTGCAGCCCGGAGGCAGTGGCAGGGACAGAACGTCGTCAAACAGAATGTTCCACAGAAGGGGTCATAAACATAACATTAAATGGACGCATGTTGGATTTACGTGACAAATTATATTTCGTTCGGCATGCGTCATTTGCACCCGCTACCCGCAATCCGCGCATCGCCTAGCCACGATCTTTTTAGACCGTGCCTCAACTGAGGTATAGCCTTAATGCAGAAAGATATAGCAAAGACATATATAGCAAAAGGCAGTGGAACATAAACCATCTTTATACATACATTTTTTCAATTGGCTCTAGAATCCGTAATAAGATCTGAACTACCTCACAGAGAGGTTTTGTAACATTTTTTTTTACGGGAAATGGATGTTGGAGACCGAAAAGTTTAACGAAAGCTCTGCTGCGTAGTTGCCGCGGAGCCTCACGTTAAACTTGTCGGTCTTTAATCACTTGCACGACCTATTTGGTCATTGAAGTTAATGGCTTCACCAAACCACAACCGTTCCTCAATACCCCAGATTTTAATCGAACGTATCACGGGACCCTATGTTTGGAGGTGAAGCATATTTTTTTAATGACTGTAAATGTGTCAGGAGTAGTTACCCAAGACTAAGATCGCCATTCATTAAAATATGCTTTGACTGAATTTACATAATTTATTATTATGACCTATTAGGTCAATGCAATCCAAACGCATGTTGAAAATCAACATGTGAATTTTCCAGACGCAGGATTCGAACCCGAGAACGTCACGATCACGTCTTAATAAGCCGACACGTTACAGCTAGACATACTTTGAGGCTGGATGTAAAAGTGTGAGGACTAAATTGTATTCTTAAAAAATATGAAAAATAACTGTTACTTATTTAATAGGTGCGTATGTCAATGCTGTTTTTAGCTTCTATTAAAATAATTGTATTTTTTAGTGTCGGGAAAAAACAAGAGAGTACTTATTTATTACAATATAATCATTTCCCTTTGACATATGTATATATTTGATATTCTCAGTTCAGCCAAATCTATAAGAGAAGACACATTCACTCTCGTCGTATAATGGCGCAATTTTTTAACGTATCTATTAATTGTATCATCAGCTTGTAAGCGACAAAGCACACTGCGAGTAACCGTGCGATGCGTGCGTGATTCAAGTGGCGTACACATCAAGCGCTTTTTAGATCCCCTGCACTGTACGCGCATCGCACGGCTTCTTGCAATGTGCCCCACCACTAATAAAGACGATTTACCAAACTAGATCTTGGATACATAAGTAACTTGTAACTGACATCTGTGGGACATTTTCCATAATGTGGTATGCAATATTGGCATCTTCAAATTCATCACAATAGACGACGCTGGCCCTTATAGTCTAATGTGTAAGGGTCGTATGCATGAGATTCCCAAATACTTTATAAGCTAAATACTGCTAGTTTGCATGCATGAGTACAAATGTAATCCGTTGTTTAGTGACGTCATTATGTGTCATGGCGTCCATATAATGACAAACTTTTAAAATTTCATTCCCCGATCACTAATTTAAAATTTTGAAATTGTAAACGTGTCTGAAAGTGTGCGAGCGGTACCATATAAATTTAATATTTATAAATGAATAATTATTATGAACTTCAAATAATTTATCAGTTATTTTATCACATTTATTTTATAATTCTACTGTACGAAAGGATAGAGTATTTCCAGTAAACATTTACATATGGCAATACATACAGTTTTGCCGGTAACGCTTCTTGACATTTCTAATTGATCCGATTGATCGTTTCAAGATATCTCATAATAATTTAAATAATGAATCCATCAATGGCATCAATCGAGCAACAAATGTCTGCTGCATAGTTGTTTACTATACGTGTTTGCTATACGGAATCCATTATTAAAGTGACAATTTTGAATGACGTGTGACGTCAGATTGCTTACGTCACAAACAGTGCTATACGCTATATGGTGGAAAATCGGTTAAATAGCTTATAAAGAATTTGGGAATCTCATACATACGGCCCAAAGACACTGGCTTCTCATACCAGACTTTATCGGTTCGATTTCCGATGAGGCCATAGTATATAATATATTATGAGATTTTCTCTCACAATATGTATTTCAATACATTTTTATGCTATGGTATTACAACAATAGACAGAAATGACTAAAAGCTTATAATAATCATCTAACTATTCGTGGAAAATGTAAAGCAGCTTTAGAGACCGGTTGGTATTACCTGACTTAAGGCTTGCGCTGACAGTTGACGTAGAATGTCTGTTTACCGACATCCGCGGCTACAAAGTCGAGAGTTTTACATATTAAGCCTCTTACTTTTCAGTATGCGGTCTCGAACGGGTCAAGGTTGTACGCAAACTAGATGTTATATTATGTTGGCCAATGTTTACATAAATCTACTGGCAGCAAACATAACTTAGTGCACACCTCAGGGTCTTCTAGTGATATTGTAATATTAAAATATATTTATTTATATGTAGAGAGTGTTACATGTTTTATAAGACATTACGTGAAAAATGCAAAAATATATACATAGTATTCGTATTATGTGACGCACATTATTTGAATTGTTAAAGGGTTATCTTATTTTAAATTTATTGATAGTTATACAGCCGTGGCGAAGTGTGACTTTTTGAAAGAGGTAGGCTGTGGAGATCTGAGAAAATGAACACGACTTGTCAGGTATACTTGCGAGAAATAAGAAAATAACTACTAATGAACACCCTAATTTAAAGAAATTTCAAAAACTCACTGTCGACATAAAATTGAGTGGTGTGTTTATATTACGTATTTTTCAATACACACACACTAATTGTACACACATCAAAAATCATTCGATATTTTTTTTTTTTTTGAAAAACAATATATATTTATTTATTTAACGCCATAGATTTTTTTTAAATTATCTAATTATACTTTGGACAAAATGCAGTCATGACAACAATCTTATGCACGAAGGCTTAAGGGCTTAGGTTCTGCGATAGGAGCTTACCATATTTCATACAATTCGATAGACTGACTGAGGTTACGTGACGTAAAGTCATTGATATACTACTGGATGAATCATATGCTTCTTAAAATGACGCCCGATTTTCAGCGACTCGGCCAGTGTTAAAACTTACTAATTTAATATCAGCGGACTTAACTCGATATAAGTTCACTTAATATTTGTCTCGAAAATGACCTGGCAATAATTATCAGTAAGCCCGATCTAGCTTGCATCTTACTCTAACTAATAGTCAGCGCATGACGACTTGCTCTGTTCGCTCAGACATGAATTTTTGGTAGCTTGCAAGCTTTGGGTTGCAAACACACTTAGGGTCACTATTCCAAGAACGCAAATTTAGTTTTACAGCCAGGGCAATACGGATGAAAATCGGGAATCCATGTTAACGGTCTTAACGCATTATACCTACAAGGAAATATTATAAGACGATATTCGTAATATCTTCTTTTGTGGTACATTTTTAAAATGACACTTGTATGGGAACTCCTCATCTAGTAGTATATTAATGCGTAAAGTCAATACGAAAAATATCACAATTCCTTGACAAATAATCCGACATTTATTTAAGTCAAGACAGATGGCGCGCGTCGGTATATTTTTTTTAAACCTTTGCAATTTTTTTAAAATCTGTATGATACATTCCTACAAATACGGCAAGTTGTCAAATTAAATTATTTTTATAGAATATAAAATAATCAAGTGATTATATAAATATGTCAATATGTGTGCAATTAAAAAATATTGATACATTGTTAAATATGACATATTTTTATTATAATAAATGTATAGAATATTTTGCATAAAATATATTTTAGAAAGATTTTTTATTGTGTAATACTGGCCTAAGACATAGCACGAATTAACACAAAGTAAAAGTTGAATTTCTTAAAAATATCAAGGGCAGATACATTCACTTACATTATTGATTTAGCTTTAGCATGGCTGTCATTATATTGTAAATATTATGAAACATTTTTCAAAATGATTTTAAAAGCATTAATCCCGAGCTTGTAAGTGTATCCATTATATATTTCCTTCAAAAACTCCAAGAGATCAAAAGTGAGAACGCCGAGTAGGCATGAAATGTGCCCCCTCCCCATCCGACGGCAAAAAGTGAGAGATCGCTGGAAAACTTTTATCACCCGCCGCAGGATCGACGCCTGTCAACAGGAGCGTCGCGACGGTGAAATATCAGAGATAAAAAATATTACATTCCAAAAACAATGCCACGTGGAAATAAATGCACATGTTTATTAATTGACATGGGGATGTCGATGATGAAAAAGACCAAATAATAACTAATTGACTTAATAAACTGTTCTTTTTATTCAAAGAATAATTCACAAGAGAATGAAATATTCTATAATATTCAATTCAATTCAATTAATTTATTTTATTTATTGTGGACATTACAAATTATAGTTTAAGACGTTCACAACATGACATGAAACAGTATTATAAAGAAGAAAGAAAAAGAAAAGTAATAAAAAGGATAAAAATGAAAATATAAAAAAATATTATATTGAACATACATAATTTGAAAATATCTCAAGCATATACCCACTAGAAAAAATCCTTTTTAGAAAAAAAAATACAACACCTGACGGGACATGAACCTGTAACCGCTGGATTTGCGCCAGTGTGCTTTTCCAATTAAGCTACGGATATCCTACTTAATTTCAACGATTTTAACTAATAGTTCTTACATGAAATGCGTCGGTTTATGTATATTAAATCAAGGTAGGAATCAATTAAATAGCCTTAATTACTTTCGGCGTCACAGATCACTCCAAATATTTAGTTTTGTACTTGCATTTAATAAACTATTTCTTTTATTCCACAAATAATTTTAAGAAAGATAGATAGAAATAAGATTTTAGAATGTAACATTCATATGTTTAATTAGATTAAGTTTTGAGTTATTTTTTGCGATCTTTTCATGCATTATAGATGCCAAAAGGCGAAACCAGGTGGTACCAAAACCCAACTCAAATGTAATAGTTCAAAACTTAAATCGATTAGAATTTAAATTAATACTTCCAACAGGTAACTTTAGTCAATAGTATTAATTTATTATAATAGGTATTCCTCGAATGTGGATACATACCCTACATTAATTAAATATATATATTATAAGAATCTCTGTACGAAAGATTTCCGGAAAATAAAATAAATACATCTTCCCTCCGCGATGTTCACCAATTGCGAGTTAGGTGTTCGTTTCATCGCAGCTACGCCATAGAAATAAATGATGATGCCAATAAAACACGTTCCGAAAGTCTACTTCTCAACTGCCGATGTCTCTTTTCACATCATTTTCTTTTGATTTTTAGCAATGCCAGTACTTTCATTCTTTACCTTTTGTATTGTTTTTTTTATTCATCTTGTTCTTCGCAGTATCTTAGTGTATTATTTAAAAGGGGATACTTTCGTGTACACTCGGCATATTCCGACATTTAGACAAGTGTGTTATTTGTTATATTACTATGATACTTGTACTACAAAATGTGAAATAAAAAAGAAGAATTTGGACTCTAGAAGAATTCTTTATACACATTCAGTATTAGACAATTTAAAGGAAGTTCGATTTTCGAATCGAACAATAAAATTATACGTGTGGTGGTGGTATTGGTAACAAGTTAATTATTTTCTTACTTTATTGGCAACCCCGAAAACAAAATGGGGACTTACGTTTGTGGGGTTTGAATAATGTTGCTTTGTTTATATTTCTCGGTATTTTATATGATTATTCATCTTAAAAATAATGATAATACTATTAATACTATCGACTGAAGGTATTTGGTGGAATTTGAATTATGTAAGAGTATTATTAAAGACTAATATCTCATTAGTTAACCCCATTAATTATTTTTCTTAGAATTGACGATTTACATCTCTTGAGTGTAGTATTTTTATTGTTTATAAAGAATAATGATCTATTATTAGGTTTTGACGATTTAATATAATATACTATGAAGTTTATTGTTATTAATAAGATAGGGTTTTAGCTAATTAGGTTTTTTGCTGACACTTCAACTATTCATAATTTGTTTATTGTATTTTTTGGGACCTTTGACTTGATAGGTAGGTAAAGGAGTTTTTACCTACTTTATTGTATTGATTTATTATATAAGCTAGAGTTAAGAGTGTTCATTGTCAGTGTGTGTTTACTTTTGGTGAGTGTACACGACGCCTGAAGATGCCAAAAGGCGAAACCCGGGTCGCAAAAAACGACTTATATGGAATAGTACAGAGCTTGAATCCATAGAATTTAAAAATAATGGTTAAAGTATTGGTTTTGGCTACCTACAAAAATGTCATGAAAAAAATGGTAAAGTGTGAAGCTATTAACAAATGAAACTGAAAAGCAAAGTAACTTGTGACTGAAGTAGGAAGTAAAATGATGTTAACGCGCGTGTTTGAACATGTACCGTTAAAAAAAAAAGATTTTTTTTCGGTTAGGTACATGTTTAAACACGCGCGTTAACATGATTTTACTCCCTACTTCAATTTTAGTTTATCAATTTATGGCTACAGCCGTATGTTGTAGCTTAACCACTGTGGGATGACAAAAGAAATGGCGTATTTCAAAAAAACACTACCTTATTCTTAGGTCAATAATCATTATAAAGCAACCATTATTCATAAGATGTTTATCACACTTGAATGGTCAAAGACATAGCTTATAATTAGTATCTTTATAATCATCTTCAAATGTGTTAATCTTGCCGATTTTTTGAATAATAAAATGCCTAATTCTTGTCAAATTTGGGATCACAGAGATTATCAATATAATTTTTTATCGTACATATTTTACTAAAATTATCTCATCATAAATTATACTAATGGTTTGATAAATGCATTTAAAAATTAATAAATGTAAAAAATCTTAACACCACTGCACAGTTATGTACTGAAATATGACTATATTCTAAAACATTATAGCGAGAGGTTTAAAAGAATACTATTTTATGTAATAAAAATACTTTATGCAGTCATCAAATTTAATGTTTAAAATAATTATAAAGGATAATAAGGCTTCAAAATTATATAAATAGATTATCTACAACGTTTAAGGTATGTCCAGGATCATGCTTTGAAAATAGAACAAAAGCTCCATTTTGACCTACGCTGAGCATGTCCCCCCTTAAAAAGAACAATATTTGATATTTAAAGTTGAAGATAAATGTAATTGCAATCATACCGAAATTAGATTTGATATAATAAAAAGGTTTTCAAGTTATACACATTTTTAATTTTACTGCTGCATCGTGAGGAATTTACATGATACCACATTCCTTTACATTTCTTTATGATTAGATTACTGTTTATAACACACACTATTTAGAAACACACCTAATAGAAAAAGTAAAAAAAAAAATATATGGGCCGGCGGGATTTGACTCCGTATCCATCGGATTCCGGGCAGTGCTTTACTACTTATATTCATAAGAAACTTTATGTGTATCGACTGTTATCTTTTATGTATACATAACTAATGCATTTTATATACCGATGATGTGACGTTCAATTTGCGTTCAACGTAAAACGGAATAAGGAAATCAGCACGAAGCGGCTTTGAAAAACATTAAAATGCAATAAACGAGAAATTGAAAAAGTATCTGTGTACAGTGCGTTAACACCGTTAATAATCGTGGGGACTCAAAGAAAAACTTCTTCAGCATCTACAACATAACCATGTTTATAATGGAATATTGAAGTTTATTTTTAAACAAAATATAACGGAATTAATTAGGCTTAATATATCAAATTTTCTGCATCGATGTACAAACATATTTATTTAAATGGAACTGTTTTGCCGCTGATATTATATCATCATCAGCCGGGGTCAATCCACTGCTGGATGAAGGCCTCCCCAAGCTTTCTCCAACTCTCTCGGTCCTGTGTCGTTCGCTGCCACGTATTTCCGCCGAACTTTACCAGTTCGTCAATCCAGCGGCTTTTAGGGCGACCCTGTGGCCGTTTCGTACCCCTTGGGTACCATTGGATGACGGCATTTGTCCAGCGGCCGTCCTTTCGGCTAGCAATGTGCCCCGCCCATCTCCATTTCAGCTGTTTGGAAACGTCTATTACATCGCGTACTCTTGTCTGCTTCCTAACCCATTCGTTTCTCTTACGGTCCTTTAGCGTGATGCCCAACATGCACCTCTCCATGCCTCGCTGAGTGACTCTTAACTTTTGGACATCTCTCGTGTTGAGGGTTCACGTCTCGCAGCCATACGTGAGCACGGGTAGCACACATTGGTTGAACACCCTACGCTTAAGACATAATGGTAGGTCACTCTTGAAGATACTATTCAGACATCCGAAAGCACTCCATCCCAGCTTTGTTCTTCGAGCAATTTCATCGTGCATGCTTCCGTCTATGGCCACCTGCTGTCCGAGATAGATGTAGCTGCTGACTTGCTCGAGTTGGATGCCAGAAATACAGATAATCGCAGGGTCCGAAAAACAGTTCCTCATCACCTTTGTCTTCAAAGACAAAAGTGATATTATATAATACAAAAAAATGATCGACTCCTGAACATTGACAAGGAGACTCGAGAGACAGCACGTGACACACTCATACGCCAGTAAAACTACATTTCCTTATTAGATAATATTTTATGTTGACTAAGAATTACTTCGGATCAATTATGCCGAAATCAGCTGCACAACGATCAAAATAACAAGAAACATTTTAAAAGTATCGGTAGTGAGTTCGAGAATGAAGAATAAAAACAAAAATTTCTCTTCTGTTTGCTGCCGAAGAAGTTTTTTTTAACATATGAAAAATACTTGTCATTCATTTTGAAATATAAAATTAACAACTTAAAGTTATATTTGCATAATTACATCTTCAATAAATCACTCCATACATCCATTCTCTTTTTCTCGTTTTTGTCACGAGATTTTTAAGATACGGAGGTGTTTTAGTATTTGATAAACAAAGATTGTTCACCAGTCATTCACTCCACTTTTTGGAGTCTGTGGCGAAGGGTGTCTGTTGAAGGAAGGTCGGCTATGGTAGGTAACGGGGAAAAAAGTCCTAGAACAGTCATATTTCCGGGGGTTGTATTTGAATATTCAGTGTTACAGGTCCATTTTTTTTAAACCATGTCCGATCGTAAGAAGATCTTATGGGCGTCCAGAGAGCAGGTTTTAGTTTTTACGAGAAATGAATATTAGCCACTTGAGTCCAAATACACATTGAAAAACAACATCTAATTTTTGCCAGACACGAGATTCGAACTCGGAACCCATGAAATTATAGGCCGACACGTTATCTGTTCGATTATCGTGGGAGTAATTTACTGAAAATAAGTATTTTACTTTTCTCTACAAGATATTTCATTAAAAAGACAACATGCACTGGAATAGATATTTTACAAAAAAATGCCCAACAGGGAATTGTACATGCCTTACAAAATTGTTCGTCGAATCGCTAGTTGGGCTTCTTTTCCGGTATGCCACTCGGAGTTGGTCTACTGTACACTAAATAAGATAGTCATTACACAATATGTAAAGGTCAGAAGGTTGTCGTGTCATACAATGAATAAGATACTTCTCAGATCTCAAGGACAAACAGCATCAAACTTCATACAAAAAACATTTAGTTATACCAAGCCTTTGTTTGCATGTGTTAGTAGAAGTTTCGATAGACTTCGATACAGTATAATTATAATATATATGTGAATCCTAAATTTAATACTTAGAAATGGATGGCTCTGTTGGGATTTTTTTACCTTTGAAATGTCTGAAAGTTATTTAAATTTATATTTCTTAAGAAGGCTTTAAATAATCACTGTCTTTCTGTTGGATCTTTGCCTTGAATTAGATGAATTTAATATGTAGATACAATAATTTAAAACAACATCTGAACATTATACCATCAGTAAGATTGTCTCACATACAAATCGAAAGCGCTATGCAGTAACGACTGGAATCCTCGAAGATGTTTTAAAATATTTATATATGGAAGATACCAAAAAAATACGATACGAATCAAATGATAATAATATGACAAGGTCGCACGGGCTTTCTCGTAGCTAATTTTTAAAACGACTTGTAAGGTAGTATAGAAAAATATTTAATATAATAAGTATAATACAAATTACAATGGATTATACACGATTTTTTAATCAATTTAATTTTAAAAACTAACCAGCATCATTGCAAATTGTATTATTAGTTCAATGAAAACAAATAAGTATAACTGACAAAGTTTAGTGTGCACTATATATGTCGAATCTTAACAGCCTACCTTCACCCCTCGTGGAAACTCGAGAAGGGTTACAATTAAGTACATGACATGACGGGCTTAAACTGCACCCCGATAAAACCGCCCGGACATTACCGCTCAGACATTGTCGCCAAACCAAAGGCGCCCGTACCAGTGGTCGACAATACCGCCCGGAATAATCCCCCTAGACAAAACCGCCCGCAAAAAATTACAAAAATATATAAAACAAGTGCTTTTTTGGTTTTTCAAATTGCGTATCGATACAAATTTACATACTTACGATAATCAGTTGTAATTTGAGATTTAATCCCTTGCAGGTTGCAGCTGTTCGTAGAGTATTAACTTAAAATCATCATCTTTTAACACTTAGTTAATGCTTTTGTATGGTAGTATTTTTAATTGATGAGTTGATTCCAAAAAAAGAAATACTTATATCAATTTTTATAGATATCTACACTTGAATGTCATCTTAACACACAATATTAAACTTTAATTTTAAATAAATAACATTTTTTATATCTTTATTAGTGCCTATGCTTTTTTATTTGTGCTACTAAAAAATAATATTAACTACAAATAAAAATTGTCTCATTTCTCAATTGTTTTGGCGGCAATGTATGGGCCCAGTGATGTCCCGTGGGTGTAGGCAGATTGAGCGTTGCTTGGGGGCGGCAGTTACTCGAAGGGCAGCAAATCGAGGAGAATCATTAGGTATATATAGAAATAGCTACCTAAACGTAGTAATAACGGAAATATCTTTCCATTAAAAAATCAGCTCACTGGTTGGAAACAAAATGTATTAATTAACTAACATACAAGGTTTAATAGGACTATATTTTTTGTTGGGTTTGCGATGTCTAGTTTACTTCCGTTGTCCTTCGAGGCTATGTTCTTGATGACCAGCAATGAAACGTGCAGATTTTTGAATTATATGTAGGTACATACCTACTTGCCTAATTTAAAATGAATCCAAATATGTTTGCCAGTCGCTCGCGAGTTGAGGAAGTTGCCAGGTGTATTTTTAAATGTATCTGAAACCGTGGAAATATTTATATTGAAGCATAGATAGCATTTTAAATAGATTTAGTAGTATATATTTTGTCGCTAATGTAGCTATACCACACATTTCTTAGATATTCTTGTCAGGAGGATAATGAAAAATATTGTATTGAAAAAACGGGGCGGCATTTTGTATAGGTACGTGAATGTGGGCGCCAATGTCTGGACGGTATGTCTGGGCGGTATGTCCAGGCGGTTTTGGTTCGGGAGGTTTTGTCGTGACCCCGGTTTAAACATATCCCAACAGTTTCTCTTATAGACAACGCAAGAAACTTCAACGCAGCGATCACATTTTTTTTATCTTATGATTATTTTATATAAATTTAATATCTTAAAACAGTTTAGGGAGCGCCGCTTCTACAGCATTGGTGAACCGCACGCCACTGGTACTGATATGCTTTCCAGTTAGTGATTAATAGTTCTAGGAAATATAGGACTCGCGCCGAAATAGTAACTTCTTGACGGTACTAGGTATTTACCCTCCAGAGGAGCCTATTTCTAGTAAGTGTTGTATTGAAAAGCCGGTAAGGCGAACAGATAACGAGATTAGCCGCGAATAAACGCCTGTCGCTCGCATATTATAGAGGCGCGCCTGATTTCGACTCGTAACTGTATTACAACGATGATGCGAACGTAAGAGCGACAAATCAAAACGTATAATCCAGCCCTGCATCGCAGATACTGCGCCGATGTTAATTTCAATTGAAATATAATATTATACTTTTTAAGCAGTAAAATGATTGAATCTCGATAAACAACAAACATTTTAAGAAACAATGCATTTTGTATTTATTGAATTGTAAACTATTTTAAATAAATTCCCGCCGTAATGAATAACTGAGACTAGAGGAAATTGCAGTATTTTTAAGAAGGTACAACACTATGTATACCTACTAAATATTATATTACATAAGATTGACACATTTTCAATAAAAATATATATGTACAGTAAAACTTCGATATAACGAACTTTGAATTTTACGTACAACGTCTCCATCAATACGAATAAATATAATTCAGTTCGTGTTTTATATTATTTGTATAACATTATAATCTACCAGCAGCGTACTGTCAATAGATGCTGCAGATGAGGAGCATCCCCATTAAACTTCGTAAAATTAATAAATAATATTTATATAATTAATATATATTAATGTATTATATTTTTTTTGGCAATGAAGATCATAATATTATTATGTAAGTACATATTTATTCCGCAATTCTACCATAAATTGTACTTTAAAAGTTTATCACCCGGTTGTTCACATTCCATAATAAGACAACTTCATTAACTGCTAAACATTTAACAAAATTAATTACAAACTCTAAGTAAATGATAATATAATACAGCAAATAGTAGATATGTATCGCTAAGTTTCAAAACCCGCTATAACACTTTTTCATTATGTTAAGAAAATCAATAAAAACTTTTTGAACTAAAAAGGTTTTTGAATGTTTCAGTAGTGTTATAGCGGGAATTGATAGACGCATTGATTTTGTTTCATAAATGACAGTTAATCGTAGCAGATTTTGAAAGAGGCGATAAAATTTTCATTTAGAGATTTTAATAACGAATCCAACGATATATATATATATATATATATCTTAATTATTTCAAAAAAGTGTTATGGCGGGTTTTGAAATTTAGCGACACATATTATAATATAATAATATGTATTTTTTCCGACAGCATCCCTACATGAAAAAGTCACAGCATGCCACTGATACCTACATATTACAATTATATTTTCGGAAAAAATCATTTATTTCTATTTAGATATCAAAAAAAAATTCTGTTATATTAAACTTTTCACGCGTTCCTCATCATTTTTTAAAATCATGTTTTATTTAAATCTATTTATGGAAACTTCATTATTTTGTTTATACTCCTTTTGTTTGACTCCTGGACGCATTGATAATAGTGTCGTACAATCATAAGTCATAACTTTCATTTATACACATGGATAGTAAAATTCTATATGTAATAATTTTATATGTAATAATTGTAGACAAGAAATGAAATCGCCGCAAGCTTCTCGAATGAAATCGCATTTAATGAAATCTATATAGCACAAGCGAAACCAGTCCATCTCCACTCGAGCATTGGATTTGGAATCAAATTTGATTAGATAATAAGAACCCTTGCAATGAAAACAACTTGATTCCAACAATCTGGCTTATCCGTGGATAGATACATTTCATACTTCTTTGAGTTGCAGCTCCGTGGCGTAGGGAAATTTACAAGTTCACATCCAAACTAATGAAACAATATGCCAATTACTACTTGCGCTATTATACTTTTTCTTATTAGCTCATATTCTTATTTGTCCGGTGGTTGTTTATCCAGTACAAATCTTGCAATCGATTTTTAACAAACTTCCCGAGTAGCTAGACATTTGAAATTTTTAGAATATTTATCAAAACACTATGCCAATGCATTCTTTTAATACGTTTAGCCATCTTTACGTAGAATTGAATTCATTTTCAGTTAATTCTGTTTTGTATGAAAAGTTATTTCGGAAGAAATCCGTAATCCAATCCACTATTATTGGTTGCTAAGTGGGTGGTCCTAGCAACAAAATTATTAATATATACGTGCGTTACTATGGAAATCAAAATGACATTCCAGTATTCTATATTTGTTTGTTTGTTTGTTTTTTATGTACTTCATATCAAGTACTTACTAGTTTGAACATATTAGGCATAATAATTGAACAGAAATTTCAAAAACGTTGTATATAAAAAGTTCTTTTATCTTGTAACTATTTTATTTCAAATGAATCGATAAATTGTACTTTGTTTTTGTTGCATGAATTGTACATGACTGTAATATTTATTAATATTTGTGTGCTCTGTTTTATTATTGTATCATATATGTGTCGCTACATTTTAAAATTAGCCAAGTTCACCTTTAGGTATTTTTCACTTTTTTGTGAATTGATGAAGAACTACTGCTTTCTAACATTTCTGAATTATCAAAATGTGGAATTTATTCATTTTAAATATTATATACTCGAAATAATATAAACTTTCACCCTTGTGACTGTGTATTTGAGAAAACAAAAAGCTGTTTTTCTCCTATTCACCTATTATGGACTTGGCTGATTTTGAAATTTAGCGACACATATATTTTATTTCATGTGTGCATGCTTCGTTTATATATTAAAAAAAATAATACTTAGTAGTAAGTATGAGTGTTTTAATAGTGGCAACCATTGATATTGTAATTGTTTTAAAGAATCCAATTGTTAGTTTCGGATTCAATTTCCGGTGTGTTTACAATACATCTATGAGATTTTCTTAAGCCTGAGTGTTTCTGTGAGTATTTTAACTACTACTATTACTACTACACTGTAGTAATTAAGCCTTGTGGCTTGTTGTACAATTCAATAATCAGATCTTCAATATTTTTATTTCAAAATATTAATTTAGGTAGGACATAATCGACGAAATAAATCGTAGGATTACCCTCGCCAACAGTTGGTATCCAACGACTTCTATAAAAGAAGGCTCAACATAAATTTGCTTTAATAGTAAAAAAAGTCGTCTGCGGCACTATTTTCCTTCAATTATTATTTAAAATTATGTGGTTGTACGATACAATTTTTAATTGTGTATCAATACTCGACATATCCATAATTAATTCAAATGGATGTATTAAAATATACAATAAAACACTAAATATACACATTAATTTTACCGCGTAAATCATTTGGAAAACGCTACTGTAGACCGTCACAATGCCTTTATCCTTAGCGATAGGTAGAGGGGCCCGCTTCATGATGTGGGGCCCATGGTTGTAGTGCCATAATTGATGATGATGCATATGATTTATATCGTCCAAATAAGAAAGATTGCTGTCATTTTTTTAAAATTCTATCGCTGTATTTTGTATAGTAGATGAAGAATTAGTATTATCACCGTAGTTTAATTAGTCATAAGAATACAGCAAGTCGTAAAATCTTAGTCAGAATTGATTTAATAAGCGACAGAAGAAAATAGCGCTTGGCTGCATATTATCAAAAGTTCGGCGCTAAATGAATAATTAATTATCGAATATTAGCAAAAACTTTTCCCGTTCAAACACCTGTCGCGCGAAGCGAAAGCTCGTCTCTGGAAAATGAGTTTTCCACTTTCAAATCAGCGAGAAAATAGTATTTAACAAGTTAATCTATTCTATTCTACAATGAAACATAATATAATATGTAGTAATGTATACAATAAGTTTCACTATAATAAGACAAGAAGCCTTGCGAAATTTTATTTTGTAAACACTTTAAACTAATGAGGCTATTATGAGGATTTAAAAATCAGTGACCTCTAACGAATTTTGACTCTATATATTGACATCTTATACGACATTTTGAATACAGTTCGATGTTCAAATCAAATGATTGCACCTACAGAGCTACAAACTTATCTGTAGAATGGTCAAAAATGGAACTACAAACTATCATAGGACGCCATCTTGAAAATTGCATTTGAATGTCAGATTTTGTCCAGTTACGAGTCTTGATTGGGTAGTTTTCGACAGTGGCTCCCCCATCCCATTTTTCAGAAGTTTGTAGGCCTGTACGTGTGGTTGTATTGGTAATACATTCATTATTTTTCTCTTCTATTGGCAGCCCCGAAAACAAAATGGTAGCTTGCATTCTGGTCTGAACTCACATTTCTCGCTGTTTGGTATGAATGTTCATCTTATAGTCAATGTACTATTGTGTTTGCCATAAAATTGACAAGGTAGTATCTTTTCACGTGTTAATTTTATATTCAAATGTCTGCTTTCTATTTTTCAATATAATCATAAATATTATGTAATTGAACAATTGAGTGAATCTGAAATGATAGTGGAATGACTAATATACATACCTACTTGAGTTTAGGACAATTGTGCATACTAATATAAGTCAAAAAATGTTTGATACATACCTATATTTACATACTCGTAGATTAGTAGCCTACAGTGGCGAAGACTCCTTACTAGGCGATTATTTCTACCTACGATTAAGCCTACCTGCTTAAGAAAAATATTTTTTAATTGCATATTGACTTATTTATATAATCATTTGATTATGTATTAATTAACTATAAAATAAATTATTTTGCCAACGAGAGATGCAGTGTGTGTAGGAATGTATTCCACAATAATAATAACAAAATAATCTGCAAAGACCATCTGTCTTGACGTAAATAAAGGTCAGATTATGTTTCAAATAATTCTCAATTTTTTCATATGGACTTTACGTCATGTAGCCCCAGCCCAGTCTATCGAATTGTTTGAACTAAGGTAAGCTCCGATCGCAGAGCCTAATACTAAATAATTAATAATTAAAAAAAAATAACTTCTATGGTGCTTAATCGAATAATAATAAATAGGTATAGACTGTTTTTAAAAATAAAAAGAACTTTCATCTAATGATTTTTGATGTGTATAATTGTTTTGAAAAAATACGTACCTACTTAATTTAAACTGATCGCTTAATTTTATGTCGTCAGTGAGTTTTTTAAGTTTCATTAAATTAGTGTGTCGTTATCATTAGTGTGTACCTATTCATTAGTAGTAATATCGTAGGTATTATCTTATTATTTCTCGTAAGTATACCTAACAAGTGTGTTTTTTTATCATATCTCCATAGCCTACCTCTTTCCAAAAGTTACCCTTCGCCACTGCTATATAATATACTAATATACATACATATTGATACAAATTTGATTCAAATATCGGAATACTTTTTTTTTGTTAAATCGATCGTAACATATAATGGTAGATAATATTATATATTATCATCGTGCAATTGGCCTTTGTACAATCGCGTACAATGGAGTCGTGTACGATGATTGTCAGGATGTATGCGGGTGAGAGAATAGTAACAATACACTCATATTATAACATAACATATGACTTGACTGTCTACCCCTTTGAATTAGCTATACAATGCATGCTAATCAGATTTACATTCGCAGAATATGATATTATTATACTGCGCTTAACACGTATTACTATACTAATTTAATAATGTTGGTAATACTGCACGTGGTCGTTGGTTTAAAAATGGGATAAAATGGGGTGAGATTAGACGAATGCTATTTTCAAAACTTTTGTATCTACCTAATTATGTTTTTAGCATCAAAATTCGTTAAATAATAGTCTTCCCGCATTACTATATATCAGTGGCGAAGGGTAGAGGTAGGTATGCTAGTAAAATCCGACATAAATAGTGCACATCGAACTTTGCTTCTTCTTCTTTCACGGCGCTACATCCCGGGGTGGGACTTGGCCTCCTCCACAACCGCTCTCCACTCACTCCGGTCTCTCGCCACACTTCTCCAGTTACCGGGTCTTCCTATATGAAGCCAGTTCTCTTCTACGGCGTCAGCCCATCTCCTTCTTGGTTTGCATCTGGGTCTCTTCCGTTGGGGTAGCCACTTCGTCATGATCCTTGGTGCTCTAACTTCAGGCATTCTCTCCATATGCCCAGCCCATCGTAGTCTTTGGAACTTACAGTATCTTATAATTGTTTGCTGTTTAATCAACTCTTCCAACTCGTGGTTCATTTTTATTCTGTAGTTCCCATTTTCCAACGTGGGTCCAAAGATTTTTCGAGTATTTTGCGCTCGAAAACAGCTAATTTATTTTCCTCGTTTTGAGTTAAGCACCAAGTCTTGCAGCCATAAGTGACATTGAAATTTGCTAGTCATTCGTATTTGTTTTTATTGAACTAAGACTACAAGTTACAGAATAGGTGTTGGTTAGTTTTTAAAAATCATTTAAACCTTGCCTAAACCAAACCATAATAGTTTTGGTGCATTATGAGCGATTCAACAAAATAGTGCACACTTTTTCATTCATACTTATTTGGGTACGGTACAAGTCGTTTATCGGCTTCCCTATAACCGACTTGTACCCTTGTTTGTTTTAGTTGAATTAAAAATACATAATAGTACACAATATGTTGTTATTTAGTTTTTTTAAATTCATTAAGCCCTGTCTAACCAAACCATAGTAGATAACAAATATTATTCTATCTATAAAATATCCAAAACTATGTATGATTTAATGATATATTATTAAATATTTTATAGATAGAGTCTATAAGTGAAAAATTAATTCCCCACCTTTTTTTGTTTGTTTGGTGGAACCCTTTGGACACATCTAGAATCCCGAGACCTGGCCGATATTATTGAGGATTGAAATCTTTTACAAAACAGACGCTTAAAGCACATTTATCAATAAATAATAATTATAGCAATATGCTGCTACTGCTGCAACTGCTTTGTAATTATAATATTATAATGTCCTTTAAATTTTAAAATACTATTTTTTTTTGCGTTTAATTTTTCTTGCACTTTACGTGCTTTTGCGAATTCTCGCGGAGGCACTGTCACAATAAAGCTACATGAGAAAGCGACTATAATAATAACAGCTGACGGCTTGAATTGTTTTATTAATGTATCAGGCGGACTCAGTAGGTATAAATTATTTAGGTGAATATAATATTACTTACTGTAGTAATATTAAAATAAATATGGCATATCTGGCAAAAGTGTAAAGCGCGGCACAGACGATACAAACGGACATTGACGGCGCTAATATTTAAAGCTCCCACACGATAATCATGATAATTTTATAGGGCGTTACCACAAATGGTTATAAAGGCAGGAAATGTGATTATGGCTAGAATCAAAGCGCAGAGTGTCTGGGAATATAATAACTAACCAGAGGGTTTATGGTGAAAGTATTTTACTGTTTCCAACATCCTGGTAGACTGCTGATACCATCCACAGATAGAATACGATGAAGATAAGGGATGTTGATTTGACCTGGGAAAATGCAAGAAGTCTAGCGAACGACAGGGATTCTTCGATTTTCCGTGTGGTATCCATAATATTCTCCTGCGCGTATGGTCTAGGAAGAAGATTAACAGTGTATCTATGCCAGTAAGTGAATGATTCGTATTATATTATGTCTGATGTTGCTTGAGTAAATGTGCCGCAGACGATGTCATGAGATTTTATAACTTTCTTTTTAGACCAAACCAAACATAATCTAACCTACCCCAACCTAATAATACCTAATATAATCTTAGTTTGTGATAATTATGCATCAAAATTTTCAATTAACAATTATTGGATCAAAAAGCCTATGCGCCGACAGAAAAGGGTATTTTTTAATAATTTTCTACATGGAATAAGCTGTTTCCGTAAAAAAAATAATATGAAAGCTCATGACAACATCTACGGCACAATTACCCTACCTTGATCTGCAAATGAATAACGCAGTCCAGTTAAAAATAACTGCGAATGCGTGTAGTGGATGGGAACGGTTAAACTGTTTATTTAGTAAGGTTCTATTATAAGGGCCTATTATTTATATGTGGCCAAAAATAGCCACTTCCTAAAGCAATTTATTTATGTGTTAAAAATACGTTTTTTAAAATAATTCATTACGTACCTAATAATTGTATCTTGCATTCTGTTTTTTAAATTAAAAATCCTTTATTTCACGAATAAAATATAATTTTGACTCACAATATAAATTTGTATTCAATTATCTGTAATGCACGAGAGAAAACATATGAAAACGTTTAAAAGAAAACGAGACAGGGAGAATACGTATTAAGCATACACGTATACATGCAAATTCTAAATTTGAACAATCTAAAACAATTGAAACTCTCATAACAATTTGACAGATTGGACAGATACATACAATGCGGTAATACCACATCGAATTTTTAGAGTACCTATCTAAAATTAGTGTATTATCCAAAAGATTTAAGGGTAATTATAATAGGGTTAAGCACGACCTAAATTGAGGTGCATGTCATGGTGCATTTCGCCTACTGTCACACTGTCACGGACTGCCGCTACGGGGGAAAATGTGTAATGTCGTGGTTGCCGCAAGTATTTTAACGTACGCACATGTGGAAACTATTAAAATTAATTGTAATTAGCATGAATAATTAATAATAATTCAAATTACAGAAGAATTACAAGAATACAGAAGAATTACAGAAATTACAGAAATTATAGAAGGCACTCTTCAGATTTTGCCAACTGGTAATGTTCGTTTAAAGGTTTAAAATGTGACAAAATGTGACAGTCTCCGCCTAGCTGATGCAGCGGTTTAAAGACAAAAAAATTGAGTCTGAAACACCAGAACATTATAAACTAAACACTTTTAATGGCCACACATATTTTGCAACCCTGCCAGTTACTATTAAAACATACATTTAGTGACATCTCTTGGCAGTCTGTGGTCTCCAATCGCCCCTGACCCACACTTTAACTCAGTAGGTACCCATTTCTCAATTCTAAAGGGAACTATTAGCTTTTATTTGCACTGCACTCAAATCGATCGTCAATCGTTTCTGTGCCAATACTAGCGGCTTAAATGGACTCAAAGAAATAAAGTGGAATTTCTTCGCAAACAGATAGGTAGTGAACCATGATTGAAACTATTCTGTCATCATTAATAATTGGAAAATTTTTCACATAGATAAAATTTCGTTTATATTATCAATCTACCCCTGTGGGTCTATTCTATACTTATCGAACACTAAATTGATAAATAGTATCAAACTTAGGGTAGGTTTGTATCAAAATATTAGCACTTATTGTAACAATTACACGAAGCCGGTTTTTATTGTTGCAATAAGTGCGATATTTTAACAGCAGCAAGATAGGTGCTGTTAAAATATAGCACTTATTGCAACAATAAAAACCGGCTTCGTGTAATTGTTACAATAAGTGCTAATATTTTGATACAAACCTACCCTAAGTTTGATAATATTTTTCACTTTATCACTTTAGCGGTCGATAAGCATAGAATAGACCCACTGATTGATTTAATTTGAACTACATATTTCAAAAAAATATGCAAGTATAATTCAATTCAATTTAAAGACTTATTTTATGGAAATATTATTTTGAACTTGGAGAGACTGGTGGTTTTGGGTAGTCTCCAAGGAAGGCGAAGCAGAGGAAAACCATTATATCCTAAGGTGAGTGTATTTTAGGGTGGCTTTAATCCTCCAGTGGCGACGGGTGGAGGTAGGCTGTTAAGATTCAACATAAATAGTGCTCACTAAACTTTGTCAGTCATACTCATTTGTTTTCATTGAAATAAGAATACAATTTGCAAATAATGCTAGTTAGTTTTTAAAATTCAATTAAACCCTACCTTAACCAAACCACAATATGTTAGGTATGGTATGGGCGATTCGACTAAAATAGTGCACACTTTTTCAGTCATACTTATTTGTTTTTCGTTGAATTAAGAATACACAATATTATTACAAATGATGTTCGTTAGTTTTTTTTATGTATTAAGCCCTGCCCAACCAAACCATAATCGATAGAAAATATTCTTCTATCTATATAATATCTAAAATTTTATTTGGTTTAATGGCATAATTTTAGATATTTTATAGATAAATGAATATTTTTTGACTATTTTCTATGTCTTGATTTGGGCAGGCTTTAATTGAATTTTAAAAACTAACAAACACTATCAATACATTGTAGTCTTAGTTCAATGAAAATAAATACGCTTGACTGACAAAGTTTAGTGTGCACTACTTATGTCGGATCTTAACAGACTACCTCCACCCTTCGCCACTGTAATCCTCAACCGCGAAGGAACGACCGAGGAGAGATTATTATTTTAGAATGTTAGTTTTCTTATATTTAAGGCTTATACCAGAATTAAAATTTACAGTAATTTTAATATATGTAATTAATTCTAAAAAAGTACATTTACACAAGATTGGTTAGCATCCTGAAATCTCACTTAATAATGTTCTTTCGAGAAAACGAAACACATTCTCGTTTTAGTTTCGAAAATTAAAATTGAATTAATTTAAAAGCATACCTAGTCATTGAAATTCTTGTACAACCTATTCATAAAAAAGGTCTTCTGTGTACACTACCTAGCATGTCACCTACTGCCAATTTGTAATTGATACTATTTTACCTCAAGATATTTATCGAAATATCTTTTGATAAAAATATCATAAAAACAACACCGTTATAAGCTGAATTTTAAATATGCTTTTTCGACAAATTTATAGTTTTATCACCAAATTGAGGGTTAACACTATTTTACCCCAGACCCATCAATTATTTCACACTTATAAGAAAATACAATAATCAAACATTTCTCTTACCTTTCAGAGCTGGACATATCCTCTTCCAGATGGTGAGGCAGCCGCAACGGTGGAACTGCCCGAGAGCCAATTCGAGGTAAAAGAGTGGAAGACCTCCGAACACAAGCATGATGCAGTAGGGGATCAAGAAGGCACCTGTAAAATAGTGATCATTTATAGATATAGATTGATTATATAGCGACCCTCTAAATAGTCTAAATGACATAATATTCCGAAGAAAATGGAGTACCTACGGAGAAAGCTCATATCATTATATACTTCGCACTCTGTATGATAACTGGAACTGGGTATATCATGAAACGGCTGAGGAAACTAAATACTAAATTTTCTATATTTGAGATAGGTAGGTAATGTAGTGTTTTCTCGCGTAATTTTCTTTGATACAAGATAAACTTACGTTTGTAAAACCTCTAGATCTTCTGATATATATTATATAATATAATATATGAGACAGCTAAGGGCAGCAATGCATACAGACAATGAATAATTGGCGCCCCTTGTAATCTAATACGTAAGGCACTTGCTTTTTACCCGGGGACCCTGGATCCGATACCCGTTGAGGTCACAATACAATAATTATATGATTTTCTTAAATCTTTAGTGTTTCTACGATCATTTCACTGCTGCTGGTACATTATTGTTTCACTATTACCACGCTACTATAAATAGGTGTCATCACGTCCTATTGTAGTGTATAAAAAGCACATTGCCGACGCATATTCGATCACGAGTCTGGACACAAAAAAATGGTTACATGTAAATTGTACGTAAAACATTTCACTGTGTCACAGTTCGCCGCGAGAACTTTCAATTCGGAAAGAGATGTCCGTATACTATACGGTCTCCAATTTTATTAGATTCAATATGAACATTAATTCAATTTTCATAGCTGATTTTGATAAAATTCATGAATTCAAGAATGAAAACCTAACCTAACCTAACGAATTATCTAATATATCGGCTATTTTAAAATTTGTTTGCTGCTGGCTTCCTGTAAAATGTAAACCGACAAGAACCGTGTTTTATTTAAACAAGAATTTTATGTCAGTACTATACGACCAAAAGAGGTTGGACTGTCTTTTATATACGGCTATATATTTCTGATACAACATTTCACTGTGAAGCGTAATACGACGAACTGCATACGTACAAGTTTCCGGATACGCAAAAAATATGTTGTCTTGCAATGTGTCTTCGATCCAGTGTAATTTCTAATAGGCTGTATGAATTATGAGACCCCACCCACGATGGCCGCGCGGCTTAAGCGTTGGCCTATAGCGTCGTGGGTCCCAGTTTCGAATCCTGAATCTAACTAATAGGTTGAGCAAGTGGCTGACATCCATTTCTCGTAAAAACAAAATCTGTTAATACAAACCTCTGCTCTGTGGAGGCCCATATGATCCGAATAGGATCGGAAATGGTCGAAAGAAAAAAAAATTATGAATTACTAACAATCATTCCTCGTAAAAAACGTTACAATATTATGCTCCGCTTAGAATCAGCTGTTATTTTATTTTTTTTACTTTACTTTATTCATACAAAAAAAAACTTTTTGACAAGAAACAAAAACAATAAATTTCTGATCGAATTTTATTCGAATTCATACGGAATTTGTTATGAAAATTGCTTCTTCCTACCTTATTTCGTTTTGTAAAACGGTTTATATTTCAAACAATAATGTATCTAATTGTAATATAAACTCTAAATAATACCCAAAAAAGGGTGTAAGGTTTCGTAAACCTGCTTACCTCCTCCATTTTGGTAACAGATGTAGGGAAACCTCCACACGTTGCCCAGGTCTACTGCGAAGCCCACCACTGCGAGGAGGAATTCCACTTTCTTTCCCCATGTCTCCCGCTCCCTCTCCGGGGTCAGGGATACGACCACCACCTTGGATGACTGTATGGAAAGAAAACGTAATTATTCATTTAGGCCCGGCTATCGTGAAACATTAAAAAACAACGTGGATCCCAGCATTTTAGACCCATAATTATTCAGTAAATAAAAGAATAAGGAAGCACACTGAATAAAAATATGTGTATAATATACACGATTTCCGAAAAACCTAAGAAAATACACGTTCTAAAAAAATCCTCGAAATAAAAGCAGACTAGAGGCACCTAGCGGAAAAATACGAAGCTTGAAATTTGATACATTTTTTTGATAATTTACAATTTCAACTGTACTAAGGCTATACTTCAGCTGTGGCACGGTCTAAAACGTTCGTGACTACGCGACGCGAAGATTGTGCAAATGACGCGTGCAGAACAAAACATAATTTGTCATAAAAAGTCAACATGCGTCCATTTAATGTTATGTTTATTGTTCTATTACTAATAATAATAATATATTCATTGAGTGAATCTTTACACGATTTAAGAATTAATTCCCCTGTCGCCATCACAAAACTAATTGACGTGTTCACAGCTCTACTTCCGCTCTCCGATTGCCAGCCAGTCCGAAATTTCGTCACACCTACAGTTGACAATTATTTGCCGTTTCACTGAAGTACCGTCTTAATTAATAAGTAAGTATCTGAAAACGTAAAAAGAATATATTTTTTGTTTTAAGTCAAAGATAAACTTATAATTGTAAAAAATGTTATAAAATGTGAATTTGTCACAGGCGCGCATCTTACTATTACATTATATTTTATTTATATTAAGTTATATTTATTATTAAAATTTAGTTTATTAAGTTTTCAATTTTTCCTCGTAAAGATATTTGACTAATTCATAGTTTTAATATTTTTTATATTTATTTTAAAAAACATCCATTTTTATAAAAATATAAATGTGTATAACTTGAAATCCTTTTAATTTATATCAAATCGAGCTTAAATATTAGAAGCATTACCCTTAAACCTCATATCTTTTCGTTGTCATTTATTATAAAGTCAGGCAGATACAAAATCAATATTAATCTATATCAAAACGGATCATTGATTTAATTAACTCGATCGTGATCCAGATTGAACGTGTAATGAGCAGATTGATGGATTGGTGAACTGAATCGCTTTCGACGTCCACGATCCACGATCCGTGATCTAGATTGAACGTATAATGCATATGAAATAATACTTATGAAATTGGTCGTATAACAATTCACCGTGAGATGTTGTATCGGAAAACTATGGCCGTATAGCATTGTGATCAAATTCATGTCTAAATAAGATACTTAAAATACGTAATAAAACCAACCGGAATATCACGAGCAAAAGAAGACAATAGGTGGATAAGTAAATTACAAATACGATCATAATATTATCATATTAATACTATCGACTGAAGGTACTTGATGGAATTTGAATTTAAATTCTAATGGATTCCAGCTCTGTACTATTCCATTTAAGTCGTTTTTTGCGACCCGGGTTTCGCCTATCAGCATCTTCAGGCGTCGTGTACACTGTACACACTGACAACGAACTCTCTTTACTCCAGATTATATAATAAATCAATACAATAAAGTAGGTAAAAACTCCGTTACATACCTATCAAGTCAAAGGTTAACCTTTGTCAGTGTGTATTTACCTTTGGTGAGTGTACACGGCGCCTGAAGATGCCGAAAGGCGAAACCCGGGTCGCAAAAAACGACTTAAATGAAATAATACAGAGCTTGAATCCATTAGGATCATATTATCATATAATATATTTATATAAAATTCTAAATGATTCAAAAGTAGATTAGCAAGTATCAAGTCGTACCTATGAAATGTCTGATAGTAATGACAATGTCATTATCAGATATTTGATACATATTATCTCAAATTAATATTCTTAAATCTAATAAAATTGAAACATTACTGTCTGCAATTCTCCACGAACAACGCAATATTTTTTGTTCTCAATGATATACGACCATCTTTTCCCGGTATGACAGCTCACGGTGAACTGTGGTACAGTGAAATATAATAAGTACAATTTACAGGTAACCATTTATATTATTATAAATACATACATGAAAATCTATAGCAAAAAAAATAGTTATAATACGACCAATTATGACATTATGAGATCTAGATTAGAACCAAAATGTATGTTATTTAAAAATCAGCTGCATTGCATACACAACCCCCAGAGAACTTACAAAAAATTAGCAGATCCGTCAAATTTGCATAATATGTAGCGCGGAAACAGTGGACGATACAATTATTAGCCGTCGTCTTCCTGGCAGACTTCCCAAAAGATTGAAAAATATATATGGGACTCAACCATAGACTATAGATACATCTAGACGCCACCCGTTGCATTGCTAAATGAAGCCGCGTGCTGTGCGTTTGGTTTGTGGGCGAGCGAACGCATTCGTCTACAAATGTTCGCGACCATAGACCATTTCGCTAGTGCTCGCCCAAAATGCTCGTACTGTACGCTTAGAATTAATATATAATTTTCTATTTTTTTACGTTATATAGTATTTGTAAGCGGTCAAAATGCAACCATTAGGTAAAGATATCCATAATTTAAGTTATTTTAAAGAAACACTAGGTCACTGATATTAAAATATATAATAATATACAAATAAATTATCACGAACATGTATCAACTTACCTATGAAACGTAATACCATCTTCTTGCTTATCAGTACGGCTACCATATTTTAATACAACACACAGAACCATCTTTTCTACTTAATTAACTAAAAATATTTACCACTGACTTTATGTTTAACACAAAAAAATAGCAATTTTAGCAACACGGTTATCGTATAGTTATGTAATAAGCTAAGATTTTCCGGCTACATCGTAGCAAACCATCTCCCAGATCTGTAAACCTTTTATCTTACTCTAGCGCGTGTCGCAGAGATTATAAGGGTACCGAATACTTTCTCACTCGCATTTATGCATCGTTTTTGTTCAGGCCTTGGACTCAACATAAAAAAAAGAATAAAATAAACCTAACGGCATACAACAAGGTTACGAATAAGAATAAGAAATTTAACAAAATCATTTATTCATAACTGGCGGCGAAAGTTCAAGCCACCATGTAAAAGACTCAATAAAAATCTTTCAACCGTCAAAGTTTACCTTTAGAAGATTGAATGCTTGCGACTTGCCTTCAAGTCAGTCTCTCTACTTTCACTGTTTACATAGACTTTTACACACAGGGTCACCGATGAGATTTCTTTTTTTTTCAGTCATAAAAATTAGCATTATTGAACAGTTACGAATATTGCACGCTATTTTTAGCGGGAAACCTAAGTAATAATTATGCATTCAATTTGCAGTGGAATCGGAGTTTATTTTAATATTTTTTTGGTTAATTACCTAACTCAGGTACGTGGCTGCGTGGCTTAAACGTCGGCCTATAACGTCATGGGTCCCAGATTCGAATCCTGGGTCTGGGAAGTACACGTATTATTTTTCAATTTGTGTATGAGTTAGACTGCAGGGGGGGGGAAACTTTTTGGATGGAGGGCCAAATTCAAGAATTCAAAATGAGCAGCGGGCCGCAAGTAAAATAACAGTTTTAGATATACACTATTTATTATCACGAAAAATAAACATTACAAAAAATTTATGAGAAGAATGAAACTGTTGTACATTTTTTTTTAATTCAGGTGTTAATTTTGTAGTTGATATTGTCAAAACTGCTTCTAAATCGGAGATATTTGATCGTAAAGAATTTTTATTGAGGTTGATGCGAAGCTTGCAATTTGAGACATTTTGTTGATAATTTATAATTAAAACTGTATTAATAAATATTTTTCTGAAAACATAATTTTTTTAAGTACATAGATTTTTATAAAAATATAAATTTTTATAACTTGAAATCTTCGTTATTTATATAGAAAATATTAAATAATATTATGTAGGTCATTTTAAATAGATACTTTGTTATTATAGTTACTAGGGAACACATAATTAATGGGAACTGGTTTACCCTATTGAGTGTGGTAGCAGGTTTGAAGCGGAGTTTACTGTATTATTTTACCAAAGTTTAGAACATAAAACCAAAGGATACAACGTACGCTGACTGTCCTCAAATATTGAATGCGAATTATTTCTACGTGACAAACTTTAATGCATATTATGACGCAGGCGCAACTATTGAAAATAACATTCTTTAACACAAATTTAAATTCCTCTCATATTTTCCACGCTCAAGATCCGTACCCTATTAGGTATATACCACAGTCAGTTCGGTATAAGCCAGATCCCATTATTTTTTTGTATCCTTCTAGTTACCGTATACTAGGTACTATAAGTAAATTTATTTCACATAAGCATTGTATTACATTATTGTGTATTATTTACCACTTTTTAGTATTACTAAAATAGACAGTTTCAACTCTGTTTTTATGATAAATTACAAATATTTAAATCGTTCCCAGTAATATTAACATGAGAACAGAAACAAACACTACGTATTACATGCATGTTTTGTATCAATGCAAACAATATTTATTTTAATATGAACACATGTCATAAAATCAACTTTCGTGCAAATACAATAAATAGTATAGTATTTTTCTTATAATCTTTGTACTGAATAGTTTTTTTATTAATCCAAAGGACAATAAAACCATAAAATCGTGCACAGGAACGCAATTTTTGCGTGTCCTGCGCTATAAGATAAAAATATACTCTTTTTAATTCATAAATCTTCCAGGGGATTATTTAAATCGAGTATAATAATATTATCTACTAAAGAGGGGTGAAATTAATGTCAGATTTTCCCGTGTAACTTTATAATAACTACCCTTTTTTACCGAAATTTTAATGGATCTTCTTCCCTTGAAATATTGTGGTAGGGGTTTTGATAATAGTGTTGGAAAAGTAATGTGTAGATAATTATTCTGCTCAATATCACTATAATATTCTACACTAGCCATTCTTGCATACTGCAGCATCCGTTTCCAACCAGTAGATCTATCTAAAGCAACTTCCATCTAGACTTTGGTACACCCAATATCTCCAAATTAGACACGACACTATTTCTCTATATTATACAGGGTCAACCATGTCTTCATTTTTCCCGAATATCACCGTCATTCGTTTATCCTATTTACATGTACCATACAATATATCGGAACTCATACAAAGCGTGAATTTTTTTGCCTATCTAAAGTTTCCACCCCACAGTGGCGAAGGGTGGAGGTAGGCTGTTAAGATCCGATATAAATAGTGCACATTAAACTTTGTCAGTCAAAAATATTTGTTTTACACTACTTTAAGACTACACTTTGTAGTGCTAGTTTTTAAAATTCAATTAAACCCTGCCTAATCCAAGCCGTAGTAGATAATAGTCAACAAATATTCGTAAATAAAATATCTAAAATTATGCCATTAAGCTATACATAATTTTAGATATTTTATAGGTAGAAGAATATTTTTTTATCGATTATGGTTTGGCTAGGTAGGGCTTAATGAATTAAACAAACTAACCAACACCATCTTTAATATGTACCTATTATTAATTCAACGAAAGCAAATTAATAAATATGACTGAAAGGTGTGCACTATTTTTATTGAATCGCCCATAGCATACATATACTATTATGGTTTGGTTTAGACAGGGTTTAGTAGTTAAACTAGCCAGTACCGTCTGCAAATTGTATTCTTAGTGTATTGAAAATAAATAAGTCTGACAGACAAAGTTTACGGTAGACTATTTATTTTGAACCTCAACAGCCTACTTCCACCCCTCGAGTGCACCCCAACTGTATTCTTGATGGGTACAAAGATACTATGCAGCGCGATCTGCTTAAATGAGCTAAGCTTTTTCTCTCTCCATATTTTTTGTGATGCATCAGATTTTACAGCCATACATGACAATTAATATTAGTACTTTATAAAGATGGATTTCATGGTTCAAAGTCAGTCAACGGTATTAAATTATTTTATTTTATTTTTAATCAAGTATGAAAATATTAATTTTGATTTCTCGGATGCGTCCCGATTCTTCCATATTTTTATTTTGACGTATCTGCACTTGCTAATAATTTTTGATTTTTTAATTGTATCAGTAATGCTGACGGATTATTATTAATGTGGGTTCAAATCACTTCGGTTTTTTTTCTATGAATGTTCCATTTTACATAATGTGGAAAGCATCATATTATAGAATGTGAAAGGTTCCGTTTTATAGAATGTTATTTTGTATGTTACACGATTGTACAGCTAACATACGAATTTCAGTTTAATCTCATTGGGACGATGGGAATATTTTTATATTAGATTTTTTCACTTAACAATGCAACATTCTTTATTGAACATACACAATTTGGAATAAAATATAATATACCTACCTACTTAACAACTATATTTTAATTAAAAAGCATTCTTACCGGCTCTTTGTCCTTGAGCAGTTTCGTGGCATCAGGAAGATCGTTTCCTGCCGGGACCCCCCCACCTTCGGACACGGCGTCACCAGTGCTGCCGGGGATCTCCTGGTACCCCCCTCCCGCGTCGGCTCCCTCCCCCACCCCCGCCATGTCAAGGCCGCTGGCGGAGGAGCTGCCCGGAGCTGCGTCCCCGTTGCCTGACGCAGTCTCCGAACATACCTGGAAGTCATACAAATAATTTTTCTTATTAGTAAATTGAGATAAACTATAAACGAAAGCAAAACAAGATGCATGCCAGGTCTTAACAGTACATGTACCTACTACTTTAGCATATTTCATCATCATCGTCAGCCGGGGTCAATCCACTGCTGGATTAAGGCCTCCCCAAGCTTCTTCTAACTCTCTCGATCCTGTGTCGTTCGCTGCCACGTATTTCCGCCGAACTTTACCAGTTTGTCAATCCAGTGGCTTTTAGGGCGACCCTGTGGCCGTTTTGTGCCCCTTGGGTACCACTGGATGACGGCATTTTTCCAGCGGCCGTCCTTTCGGCGAGCAATGTGCCCCGCCCATCTCCATTTCAGCTGTTTGGCAACGTCTATTACATGGCGTATTCCTGTCTGCTTCCTAGCCCATTCGTTTCTCTTACGGTCCTTTCGCGTGATGCCCAACATGCACCTCTCCATGCCTCGCTGTGTGACTCTTAGCCTTTGGACATCTCTCGTGTTGAGGGTCCACGTTTCGCAGCCATACATGAGCACGGGTAGAACACATTGGTCGAACACCCTACGCTTAAGACACAATGGTAGGTCACTCTTGAAGATACTATTCAGACGTCCGAAAGCACTCCATAGCATATTTATTGTAGTCTATACCAGTGTTTCTCAATCGGTGGTCCGCAGAATATTTCTGGCGGTCCGCGAATTTTTGGCGTCCAAATGCCTATGCTAAAAAGTCCAATAAAATTTCTAAGACCCATGCAACTGTAAGTGTTTGTGCATTGCCTTTTTGGTCTTAAAACAGATTATTGGTTTTACGTGACAAAGTCAATCGCTATCAGACGTTATTACATAATATATTTTTTTTATTTCTGGGTTAGCGGTCTGCAAAACGTTCCTCCTATTTTCAGTGGTCTGCAGGTATAAAAAGGCTGAGAAACCTAAAGCCTAAACGCTAGAAGGTATCTATATTTGGCCACGTATTTTTACTCACTTATTCGGTATAATAGTAGTATTGACTTGTGTGTCCCTGATAGCTATCTTAGAAATCGGAAGCACAAGTTGTTTGTTCTTCCAAGGTACAGAACTAACTTGCCACTGGTGATGCACAATTGCGAGGGCAATAACTCTGTTCAACCAAATCGCTTCGTATGTTGATTTATATTCCACCTACATGAGGATGAGGATAGGTAGACGTTATTTTAAAAATTCTTAAAATAGTGTCTACTTCACTCATTCGACGTATTTTATAATGTTTGTATGTACTCTTTTACTAATTTATTGCTTATAATTCTTTGTATTTCATATCATGTGGTGAACGTCTTGAATTTGTAATTTGTGATCTAAGTTCACTATATTTAAATAAATAAATATAAATTCTAGTGGATTCAAGCTCTGTACTATTCCATTTAAGTCGTTTTTTGCGACCCGGGTTTCGCCTTTCGGCATCTTCAGGCGCCGTGTACACTCACCAGAGGTAAACACACACTGACAACGAACACTCTTAACTCTACCTTATATAGTAAATCAACCATGTTTAATGAAATCGCTTCGGATATTGATATATTCCACTTACGTGAGGGTGAATTTAGGTGGACGTTGTTTTTTAAATTCTTAAAATAGGGTCTGCTTAACTCATCCGGTGTACTTCCTTGTACCTATATACTTAATATTTTTTGTATTTACACATTTATACTGTACATAAAACTGTTTTAATAACATTTCTTTGTTTCTAAATGTCATGTTGTGAACGTCTTAAACTTATAATTTGTAATGTCCACAATATGTAAAAGAAATAAATAAATTGAAATTGAAAATAAATTGAAAAACAATAAAGTAGGTAAAAACTCCATTACCTACCTATCTCCTCCATTATAGTTACTCCATTACCTATATAGTCCTACCTATCTACCTAGTAGTAAAAACCCTATCTTATTAATAACAATACACTCGATAGCATAATATTATTATAATAAATTGTCAAAAACCTAATAATAAATCATTATTCTTTATAAACAATAAAAATACTACAGTCAAGAGGTGTAAATCGTCAATTCTAAGAAAAATAATTAATGGAGTTAACTAATGAGATATTAGTCTTTAATAATACTCTTACATGGTACCTACTTTTATAACATTGTTTTTAAAAAAACTATACATTTAAACTCGCTTAATACTTCCATCAAGTACCTTCGGTCGATAGTATTAATAAAGTTAATCAATATTTACATGAATATAAAACAAAATCTTCAGAACCATTTCAAAATATATAGTGGCAATCCGACATGGCGTGATTTGAAGAGAAGTCGAAGATTCATAATGATAACAGCCATATTGCACGCGATTTCTAGTAACCCAATCCTATCAAGATTTACTCTTGCGTTTATTTGGTTAACGCTATTGCCAAATTTAAAGCATATAATATTATGATATCAGTAAGCTTGTCAAATATAACGTCATAATCTCTATCGGCTTACTATATTAATAATAGTAATATTAAACAATATAAACCTAATTCTTTGGATATCCTAATTAATAATATGTGAAATTACCCCGATATTGATTTGGTAGGTACTATTTAATTTTTATTGAATGTAATAGGGGTAGAAAATGAGTATGAGTGTTAATTTAACAGTAAGTGTTTGTGATTAAAATGAAATCCTCATTTTAAAATACACATAGTAAGTGAGAGTATGTAGAACAATATTTATAGTGGTAAACAACTTACGGCCCATGGGCTGCATGCAACCCGGCGTAACCCTAGATTAGATTTTCAGTAGCATGATAAAAATAATTACAAGATAAAAAGAACTTTTTATATACAACGTTTTTAAATTTTCTGTTGAATTATTATGCTTAATATGTTCAAACTTCTACTTGATATGAAGTACATAAAAAACAAACAAACAAATATAGAATACTGAAATGTCACTTTGACATTTCATTTTGATTTCCATAGTAACGCACGTATATATTAATAATTTAGTTGCTAGGACCACAGATTTTTTCTGAAATAATTTTCCATACAAAACAGAATTAACTGAAAATGAATTCAATTCTGCTTTAAGATGACTAAAAGTATTAAAAGAATGCATTGGTATCGTGTTCTGGCATATTCTAAAAGTTTCGAATGTCTATCTAGTCGGGAAGTAAGTTAAAAATCGATTGCAAGATTTGTACTGGACAAACAACCACCGGACAGACAAGAATACAAGCTAATAAAAACGTTGTAATAAACAATTTCTTTTATTCAAGGAATAATTCATTAGATTTGAAAATGTAAAATTCCATATATTGAACATACAAACACAACATGAAAACAATAACATGAAAACACCTCAGATATTATATACCCACTAGAAAAGACACATTTGAAAAAAAATCGACACCTGACGGGATTTGAACCCGTATATCCACTGGTATCGCGCCAATATGCTTTAACCAATTAAGTTACAAGCCTCCCACTTAATTACAATAATTTAAACTAGTAGGGCTTACATGAAATTCTTATCAAATAGCGTTATTATTGACTATCCAATTTTGTATTTTAAATCAAGGAATATTCAAATCGTATTTTTTTCAAATTTTTTCTAGTGGGTATATATCTGAGGTGTTTCAAGTTATGTATGTTCAATATATGATGAAATTCGTTTGTTCGATAATTATTATAACTTTGATTGTTGATTGGGTTTGATACAAGATACACCATTTATATACCTTCATACTAGTCTTTCCCAACTGCCGGTCCGCAGATATTTCCTACCAGTCAAAAATAGTTTTCTGCCATTTTTAAATGAAGACAAATAACATTCTCTAAGATACAAAGCTATTAAACTATCGTCCGCGTTTTCAACTACCTGTTAATGTGATCAGAGTTTTACGGCCAAGCCAGTAATTAAAACGAAACATACCAACCTAATGCTGGGCTTTGCCTCTCTAAAATAGCACTGAAGTTGACTGAAGCCATGGTTATCAACTTTACTATTCTACCAAGGTAACGATTGTATCAAAGGCGTAGTATTCTTAGAATTCCTGAAGATATATAATAATTTATTTACTGATCGGTTTCTGATATTTCAATGAATAGAATAAAATTATTGTATTGCTATATTTTTTTTGTATTCATAATCAGACCGTTATATCTGTTATAATATATGATTTAAAAACTAATAAACAAAATAAATAATAGTTTTTATTTATTTGTTAACGGTTCGAGAAATAATTTTTCCATTTTCACAAAATGGTTAGGAAACGCTAATATTATACACTATCGTGTCGAATTATAACCCCCAACTAAGCCTAGTGCACGATGCATATAACTATGAATATGTGTAAATGTACGTGTATAAAAATTAAGCAGTTTTTTTTATACACAACGCAGCGCTCAAAATGGAAAAGTTTACGAACCGGAGCGGTCGACAGTTTTCTGAAGATCTTAAAATTTACTTACATAGTTATATTACTATGTATCAGAAGAAAGAAACCAGAGAGGCCAGCGATTAACACTTTGGAGGAGGCCTTCACCCAAAGAGGAGTTCTTATAAACCAAACAAATTAATTAAATACCATTGTTCAATTTATAAACATTATCTAATAGTATTATATACAAAAATAAAAAATCTTAATATATATATGTATTATACAAAAAATATATATAAAAAAAAATATATTAATTAATATTACATAAACTAGATAATAAGTAGATAATACAACCATAGATAGATATATACTTAATAAATATATTCATAGGTTATATATATATATTCATTAGATATAATCATTTAACTGTCATTTACTTTTGTTTGTAAGAAATAAAAAGGCTTTTTATATATTATTTTATTATTATATATTACTATGTATCAAATTTTATGTGTATTTCATTAAAAATAAGTGCGTTAGATTTTCTATTATATGACCTATCTAGATCAGACGGATCAGCGAGATAGACCGATAATTTTACCGATTTCATGAACAGGAACGGCGCTCCGGTGCGTCCCGCTCCATTTCGAACCCTGACACAACGTATAGATATCTTGTATTTTTGTGTTTAATGGCCTGACCGTCATTTAGTCATAAACCAAAACTGACTACAGAATCTTGGTATATATGGTGACTGGTTTCGCAACGTATTGGTCAGTTATGTGCTGCCAAAATAAGATATCTACGATATAGTATTACAGTATTATATGTTTACTCTTAAACTTTAATCGCCAATAATACAACAGAATAATTATAATATATAAAATGATTTAACCCAGAATTTCTTCCTGTACCAATATCTTAGCAGACTTTTACTAGAATTCGTTATTGGCAATTTCCTAAACCATTTCGTTGATATGCTCAATAAAATAATTAATAGAGATTATTAAAAAAATCGTGTAAATTTGAACCAATCGTAGGATTTCAAGTATTTATGTATCAGCAATCCATCGGACAAGAGACGAGTTTTCTAGCCTCTGACCCATGCTGTATTTGAAAGCCTCTGTTTACGACACACTGGAATATACAAGATTTATCATTTATCTTGTAGTAGAAATTTGAACGTTATCAAACAACAAAGAAAGTACAATTGAGACAGAAAAATGTTGGGCATTGTATTATTGTGAAAAGCTCAAAGTTTTCCACTCGGAGTCAAAAGTCTGCTTACATACAGAATCAGATAAGTCTTGAAGCAATATTAGCATTGGAATTATGTAAATTGAGCTCCAATTTAAAACAATTGATTTTGTGAAACGCCTGTGCCATTTTTATATTCATATATACAACCATAATGCATTTACCATTCATATGTTAGGTTTATACAGTGAAAAATAATGTTCACCAGGGGAAAAAACAAATAAATTAAAACCACATAGACAGGTAACTATGTTAGGTACTATTATATAGTACCTACTATAAATAAAACCTAAATTTATCTACGGTAGAGAAATTATTCTGCTGTATTGCCAATATGAAAAGATTCAATTTATTATGAAATTTTCAACCTGTTAGAACTTTAGCTACTTTGGTATAATAAGTTTAGCGTCCCGTTCAACTCAGTCATGACTCAGTCCATTGCATGCTTTGGTAGAAGGCACACATATTATACACTCACGCAAACAACGAGAGGGGTCCTGTAGGGGAAGAAGGAGAAGTATGTACTTTAAAATTAATTACACACGTACCTATATATTATTCCCTTTCTTTCTTCAAAGCTCACGTGCTATATAAATGTCGAAAATTAAGATTTTTTTAGTATCTTCCGGAGGTCACCCTGAATAATATGTAAACCTTGTATTAAATATTTATGTCATTGTGACGCCCTGTATTTTCTAATTCTAAAAATCAAGATTACACGATCACATAAAAAATATTTATACCATTGAAGAGTTTTTCTATAGGTTTATTATATTCGATTCTAAGAGGATAATATGGACCTCCACAGAGTGGAGGTTTATTAACAGATTTTTATTTTTAAAAGAAATGGATGTTGGCCAATTTCTCAGCCTGCCAGGTTCATACTCCAGGTTCAAGTGCACATTGAAGAATCATTTGAATGTTCCAGATCCGGTATTCGAACCGATACGTTACCGCTCGGCCATCGTTGTAGTCTAATATTGTCTATATTATTTTCCTTCTTCTTTCTTTCGACCATATCCGATCTTAATAGGACCATATGGGCCTATATATTTTACGAGAAATTTATGTCAGCCACTTGCTCAACCTATTTGGTCCATACTCTGACTCATACACAAATTGAAAAATAATATGTGTACTTGCCAGACCCAGGATTCGAACCTGGGACCCACGACGCTATAGTCCGACGCTTAAGCCGCGCGGCCATCGTGGGAGTATTGTCTATGTATACTCTTAATATTCAAATTCACAAATATAGTTTAATAACAACCGAAATATATATTATCGACTAAAAATTTAAATTTGTGAAATTTAATATTATTTAATTCCTTTGACACAGATTTTTAGCAGTCAATTTACCATGAATCTTAATGAAACGATGAAATGGTTATTGGTGAATCATATATGATAGTTGTTCATGATAATAACTCTGTTCAACCAAATCGTTTCGGATGTTGACTTATTCCACCTACGTGAGGATGAGTATTATATGTGGGCGTTGTTTTATAATCTCTTAAATTAGTATCTACATAGCTCATTCGGTGTACTTCCATGTATCTACTTTATACTTTTTTTATATTTATTCTTTTTACTGTTCGATAACTTAATATTGCATCTATTTCTTTATTTTTTATACTGTTTTAATATTATTTCTTTGTTTTAAATGTCACGTTGTGGACGTCTTAAATATATAAAGTTAATATTGAGCTATTATTAGCGATTGGCTTTTGTATTTTAAATCAAAGTAGGTAAAGCACTTCAGAGAGTATTAAAAGCCATTAGTTAAAATTTATCGCAATTAATTATGACTCATTTAGCATAGTGGTCTATGTGTGTGTGTGTGTGTGTGGTCTATGTGTGTACCCGAGAGATACAGGTTCGATTCCTGCGGGATGTCTTACTTTTTTCAAAAAGATTGTCTCTATTGGTTATAATATATTTCTTCAGAAGTTTTTTCAAAATTGTGTATGTTTAAATCAATTTGAATTTAAATAATTACAAGATAAAAAGAATTTTTTATACACAATGTTTTTAAATTTCCTGTTGAATCATATAAACTTGACTTGACTAGCTTAAACGATCAAAAAAAATGTGTTTGATAGAAATAATACTGAAATGTCATTTTGACACTCAAATTGATTTCCATAGTAACGCACGTATATATTAATAATTTCGTTGTTAGGACCATAGCAACCAATAATAGTGGATTGGATTACGGATTTCTTCCGAAATAACTTTTCATACAAAACAGAATTAACTGAAAATGAATTTAATTCTAGTTAAAATGGCTAAAAGTTAAATAAAAATGTATTGGCATCGTGTTCTGATATATTCTAAAAGTTTCAAATGTCTAGCTAGTCGGAAAGTTAGTTAAAAATTGATTGCAAGATTTGTACCGGACAAATAATAATACGACCTAATAAAAACGTTGGAAATGATTTATTATTACATTTCATATAAGTTTTTTTTATATAATTTGTATATTTTACTAATAAATTATAGAACGGTTTGTCGTTAATTATATTAACGTCCATTACCGATGTCAATTTATCAATTAATAAACGAGAATCAATCATTAATTATTAGACACCGTTATATCATGTAATATCAATTGATAAAATACAAATTAATATTCTAGATTTCCAGAGTTGCACGTGTATATTCAATTATGGAAGATTGATTTCACCGAAATAGCTTTTTAATGTACTAAAACGTGACCGTTATTCGGTAATGTATTTTTGGACTTTGCAGGGTAAATATTCAAAATTTCGCGACGCTTTAATAGCGTAATGATTACCTATACGTCACAATGGCGTTTTTTTTTACCTCATAAGATTCAGAATTTTTGGAGCAACCATATTATTTTGACTAGTATAAATAGTTCGTTTGAGTTATTTCTGATTTCGCATGTCACCTTCATATGTATGCTTTGTTTACTTTATTATATATATTATACGTCATACGTACACTCTGTGCGTAGTATTCTTGAATATGGGTCTATTATCTGGAGTCTTTATGAAGTTTCCTCCAAGCTAATAAGCTAACATATTAGAGCGCGACCAAAAGAAATTTCTTCGATATCTTTATTTTAAGACACATAACTATCTTCCTTTTAATAATTCGTCAAACGAATAGGTGCTTTCCGACTGCCTTTCTACAAGGCATGTTCACTTTTTACTCTCTTGAATCTCGTAGGTCACTTTTAAACATTTTACGCTATCACGAGGGATGGTTTCTAATCCTGGCGTCCTAAGAATTTTAATTTATATGCGCCTGTCAATTACCTACGTGGTTGCAGCCATGACCTACTCTGGGTCAGAACCCCGAGTCAAGCCTATCAGGCACCATCAGCGAGGGGTGCAAGATTAGTAAATACGCTCCCTAATGACATATACATTTTCAATGATGTACTTTGCATTTTGTTTTTGAAACTTAATTTTATTGTATAAAATTGTTAATGTTTTATTAGTACCTAGTATTATTAATCTTTATCTTCTCTCTTGTGAGAGCAATATTTGTTATAATGTAAATCTGATCTTGTGAAGGTCCTGAATTTTGATTTGTAATGTCCACAATGTTTTGTTTTCTTAAATAAATAAATATTGTAAAGTCAGTATTATTGACTGTATAGTCCTGTATGGTCCCATATTGATTTTGGCTGTCTTCCGAAGAGATTTATTGACAGAGAAATGGTTGTTAACCAATCGCTCAATCCATCTAGACCAGGGCTCGAAATGGATCGGATCGCACCGGAGCGCCGTTCTGGTTCATAAAATCCCCAAAATTATCGATCCGTCTCGTGGAAATATTAAATTGACCGTCAGAGCTAGATATGTCATATACTTAATAAAAAAATCGAACGCACTTAAATACATATACAATTAGATGACAATGTTCATACTTTCGTAAAATTATTGAACGCTCCGGTTCGTAACTTTCCATTTCGAGCACTGATCTGCACTTAAATATAAGCACGGGACTGACGTAGGCCGCAGCAGACGTACGTAATATGGAGAGAAAAATTGTATTAATTGGGAACGTAGTGCTTAAATGTAAAAGTACGAGTAGCTTTGTCGCTCACTCGTTATGACGTGTCAGCCACAATACAGAATTGAGTATGTTAAATGGAAAAAGGCTTACAAATTAAGATATTCGCATAAAAATATTGAAACAATTTTAAGGGGGTTTTAGGTAGTTATATTACAAGGTATTATATTATATTCATATTATGTAGGTACTGAGCTAATTTGACCATTGCTTAAATTAAAAATAGTAAAGATATTTGGTGAAATTTAAACATTTCAAAGAGTGACTATTGTGCAATTCAAACATGGATAGAAGCCCTTTTGCTTTTAACCTACTCAATTGTATTGTGCATCTGATTTATCCTGTCAATAACAGACAAAAAAGTAACTTAAATTATATCATTGAAGAAAGAACTAATACAATATATTATATACTTAGTAATCACATCCACGTGGGCCTAGTTGATGGAGCGGTTTTCTTTTTATAGATACGAAGCCGTCGGTTCGAAACCCACGGTTTGTCAAAAAATACATATTGTTTTTTTTAATGTATATACGATCCAGTGCAAGGATCCAATATGTTGGTTGAATGGCTAGCCCATTCCCTGTAAAAAAGTTGAAGTAAAAATGGTATATATTTTTAAAATTAATTAATATAAGTTTTAAGCTATCAGCGTCGGTTTCGTTTGATAATAAAAAATGTCAAATGATATCAGAGGATAAAATTGTCATGGCTATTATTACCTATATGGATTAAAATAAAAATTACATTATATTATATAATATACACGAAGACAGCTACCGGAACATATACATTTATCACCGTGCATCGGCTCATTGTATTACGATTATCTGTAATTATTATGTGATGAAACAGCCGGCGATGTCCTAGAGCGCTAAGGGACATACTTTAAAATATAACTGATCTAAGTTAAACGTTAATTTGCTAAGTCAGCATGATACAAATACGTAGTAATGCTATGCGGATAGGCAACTAGTGGATACTGGCATTTATATATGCTATGTTTCAACTGATCGCTGTCGACAATAACCAATGACATTAATATGGACGAATCATATGGAAAAGAAAATGACACTCACTTTATTGTCGGGTCTGCCGAATGGCATAATCTGTTCTAACGCCATTACAATAAAGGTGATATTGCTATAAATTCCTGATGCTTTTTGTTGGGTCTGCCGAATGGTTATGTTCGAACGGGTTCGTTCAAATGAACATTGACATTAGAAACACTGCTCTAACGCCATTACAATAAAGGTCATATTGCTATAAATTTCCGATGCGTGATATCGCATAATGGAAATTGCGTGACGTCTACCTGTGCATGCGAATGCGCGAATTTACTTGCTAGCTACTGTATTGAGTACGTCGTCCATTAATAATGTAATTGACAATAACCTATAGAATTATAATTAACTGTTTCTTTTATTCAACGAATAATTCACAAGATTTAAGAATATATCATTCTGATTATTGAACATTTATATAATTTTGAAAAACACTTTCTGAGAGAATATATTATAACCAATAGAAAAAATCTTTTTTGGAAAAAAGTAAGCCAACCCGACGGGGAATCGAACCCCGTATCTCCCAGGTTTACGCTCTATCCGTTGCATTACCACTATGCTACGAAGTGACATACTGACATACTATCATACTACATAAATCGATTGCCAAAGTAGCTTGATTTGGAAGAGCACTGATGAGTAGGTATTAAAATTGACCAATAGTCGCAATTAGTATGTCACCTCGTAGCATAGTGGTAATGCAACGGATAGGGCGTAAACCTGGGAGATACGGGGTTCGATTCCCCGTCGGGTTGGCTTACTTTTTTTCAAAAAAGATTTTTTCTATTGGTTATAATAATATATTCTCTCAGAAAGTGTTTTTCAAAATTATATATGTTTTATAGAATTATCTTTAAAACTTGATGTTCATAAAGATATTACTTTTTAAAATTGTGTAGGTATATTACTTATTGCGTATATACTAAAATATTACTTCTCTAATTGAAAAAAAAATATAGTATACCTACATACTTACTATAGGTACTAATAATATTATAGTCAGTTTTATGAACATTTTTTCTAACATTTAAATTATATTTTAAAATGTTTCCCGACAGATTTTCCAAACCGAAAATCTCTCTGCAGAATTTACTGAATGACTTATTTGAATTATTTCACTTATACGTCGGTGTGTGGTGAGTAAAATATCTCTCTAAAATGATCAAATTTCCTGCCGATCTACATTGCTGGCAATAAATTAAAACACTGTGAATATTGCAGCCATTTGAAAGAGGATCTTCTAAAATATATATCCTAACTATTTAATTTAAAATATCTACAAAATTTGGCGTGTAATATAAAATAGAGTATATCATTTGATTTTTTACACGAAGACACATTTTTTACCTCCCTATATTATGAGAAAAACTTCTCGACAAAAAAGCAGGGTGCGCGATAGTTAAATAATTTTGTAACACCTTGCAAAAAGTTATAAAACTCGCATAGGTTACTCCAAGCTCAAAAGAAATAACCAATAAATATTAGGGCGGCATGTATAGAACAGGTGTTTTTTTATTATTATCTGTAGACGTTCGTGTTTGTATTAAGATTTGACCTCCATATGCACAGTTAGGGATTGTAATACCGGTGTTTCAAAACCGATATTCCAGTATTTATCAATACTGAAATACCGGTTTTGAAAATCCAAAATACCGGAATTTTCGGTATTAAGAAAGCACACTCGTTTACATTTTTCAAAATGAATTATAAGTTATGTGCTGCTAAAATGCAAATATATTGAGTGAATCCTACAGAGGTAAAAAATAATAAAACAAATTTCATCAAACATATTTATATAAGTATTTGTCGCGGTGAATTATCATAATATTATTTCGAAATAGAAAACATCCGTGACAAAAATGTTCAATTATTCTATAAGCGTTGAATTTAAGAAGCTTTTCCTGCAGCCGGACTCATTTGCACTTGATGAACTTTTAAGGGCTTTCGTTAAAATTATCAATATATTCAAATCATTTGTAAAAAATCACTATTATGAGCAATACATATTTTTAAATGTCAACATAATAAATGTAGGTATGTAGGTTTTTGCTATAAAATAATATTTTTAAAAGATTTTAATACCTATATTTATTTATAAGTACCGTTAATGTTTAAGAAATACCGGTATTCAATAAGAAATACCGAAAAACCGGTATTGATATTTTCATTCGGTATTGCAATCCCTATGCACAGTGATATACAGAGAGCATGAAAGTACAATGTCAACTTCCACAGATTTGCTTGTTTAGTTGATAGCTATGTCGGTTGTAGCATCATTATTAAAAGTAAATATAAAAAGCCTTTCAAAAAAAATTTTCAACCAGTGTGTTACCGTCCCGTAATCACATATGCGGTCCAGAAACTTAGAGTAGCACAACGTGGTATGGAGAGGTGCATGTTGGGCATAACACGAAAGAACAAAAAGAGTAATGAGTGGATAAGGGAACAGACAAAGGTTTGCGATATAATAGAGTTTGCTAAAAACCTCAAATGGACTGGACACATAGCTCGAAGATGGGACAATCGTAGGGCAAATTTAGTCATCCAGTGGTATCCAAGAGGTACAATACGTCCGTAAGGTAGACCTAGAGGCCGATGGATCGATGAAATGATAAAGTTCTGCGGAAGTACGTGGCAACGCAACGCACAGGACCGTGAGAAGTGGAATCATATCGGAGAGGCCTTCATCCAGCAGTGGATAAATTCAGGCGAATAATGATAACAATAATAATAATATAATTGCATACTTAACACTATAATAATTCTAAATGTAATTTCACCAATTAAGTGATATCCCAATCAAACCAATAACACTTCGATTTAAGAATATTTTTAGTATGAATTTATAACTGTAGAACAATAAAAATATTCTATGGTTTGGCGGCATCGAATGAATTTCTTGCAATTGAGAACATAATATTTCCTGATGTCTTTCTATTCGTATTATTATTCTTTTTAACATTACAATAGGTAGAGGCCCAATAATTAATTATATTAGTGTATTTAATAATATAATTGAAACAATCACAAACACTCAGGCTTTGAGAAAATCACATAAATATATTTTGTCCTCACCAGGAATCTGTCCTAGAAAGCCCGAATGAATTCCAGCGCCTACTTCAGTTACTTACTTACGTATTATTTACGTGCCATTTTACGTGATTATTAATTTTTTAACACTACGACTGCAGGCCACGAGCTTAAATTAAAGTGCCTAGTTAAAAAAACTTAGGCTTGAAAAAAATCACAAGATCCATAGTCGGATATCGAACCTCGAACCCCGATATGAGAAGTCAGCGTCTACGATGACCGCCAAATAATAACGGTTCATAAATAATTGTATAAAACAGCTTTTAACCTAAACAAACCTAAAGCTTCGTAATACTAACAAGGCAATTTTATTATCAATTCGAACTTGCAGTAATTTTTGGACATCGTTGGATGGAATTTCATCGTATTTTAAAACGTTTTTATTTGGTCGTATTCTTATTTGTCCGGTGGTTGTTTGTCCGGTACAAATCTTGCAATCGACTTTTAACTAACTTCCCTACTAGCTAGACATTTGAAACTTTTAGAATATATCAGAACACGATGCCAATGCATTTTTTTATTGCTTTTAGCCTTTTTTAAGTAGAATTAAATTCATTTTCAGTTAATTCTGTTTTGTATGAAAAGTTATTTCGGAAGAAATCCGTAATCCAATCCACTATTATTGGTTGTTAGGGTCCTAACAACTATATTATTAATATATACGTCCGTTACTATGGAAATCAATAAGAGTGTCAAAATGACATTTCAGTATTATTTCTATCAAATACATTTTTTTTTGATCGCTTAAGCTAGTCAAGTCAAGTTTATATGATTCAACAGAAAATTTAAAAACGTTGTATATAAAAAGTTCTTTTTATCTTGTAATTATTTTTTAAATAATCGGTTATATATTATTATTATTATTATTGTATGGTGACATATACAATTTATCCATAAATAAGTAGATCGCTATCAAAAGAAACACCATTAAGTATTAGGGCGACATGTAAAAGAAGAGGTGTTTTTTATTTTTATTTGCACGCGTTATTCGCTCGTATAAATTGTGTTGACGATAACGTTATCAATGCTCAAGTTATCGGAATAATCGATTAGGGATGTTCTGAAAGAAAACTCGTCGTAGAAATTGATTTTTTTATCTGCACAGAATAAAACTGGCGCGGTTTTGTGCACGCGTATGTAAACTGTACCCGCAAATCTGTCTTTACGCGTTTTTGTTTATTTATTGAAGCATTATTATCCGGGGCCGGAGTAAACGGGAGAAGTGTTATTTAGAACGTAGATTTCATAATGTAAACGAATTGTAACGCACAATATTTAAACAACGTTATAAGTTTATCAAACAACCAATAATGTTATATCCGTGGACAAAACTCGATAATATACTCCTTTTCAGATGTAATATTATATAATTTATACCTACATACATATAATAGCGTTATGGGTCCCAAGTTAAAATCCTGTGTCTGGCAAGTACACATATTGTTTTTCAATTTGTATATTAGTCAAATTGTGGACCTAATAGGTTGAGCAAGTGGTTGACATCCATTTCTCGTAAAAACAAATTCTCTTAATACAAACCTCCACTCTGTTGAGGCCCATATTATGAACTTATTAGGATCGGACATGGTCGGAATACATATAAGAAACGTTTATTAATATTATCCAGAAAATAAATGCAAATCCATTACGTTAAAAAAACCTTTTATAACAGTGCTCGAAATGACCGAAGCGTACAGGAGCACAGCTCCGTCTCGTGGAAAAAATAAATATTACGTTCCGATTTCTGCGAATATATTCTATACACAAGGCTGCTATTAGCGGCTATCGGCGGCTATTGAGGGTAGTTTATCATAATTATGTATTGAGGCGGTTAACTGTTAGGTACAATAAGTTAATCGTCTTAACTTTTCGAGCGGGATAGACAGTTTTGATAGTTTAGACGGCTAACTTATTGTAACAATTATAGTACCTCAATACATAAATATGATAAATTACCCTGATAGCAGCTTTGTGTATAGAATACATGCGCTGAATTATTAAAAAATATTTGTTTTTAAGTTTACCGCGGAACTTGTCGGTCTCGTGGTAAAAAATAATAATATTCCTATGGTACTGACAACACATGTCACAAGTTTAAGGACCATTATTACATTTGACTGTGTGAGCTAAATGGTAAATAACAAAAAAATCTTACACAACTTTATGTATAATATGGTATAATATACTTACATAAAATTAAATTCAAAAAAATATCGCGCACCGGTTTGTAAATTTTTCCATTTCGAGTGCATTTCTATATATGTAGCCTAAATGTATGAAATTGAAGCAAAAAAGAACCTCAGCGCATCTATCATATACACAAGACTGCGTTCGGCCGCTACGGCAGCTATCTGGGGTATATTTGTATCGAAGTATTAGCGCTTATTGTTACAATTACAATAAGTTAGCCGTCTAAACAGTCAAAACTGACTAAAATTTACTATAGCCAAAAGAGGTGCTGTTAAAACATAGCACGTATTGTAACAATTACAAATAACTTATTGTAATTGTTGTAATTGGATGGAACAAAAATTATCACGACCGGGGGATTACGGGTTCGAGTCTCGCAATTGATTCAAATTCGCATTATTTTATTGTATACTTTTAAATGCAAGAAATAAATAATAAAAAGTTTTATTTTTAAAAACAAAAAAAATAAAACCATCATCTCATTATTATATCGGGTATTATAAATAAAATTATTGAATAATAAGAAGGACGACATAACCGCGGATGAACGAGTAAACAACTCCATGGAGAATACTGATGATCTTGCAATTTAATATTATTGGGGTTGAAATATATTATAGGTACCGTAAAATAGGGTGAATAGACACACTTTTTACCCTTTACGACGATATAATCTTTCATGCTCTCTCAGTGGCGATTTTTTTTTTGACGTAGATGACGTTAATTTGATTGGAATTAAAAAGGTGCCTCGAAACAGTGAAAATCAGTCATTTACTTATTAAAAAATACCAAAGTCATAAAAATATGCGTATTTCTCACAGATCTAGTTTCGATGTAGCTTAAATCATTGCGTACACCTGTAAGTAAGTGGGCAATAAACAATTTTTAAGCTATTCAGTTTAAATAATCTAAAAAAGCACAGTGGCAGGGGTAGTGGCGTGGAGGCCCGATGCACTAATTTATTTTGAAGCTTCCACAAAATAAAACATTTCACAAACATACATTTCAACTAGTAGTACTATCAATGTAAGTTCCTCTTTTTTATAATCACACTAACTAAAAATAATTAGACAGTGATTATTTAATGTTAGTTGCAGGGATTTGATTATGTTTTGCGGAATATTTTATACCTGATTTGTGAGAATAATGAGCTAAGTAAAAAATAATATTATATTATAAAAGTAAACTATTTTCTTTATTCAAATCTGATTGCCATTAAGTAACACAATTTAGAAAGCGTTTCAGAGAGTCTTGTAAAAACCACCAGTTAGCTTCGTCGCAATTCGATAGGACACGTATAGCTTAGCGGTCAGGGCACATAGGTGCGAATCCCGGAAGGGTATCGTATTTTATTCGAAAAAAAAAATTCTATTGGTTATAATTATTTTCTGAGAGGTGTTTTCAAATTATGTATGATTGAAAATACATAATTTTGAAAACACTTATGAGAAAATATGTTATAACTAATATAAAAAATCTTTTTCGAAAAAGTAAGACATCCCACAGGAATGGAACCTGCATCTCTCGGCGGCTCTCGTGGTGCAGTGGGTAAGGCTCTGGCCTTCCGCCCGAGAGTTCTGGATTCGATCCCGGTGAGGACACAATACTTATGTGTTTTTCTCCTGGGTGTTTGTGATTGTCCAAAATTACTAACAACCACCTTGTACGAAAAAGCAAGGACATGGTTATTAATAATTCAAAAAAAAAACTGCATCTCTCGGGTTTCGCGCCCATGCACTTAGACCACTATGCTAAAGGCGCCATACTTAATTGCGACAAATTTGAAATGAAATGGCTCTTAATACTCTCTGAAGCGCTTTCAAAATTGAGCTACTATTGGCGATCGTCTTTTGTATTTTAAATCAAAGTAGGTATTACTTTTCATTTATTACTATTAATTTCAAAAAAGATTTTTTCTTTTGGTCATAAAGTGTTTTCAAAAGTATGTATGTTCAATAATAATTATAATGTTACATTCTTAAATCTTGTGAATTATACGTTTATTATAATAGTTATAATATTATGTATGATTACTAAGAATGTTTTCATCGTTTAGAATTTGATCTACAGTAAATAACGTATTATTACTTTATCTCTTTTTCGATTTTAGATAGACATAATACGAGTATATAGCCTATAAAAAACCATAGAATAAATATTATATATTAATTAGCATGATTACAGACGTAAAAAATACCGTTTGAGTTATGCATACCTTACCTCAACTGAGTTTAATATCAGAGAAACAATTTTGTGTGCAAATTAACTCGCGCATTCCTATTTTAATTGTTACGTATTTCGACTTTTGGCTTTAATTTATGGAATCAACGTTTTAGCCTAGACTCATATTATAAAGTTTCAAATTTTATATCGCTTTTAAAACGTCAAAGGTTCGTATTGAAAATAAATAAATATACAGTTTTTTTGATAGACAATGTTAGTGCTGAATCCACGACAGACGGTGACGTGCCAAAATGAAGGATATTTTATCGGTAAACTAAAAGAATAAAAAAAAAACATAAAATCAATACACAAGAAAAAAAACGTTAATACATAAAATAGTGCGATGCTACTACTGATGTTTTCAATATATTTTGGATTGAGAAAATAGTATATAGGTACTATACTATGAAGTACCTAGCTTCTTAATTTTTACTATTATTAAACATTTTTTATACAATTTCGGTACCTACCACCAACAAACGTAATAATATATCTTGTTGTCTAAAATTTGGAAGTTAAAAATCTTTACAAGACGTGACAACCTTCACTCAATTATTGGTGGTATATAATTATATATTCATTTATGTACAAATTAAATCACTATCTCCGATATAAGATTTAGCATAAAATCCCTATTAGTATGGACCTCCATGCGTATATATGAGAGAGGGGGCTCCTCGAGTATGACACCTCCCCCCAGGAATGAAGAAAGACACAAATTATTTCAGTATATACTATTTTAACGTGGTGGTATTTTTAAAAAGTTTGTTTTCTCATATTGCCGTGTGGCAACAGCGCGGCTCAGACAACACAAATGGACACGTCATAATAATTAGAATAGGTACAGGATAAGTAATGGTGTATCCGACAAGTCAGCATCCCACCAGTAGTTGTATCTATATGTAAGTTGTTAATCGCTAAAATTTTATTTGAAAGCGAATTATCTGGGCATTAAGAATGTACCGGGGGAAAGTTGTATCTTTTGTGTTCAGTAAATTAATACACGACATAGTCATTTATATTAACAAAAAAAAATCAACTGTTTGTGAAAACTTTTAAACAATTTTTAGTACTGTGTTCATTTGTTTACAGATATGCATATCTCGGTTTGGGTTAGGCCTGGCCAATGACATTTATATGAACGAAGCATCTGGAAAAAAAATGACACTCCCTTTTTTTGTCGGATCTGCCGAATGGCATAATCTGTTCTAACGCCATTACAATAAAGGTGATATTGCTATAAATTTCCGATGCGTGATATCACAATAATGGAAATTGTGTGACGTCTACATATACATGTGCGAATGTCGCTATGCGCGAATTTACTTTCTAGCTACTGTACTGAGTGCGTTGTCCATTAATAATGTCATTGGGCCTGACCACAGAATAGATAATAAATAGAATACCGATAGGCTATATTCAATACGCCGCATATTGACGCAGGGTTTTGAATGTATGAGTGTCCTACGAAAATGAAGCACGCATTATGCACGTGCAATAGTGTGTTTAATACACCAACATTAAATGAGCGTAAATGCATAAACCGAGGGCAGTTTTCAGTATTCGACGTAAAACGTATTCTTGACACGTGTGTAAGTTTAACCCGGATAATTCCTAACTCGAGTCAGTTACTTGCTATCGCCTTACCCGTTATGTATTTCAGTTCCCATTATTTCTGAGTTCCCTGGGCCTGACATATAATACCATAAAATAATCTCTGAATTTATTTAAATGATATTAGGTATATTTGTTCCAGTTAAATATATCAAAATATTTTCAATTCAACGATATCAAATAGATGAAAGGCTTACACACAAAAAACTGTAGATTATTAATTATTAACCTATTTTCTAGACTTTTACACTGAGTAAATAATTCCAAAGGCTAGATATCGGTTAATTTTTGTTTGTTCCCTGTTAATCTTTAATGATCAAACACTGTTTATCCGGAAGGTTAATTATTAATACGGAATACAATAAAACGGTATTACTGAATCGTAAAATGTTTTCAATACAATTTTACTGTATGTTTTCTCTGAATTATTTGTATAAGTAAAATTAAACAAAATTAAATAATATAATACAAAACAAATTATTGTAAATATTATCTTTGATCCTCGATATAACATAACATAGTTAGTAGTATATCCATAAGCTAATGAATAATAAATACACATACATTAATACGAGTAATTATACAATCATTAATACCTACCCCAATGTTAGATATACGATACACTAGTTTACATTCCATAACTTTCCACTTCAAAAATATTCTGAGGAATAAAAACAAAATGTAATACTTGTGATCCATAATAATGACAACCAGGGCTGAAGCTAGGTCTATGGCCACTTGTGTGAGCAAACAAAAACGCTTATACAAAAAATATCTACTAACTGCATATTTAAAGTTTTTTCGTTCACAAACTTTTTATAAATATAATTACAAGATAAAAAGAACATTTTATATACGTTTTTAAATTTTCTGTTGATTTATTATGCTCAATATACTCAAACTTGTACTTGATACAAAGTAAATAAAAAACAAACGAACAAATATAGAAATACTGAATAGTCATTTTGATTTCCATAGTAACGCACGTATATATTAATAATTTAGTTGCTAGGACGACCCAGTTAGCAACCAATAATAGTGGATTGGATTACGGATTTCTTCCGAAATAACTTTTTATACAACAAAATTAACTGAATATGAATTCAATTCTACTTAAAGATGGCTTTGTATTAAAAGAATGCATTAGCATCGTGTTCTGATATATTCTAAAAGTTTCAAATGTCTAGCTAGTCGGGAAGTTAGTTAAAATCGATTGCAAAATTTGTACCGGATAAACAACCACCGAACAAATAAGAATACGAGCTAATAAAAACGTTGTAATGAAATGTTATAGTTTTCCAATTAATTGTTGCTTTATAACTTACGTGTTTAAATTAAGTGGGGGTTAACAACCCTAGGCTATGTCAGCAGGTGCCCCGTAATTACAACAACGCAATAATAAACGAATTGCCCAATTTTCACTATAAGTGTGTAAAACTAAATAAAATTTAAATTTGAATTTTTACATATAAAATACGTTGCATTGTTTTAAATGCAGTATAATGATGTTATGTAAATTCGTATTAAAAACCGAAATCAAAGATGCGACCGATCCTTCATTTGACCGCCCGTGTGAAAGGCATTTTGTCAGCGTATCCGGAAATTTGTACGTAAACAGTTCACTGCAGGACACTTATTCGTGCGCCGCAGTACGTGAAACATGAGTTCGTGTAACATTTAACGAAATGACGAATTCTTCGTTGAACATTTCACCGTTTAGTATATTTGTACGTATGCTACAACATGTGGAGATTTCTTTACTAGGTTAGGTTAGGTTAGGGTTAATCTAATTGGAACAGTACTATTTGCAAACTATCGCCGCATTTTGTAAGATACGTACAATAATGTATTCCACGGTGAAATGTTCAACGAAGAACTCGTCATTTGATAAAATGTTATACGAACTCATGTTTCACGTACTGCGGCGCACGAATAAGTGTCCCACGATGAACTACATACGTACAATTTACATGTAACCTTTTGTCACACCGAGCCGAGACGGCCCTGTGTACAACATTGACCAAAATCAATCTTAAAATGTATTATTTATTTTAACAGTTTTCGTCTTATCGTTGTCGATAAATTGAAAATATTATACATCTGTTTATTTTATAGTTAGCATAATAATAATGGCCATTTATTTTATAACATTAAATCTGTTAACAGGCAATACTCAAAAACTTAACTTACTAAAATGGCTATTAACCTACTTAGATATTAAAAAAATGTTTAATTGTACATACTAAGAAGTATTTACTCTTTTATAACTATATATTTTAGGTATAAATCTTTTTAATAATGTCAAAAAAACGTATTTTCAAGTTGAGTTTTATTTTTTATTGATATTTTTCAATTCACCTACGTATAGCGTCATTAGGTCAAATTCTCTTGATTAGATGTTATCAGGGAAGATAAAAATAAACGAAGTAGGTTGCCTTTTGTTTGTGGTTGTGAGGAGCAATGACATTAATATGGACGAATCATCTAGAAAATAAAATGACACTCACTTTGTGTCGGGTCTGCCGGATGGCGAAATTCATATTTTAATATCGGTATCCTACGCTCAAATGAACATTCTGCTTGCAAGCAGTCTGGCGACACCGCTGGGTCGGCCCATACAAAATTTCTGACTGTCAGGTTTCGACTCCACCGTTATTATTGTGTTACAAAATGCCAATGTGCCTATTTAAAAATTGTAAAAAAATCTACTAAACACTCCAAGAAAGATGGGATATCACTTTGCATGTGTTAGTATTATTTATTATTTATAAAATGCCATTTTAAGATATTGATGAATGTTTATTCAATGCAATTGAATGACAGGAACCATTGGACAGTCAGTCGCCTGTGATTCGTGGGCTCACTTGCGTCTAATCTCCGAGAAGTCGTAAGTAACCGAGAATCTGTTTCTAACGCAATGAGTCATGACACTAATACGCCATTACAATAAAGGTTATATTACTATAAATTCTCGAAGCTTGTATCGCATAATGGAAACGGATACGTCAATGGTCACGTGACATCTACCTATACATCTGTGAATGACTTTCATGCACAATTTCTCGTGCGCGCCGGGTATGAAGTGAGTCGTCCATTTAATATGTCATTGGTGAGGAGCTACAATTTTATTCTCGAACGTGGAGACATAGGCATGCAATGACATTAATATGGACGAAACATCTGGAAAAAAAATGACACTCACTATTTTGCCGGGTCTGCCGAATGGTATAATCTGTTCTAACGCCATTACAATAAAGGTGATATTGCTATAAATTCCCGATGCTTTTTGTCAGATCTGCCGAATGGCATAATTCATATTTTAATATCAATATCGCTCGCTCAAATAAACATTGACCCTAGAAACACTGTTCTAACGCCATTACATTAAAGGTGATATTGCTATACATTCCCGATGCGTGATATCGCATAATGGAAAGTGCAAAATTTTGTCACGTGACGTCTACCTATACATGTGCGAATGTCGCTATGCACGAATTTACTTGCTGGCTACTGTACTGAGTGCGTTGTCCATTAATAATGTCATTGTAGGTATGTGATAAAATTAAGTACGTGTTAAAGAACATGTTACTATTTATTTACGACAATATGTTTGAGACGCATTCTGCAGTTGGTAATTATGTCGCAGATGCCGGCATGAGCTTTTATATCACCTTTTTTACGAAAACAGTTTATTCCATATCGACAATTATATTAAATACATTTTTCTGTCGATGCAGATGCTTTTCGATCCAATAATAATTGTTAATTTAAAATTTGAAATTTCTATACATGTCGTTGCATCATTATCACTCATTAATGCTAGGTTAGGTTGGGTTAGGTCTAAAAAGAAAGTTATAAAAGCTCATGAGGGCATATGCGGCACTATTACCCTGCAGTTTTTTTGTTCGACGCAGACTGAATAACCTGAGTAGCCTCCAGGGAAGGCGAAGCTGAGAAAGAGCGTCGGCTCAGTGGAGCGACGACCAATTCAAGGAGCTGACTGAGAACAGCATTCAATCTGTCATGAGAGATGCAGAGAATCGAGAGGGATAGAAAGTCTTGGCCGCTCAAAAGATGAGAAAATTCCAAGGTGGTCCACAATCTTCAGCCAGAGTATTTACGTATGTATCATAATATGTATTTAAGGCTATACCTCAGCTGAGGCATGGTCTAAAAAGATCGTGACTAGGCGATGCGCGGATTGCGGGTCGCGGGTGCAAATGCGAACCGAACGAAATATAATTTGTCATAAAAATTCATGCGTCCTTTTTATATTATGTTTATTATTATATTCGTAATAATAATAGTATATTCATTGACATGTTTTATTTTTCAAGTACATGTGGAACGTTTTTAAGTCATTTTTACACGATTTAAGAATATATTCATCTGACTCCATCACAAAAGAAATTGACGTGCGAACAGGTCGACTATCTCTCTCCGAATGGCAACGCGCCTCAACGCGGCCGAAATTTCGTTCCACATAGTGTTGAAAAATATTTGCCGTTTCACTTATGTACGCTCTTAAGTTCGTCACGTAAACGAAATACGCAATAAATATTGGTAATATTTTAGGACATTGAGTGGGATTTGTTTTTCTTGTGTTTTATGATCTGACCGTCATTAAGTCGTAAACTAAATCTGGCTTCAAAGTCTTAGTCTATCTATGGCGACTGGATTTCCCATTTCTATATTCCATTAAAATTGTCGGTATACTTTATATGATAATTATTATTAGTAAGTCATTCGATTATACTCGTAATTTATATTAATATCATATAATATCGACGTTGCTAAGCCGTAAGGGTATAAGAGTGATAATGAGTTTTTTATGGGGTTACAATATTGTCAATAAAAACTTTTTTTTTTAATTATTAATAACAATGTCCTTGCTTTTTCGTACAAGGTGGTTGTTAGTAATTTAAACAATCATAAACACCCAGGCTTTGATAAAATCACATAAATATATTGTGTCATCACCGGAAATCGAACCCAGAGCTCTCAAATGGAAGCCCAGCGCCTTACACAGTGCACCTCGAAAGCCTCCATTATTATAATATTGTACTAATAACATGAAATGTACAACGTAGAATACCCTAATGTTACTTTACAATCGTGTGGACCAGAACCAGACTTGTCCAACCCACAAAAACGAGAAAACTGAGTTAGACATCTCATCGCTATTAAATATTCATTTTTTGTCAGGTTAGAATATGACTATCACTAAAAATTGTCATCTTATATGACACTACCATCTACAGTCATTTCTTGGAATCACAAAAAATAGGAATAATTCATTATGAGTGCCATATTTATATATTCCATATAAAAAAAAGTGGACAAGTCTGACAATCATTTCGTGAAACGCTGGAAGAAATAGATGACGATTTTTCAACAGTTAACACAAAACAAAAAACATTTTATAATAAAAAAAAATATATTAAAACACTGAATTTTTTTGAGTGAATCTATGACTTTAACACTAATTATCTCAGAACTGAATAATAATTGTGGCTTGGACAAGTCTGGTTCTGACCCACACAATTAAAAACACGTATATATATTATAATTTATTAGTAATTACAATGTATACTATCAACCACTTTTAATTAATATAATATCATCCACCAAGAAAGAATGGGCAGTTAACGCCATTTCAGTGACATCGTATGGAATCAACGTGCATATAAATTAAACTGTATTACATGGACTATACCTCTAGTCGTAGTATAAGAAAAGATATAAAATCTCGTGCTCTATATCCGTTTCCCGTATGCAGGTAAAAACGGGCTGAACGTTTATTGCCGCCAGATTTTCCTCATTGACAGGTCTAGCATTATAGAAATGGCACATTTCATTTTGCCGGGAATTCCCGGATTTCGGAACACAAAGGGAGTGCGCCTCTTTTGTACACAAAAATTTATGTACTATTTAGTTTAGGCTGTAGTAAATTTTCCGGTTTTTCCTGTTTCCCATTTAAATAATAACTTTTACATCAAAACGATTAAGATATATTTTTAGGAGTATCAAAACCTCGATATTAAGCGATTGTTTAACGTTTTACTTGTACTCGTAAAAACAATATTGGAATACGAGAAGTTTATACACATGTACAAGATAACTGCTATGAACAGCGCGAATCGATGTAAATAATGAAATTGTTTTGTGAGAAACTTGCGACATCTTTAAATACTCTATACGGCCTTAATTTAACGGCTCTTTCGCATTTTTACGTATAACCATAGACTTGAAATTTGGTGCACAGGTACGATATACGTTGACCCTACATTCTCTTGAAATTTAGAAGCAATCTATTTTTTTTGCTTATAATTATATTAATTTGAAACATTTACTAAAATATTCCTCGTATTTGGCTACAGATAGACATATAAAAAAGAGATGGGTCCCGTCGATCTACTTTCCGGGTTTACTTAATGTATTAGTAATCTACTTGTTTTGCGATATCTTTGGAAGGAGCAATCATCAATTACATGTTTTACAAAATTAGTATTTTATTTATAAATAAACAAATAAATTAATTTATCACCAATCTTAGTTAAATGTTAACGTTTAAATTCTGTTATTACAACCTCAACTCTGTAGAGGCCCATTTTCTCCTCCACTTAGGAACACAAATGGTAATTTACTTTTTTTACTTCTGTTCAAATATCGATCTATATCTGAAAGTAAAATTTGATTCATAAAATTTACGTATTCAGATAATATTTGAGAAAAACCACGTTAAGCCGATTTTGAGCGGGTAATTTTACATCTTGATTATAATATAGCTATTCCATACGTTTAATCAGTATATAGTAGAAAATACTAGTTTGTAACAGATCTATACTAGTATGCACGAATTTATACCAGTTATTTTAGTTTATACGAGTGCATACTGGTTAACACCGGTTGAGTCCAGTTTCCGCTTTTTTTACATAGCTGAATTAAATAGGCCGCATTGTAATAACAACAGTATTTACATCCTTCGTGATTTATATCTTGAATAAACTATATGACATTTGAAATAATATACAAAACTTAGATTATAATAAACTCATATAAAAATATAGTATTTATCATTTTGGTGTTCATGACATAAGAAAATTATTTAATAGGTATATAATATACAGAATTTTTGTATTTACATGGTAAATTTTCTCAAGTATAAGTATTATTAATTAAGTATATGTACGTTTGAGTTTATGAGGACCTGGTAATTGAAACGATTCATGTGCATTATTTAATCAAATTGAGTTAATCAACTTCAAAGTTAAATTCTTGGCTATGTATAAATTCTACTTTTAACATTCTATAAATTAGATCTTGTTTTCAAACGATACATTATTGCTATGTCAAAATAATATATTTCTGTATATTAGGGGTATGTTAGGCCAAAACATTATTTTTATACACATGCGTTCGTGAAATGTAATCTAATAATCTAACGTAAGGTATAAAATATTTATAACTTTTCATCTTTATAGTTTTGCACTGTTGAATCTTTTTTCACGCAAAAATTAAACATAATCATAATACTACGTTGAAATAAAAACTGTTCCTAACTAATATTTTACTCATATATGAAAATTGTACTCATTTAATCATCAGTGTCCCAATTGTAAATTAATGTTAATTAAAAATTATCTCTTGTAGGTAAAGATAACAATGCATTTAACCATTAAATAATAGAACAAGTTTTTTCTTCTTTTTAATTGTTATTAATGTTATGTAAAGTTTGGAAAGGTGGGAAATTTCATGAAATAATAATAAAATCACCAAATAAATAACAAAAAAATTTATAATTAATACACCTACATATTATAAATCATTTCATCTTAATCTATAAATACATGAAACGACCTAACAAATATTTTTGTATTCAAACAGATTTTGCAACGTACAGTTTGTTATTTTATTTGAATTTTGATAGTGGAATATTTAGCTTTTGGTGTAATATTGCATTCGTTTAAAATAAAACATACCTTTCTATGAAAAATTTGTTTAATTATTAATCTTAGATATTGCAGCTTACATTATGAGATATTTGTTGTTGTACTAAAAAGCTCAACTATTACCGATAATATGCATAAACTTCCGAAAAGTCCACAATCGAATATTTGTGGTAAACAACGTTGTGGCAAACTTAACTTGTTGATTTTAACATTAGTTTATTTTTTCGATCGTATTTTAAATTAGAATAATATGTATACTATTTTTATTAGTCAACTAACCAAAGTACTCGACTTTGCGCGAGGTTGCTTTATTGATCGATATACATTTATCTTATTTAACAAAACAATAATTAGATATTTCATTATCTAAACAAATAATTTATCTAGGCATATTCGCGGGCCAAAATAAAAGCAATTCTGATAGCATTAAAAATCAAACAAAACAACACAAAAATAAAATCGAACTTTATTTGACCTATGCTAAAAATCAAATTTGGAAGGAATTTTGTATAATAAATCAAAATAAAATTAGACATAGCGATTTTTATTCGTATCATTTTAAATAATTAATTTCTAATATTAATACTATCAATCGAGGGTACTTGATGGTATTTGAATTTAAATTATAATAGATTTAAGTTCTGTACTATTGCATTTGCGCGTAGTCTCTGAAGATGCTGAAAGTTGAAACACGGGTCGCAAAAAACGACTCAAATGGAATAGTAAAAAAACTTAAAATCATTAGAATTTTAATCAGTTTCTGAATCTCGTTAAGTTTTTAAACATTTTTTTTCGAGTGATTTTGGCGGGCTTTAATGCGTAATTTTTGTTAGATTTGTGAACTTTGAAAATAGATGCCAAATTATTATGAATTCCCACTAAGCAAATGTTGAATCTTTTTAAAATACTTAAGTTGTAATAGTTTATCAAAGTTTTCACTAGTTTGTGGTAGTTATGAATAGTTTGGGGGATAAGTACCTTTGGCGGGAGCAGCCGTCAGCGTTCGGGGGTAAGGCCCGCGGCGTCAAATCTCAGCAGTTGAGTCATGGTGTCGGCGTGCTGTACCTTGCCCGCGCGTCAGAGTCGTAGAGGTTGCCTCGCCGTACAGGTGGTACGGGCGCGAGCTACGGCACTTGTGAGCGGCTGGGCGAAGACTGGCGTAGACCCTCTACGGCGCGGCCTCCGCGATTCCTCTGAGGGGGCGGCGCTATGTCCAAGCACGGGCCACGCGGAGCCGGCGGATTGTGGCGCTTAGATTGGTGCGCTGGAAGGGATGCTGTGCTTCGGAGACGCGGTGTTTCAGTCGCTGGCCAATTATTTAACCAGCGGTGGCAGAAATATGACCAAAAATAAAAATAATCAAAAAAAAAAACAGAATATTACATTATTTTTAATAAAATTTTGCAATGTAACTTAAAGCAACACAGTAGATTCATAAAAAAATCTACCATCATCACCAAACTGGATCCACTGCTGGATGAAAGCCTCTCTAAATTGATACCATTCACTTTGACCCTGTTCGTTGCTATGGACGATTTCTACGCCTTAAGTACCTATCACATAAAGTATGTTAATATATAATATCGAAAAAAACATTGTTGAATCACTAAAAATCATCAGGAATGATAAGAGTGTTATACTATAAAATATATGCTATTACTTTTATTTAATTTCTTTTATTGTGCTAACTGTCAATAAGAGGAACTGATTTTTTTTTTTGGTAAAAACATCTGTTTTATAAATATTATTCAGTTGAAAATGTCCCTCTGAGGCGAACGAAACCGGTCCATATTTATTTATTAATAGTGGAATAAGTACTAAAAAAATTGCGTTTTATTAAATTTATCAATATTTTTTTTTATTGAACACTGGATGTACACAACATTTAAGAACGTAGCAATCATTAGTGAAAATAAATCATGTTAAGGGGGGACATGCTCGTCGAAGGTCAAAATTGAGTTTTTATTATATTTTCAAACCATGATCCTGGACACTCCTTAAACGTTGTAGATAATCTATTTATATAATTTTGAAGCCTTATTATCCTGTATTGTTATTTTAAACATTTGATGACTGCATAAAGTATTTTTGTTACATAAAATAGTATTATTTTAAACCTCTCGCTCTAATGTTTTAGAATATAGTCATATTTCGGTACATAACTGTGCAGTGGTGTTAAAATTTTACACATTTATTAATTTTTAAACGCATTTATGAAACCATTAGTATAATTTATTACGAGATAATTTTTGTAAAATATTCACGATAAAAAATGATATTGATAATCTCTGTGATCCCAAATTTGACAAGAATTAGGCATTTTATTATTCAAAAAATCGGCAAGATTAACACATTTGAAGATAATTCTAAAGATACTTATTATAAGCTATGTTTTTGACCATTCAAGTGTGATAAACATCTTATGAATAATGATTGCTTTATAATAATTATTGACCTAAGAATAAGGTAGTGTTTTTTTTAAATACGCCATTTCTTTTGTCATTCCCCAGTGGTTCAGATACAGCATACGGCCGTAGCCATGAATTGACAAACTATAATTAATTAAAGTAGGGAGTAAAATTATGTTAACGCGCGTGTTTGAACATGTACCTAACCGATTTTTTTTTATTTTTTTTAAACGGTACATGTTCAAACACGCACGTCAATATCATTTTACTCCCTACTTCAATTATAGTTTGTCAATTTATGGCTACGGCCGTATGTTGTAGCTTAACTACTGGGGAATGACAAAAGAAATGGCGTATTTAAAAAAAACACTACCTTATTCTTAGGTCAATAATTATTATAAAGCAATCATTATTCATAAGATGTTTATCACACTTGAATGGTCAAAAACATAGCTTATAATAAGTATCTTTAGAATTATCTTCAAATGTGTTAATCTTGCCGATTTTTTGAATAATAAAATGCCTAATTCTTGTCAAATTTGGGATCACAGAGATATACAACGTTTAAGGAGTGTCCAGGATCATGGTTTGAAAACACAATAAAAACTCAATTTTGACCTACGACGAGCACGTGGGCCGTTAACAAACCTCAAAAATATACATATTCTTGAACCGGTTGGTATTACAATTTCCTAAAAGGTAATTTGTTGCTAAGATTTTTCCATATTATTAAAATATATACTTAGCTTGAAATAATATTCACATTACCAAAATTATAGTAGAGACAATCTTATGATATAATATATATTTTATATTGTTAATATTTTGTCAAACAAAGTAACAAATATTGACATCAATACAGAGCAGTGGCGAAGGGTGGAGGTAGGCTGTTAAGATCCGCCATAAATATTGCGCACTAAACTTTGTCAGTCATACATACTTGTTTTCATCAAATAAGACTACATTTTACAGATGGTGTTGGTTAGTTTTTAAAATTCAATTAAACCCTTGCGAAACCAAGCCATAATAGATAATAGTCAAAAAATACTCGTATATCTATAAAATATCTAAAATTATGCAATTAAATCATACATAAATTTGGATATTTTATAGATAGAATAATATGTTTTATCTATTATAGTTTGGTTTAGGCATAGCATGATGAATTAAAAAAATGAAGCAACAGTAAGTGTAATACGCATTTTTAATCTAACGAAAACAAATAAGTAAGAATGAAAAAATGTGCACAATTTTGTCATATCGCCTAAAATATACCAATACTATTATTTATATATTTTTCCGGTGGTTGTTTATCCAGTACAAATCTTGCAATCGATTTTTAACTAACTTCCCGACTAGCTAGACATTTGAAACATTTAGAATATATCAGAACACGATACCAATGCATTCTTTTAATACTTTTAGCCTTCTTTAAGTAGAATTGAATTCATTTTCACTTAATTCTGTTTTGTATGAAAAGTTATTTTGAAAGAAATCCGTAATCCAATCCACTATTATTGGTTGCTAAGTGTGTGGTCTTAGCAACTAAATTACTAATATATACGTGCGTTACTATGGAAATCAAAATGACATTTCAGTATTATATCTTCTTCCACGGCGCTACATCCCGGGGTGGGATTTGGCCTCCTCCACAACCGCTCTCCACTCACTCCGGTCTCTCGCCACACTTCTCCAGCTACCGGGTCTTCCTATATGAAGCCACGGCGTCAGCCCATCTCCTTCTTGGACGGCCTCTGGGTCTCCTCCGTTGGGGTAGCCACTTCGTCATGATCCTTGGCGCTCTAACTTCAGGCATTCTCTCCACATGTCCCGCCCATCGTAGTCTTTGGGACTTACAGTACCTTATGATTGTTTGCTGTTCAATCAGCTCTTCTAATTCGTGGTTCATTTTTATTCTACTAAAGTCTACTAAATCGACTTGTATTTTTCATCTTAACATACATACATGATTATAGTAGTTCATCAAAAACAAGAAATTTGAATCTTTAGTTAAAACTTCTTGTGCACTATTTCAGTCCGCGACGAAGGTTAAATCCCTTTGCCCCTTTATTAAGCTTTTACTCATAATATGTTAACCCCTTGTTACCTAATGTAAATAAATTTAAATGACAGCATTGCCTAGTCGAGTTGAAGCCGTTTCTAATGTGTAAGACAATAATGTGATACTAAGTGTGGCCAAATAATCAATAGATATTTGCACTAACCAAATGGTTACGAATATTCGGCTTCACATCTTTTCACTATTTACTACACATCCATAATTACACATACAAAACCAATCATGGTTACTATTATCTGATGGATCGATTGTGCAGAACTACGAATCATCATTGAAATTGACTGAAGCGGTTTTATTGTCTTGCCTCTTTCAAAAGAAATTGCTAAAAATCTACATACTTACCATGCATAATGACTGTATTGTTAATTGTATTTTTTTATGTTATTGCCAGTCTTTTTCATGTCTAATTCTGTGGTGACACCCACGGTGGCCGCGCGGCTTAAGCGTTGGACTATCACGCCGTGGGTCCCAGGTTGTCGGGGGGAAAAAATGTGTATTGCGTAGTGCCAATAAATCCGCTAGATGGTGTTCGCAATTGGCATTAAAGTCGCCAGCGCAGTTGAGACGCAGAGCAATAAAACCCTTTGATAGCGAACAAAGCGGCATACTTACCTGGCGTAGGGGACACCGTGATCACAAAGGCGGTTCCCCCAGGGCGAGGCTCTTCCATTGCACTTCGGTTGGGCTGACCCTTGCGATTATCCCTAATGCGGATAACTCGGGCGCGTAATTTTTGGTAGTCGGGACTGCGTACGCGCTGTCCCGGATGAACGCATGTTTTACCTCGCGTCTTGATTGATTGATTTAAAGTGAGTCAATCACGACACATGAATAGGCCAAAATGCCGATATATTGTCTAAATTTAGCTAAAAAAAAGAAGTGGCGTGGGAAAAATTCTGCGGTGACACCCACGGTGGCCGCGCGGCTTAAGCGTTGGACTATCACGCCGTGGGTCCCAAGTTCTAATCCTGGGTCTGGCAAGTACACAATGCACATATTGTTTTTCAATTTGTGTGTGAGTCAGGGTATGGACCTAATAGATTGAGCAAGTGGCTGACATCCATTTCTCGTAAAAACAAAATCTGTTACACATTCACATTTTATTACATTTTTTTACAATTGTAAGTTTGTCTTTGACTTAAAATAAAAAATATTTTTCTTTTTAATGTTTTCAGATACATATTTATTCATTAATATAGTTTAAATTGTAAATTATCAAAAAAATGTCTCAAATTGCAAGCTTCGTATTTTTCCGCTAGGTGCCTCTTTAAAAAAGGCTCAGTGAAGACCTTAATACAAACCTCTACTCTGTGGAGGCCCATATGATCCTATTAGGATCGGACATGGTCGGAAAAAAAATCTGTGGTGACCTGCTTAAATATGCCAACTTTTTCTACTTATTTATAATTTCTTCCTTCACAATATTTTTTTTATAATACACCATTACAAATACAAAAGTCAATTCGCGATAATGAGATTATCAAAGTTACCCACTTGGACCATTCCATGGTATACCAAACTCCGGAAGTGATTCAAAAACATCCCTCCTCTATAACACCACCCGATTCAGCCGCCTCAACCCTCTGCCAAGCCTGCCATTTCCATGCACAAAATAGAGCTTCACCATGAGAAAAAGAGGGGGAAAAGCAATCGGTTCAAAAATCAAAGGAGCAAAGCGACGGTGAGGCTGATTACCAACACATTTATCATGATTCTTCAGAACTGTTTGATTTAATAAAACTTTCAGGAGCCGCCTGTTCTTGGGGGAATCAATTATTCGTTTATTTTGTACCGTATATTCTGTACAGTACTATATACATATCTGATTACTGTATTAGTTTAATTAAATGAAGCAATTTTAAGTATAATATCAGAATTTGAGAGTTTTGACTGAGTTGTAGCAGTTATCAGCGTTTTCAGTGGGCATCAGTCTGGACTCTAGAGGTTTTATGCACGCTCCTCACCCTATATTTACTTAGTTTAAAGCAACAACAACACATTTTTACTGTTTGGCCTAAAGATTACGGACTGTCAACGTGGGAAGCGAATTTAACTCATAATATCTCAAAAAAAAAGGAAACGAAAAGCTCCTATCCGAAGTTAATATTGAGTTCCGAACATGGAAAGCTCTAAATATATTAGTAACCATAATAAGGTATCTACACCTAAGATAACAATATGTTGAAATGAGGGTTCTCGAATGACCAAGCCTGCAAGGGAGATGAAATACAAAGCATGAAGACTTATTTTCTATGGTATGCTCAATAGGTCTTCGAGATGTGACTGTATAGACGAACTCGTATCTTCAAAACTCATTGAACTGACAAAGTAACAAAATGTTATCATCTTCAAACGAATTGATTGAATTATTGAGAAGTTCAGCAACGTATCAAAACTAGAAAACTACAACACACCACCACAATATTATGAGACAATAAAAATGTTGTATTATGTAGTACTCATTTCCCAATAAATGATCAAGATTAAACGTAGAAGTGTATGACAACGAATTACGTGGTTCAAAAACCTTTACGATTATTCAGATAACAGACGATAAATCAAATATGGCCCTGATGGTGTCCACGTGTGATGGCACGAAAAGTAGAAGATGTCCACTAAAATAGAATTTTAACGAGATTCAACCTAAGGAAAATGGTGTTTCCTTTGCTAACTTCTATGGTGATACACAAGAGGTGGTAAAGATCGTCAGTCTAAAAAATAGCCGTAATAATGCACCGTCATAATCAATCTAATGACTGGAACAAGGCAGTTACTGCAAATAAATGATACCTACATGTTTTCCATTGATAGATTGTGGATGGAACTACGTTTGATTGTAAACACGCCGTTGATGGATGTTTCAGTTTATGTAGCATGTAATCGTGAGTGTGTAAGCTTGAATAAACGTCACACGCTGACATATTTCAGTTTGGAATAATTCGTCGATACATTTAATATTTAGGTTAACAATCAATAATTATTTATTTATGACAATCTGTTGCATTTTTTTTTAAATTCATTATGTAGATATCTAGAAAATAACAGTGGCGAATAGTGACTTTTATAAGCAGGTAGGCAATGGAAATCATGGTACATAAGTAGGTACGTGTCAGTCATATTATGTTATTTATTACTTAATTGAGTTAGCATTTACTTGGTAGAATTCCATTTTACAAGAAATGAAAATATAATTAATATTAAATTCTACAGGTTTTTAAAAAGGTTTGTCGATAGCTATTTCGGTTGTAGCACCATTATCAAGACTATTTAGATAGGCCGTTTGCCTTTGCTTAAATACTATACGTACAGATAGAGACAGAATACATTTTCTTATTCGTTTAACGCCAGAATGTGTGCATATATTATTATGTAAGGTCTAAAATATTTTTTTTTCAAACAGTACCTAACAGTTGGAAATTAATCGCGAATTATCCAAAAGTAATCATATAATTAATGAAGATTTGGTAATGCATTCGTCGCCACTATTAAATATAATTTAAGCACACGATTAAGACGATTACCCCCGTTTCAGACGGGACACCGGTGTCGCGCTCGTATATAATAAGGAGGCCATTGTTTTCGAATAAAGGGGCCTTTATATTATGTTTATGAATGCCCAGAGCTAATGAGTCAACGCATAATTTCGCGATATAAATTAGAACATAAAACTGGCTGCGGTCATAAAAACATGTGTATCGGCGGCTTGAGAATGTAGCGGCCGAGGGAAAAGTGTACCATACACGCTTTGACTCATTAGCTCGGGGCGTTCATAAACATAATACAAAGATCCTTTTATTCGAATACAAAGGCCTCCTCATTATATATGAGCGCAACACCAGTGTCCTGTCTGAAACCGGCCTTATACTAATAATATTTTAATTGGTTAATAATATCAATAAATAATCAAAGCACTCGAACACTGTACTTTCGATAAATTTTGATATCCATTAAAACCCACTTAGGGTTTTCAAAGTATTAATAATATTACAATTAATAATAAGTATACAAAGTCATAATATTGTTTGAACGAATAAAATGTATTCTGTCTCTATATATCTATACGTATAGTATTTAAGCAAAGGCAAACGGCCTATCTGAATAGTCTTGATAAAGGTGTTACAACCGAAATAGCTATCGACAAACCTTTTTAAAAACCTGTAGAATTTAATATTAATTATATTTTCATTTCTTGTTATTTATTACGTTTGACACATTATTCGTAGTTTGACAGCTGATGAAGTTAACATTATTTCTAAAATAATGTACAATAAGTAGAAAGACAATCTGTATTTTATATATTTTTTATTTCGGTATCTAACAAATAACAATGGCGAAGAGAGACTTTTACAATTAGGTAGGCAATGGAAATCATAGTACATAGGTATGTACGTGTCAGTCATATTATGTTATTTATTACGTTTAACACATTATTCGTAGTTTGACAACTGGTGAAGTTAATATTATTTCTAAAATAATGTACAACAAATTAATTATTATCCATGATGAGTGGTTAAAGGCAGATAAGTTGACGAATTAATTAATCAATATTATTTAAAACCGGAATTATTTCATGTGAATTCGAAAGAATATATAAAATGAAGATAAATTATGCGAACAGAACTAAAAATAATTACACTCGCAGCAACTTTCTTTTTTTTTTTACATTCCCATACTGACAACTCTGACAACATTTTGAAAGAGGTATACGACATAAGTGTCAGAATAAGTTACAGTGCCATATATTTATTCCAAATATTACCCTTGAATGAAGTGTAGAGACTTATGTCAGCGAAAAGTATTTTATGTCAGATATCATGCAGATGTAAACAGTAAGTGAAATTTTATGTCAGATACATGACATAAGTATCTCAATACAAGTGTCAGATGTATACCTACTTAGCATAAGAATAATATGATAAATATCATATAATGAAAAAAATAGATGATGTTAGCTAGTTTTTAAACTTTAATTAAAACCTGAACAAAAAACCAATTAATACTTTGGACGCGGAGGACGCACACAACGCGTAATTACCAGGCGGCCGATCGATGTAATCAACGTGCATTTTAAAGGGGGCAATTAAAATCTCATTATCTATTCAGCAGCGAATGCGTTAAGTACTTATATCTTTTAAAATAGGTATCTAAAATTAAATATAATTTAACATCGCATAAAAAACTATTTTGAAATGAGTTTTAATTATTTTCTTGAAGCTTTATAACGAAAAGTATTCAACTATAGTGCAATCGACGATACTATATTTAAAAAAAAAAAACATGATAAATTTACGTACGGATTATTACAGCTTTTGAACGCACGAGGATTAGTAATAAATAATGGATGCAGCTCATTTGCATGTAAATATGTCGCGACAACTACTAAACTATACTGCGTGTTGATGCCTATGACGTTACCGATATAATGTAAAATAAAGTTTATTTTTAATAACAGGCTCTAAATTACCACTTAGTAAGGAGTCTTCACTGCTGGTTAATAATGATGCTTACCATTGAAAATGCAACGATACTCTTTGTCTCATTTTTTTACCTCCGCAGAATAAATATCGTGGAATAGACTTCTTTACTTTAATATAATTTTAAATATTATCATTCTTAGTATTTATTATATCGACAAAATCAATTGATCGGCTGCCGCCACTGCTCAAAAAAGACTTCTTCGGATTGGATAGTAAGGATACGATTGTGCGGAGGGGGGGTTAATTTTTCCCGCCAAGAATCGTGAGAAGGGATTCACGAATGTGTCTGATACGTCCGCACCAATATACTGCCATCACAGCACATATAATTGTATATAATATGTTACTAGTAGAAAACTTCACTACATGGCCAGATAAATACAAAAAAATATATCTACTACAGCAGCTGATGTTAAAATAATGTAAGAATTAATGCAAAAAATATTGTAAAATACTACTGGCCTGATAGAGAAATAAAATAACTTTGAAGAATTGTAATCATTTGTGCGGTTTGCCTTTGGGGCGACAGATAATAAACTGAGCAATGAAGTTAAAAAAATGATTTTATTAAATTTTTAGTCAAAAATCGCCTGCGACTAAAACATATTGCTGGTTATAATATAAACATTTTTATTATATTAAATTAATATACCATTTTTTTAGTTTCTATTAAAGTAACAACTATAACTAACGATCTCAGACGATACTTCAGTGAAACGGCAAATAATTTTCAACTATAGGCGCGACGAAATTTTGGACTCGCTGGCAATCGGAGACCGAACGTCGAGGTGTGAATACGTCAATTTGTTTCGTGATGGCGACGGAGGTATTAATTCTTAAATCGTGTAAAGATGACTAAAAACGTTACGCATTTACTTGAAAAAGAAAACACGTCAATGAACATATTATTATTGTTACTAATAGAACAATAAACAGAACATTAAATGGAAGCATTTTGGATTTATATGACAAATTATATTTCGTTCGGCATGCGTCATTTGCACCCGCGACCCCCAATCCGCGCATCGCCCAGACACTATCTTTTTAGACCATGCCTCAACTGAGGTATAGCCTTAAGTACTTACTCATCACTCGAACATTATATTAATCAGTCGATATTATCAAACCGTCCTTCTAATCAAGCAGTTTACAATTAACCTCTGAATTAAATAATTGTTTCACGCAAATTGAGTTTCTCCTAATATTACATAAAATTAGTAAATACTATAGTAACATGAATATTATCGAAATATATACATCCTCAAAATGTAATACAGTGTCCAAGTTCATACAATAAATAACCATTATAAATAGTTCTATCTAACAATCAATTATGAATCCACATATAAAATATAAACTTAGTAGTTGGACAACTACAAAATAAATTGTAACCCTTTAAATGAACAAACAACTACAGTTTTATATTAGCATTAAAAATAATATATTCCTAAGGCGTCGATTTTGCATTAGCACCCGGGCGACAACCACCCCATCCCTCTGATTATTCATAAAATTCACTATGACCACAGATATGAGCAGCTTAGTAGAGTAATACTAAATAATATACAAGATAAAAATAACTTTTTATATACTTACAACGTTTTTAAATTTTCTGTTGAATCTTGACTTGCTAGCTTAAACGATTAAAAAAATTTGTACTTGATAGAAATAATACTGAAATGTCATTTTGATTTCCATAGTAACGCACGTATATATTAATAATTTAGTTGCTAGGACCATCCGCTTAGCAACCAATAATGGTGTCGAAATAACTTTTCATATAAAACAGAATGAACTGGAAATGAATTCAATTCTAGTTAAAGATGGCTAAAAGTATTTAAAAAATGCATTGGCATCGTGTTGTGATATATTCTAAAAGTTTCAAATGTCTAGCTAGTCGGTAGGTTAGCTAAAAATCGATTGCAAGATTTGTACCGGACAAAGAACCACCGGACAAATAAGAATACGAGCTAAGAAAAACGTTGTAAAAAATGTTGTAAAATAATAAAATAGACAGGTATTTTTTTATCCGATACTAACAAGGTTAAAGGAGGTATTGACTTAATATTAGGTTAAATCTCTTGCAATAAAAGTCTATACATATCCGCATTTGTTGAGCCTTGTAATACTAATTTACGACGTAAAATACCCATAATAAAATAAATCAACAAAAGCATGGGAAAATAAAAAAAAATGTGCTTTTAAAAAGAAAATTAAACAATATCACATATCTACATTTATTACAACAATATAATACAAAGAAAATAAAAGTTTTAACACCAATTTTTGGGGTCTGTATTTAAAATTGTTAAATATGAACACGTCATCATATTATTATGTTTTATTATAATATGAATGTAAATAATATCATCAATGACGTCCTGGCAGCGGATGATCAGGCAGGTCATGCGTTGCATATGGGTGGCACAGGGAGGCAAATGAAAGAACTAATACAAATATTACAACGATGCAGACGATGCTGTCACCTCATTACATAGTAAGTGTTGACAGCTTAGTTTTAAAACTAGTCGAAGCATAAAAAAACCCAACAACCTAACTATTTATTATTTTATTGTAATACCCGTGCCTCCAAGGGTGCCTCCGAACTTGTCAGCGCACTTAGTCAATACCTTTTGGTACCTAAAAACACCACTGTTTTATTGAAATGTTTAATCATAAGTAGATGATGTGTAGGTACCTATATTAATTTAAAGATTTTTGCTGTATTTGAGGCATATATTTTCAAAGTGAACTTATTCCACTTCAACAACGTTTTGAGAAAAGTCAAAAAACTGTTTACGGTGTTGATGTAACATTTTTTTATATTGGAATAAGTTACTTTTGTAACTAACACCGATTTTGAAGTTGATTTTTCTACTGGATTGAATGCTATTTGGTTCTTCTATACACAAAATACTTGCTCAAAATGGTATCCTTTAAATTCTGGCATTCATAACTCATTATCGTCAGATAGTGGAAAGTTCACTTTGAAAATACACCCCTCATTTGTCTTATTAAGAAGGTAGCCGAAAACAAACAATAATATACAGAAGTAGGTACCTACATAACGAATTTTTAGACAATTTGAAACTAAATAATTACAAGATAAAAAGAACTTTATATATACAACGTTTTTAAATTTTCTGTTGAATTATTATGATCAATATGCTCAAACTTGTACTTGATATGAAGTAAATTAAAAAAAAACAAACAAACAAACAAATATAGAATACTGAAATGTCATTTTGATTTCCATAGTAACGCACATATATATTAATAATTTACTTGCTAGGACCACCGCCTTACCAACCAATAATAGTGGATTGGATTACGGATTTCTTCCGAAATAACTTTTCATACAAAACAGAATTAACTGAAAATGAATTCAATTCTACTTAAAGATGGCTAAAAGTATTAAAAAAGAAAAGCATTGGCATCGTGTTCTGATATACTCGTATTATAAAAGTTTCATATGTCTAGCTAGTCAGGAAGTTAGTTAAAATCGATTGCAAGATTTGTACTGGATAAACAACCACCGGACAAATAAGAATACGAGCTTATAACGTTGTAAAACGAAAAGGGTCGGCATTCTAAGTCTGCTTAAGAATGTCACTGAATACCGCTGTAATATAATAATTATTGATATATGAGAAAAATCTCATTTAATATAATATTATGGCTATTTTTTGAAGTTATACTTTACTTTAGGCTTTGTTTTACTTTTGATTTGTAATAAATTATTATTGTTAACGAAATTAGTTGTACAGTCATCTGTTTAAGCAAAGGTGGTCGAAATAGCGGTTTGATAAATTTTTCAAACACGGGTTTTGAGATTTTTCTCTTCCAAAGTAGGTACATTCTAGAATAATATTATTTATTCGCGTACATAATAATATTATTGCTGACGGTACATATATCGATAAAATACCCATGAGACCGAAATGAATATAATCATAATAACACGCCAATAAAATTTGATTTTTATTAATTCATCATGGGCACTTCTGAATCGATTATAACCGCTGTATGGCAAAGATGAGTTTTGGTCCAATACAATAATTATTTGTCTTGTTACGCCAAAGAAGTATAACTTCTAACGCGCGTACATAAGTACACACACCGATTTTTTTTATATCGTATGCCCGATTGCGCTATTGCAATCTTGGGCCTGGGATATTCTTAACACAAATCATGAGCTTTATTTTTAAATCGACGGTGACTAGAAAAAAATGCATTTCCCGACCCATATAGGATTCATAGAACTGTTCGTTAACTTGCAGGAGATAAATACTGTAGGTGGATTATCAATATTAGTTTAAGAAGAAAGCTTTGTGACTAAAAACACATCACTGGTTGAAAACATAATGAGTTAGCTCGGAGCTTTAATAAAGGGGCTTCCAACATGCAAACTTTCAAAGCTTAACCCACAATTAATAGAGAATTGCGATAAAAGAAAATAACGTTGTTGAACTGTTAAAATATGTGTTAGTTAACGTGATATAGATTCTAGAGCGTGCTTGATTCCTATTCTGATATGCTCCGTCTGGAAGCAGAATATGTGCGGGTTATTTATTTATTTTCAAGTACCTACTACTGTGATACTTAAATGTATAAAAACATATTCTGCATATTGGCAGCGCCTATATTATTTTTTTTATTATTATTAAGAATTCAGAACAGATTAATAAATATAATTCCGATAGGTTATACCCCCAATACACAGCATTTTGACGTAGGGTTTTGAATGTGTGAGTGTTCTACGAAAATTAACCACACGTTATAGACGTTCAATAGTGTCAAATACGAGCAGTTGTCAGGGCGAAGGACAAACGTGTTTTTGGACACGTGTTTAAGTTTATCCCATATTTTCCACACTAGATCGGTTGCCTGTTACTCCACACCCGTTAGGTATTTCAGTTCTCATTATTTCTGAGTTCACTGATTAAGAACCATACCCTTGATTTTTCGTACAAGGTGGTTTAATTATTCCATTGAGACTTTAGAATGAGTCTGTATTGAGTACTAGTCATTATATTCCTCCACTTACTTCTATATTTTGTTTAATTGCCAGAATTAGATAGGGTGTGTTTGTACGGTTTTTGGAGGTAAATTTCGTGATAATGTTGTATGCACGAAGCTCCGAAAGCCTATCGCTACTTTCCTCCGTAGGCCTTCGTAGTCTAGTGCGTAAGGCGCTGGCCTTTCATCCGGGAGCCTTGAGCTCGATCTTGGTTAGGTCACAATAGTTTTATTTGATTTTCTCAAAACCTAATATATTATTGCGCCTACAATGGTCAAGTGGTTTACGCATCGGCTTATAATGTCGTGGGTCCCAGGCTCGAATTTTACGTCTGGCAAATACACATATTGTTTTTCAATTTGTGTTTGGAGTCACAGTATGGACATAATAGGTTGAGCAAGTGGCTAACATCCATTTCTCATAAAAATAAACCTCCACTTTGTGGGGGTCCATATGATCGAACATGATCAAAAGAAAAGAAAATATTAGTAGTATTGGGCAGGGCAAGTGTCGCCGTCATAATATAGGTAGTTACAGTAATCATCTTATTAATTGAGTTAGCATTTACTTGGTAGAATTCCATTTTACAAATGAAAATATAACTAATATTAAATTCTACAGGTTTTTAAAAAGGTTTGTCGATAGCTATTTCGGTTGTAACACCATTATCAAGACTATTGTGTCTATGCTAGTCTTGATAATGATGTTACAACCGAAATAGCTATCGACAAACCCTTTTTAAAAACCTGTAGAATTTAATATTAATTATATTTTCATTAACACCCACGGTGGCCACGCAGCTTAAGCGTTGGACTATAACGCCGTGGGTCCCAGGTTCGAATCCTGGGTCTGGCTAGTACACGTATTGTTTTTCAATTTGTGTGTGAGTCAGGGTATGGACCTAATAGGTTGAGCAAGTGGCTGACATCCATTTCTCGTAAAAAACATAATGTGTTGATACAAACCTCTACTCTGTGGAGGCCCATATGATCCTATTAGGATCGGACATTTTACTATTTACACAATTTACTAAAACCGTAAAATTTCAATGCGTACCACAGATACTCCAATACAATGACATAAGAGACAATTGCTGTACAATTAATATCGATATCCAGTGGTTTCCAAATAAAATTTGTTCGTTCTTCAAAATCTTTAAGCGTTGTAATATTATAAACGTCTTATTATATCCATTGAAGACTTTATTAACAGCCCCTGAATCCGACACTCGTAGAATAGCGTTTTCATGCGTAACCTTCTTTGAGAGATGTAATCGCGCCGTGCCTATGTTCTGGCAAAATTACTTTTTGTGTCCAGGCTCCCCCTTTGTCGTTCGGATTCCGGATGAATTATTAATAAAACTTTCTAAGTCATAATTAATATTTGGTAAAACTATAATAATTATTGCTTGCATGCGTAAATTTTGCCTAACATTTGTTGTTAACTAACGCTATTATAATATCTTGTCCAATCGTAAAGGAATTTAAGGAATAAAATTCTTACAATTTTATTTTTCAATGGTTTTAAACAGGGCTTCGAACCGTGGTTCAGATCCGGTTTTCGTTCCGAATAAAATAACGGTTTTTCCGGTTTTCTTCTTTCTCGGTTTGGTTCTGAGTGATATTTTTTGAAATGTTTTATTTGTATAAAAAAAACTATTTTCTATCATAATTTAGAACATTTTATGATACTTGTATGATAATCCGTCGCCACGCTACGAAACCAATAATTATGCTGCACCGCACGGCCGTGGCCATATTTTTGAAGTCATACTTCTTCTGGTGCGTTTGGGAAATCAGATCAGAGTGTATTTTTGGCGTGTGACATGTAACACATAATTTATTTTTTCACACGAAAAAAAAGCACTCGATTGGATTCGAACCACCGATTGTTCGGTTATCAGCCGAACGCACTACCTTGACGTTACAGTATGATACTGCAATCGTGACGATTATACAGTATAATATTATAGTTTAGAATTGTTCCGTTGCCTAGGCAGCGAATTTATTATTGTCGGCCATTTGCAATTCCTTACGTAAACAAACTATTAAACGTCAGAGTGACAGTTGGTACTTTAAAAATAAAAACAACGAGAACCCATTATATAATTTAGTAATATAAGTTAAAGTGTATAGAAATAAACGAACGGCGTTCCAATAAGCGGTTCTTTTTCTTGAGTGTGTAATTTAATAAGATAATTAAGAGCTAGTCAAAGAATCTAGTTTATCACAAGTTTTGTTTTTGTTTTGTTACGCCAAAGAAGTATAACTTCTAACGCGCGTAATAAGTATACACACCGTTTTTTTTTGTTTTGTTACGCCAAAGAAGTATAATTTCTAACGCACGTACATAAGTGCGCACACCGATTTTTTTAAAATAATATATTATAAATTATAAGAATTATGTCGAGATGTGTCATGACAACTGAAGTGGGGAGTAAGATCATGTTAACGGGCGTATTTGAACATGTACCAAACCGAAAAACTGATATTTTTTCAGGTACGGTTCAATTCCGGTTCGAAGCCCTGATTTTGAATCAAAGTTATTTTTATTAGTTCTACTCTAATTGCGTTATTTACGTTGACAGCTGTTTCGAGCTATAAAGCCATCTTCGGAACAGTCAACTATAACCTGTTCACAATCTCGGACTACTGTGAAAGAGCGAGAGGGCATATATTTCTGTTAACCTTAGCGATGGTTATGGGGCTCGCCATAGATCCTGGCATGGGGGCCCAGGCTCAAGATGTGGAAGCAGAGTCCTCTGGTCTACTAATTAGGTTAGCTACAAGTGACGTTGCATTCCGTGTCCATTTGATGAGAACTTCACACTTAAAATATAACACTTATTTGCCAATTTGCAGGGAGTTTAAAAATACAATCCATGACGAGCAGATAACCGTTATTATGTCATTGAAAAATCTGTTCAGTCATTTATACGTGATTTATGAAATAGTTGGCGCCATTGCTTGAGTAACGAAATCGGAAATACGAACATATCGACGTTGATATATGTGCTGTATATCAACTTAACCATGCCTCATTCGTTCAGTAATTCCGATGAAATGTCCTAATATAAGTAATATAATATAATATAAGACTTCTTCCAAATAGTTTATATCCTTTGCTTAATCTTATTTGTTGCACTACAATTCTGCATCTTCATCCAATCTTAATTGAGTCTGTGCAAGGCAGCCTCCCTCAAATTACAAGCATAGTGTCCATCGTTTCATCCATCATTGCAGTACACTTTTCCTACGTGTTTTGCATGCGTGATTCATCCATAGTTTCTCTCTTCCACCTGTCGCGTCCGCATACCCATTCGGACGTATACGGCAGCGTAGTGTCGAATTCTACCTGTTTGAGGAAGGTTCAGGTAAACTATTCGTAACTGAAAAAAATAGTAAGCACACACTTGAATAGTAAAGCTATAGGTTTTTATAATAATAGCAATGTATTTATTATCGATTGTACATAATAAAATAACGGCAATAATTCACTTCGTGTTCATTGTGATCGATCTTGTATATCGTTGTTTATTGGTTGCTATGGTTTCCTGGTCTCCTATTTTTCGCCTGTTGCTGGTGTTGCCATCGCTGCTACTACGGGTTCAATATATTGATGAATCTACACTAAACAATAAAAGACACAACAAAATGTTAATGTTCATCACTGACAAAATAGGTATTCTGTATATTTAAATAAATATAACCTTAATCAATTGGGGTCTAGGACGATTTGGCACCGGGACAACTGGACGCCACAGAATTCGAAAATAAATAGACGTTAGGTACTTATAGGTACTTTAAAAAATATATATTTAATATTATTATTTATATTTTAAATGATTATATTATGATTTAATAGTTGATGAGAATGTAAATATGCAGACGTAAATAATGATTTAATCGTGCATATGTTTAAGTTCCGACGAAAAAAGAGTTTTTTTATTTTATATATAGCCTTAAGCATGGTAATTCTCAATCCGCAATAAAGAATACATTATTTTAAGAGTAAACTTAATTAAAACTACTAAGTAGTAGATATAAACTGATTAAAATACCTCGTCTACGTTCTGTATATGTGTCTACGACAGTGCGACGTCCAATTGTCCGGAGTCCAGTTGTCCCATTCCCATCAATTGCAAATAACGCCGCGTAGTTCATCTGTTTCTCCCTAGGATGAAGTGAGCACCGGTTTTCTATCTAAATCAGTGTTTCCGGTCCGAAAATAGTATTGCCGCCCATTTTAAAATGCATAAATGCCAAAAATTCCAAGCAAATTGTAATTCAAAAAATTAAACATTATTTTTATCTAATCTCACACATAAAATAGAAACATTGCCTCAGTTTTTTTATATCATTAAAATCTGAATTGTCGACTAACTACATATTCATATGAGAAGACTTTTTCGGCTATGTCAGTAAATAAAAACTAAATATAGAAACCGAATGGTTGTCAGTGCAGTGCTTCGTCCCCCCAAAATAATGCTGAAGCCACGGTTATCAACTATTCTAGCAAAGATGCATCAACAGATCATACACTATTATTAACAATTTATTTACAGATCGACTTCGGTTTAACAATAGAATTGTTATTGTATAAATTTGTTGTATTCACAATCAGACTGTTATGTATATCAGTAAATGCTATAAGACGTCGGTTAGTAATTAAAGTAGTAGGTACCTACTTCGGGTTAATAAACAAAAACCGATTGCCAATAGTAGCTTGATTTGGAAGAGCGCTGATGAGCAGGTATTAAAGGCCAATCGTTAAAGTTTGTCGTAATTAGTATGTCTCCTTGTAGCATAGTGGACAATGCGCATGGGGCGTAAACCCAAGAGATGCAGGTTCGATTCCTGCCGGGTGTCTTACTTTTTTCAAAAAGTTTTTTTCTAATGGTTATAATATTATTTTCTCAGAATTAATGTTTTTCAAAATTATGTATGTTCTATAATGCAAGATTTAAAATCTAATAAATAAAATAATTGTTTTTATTTTGCGTTGGAGTTCGTGAAATATGTTTCCGATTTTCACCGGTCCGCAGGTGTAAAAGGGTTGGGAACCATTTGAATAAAGCTATTTAACAGAAATATTGAAAAGAATAAGTGTGACTATTAGCTTTACCTCAAAATCAACGAAATAAGGAAGCTTCTACTGTCAGTATGAGTTACAGTAATCATTATTTTGAATTATATTTTAAATAACTAGATTCTAATAAATAATCTATAGGTTTCATTAAAAGTATATATATGTCAATTTTTACTCGCGCTGAACTTGCTTTACTTACATATATATAATACGAGTATATTGTGGGAAAACACTAAGACGATAAACTCATTTTATAAATTACATCAGGGAAAAGTAACTTTATCAAGTTACTCTGTATGCATTTTGAGTACGATTAGCATCTGTTTTCCAAATAAATCAACCTTAATAAAAAAAACTATACATCAATCATATTAGACAATACGTTCAACGTAACAACCCCCCTTCTCATTACTCGAAATGGAGAAGGCTTTTATTCATTATATTCAAATTCATTCTGACCGAAGACGAAGGCTTTCTTCAAGACCTTTGGTTCTCACCCTTTTCAAAGCTCAAATTATACATAAAAGCGGTAGCGGGAAACCCTAAAATGGGGTAGGTTAGGACCTGTTCACCAGCCATGGAAAATTTACAATATTATTATGTAGGTGTGTAGATTGTTTACTATCCTGTTTCAAATAAACCGTTTACGAACATTCAAAATATTTTTGATACAATCCTCTATGTTTTATTTTGTATTCCGTTGCTGGTAGAAAACATTCATCACGCATTTGCTTTGGAGTTTGGAAAGGAATATTATACATATTAATCTCCCTTAGAAAACCCACTTAACGCAGCGAGTGGGGCACTCGCGCAAAATTTCACAAGTGGCGCGTAAATCATCGAAAATACAACGTAATCAAATACGCCAGCGCACACTGGATTTGACGACGCATTGTGCCCGCCCGCCCCATGATTCACCGTTGTGTGGCTTCTCAGCGGCACGAATTAACGAAATTACAACGTAGTCTATTCATTGAACACGGCAAGCAAAATCACGCTCCTGGAAGCGTCGTCGATAGACGGGCGAGAAGGCATTATTTAATAACAGTGAACTCATTGTTTAGTTATTGCGTGTCCGATATTTTGCTGGTAGAATGATGTCATCATGAATATTAATTACAAGCCCCGAGAAATTTAATAATATTTTTATTGCTTTGTTAGGAGAGACGCTGATAATAATAGTTATTTTGTGCTTTTTGTGCCCCTTATTACATAGGTGAAGGGATATGCATGGGTGGGAGGGGGCCTACTTCGTAGAGAGCGCACCGAGCGCCGCTTTGGTGGGCTTTATGCCCTAAACCATTCACCTTCCAACTAATTTTAATTTTAAGTAATTGAAATAGCAATCGATTAAAAAGTAGGCTTATAGAATTTAATAAATCTACGAAAACTATTCAAATGAATACCTAGATTCTAATTGTAATGTATAATTTTGAAAAACCACGGAAATATGCCTAATATAAAAAAAACCATAAAAAAGAGTCCGACTGAGTGGGATTTGAACTCATATCTATCCAGCGGCTATTTACATCGACGCAAATGACGCAACAGATTCGTTATAACAATTCAAAGGGGGCCTCCAAACTCGTCATGGAATTAGTAAATATACAAAATCTAAAAAGATGCGTAGTCCTCTGGTGCTCTATGCGTAGGCTGGGCTCGTGATATGAGAATCTCGGATCAGAATAGAATCACGTCATAACGGTAAAATTAACATGCGTATAAAAGTATAAAAATCTGAAATTTTCTAAATATATAAGTAGGTAAATCACGGGTTCACAATTGAAGACTAGTTGACTAGCCCGTAATTTAGTTTAGGCTCAAAACGATTACCTCTTCTCCACGCCTGTAACGAATGTTATTTATTTCGTTTCGCATAATTAAACTTAGTATTAAGAATAATATTATTGAGAGGCTTTCAAGAGCAAAGGGTTGCAATTATGACACCCCCCATATGGCCAAGGTCGTTTGCATGTAGCGGACATTATCAAGGGAACGTATTTCGGTCGACTTGGCGATACATATCAAATAGGGGAAGGAAATTCGCAAGGTCTCTACTAGTATAATAACAAGTAGATTTTGTATACTATATTGTATACTAACAGTATAAGTCAAAAGATATTTCAGTATGAGTCAATTTTATGGGGGACTCGATCGATTTTTTTGAAACAACTTGACTTAAGGCTTTATAAGAATGATGATTACTGACAGATGTGCTTACAAACTGTAGTCTACAAACAAGAAGTGATCTCTATTTGGCCACGTATTTTTCCAACTTATAATATTGTTGAACATACATAATTCTGAAAACACTCAGAAACTACAGCTAATAGAAAAAATCTGTTTTGAAAAAAGTAAGACACCACCCGGCAGGAACCGAACCTGTGTCTCTTGGGTATCGCGCCGTGTGCATTACCACCATGGCCCCCACATCCTGAAGCGGGCCCCCAGGCTAGGATTTTTTGGCGGGCCCCCTACCTATCGCTAAGGGTAAAGTCAGTCTGACGCGCTGCAGTAGCGTTATCCAAATGGTAAAATAATTGAATTATAAAAAAAAAATAGCGATTTTTAATATGTACGAGTACATCCATTTGAATTATGGAGTTGTCTAGTATCGGCACACAGTAAAAAAATTGCATCGTACAACCAAATAGTTTTAATTACTAATATCATCAAGTAAAATAGCCCCGCAGGCGACTTTTCTTGCTGTTAGAGCAATTTTGTGATGTGTTTATCTCACTTATCTGGTCGGCTCGCAACGCCGGGCCTTTCCTGAGCCCGGGCCTCCAGGCTAAAGCCCTGTCAGCCCCCCCCCGCCTTGTGGGGGCCATGATTACCACTATGCTACGACTACCATGCTTAATTGCGACAAATTTTCACTAGTGACCTTTTTAATACCTGCTCATAAGCGCTCGTTTTTTTATATAAGTATAAAAATTTAATATTAAATATCGAAAAAATGCCAATCCCGGGCCCAATCCCGGGATCGTCAAATTGTAATCCCGAATTCCCTGGATCAAAAATTTGGCTCGGGATTGGATTCCTTAGTAGTGGGTATAGCAGTGGCGAAAGGTGGAGGTAGGCTGTTAAGATCCAACAGAAATAATCCACAATAAAATTTGTCAGTCATACGTACCTATTTGTTTTCATTGAACTGTCTACAATTTACAGATGGTGTTGGTTGGTTTGCCTGCCCGCCTAACCAAACTATAATAGATAAAAAATATTATTCTATCTACAAATTATCCTTAATATTGTTAATAGTTATGTATGATTTAGTTGCATAATTTTAGATATTTTATAGATAGTCGAATATTTTTTGACTATTATCTATTATTGCTTTGTTTTCGCAGGGTTTAATTGAAATTTATAAAATAACCAACAACAGCTGTAAATTGTAGTCTTATTTTAATGAATTTTCAACAAAGTTTAGTTTGCACTCGTATGGCGGATCTTAACAGCCTACCTCCATCCTTCGCCAATGGGGTATAGAGATCACCCTGGTGGTGGCCGATATGGAATGACACGTGAAGAAGATTTTCACTAAAACACTTAGAGATATAATAGATAATAATAGATCGTGTATTATAGCAATGCCACAAAAAATGATATGTACTTAAATAATGATAAGATGCTACAATATTTCAACCCCTAATTATAAGTTATGGTATCCACCATCACGATGGTACCACAATGAAACGGCACCTTATTGATGCCGTCGAATTAGTTTACTCCGGTGTATTTTCGCGAATAGGAGTTCCTTAAAATCCCGCCCCTCTTAAGCGCAAATATCAATTTTCTCATATTTGATTTATAAATTAATTTTCCTCTACTAGGGCTATTCAAAATCGAAATTGGCGCAAATATAATTTCGCATTTTACGATTAATTTTGTCTATGTGTATTTTAACTTTGACAATAATAATTGTCTACGTGATTATTTTTACATAATTAATTTTGGAGGTAGGTACAGAGTTTCTTATTATCATGCAGTTCGCCGTATCACACTTCACCGTGAAATTTTGTATCGGAAATACATGGCCGTATAATAAAGGCCCTCCAACCTCTTTGGGTTGTATAGTACTAACATAAAATTCATGTCTAAATAAAACAGGGTTATATACACTACACAGGAAGCCAGCAACAAACAATTTTTGAAAATAGCCGATATACCTACTGGATTATTTGTTAGGTTAGGTTGGGTTTTCATTCTTAAATTCATGCACTTTGCCAAAATCAGCTATTAAAATTTAATTAATGTTCACATTGAATGTTATAAAATTGGAGAGAGTATAGTATACGTTAGTTTTTTTCCGATAGAAAGCTCACGGCGAACTGTGTCACGGTGAAATATTTTACGTACAATTTAGATGTAACCAAAAAAATATGTTTTTAAAGCGCCTGGACACGTGCATACATTTACTGGCACCAATAGTGTATAAATTAAACTATTACAATAATATCTGTTTACACGTAAATGTACTGACTGTCTCGCCAATCTCGGCAAGCGTAAGCGAAATGCGTTGTTGTCATTGTGTGGTGCTATTTGACAAGTTGTAAAAATTGTAAACGTCAAAATGCTCCGCGCGGTGTAGTTCGTATTTTTTTCCACTAGGTTCTCAGCTATCGTTCTACTGCACATGCGCGTACGTCATGCAAGTTACAACTATCGCGGGAAAATTCAGAAGCTGCTAAACTTTTTTGATCCATGCATTCAGTCTTGCAATGTGTTTGCATTTGCATTTTATCGTTATGGTCACGACAATACGTACTACCGCCAGTGAATCCATGCACGTGTAAACAGGCTATTATATTATTATTTACGTACTATCGAAAAATATAGGATAGCAGTGCCACCTGTCAGCATTATTAAATGTGGCTTAGTTCTGCAACAAAAAATATTTTGTTTAACCATTACTACCAGAGACCATACTTCTTTACACCTTTCCGTCAATCTGTCAAAAAATAATTGTAATGTCTTTTAATACTTTCTATTTACTCAATATTTTAGTAAGTATTGCACTATCAGCATCTGTCAAACTATTATGAGAGTATCATATCATTAATTGTTTCCTTTCAAATAAGACATTTCTTTTTTTGCGTATTTTCCAAATTAAGAATTTGCGTTTATGTGTATGTTTTCTAACACCTTACAAATTTTAATACGTCTTCTCTCGGGCCTAGGACGATTCGGCGCCGGGACAATTGGGCGCTACGCAATCGTGAATTATTAGGTAATTTTAAAATATACCTATATTTAATATTTATATATTATAATATTGTTTAATACTTGGTGACAATTTAGATATGCACACGTAAATAATGATTTAATTGTGCATATTTTTAAGTTCCAACGAGAAGAAAGTCCTTTTATTTTTATATGAAGCGTCAAGCATAATAATTCTCAATACGCAATAAAAAACACATTATCTTAAGAGCAAAATAAATTCAAACTACTAAGTAGTAGATAGAAACTGATTAAAATTCCTCGTCTACTTTCTGTATCAAATCGTAATGAACGTCTATTTATTTCATTAATGAACGTTATTTCATTCGACAGTGCGGCGCCCACTTGTCCTGGCGTCCAGTTGTCTCAGTGCTTCTTCTCCCTGTATCGCTCTGTCCTACACATTTACATATTATGTTTTCTCTCATGCGTTACAGATAAATCAAGACAAATATTTAAGGTAATAAATTCACATTTTGGTATTGTGTGTAAATATAACATAACATACTCCGATTGTATTATAAGACACAAAATCTTATTTTGAATAGTAACACATGTCTAAGAATTTTTTATTCGATTCGCTTTATTTTTCAAAATGATTTGACTTGGTCCGAAAATCGCAATATTTTTCTTTAAAATATCCACTACTGACTGAATTTCCTTGGCCTGAGTTAGGTAGCATGTTTTACAATCATAATTATGTAACATGGAATAATATTATTTTAAGAGAATACACAGTTTCCGAATATAAAAAATACGATTCCTTCGAAAGATAACTATGAATAATATTTTTTTAATTCTGGGTTTGTTTATTTATACACTATTCAGAGATAACTTTATAATACATCGCAATTAAAGAAATAAAACCAATAGTCGTCTATTTTACAACGTTTTTATTAGCTCGTATTCTTGTTTGTCCGGTGGTTGTTTGTCCAGTACAAATCTTGCAATCGATTGTTAACTAACTTCCCGACTAGCTAGACATTTGAAACTTTTATAATATATCAGAACACGATGCCAGTGCATTCTTTTAATACTTTTAGCCATCTTTAAGTAGAATTGAATTCATTTTCAGTTAATTCTGTTTTGCATGGAAAGTTATTTCAGAAAATCCGTAAAAAGTAAGACTATTATTGGTTGCTAAGTGGATCCTAGCAACTAAATTATTAATATATACGTGCGTTACTATGGAAATCAAAATGAAATTTCAGTATTCTATATTTGTTTGTTTGTTTGTTTTTTATTTACGTCATATCAAGTACAAGTTTGAGCATATTCAGCATATTCAACAGATAATTTAAAAACGTTGTATATAAAAAGTTATTTTTATCTTGTAATTATTTTATATCTACTATATCGTAATAATATTTAATTATCTATTCATAAAGTTATATTTTTTTGGTTCACTTTTGAAATTATATCGACAATACATTAATTATTACATTTTACTGAGACTATTTTTGATTAAGTATAAAATGGAGCATGTCTCTCCCATTCCCGACCCACTCGATGGGACATAGGCATCCGCGTGGATCTACTACAAATTATTTCACACGTTTAATTACATTTATTTCAGTACGAAAATAATGAAAAAAACGGGTCTAGGAAGATTTGGCGCCGGACAACTGGACGCCATGCAATTCGAAATTAAATAGACGTTAGGTACTTATAGGTACTTTTAAAAAAATATATTTAATATTATTATTTATATTTAAACTATTACATTATGATTTAATAGTTGTTGAGAATTTAAATATTCACACGTAAATAATGATTTAATCGTGGATATGTTTCAAGTTCCAACGTAAAAAGAGTTTTTTTATTATATATAAAGTAATTCTCAATCCGCAATAAAAAACATTGTGTTAAGAGTAAAATGAATTAAAAGTAGTCGATAGAAACTTATTAAAATTCCTCGTCTACGTTCTGTATACGTGTCTACGACAGTGCGGCGTCCAATTATCCTGACGTACAGTTTTCCCTTTCCCAAAAAACATATTGATTGTTTTGAATCTATTATAGATTAATTAAGATTTAAAAATTCATAATATTATATCATGCATTTTAAGCTATTTTACTACAATGATATTAATAATTAAAAATATTTGGTTGTACGATGCAATTTTTACTGTATTTTAATGGATGTACCTATTAAAAATACAGAAAATCGCTAAAAATACACCTTAATTTTACCACGTACACCATTTGGAAAACGCTACTTCAGCGCGTCACACTGCCTTTACTCTTAGCGATAGGTAGGGGGGGGCGTCAAACATCTTAGCCTGGGGGCCCGCTTCAGGATGTGGGGGCCATGTGTATTTGATGGCAGTCGATTTAGTCGACGTGAAGAAATTGCGATGATTTCGAGACTATTACTGGAATTAATATTTGTAGTAAAGTTATTAGTGTGTTTTATTTGCAAAGCAGTTTACCTCTCTATACTTGTATTGATATCTGCTTTATCCTTTGAACAACCCTATTAGGTACCTATTATCATCACAAATACACAAATTTACTACAAATAAATCAGTTTGTCGATGATTGTATACCTACGTGTATACGTGGAATATTATAAACAAATATTACATATTATCTGATCAAATATTGGTATAAACAACACGCAAAACATACAACAGTCAGAAACTATTGAAAGTCTATGCCTTGTTTTACTAAATAGTTTTGTATCGCATAACCTAGTTGGCTATTAAAACATCAACATGGCAGCACTATTTGAAAAACTTAAAGTGTATTATACCGATTTTAAGCTTATCCCAGAGCTAAGAGCTAATGTGACATTGATTTGGTGTTTTAAATTTTTACAGTACATGGGGTACTGGCCTCCGCAAACGTTAAGCGGTTGGAAATTGTCAATTTATTACTGCTACACATTTTTGTCGTTCGTCTTTATTTTGGGTGATTATTTAAACAAATTAATTAAAGCTTAATCCAGGCCATACATACCTATACATATTATTATACAATGGTTAGTAAACTCAACACATGTCCACACCTACAAGCATTACTATCAAATGTAGTTTGGTCAATCCACATCGTACAAATGTGCACACTTTAACCAAAACAATATTCCACGAGATCACACATCTTTACTTCCTATGAAACTTTCTCCCAAATATGGCCACACCTTCTTGTTTGTCAGTACATTTATTTTGCAACATATTTGTAAACTGATTTTATATACCTATCTATTTTTAACATTTTGACGTTGACGTTTACGGAGATATATATATTGGTCTGAACTATGCAGTACATCAATGGAACTATGCATAATATATTTAATGTTTCTCTCTCTGCATATCGTCACATCAATACTACAACTAGATCATTCTGATTTGGTCATTGTTGGGAAAATGAAATTTAAACTTTACTTGATTAACAGAAATCTAGGCTATAATTATTATTTATAATAAAAAATGGAAAATTGTGAACTTGGAGCTTGTGGAACGATTAAACAATGTTCAATTGTATGAAGAAATATTGTAGATATAGATACCTATTATTTGATTTATTTAATGCATTTTATGGTTTTAAAGTTATCTAATATTTTCAAACACAAAATTAATTCTATTAACAAGACCGTATCAGCGGGGCTGTTGTGGTGCATGGGATCCGGGCGACGAAGTTTGAGGGGACGGCAAAATACACAGAAATCATTAATTTCAATTATATAATTTAAACTATTATACATTAATTATACAAGATTCACTTTATATAAACTGAAGTTCCTAAGTACGATACATACCGCGAAATGGCGACACTTACTAAAGGCATAATATTTTTTTTTTTAAATCTATTCCTATTTAGGAGTAATTCAATACAGTTGCACACAAAAAAAAACTAGTAAGTACCATTCTCTCAAAGTCTCAATAAGCCATATTATGGTAGGTCATTGTCCCATAATTATAGAGGCATAAAATAATTCCGTCTAAGGGCGTCAGGAAATGGAATGTGTCATTTTTTTTAAAAACATTTTTATTTTCAGGAATCTACATTGTCATTCAAACCGTGGATCTTTACGTGGTGTGGGGAAATATTCCAATGATGACGTCGGACGCTTTCCTCTTGTTTACGAATCTCGCGCAGACTGCCAAGATTATGAACCTGCTCCTCCGACAAAATGCCATCCAAGAAATACAACACAACATCGAAAACCTCATCAAGATTGAGGACGATAAAGAGAAGCAAGAAATTGTTCTCAGGTAGCTTTCTCTTTACCCATTGATTACATAGATTTTGGACCATTGGGTCTATTCTATACTTATCGACCGCTAAAGTGATAAATATTATCAAACTTAGGGTAGGTTTGTATCAAAGTATTAACACGTATTGTAAAAATTACAAATAACATATTGTAATTGTTACAATAAGTGCTAATACTTTGATTCAAACCTACCCTAAGTGTGATAGTATTTATCACTTTATCACTTTAGCGGTTGATAAGTATAGAATAGACCCACTGATGTAGATAAATCTCTCCGTGAACGAGTTTAACAATAATATTCTGTCAAGATAAATGTTCGTGAATAATATTCTCCTGCTTGAAAGTTTCGCAAATCAACGCACAGTCCAGGGCTCGAAATGGACCGGAACGCACCGGAGCGCCGTTCCTGTTCGTGAAATCGGTAAAATTATCGCTCCGTCTCGTGGAATAAATAATTTGACCGTCTGAGCTGGATAGGCCATATAATAGAAAATCTAACACACTTATTTTTATGAAAAAAAAACACATAAACTTTGATAACTTTACTATGTAAAAATCTTCAGAAAACTGTCGAGCGCTCCGGTTCGTAAATTTTTCCATTTCGAGCGCTGACGCACACCCACAAAAATTGCTAGGATACCTACAATACCTACTTAAATATAATTTAAACACTGTACGTCCAAACCAACGAATATTTTTATTTGATGGTCCAAACGTACAAACTTATCTAAAGAATAGATGGGAGAGCCACTGTCGAAAACTACCCAATCAAGACTGGCAACTGGACAGAATCTGACATTCGAAGTCGAAATGGCGTCCATGTGGTAGTTTGTAGTTCCATTTTTGACCGTTCTTTAGATAAGTTTAAGTAGAAACTACATTACAAATTTTACAATTCATATTATCCTGGTTCCCCCACGGAACATCACTGGGTATAATATCTTGATCTAGTCTAGAAAAGGCTGCCAGGGCTCCAGCCTAGGGGCCCGGGCTCAGGGGGGGCCCGGCGTAGTAGGTTGACCAGATAAATGAGATAACACACATCTTAAATTCGCTCTAATAGTAAAAAAGTCTGCAGCGCTATTTTATTTCGAGCTTATAGCCATTTTAAAATATAAGGTTGTGCGATGCTAATTTTGTTTGTTGTGTGTTGATACTCGTCAACTCCATCGTTAATCGTTAAAAATACACTGAATTTTATTTGACTGGAACACCATTTGGACAACGTCACTGTAGAGTGTAGAGCAGGGATGGCGAACCTATGGCACGCGAATGTTTTATTTTGAAGAAAAAAAAATACACATTAATAAAATACAAAAGATTTTTATAAATAAAAATATAAGTACATAATATTAAAAAATAATGGCGACATAACGTATTTTCTACGGCTTTTATTATTATTTATATGAATAATATTTACCAAAAATGGGAGATCGCATTATATAAAAAATAGCAGGTAAATACTAAAATATGTAATTCAAGAATCATTACGTTTGTAATTTATAGATCGGTCTGGCTTTGTACGTCACACATAATATTGTCGCACTGACCTCATCAGGTGGCGGAAGAAGCCGCGTCATTAACCTCTGATTTTGATCGATTTACAATGCTTGAGACCAATCATTCAATTAAAATTAAAAATATTCAATCAAGAAACCTTATGAAATTTATCGGCAGTCATTCAAATACAAGCAGCTGATTGTAATTTTGCCTCAAACATAATCGTTAAAAATGGAAGAAGAAGAGAAGAATGTATGGAGGAAGCTTGGTTAAAATGCTTCCACAAACTCTTTGAACAGGGAAAAAAAATTCAAAGGATAAAAGATATAGAAAGATTAGAAACACGGCAAATATTATAATTGTAACTTTTTCAATAGAAATTTAAAAAATATATTTATTCATTTTTTCGCCATGAAAAACTGCTCGGCACGTCAGACAGTCGAAAAATAATATTTGGGAAATTTTGGCACGCGACATAAAAAGGTTCGCCAACCCTGGTGTAGAGCGTCAGACTGCCTTTAAACATAGCGATAGTTAGGGGGGCCCGCCAAAAATTCTGGCCTGGGGGCCCGCTTCAGGATGTGGGGGCCACGCAGGAAACACTAGTCTGTTATGTGATCTTAAATAATAATAGAGGGCTTTCTTCAACATCTTTAGGTAATGAAGAATTTAATTTTCAAATATAAGGATACTCATTTAACAAATTGCAACATAACCCTGAAAATTATATACTTTAACGTTTTTTTTTTCTTTTTATAGCTATGCCTGGTATGCAGTAAAGCACATGTGTTTTTACAGTTCTGTAACATTTGTCACAGTAACACTTTGGGCTTTATCACCTGTCCTCTCTCATCAGCCAGGGACACAGATGAGTTTACCATTAACTGCATGGTATGTCGATGAAGATAAATAATATAATTATGTACCTAACTGAAATTAGTGTCGTAGCAAGGTGTAGGGAGTGCTGTGTTGGGGCGCAACAGTGAAGTTTCGTTGAACGTGCAAAAACAAAAATTGTCCCAGACACTCCGCAGTTTGATTCAACCAATAAACACCTGGCCTGTAGGTATAAAACTAAGAGTTTTCACCATAGAGGTATTAAATAAAAAGAGGGGCAAGGAATTGGCTTTCTCATACAACCGAATGAAGCAGGGCAACAATAGCCGGCAACTTACGAGAAATAGCGAGGCGATAAAAAAATTCAGGGCATCCCGGAGGATTTACTTTGGTCATTATAACCTACACATATAATATGATGTTAACGTGGAAAATTTGCCGCAACTTGATTACCAGCCCGCCTCGCCATACTTTTTCATAATACTAGCCTGCTTCACCATACTTTCACATAACCTGCCGCCCCTAGGTTTTCACATACGAGTTATTGCGGGCCGTTGCATCCACAAGTGGTTATAGAATACGCCTGGCTTAAAAGTCATAATTATTAGGATCGTTAGTGTCCGTTTGTGTCATCCGCGCTGTCTTATATATTAAAGCAAATATCGCATGGCTCAGATAGTTGTACCAATTTATGAGTGCCATGGGTGTTCCAGTGGATACATGTATTGCGTGTCGTAGAATGCATAGAGGAGTGGGACCAATCCGTGGAGAAGGTTGTTCGACAACCAAATCATCCGGGTCACGATCCTCAGCCATGACGTCCTGACGAAGAAAATGGGATATTTTATTTACTTACTTACCTAAATAATTTGTATTTTTTTTGTTTCTGGGGGGGGTTAGACCCAAAAACCTCCCTTGCAGTGACGTCCCTAGACAAAATGCCGCCCCTAGGTAGCGCTAAATTGCCGCCCCATTTTTATACAGTATTTTCTACCATCCTTACATCACCCCAATGTTTAAGAAATGTGTTGTATGGATACATTACTAACAAAATATATACCACTAAATCCAATTTTAATGCCATCTCTACTTCCTTGAATGAAATGAGTCCACGGTTTCAGATACATTTAAAAATACACTTGACAACTTTCAAAACACGCAAGCTAGATAAGTATCTATGTACCTACCTATAATTCAAATATAATTCGCAAATCTGCACGTGTCATTGCTGGTCATCAAGGACGTGACGTCCAAGGACAACAGAAGTAAACTAGACATCGCAAATCCGACAAAAAATACATTCCTGTTAAACCTTGTATGTTAATTCTTAATACATTTTGTTTCCAACCAGTGAGCTGATTTTTTTTAATCGAAGGATATTTTCGTTATTAGGTACTAAGTTTAGGAACCTATTTCTATATAATATACCTAATGATTCTCCTCGATTTGCCGCCCTTCAAATAACTGCCGCCCCCAAGCGACGCTCAATCTGCCTACCCCCACGGGACGTCACTGCTCTTGTGTGTGCGCCAGCAAATAAGTAGTAACATAATTTTGCATTTTAGTTGGATGCCAAGAATAATCACAACCAGGGCTTTTTTTTTTAAAAAAAAGGTGCCGGAACTCACTTCATGTCAAGCTTTTTACTAAATAAAATTATATTCAAATGTCACTTAAATGAAATTTAAAGGAGCTATGCCACGAAGCGAACAAAAAAAGGTTGATTTTTACGATAATTTTTTATTTTAGTCAAAACAAAGCTACAGAAACAATAAAATACATACATTATATTTGAAATATATTGTACAAATAAGACTAAATTAAATTTAAAATATAATTGTAAATACATATGTAATGTATTTATTTATGAACTTGAATAAAAGTTTAGAGTGATTTCCAAAGTTTTTTCCAATTCTCGTCTGATACATCATCTCGATTCCTTTTGTTAGTGTTAGAGTCTAAGGCCGAATGTCTTCCTTTAAGTAACCACCTATCAACATATTTTGAAGGATCGAAAAGTGTCAAGGGTGGTCCCACGAGTTTGATGAACAAGAGTGCCGAAACTGTTTTAGTGTTTAACGAAGCTCTTTTTTGGGTAATAATAAGATTCATTTGCGAAAACCCCCGTTCACATTCACTTGAAGAAATGGGAATAGAATTCAGAGCATATACCAAACGCAAGAGTTTTTCAGAATATGTCTTTTCGAGAATGTATTCGCGAAATCCACGAATCATTTCTCGTTCATCTAGTTGTAGCCTGATCGAAATGTTTCTAATTTCCATCTCTCCAAATGTCAACCAATTATCAATGTCTTCAGGCCAATATTTTTGGTCAAGTACGCGAGCCCAAAGTGCAAACTCAACATCTTTATTATCTAGCAGCCTTTTTTCAATTGACGTTTTCAACGTGGAATAAAATATTTTCGGATCAATAGGAGGATCATTTTTAGAAACTTTTTCGTGAAGTAAAACTCCACGAAAATGCAGATTGCTTATAGCAGCTGCAGCACATTTATAATAGGGTCCAAAATTCTGTTTTCTTCAAAAACTTGAACGAGTTCATTTATTTTTCGATTTGCAATGTAAAGGTTCTCATTGCGATTTTGTAGGGCCAAACTAAGTTCCGACAATTCTTGGAGAGCGTCGCACATCAATGCTAGATCCAATAAAAATGCTGTTGATGTTATTTTGTCCTTTAAGCCACTGTAAGTACACTTGTCATTTTTATCTCTTGTAGGGTCATTCATCGCTTCTTCAAAATGACGCACAAGGGATTCATAATTATTCCACACAGCCGAAACTGAACGAAAACTAGATGCCACCCATCGGGTACTTAAAACTCTTCCGATTTTCAGTACCTCAACGCCTAGTGATTCTGCACATAAATGCAACTCTCTATTATTTTTCGGCGACGCGTGGTATAAAACATAAAGTTTATCAATAAATGATTTGAATCTATTGATCCCTGAAATTTTCTTTACAACATCACTTACTGATAATTCTAATCTGTGATTAGTACAATGCCAAACTATAATTGAAGGAAATTTTTCTGTCAGCAATTTTTTCACTCCATCTTTAGAACCTAACATCACAGCAGCGCCGTCGCATGCAACCGAAACTAAATATTTTTTTAAATATTCTTCTGTCATCCCATATAAATCAAGAGATTGGAGTAATGATTCAAATATTCCTTTTGCCGTTACGTCTTTAAGTTCAATCAAATCCAAAAACAAATTAATTGGTGAATTCATTCCAACACTTTCGACACAGCATCGAACATACACAATGAGGGTGGTTTTTTGGCTTATGGTGGTAGACTCATCAATTATCAAAGAAATTATATTTTTCGATTGAACAATTTCTTTGAAAACATTTTTTCTCATTTCATCACATATATGATTTACAATGTTAATACATGCGTTAGTGGAATGGAGAATATGACCCATTTCGATCCCATAGTTCTTGGAGATTAATTTCACTTTCAAACATATTGAATGATTGATTTTCCTTAGCTAGTTTATATGCAGTTCGAAAAATGTTTGCTGTTATTACTTTTTCGCGAGATAACGATTTTAAAAAAGTATTTTCAATCTGCTTTTTTTTTGGCTTCAGAAATGATTTTTAACGCTGCTTTGTGTGCAATAGATCCTCTGTGATCGAAAATTTTTTTTCGAAGTGACCCCAATTGTAGCTTCCTCTCTTTCCCAGAATACGTGATTTCATTATTGGCCCATTCTTTGGATATTTTCATTCCCATTGTCGTTTCAGTTCCAAGAGTTCCAACGTTTCTGCAAATTGTGCAGCCAAGTTTCATTTTGTGTACGCTCAACCATCCGTTTTTTGAGCAAAAATCGTTTTTTTTGATCTAATGACCAGCAGTCTGGCCAATCGTTTTGAGTTCGACCTTGATCCCCGAGATCAGCTCGAGATGATTCAGGAACATCTACATGTACCGATATTTCCATATCTTCTGTCATCGTTTCTGTTACTGTTTTGAGCTTTTTATTTGCAGAATCGGCGCCGCTGCCGGTGGTTGAGAAGTAACAGGAAATTTTTTTCATATTTAAACTTGGGGTTGCACTAAATAATATATAAAATAGTTGCACAACACGTAATCGTAACACGAACTGACTAAACAAACGTAAATAACAATATACGCAGATGCCGCCATGCGATAAACGTCAAACTGTCAAAATCATAATACGCAAAGACATACGTATGAAGCTAGTTACATACGCAGGTTTGCTATTTAAACTATACGGTTACTTCACTAACACTAACACGCCAACATTCAAAATGGTTTCCACCTGTACCTTATTTTATCATTTTAACGAATTATTAGGCGCAAATATTTTTTCGTTTAATTGATTTTGAAATAAAAACGTGAAAAAAGGTGCCGGAACGCCGTTCCACCGCGTTAAATGGAAAAAAAAGCCCTGATCACAACCAAAACTTAATTATATTATTTCAGGTACCCATACAAGACAAACAAGTCACCTGCATACGAGCTAACATACACTCATCAAATGGTGGCTATATATTTAGCAGCTTCTCTGAACGTTATCAAAGACAGTTTGGTGGCGGGATTGATGAACCAAGCCGGTTGCCAATTGGTACTGTTGAAGCATAACTTGGCTCACATTACTGATGAGATGGATTCAACCGAAGAATTGGAGACAACATCTGATCGAGATGGAGATGTCATAAACACAGTAGATGTAAGTATGTAACAAAATAAAATGAACATGGTGACATAGCCGTCTGACACAAATATGCATCAGTAACCGAATACAAAATATTTTCAATTTTCATAAAAATCTATGTTTTTTTAATTTGATAAAGTACACTAAAACTATGATTAATTGACAAAATTATTAAACAACATTAAATTGATATTTAAAATAATTACAAGATAAAAAGAACTTTTTATATACCACGTTTTTAAATTTTCTGTTGAATCATATAAACTTGACAATTCTATGTATTAATAATTTAGGACAAATAAGGCTATTGTCAACAAATCATTTTTTTGCTATTTTGCAACAAACAAACAAATATAGAATACTGAAATGTCATTTTGATTTCCATAGTAACGCACGTATATATTAATAATTTAGTTGCTAGGACCACCCCCTTAGCAACAAATAATAGTGGATTGGATTACGGATTTCTTCCGAAATAACTTTTCATGCAAAACAGAATTAACTGAAAATGACTTCAATTCTACTTAAAGATGGCTAAAAGTATTAAAAGAATGCATTGGCATCGTGATCTGATATATTCTAAAAGTTTCAAATGTCTAGCTAGTTGGGAAGTTAGTTAAAAATCAATTGCAAGATTTGTACTGGATAAACAACCACCGGACAAACAAGAATACGAGCTAAGAAAAATGTAGTAAAAAAATGCATGGAACAATACAAAAGAACTAGTCTTATTCTGGCGTTTTTTTTATTGTCGCTTTCTTTTTGAAATGGTTATATGTAAATAAATTGTACGTAGTTATGTAGTTTACAGTATTACAGTTTCATTGTGAGCTGCCGTATCGAAAACAGATGACCGTATAGCATTGAGATTAACAAAATGACACATCGAGTATTTCTCGAGCACCTACTTTCAAAATCAATTCTATATAGGTATACATTATTCATTTCTTCTGTCTTTCTCTTGTATTCCGGTGGTTTTTTAAAGTATGTATTTTGAAGTGTTTTGTGTATAGGTATGTATTTGATCTCAATGCTATACGAACATATGTTTCCGATAAAGCAGCTCATGATGAAGTATGATACGGCAAACGGCATACGTACAAGTTTCCGTAAATACGTAGAATTTCTCAACAGAATCCCCACAATCAAAAGTCACCACACACCACTACTAGAGATAAATAGGTAACCCCCTGTTGATTGCGACTATGATGATTCCTAGCACATGGCACTTGTCAAAACAATAATGTAGAATGAAAACTATTATTAATAATCGATTGCAATAATAATATAACGAAATGTCACTCGCGACAAACAAAGTTCAATAATCAAGCTTATTGTTACAATTTTATTATTGTTAACATTTTTATTCTTTTCCAGAGACAACGCCTCCATTTCGCAGAAATAATCACATCAGATTATGAAAAGGTAGTCTACATGAGGATGAGAATGTGCATTATTCATCATCAGAAAATATTCAATGTAGTCGACCAAATAGAAAGATGCTTCAGCGTCACAACACTTACTCAATTCTCTGTTTCTCTTGTGATCATATGCGTAACCGCTTTCCAATTTGCTGAGGTTTGTGAAATACTTTCTCTACAAATTCACACAAATAATATTTTTGATACTGCATTAATACCTTATAAAACATACCTATTGTATATCCAAAGATTGAAGAAATCTTTTTGTATAGAGATGAAGACAACAAAGGACCTTTGGGACCTCAGAGTAATAATATGAAGTGAGTGGGTATTGTTCGGCAAAATGAAGCCGTGATTCTTGCGTATAACGCACAGTAGAACCTCAATTAATAATGAAATGTTATACCATCATGTTGCTTCTCAGTGCCGCTACCAAATTTATACACAACATATTTTACCATATTTTCTACTAAATTAACTAAAAATAATTACCACCAACTTTATATTTAACACAAAAACAATAAATTTCAGCAACACATGCTCGCAGTTTTTAAATGAATGTAGGTAGTTATTCAAATCAATATTTACCAGCGACGCATACAAAAAATATTAGTTCAGCCGTAGAAATTCTATCTTACGTATATTGCGGAGATATAAGTTTTGTGCTGTGAATGCTTTCTCTCCATTAATTTTTCATATATGTCTTCTAATAATACGTCAAACTGGTAGGTACCTACTTGTTTTGATTTTTATAGGGATTTTATAGCATTTCATCTAGTGGGAATTCCCCGAATCGTGTAGCGATATAGTCAGTTGATAGCATGGTGAAAGCTTTCGCGGACCGGTAATAAATTCCGGTCTGCGGACCACCAGTTGAAGAACATAGGCTGAAGACAAGGTTACAGTAGCTAATTTAGTATATTTTATGTATCACTATGAGGGTGAATTATATGTCTTGTTTCAAAGCTGGAGTCCAAGCTTTTTGATATTTATAATTATTTCAGCAAATCGGTAACAATATAGTGCAAACGTTTGGGATCGGTATTTATCTATTGAATATGATGTACCAAGTTTTTCTCTACTGCTGGCATGGTAATGAAATCACAGTACAGGTAAACAAACTATTTTTTATGAAATACTAATACAAATATGTAGCTATCTACCTCAAAAAACCATTTAGTTTAGTAATATTTTCAAATTGACAGTTAGTATCTATCATCTGTTGAACTTGTCAATTGTCTCAGGTTCGAATCCTGGGTCTGGCAAGTACACATATTGTTTTTCAATTTGTGTACGAGTCAGAGTATGGACCTAATAGGTTGAGCAAGTGGCTGACATCCATTTCTCGTAAAAATAAAATCTGTTAATACAAACTTCCACTCTGTGAAGGCCCATAATTAGGATCTGACATGGTCGAAAGAAAAAATAGAAGTAAGGATAGGAGAGAAATAAATAGCACCTTCAATGGTTAGCAAACTGTCGAACTTTGTTTACTGTGATGCATCAGCTAATTTCATACTATAATTAGTGATTCTGCTACACACTTCAATAATAATTATACGATACGCCAATAGGTGTCACTAATGAGAAGTAAATAATAATAGAATTTTTCTCACCCGTATAATGAAGAATAATTAAAAGATAATTTTGCTTTACAGAGTCAAAATGTGATAAATTCAGCATATTGCTCGACTTGGTATAAATGCTCTCCGAGATTCAAAACGGCGCTGCACACTATGATGACACGATGCTTACGACCTGCCCAATTGACTGCTGGAGGATTCGTATCTCTTTCAATAGATACCTTTGTGGCGGTATGTATAATGACATATTATATTCAAAATAATAATCAACCTGTTTCTTTTTTAATTTATTTCTAAAAGTAGGTTGGATTTGCAACTTTTAAATACTTCTGATATCGTATAGATACCAAACCATTCTAATAGATCTTTTACTCATGAGACTTGTATTTCGTTTGCTTCTTTTTTAAGTTTTCATTATTCAAGTACAATTCGTACCAAATAAAACCTCTTAAAACAAAACTTATTATTAATCATAATAATAATAATCGAGAAAATTAGTTATCTAGTGCTACAATCTATAATCCCAACCTAGAATCTGTACTCTTTCAACAATTTTATAGTATTTGAAGGTTTCTTAACAGTGTATGTAATTGTATCTCTTACTTGGTCAAAAAATTCTAGTGTTTAAATTATTTTACGAATCAAAGTAAATGCAAACAAAGCTACGTAATTTCGTGTTCGGAACTAATGTATTCTATGCCTAATATGTGCACATCAAATATTTTCAGATCATAAAAGCTTCGTATTCCTTCTTCACAGTTCTTCAACAACTGAACGAGCCCGCTGAAAAGAAATAATTCTTCTATTCGCTTGTTACTTCATGTACCATATTGCAAGATGGGTGTATTTTCAAAGTGAACTTATGGTATTGATATTACCTACATATGTTTTTGGTATTGGAATAAGTTACTTTTGTAACTAACACCGATATTGAAGTTGCTTTTTCTACTGGATTGAATGCTATTAGGTTCTTCTATACAGAAAATACTTGTTCAAAATTTTATCCTTTAAATTCTAGCATTCATAACTCATTTTCGTCAAGTAGTGGAATAAGCTAGTACTAATTCACTTTGAAAATACAGGAGTTTGGTTAACTTGTTATAGTTTTTAGAGGTTTGTGTAATGCTTGGTAATAAATTCTTTTTTTAAGCAAGCTAATCAATTAATATAATATATTACTGTTTATCAAAAATATAGGACTGCTTCTAGCAAAATTTAAAAATACATATTGTGAAGTTTCGTAACACACAAATCATCCCATTCCGTTTGCCCCATGATACATTGCTGATGGCAAAGTATTTGTAAAATTCTTAATTCAATGAAAACAAATAAATATGACAGACAAAGTTTAGTGTGCACTATTTATATCAGATCTCCACAGCCTAACTTCACCCTTCGCCACTGGCTGATGTAGATAGTAAAACAATTCATTTCAATATAAACAAAAAATAATAATTTATTGAACCTTTCCCAGACGTCAAAAATTGACAATAAACAACTGTAGAATCATGCAAATTTAACACATACAAGTCAGGTAAATATAAAAAAGTTCATCATCTATTCGAATACAAAATATATTGAACACAAATTAATATAAAAACAATGTTTTTAAATAGCTATCTAACATTATTGTTTACAGAGTACATAAATATAAATTATATTATATATTTATCTAGTATTTAAGAAAGGATTCTTTTAGTTGCTCCTTACTTTCAATTATTTGTTTCTCATATATATATTATGTATACAATGTAAAAAAAACTGCAATAAGATTTGTTTGATAACTACACAATTGGTACTGTCATAGAACAATATATACATATATATATGACGTTTATTATATTATCCATCTCAGTAAGAAAATAATGATTGCATTAAGACAAGTCCTTGCGTGTTGAGACTTGTCTTGAGGTGATGTATACACAGTTTCAGCTCAGTGCGATTCTGACATTCAGAGTAACAACATGCAGCCCGATTTCCTAACTATCGTCTCGTGTGACACCAGACGACATGACGTAATTGTGACGTCAGCCAATACATGTCGCCCGCTCGAGCGTGTATTGGCCGACGCCACAATTACGTCATGTCGTCTGCAGTGGCGGCCGGTGGTTACCAAAATTGCTTTCATAGGGGGTGCACTAAAAACTTTCGTACCTTATTTAAAAAGAAGATCAATTCAGCGTTGTTTCTGCTTAGCGAACACCTCAATCATTTTCTCATTAAAGTCTGGAACTGATTGTAAAAGTTTTTTCTCGATGCTTAACACAGATAGACAATTAAGTCTGTCCTGGTTAGGGAATCCAATCCCGGGATCCCGGGATCCTGAGCTATTTTCGATACCTATGAATCCCGGGATTGGTAAACATAATCCCGGGATTTCGGGATTGATTTTTGTCTTGATTGATCAATTTTTATGGAAAATAAAATAAAAGCGAAATATAACAGAAAAAATACTTTTGATAAAAAATAGCTACATTAGAAATAAACTGAGTTTGAATGAAGTTTGATTTATACCCATGTGTAGGTTGCCGATTCATTTTATTTTTTTCACATAAATTATTAAAAATGGAAAGATTGGAAAAAAACAATGCTTTGCACTTTTAACAAAGTAATTCCACCATGATATCATACGTTTTACAGCAGTTTCATATTTGGCTGACTAATTAGATTTATGAAGCGGAAAGGCCATAAGTACGCCATGAATATTTCCTTTACTATTTTAAATCTCGCTAATCCATTCATTAAGTCTTTACTATCAGAAACAGCAATCTCCTATTAAATTTACATTATTATTTATATTACAATATTATTTACTCCAATAAACTTGTGTATTTCCAAGAAATTTTATATTAACAATTGAAAAGATGCCAATCCCGGGACCAGTCCCGGGATCCCGGGATTGTCAAATTGTAATCCCGAAATCCGGGGATCAGAATTTTGGCTCGGGATTGGATTCCCTAGTCCTGGTTCATGGTATTTCTTAAAAACGATTTAATTCTTTTAAGGGTTGAAAAAGACCTTTCACTTTCCACAGATGTCATCGGAATTGTACAAATGATTTTTAAAAGTTTAGTACATTGGGAAAATGATGTCATTAAATTATTATTATAAAACAATTGTAAAATAGCTATAGCACCATCCGCGTTTTTAAAATCGTCCCTATTGTAAATAACTGATAATTCGTGTTTAAGTTTAAATTTATCCAAAAAGTCATATGATTCCATGGTCATTTTAAAATCATTCTCAGGAAAATTAACCCTGTATCCTTAAAAATTAGACAAGGAAAACAAAAAAATGTATTCAATCTCTCACAACCACATAACCATAAGGCCTTGTCATACATTTCCTTTCGAAAAGAACGTGTAAAGACTTTTTGTTTTAATCCACATATTTTTTTAACATTTCATTCAGGCTTCGGTGGACCAGCCTTTTTTATTTTGATTCTTTCTTCGAAGGAACTCTTGTTATGTTTAATATAGTCTACATTTATCATTTTCAAACACACACACTTCACTGATTAAACAATCATATAATATTATTCATAATTTCTTTTTACGAAGAAAATTATCGATATAAAGTGATAGACAGAACGTGACTATACATCGCGGCAGCAGAAACTAAACTGCAATAATTTTTCAAGACAATATAAAAAAAATCGTTTGTTTTGAATACATATTTTTCGACACAGGATATTGAATTATCGACGACAAGGCGTCAGACCCTTCGTCTACAAAATAAAATAAAGTCTAAAAAATTGCGTCGGCAATAAAACTTAACGCGAGTCGGGTATTGTTAAACATATGACATCATGTTCACTCACTTGCTAAAAGAACATGATAACTCAGATATTATTTTTTTATAAATTATATTCAAATATTTGCAAATATAGAACGATTTAAGGATCGTAACCATAATTTTTATGTTGATAGTCAATTTGTATTCAATATTAGCCTATTTCCAATGAATTTATATGAGATTTAAATAAAAAAAAACTTTTTTTTATCAATCCTGCTAAATCTCAGTTACTACACTTTTCCGCGTATTCCTACTGTTTTTTTTTTCTGTGTCGAATTTCATGAACTGGTCGGCGTCCCAGAAAGCAATAAAATCTTGGGTTTTTATGACATGTTTATGAGTTTCACGTATCAGGTTGATCTGTTAATACCCAATGTAATGTGAATGGCAAACTAAGATCGATATTAGTGCGTTACCACGAGCGCTCGATTATGGTGACTGTTCACTGAGTACATGCTTTTGGTATAAATTTACATGGATTAAATTGCGATAAACGAGTGATGACTTATGAATAGCATTGTTGCACATTGAGTGATGTTTAGGAAAAAGCAGTGCAGCGCACATGCATGGTGTTAGAGGAGCCGCCGCTGGTTGTCTGGTGTCACACGAGATGATAGTTAGGAAATCGAGCCCATGGTCCCTGTATGAGTATACTAAGAGATTTTCCAATTTGTAATACTGTAATAATAATTGTTAAGGCTCAAGAACGAAAAGGCACCGGGGTGGGGGAGACGCCATACATCCTGAATTCCTTAAGTACAGCTTTAGCGCAATCCTGGCCCCATGTTTCATTTGATGAAAAGGGTGTGGGAAAAAGAGCACTGTCCATGAACAGTGAAATCATCACACTTCACAAAAAAGGTGACCCACTTAGTTGCGACAATAATTACCAACGCATTACGCTACTCAGCGTTCTGAGAAAAAATTTAGCAAACATCCTCTTGGTGAGAATAAGGGACCCGATAATGCACATCCTCAGGATAAAACAGGCCAGGTTTCTACCTGAAGGAGCGTGTGTTGACCAAATCCACAACCTTAAATCTCAGCAGAGGCATGAGCCGAACAGTCCGTTGGCTTGCTGCTTTGTAGATTGTAAGAAGGCTTTCGAAAGTCGCACCGCCCCTCCCTCTGGAGGATACTGGGAGCATACGGGATCTCTCCCAAGATCATTGCCATAATCAAATGCCTGCACGAGAACATATCGAATGCTGTGTCAGAATTGGTGACACTGTCACAGAATGGTTCGGGGTCACGACCAAAGTCAGACAGGGTTGTGTCCTTGCTTCGTTTCTCTTTATCATTCTTTTTGACTTCATACTACAAAAGTCAATACCACCTGACCGAGGCATATCTATTATCCCCACATTAAATAGATTAAATAGTTTTGAAAAATTCAAGGAAGGCCTCTGTTTTAGAGCAATAGCAATATTTTTTTTGAAAACAGTTATATCAGGAGTGTTGGACAAAGTGCATTCATCTTTGAGGGGACTATGTAAAAAAATAAATCATACCGATTTGTCATCACTTTCAAGCTGAGGCAGATAATATATAGAATGCTCTTATATTTACGCATATTATGTCTTTTTTGTTATTTTCTTCCAAAAAATTCATTTTAAAATTCCACAGCATCTGATTTAAAAATTATTAGGTCCTATATATCTTCATTTTATTTATGTCAGTTTCAAAATACACATTGTACTCTGTTGATTTAATTTTAATATTTAAAAAAGATTAAAATCTAGCCACCTTGTAAAACTAGGAGAATCATTACTTCAACAACGGTTTATCCTAAAAACTCTTTGGCACCTTTGCAGGACTTAATCTGTAAAAAAAAAAGAAAACAATGATCAAACAAAACAAAAACATCTGTCGATTGAAGAGGATATTTATCGTTATAATAGCGCCTATACACCTGCATGGATTTATTTGCACTATTTACTTCGGTTAACCTCAAAATGAGTCTCTGCGCGGTGTAGTTAATTTTTTTAACAGCAGGTTCGCTACTATCATTTTACTGCGCAGGCACAGATATTGCACGGTCCAATTGTCGCATGTAAATTCAAAAGCTTCTGAACTTTTTTGATTCATGCATGCGATCTTGCAATTTACATATAATTTTTTTTTGTTATACATACTGTCAGCAGTAAATCCATTCACATGTAAACGGAGTATTACTCGACAATGTATCATCGCACTCATCAAAATAAGGTTAAATCAGATTGATAAAAAAAATGGACTAGAGTGTAATAGAAACACTTAAATTTTTATGTCAAGAGATTCTTCGATGACTATTGCTAGCAGATGAAAATAATGATTAATCAGTAGTTATCAGTTTCCACAATAAAATTGATTTAAAGAATTGTTGCTACATAGCAGCAGAGTTGGAATTCAGTAGGGTCATGAAACAAATTTTTGAAAAGACCATTTAGTAAGTAACAGATTCCAGGTCATCTCAATTATCACGATTTTTAGTTATCCGGACCATCTTAATCTCAGTTTGGTCTGGCTACTCAAGGTTTTATTGTTCAATATTTTTACAACATGAAGGCATTCAATTTTGGTAAAAACTTGACATAAAAATTGTGTTTTAATTGGATCGTCGATAAATATATATTATGATCATAATAGTAAAAAAAATAATTATGGACACACAATCACTCACACAAACGGGAATGATGTTTCTCCAGCTAAATGGATTGAAACTCACCTGATGCCTTTTAAGTTTGCTTCTCGTTACGAATGTAGTGGTGCAAAATTCGCAGACATGAGGACGGTCCCCTCGATGCGCCATCTCGTGCAGGCGCAGTTGCGTCTTTTCCACAAATGTTTTCATGCAGTGTGAGCACTGGTGCTCTCTGACAGTGGCGTGGTATCTCTTGTGGCGCTCTAGCTCTCCGGGGGTGTACCATGCTTTGCTGCAGATGTCGCACACGTGACTCTTGGGGCCCGCGTGCATTCGCAAATGGCGGTTTAGCTCCTGTACCAAGTAGAAAGCTTTGTCGCAGCCAGGTTCTTCGCATTTAAACCTGGAAGCATCGATAGAAATAGAATTTTATAAATTACATTATCGAAGCACTGCGTCTTATGCTGATTAAAGATTAGGTAAGTGAGCAATTATGAAAGATCCAGGACAACTATTGTTCTTCAAACATGAAGCACCTAGTATAGATGAAACACAAAATATTCATATAATGTTTGAGACTTTCACGGTTATTTTTTATCGTAATAGATTTTTGGGTTTCCACCGTGTGTACTTCTATTGTAATCTACTAGCTAATCGGATTCCTTTTAGCATTCTTAGAGCAACGTTTGCATTCATACACCTACACTACACTTCATCAAAACACATATCATCTCTTGATAATGGCCTCTGCAACGAGCCCGAAACGTCGAGGAAAGAAGGAAGAAGTACACACAGTGGAAACCTTAAAATCCATTACGACAAAATATTCAATACCTAGTTTTAAGAAATTACCTTGAACATACATAATTTGGAAAAGAATTACAAAACAATTCGATAAATATTCGTACCAATGGGAAAAGAACGCGCAACCATTGCAATCCAAGCATTGAGTTTTACCAATTAAGTTATCGGCGCAATCATTAATAATAGCATCAAAGTTTCCTAACAATATGCAAGAGGTGTTATTTCAAATTTAAAAGCACAACGTCTGCATTACGATGGTTGAAGACTCCCATTCGGTACAAATAGTTTACAAAATGCTTTTCTAATAGGTATATATCTGAGATGTTCCAAAATTATGTATACAGTATAACCTCGTTTTTACGTGCCCGGAATTCACGTTTTCCCGGCAATTGCGTGTAATTTTTTCAGTCCCGATGTATTTCAGTACATTTAATACCCGCATTTACGTTTTTCTTTCCCGCGATTTACGTAGGAAATATTCAAAATATGCGAGTTACGCGCGCTTCTGAAGAACTGTCTGATGAAGAAGAGGTTGATATTCCAACAAAAGAAGAAGCAATGACGTTCACCGAGGGTTTAAAAACCTACTTTACAAGCTATGCTATTCAAGATGACACTTTTAAATGTTTATATAGTCTTGAAAGAAAAAAAAACAAAAATGCAACAAACTATATACATGATTTTTTCAATAAAAATTTTAATTGAATGTTGTTTTCTAATAAAACGTTATTTTTTTTAGAAACATAAAATTTTAATGTTTTTTTTAAAATACCCCCCTTTTACATTTTCCCTCCAATTAGGTTTTTTTTTCCAGTCCCTTAAAAAACGTAAAATAGGGGTTATACTGTATTTAATAAAGAATACTAGATTCTTAAATCTTAAGTAAAAAAAATGGATGGATATAAAAAATAAATAATGAAAAGCCTCTACAATCTACATGTATATTTGACACAAGAATGTTGAAGGAAACATTACATATATAGAGTGAATCTAAATATATGATTCACACATGTGCCCAGATATATATTTGCCAGGGCGGCACTGTAATGAAGTCTTTTCATTTGTCTTACAAACGTAAAAGAAGTTGTTGATACAATAAACGATCACTATTCAAATGAACAATCATATAAAATCGCAAACAGTCCACAAGTAAGTAACCAAAGCAAAAGGTTCAACAGCAGATCACCATTATTTGTCAATGCGTAGACATAAATTCTACTTTGTGTTTGGAGTAGTATGGACCTAATAGGTTGAACATGTGGCTAACATCCATTTCTTGTATAAACAAATTCTGTTAATACAACCTGTCCACTATGTGGATGCCCATATGATTCTCTAAGGATCAAACATGGTGAAGTAGTAGTATACTTAAAATTAGGGCTTTTTTTGTCATGTAACGCGGTGGAACGGCGTTACGGCACCTTTTTCACAGTATTTTTGATGTTTCAAAAGCAATTAGACGAAACAGTGTTCGCGCTTACATAGTACAAGCTAATTTTCCTGAATCATGTCATATGAAGACAATATTATATCCTGAAAAACAATCGCTTTTGATATCAGCACTGAAATCTATTACCATTTTCTTCAAGTGAATGTGAAAGCGAATTTTCACAAATGAATCTAATTATTACCCCAATAAGAGCTTCGTTGAAGACCAAAACGGTTTCATCATTTTTGTTCATCAAACTCGTCGGACCACCTCTGACACTTTTCGATCCTTCAAAATAAGCTGATCGGTGGTTACTCGGTAGAAGATATTCGGCGACAGACAAGAATTGGACTGAACTTTAGAAATCACCATGGCCCCCACAAAAGGGGGGCTGACAGGGCTCTAGCTTGGGGGACCGACCAGATAAATGAGATAAACTCACATCACAAATTTGTTCCAATCGCAATTAAAACGGCGCTAATTTCGTTCAGACGTATTAACATTTAAAAATATGTGGTTGTGTAATTGCATTATTTGGTAAACGTTTACTGATACACTGAATACCCTTAATTTTACCTTGAACACAATATGAAAAACGCTACTATGGTCGCTATAATAGCGTCCAGTGACGTCCCTAGATAAAATGCCGCCCCTAGCCAGCGACAACATGCCGCCTCATTTTTATACAGTATTTTTTATCATCCTTTCATGAGTCGAATATCTAAGAAATGTGTTGTATGGATACATTATCTACTAACAAAATATCAGACTAATTATTCGCAAATTTGCACGTGTCGTTTCTGGCCACAAAAGACGTCGAAGGGCAACGGAAGTAAATTAGATATCGCGAACCCGATAAAACCAGTGAGCTGATTTTTTTAATTGAGAGATATTTTCGTTATTACTAAGTTTAGGTAGCTATTTCAATACATTCCAAATGACTCCACGATTTGCCGCCCTTCGAGTAACTGCCGCCCCCAAGCGATGCTCAATCTGCCTACCCCCACGGGACGTCACTGGTAGCGTCACACTGGTTTTAAGGTAGAGGCCCGCCAAAAATCCTGGACTGGGGGCCTGCTTCAGGATGTGGGGGCCATGGAAATCACTACATAATTTTATTCAAATATGTTTTTACAATTTTATTTTTTACAACTTTAGTTGTTTATTTGTACCTATTTGTTTGTTTGTTTATTTTTTTATGCACTTCGTGGCATAGGAAAAGTTGCTTTAAATGATATTTCAATATAATTTTCTTTAGTACGTAAGAAGTTTGACAAGAAGTGAGTTCCGGCACCTTTATTTTTCAAAAAAAAGCCCTGCTTAAAATTATTTTATAGCTAAAGCCGTAGTTGACCAGTAAAGTCTCGGTTTCTGAGACCGGGGATCACGAGTTCAAATCTCGCATCTGAAAAAGTCGCATGTTATTTTTCACTGCATTGTTTAATCAAGAGAATGAATCTAATGCCTTGATTACACGTAACGAGTACAGTGGCGAGACAGTGTTCTCGGCCGAGTGCTCGGTTGATATAAATATATTACCGAGCGTTCGCCTTAGTAGGATGGCGAGACTGTCACTCGGACCCTTTTCTATTTACTAGATCGAGTGCCCAACCCCCCACCCTACCGGCACTCGGTGCGTACTCGCCACTCGTATCTTTGTATCATTGGAGTAATATTTTTTAACAATTAATTAAAACGTTCTACATCCAATCTTAGAAGCACTCTAAGTTCATCAGGGTTTTCTAACTCCAATTCACTAAAAAGAGTGTATGTTGCACCACGATCTGGTCTCCTTAACACATTGATCGCTAACTAGTTTTACATAAAATAGTTAAAAAATGATTATTTGTTTCTAAGGTATTATTTGATAGGTTATGAAAGAATATAATGTTTTTTTTTTCATTTTGATGATTTTTTTACGTAAATATTGGTTTTTATGATGTGCCGGCCACGTGTGTCCGTCGCGGCGCCAACAAGTTAATTTATTCTATTGCGCCGGGCCGGCCATTTCGCCGGTCACCTGTCCATATGTGTTGACGAGAGCATGGTGCCATTTCGCTGTCGAATTATATTTAGATTTAGATAGTATAATAAACAGAAAAGGCACAAATACGGAATAAAAGTTTTCAAATTGGGTAGTATAATAATACCTGGATACACATAACTGGAAATATACGTATACATACCTTATAATCATTTTTGTAATTCTATTTTTTTATTATTTACATATTTTTTATAACTTACATTTTTATAATCTATTTAATTTTTATTTTTATATCAATAAAAAGACATTTACAATTTAAAAGGAAAACTTTTTTTTTCATTATGTACACTCTTTACATTAGTGAGCCTATATTTTGTGACTGGGAAGACATATTTTCAGGCCAAGTGGCAGTACTATACAGAAGGGCCATGCCGGTCACCGCGTATCGAAAAATGCACTGCGCGCGTGCCCGCCGGCGCTGTAGACCAACTCTAAGGCAGGTCTTCTTTGCCGGTCACCGGTGACCCCCATGGCGATCAACGTGTTAAAATCCATTGTCTTGTCCAAAGACGTTTATCTTCTTCGCGCAATAATTCATTCAATTCTTCTATCAGGAGTAGTATGAGCAGCTTAGTATATATTTTATAATGTACATTTTACGATCCATGTTTCGGTACACAAAACTAGCCTGCTTTTTGATCGAAAATGAACTGACTCGCCACATAAGTCGAAAAGAGAAAAATACATATAATCACTCTCTCGGTCTAGTGACATTTTGCTGTTTCAACACTGTACTTGTTACGTGTAATCAAGGCTTTATAGGTTGAACAAATGACTTCATTTCTCGTAAAAAAAAACTCATTGAGAAACGAAGAAGATTCACACATGATGGTAGAACCGATTAAGATATTAAAAGTTGATTAAATCATACTAAAAACGTTTTGGAATCGCTTTCTAGTGCCGTAATACAAAAAGTTCCCATTACTCCCTCTATTATCGTAATTTAATCTTATTATATAATACTTACTTCAATCCATTATTGTGTCGTTTCATATGTACCCGCAACATTATCGTATTCTTATATTTTTTGTGACATAATTTACATTCAGCATGCTCGAAAATGTGTGTCTCCTCGTGGTTTTTGAGCGAGCTGCGAAGTCCAAACGTCTTCCCGCACGCCTGACACTGGAACTTCTTAACACCGGTATGTTGATCAGCGTGCACGGCCAGATACTGTGAAGATATAAACCCTTTGTCGCAACCTTCAACGGAACATTTAAACGGGTAAACTTTCAGATGAATTCTGTGATGCGGAACCATAGTGTTGTATCTCAACGTTTTATTACACAAATTGCAAGTCTTTGTTTTTTTACCGTTGACTATCAGAGGTGTAAGATCACTGGAAATGTAATGAGAATAAAAATGCTCGGCCATACTTTCATCGTTGCCTAATTTTTGTAAACAGAGCGGACATTTATCACGATTTCGATGTAATTTTTGAAGAGCTGCCGTTATTTTGTCTTGGCCACCTACCGGTTTAATTTTGGCAATCTTTTTAATTTTAGTTTCCTTCTTTGAAGACTTGACTTTCTTTCTAGTGATGATTTTTTTGCTACGTAATTTTGGGGCAATCGTTCTAGGTCTCAGTACTTCGTCATCCTCGTGGAACGTTGGATCGTCACGATCGTCGTCGCTGTCGCTAAGCTCCTCCTTTTTAATAGAAACGTCTTCGTCATTTGCAGCGAGTAAATCGTTTTCATCATTCTTCAAATCACCGTTGACAGTTCGACAGAGTATTTCAAAAGTTCGTTGGATGTTTTGACGAAATTTATAACACACTTGAAGTTTCTCATCGCATTCATCGCATATTTGAGTAGGCAATCCATCGGTTTCATACACCTGTAAACAATAAATGCGATATTAAACACGAAATTTGACATTTCGCGAATAGAAAACAATGATCGTGTTATGTGAAAACCAACCGGTGTATTGCCAAAGGCCACGATTAAATTTGCGGCGTTCGGGTCTCCGTTTTCTTTGAGTGTATAAATATTGCTCAGATTGGTTTCTTTTCGCAAACATATTCGACAAATTTCTGAAACACTAAATGACAGAACGCCCAGTACACATGTCATCATTGAGAGATTTTGTAAACAACAAAAGTTGGCACATATATGGCACGATTACGTGGTTGGTACAACTGAATCTGAATTTACTTTTTTAATAATATTTGTGGCTGGCATAATGTAGCGACTAGGTACTTTATTTATTTATTAAACAACAAACAAGACAATTCAAATAATTAAAAGGGTATCTTTGCATAACATTTCAATTATGTTATATTACATTTTTACAACAATCAGGCACTAACATCATAATATTATTATATACTAAAGAAAATTAAATTTAATGTTGGGAACATTCATTGTTCTGATCAAAGGGCAGTGCTGCCAACCGTACTATAATTATAGTATTTTGTACTATAATTTTGGTCCGCGTACTATGTACGACAATGGTTTCGAAACTTTATGTTACTACGCCTCCCTATTATAAAAATCTGATCTTGGCGCCCCCCACCCTTTATTTCATTAAATAATACAGACACCTTTTTAAATAGCCAAAAATGTACTACCTACTTAATACAACAATGAAAAAAAAACTTAATTATAAAGGTAAACAAGATTTTACTATTTTTATTACATTCATTATTAAATTAATTTGTTTTTCATGCGATTGATGTGCTTGTTTATTAGCACAAAGTGCTCTTTTTCTACTAAACGGGGTTGATATTTGGATTTCATTGCAGCTAATGCAGAAAATCCCGTTTCGCATAAAATATGATGTATTCGTAACATCAGGTAGCAGTAGGTACTTTACTTACAACTTGCATTGCTTTTCGACCAAGTACATATTATTATTATTCTTCACTTTGATTCAATCAAAATTGAGCTAAGGTTTTTGTTTCAATGAATTATCGCATGATAATTATTCTATCATTTTTTTCCTTTTCAATAGTAGTCAATCCAAATTCATCATCGTTCATTGACAAATGGATTCTATCTTGGGCCCCATTTCCCGAAGGGGGCCCACAGGCCAGGACCTTTGGCAGGCCCACTCACATATCGCTGATGTTAAGGGCAGTGTGCTCTAAAGTAGTGTTTCCTAAATTATACACGGGAGTTATCATTTAAGTACCTATAGCAATCATCATAATATAGGTATCACATCAAATTACAACACACAACCACATATTTAAAATATTTAATAGTTTTTAAACAAAGTAGCCGCAGGCGAATTTTTTTAAACTATTAGAGTAAATTTGTGCACGGGCCACCAGGCTCTTTATAAACTATGCATTTGCAAACTGCAAACCTATGGCTACATTTGTGTTAAACTTTTCGCGCCTCCCTTTGCAACACTCCGCGCCTCCCAGTTTGGAAATCGCTAATGTACAATATAAAACAGGTATAGTACGCTAAAAATACTATAATTTTGAATATCGGAAAAAATATACAAAAAGTATTTAAAAAAATAAGGTGAGTCGGGGTGAGTGTATCTTTGGGGTAAGTGTGGCTACTAAGATATCTCAGTATCTACTACAAATTGGATGATGCCATCTATGGAAAGGTGATAGCAAAATCACCGATTTATAAAAATAATCAGAAATAGTGTCGATACCATGTTTTTTGAGGTGACTACATGGATTATTCTCCAGACGACATTTTGAAGTCGACGAGTGAGATGGTAGCTGTTACTAAAATATTTTCTTAAACACGGAAATCTGCACATTGTGGTTGTAAAAATTGGTGAGTATATGTGTTTTGATACGAATTATAAGCATTTGAAACCTTTAATCAAGTAGACACACTTCCCCCACGAAAGTAAACACGTGGGGTAAGTGTGCCTTTGTACTGTGTCACACTTCCCCCATATATTTTCTATGAATTTGCAAAGTCAATATTTTAACTAGTGATGGGACATGACGCATTATTTATATCGATCGAAGATCGAAAATGTTCGTAATTGAAATAAAATGTTTATATGTAAGAATTTGTATACTAGTATAACCTAGATAATTCGAAATCCAAGCGAATTCGCGAAAATCGCTATAAATCGAATTTTCTGAAGAAGAAAAAAATTCGTCAATTTGTATGGGGACTGTTCGACTCAAAAATGTTCTTCTAAGCCTATAATTCTGGATTGCAAAGTTGTTCAATTACCAAATAAAGAAGTTACCGAAAGTTTAATAGAAATGCCACTGAAATGTCAAACTTTGTTTGAAACACTTTTGCTGAATTCTATCAGTAGTAAGGCGCTTATAAAGAATAAGAGAAAAATGGTTATTCCAGGAGCAGAAGTGATTACATGTTATGATGTTATAGAGCGAATGAAAAATAATGTCCCAATAGCAAAGAAAATAAAGCCATTGCAAGACAAAACTAACATGCAGAAGAAGGTATTGAAACCGATAAAAGTACACCAAAACAAAAAAAAAACACGAACCCATGTCATCGGAAGAAGATTTGTCATGGACATCAATTAGTGACCAAAGCGAAGATAATAATATGCAAGACTATATTAATGATTTGATCGGCGATGAGGAAAACGATCCTTCAATTAATATGCTTAATATATCAATGTTTGATTAGTTTGATGATACTGCAGGTGCATCTAATTCAGAAATGTTAGAGATTGGAAAATGGATTGTAGTACAATTTGCTATAAAAAAAACTGTGAAACATTTTGTCGGAGTTATAATAAAACTTGAGCAAGATGACAGAATTCTGACAAAATTTGCTCGAAAAATTAAGACGATTAAAAAAGAAACTATGTTTTCATTTCCAAGAGTAGAAGACATTTACGAAGTGAAAGAAGAGGATGTCATCTGCATATTGCCTCAACCATCAACTGGACGAAGAGGCGAAACAATTTTCAAAACAAAAATCTCTGGTAACAATATTCAGTAGGTACCTACTATCACTTCCCTCCATTTTGCGTGTGTGTGTGAATTTTTCAACTGTCACTTTTTGTTTTGTTTTCTGGTTTATCGTCTGCGTTTTAGGATTTGGAGGTAAATAATTGATACACCGGAATTATGATGGAAAGCGGCGAGTTTATTTACGTTAATATACTATATGGTTACATTTTTTAATAATTTTATTCTACGGAGGGCGAAATGTACGCGTCCTCGATTTAGCTGCTTGCAGCGTTCTGAGCGCCATTTTTTGGTTTTTTTCCAACGAGCGCCGTTGGCGAAAAAAAAGCGACGTTGCAACATCTCCAACGGTTATATTAAATTTACGGCATTGCCGGCTGGGCTCTTTTATTATTATTTAATTTCGTAATCAGCGCTTTATTATTTGCTGGCTTTGATACCGATTCGGGCGTCTCCAGATACACAAAGACATCCCCAAATGGGGACCATACGGGGGTGTCACAAGCGCACCTCTCCGGAAAGGCCCGAATGGGGATCGGGCCAACTAAGGGCTGATTACGATAGCGTGTGTAACTGGACAGTGCGGCGGCTTGATAAGGGGGGGTTGCATTTCTAGACGTTGAAGGATCGAAGCCCTCCCGGTACGTCGGCGGCTGGAGAGACTCGGATGCAGCACTGTAGCATAGTGGTTCGCGGTTCCCAGGCCTACCGTAAAGCTGCTGAGAGAGGAGGGCGTCGCGCCCAGCCCTCTCAACACCCTCGGACCGTCGGCAACCGGAGAGTTTCGGATGCAGCACTACGCCGCTTTGTGGGCGTAGTGGTTCGCGGCTCCCCATGTCTACCGTACGGGCGGATGCTGAGAGAGGACGTCGCACCCAGCCTTCCCCACAGCGACCGTCCGAAAATCAGTCGATCCCTCGCGAAAATGCATACCGGCGCATTACTCGACCCCCTTTTTTTTTTTGCTCGCTTGCCCTGCCGCGGCTATCGAATTACACGCACTACACTGATATTATACTAATATAATATGCAGAAAACTTAATTTAATACTTAAAATGGCTTTAAAGTTCATAAAAATAATTTAAAAAATATATCAGGGCCCGAAATGGACCGGAACGCCATTCTGCCTCATACAACCGCTCCGGGTTGTAAAATTTTCCACTTCGAGCACTGAAATAACTTATTATACATCGCTTCCAAACACAAAACACTTAAAACTAACTAATCTATGATGCTAATGGCTGAGGATGCTGCTTGGCTGCTTTCCGCTGATGGAGGCTGCTTTGCTCAGCTGAAGAAGGCCGCTTTGTAGCTCTCTTCATCATGGTGCATCTGGGCCAGGGCTGATTGCAAGGCTCACAGACACGCTGCTGTTGACGAAGAGGGCTCAAGCGGCTGATGATGCAGGGCATTTGATGCCGTTTTCCCTCGTTGGAGCCAGAGTCTTGCCCGATACACTCGTCCGTGGGCCAAGTTCGCTGGCGGATGCAGTTGGTCGGGAGTACATCGGGAGCCATGACTTCGCAATCCGGGTGTTTCTGCTCTTTTCTTCACTGGCTTGGCTTTGGCAGCATCCTCTTTCTACTGCTTATTATTATACTTTTGTTGAGCGCCACCAGAGGCAAGCCTCTGGATGTTTCTTCCTCGCCGTTTCCTATTCCGGTGTTTGGATCTCAGGGTGTGTGTTCGGGTGAAAGAAATTCTACCTGCTTCTTGATTCCAGACGATCAAAATCAAGAAGCGTAGTCCCACGTTGACTGGGGCCACTTATCACTTCCCTCCATTTTGCGTGTGTGTGTGAATTTTTCAACTGTCACTTTTTGTTTTGTTTTCTGGTTTATCGTCTGCGTTTTAGGATTTGGAGGTAAATAATTGATACACCGGAATTATGATGGAAAGCGGCGAGTTTATTTACGTTAATATACTATATGGTTACATTTTTTAATAATTTTATTCTACGGAGGGCGAAATGTACGCGTCCTCGATTTAGCTGCTTGCAGCGTTCTGAGCGCCATTTTTTGGTTTTTTTACAACGAGCGCCGTTGGCGAAAAAAAAGCGACGTTGCAACATCTCCAACGGTTATATTAAATTTACGGCATTGCCGGCTGGGCTCTTTTATTATTATTTAATTTCGTAATCAGCGCTTTATTATTTGCTGGCTTTGATACCGATTCGGGCGTCTCCAGATACACAAAGACATCCCCAAATGGGGACCATACGGGGGTGTCACACTACCTAGTCATGCTATTTCAAATATTGCAATTCGAAATAATTAAGTTAGAATAAATAGTTTTGTAAGTAAGCACTTTAACTTGAATAATTGTAAGTACAGTAACAACGAAAGAATGATTCGAGAAAGAGAACCAAAACGTTACTAGAGATTTAATGTTTTTGTGTATTAATTATTATTTTTTCTTTTATATCTTACTCTCTATTTGTATCCACATTTTATTTTTGCTGATTGTTATTTAATTTTGTAATAATACGAAAATAATCATGTTAGGTATGTTAAATTAAACGTCATTTTTGTTTCGGGACATCATTAGCTCTACATACATTAGTATGACACACTTACCCAAAAAAAATGATAGAGATCATTTTTGTTGAAAATCTATACAAAAGTTTTAATTTAAAAATCAATATCCATTAAATGATATATTACCCTTCTATGCATGTAATACGTTATGGTTTTGAAGAACTTTTGGAATAATGGTGAATTTAGTTACACTTACCCCAATATTGGGGCAAGTGTAACAAACTGACTAATAATCAAAAAATATTAAAATGTCGTATTATAGTAAGATATACAGTGGGTTCCTTCTGTACATATTAATTGTAATGATATTGTAGATCATATGGTAAAGTTTTCAACTGTTAAAAACATACCTATTCATCATGAACCAGGTTGAAATTCATCTCATTAAATTCTATGTCACACTTACCTCGACTCACCTTACTTTTATCTATTTATTAATTTAATATCTTTAAGCAGAATTGAATTCATTTTCAGTTAATTCTGTTTTGTATGGAAAGTTATTTCGGAAAATATTCGTAAAAAGTAAAACACTATTATTGGTTGCTAAGGGGGTCCTAGCAACTAAATTATTAATATATACATGCGTTACTATGGAAATCAATATGAAATGTCAAAATGACATTTCAGTATTCTATATTTATACAGTATTTCTATCGAGTACAAAAAAAAGTATTTATTAATACATAGGATTGTCAAGTTTATATGATTCAACAGAAAATTTAAAAACGTGGTAAGGTGAGTTAGGGTGAGTGCGTCTACGGGGGAAGAGCATATAGGTTAAATAACTTTTTACTGCAATGAATGTAATTACTGCTGTCGATAGGAATCTATTAGAAATACATAAATGTATACCAACACCCAAAGATGGCATCATAATAATGTTTAATGTGTCCACTATCACAACTAAGAGTTTGACATTCATTTGAAGTCAAAAATCAAGTTGGACGTGTTTTTTTCAATCAATCTGTATCTCAAAAATCTTTCGTGCTAAGAAGGTGATATTTGGTGACTACCTTTGTTTTAAATTGTGATTTGTGTTCCGACTGTAAAATTTATGATTAATCCAAATGATTATGTTTTATTGAACTAGGTGCACTTACCCCGCCAAAAATATAGCATGGGGTAAGAGCGTCAGATGCTCTTACCCCATATTCTCTATTTTTTTGTATGGACAAGTTTTTGGCTAGTGATGTTCCTTGAAATAAAAATGTATTGAATTTGTAATTTGTGGTACCTAAACTTTTTTTTTAACATTTTTAACATTTCAATTTGTGTGTGAGTCAGGGTATGGACCCAATAGGTTGAACAAGTGGCTGACATCCATTTCTCGTAAAAAAAACAAAAAAAATCTGTTAATACAAAACCTCTACTCTGTGGAGGCCTATATGATCCTATTAGGATCGGACATGGTCGAAAAAAAAAAACATTTTTAATACAACCCTAGATTCATACAGTACATTACTTAAAATATAAGGCCACAGATTAAATACCTACCGTGCAGTGCATATTACATATCGACATGACCGATTACTTCACGGAATAATACACCAAATCTAAAATGTTAACTTTTTAGTGGAGCTTTCAGAAATAGGAGCATCTCGGCCTGTATTATTGATTTATGAGGTCATACGCCACACTTGACTGACAACTTAATAGAAGAAGCAAGAAAAAACATTGTCACAATTTTAAAATTGCCTCCTGAAAGATGCTTGGGATGAATCATTGGTGAAATGGCAAAGACTACACATAGGTCCAAAACTGCCCAAAAATGAATTTTCAAGAATCGCAGAAATTTAGAAAAAACTTGACTAACAAATAATCAAAAACGGATTTAAAATGGGAGGATTCAGCCATTTAATCGAAATGTTAGGCTAAGACAAGTTTGACCCTATGATTGACAGTAAAAATATTACGGAAACTCTAATTCATTATGAGCACTGTATTGATCAGGGATCATTTGCAATGACACAATCTGCGGATGAATTAACACATCAAAAATCAACAGATTCCTCAATGTTTGGCGAGGAAAATAACATACTTATTCAAGCACCTTCTACTTCTAATGAATGAATGGCACCAGTGAAATCTACTAAGCGAATACAAATTTTGGATTGTCAAATAATAAAACCGCCAGTAGGAAATACTGATATAAAAAAACTGTTGTTGCGGATAAAAAGGGAGGATCCTGCAAAATTTAAAAAATCAAGCAGCAGAAGTAATAATTACCTAAGATGTTTTGAACCGTCTGAAAACATCTGTTAAAAATAGTTTAAGAAGATAGACAAAAATTCAAACAAAAAAAATTAAAGTTTTTACAAAAACCATGTTTAAGAAAAAAAATCAGTTACAACCAGTGGATCAGACGAGAGTGAGTCTGAATGGAAATCCTCTTCCGAAGAGGAAAATGTTGTCGATTTTTCTATGTAAAGGTCTTATATTCGAAGAAGATTATTAGAAGAATTTGCTTGACGATTTTCAAATGGAGGAAGGGGTTGTAATTACTAATGAAATCTGGAATTCTGATATTCCATTAAATTCCACCAGTGAGTCAACTAAAAGAAATGATATACCTACTTAAACCAAAAAGAAGTTGGGCGAAATGGGTACTTGTGAAATGCCTTGCGAAAAAGTGTGAAAAACATTTTATTGGAAAAATTATGAAATTGGACGAAAATAAAATTGTAAAATTTGTAAGACAATCACATGGGAGGGCCAATAATTTTTCATACCCTAAAGTAGAGGATATATACGAAATTGGCCAAGAGCATATAATTTCGGTACTACCGACACCGACTACAGGACGAAGGGGAGAAATTATATTTAAAATGCGTTTTGATCGTGGCAACTGTGTAATTAGGTACAATAAAAATCAAAAAGAACATTTTTTTATAACATATTAAGTACTGTGAACATGTTGAATTTTACATTGTACATCTCAAATTATTCAGCAAATAAAATATTTAAAAAAAAAAAACAAGTTACCTCTTTTATTTTACCAGTCACATCACTAGTACTACATATGCCGCACTTACCCAACTTTTTTGATTTTATTTAATATCTTCTGTTCCCTAAGGAAATTTACCACCATAAACAATCAAAATGTTTCACTTAAAATATTATATTATCCTGAGGTTGATATATTTTTCGACTGGTAATTTATGAGGAATAATTTAACTAGATGCTCTTACCCCAAATGCGGGGGTAAGAGCGTCTACTCGCTTTGTTTCCTTAAAACGTTTCTATTATAATTAATCATGCAACATCTACATTTAATGAATATGGTAGTCGAAAAAGAGATTATTGGTGAACAGTCAACTAAAATTTCGAAGAGATATTACAATCGTTTAATGTTCAACATCAGCTTAAAGTTCATCTAGTCAATTTATATGCCGCACTTACCCTAACTCACCTTATATAAAAAGTTCATTTTATCTTGTACTTAATTATTTATATTTAACTCAACTCAGTTTTTATTTATTTTTTTAGTATGTAAATATTATAAAGAATATTAAGGCTATACCTCAGTTGAGGCATGGTCTAAAAAGATCGTGGCTAGGTAATGCGCGGATTGTGCAAATGACGCGTGCCGAACAAAATATAATTTGTCATATAAATCCAACATGCGTCCATTTAATGTTCTATTTATTGTTCTATGAGTAACAGTAATAATATATTCATTGACATGTTTTCTTTTTCAAGCAAATGGGTAACGTTTTTTAGTCATCTTTACACGATGTAAGAATTAATACCCCCGTCGCCATCACGAAACAAATTGACGTGTTCACAGCTCGCCAGCATCTCAGATTGTCAGCTCATCAGCAAATTGCCAGCGAGTCCAAAATTTCGTCGCACCTATAGTTGAAAATTATTTGCCGTTTCACTGAAGTACCGTCTTAAGGAAATATTAGAGTATAACACATTAATAAGGACGTAGGTATTTAAGAAATAATATACACAGTATTTTTAACATGATTTTATTATTTTACTGAATATATTATGCAGGTGCATGTAAATTCAGACAGCAATAGGTATTCTTAAAATAAAAGACTTAGGTATTGGCTAAATATAAAAGTTTACAATCATTTGGAGAATTGAAATTCAAACATTGCGTTAATCCTAGAAACTAATAACAATTGAGCGTAGTTGTGCACAAAGCAGCCAAGCCACAATTTTGAAAAAAATGAGTTATTGTGATTTCCATAATCTCACACGTTTGATTTACATTCTGCACAAATCAGCCAAGCTGCTGTCATACAAAAATCTGAAATAAATGCGTTTTAAAGATTATGCAAATCGCAGAAAATAACATTTTCGATTTGCATAAAGCAACCAAGCTGCTGTCATACAAAAATGTCATATAAATGCGTTCTAAAAATATGCCATATTTGTACTGCAAAAAGCAGCCAAATGATAATATTACGTACTTACCTAATTTTTGAAATCGTGACTGTAAGGTGTGTTTTTCTACATTCAATTAATAAACATTATTTTCTCAATTACAATATATGTTTTTCATTTTATTATATATAATATAATATATAGATTTTTCATATAAAAATAGTGCCACGCAGCTAAATATTGATGTATAATTTACAAGTTTTTCGAATTATTTTCAGAATTTTGCAATTCCCATAATAATTTAGTAACTTAGAAGACTATTTTTAAAGAAAATAATCAAAAATAAAGACTATTTTTAAAGAAAATAATCAAAAATAAAGACTTTTTTTACAAAAATAAGAGATGGCTGCATTCTGCAGAATGAACATTCTAAAAAAAATCGTTTTACACAAAACACCCTGGACTGCTAAAACACCAAAATTTCATAGATGATATGCTTTTATCTCTTCAAAAGTTATACAAAATCATATATATATATATATATATAATATCTATCATTCAAAAAGTATAAACAGTATACAGAGGCTTTGCTGATTTAAAAAAACACAATTTACATAAAAGTGCTTCTATCTCTGTTTGAAGTTTGTGTGGCTCGACTGCTTTGTGCATAACTACGCTCAATTAAAGTTATTTATTTATGTATGTAATACCTAATCAGTTTATAGAAATCATTAGGCTATTAAATAAATTTTTTTGATTGCCCCGTTTTATAGTAAAGTTATAGAAATTGCAGCATAGAATTTTTACGAATTCTGTATGTTTGACCACATTATTATTATCTATGACTGTGACTTATCGGTTTTTGAAAATGGATACCGAATATCTTGTTTAATTTATGTTTTTTTAGTGAATGATTATGTTATGCAAAATAATTTCGAGATCGTATACTGGTCTTCTATAATATGGCCAATCAAAACTATTCTGTTAATGATAGTACGTTTTTGATTGTCAGTGTTATATTATTATGACTTATTGTTGCAGTTTCATTTCACGTTTACAGGAGTAAATTAAAGTTTATAACCTGCTCTTGCGCTTACCTAATCTAAATCTAATCTTGAATCGGGGAAACTGGTGGACCTTTTAATGAGAGTTTAGGAAATTTGCAATAACTGTGTCAAACAGTTTCAAATTGAATTGCAAATGGTTTAACTCCATTATCTTTGCAATAAATGACAAAAATGTTATCATATAATTAATTTTCATGGTGAACATTTTTATGAAATATCAGATAAAATTACGATTTCACTATATTATAAAAAAAACCTCCATTGATCGTCAATATGAAAGAATGAGAATCAAAATTTCAGTTGATGATGAATCATGTGTAGGTAATAAGTTTTTCGCCAACAAATACATTTACAAATTACAAACCTATGTTAATTGGTTTAAATTAATAGCATACAATTGGCAATTCAAATAACATTTCTAAATGCAATGTTAACATTTTATAAATATTTTATAAAATCTGAATACATATTATATTTTTTTATAAAAGCTTCAATACAAATAAAAAAGATTTAAAGTCATACATATTTTTTTTTTATAAAAATGGATGTTTTGAAAAATAAATACAAAAACATTAAAATTATGAATTAGTCAAAAATATTTTCAATATGTTGGACAAAGCTTAATAAACTAAATTTTAATAATAACCATGGCCATCAAATAATAATAATGTAATAATAAAATGGGATCCTTTAACGAATCTACATTTTGTAGCATTTTTTAAAAATGTAAATTTTTGCCTTCAAAAGAAAATGTTTTTCTTTTTAATGTTTTTAGATACCCACGTATTAACTGCCAGAATCTAGATAGGTATATATAACTGGTGTGGCATTATTTTCTAACACATTATTTATTTTTATTGATAGTAACAAAATTATAGAGACTTGTAATTATATTGTTAATCAATAATTAAATAATAGCGTAGTTGGTCAGTTTATTACTATAATTTACCTCCATATAAATGGATGCATGTTCATCATAAATTAAAAATAAATTAAATTAAAAATATTTGTTTGACTATTTTTTTCTTGAGTTTCGTAATGATTCATGATTTACAAATAAATTATCACTTTCGCTCTGATGCTAAGCATATTATGACCCCATTCAGAATGGAAGGTATTATCCTCGTGTATATGAAAAATAAATGAAAAATTATTCTCAAAGTGACAAATATATTTTTTAGAGGTAGCTTTCAAATAATCCTCGGATTTTATAACTACACAGACTACATAAAAATTATAATAACCTCATTGGGATCGAACCCAGAGTCCCCGGGTGAAAGGTAACCACCTTGCTCGCTGGACTACGAGGGTATTTTGAATTTAAGCTCTCCGTGCCTCTCCAAGCTAGGTAAGTGTTTGCCGGCTAGCGAGACAACTGGGCATTGCCAGTTGGCTCCACTAGTATTAATATAAACATCGATGAATTTATATGATAGTAAATTAATAGATTCAATATAGTTTGACTTGTATGTTGTATGTAAAATAATTGAAATTATAATGATATACTAACATAAAGGAAGGATGGAATATTAAATCATTAGTAATTTTCAAATCTTAGGATCGGACACGGTCGGAAAAAAAAAATCAAATCATTTTAATCAGCTACTTTTGTAGAAATTTTCAAATTAACCATATTAATATTTTTATCAATTGGGCTGCTTGTTGCTAATAATGGTTCAATATTCTTAGGAATATTCTTATCTTTGCCCCCTAAGTATTTGTACCATATTGCTCTGGTCTTTTTATTGACAATTATACAAAATACGAACAAAATAAACCCTTGCACCGTCGCTGTAAAGCAGAAGACGTAAAAAATATAAATATTATTAGAAAACAAACCAAATATCAAAATCAACCCGTAAAGAAAAAACATTAAAAAGGTCATTGAGACCTTTCTGAATAATTGTTTGTCATCTCCGTGACTTGCAATGTTTGGTCGTTTGAAAATATTATATATAATCATACAATATAGTATTGTGTTTCCAAAAATAATGGCTGCTACGGGAAGAAAGACCGTCAGCCAATATCCCAGTCCACTCGGGTAACAAAAATTCATTTGTGTATTCGCCTGTTTGTAATATAAGAGATACGTATCCGGATCTGTGGCTAATAAAATAACAATCGGTAAAACGGGAACAATCCATCCAAATATGCAGACTTTCAATAGTGTATGATGTGATACATCTTTTACGATGACTCGTTTAATCGTCTTGTAAGACATAAACGCCGATAAAAACATCCAAGCAAATGAGGATAACACTGCAAAATGCAAAATAACTCCAGAGCTTACGCAAACCAATTCGTGAAATTTTGTAAAATCCATCAAGGAAACAATTAAAAATGCTATATTAAGCAAACCTGCAGATATTGACCAATTTAGCCATACTTTATTAGAAAATTCTGCTCTCCATTCGTGCGAGATCACACCTGTCAGGCAGATTATAATGAGGCCAATCAATGAAAGGGTGCAGCCAATATATATTATAATAGACAACACTCTGCCGTGGTATTTTTCAATTTCCGTGTCCTCGTATCTGATTATCTGTGCAAAGTGAGTCAGGTGGTAGCATCTGCAAATATCTATGGGTCTTAATTTCTCTGATGGTAATAGAATGCAGAAATTTGTTGACCAATTGCCATTGTCGAAGTCCCAAATAGCACAAGCTTTTTTCTTGTTAGATTGCCGATTATCAAATGGGCGGAAGTGAATGTCGACATAGTCCTTCTTGTTGAAACAATTTTTCTTACCGAGTGATATGCTTACCACTCGACTGTTTACTTGCCAGCTACTGTTATTTTTCGTTCGGAATGCTACATCGTCTTTGTACACTCCAAAAGACAACAGACCACTAGCATGACATAGATTAGAAGATACCATAGCAATTATATCATTATTGGGGTCATATAAATCTGGATCCAACACGTCAACTGAAAATAAAAACAAATAATGAATTGCGAAATTATTTAAACTAATAGAAATCAATTATTAGTAAGTGTGAGATGATTGATCAACGAGATTAATGAGATTAGAAATATTATCAGAGCAATAAGGCCCGGCCCACTCATAGAGAATCCTTATTTCCTATAAAATTTCTAATGGGTGTTTTCTTATAATTTTTCAAATATTATGTAAGTATTTTCTTTGGCGGTGGATAGGTGATGCAGATGAAAGACGGCTGTGGTTGTTCTTGATGATGGAGAATCGAGAGTTTATTTACGGTTACATCAGTACAGGGGTACGATCGGTACAATATAATAAATACAATGATAATACGGTGCGATGTATTTCTACCGCTAACTTATAATCAAAGTACCTTTCAATTGTGATGCGCTATTTATCGACGTACTCACAATCTAAATAATATCTAAAAATTATATTTAGGAAATAACTATTATAATTGAGTTTGCCATAATTGGACACTACGGAAAATGGATATTTAATATCGACGATCAATATGCTGACACAGGTTGACTTGTTTATCCCCGTATGTATTAGCAATAGTGAGCATCTAATACTCTTAAAGCTTGTGGGTATTCTGTATTGAATAAAAAATAAATAACCACAGTTATTCATAATTATAAAAAGACATCACAACTAAATTTGGTTTACGCCTAGCGCCACCTAAGAGCCGTATTATTAATACCATTCTCGAATAAATCAATAAGTTCGTGGCTTCACATTGGCGAAGTTTTGCGATACTTCTAATCATGACCCCCACAAGGGTGGGCTGACAGGGCTCTAGCCTGGGGGCCCGGCATGGCGGGTCGACCAGATAAGTGAGATAAACACAAATAACAAATTTAACCTAATGGGGAAAAAGGCACTATTTTATTTGTAGAGTCTTAACATTTTAAAATGTTTAGTTATTTGATGCAATTTTTGATTACTGTGTCTATACTCGTTAACTCCATAATTCAAGTGCATTTATTGAACAATACAGAAATCACTAAAAACATACACCAAATACCCTTAATTTGACCTGAAACAACATTTAGAAAACGATTCTGTAAAAAGCCCCACTGCCTTTAACCCTAGCGAATGGTAGGGGGGCCCGGCAAAGATCCTGGCCTGGGGGCCCGCTTCAAGATGTGGGGGCCATGCTTCTGATGATGCGGATATCTGCATGAGTCGTAGCTAGTTCAATTAATTGCCGATGATGGTGGGCCAATAGTTCAATTGGGAAATCTCTTGCCCGGATATTTGAATAACACTTGGTCGGCCTTGTTTACTTGGTTTTTTGTAATGTGTGTTTTTTGAGATTTTAAAATAATATTATGTAGGATGGTCTTTTTTGTTAAATTGATTCAATAGACTCGTGGTCATAGAGTAAAGAAGAGATCGTGAGTTGAAATCCAGATTTAGTTGTGTTTTTTGTAGGTAGGTACCTACTTTATTACACTGGAAATTTAAATGTATAATATTATGCTATAGGAAATATCTCTGTGTATAAAATAACTAAATAAAATATTTTTCAAGCCAATTAATGTGAAAGTTTGCAATCATGATCACGAAAATACAATAAAAGGCAAAATCAGCGCTAAAAATGGACCAGAACGTGGCTCCGGTTTGTGAAATCCTCAAGATTCCCGCTCCGTCTCGTAGAAAAAATAAAAATGGCACTCCAGTTCAGGAATTATTATGAAAATCACTACCTACCTAAATTTACTTACATTTTTTTATAAAGCTTAATTATTATAAACCTGATCAACACACGCATTCTGACGGTGCTGCTTTATGGTATGATTTGGATAACCTCATCTCCTCCCATTATGTATATTATGCAGTAGCGATTTGTGCTGCAATATGACGCAATTAACATGTCATAATGAAAAGATTTTAGTACATATCTACCACACTTCCTTGTCCAGAAACAAAGTTACACGGGACTGATGTAGCAGCCATGCACCTTGGTGCTTAAAGAAAGAGTTTATAAAATTTTAAAAAATTATCTTGACTTGCTCTGCCGTCATTTATCTGTAATCACATGAAGTGCCCACTAAATACCCGTGTACTGAAACTGCCAAAACAAAGGAGTCTAGGAGGAAAAGCCACGGTATCAATGTGACAAAATAAACTTTATTGAATGTTAACATGTCAATTTATCAAATATTATTTCGAAATGTGACCTGGCCGATTGATTAGTCTTATTTAATAAAGTGTTAAACAATAAAAATTTTATGCTGACCTCCTGTTAGTGGTTGAATCGTGTCCTCGTTGATACCTTCTTTTCCAATTCTTTTTACTTTTATCCCGACTATGGGAGCTAACCCATTTCTCCTAACGGATAATACTGCAATGTTCGATTGCACTACTTTGATGTACGTTTTGTCCTGTGGAATCTCAACCTCATCCAAAATATCGTCAAAAGTTTTGGCTAGCATCTTAGGAAGTTGGATATCTTCAAGTAGCAGGACGTTCATTTCATTCACAGCAATTTCTAAGGTTTCGGGCAGTACTGGTGATTCAAGCATGGCATTAAAGCTGCTAATGACACTTTCAATCTTTTCAGAAAATATCTGAAAGGTAAAAATAAGAAAGCTTTTTATACAATATTGTATCATTAACTAAATTTTGCTGATGGTCTTTAGCCGTGTTGCACACACAAACTAGTCTCAATTGCAACACGTCAAATTTGTTGATGTGATTTTGTTGGCATTCAAAAAACACATGTAACTATATGCCGAAGAATGCTGTGTTTATCATCTTAATTTTTCTTAATCCTAAAAATATTATAATGTCCATAAGTAACGCAATAATATGTCGATAAAATGACAGATACGAAATATCAGTACCTACCTATGAAAATAATAGATTAACATCGTTTATAGGTTAGGTCCTGTCTGGACTGTTATCACTTTGACAGATTGTCAGAAGTGATTTGACATTTCAGGTCAAGCTGATCAACCTGATCTGACAGTCAGGAATGGTCCGATGCATAGTAGTGGTGAAGGGCCTAGGTAGGCTGTGAAGATCCGACATAAATAGTGCACACTACACTTTGTCAATCAAACGTATTTGTTTTCATTAAACTAATACTATTACTACAATGTGTAGATAGTGTTATTAGTTTTTTTTAATTCGATTAAACCTTGCGAAACCCACACCATAATAGATAATAGTCAAACAATACTCGTCTTTCTATAAAATATCTAAAATTATGCAATGAAATCATACATAACTTTGGATATTTTATAGATAGAAGAGATTTTATCTACATTATAATTTGATTTATATAAATACACCTATATAAATAAGTGTAATAGGTATGTATTCTTAATTCAACGAAAACAAATAAATATGAATGAAAAAGTATGCACAATTTTGTCATATCGCCCAAAATATACTAAAATTAGTATGGTTTGGTTTAAGCAGGGTTTAATTGATTTTTAAAAATTAATGAACACCATCTGTAAGTTGTAGTCTTAGGTCAAGAAAAACAAATACATGTGACTAACAAAGTTTAATGTCCACTATTTATGGCGGATCATAACAGCCTACCTCCACCCTTCGCTACTGATGCATAGACTGTCAGATGCTTGCTAGAACAGATAACCAAAAACGTCAACTCTCAAACCATTTACGGTTTACTTTCTACGCATGCGCATCCCGTCAGAATCTATTTGTCAAACCATTCAAAACCTTTACTGGAATATAGGTAGGTAAGGTACCTTTGATATTTCAATAAATATGTTACTGTTTTAGAGGCAAATAAATTATTGAATTAATTTTAGGTAGGTACTGGCAAATCGGGTTCTCGCAAAATTGGGCGAACATGATTCAGTTTGGTTTGATATGCTCGAACATACCTTTAATAAAACAATTGGCGACTAATACTAATAATTTTATTGTAATAAAGTATCCAATCATGACAGCTACAATGAATGAAGTGAGGCGTCTAATTACAAAATGCGACAAGTACACAATTCAATATTTTCGGGAAACAACGTTTTTATGTTTCAAGCTCCAATTATTTGTTTTAACGTGAGACTATTTTCTCCGTTGTATTATATGTCGAAATTAGAACCAAATGGCAATTGGTAATAAATATAGGCAAAATAAAATTGGACATAGCGCTATTTGTACTTCACTTTTTAATTTACGCCGCATAAGGCACATATTTCCGTGGCACTGTCATAAGTTTACCAGATGCTACGGCATGGGAGACGCCCTTTTCAATATTGAACGTTCCCTCATTGGTTGAATTAAACACGCGCGAAATCAACCAAGCTTTAAATAATATGAAACACGGACTTGGCGCTTTTTGTAATAATTCGAGACTTAAAATATTTTTTTTCGTAGGGTTATATCGCGTTTTGGAATTTATAGATCAATACATATTGTGTAAAATTATACAAAGAATATGTGGGTATTTTTTTCTCGATTTTGACCAAATGTGGACTTATCGCTTTTTGGAATTAGACGCCTCAAGTATGTAATACGTTTTAAAATATTGTTCCATTTAGAAAGTTCCCTAGTAATAGGATGATATTTCATAGTTTACTTACAGGAGTTATATTGTCTGTCGTAAATTTAGTAGAATTATAATCTGTTGCAGTATCGATTGTGCCAGTATACTCCCAATATACTCCAGTATTATAATCTCCTTTACACGTGTAGTACGATGACACTGAAAAAGGAAATAGTTGAATATAAATAGCATTCTATAATAAATGAATAAGTTTTATTAATACCCTCCAAGCCTCAAGACAGGTACCTATACAAATCAGTTAATTTAAAAAATCACGTTCATCAAAGAAGTCATCGGAATATTAAAATACACCATCGTTATTTACTATGATTGCGATTTATAATTACTTAACCAATGACAACATTCGAAATTGAGAATTTTACAAACCGTTATTTAATTTTATAGAAATAAGTGTGTTCGATTTTTTGTTATATGGCCTATCTATCTCAGATGCTCAAGTTTTATAATATAATATAAAAGTATATTTTATAATACAATACATTCACGGACAAATCGCACTGTGAGTGTAAAACCAAGGCATCTGCAAAAGACATATTTTGGATATATTAGGGTTTGAAGTCTTCGTTTTGTTAGGGGAAATAGAGTTTCTAAAAAAAAACATAATATTTGGTTTCTATCTACATTCTATTGCATGTTCTTTCAGTTACTTCCTTTAGCAGTTTACTTTTGCAGTTGTTTTGCATTTAATCTCGAAATTGAAAAATTTGCAGATGCCTTGGTTTTACACTCACGGTGCGACATGTTAGCTAATTTCTTTTATTGTGTTAATTGTCAATAGATGGTGGAACTGCATTGTATTATTGATTAAATTAATAAAACGCAAAAAAAATTTTGTACTTATTCCACTTTTTTATTTAATAAGTATATAAATACAAAATTTTTTATTAAGAGCATACTTCAGTGAAACTGCAAATAATTTTCAACAATAGGTGCGATGAAATTTCTCACTAGTCGCCAATCGGAGACCGACAGTCGAGGTGTCTGCACGTCGATTTGTTTTGTCATGGCGTCGGATGAAAATATTCTTAAATCGTGTAAAGGTGACTAAAAAACTTTACATATATACTTAAAAAAGAAAACATGTCAATGAATATACTATTATTATTTGTAATATAACAATAAACATAATATTAAATGGACGCATGTTGGATTTTTATGACAAATTATATTTCGTTCGGCACGCGTCATTTGCACAATCCGCGCATCGCCTAGCCACGATCTTTTTAGACCATGCCTCAACTGAAGTATAGCCTTAATTTAATCAATAATACATGTTAGTGATATGACATATATTAAAAATATTATTTTTTAAATTTTCCAATTAGTTATACAGAAGTGAGTTAAGTCTTAAGATACAACACTATCTGATAGAAATATGTTCGCACCGTGACACAAGTAGCAGGGAACATGTTATTTTAATCCAAAATATGACTTCTATAAATGTCATGTCGTATTCTGTTCCACAGTACAGGACGTCAATGGACGTCTTGTAACATTACATCTCACAATATACGTCGTTTATAGACGTCATGTCCGCGAATGTGTTAAACATAATATGATATACCAAGCACACAAGAGGGAAAAAGGTTAGGCGGGCTCCATTTTCAAAAAATATTTGTAATAATGCTTAATAGATTTTTTTAAGCCGGTGGAGTGGGATCCTAACAAAATATAGCAGGTGTCATTGACTTCCATATTTACCCTGCTTACGAATAGTTTCCTAACTCTCATACTCCACACTTTGAGAATAGTGATTATGGCATGGGATGCAGCTATAACTATGAGTTATTGCGACCCATATCATCTACTAGTTTTTTTTTTTTTTTAGAATTATTAATAACCATGTCCTTGCTTTTTCGTACAAGGTTGTTAGTAATTTTGGACAATCACAAGCACCCAGGTTTTGAGAAAAACACGTAAATATTGTGTCCTCACCGGGATCGAGCCAGAACTCTCGGGCAGAAGGCCAGTGCCGTATCCACTGCACCACGAGAGCCGCCTATCTACAAGTAGTTTTCGAATGCGCGGGGCCTAATGGTCATGATTATTAGGATTGATAGTGTCCGTTTGTATCGTCTGCGCTGTCTTATCTATTAGGCAAGCTGCATTAGACAGTAGACTATTAAAGCAAACATTGGATGCCTCAGATAGTTGCGCCAATTCATAAGTTCAACTGACAAATTTAATACCAACTCGTTGAGATGGTTGTTCAACAGCCAAAATCGTCCAGGTAACGATCATTAGTTATGAGGTCCTGACGAAGAAAAAGGAAAAGTAATATTCCATTCACCTAAATAATTAAAGCTTATTCTAAAATAATGGCAATTGAATATTTTCAATTTCTCGAAGTCTTTTTTATATTCGGTTAATTTAAAACTCTTAACTTTTTAGAGAAATATGGTTTTAAATTAACTATTTCTTTTATTCAACGAATAATTCACAAGATTTTAAGAATGTACCATTCTAATTATTGAACATACATAATTCTGAAAACACTCATGAAAAAATATGGCCAATAGAAAAAATCTTTTTTGATAAAAGTAAGACACCCGGCAGGAATCAAACCTGCGTCTCTTGGGTATCGCGCCCTGTGCATTACCGCTATACTACAACTTTACTGCCATGCTTAATTGCGACAAATTTTAACTATAGACCTTTTTAATACCTGCTCATAAGCGCTCTCCAAATTGAGTTGTGGTAGGCGATCGGTTTTTGTATTCTAAATTAAAGTATTTATACTAACCGACGTCACGGATCACTCCAATATTTTCTGTTGTAACTGACTTGAACTTGCTAATAATTTTAATTATTTATTTCTTTTATTCAACGAATAATTCACAGGTTTTTAAGAATTTACCATTCTAATTGTTGAACGTATATAATTTTGAAAACACTCGTGAGAAAATATACTTTAATTTAGAATACAAATTTCTGAAAAGGTTATTAGACATGGTATCGACGCGTGTCTTGGTCTGTAATCTAAATCGCGAGCCTAATACTACAAGGTTCTAAGTGTTCATCCTTGAGAAAACAAACTCAACAATGAAGTCGTGTTCTAAGCTGCCTCAATGTTACTTTTGTTTCGTCAAGGACAAACACTTAGAACCTTGTAGTTCCCCACTTGCGAAATGCTAGGTCATCTTTATCATCTCATATAAAATAGTTTAAATACACTCACCATTGTTAATTTCGATATGTGGCAATTCCCCGCAGGATTGAAGGTTTCGTTCATATAAAACGATGTACCCATGTTGAGTGGTTGTAGTCGGGGGTTGTGAATGTATCAGGATTGATCTATTTTGATACACTCTCTTATATTTTGCTGACGGAAAATATGTTTCTATAACATCTCTCATATTTTTTCCATTGTCGTGTTCGGGAAATTGCAGTAAATAAGCTTTTACATTATCCAATTTATTGCGATTTGGGAGAAATAAAACTTTATTTGATTCAATAATATTCGTGAAATATGGAGACATAAAAGAACACCAATAATACCCATCGTCAGTCCCATCGACAAAGTAGAATGATGATATTGATGATATATTAATTGTCTTACACTCATTTTCTGATATATATTTTATTTTAACATATTCTCGGTAAAATGTTTTGGAATCCGTAAAACAATCAATCGATGACACTTTAGGATCAAAGTCTCCTCTAAGCTCCAATATCAATATTTCCTTAAAACCTGCAACATTGAAAATTATTAATTGTAATATTTTCACATCACAACTGCTTATAACTAATATCTGGCTTGAAAAAGTCCTAGTAATGCTCATAAATTTGCTCATGCATTAATATCTATTTCATTAGTTATTTAATCTTATATTTGTATTATTGAATTGTTGTTGATTTTTGTAACTAATTCTGGGACAAATTGCACTAACCAAGACAACCGAATACCTTTTAATGCAATGTTTATATTAAACGCTCGTGATAAGTTCGCCTACGGCTACCGAGTCGGCTTATAATGCTGTGGGTCACGGGTTCGGATTCCGGATCTAGAAAAAAATCATATATTGTTTTGCAGTGTGTGTTCACTGCTGACCTGTATATAATTTTTAATTATCACATTTAAATATCATGTTAATTATATCTAATGGCCAACTATTGCAAACGTGCCAGTCGCGTTGTCAGCACTAAATGAGTTAAAGTAAATAATATAGTATTGAAACTGGTTGGTGATTGATATAAATAAAAACATAATATCTCTAATTCTGATAATTAATATAACAATACATAGGACCGAGGAGAGTAAATTGATCCAGGCCTGCTGTTCATATTATACCACCAATTTCTTGTTAAATGGCTTTTAAATATTTTGGGTTAAAATAAGCTAATTAAATTTATATAATTTTCATTGGTTCAAAAAAAATAGTAGAATAGCCATACAAAAAAATTCGCTTTCAAAATCTCTCGGGAACATGATTAAATAAAATAAAATATGTGTATCAGTCGATCCGATGAATAATAGTCTGTCGAAAATGCATTTTAATTTTAAAATCTTCTTTTCTTTCGACCATGTCCGATCCTAATAATAGGATCATATGGGCCTCCACAGAGTAGAGGTTTGTATTAACAGATTTTGTTTTTTACGAGAAATGGATGTCAGCCACTTGCTCAACCTATTAGGTCCATACCCTGACAGACACAAATTGAAAAACAATATGTGTACTTGCCAGACCCAGGATTCGAATCAGGGACCCACGGCGTTATAGTCCAATGCTTAAGCCGCGCGGCCACCGTGGGTGCAAAATATAATATATTATTTCTCATATAAAAATAGTTAATCTGATAAACTTAAATACTATATGTCGGGAACTGTTTTAGATGGATGCCGTTTAATCTGCATGTTTGGCTTGCGGAGCTTGTGATAGTTTGGTAATATTTTACTCAAGAAATCTAACTGCAACATTTGCGAAGGCTCCTTCTCCATGGCCTCTCTCATAATGTGATCGGTGCCATAGACAATGGTGTTGTCCGTCATTGTTGATTCTTCCAATTTGCAAGAAGCACCCACGACACAACCGCTTCCGATGATTACTTTAGGTCCTACTTTTGACTTGCATTCAAAAACATTGCTTTCTCCGATATGACCAGAATAAGATTCCACATAACACCCCACTTCAAACACATTATGGGCTCCGATAATAAGTGGTTTTTGAACTCCTGGCGTTGCCTCAACATCCAAGCATGGTTTGTGAATAATGGTAGCATATTCTTCAATAATGCAGTATTCCGATATGATAATAGGGCCTCCTTCTGCAATAATTGTTGCTCTTGGATGAATGACCGTTCCTCCAGCGATTGTGATGTCGCCTTCGAGAATGCAATCCTCACAGACGGTTGCCCCAGGCATAATTTTTACCCCTTGTGACATTTTTGCTGATCAGAAACCAACAATAAAGAATACAATTTAAAATCTATATGGATGATATTAATCCAGTGTGGCAAACATCTGATTTTTTTCCCAATCCAGTGCGTGGTAAATAAAGTCGCGTGTCAAATCGAAAACCTATTGGGAAACAATCAAAAATCACAGTATCCGAATAGAAAATTCTAAAACATATTTCATACTTCAGTATTCAAAAAAGAACGATCAGGCAATGGATTTTTTTTTTTGAACCTATCGGACATGACAAAATATAAGACACACAATCACTCGCCAAAACGGAAAAAGCCGTAGGATAATAATAGTATTAGATTGGATTAGATAGATTAGATTAGATTGTTAAAATAAATAAATAAAATTCTCAGCCTGAAATATTTTTTGTGTGGCACCAGTAATGATTAGGGGATTTATCATTTAAGTATAACTTAAAATAATAATAATATAACATAGGTACCTACTGTATCTATATATTTAACTTACTTCGAAATAATAATTTTAAAGATATGCTTACTAGTGTTGCTGGTATCAGGTACTTTTTCAATAGAAAGACGCACAACATTTGGAAGTTTTGGAGGATATTCACAAATGAAATTTTTAAATCTATGATTTTTTCCCCTTACATTGAAGGTTGTACCTTGTAAACTTATGCTGGACAATTCATTTGTGTCACTCCAATTCAATCTTGGAACCTAAGAAATATGTAAAAAAAAAGGTTAATCGTAGGTCCGCATGATAACAATCCAATACAGCATAATATCAATTTATTATTTAAATCAGGGGTAGTCAACCTGGTCCCTACCGCCCACTAGTGGGCGTTCCAGCTTTCATGGTGGGCGGCAGGGGTTTTAAAAACATTTTCATTATGTTTTTTTTAATGTAATTTCATCAAACTTCATGCTTCTATGTATGCAAAGTATAAATAAAAAGATAGATTTAACTATAGTAGGTACCATAAGTTGTTTTATAAAGATTTATTCAGCCAAACTTAGCGAAAGTCTGACATAAAGTATTTCGTAAGTAATTATTATTATATGCTTTAACTTGCTGTAACTAATAAAATAAAGTTACTTTGTTACTTTATAAATCACCATTACTGTGGAACCGGTGGGCGGTTAGAAAATTTTACTATTAAAAAAAACAGAGATACAAAAGTGGCAGTTGGTAGATATAAAAAGGTTGACTACCCCTGATTTAAACAATGAACCATAAATATCACCATAAACCGGGGTTAGTATACTGTTAGTATAATTCCTCATCTACAACTACATTATATAGTTATCATTGATTTCCAACCAGGCCTCCGCGAGAATTCGGAAAACCTCAACAGAAATGTAGGTATTTACATCTTGCAACCCACAGAACAGATTAATAAATATAATTCAGATAGGCTCTACCCCAATACACTACATTTTGATGCAGGATTTTGAATGTGTGAGCGTCGGTTACGGAAGCCGCCATTGATTACAAAAAAAAAAATCATAGAATATTTTATACAACCACAACCAACTTATTCGAAATAAAAAAAAAACGAAGTGGTAGGCATACAAAATTTTTCCAATCATTATTACCATAATGCTTGAATTACACTTATCATAAACTAGTAGGAGGTATTGTTTGTTATGGTACAAATTATGTCCATTGAGTAACCTAGAACAGTGTTCTTCAACCGGTGATCTGCGAACCGGCACCGGTCCGCAAGAATTTATTACCGGTCCGCTAAAGCTTTCATCATGCTATCAACCAACTATATCGCTACACGACTCGGGGAATTCGCACTAGATAAAATGGTGGGAGAATTTTTGAATGCTGCTGACATTAACCAGAAAGTCATATTCAATATCATAAGTCAACATTTAAAAGCGTTAGCAGAAAATTTTAATAAATATTTCTCTGAAAAGTGAAAATTAAGATCTATGTAACCTCTGGATTAATAATCCTTTTTTGGAAGATATTAAATCATGCGCACTTGATTCTCATGAAAAATAAAAGCTGATCGAGCTATCTTCTGATGTAACTCTGGTGTCCAGACATAAAATGCAATCATTGTCTCAATTTTGGATATCCCTTGATAAAGATTATTGGTAATTTTTTCGACTTCCTATTTATGTGATAAGACTTTTTCATCTATGTCAGTAATAAAAACCAAACCGAGAAATCGAATTTCGTCTCTCAGAAACAATGCTGCAACCACGTATATCAAATTTGCTTACACAAAGGAGCAGCGGATGAGGCACTAATCAAAAGTTGTAATTTTAAAACATAAGATTTAATAAATAAAATTCTATCTATAATGGTTATTATTTCTGGCTAATACCGGTCCGCGACATATTTCTACTATGTTCACGGGGCCATGGGTGTTAAAAGGTTGAAGAACACTGACCTAGAAGATCTAAATTTCTGAACGAAGGCTGTAGCATAATAAAATTCTAAATAATTACTAGAATTCAACTAACCTTGCTATAATTACTATATGGAATCAACTGCCAATGACCACCATCTTTGCCACCTATGATGCCGACTGGATACTCAGCAATTAATGATACTCCATCATCTTCAGAGTCAAAATAGTTCGTGTAAATATATCCTCGCTGTAGAAGATATCCGGAATCATTCCGGCAGATATCGGCAGCTTCTGATGAAGTATATCCTGCATGATCCGTTTCGTGTTTGAATTTAATATGTTTAAGACATGTTGCGAATGGAGGTCCGAATTGTAACGATTGAGAAGGGCACATATTATACGAATCAGTAGCGACGAAGCCCATTGATAAGGAAATACTACATACACTATAGTACCTTTCTTTACAATCCACGGCGTGGTAAGTGCGTGATGATACATTAAAGACAGCACACATTTTAGACTCATTCATAGGGTCATTCTCCATTAAAACATTAAGACCGAAATCATCGGAAACGAATGAGTTCTTCAACATAAACGGTCCTTCTTCATACTCTCTCATGCGATTAGTCCAATATGCTCTATTTAAATTGTATACACGCATGTCATCTATAAAGAACTTATATAAATTATCAAACGCCAAAGGCATAAAGTTCCAAGGACAATCATTGACGTGATCAAAATATGTCGTTTCACCCTGATCTTTAACACATATTCTGATGGAATTGTTATCATTATGTAGAAATGTAAAAGTTTTAGGACATATCATTAATACACTCTCTTCACTTTTACACAAATTATATAAACTGCACAACACTAGTATTATAATTTGATCCAATGCTATTTTTAAACGCATCATGGAAATGTTTTCAAGAAATAGTATTCTTTTATTTCATTTGTTTACCTTTGCATAACCACTCAATCACTTCGAATTCACAAATTTGATATCAGTTATTTTAATTTTAATTAAATTAAATTAAATTTTTAATTTAATTTATTCATTTATTGAACAAAAATTGCATAACTTATAGAATTTATAACAACGCAACATAGGTACATACACTATAGAATTAAACGTAAAAAGAACATAATAATTACAAGTATTAAGAACTTTTTATAGGTACCACGTATTTAAATTTTCGGGTCTTTTTATCACTTTCTGTCATCAGTATATTAGTCTATGCTGTCATAGACTAATATAATTTTGTCATCTGTCAGTGGGCTCAGTGTTGCCAACCGAACTATAATAACAACTTTTAAAAGTTGTCTATATTGTCGATGTTTAAAGTTCCGTAAAATGTTCGTAGGTCAGTGGCGCACCCAGGGGGGGGGCAGGGGGCCTTGCCCCCCCCAAATATGAAAATCATCAGAATGATTTTACACATTGAAATCGAAAGCCAATAAACTATACCTTGGGCTTAGACAAACAACACGGCAAAAAATGATTTGTAATTCTCCAGCACCCTTTTTAGTAAAATTTCTTAGATTTAAATTTCTAATACAAAAATTTCAAAACACTAATGTCAGGTTTTTTTAGAAACCCATTCCCCAATGAAATTCTCGGTGTCCACCCGAATTCCGGAGTGGTATAGGTCATGGCTGGGGAGGGTTGACAGGGCTCTAGCCTGGGGGCCCGGGCTGTGGGGGGCCCGGCGTGTCGGGTTACCCAGATAAGTGAGATAAACACACATCATAAATTAGCTTTAATAGTAAAAAAGTCGCCTGCGGCGCTATTATACTTCATGACTATGAACATTTTAATTTATCTAATAGTCAAATATATTTTCTGATTATTATGTGTCGATACTCGACAGCTCTATTATTAAAGTAGATGTATTGAAAATCGCCAATTATTCACTGTATAAGTACCCTCAATTTGAACTAAAACACAATTTGAAAAAAGTTAATGTAGTGTTTCACACTGCCTAATCTAAGCGGTGGATAGGGAAGGGGGCCCGTCAAATATCCTAGCCCAGTGGTCGGCAAACTCATTAGTCAATAGAGCCAAATATCAACAGTACAACGATTGAGAGACAAATTTCTTAAACTTAAATTATATACGTAGGTAGTAAGTAGGTACACTGCTAATTTACTTAATAAACTTTAGTTAAATTTTTAAGTCCTAATTAAATTATAGGTAGGTACACTGAATAAAACTGAATATCATACGTAATAATGATCTTATTTATTAATAAAAATTAAATTGTGAGTAAGGTATCCATAAAATTGAATCATGACAATGACTGACAAACTCAATGTGTCTATAAAGTTTGGGTAAGTCAGATTCGTATGTTGTTGATTTAATTTTAAGCACGATTCCAGGTTCTCATCAATAAATCGATTTCTCAATTTACTCTTGATTTCCTCTCTTGGAAATCTTTTTACTAACCACAAAACTTGCAATATTAACGTTGTTGAAAGATTTTATTCAGTACCTAATTAAATACAGAACTTTATTTTTCTTGACTCTTCTCCTCAGCTGCTTTCTTCCTTGCAGCATCGCCAGAATATTTAGCGGAAAATTACGAGTTTTTGTATCTCTCTAAATTTAAATGCGCCAATTTTTCCCGACACATAAATACAGGTCGGTAAGCCATTTAAGTTTTGAATAAACGCGAAGTCTCGGTCTATTCAACATTACATTTTTACGGTTATACTCTTCCATGTTCTTTGCTTCTTCTTTGTAGCCATGTCATCTGTGGCAGAGCCGCACTCAAGGGGCCAAAGAGCCGCAGTTTGCCGACCACTGCCCTAGCCTGAGGGCCCGTTTCAAAATGTGGGGGCCATGGTGTAGGTACACCAAGTGCAATAGGCAAAAGACCGATAAACGAGATATTAGACTATGTTGTATTGAGTAGGTTGTGTATAATTTAAATGCGATAATACTTTTTTTGTCCATTTTCAATTAATATGTTGGAACCTCAATATTAAAAAACCAAAAATCTGCGATAAACATTCGGCGAAAAGAACGACTACACCCACTACGGTGGTGGTGTAAATCAAAAGAACCTTTTTTCGGTGGAATTCGGAATAAATATTGTAGCTCTCTAGACCAGTCTTCCCCAAACTTTCGACATCTGTGTACCCCTTCTATAATTTTCGTAACACTGAGTACTCCTCGTCAAAGAAAAATGCATATAAGTACTTTAATAACAATCAAAATATATTCCTTTTATAGTACATAAACAAAATAATAATAAACGAAAAATAAAATTCATTCATAATAAAATATAAATAAAAGTTATATTATAAAAAATGACATTAATTATAAACCATGAGAAGGATGAAATTATTTATGTTGAAACGACAGATCATCATAATTTGGTTCCCTGGTTATTAATTTTAATCTGAGATGCGGTTCCACACCCAAAAGGCTGTTCCTTTTTTTGACTTCTTCTACATCTTCTACAAATGCTGAAAAAGCAACTTCACATAAATATGAAGTAGGAAAAGGCAAGATGTATTTCAAGAATTTCTCTGCTAAAACTGGATACACATGTTGCATTTGCAACCTAAATGATGTTTAAGTACACTCCTTATAGTTATTTTGCAAGAATCCGTCTGAAGCTAATAATTCCAATAATTGCTCTTCTTCCGCCTGAGATAAACCTTCTAGCATGGATGTTGTATTAATGCTTGTTGCACCAGGCGTAGCCATAACCCGGTGCAGCGCGTACCCCCACCAAACTTTTCCCGTACCCCAGGGGGTACGCTTACCACACTTTGGGAAACACTGCTCTAGACCAAGTGGGTAGCACAGCCGATATTATTTAAGTAATGTTTTAGCATACTAGGTACACATGTCCAGCATGGTCGCTGTTCACTTCCAATCCGCCAGTCGCTGATGACACGCTCAACGATTACTGCCACTATGCCTCCAATTTAATAAAAACTAGGAGAAACTGTACAAATATATCGCCGTGTATTTTGAAAATATGTAAAAATATTTATATGAAGAAGAAAAAGAGCCTATGGGACTAATTTACATTCTCCTCCTTGCCCCCCCCCCCCCCCCCCAATAATAAATCCTGGGTGCGCCACTGTCGTAGGTAGGTACTTCAATCACAGCAAATCGTAATACCGTGAAGCGAGTGATGTAGTAAGTATAATGATCTTCTCCTAATATATTATTATCCTACAGCTTTCCCGGGTTTTGGCGAGCGATTGTGTACCTATTTTGTGTGAGCACAATTTTATAAAACTCAACACAGTCACAAAAAAAAATCTTTTAAAAACTACCATCCGTCATTCTTAGGTAGTTGTTTTTGTAAAAAACGACAGGTTATATTATTTACGTCTCATAATGATTTAAAAATGCACAGCACTATATAATAACTCACACTTATAGCAAGTACCTATAGATAACTATAATTATTCAAATAAACAATAACATTTATACGAATTCACATTAAAAACAGTTCATTTTATCCGCGCGCATATTTTCACAGCATTATGCGCAGTGTTGCCAACTAAAATTTTCAAATTTCAGTTGATTTTTTGATTTTTTTCAAAATATCAGTAGATTGACAAAAATGTATGAAATTCAACGATTGTGTTTGGTGAAAGCGTGCATATTGACATAATCTCAGCGCTCGAACTGGACAGGAACGCACCGGAGCGCCGTTGTGGTTCGTGGAATTCCAAAATATACCGTTCCGGCTCGTGGATTCATTTAAAATTGCGTTGCGGTTCGTTAGATTGAGGTACTCGTATTTATGTGTGAATGTATCTTTTAAAGTTTTTCTCAAAATTAAAAATTAACGAAGTTATGTCATGCCGGGCGTGCAAGGGTTAAAAATAAAATTTATGACATCCCTAAATTTCTTTCAATTTTCTTTTTTGTGTCGATACATCCGTGTCTAAATGCATTGTCTAAACACTCCAAATAATTGCATACTTACATAAAAAAGTAACTACAGCTGCAAGCTACAAAAGAATTGTGCCTTTGCTGACATTGTTTGAAAACCTTTTGTACTTAAATAACTTAAATTCAATAAAAAATAAAGATGGCACCTACATATTTGTATAATAATTTCTAAAGTATGAAATATCTCAGTACAGTCTCGCTTTTACCTTTGACTGGTATGCATTGCGAATTTACTTACCTACTAATTTATTACTTATATTTTATTGTGAGTGATAAAACTTATTTATTTTCATCGCCATCTAATCGCCGTGTTAATTTTATACCCATGTCTATTTTTGCGGGCAAAATTTTCGGTGGTAAAATTAATATGATAAAGTTTGGTAATTTAAATCGTACAATTCCGCTAAAATCTACTTATTAGTGATAATCGCTTGTTTTTTAAAACATTTTGTATTATTTAAATTTGTTCTCTTGAAATTTGGTTAAACATCTCAGCAGGCGATACCTTTCTATATATTACATATAAGTATATTTTTTGTCGTTGGTATCCAAACTGATTTAACATATAATGCTGTTGACCAGTGGCCACAAGCAGAATTTTTTCGTTTTGAAAATGATAAATATGAGTGGATATTTATAAATTTTATGAAGGTTTAATTAAGTAGTAGGTACTTCGTGTAAATCTGCTAAAAAATTAAGAATTCACTCCGATAAGCATTTAAGATCGACAATACAGTTGAAACAGGGTTTTCTGATTCAATGTCATTTCGACAATTGACTCGACGTGTTAAAAATATTTATGACGTGTCGTAAACCCTTATTTTTACAATGAGTAATAAATAAATGCACCATTATGCCATTTTCCTACAAAAATGTTTTTGGTATGAAACTATTGAATAGCCTACCGTAATTAGTTTATTTTTAAGGGACGTTTCTATTGTGTTATTACATACGTTGTAACTTGCTGCTTTAAAAATAATAGAAATAATAGATACCTACTATGTAGAGAACTTTTAGTTAATTTTTGTTTGTAAATTTGTTTTAAAAAAAAAGAAATATCCTCCAATAAAATTTTATTACTATCATAATAATAAATTATTGTTCTGTATTATCATTATTCATCACCGTGGCAATAATAATGACTATAATGAGACTAGGTAAGGACAAACATCACAAATTGAATCGTTTAGTTTAAAATACACTCACAAATTAGGTAGGTACGTGTTCAGTGCGGACAACAAATAATTTTAGATGGTAGTCATAGATTAAATAAATACGGTGGTAAGTTCTTTAATCTGAGGTGGTAAGTGTACGTATATTACAATAATGGTAACCAAAGCATCATCATTGTAACATATAGGTCATGGTCTCCACAACGAGGGGCTGAAAGGGCTCTAGCCTGGGAGCCCGTGCTCAGGAGGAGCCCGGCGAGGCAAATCGACCAGATAAGTGAGATAAACACACATCACAAATTTGCTTTAATAGTAAAAAAAAAGAATTTTCTTACAATACTATTATTTATAGTTATGTGGTTATACGAAACAATTCTTAATTGTTTATCAATACTCGACATCTCCATAATTCGTATGGATGTTTTAAAATATACAATAAAACACTAAATATACAGATTATTGTTACCCCGTACATACTGCCTTTATTCTTAGCGATAAGAAGGGGGCCCCACCAAAGATCCTAGCCTGGGGGGCAGCTTCACGATGTGGGGCCTATGGTATAGGTATATACATACACTACAATATTAGTCCTTATAATGTTGAATATAGGTAGGTACCTACTGATTAATGACAATTTTATATTATTCTATAGGAATCGTGTTTAGCAATTCGAGTTGCACCTTCCGTCATGTTTTATCTTATATAATTAATGATACTTCTTCTTCTATCCTGTCATGTCCTAATATTGGGGCATAGGGCAAGCATTGGCGCCACTTCCCTCGGTCCATCGCCATGTGCCTCCCGCCATGTCAGACCTGCAGCAAATAGGTCGCTTTTGTAGCACCGCTGCAGGGTGAGGGAGAGGCGGCCACGGCGATGGAACCCTTGAGGCTGTGCCACAAGGGTACGAAGTGCCGCACTCTTTGGCGGCATCCGGAATACGTGTCCCAGCCACGTAAATCGTCTCTTCGTGATAACTTCAATCACCGAAGGCTGCTGTGCTCACGAACTCGGGTATTTGTAACGCGGTCGTACCAATGTACCCCTAAGATTCGGCGGAGACATCGATTCTCAAAGCTCAAAAGCCGATAATTAATGATACACCATTGGTAATTTAAAATGCTATAATTACGTAGTTTGGTGATGATGGCTTGAAGCTTTTCTTAGAAGTAGGTATGGCCTAATGGCCCTTATGGTGGAGAAGGTCCAAAAGAAATCTTTGAGGATCCTTTGTTTGAAGCTGTGTGGATGCCATCCATGGCTTTATCCGATTGATTTATCTTAAGAACGCTTACACACTGTGTTCAACCAAATCGCTTCGGATATTGGTATATTCCTCCTGCGTGAGAACGAGTTTATCTGAACGATTTATAAATTCTTAGTTTGATAACTTCTTAAATAATTAAATGGCGTAGTTAGCTCTATCGGTCTACAGATATGTACTGTATAAATTTTGTATTTACTCGTCTCTGTATAGGTACTTACTATTTTTTCTAATAGTTGCTGCATCTATTTCTTTATTTTTAAACACTATTTTAATACTATTTCTTTATTTTTTTTTTAAATATTCTGTGCTCGTCTTGAATCTATAATCTGTAAAAAATTTTATATGTAAATTAATTTTTAATTTGAATCTTTATGGTAGGTATGTGGATATGTTGTTTTTTAAGTTTAATTAATTAACAAACTGAACTATCCCAAATGAGACAGTAATATAAGTTATAAGCAGTGACGAGTGGTGGTAGAAGTAACATGCCTGCTGATTATGGGTGGTAGATAAAGTAAGAGTAAAGAATAATACAATTCTTGACGGTATACTTTGTTGAGACGAGGTTCTTTCGCCTGCGGCGCTGACAATCCTTGCCCACTTGCTCAATATACATCCGCGTAAGAAGTTCAACGTTTATTGTTGCATTTATACATCCAACGTACGTACGTATGTAAAGAAAAAAATTAAGCATACCGTTTTTTCGGAAAATAATAGAGCGTTCCTGTTCGTGAAATTTTCCATTTCGAGCACTGCATAATCTCACAAGTGTCTTTTAAAATATCATATAAAAGTGACTTTTATTCATCACAAATATCATAATTTCTTATTTTCCTGACCAAAATTTCAGTAGATCTACTGAAATTTCAGTAGACATGCCAACACTGACTATGCGATCAACCCAGTGGTGCCAAGTCAAAATTTAAAATTTCAGTAGTTTTTGACAAAAAATTCACTAGATTTCATAAAATATCAGTAGATTTTGAAAAATGTAGTATATTAGATATGATTTAAAACTAATAAGAATAACAATAACTAATAATAATAATTTATTGTAAACAATGATGATATTAATGGGTAAAATGGCGCTTTCGGGTAGAGTTACAATGCTTTGTATGTCAATTTAGAAGTGTATAACATTAAAAAAGGTCATGCGTAAATCATTTCAAGTTTATTATTAAAAGAATCTTCAGTTAATTTACAATTATGGAGAAACACAAATATCAGTAGATTTCTTTAATTTCGAAAAAAAATCAAAAATTCAGTTTATTGGCAAAAAATATCAGTTGATCTACTGAAATTTCAGTAGACATGGCAACACTGGATCAACCATAGAATAATATTTCAAAATTTGATAACGTTCAAAGAGATTGGACTCCGTTGATAACGTTATAGGTATTTTTTTATGGCTGTTAAATGATAATTTTTTTAAACCAATGAAACTTATATACATTCAATTAGCTTATAATATCACCCAAAAATATTTAAAAGGTATTCAACAATAATTGGTGCTATAATATACATATTATTTAAATCATTATCAACCAGGTTCAATCCACTGCTGGATGAAGAGTGCCGCAACCTGATTCAACTACGAATTTGTGATATTATTCCTATTTCTACGAGGGTGGGTCAATAAGTCCTTAGAAAAGCCGACAGGTGGCGCGACTAGTACTGCAAGCGGTTTGTTTTCATGCAGCGGCACTACCGATTCAGTATGCTGCGAAGTTTCAATCAGATTGGTCGGGTTGTTGTGTGTTTCTCGTACATTTAAAAAAAAAATTTGCTTGTGGAAAATGGAAAAATGGAAAATTGAGTTTAGAGTTGTTATTAAACATTTTAATATAAAAGGGTTAACAGCAAAGGAAATAAAAAATGAGTTGGATTTAGTTCACGGCATATCTGCTCCTTCACTTGCAACTATTTATAACTGGTTAAATGAATTTAAACGTGGTCGTACATCAACAAAGGATGAACCACGCTCAGGACGTCCTGTAGAGGTGACTACACCAGAAATGATCAATAAAATCCACGATATGGTGTTAAGTGACCGAAGATTAAAGTTGAGTGAGATAATTGAGGTTACAGGGATCTCAAAAGGTAGCGTCATTTCTATTTTACATGACAAATTGGGCATGAAAAATATTTCTGCAAGATGGGTGCCGCGTTTGCTCACAGTCGACAATAAACGCAGTAGGGTGGTGGCCTCTAAAGCCCTGTTGTCGCTCATGCAACGCAATCCGGATGAATTTTTTCGTCGCTTTGTGACTGTAGATGAAACATGGATACACCACTATACTCCCGAGACGAAAGAACAGTCAAAGCAGTGGATTGCGAAGGCAAACCATGTCCAAAGAAGGCGAAAACCGTAAAATCAGCTGGTAAGGTTATGGCTACTGTATTTTGGGATGCACGTGAAATTATTTTCGTTGACTATTTGGAAAAAGGAAAAACAATAACAGGGGATTATTATGCATCTTTATTGGACCAGCTAAAAAACAAAATTGAAGAAAAACGGCCTCATTTAAACAGGAAAAAAATCCTCTTTCATCAGGACAATGCCCGTGTTCACACATGTTTACGATCAATGGCTAAAATTGAAGAATTGAAGTTCGAATTGGTCGACCACCCACCGTATTCGCCAGATTTAGCCCCCAGTGACTTTTTCCTTTTCCCAAACTTAAAAAAATGGCTAAGTGGACAACGTTTTTTTCAAATGAAGAAGTCATCGATCGGACAAATGCTTATTTTGAGGACCTTCCGAAAACTTATTTTTCTGACGGTTTAAAAAAAATTGAGAAACGTCTAACCAAGTGTATTGAGCTCCAAGGAAATTATGTTGAGAAATAAAAAAAAAATACAAAAATAAAACCTGTTTTAATGCTTTTTTCTAAGGAATTATTGACCCACCCTCGTATCATCCTTATCAACATCGACCTGAACCGATCCACTGCTGGATAAAGGCCTCCCTACCTTGAATCTACTCCTTTCTGTCATTTGAATTGCTGTATTTATCAAAATCGGTGATATTATATTTATCTACATATTCATATCGTTATCATCATCAACTAGGATCAATCCACTGCTGGATGAAGGATTCCGCAACCTGATTCTACTTCTAGCGGTTAAACGAATTTGTGATATTATACCTATTTATATCATCCTTATCAACATTGACCTGAACCAATCCACTGCTGGATAAAGGCAGTGTTAGACGATATTGTGAAGGCCAGACTTCTGAATAGACTACGCATATGAGTCCAAATTTATATTGGCATTGACGATTTGCAAATCGTAAAAATAATGACAAATCAGCGAAATGTCAAACTGTCTGACGTGAATAAAAAACCCATCCCGAAATGTTAAAAATCTTAACACCACTGCACATTCATGTACCGAAATATGACTATATTCTAAAACATTAGAGCGAGAGGTTTAAAAGAATACTATTTTGTGTAATAAAAATACTTTATGCAGTCATCAAATGTTTAAAATAAATATAAAGGATAATAAGGCTTCAAAATTATATAAATAGATTATCTACAACGTTTAAGGAATGTCCTGGATCATGGTTTGAAAATACAAAAAAACTCAATTTTGACCTACAACGAGCATGTCCCCCCTTAAAGATGGCTAAAAGTATTTAAAAATGCATTCCCGTCGTGTTCTGATATATTCTAAAAGTTTCAAATGTCTAGCTAGTTGGGAAGTTAGTTAAAAATCTTGGACAAACAAGAAAAAATCTGTACGGGACAAACAAGAATACGAGCTAATAAAAACATGGTAAAAATCACTAATTCTTGATTAAATAAGTCAACCCAATGTCCGAAACCGTGCTGATTTAGCTTGATAGTTAAGTACATTAATAGTTATTAACTTTAAATAACCACACCTTATTTTTACTTATCTCTATGTGTAAACAAATTTATCGTATTTATAAAAAACTTACGTCATACTGACATCGTTTACTTGAAAGAAGTTTATCTTTCAATCTACACGTCTAGACAACACTATATATTTGGTAAAATGGTAAAAATGCTGTCATGTTATTTTATAACATAACACACTAAGTCAAGGAAGTCTTTACGAGGGCAACACTACGCAAAAGTACGACCGGATCGCGCCTGCGCACGGGATAGTTTGTACGGAGTTCGTGACACTATTTCCGGCGCTATCGGAGCTAGCGGGCTTTTGACACGTAGGCGAAGCGAGAGTCGATCTCTCAGTCTTGATCGTTCGAAGGAAGCAGACGTCTTGGCCAGTTCCGAGCCTTGGACCCTGGGCACAGGGCTTTCGATTTCCTGACGTTTTGGAGACGAGGACGATGGCCATCTGAAGGACGTCCCCCCCACGCCAGGAGATCGGAGGAACTCCACGGTCCCCACACGTTTGAAGACGCACTCCTCGATTCCGTCCTGGAAGGAATCGAGGGCAGCGAAAAGGCTGGGGAGCCTTTTGTATAATTGGTATTTATTGTTCATTTATGTTACGGTCCACCGAAGTAGTCTTTGTTTCGAATTAGCTTTTGGGTTTTTGTTCTTATTTATTTAAATATTGTATCGCATTAGGTGCTCGTGATTCACTTAAGTAATTATACATTTTTATACACTGTAGCCCGCAAGTTATCTTATTTATTAATATACAATTGTTGAAAATTCTCTACTTGCTTTTCATTTAATTTTCCTTATCACTATTGTCTCTATGCATCATCATAGAGTGGCGCTCAATCCGAGATACTTATATTTATTCCATCTTTATGTACTTTATTATTATACAGGAACATCCAACGAATGAGTGTAGTAGCCGGACAGGTAACTGAGGTCTTAGAGGTAATAAGTCAAACCATCCACGACCCTGCATCCTATTTCACCGAGTCTCATGCTTATCCCTATCCTACATTTCCATCCATACCTATCCCTATCCCCATCCCATATCCCTATCCTCCATCCCTATCCCTATTCCCTATATCCCTATTCCCTATATCCCCATCCTTTATCCCTAACCTATCCCTACATCCCCTATCCCGTTCCTGATCCCATCCTTCCTAAACCCCCATGTCAAACCACTACATGACAATGCATTGTATCATACAATATTGTGTGCCTCTCTTCTCATTCTCCCGTTTAAAGATAAAGCCGCATTTCGACCAAGCGAGCGAATGTCTGTTCTTCCTCCACTCCAGCGAAATTCTTATGACGGGTCCACGCTGGCAACATGTCGCGCGACAACCTCGTTAAATTTTACGATAAGTATGATAATTATCGTAAAATTTAACGAGGTTGTCGCGCGACATGTTGCCAGTGTGGACCCGGCATTATGCTCGCTCAACAAAAACCGTTTACGTCAGTGGTCGCCTGGTCGGCAACCTTTTGACAGACTGGGTAAAAAAAAAAATCAATTTTGAAAAAAATATTTGGTTAGTGGGTTAGTGAAACAAATGTTTAATATTTTTAAAAACATTTTATTTTTATAAAATACAAAATATATAGGTACCTACATAAATAATACGTATATTTGCATATGTATGTGTAAATACAAATTTATTTTATAAAAACATACATATTATAATATAATACTTTTATTAGTGGCTTCCTTGGTTTTGATTTTTTTTTTTGAAGTTTTTCAACATTTGGCAAATACGTAGTTGTAAGTCGACCACGTGAATCAAGATTCTCTGGTGTTAATCGATTTCGCAGAGTTTTCTGGACACATTTTATTTGAAGAAATGTTTGCTCACAAGAATAATGTTGTTAATAGAACAATTGCAATTTTTAACCATGAAAAATTGTGTGGTAATGACGCCCAGCATGAAGAGCATCATTCATGTGATCGATCGTGTTCTGTGTTTTCAAGATGCTGGCGAAGATCTTTAAATTTATTCGTCCATAGAACTGAACATTTTGAATTCAACGTATTCTAATTTCAGATTATTTATTCCAAGATATTCAAAATAATTAAGCTCAGGTTTTATAATAACGTTAAACATTGGACCACACGTCTTTAAATCCACGTCAAATTCCGTTTTTATAGCGCTAATATATTTCACAATTATATTCATATTATCTACATCTTAAAAATGCCTTCGTGTGTTTTTATTGATGGAAAATATTTTACTTTTGATATCATTTTCAAATACAGAAAATTTTAACAAAAACCTTCAGTTACTTACTTAAAATTAATAAGTGATTAAAAAACATTATTATTTATTCATTTTAACTTTTTTTAATTATTGTGTATTATCAATAAATAAATAATTTTATACACACAATAATTTGAAAAAATTATTACCATATTTTCTTGGCGGGTAATTCAAAATGTTGTAGTGGGTAATTGAATTACCCACGGGTAGTAGGTTGCCGACCACCGGTTTACGTCAATTGAATTTCGCTGGAGTAGGAGAAGAACAAACATTCGCTCGCTTGGTCTAAATGCGGCTTTATAGTCTATAATATTATTGGTATCACTGAAATGTAGAGTTTTGTCTTCTTTTTGTGCTTCAAATGTGTGGTTTCTATACAATTGTCTTCCAAAGAATACCTTTAGTTCTAATAACTATTTAGTAATGATGCTAACAATCAGAAACATTCACCGCTAGAGTTAGTTTGGTCGCCAACTGTTGTTTTAACAGCACCACTCTTGACTGTGCTAACTTTTAGAGCGAGATTGACAGTTTTGACTGTTTAGACGGCTAACTTACCTATTGTAACCAATGACATTATGGACGAATCATCTGGAAAAGAAAATGACACTCACTTTATTGTCGGGTCTGCCGAATGGCATAATCTGTTCTAACGCCATTAGAATAAAGGTGATATTGCTATAAATTCCTGATGCTTTTTGTTGGGTCTGCCGAATGGTTCGGTTCGAACGGGTTCGCTCAAATGAACATTGACATTAGAAACGCTGCTCTAACGCCATTACAATAAAGGTCATATTGCTATAAATTCCCAATGCGTGATATCGCATAATGGAAATTGCGTGACGTCTACCTATACATGCGAATGCGCGAATTTACTTGCTAGCTACTGTATTGAGTGCGTCGTCCATTGATAATGTCATTGATTGTAACAATTATAATACCTCAATACAAAAATATGACAAACTACCCTCAATAGCCGCCGGTAGCAGTCTTGTGTATAGAATAGATGCGCTGGGCGGCTATCGACGTTAGTTTTTTACATGTATGTATTGAGGCGGTTAATTATTATTACAATAAGTTAACCGTCTAAACTCTAAACTGTCAAAAAGTGCTATATTTTAACAGCCCCTCCCTCCCTTGGCTGTGTTAACTTTTAAATCGAGATAGACAGTTGTGACAGTTAAGACGGATAACTTTATTGTAACACTAAGTGCCCATACGCACTTGCGGCAGGCCGCCTCGCGGCTAGCCGCGGCGGCTATCGTTTTTTGTATGCAAAGTGCGATATGCGGCAGGCCGCTGCGGTTAGCCGGCATACAAAAAACGATAGGCGGCCTGCCGCAAGTGCGTATGGGCACTTATAGTATCTCATCTCAATACAGAAATATGATAAAGTCATAATGTTTATCAATTTAGCCGTCGATAGCGCATTGTGTATACAATAGACCCACTAGTATTGTCGGGGGGGGGAAGTGTTTTGACTGATTCTGACTCAGATTTCTCAGCTGATTTTGAATCTGCAGCTTTGGGAAAATTATGTCAGATTGGTAAAATGGCGGACAAAATGGTATTTGGGTAATATTTCTGGAAAGTTCCCAGCCTGCGCCACACGTCAATGACTTCAAGACCACCTGGTGACAAAGCATAGTTTCTCTGAACTACAGCTGTTGTACCTACCTGATACCATGGCCCCCACATCCTGAAGCGGGCCCCCAAGCTAGGATCTTTGGCAGGCCCCCCTATAGTAGCGTTTTCCAAATGGTGTACGAGGTAAAATTAATGTGTATATTTAGTGTTTTTTGTATATTTTAATACATCCATTTGAATTATAGATTTGTCGAGTATTTGTCAATTAAAAATTGTATTGTATAACCACATAATTTACTCGTGAAGCAAATTTGTGATGTGTGTTTATCTCACTTATCTGGTCGACTCGCCTCGCCGGGCCCGTCCTAAGCCCGGGCTCCCAGGCAAGGGCCCTGTCAGCCACCCCTTGTGGGGCCCATGCCTGATACTAAACAGGACGCCTGCTGGACTGACATCAAGGTTTTAGGCAATGTAATATGCTTCAGGAACTGCATTCGTCACTTACCCAACCGCAGTTTGCAGGATCCATACCAGGAGAATTGGAATCTTCAACCGAATACCAATGACTGACTTGGAGATGTGCCCGTTTTTCATTCTCAACAAAAGCCTCCGCTATGGGTGGTAGTGTCCTTAGAAGTAGATTAGTATTCTTAACACTTCACGTCCTTCTTGACCACACCACGACACGAGCATCAGCAATAGTCATTATGTCCCGTTTACACGTGCATGGATGCACTGCTGACAGTAGGTACGTATTATCGCGGCATTACAAGAAAATTCACTTGTAAACACCTATTATCGTGCAAGTTACATGGATCAAAAAAGTTCAAAAGCTTCTGAATTCTAGCGCAATAATTATTAGGCCATCCTCCCACGGCGCAATTGAAGTCCGACGGAACTGAAACTAAAATTCCAGCCAGTATCTAGCTAATGTATTTCAATGGCGGCTCGCTGACGGCGAGACTGGAATCTCTCAGCTATGCTAGTCGCGCGGTCTCTGAAGTTTCCAGTCACCGTAAAACAGTGGTACCAACATCATTAGATTCGGTGAAAAATCATATTTTCTTACCAAAATTGGCCGCACTGCGAACATGTGTCATGCTATAAAAATCATTAACAACCCAAAACGTAAAAAGTACAAGATAAGCAAAATTGAAATAATTTAATTGTATTCGAATAAACGCAGCAGCGTGCGTGTTGTCGGTTTTTGTACAAAACAGCTGATGGTTCAGTTTGACAGTTTGAGGTTATGTGATTATTATTTCAAGTGGTTTCAGTAGCGCCGTGTGCGAAGCATCACATTGGCCAGTTTATGGCCATCCTCCCACGGCGCAACTGAAATCTGATGGAACTGGTTTATGAAGGAACTCATAAACTGATCAATGTGATGCTTCGCACACGGCGCTACTGAAACCCAGTTGAAATAATAATCACATAACCTCAAACTGTCAAACTCAACTATCAACCGTGTTGTACAAAAACTGACAACACACGCGCTGCAGCGTTTACATAAGGTTATTTTGATTTTCCAATTAACATTTAACCAATTTTGGTAAGAAAATATGATTTTTCACCGAAATCTAATGATGTTGGTACCACTGTTTTACGGTGACTGGAAACTTCAGAGACCGCGCGACTAGCATGTCGCATCTCTTTGCGACCGTTTTGAAGCTGAGAGATTCCAGTCTCGCCGTCAGCGAGCCGCCATTGAAATACATTAGCTAGATACTGGCTGGAATTTTAGTTTCAGTTCCGACGGACATAAGTTGCGCCGTGGGAGGATGGCCTATGAGTTCCTTCACAAACCAGTTCTGTCAGATTTCAGTTGCGCCGTGGGAGGAGGGCCTTAGTAGTTGCATGGTGGGTTGCATGCGCAGTCATAGACTAATATACTATTATGCAGTAGAAAGATAGTGTCGAACCTGCCGGAAGAAATATGAACTACACCGCACAGAATAATTTAACGTTTACCAATTATCTACAAACATGTCCGAACCTGTCAAGTAGCAGTAGTAACACCATACAATGACAACGTCGCGTCTCGCTTACGCTTAAAGAATGAGATTGGAGACAGTCAGCAGTTGTGTAAACAGTTATTATCGTGATATAATACACACTAGTGGTGCAAGTAATAAGTCGGCATCAGTTTGGTAACGGAATGTAGCAAATATATTATTAATGATGTGTTTCAATCGCTAGATTAAATGAATTTTATTATTCTGAAAAATAATATTTTTTTTAGATTTCAAGCCCAAATATTATTTGCGTCACCACTTTTACCTTATCTTTGTTTAAAAATATTAAATAACCAATTTTATCTTTTCCAAAATAGTATCACAGACTGATATTAAATTAGTTTAATTTTATTCATAAATGAATACAAATTAAGGTTATGTTACTTCAAGCATTATAAAAAAAATATGCATATTATTTTGTAATTACAAAAACATCAACCAAAGACTCAATGTTGGATCTTTCTGTACCTACAATTATTATGGTCAATTTCATGAACTAAGTAAAACAGTGACGTCAATAGACAAAATGCCGCCCAATTTTTCATACAGTATTTTTTATCATCCTTTCATGACTCCAATATCTAAGAAATATCGAGGGCTTAGTGTCAAACAACACTATCTACAAAAGTGCAACTTAACAGCAGAGCCAAAAATCGTTATTTTAGATTCTTGTTACTCAACAAGGGAAATGTTTATTTAAAACCTAATGTTAATATTTTATAATTTATTGTGTATTGTACATTTATCTTGCTTATGATGATGTTAAAATTTATAGGGATAGTTTTTAAAAAATATGGAAACAAGGGTTACTTATGTAGTTAGCGTTAAACTTTACTGACGATTTTATAAGAAATTAGAAAAAATTGACATAACGTTGTTTGACTATCATGTAGCCGTAAATGTAAAATAACGTTATCTCAAAAAAAAAAAAAAAAACACTTTTTTGTAGATAACGTTGTCTGACTTTAAGCACTCGATATGTTCTAATATATTCTGTAATGATATTTTTAGTTTGAGATCACATTAGGCATTATTAAATCGATAATCGATGACGGCGTGACGCTTCGATACAGACTAAAATCGTCAGTGACGTCCATAGACAAAATGCCGCCCCTGGGCAGCACCATAATGCCGCCCCATTTTTTATACAATATTTTTTAATATCCGTGCTCGTGTCGTTTCTGGTTACCAAGGACGTCGAAGGGCAGCGGAAGAAAACTAGACATCGCAAACCTGACAAAAATTAAAGTCCTGTTAAACCTTTTATGCTAATTAATACATTTTGTTTCCAACCAGTGAGCTGAATTTTTGAAAAGAAAGATATTTTTGCTATTAAGTACTCAGTTTAGGTAGTTATTTATATATATACCAAATGATTTTCCTTGGTTTGCCGCCCTTGAAGTTAGTGCCACCCCCAAGCGACGCTCAATCTGCCTACCCCCACGGGACGTCACTGAAAATCGTGGAGCCGGAGTGGTAGGTGGGACGCTCTGTAAGACAGGGGCGCATCTTTAATATCGACGACCAACGCAACTCACGTACGTACTGGTTAATAACTCACACTGTTATAATTATTCGAAAATTTGTACGTGTCGTTTCTGATCACCAAGGACGTCGAAGGGCAACGGAAGTAAACTAGACATCGCGAACCCGACAAAACAGGGGGCTGATTTTTTTAAATAATAATTATAGCTATTTATATAATATATTCCAAATGATTCTCCTCGATTCGCCGCCCTTCAAGTAACTGCCGCCCCAAAGCGACGCTCAATCTGCCTACCCCCACAGGACGTCACTGAAGTAAAACGCATAACAAAGTGAAATGTGTAGAATTTCAGAATGTTCTCACGCTAAAAAATCCATAAGTCCTGAAATAAAAAAAAAAACAATAATTATGGGTGAGAAATCGCACATCGCGGTCGTCAAAATTCACATCAACAAAAAAATATATTCAAACATTTAGAAAATAGTTTGCACATTAACTAAAGAATGCCAAACACAAGTGATATAATATCACACTATAAAATATATAAATATATAATTATGTAAGTGAATTTTGTTCTGACAACTAGTCACATAGAAAAAGGAGGAAATTCGAAAAAATCATCAAAAAATCAAAAGTTTCGATTTCATAATATGGCCATATTATATCAGAATCTAATTCCAATTATAATCCAATTTAAATTAATCTTCGAGGCATCTTATCTCGATGTCACTGTAATTATAATACTTATATATTAATAAAAAATCTAAAAACCGATGTTATAATTACAGATATTATTTAAACAATGGTATATTTTTTGCATTTAATTTAATAAATATGTACATATCTAAAAACATTAAAAAGACAAATATTTTTTATTTTAAGTCAAAAGATAAACTTACAATTGTAAAAAAAATGTTATAAGATGTGAATTTGTCACCGGACCCCATCTAATTTTTATATATATTTTATTCAATTCAGTGTGAAATCTGTATGCTAAAAATGTATGTAAGTAACTAGTAATGTATGTAACTAAATAAACAATCTTATTTTCGCCGTCAGCGTTTCTCACTGAGTAAGCTCCAGTGGCGCACCCAGGAATTATTATTGGGGGGGGGCCCAAGAAGGAGAATGTAAATTAGTCCCATAGGCTCTTTTTCTTCTTCATATAAATATTTTTACATATTTTCACAATACATGGCGATATACATAGGGACATTTTCAACTAGTTGAAAATATCCCTCTGAGGCGGACGAAACCGGTCCTAATCTATTTAATAAAAGTGGAATAAGTACTAAAAAAAAAATACGTTTTATTAAATTAAAACAACAATACAATATTTATTCCGAATTCCACCGAAAAAAATGTTCTTTTGATTTACACCACCGCCGTAGTGGGTGTAATCGTTCTTTTCGCAGAATGTTGCAGATTTTTGGTATTTTAATATTTATGTTCCAACATATTAATTGAAAATGGACAAAAAAAGTATTATTGCCTTTAAATTATACACAACCTACTCAATACAACACAGCCTTATATCTCGTTTATCGGTCTTTTGTCTATTGCACTCGGTGTACCTACACCATGGCCCCCACATCCTGAAACGGGCCCTCAGGCTAGGGCAGTGGTCGGCAAACTGCGGCTCTTTGGCCCTTTGAGTGCGGCTCTGCCACAGATGCTCTCTGTCATATTTGACATGGCTACAAAGAAGAAGCAAAGAAAATGGAAGAGGATAACCGTAAATGTAATGTTGAGTAGACCGAGACTTCGCGTTTATTCAAACTTAAATGGCTTCCCGACCTGTATTTATGTGTCGGGAAAATCGGACGCATTCAAATTTAGAGAGATACTACAACTAAAAACTAGAAATTTTGCGCTAAATATTCTGTCGATGATGTAAGGAAGGAAGCAGCTGAGGAGAAGAGTCAAGAAAAATAAAGTTCTGTATTTAATTAGGTACTGAATAAAATCTTTCAACAATGTTAATATCGCAAGTTTTGTGGTTAGTAAAAAGATTTCCAAGAGAGGAAATCAAGAGTAAATTGAGAAATCGATTTATTGATGAGAACCTGGAATCGTGCTTAAAATTAAATCAACAACATACGAACCTGACTTACCCAAACTTTACAAGGAGATGCAAGGCCATTATTCACATTGAAATTGTCAGTCATTGTCGTGATTCAATTGTATGGATACCTTACTTACAATTTAATTTTTATTAATAAATAAGATCATTATTACGTATGATATTCAGTTTTAATCAGTGTACCTACCTATAATTTAATTAGGACTTTAACTAAACTACCTACGTATATAATTTAAGTTTAAGAAATTTGGCTCTCAAAATAAATCTCAATCGTTGTACTGTTGATATTTGGCTCTATTGACTAATGAGTTTGCCGACCACTGGGCTAGGGTATTTGACGGGCCCCCTATCCACCGCTTAGATTAAAGGCAGTGTGAAACACTACATTAACGTTTTTCAAATTGAGGGTACTTATACAGTGAATTATTGGCGATTTTCAGTACGTCATCTACTTTAATAATGGAGCTGTCGACACATAATAATCAGAAAATATATTGGACATTTATATAAATTAAAATGTTCATAGCCATGAAGTATAATAGCGCCGCAGGCGACTTTTTTTACTATTAAAGCTAATTTATGATATGTGTTTATCTCACTTATCTGGTCAACCCGACACGCCGGGCCCCCCACAGCCCGGGCCCCCAGGCTAGACCTGTCAACCCTCCCCAGCCATGACCTATACCACTCCGGAATTCGGGTGGACACCGAGAATTTCATTAGGGAACGGGTTTCTAAAAAAACCTGACATTAGTGTTTCGAAATTTTTGTATTAGAAATTAAAATCTAAGAAATATTACTAAAAAGGGTGCTGGAGAATTACAAATCATTTTTTGCCGTGTTGTTTGTCTAAGCCCAAGGTATAGTTTATTGGCTTTCGATTTCAATATGTAAAATCATTCTGATGATTTTCATATTTTGGGGGAGGCCAAGGCCCCCTGCCCCCCCCCCCCTGGGTGCGCTACTGGTAAGCTCTAACCGATACCGCTGACGGTATGTGAAAAAATTATATAATAATAATTAAATTAGTATTATCTATATTTTCGTTTCTTTATAGTAGTATAATCTATATTTTCGCGATCGATTCGTATGTCACGGATTTTGCTGACAATGCTTACATGACTCGTTGATCGCCACACGCGTATGAGGTAGGTCAGTGGCGCACCCAGGATTTAATATTGGGGGGGGGGCAAGGAGGAGAATGTAAATTAGTCCTATAGGCTCTTTATCTTCTTCACAGCCTAATTTATCGTTTATCGGTCTTTTGTCTATTGCACTCGGTGTACCTACACCATGGTCCCCACATCCTGAAACGGGCCTTCAGGCTAGGATATTTGAGGGCCCCCTACCTACCGCTAAGATTAAAGGCAGTGTGAAACACTACATTAACGTTTTTCAAATTGTGTTTTAGTTCAAATTAAAGGTACTTATACAGTGAATTATTGGCAATTTTTAATACATCTACTTTAATAATGGAGCTGTCGAGTATCGACATATAATAATCAAAAAATATATTGCACAATTATATAAGTAATTGAAAATGTTCATGGCCATGAAGTATAATAGCGCCGCAGACGATTTTTTTTTACTATTAAAGCTAATTTATGATGTGTGTTTATCTCACTTATCTGGTCAACCCGACACGCCGGGCCCCCCACAGCCCGGGCCCCCAGGCTAGAGCCCTATCAGCCCTCCCCAGCCATGACCTACACCACTCCGGAATTCGGGTGGACACCGAGAATTTTTTGACAGTTCCATTAGTGATTGGGTTTCTAAAAAAACCTGACATTAGTGTTTCGAAATTATTGTGTTAAAAATTAAAATCTAAGATTTTTTTCTAAAAAGGGTGCTGGAGAATTAATGCAAATCATTTTTTTGCCGTGTTTTTATTTGTCTTAGCCCAAAGGTATAGTTTATTGACTTTCAATTTCAATGTTTAAAATCATTCTGATAATTTTCATTTTTGGGGGGTGCCAGGGCCCCTTGGCCCCCCCCTGGGTGCGCCACTGGTAGGTAGATACTGTGATTATGTGTAGCAGTGGCGCACCCAGGATTTAATATTAGGGGGGGGGCGAGGAGGAGAATGTAAATTAGTCCCATAGGATCTTTTTCTTCTTCACAGCCTAATTTATCGTTTATCGGTCTTTTGTCTATTGCATTCGGTGTACCTACACCATGGTCCCCACATCCTGAAACGGGCCCTCAGGCTACGATATTTGGCGGGTTCCCTACCTACCGCTAAGATTAAAGGCAGTGTGAAACACTACATTAACGTTCTTCAAATTGTGTTTCAATTCAAATTAAGAGGACGTTCTACAGAATTGGCCTTGAGAATTGAAAATATGATTTTTTAACATGTGTTCCATAATATCTGGTCTACTAGTTAATATAAAAAGGTCGTGTCAAAGTTGTTTGTGTTAATAAATTTGCTCTGTGACTGATCCGACTCATATTTCACATTTATTTCATCAGGGCTGTCGAAGACATAAATCATAATATATATTTATAATTTTAAATTTTTATTTATAATATATATTATTTAAGTTTTGTGCATCTAATGCCGGGTCCACACTGGCAACAAGTTAATTTGCTGGCAACCTCGTTAGATTTTACGATAATTATTGTAAAATTTCTTAAGCAATTATGGTAAGTATCGTAAAATTTAATGAGGTTGCCAGCAACTTGTTGCCAGTGTGGAAATGGCTTAATATCCACTGTGGTTCACGTAGTGGCATGGACCTGGGGTTAGCTAATTCAGGAAGTCAACACCCATGATAGATTTTTTTTCCAGTTTTGGTTGCATTATATTCCAAAACTCTTCTGTAAAAATCGTTTCCGAGTTTATAAATGGAAATTTCTCGGTGTACATAGTAAACAAACCTACGAATAAAAAAAGACAAAAAGGAACATACTGATTCATCGCAGTAAAATCTGGTAATCAAATTCGCCATTTTGAAAAGCGACGATTTTGCGTAAACAAATATCACGTGGTCTGTACGTGTGCGGCAAACTTCGAATGTGTTTGTAATTTTGTGCAAAGTGCGAATGTAATGTTTTCAAATAATTGATATGGATTAATTATACCATCGTATTATTTTCTCGAAATCATAAAAATACTATAATAGTATGTATTTGAGTATCAACCTATGTTCAATTTGAATTGGGTTATAATAATAATATACCCGTATATATATCAATAGTATGTTTGCTACAAAATCCACCCAAGTTATCAGTACGTACTTGCACAGGTTTGATTAAAAACCATGATGAAATTAACATTTAAAAAATATGAATGCTTAATATTATTTTGACAGCCCTGTTTTCTGATCGGCTTCATCTCGCAGGTGTTCATAAAATAATAATAATTCTCCGCGCGGCAGAAATTATCAGTAATAATAATAATATTTCTTGAAATAAAATCTCCGATGATTAGTGATTTTTGCGAAAAGATCGATTTAAATTGACGTAGTTACGACGCCGAGGTCCTTTTTATACTGAATTATATTTGAACGGCGGGCTCTTCAGCGGGCCCTTAAGGGTACTTATACAGTGAATCATTGGCGATTTTTAATACATCTACTTTAATAATGGAGCTGTCGAGTATCGACACATAATAATCAAAAAATATATTGTACAATTATATAAGTAATTGAAAATGTTCATGGCTATGAAGTATAATAGCGCCGCAGGCGACTTTTTTTTACTATTAAAGCTAATTTATGATGTGTGTTTATCTCACTTATCTAGTCAACCTGACATGCCGGGCCCCCCAAAGCCCGGGCCCCCAGGCTAGAGCTCTGCCAGCCCTTCACAGCCATGACCTACACCACTCCGGAATTCGGGTGGACACCGAGAATTTGTTGACAGTTTCATTAGGGATTGTGTTTCTAAAAAAACCTGACATTAGTGTTTCGAAATTTTTGTGTTAGAAATTAAAATCTAAGAAATTTTTCTAAAAAGAGTGCTGGAGAATTATTACAAATCATTTTTTTTGCCGTGTCTTTATTTGTCTAAGCCCAAAGTTATAGTTTATTGGCTTTCAATGTTTAAAATCATTCTGATAATTTTCATTTTTGGGGGGTGCCAGGGCCCCTTGCCCCCCCCCCCCCCCGGGTGCGCCACTGATGTGTAGGCCTCCGAAAATGCTCTAACATGGACACCGGTATAGGACCAGTGTCCAAGGGTGTATCAGTACCGTAGTAGTATAATTATAATCACTAGTATTTGATTTTTGTGATGTAAGTGGGTAACTTGGATCAATATAAGAAGCATCACATATTTCTTACATGTAATCTAAATTGAGCATGAAGAACTGTTCATCGTCATTGAAATTGCATTTTCCGTACGCCGCTACTACGGCATTTATACATCTGTGTGTTGGAAAATCAAATGGATGATTTATTGCTTTAGCAAAAATTCTGTGAGCCTCAGAATGACTGCAAATGATTTCTGAATATAAAAATGTCTGCCTCGCATACCGCCGCTGCGAGAATCCTGAAACAAAATGTAAACGTAATTAATTTAATAGGTAGCGGCAATTTTCTTTAAGGCGAAGTCTTTACTGAGCCTTTTTTAAGGAGGCACTTAGCGGAAAAATACGAAGCTTGCGATTTGAGACATTTTTTTGATAATTTACAATTTCAACTATATTAATGAATAAATATGTATCTGAAAACATTAAAAAGAAAAATATTTTTTATTTTAAGTCAAAGACAAACTTACAATTGTAAAAAATGTAATAAAATGTGAATTTGTTGTATTGGACCGCACCCTATTATTATATATATTTTATGGTCATATTTATTATTAAAATTTAGTTTATTAAGTTTTCTAAGCATCACCTAAGAGATATCTGAATAATTCATAGTTTTAATATTTTTTATATCTATTTTAAAAAACATTGATTTTTATAAAAAAATATAAATGTGTATAACTTGAAATCCTTGTGTGAATGTCTCAAATTGCAAGCTTCGTATTTTTCCGCTAGGTGCCTCTTTAAAAAAGGCTCAGTGAAGACTTCGCCTTAAGGGGGAGAGGCACAGAAATTCATTATCAAATTAAAGCTTTAAACATATGTTAATCGATCAATACCTATCTAAATACAATGGGAAAAATTAAATATATTTTTTTATTTCAAAGAGATAGCGATAAATTACAAAAAAACGGCTAAAAAGAAGGGTTCTACTATGTGTTTTATTTATTGTTCGAAGTAGTTTCTTGAAACAAAATTATCGATTTAATGTTGTTTAATAAGTTTTCTTGGACCCTCGTATCTCTTTTGTCAACTAAATATAGTTTTAATGTTTTTTTTTTCAATCTAAAAAACATCGATTTTTACGAAAAAATATAGAAATGCATTTTATTTGGTTATTTTTGAATAGTTGCATCAAGCGAGTACGAGGACCTATTCAAAATATTTTTCTTACTTTTTAGATATACTTTACGTAATATTTTAATTGAAAATGACTAAACCGATTCGTCAGAAAACATAATAAGGGCCTCCAAATAGTTCAAACTGGTCAACAAAATATTAAATTACACAATAATCTAAAGATATGCCCATTTCTCAATAATTTGACTTACAATAATATTAATTATACATATCGAATTCATAAAAGAACGCTCAACTATCATTAAAATAGATGATGTCGTATGTGAATAGACCAGGGTTGACTAACCAATGGCATGCGTGCCAGAGGTGGCACGTACGAAAATTTAGATTGCACGTGAACGATATACAAATTCATTTTTATATTTATACTTTATATTTTCAACTTTTTTATTTATATCTCGTCTTTCCGTACACGTATATATTTTAAGCTGGTAATACTGCAATTGACATTTTGGAGGTGAAGTTTGTTATCCAGCCCAAACTCAGCTGAAACGTGTCGAATACGTCGATGTGACGTCATCGTTATTTAACGAAACAACATAACACGTGTTGCCAAATGGAGCTTCGCAGATCGACCGAACGCAACTGTTTCATCTGAAAAAAACATCTGGCTGTTGCATTCGACATGTTGCATCCTTCTCGGGCTCCGAGTCGGAGGGTCGAAGTCACAAAGAAACACATGCGAATTGGTCATTCCTATACCGGCTCGCCGATCGCCGCATTGAAATATCAATACGTTTCGAAAGCTACGCGCGACTGTCGCTAGATAGATGTGCGAGATTGTGTCATGCAACACTGGCCGCCTGTTCTCGGGAGCTTTGATTTATGGCGGTAAGGCACACGAGGCGAGTTGTGATGTGCGAGCCGGCTAAGAGGGCTTACGACGAATTCGTCGATGTGACGTCATCGTAAACCAAGAAACAAACGTTATCAAATGGAGCTTCGCAGATTGCTCGATGCAACTCGACTCTGCGACGATCCTGCATACAACATGTCGCATTCTGCTACAGCCTGCATGTTGTATCTAAAAAAAGTCGACTCCGCGCAAGCGCACAGCCCGCGGCCATCGGCCATTTCTGTCTCTATCTCTGTCTACACTGTCATTGCTCGCTCATCGCTGGTCACCGCGTTTGACGTTTGTTCATACAATCAACACAATAAAAATGGCAGACGAGAGACTCTCCGATGCGGCGAATGTCGATATCGCTAGGCAGATGTGCGAGGTTTTATCAAGGAACACCGCCTGACCGTTCTAGGAAGCTTTGATTTATGGCAGTTAGGCACACGAGGCGAGTTGTGATGTGCGAGCCGGCTAAAACAACTTCGTGCATTTTCTTATATTCATTAAATTTTATTTAACATCGCCAGTTGAAATAAAAAACCAAACTTAGAATCAGGTTTCAGAAAGTTTCTTGTTGAAGATGGTGGATTTTTGAGAGTATGGCACGATTAACAAAAGCAATATAGCAGTCATTGATAAATAACGGATATAGATTGTTATGGGTTATGAGTTTATTTTTTCAAAACTCAATAATTATAATATTTCAACTTTTTCAGTAAAATTACGAAAAACTTTTTTTTTTAATTTTTCCATCCATTAAACTGTTCGACTCTTTTTTAGACAGTCGATAAATACTATTTGAGTACGCGCACGTAAAAAGGTTCGCTACCACTGGAATAGGCCGACCATTGTGGTGCTAACATCTCGTACAGCCTCATTAATGGAAGTTTATATAGGTACCTGTAATATTTTAAGGGTTTGAGTAAAAGTATCTTTATTATTGTAATTACCTACTTACGTTCGATTCATTACAACGTTTTTCTTAGCTCGTATTCTTATTTGTCCGGTGGTTGTTTGTCCGTTACAAATCTTGCAATCGATTTTTAACCAACTTCCCTAGAACCAGCCTAGACTAGCTAGACATTTGAAACTTTTAGAATATATCAGAAGACGATGCCAATGCATTTTTTTAATACTTTTAGCCATCTTTAAGTGGAATTGATTTCATTTTCAGTTAATTCTGTTTTGTATAAAAAGTTGTTTCGGTTGCTAATGATTGCTATTGGTTGCAAAGTGGGTCCTAGCAACTAAATTATTAATATATACGTGCGTTACTATGGAAATCAATATGACATTTCAGTATTATTTCTATCAAGTACAAATTTTTTTGATTGTTTAAGCTAGTCAAGTCAAGTTTATATGATTCAACAGAAAATTTAAAAACGTTGTATATAAAAAGTTCTTTTTATCTTGTAATTATTTTTCAGTCAATTCGTTAGATCTCTACGTCACTAAACGCACTACAGTTTTACCCTGAATGGTACCATAACATTAACCACGAAGAAAAAAATTATGTTCAATTAATAATTAACACCACACGTTTAATTCAATTATAATTTGCCTACTAAATGTTAAAAAAATAAAGTTGCATCATAACTGGATATGGTTCGGCCAATTATGGTAGCTTTTTCCCACCTACTTCAAATTCCCAAATTATTGTCGCAAGACCAGGCGACCGGCGGCTACGGGTCATCAGTCGACCGTGGTTTAGTTTGTTGTGTAGTTATGTAGTTGTGTAGTTAAAGCTAAGACTCTATCACATCGTGATATGATACGATACGACCAGAGCCGCGTTAACCACAGAATGACTCATTCAAAACGCATCTGTTCGACCTAAATCTGATATGGTTTGAGAAATCGTTGCGTCTATCATCCATCCTGAACTTGCCATCATCATTTATCCCAAAACACAAGTGAACCCGTTAGAGTGACACTCCGAACCGTCCGTTTACCAGTGCGTGAGTGCGTAACACCGGACCAGCTCCAGCGCGCCAGCCCTCTCAACATTAAATCTTAGTGTCAGGATTGAATCACTGTTTAAACCCCCCCCCCCAGATTCGTAATCCACAAGCATCTTCAAATTATAGTCCACTGCAAAAAGCATAACCAAGGTAATTAGTATTTACCTATTGGTTATATATTATGATGACTCTTTAATTAATTAATTAATTGTCTTTGTGCTGAAATAAAAAAAAGTTGTCTTCAACTAAAACTAATTATCGAAAGTTTATGAGATATGGGGTTTGCGGTCGTCAGCTTAAAATGATCAAATTATCATACGCTAATCGGTAGCATTTGTATTTCGTAAAGCGTCGATGACATTGAGCTACTTTACAAGCTGCTAGTCGGCCAGTTTAAAAGCTGCGCGTCAGCTAGTGCGATTGTGATGATGACACACAAAACTTTCCACTCGCTCAGAAGCCAACGAGCTAGCGAGTTGAAACCGTCATTGTAGTACTATTTGACAGGACGTATTGAGTAGTTCGTTTTTTACCGGCAGGTTCGCCACTATCGCTCTACTGCGCAGACGCAGATTGATCCACACGCCAGCGAGTAGCGAGTAAAGTAGCCCGGCTTTCATCTTTTCTCGGTAGATTGTTTACAATCTGCTTGTTAGCTAGTTCGATGATAACACTGGGCGAGTTTACAAGCAGATTGTAAATTCGCCGGCTTGTAGCTTGTAAAGTAGCTCAATGTCATCGACGCTTTATTCCAAAACATCGGACTATAATACTGACCGCTCAATCCTTGTTTACACACTGGTTGCTCGATTCCACCATTTATAAAATAATTTATATGACCAAAGGGATGCCCCTCGGACAAAACAGACGTAAAAAGTAGTTCTACGATAATTGCGTCTGTAATGTCAAGCGTTTTCTCTGGTAGAAAAGTTATGAATGGAACAGCTGGATCGAGACCTGAAAAGATGACAGTCATTAAAAATATAAATAAATTAAAATAAAATAAATCATTATCAGCAATTTCAGCTATGGTATGGTTATTATAATAAAAATAAATCAATATTATTTTATGGACTGGTAAACAATATTATCAACTGCAATAAAATAATACTATTTATAACTAATTTAATCACAATTAATAAGTTCATGTGGTGTTTGTCATATAATCCAAGCATTGACACCATGGCCCCCACATCCTGAAGTGGGCCCCCAGGTCAGGATCTTTGGCGGGCCCACCTACCTATCGCTAAGGTTAAGGGCAGTGTGATGCCTTACAGTAGTGATTCTTAAATTCTTCATAGGTAAGTATATCAATCATCATATCTCATCAAATTGCAACGCAGAACCACATATTTAAAATATTTAATGGTAAAGTAAAATAGCGTCGCAGGCGACTTTTTTTACTATTAGAGTAAATTTGTGATGTGCGTTCATCTCACTTAGCTGGTCGACCCGCCACCCTCTTATTCCCGGACCCCCAGGCTAGAGCCCTATCAGGCCATGATTGACACCCCTACAAATATAATATATAATGAAGTCAAAAGTATTTTGTAGACAATGTAACCGTCCCATCTAGGGTCTACGCCATTGTAGCGCACCTCTACGCCTCTACGATAATGTTAAAACTGTATCAAAGTGCCTAGTCATTTTGTATTGCAATGGATAGCTTCTGTAGGTTATTACCACAGAACAGCTAATAAAGTTCCCTGGTAATTATCATTCGTGCCCAATACTAGTTGATTATCTACAAATAATCTAGTACACTCGCAATGACAATTTTTTAGTTCTGTAACGTATTGTACGTTAAGATATTTCAAAAATATTTTTAATATCGGTAGCAAAGGGTGGAGGTTGGCTGTTAAGATCGTACATAAATAGTTCACTGTAAACTTATAGGTATTTATTGTCACTCAACTACGTCCACAATTTACAGATGGTGTTGATGGTTAGTTTTTTTTAAATTCAATTAAACACTGCGAAAACCAAGTCATAATAGATATTAATCAAAAAATAGTCATCTATCCATAAAATATCAAAAATTATAACATTATACCATACATAATTTTCGATATTTTATAGATATAGTAATATTTTTATTTACTATGTGGTTTAGGTAGGGCTTAATGAATTTTAAAAAAAAATTACCATCAACAGGTGTAATAATATGTATTCTTAATTCAATGATAACAAATGAATGAAAAAGTGTGTACTATTTGTCGAATCACCAATAACACACCAAAAGTATTATGATTTGATTTAGGCAAGCTTTAATTGATTTTAAAAACTAACCAACACCATCTGTAAATTGTAGTTTATGTTCAATAAAAACAAATACGAATGACTGACAAAGTTTAATGTGCACTATTTATGTCGAATCTTAACAGCCTACCTTCACCCTTCGCCATTGAAACTTAATAGATAATAGACCAAAAAGGTTAAAAGCTAAACGTCAAGCAGTGGACAATAATTGAAATTTCGAATTAGATTTCAATTTCCAACACAAATTAATTGTAACAGAATGAATTATAATTTTAGTTTGGGGAAATATTATTAAATTTCGCCTGGAACTCCGAACTATGATATAATTATGTATAATTATGATGATTTCTGCAAATTATATTAATTAACTAATACGTGGCGTGGTGATTTTAATGGTGAAATATGGCGGTGGAGACACCTGACCAGGAGCGGATTTATATCTGAGTGCGCGCTGGTGTAGGCTCCTTGGCCCCCAAATTCAAAAGCAAACATACCGAAATCATTGTGTACAAATTGTAAAAACTATGAAATTACTGCTCTAATAATTTTTTAAGCTTATTCCAAAGAGGTTTGAATTTGTATAATGAATTCGAGTAGGTATTCCTATCTTTGTTGTCACAAAAATGTATTTTGTCTCTATCTATACGTATAGTATCCTATCTGAATAGTCTTGATAATGGTGTTACAACCGAAATATCTATCGACAAAACCTTTTTTTTAAAACCTGTATAATTCAATATTATTTAAATTTTCATTTCTTGTAAAATGGAATTCTACCAAGCAAGTGCTAACTCATTTAATTAGTCAAAATATATTTACCAGTAATTCGACCAATAATTCCCAGCTGAGTATTGGATCCTGCTACTCCAGCTACGTGTGCCCCGAGACTGTGCCCGATCAGATGAGTTTCCTCAAGGTCCATCCCACTCAAGTACACCAGCCAATCGAGGAGTTTCGCCACCTCTTGGCCAACTGTGACGGTGCTGTCAATAGCTTCAAAATAAGATTTCTTAGCCAACGTCGACCAGTCAATGCAAAATACATTATATTTTCCGGAAGATAAATATGCTGAAAAATTATTTGGATTCATAAAATTTGTATGAGATCAATGTGTACCTATATAGATAATATGTGTGATAACATGTTTTATAGCTTGGTAAATTACGATTTTCGCACAAAGGTGGAACATAATATGAGCTCAACATAAAATTTTGTTATACTTTGGGTAATATTTTATACTCAAAGAGTGAGAATAGCACATATTTTTAAGATCTTTGTATAATTTAATAATTAATTGTACTGTACGACTGGTTTTAACCAGAGCGTTGGAGCGGTGCTTGGAGCAGGATCATGGAGCAATGGAGCATTGGGGTTTTACCAGGATTACCTAAAATTTGTAGCGCTCTACTGCTTTGGATGTTCTTTTTATTATTAAATTTTTGTCATAAAATCCAATGAAATTTGACACTTGCAACACTGGAATTATTTGAAATACGGCGACACTGCCGAGTGATAAATAATCTCACTTTTTAACAAAAGAGGCAGATAATAAAAGGCGACTTGCTGTCGGATTTTTAAAAGAATTAATAATGAAAAGGATGAATAATTAACCTTATTTTTTAACATTTGTATACAATATAATACCTATTATCCGGAACGGAACAGACCCTGGAACGGAGCGGAGCAAGTGTTGGGTCCCGGAGTAGAGCGACTCAAAAAATGGTCCGCTCGAACCCTCTGGTTTTAACTGTTTCTAGGCCCCCCTTAAATCTTCTAACGGGATCGATTGCGTCAAGTACGTCAAAGAAAATCTCCGCTGTATGGATAAACCATTCTGCAGCGGACACCATGGGTGATTCGTAGATGTATTGATAGGTATATATAATTCCTGTTTCAATGCTAGCAACCAATAAATACCAAACAACCCGTGGTGCCAATATAATATAATGATTTAACCATATACCGAGTGCCTAATTATTGTAGATAAGTACTCACAGATACACCATCGAAGTATCTATGTTGTACTTTAAATTGCGAACCCACTATTATCCAGTGGTGTATCTTAAAAAGATTTGCATTTATTACAATAGTGGTGTAATTTGTGAATGGAAACAGAAAGTGTACCTACACAAATTAGGAACTTAACTGCTGTTTATCGTATAGGAAATTTTTCACAAAAGGGTGACCGCGTTACTAGAACCACAACTGTCAAGCGCACACACGAAAGGGAATGGGACGACTGGCCTCCGGACAATTGGACGCCGCACTGTCGTAGACACGTGAAGACGAGGTATTTTAATCAGTTTCTATCTACTACTTAGTAGTTTGAATTCATTTTACTCTTAACATAATGTATTCTTTATCGCGGATTGAGAATTACCATGCCTAAGGCTATATATTAAATAAAAAACTCTTTTTTCGTTGGAACTTAAACATAATATGATTAAATCATTGTTTACGTCTGCATATTTACATTCTTACCAACTATTAAATCATAATATAATCATTGAAGTATAAATAATAATATTGAATATTTTTATTAAAGTACCTATAAGTACCTAACGTCTATTTATTTTCGAATTCCGTGGCGTCCAGTTGTCCGGTGCCAAATCGTCCTAGACCCCACACAAGAGGGTCGGAGGCGAAAAAGATACAAATTATTTAAATGAATGAACAGTTCGCAGTAATTCGTAGTTGTAGCTGCAGGTTAAGTGTTCATAGATAGCTAGACTCAAAGTACGGAGTGTTTGGGTACGGGTAATAGGTATAATATTTTTTCAGCTTACCCTGCTTACTATCGGTGAAAACCTCATCATTGCAACTGCTTTGGAAACCATGAATTATGACTTTGGTCGGAACGGCTGGATCAAATCCTGACTTGTAAGCATCGGCATAATCCCCAACATTGATGAAATGAGGAGTGTCAATATTAAACCTAAATAATATAAACCTAAGTAAACGTGGTCCAAGTATAGAAGATAAATCTTGTCGAGGAAAGAATACTTTAATTTTTTTTATTATTTATTTTTACATATAGTGAACATTACGAATTATTAATTTAAGACGTTCACAACATGACATTTAGAAACAAAGAAATATTACTAACACAGTATTATATAAAAAAAGAAATAGATCACTATTAAGGTATTAAGCAGTAGAAAAGTGTAAATACAAAAAAATGTAAGTATATAAATTAGATACAAGGAAGTACACCGAATGAGCTAAGCAGACCCTATTTTAAGAATTTATAAAACAACGTCCACCTATACTCATCCTTGCGTAAGTGGAATATATCAACATCCGAAGCGATTTGGTTGAACAGAGTATACCATATTTCCTACTAAATTAACAAATAATAATTACCACGAACTTTATTTTTAACACAAAAACAATAAATTTCAGCAACACGTGTTCGCAGTTTTAAATGAATGTAATCATTCAAATCAATATTTACCGGCGACGTTTCCAAAAATATTAAATTCAGTCGTAAAAATTATATCTTACTCTAACGCACATTGCGGAGATGTAAGCGTCCCGAATGCTTTCTCATTCGCACTTATTTCGTTTTTGTTCAGGCCTTGCTCTCTGTGCAAAATTTAAGTTCTGGGTACACCACACCTTTCAATCAAAGTGCGTTCCTTTGAATTGAAACCAGTTGTTCACATTTTTGTTTAAAATAATTACAAGATAAAAAGAGCTTTTTATATACAACGTTTTTACATTTTATGTTGAATTATTATGCTCAATATGCTCAAACTTGTACTTGATATGAAGTAAATAAAAAACAAACAAATGTAGAATACTGAAATATCATTTTGACATTTCATTTTGATTTCCATAGTAACGCACATATATATTAATAATTTAGTTGCTAGGACCACCCCCTTAGCAACCAATAATAGTCTTTTACTTTTTACGGATTTTTCTGAAATAACTTTCCATACAAAACAGAATTAACTGAAAATGAATTCAATTCTGCTTAAAGATGGCTAAAAGTATTAAAAGAATGCATTGGCATCGTGTTATGATATATTCTAAAAGTTTCAAATGTCTATCTAGTCGGGAAGTTAGTTAAAAATCGATTGCAAGATTTGTACTGGACAAACAACCACCGGACAAACAAGATTACGAGCTAATAAAATCGTTGTAATAAATAAAAATGTGAAAAATGTAGGTAACAAATAAATTTGGTACAATACCTTGTAAAAAGAAGAAAATAAATGCTTTGATTTATACTATCAATTACTGCAACAGTCTTCGAATTATGACCTACTGCGTTCAATGCATCCACAAGATTCACTGAAATATTAATAATAAAACAGATTTTAGACCTAGTAGGTATAATATAAATGATTTAATAACATCTAATTTTTTCCAGAGTGTTTATGAAGTAAGTATTTTATAGAATATTTAATTTTATTTGGACTTCACTTACCACAATTTTCTATAGTGCACACAATTAAAATGCAATTTAGAAATGTAGATTTACAGCATAATAGTTTCATCATGCGCTAAATTGTATGATATTATAAAATAGTTTTTAATTTAATAATTAGAAGAAAACTAATTTTGAGTAAAAATTGCACGACTTGTGATCGATTGATAGGTAAGTATATTATTTTTTATTAAATACAGCATTGTAATGAATTTTATTACCACTTATAAGGAAAACACGATTGCTTTTTTATAAATATTATTTTGTATGATATTGTTTATAGTATGTTATACCTACCCAGTACTCTTCAGTAGCGGCGCATCATTTTATTGATTTGAAAACTATTAAATTCAATGTAATACGATACAAAAGTTTGGAGCATATTATATTATGTAATTGGAAACGGGGTATTTTTTATTTTACAACGTTTTTATTACCTCGTATTCTTATTTGTACGGTGGTTGTTTATCCAGTATAAATCTTGCAATCGATTTTTAACTAACTTCCTGACTAGCTAGATATTTGAAACGTTTAGAATATATCAGAACGCGATGCCAATGCATTCTTTTTAATACTTTTAGCCATCTTTAAGTAGAATTGAATTCATTTTTAGTTAATTCTGTTTTGTATGAAAAGTTATTTCGGAAGAAATCCGTAATCCAATCCAATATTATTGGTTGCTAAGTGGGTGGTCCTAGCAACTAAATTATTAATATATACGTGCGTTACTATGGAAATCAAAATGACATTTCTGTATGCTATATGTATTTGTTTTTTATTTACTTCATATCAAGTACAAGTTTGAGCATATTGAGCATAATAATTCAACAGAAAATTTAAAAACATTGTATATAAAAAGTTCTTTTTATCTTGCAATTATTTACTATAGGGGAGAGCAGGTAGGATTCGTACACAGGGAGCATTCGTACAGTGGCAATATCTTCACTATCCAATTCATTGGCGTGCTCACGTTTGTATGTAAGACTCCCGCTCATACGCATAGTGTAACCGCGGGGCAGGGCATCAGTGCGGCCAACAGCTTCGACGGAGCACGCCGATACGTGTTTTCGCTCTACGTAAGTATTTTTTGTATTCACTTTTGAACACGCTTAACTGTTATAAGTTTTGCACGAATGTTATAAGTGACTTAGTATAGTTTATGGAGTGATAACTTTGTTTAATATGTAAATAGTCATTTTAGGCTAACTATAGCGGTTATTTTTATTTTCAATTAATTTGTTGATTTCTCGGTTTGGGGTACCTTCGTGCAGTTATAAGTGGGGTAGATTCGTACAATACGAATGCTCCCCATTCCTAACTGCGTGGCAGTAGAAAGATTGTTCACCAAAAATATTATTGTTACAGAACCATGCCGCGAATATATGTGAAAAAGGGGACAGGAACAGAAGATGCAATGATGCAAGATGCAGCCGTTAGAATCCACGTAAGGTGGACAATCAACTTCTACAGCGGGCCAAGATGCCAATGTGCCAGAAACTCTACCTGCAGAAACAGAGATTACTCAACAAGATCTTCCATGGAGCTCAGCGCCAGTATCACCCTCCTTGCTATCGCCTGCAACTGCACCTGCATCTTCATCAACTGTAGGATTAATAACTCCAGAAATTATCCGGCCCTATCTGGACTATTATGGACTGAAAAAAATAGACTAGAAGAAATAGAAAAAGCAAAACAGTTGAAGAAGCAAGAGCAAGAGAGGAAACAAGGGGCTAAGGAGATGAAGCGAGCATTATATTTACTGTCAGATACAAGAACCAAAACAAAGAGACAGAAGAAAACTTCAGGGACAACTAAACCAAAGAGGCAAAATAAAACTGTAAAGACTGATAGTCAGGATGAAACTGATTGTGAGGATGAGGCTAATATGAGTTTAAGAGAAAGTTGTTGTTCTCTCATCGAAGAGACGTCTGAAGGATCGGATACTGACAATGAAACTCCAGTTACGTCAGAGAACATCAAAGAAGAACGCTTTATGATAGTAGAGTTCAAGAAAACAAAGACCGTTTAAATTATCTTGGGCAGGTGCTTAAAAAATATAGTCCTGTTGAATACAAAGTTTCATTTTTAAGGAAGAAGCCTCATACCTGGAAATTTGTCTTTCCCACTACCAAAGATGAAGGAACAGTTTACATATCAGATGTGGTATGTGTTTTCCCGGTATCAAAATCTGCTTTTACAGCAAGAACAGCCCGGATAATATTTAGCTTCGAAAAAGACCTATCTATATATAATGTTGGATAGTACAACTATTAAATACGATTAAGACCTATTACTCTAATGGTTAATTTTATAATGTTGGTTTATTCGTTCCTTTATTAACAAAAAAATAAATAAAAGTGTTATGTTTTTATGACTAAGTAGTTATAAGCACTTTAAAAACAATAACTCTTAATTATTATTACATGAAGGCTGATTCTGTGTTAGCTTTGATCTCAATACATGAATATATTACATTGAATAAATAGCATTTTCTTTGACTGTACGAAGGTTCCCCATTATGTACGAATGTGCCCCACACTATGTACGAAGCTACCCCACGTGTGGGGTAGTTTCGTACGTTTTCCATTTTTCAGAAAAGTTACCGTAGCTTCGCCATGCTGATTTGTATCTAAACTATACTTCACTATTATTAAAGCCAAATATATTGGATATATAAATTGAAGTTATTTAAAAATATCTTACAGTTTTGTTTTTATACGGCTTAGAGTAAAAAGTGTACGAATCCTACCTGCTCTCCCCTACCATTGGCATGGTCGTATGACGTCTCGTCCCTTTTGAAAAAAGAAAAATTGGCAATGACATGTAGCACAATGTGTCGATTCTAGATTTTTGTAGGCACATCAATGCTCAATCTGTTTATTTAACTTTTATAATCTGAGGGTTTACATTGGATTGTAGACTGTATGCTGACGCGCATGAACAATGCGTATTTCAATGATTTGATATAACGCATGACGTGCTCAAACAGTCAGATCTAAAAACACCACCAATCTATTTAAATCGACAAATACCTGCATATAGCTAAAACTCGCTTGTGGTTTCAATGTGTGCTTCATATTACATGATGGGGTATGTCATACTGAAGCCGGCCTGCTCCCTATCGCTAATGTTAAGGCAGCTTGGTCTTCTGCAGTACCTAGAGTTCCCCAAATAGTATTCCGCGAAACCCCACAGTTCTGCGAGGTACCTATACTTATTAAGGGCTTGCGCAGACAGAGCGCGGTCAGGCGGTCTGCGTTCCGCGTTCGGAGTTCGGCGTTCTTTGTACTGTATGGACTTCATACTGTATGGGTACACAGCCGGTGGTCAGACCGCGCCGGTCAATTGGAACGCTGGAGTTCTGGAGTTCTATGCCCGGAATTACAAAGAACGCCGTACCTCCGCTGAGCAGTCACACAACATAGAGCGAAACCACACGGGGGAGTGAGTACGCAACAGCGGTGCTTTCTCACTTCCACTCGCAGTCGGAATATAGCGGTCAAGCATTATGCAGCGCTTGTGTCAGTACAACGTTTGTAAACAAATGGAACGCTTATTGTTGACCGCCACCTGTCTGCTGTCCCTGAACGTTAGCGGTCAACGGTCGGTTGAACGCAGAACTCCGACCGCTCTCTGTCTGCGCAAGCCCTAAGGGTGAGTGTAATTTTAGCGATTTTTTTTCTATTTTTCAATAAATCCACTTGAATCAAGCTGTCTGCACTCGATATCATAATATTATAAAGCAATGATCGCAACCCCCTTTTATGGTTGCCAAGTACATCCTGAAGCGGGCCCCCATGCCAGGAACTTTGGCGGGCCCACTTACCTATCGTTAAGGTTAAGGGCAATGTAATGCTCTACACTCTACAGTGATGTTTCAAAAATTCTACACGGGTATTATCATTTTTAATAGGTAGTTTATATCAATCATAATTTTCAATGCACAACCACTTTTTTTTACTATTGGAGTAAATTTGTGATGTGTGCTAATTTCACTTAGCTGGTCGACTCGCCGCCGGGCTCCACCTATGCCCGGCCCCCCAGGCTAGAGCCCTGTTAGCCCCCTCCCAATGTGGGGGCTATGGCCAAGTAACATTCAACCCTACGCTATATTGGATAAATTGCCATAAATTTATTAGTCAGGAAACACATAGTTATTATTATAAAATAAAATTCTACATATTGTGAATTATCATTTAATTATATCAATCATATTTCATCAAATTGCATTGCACAGCCACATATTTTTAAATGTTAACATTTTTAAGTAAAATTGTTCCGCAGGCGACTTTTTTCTTATTAGAGCAAATTTGTGGTATCTGTTTATCTCACTTAACTGGTCGACACCCCACAACGGGCTCCTCTAAGCCCGGGCCCCCAGGTTAGAGCCCTGTCTAACCCCCTTGCGGAAGCCATACTTCACATTTGTAAATTTGATTGAGTGGTAATTTACCTGAAACTAGAGTTTTAAGATACGAGGGTGGGTCAATAATTCCTTAGAAAAAAGCATTAAAACAGTTTTTATTTTTGTATTTTTTTTTTATTTCTCAACATAATCTCCTTGGAGCTCAATACACTTGGTTGGACGTTTCTCAATATTTTTTAAACCGTCAGAAAAATAAGTTTTCGGAAGGTCCTCAAAATAAGCATTTGTCCGATCGATGACTTCTTCATTTGAAAAAAAACGTTGTCCACTTAGCCATTTTTTTAAGTTTGGGAAAAGGAAAAAGTCATTGGGGGCTAAATCTGGCGAATACGGTGGGTGGTCGACCAATTCGAACTTCAATTCTTCAATTTTAGCCATTGATCGTAAACATGTGTGAACACGGGCATTGTCCTGATGAAAGAGGATTTTTTTCCTGTTTAAATGAGGCCGTTTTTCTTCAATTTTGTTTTTTAGCTGGTCCAATAAAGATGCATAATAATCCCCTGTTATTTTTTTTCCTTTTTCCAAATAGTCAACGAAAATAATTTCACGTGCATCCCAAAATACAGTAGCCATAACCTTACCAGCTGATTTTACGGTTTTCGCCTTCTTTGGACATGGTTTGCCTTCGCAATCCACTGCTTTGACTGTTCTTTCGTCTCGGGAGTATAGTGGTGTATCCATGTTTCATCTACAGTCACAAAGCGACGAAAAAATTCATCCGGATTGCGTTGCATGAGCGACAACAGGGCTTTAGAGGCCACCACCCTATTGCGTTTATTGTCGACTGTGAGCAAACGCGGCACCCATCTTGCAGAAATATTTTTCATGCCCAATTTGTCATGTAAAATAGAAATGACGCTACCTTTTGAGATCCCTGTAACCTCAATTATCTCACTCAACTTTAATCTTCGGTCACTTAACACCATATCGTGGATTTTATTGATCATTTCTGGTGTAGTCACCTCTACAGGACGTCCTGAGCGTGGTTCATCCTTTGTTGATGTACGACCACGTTTAAATTCATTTAACCAGTTATAAATAGTTGCAAGTGAAGGAGCAGATATGCCGTGAACTAAATCCAACTCATTTTTTATTTCCTTTGCTGTTAACCCTTTTATATTAAAATCTTTAATAACAGCTCTAACCTCAATTTTCTCCATTTTCCATTTTTCCATTTTCCACAAGCACATTTTTTTTTAAATGTACGAGAAACACACAACAACCCGACCAATCTGATTGAAACTTCGCAGCATACTGAATCGGTAGTGCCGCTGCATGAAAACAAACCGCTTACAGTACTAGTCGCGCCACCTGTCGGCTTTTCTAAGGACTTATTGACCCACCCTCGTATCTAATAATCTAGAGTTTTAAAATAGTCTTATAATAATAATTGAGGTACACCTACTATAAATTATTTGGGGAAAAACTGACTTTCTCTTGGGGTCTTAGGCATACTTACACACTACAGTCTGCAATTTAGAAGAGATCTTTATTTAGCTACGTATTTTTTCCGACTTCTACGAGGTATAAATGAGAACTCTGCCATTCTGGGCAGTGTTAACCTGTGTGTCCCTGATAACTATCTTAGAAATAGGGACCATCAGTTGTTTATTCTCCCAAGGTGCAGAACCAACCTGCCACTGGTGATGACAATTGGGAGGCGATAACTATGTTCAACCAAATTGCTTCGTGTGCTGATATATTCCACTTGCGTGAGTGTGAGTTTAGGTGGATGCTATTTTATAATTTTTTTAAATAGGGTCTCCTTACCAAACTCGGTGTACTTCTATAGATGTGTAATTGTATTTTCACTGATTTTGTGTTTATATTATGTTTTCTTTTTATATTTTCATTTTTGAAGTTATACTTCTTTTAGGGTGTTCGGTAGGGAGGGAAATTGAGAGCTGCGCGCGCACACCGTTATGAAAGTGCGCGACAGTATGAAGCTAGCAGCGAATCAGTCAGCTGTTTACAAACGCAAGTTTGATAGTAGAATTTTATTATTGTTCCGTTCCGTTATTATTGTCGGCCATTTGCAATTCCTTGCGTAAACAAACGATTAAATGTTAGAGTGACAGTTGTTACTTTAAAAAAATATGATAAAAATATTATATAATTTAGTAACTTAAACTGAAAAGTAGAAATAAACCAATGGCGCTGCAATAAGCCGCCCTTTTTCTCGAATGTGTAATTTAACAAGATAATTAAGAGCTAGTCGAAGAATCTAGGTTATCACAAGTTTTGTTACCTACGCCAAAGAAGTACATATAACATCTAGCGCGCGTACATAAGTACACACACCGATTTTTTCTTTTTCTTTCTTCTTTATAATAATATCTCAAGTCATCTTATGAACATCTTAACCTTATAATTTGTAATGTCCACAATATTTTAAAAACATAAGTTAGTTAAATTTGAAATAACAAGAACTACGACAATGGCACATAACTCCTTTTTTTAATCACATGCAACTTTGTTCAGATAAACAACTCGATTATTATTATAAAAAAAATGCTTCTACAATAGATTTCCATCACAATAATGCCTATATATTATTATCTATGGAGGGTTCATTGAATTATTTCACACGCGATCGTGAATAACAATGGATCAAACTGGATTTAATTCAATAGAATATAGGACTTGGTATTAAAACAGAGCACCTATACCTACCTACTAGATCTAGGCCTCTCTCCTTAGTGCAGTGATTCCCAACCAGGTTCTGCGGAACCCTGGGCAGTTACGTCCCGTGGGGGTAAGCAGATTGAGCGTCGCTTGGGGGGCGGCAGTTACTCGAAGGGCGGCAAATCGAGAAGAATCATTATGTATATATAGCAGTGGCGAAGACTCCAAACTAGGCGATTATTAAAAGCCTACCTTCTTAAGAAAAATAATTTTTATCTTCATGTTGCCTTTTTATATAATCACAAATAATAATATATTCAAAATGCCCAAAGACATCTATCGTATAATTGTCATAATTTTACAATCTTTTCCCATATTTCAATAAGCACCATCTATGGCATCTCTCGAAACTAAGAAAAAAATAGAACACACCGCGTTTCGCTTCACATATTGTATAGGATTATTTTCGCGTGAATCGACGGGTTTTTCAATTTGAAGTTTTTTTCTCATTATTTCAAAATGTCTGGCGTCCCGCATACAAATGTACAAGCTGTTTTGTTAGCGCTTACGTCGCGAGAGCACATTTATTCAAAATAATTAATAAGAAGATAATTTAAAAAAATATATGTACCTATTGATTGTTGTTAAAAATATAAAATAATTTATCTGGAGATTTTTATTTATTTATTAGTTTACTCATTAGACAATTTAGATATCTGATATTTTACCTATCTAAGTCTGTGTTTTAATTTAAAATGTCTAGTTTTACGGGTTAAATTATAAATTGTTATTGAACATAATATATATACAACGGATATTTTCATAGATGATAGGTAATATATTTTGAGCGTATGTTACGTTTATAAATATTTAGGAAAATACATAAGTAATTCAAACTAATTGCTTATTTTTATGAACTAATTAAAACAAACCAACTAAGCTTTTGAAATTTCTTCGTTTTAGCGTACCTATTCATCAGTAGTAATATTGGGTTATCTTCTTATTTCCCGCAAATATATCTGACAAGCATGGTTACTCCCACAGCCTACCTCTTTCAAAAAGTCACCCTTCGCCACTGATATATAGATATAGGTACGTACCTACCGAAACTTAGCAATAACCAGGGCTCGAAATGGACCGAAGCGCACCGGAGCGCAGTTCCTGTTTGTGAAATCGGTAAAATTACCGCTCCGTCTCGTGGAAAAAATAATTTGACCGTCTGAGCTAGATAGGCCATATAATAGAAAATCTAACACACTTATTTTATGAAATACACATAAAATTGATAACTATGTCTTCTAGCTATGATATCTATGTATTGTTCTTCAGAAAATTGTCGAGCGCTCCGGTTCGTAAACTTTACCATTTCGAGCGCTGGCAATAACCAATAATTTTGAAGCCTTATTATCCTTTATATTTATTTTAAACATTTGATGACTGCATAAAGTATTTTTATTATATAAAATAGTATTCTTTCAAACCTCTCGATCTAATGTTTTAGAATATAGTCATATTTCAGTACATCCATGTGCAGTGGTGTTAAGATTTTTTAGATTTATTAATTTTTAAACGCGTTTATAAAACCATTAGTATAATTGTTGTAAACATTAATTATATAGTGAAATATTTACAATAAAAATTTATATTTATAATCTCTGTGATCCCAAATTTGACAAGAATTAGGGATTTTTAGACATTAGGCAAAGCCCTCAAATACATTCAATTTAATAAAAAAAAAACACAATGGCAATACATGAGTAGGTCGTAGCTGAAAATTAAATAAGAACGATAATATAAGAGAAAAATACTTTTAATAACATATTAATACATTAGAAATAAACAGAGTTTGAATGAAGCGTGATTTACAATATAAATATTACCTACATGATGCTAGTTCATTTTATAATTTCACATACATTAATAAAAATGAGAAAGATTTAAAAAAAAAAAAAAATACTGCTTTGCACTTTTAACAAAGTGACCACCATAACCTTATACTTTTTCATAGTTGGCTGACTAATTGCATATGAAGCGGAAAGAACATTAACCATTATTTATTGATTTTAAATCAATTCTCCATGTTTATTAACCTTATACTATCAGAAACAGCAATCTCATATAATATGTAAGCACTAAATACAATATTGATTCTTTGAGTATTTTAACATGAATTTTAAAAAATTCCACATAATACGAGTATTATGTAGGATGCAGGTAACATCCATCCATGAAGTGTTTTTCTGAGCTAAAACTTTTTTGAGAAATAGAATAAATAAACCAAGACATATTTAATTTACCTTCTGAAGAAGTTAGACGTTTCAGCCATTTTACACTAAGCTATCTTCTCTTTACAAGAAGGTAAACCATTTGCGCACTACCAAAAAATGCTATTCTGAAGACCACCGGCCGGTACTGATAGCCATTATTGGTTGCCGAAGTCAGTTGCAGAAATAGACTTGGCTTCTTGTTGGCCGTGCAATATGCATGCGCGCGATAGAGGACTGTGATCCGTCAGTGCGGATGCAGTTGACACATGGTAACTTATCCTTTTTGGAACATTCCGCAATTTTGTGCTACCCCCACATCCCCGGCACGCAACAGCTTCCTTGCAAGTATGACCAGTATGCCCATACCCTAGGCATTTCGTGCAATGCACAACACTGGAACATGGCTGTAGTCGAACCCTCTAGAAACTAACGTTCAGGCCGCCAACTTCCACCTTCTGATGATACAAGGAGGATTCCACCTCCAGGATGTAGTTGAATTTATGCTGACTGCGATCTTTTGTTTTATAGACGTATTAGTAAATAGACGTATTAGTCGTATACCTAGTACGTATTGACTGCTAACGTTTTTATGAATGCATTTTGATGATGTAGTGCAGTTATCAGCTGTTCCTCATCAAAATTCTCCTCAATACCCTTTAAAACAACCCTTAGCCTTTTGAGTGAGCTGACCGATGTGGTGAGAACTTCGAAGCCACTAACAGCATCCACCAGTCTCCCTCGCCAAAGACAGTGATCCCTAGATTGGCGTGTCCACCGTTTCTCTTATACATTTCTCAACCTCCTCGCTCGTCTTATCGTTAACTTAGCTTGTTAAGATCACAGCATGCCGTGAACGAGCTTTCCGCGACGCAGCTGTAGTCAAAGCCGGAAACTCCAAGACAGATGCATTCTCTGGCTTCCCAGAGGATCGTATAGCCCCGGAAACTTCCACAAAGGAACGCTTTGCCGGTACCGGTCTATCGGAAATGACGGTTTCGGATCTTGTGAGACTGACTGAATGCGACTGCGCGAATTTATTGGGGTAAGGCTTTGCAGCGGCGGTTCACTCTCCATTTGCGAAGATGCTCCGCTAAAGATCTGTGGGACAGACCGGCGATCAACTGAGAGCTGCGTTGTGTGACGCTTTTCCTGATTAAGTAGACCTCTAGTTGCCTCAGCACGCCCCTTCGATTTGATGAGGGCGCTCTCAAGCTCTGCGGCCTGACAAACGAGCCTGATTACTCCCAGACTATTCACTATCGACTCCTTTGCTGACCGACTAACATTTTTGAGTGCTTCCAGTTCTGCGGAAGCCTTCGTGACCTCTGTGATGATTGTCACCAAAAACGTGACGGCTGTCACGGTCACTGATCAATTTGCCGGCTAAAACGCAACTACATTCGACACGTTGCAGACGAGACGAGTTTATATGTGTGAGCCGGCTTAGTATTTTGGTGGGGTTGTGGAGGCGCAAAATCTACCCCTTGCCCTGGGCACCAAAAGACCTTGCTATGGCCCTGGTAGATACTCTAGTGGTTTCAAAATAATGGGTGTTGTACTTTTGTGGTCATTTCATATTTTAAAAATATTTGAATATTCTGTGAAATATAATAGAAAGCAATAAAAATTTAATTTTTCAATAAACTTGGGAAATTTAATTATTCCTTTCACTCTCTCAAAAAATGTTTTTATATAGACCAATATACAATCAATAATGCTATTTACAAATAGACATGCACAAAATCATTAAATTTAATATAAGTTTGCATAAAATTTGCAAATTTTCAAGACACTCCTTATAATAACAAACAAGATACACATGGAAAAATCACAGATGGAGACACATATAAATACCCACTAAATAAAACATTACATTGAAACAAAACTAAACAAATTATTGGTTCAAGGCATTCAAAAGTTATGGAAATGCAAGTATACTGACATGAATAATATATACTTTGAAATGGAATTCTTTTGAGTATTTATATTTACATGAAAAAACTATTTGGAGATGAATATAAGATAATGTTTTACAGTTGATTATAAAAATGAGAAACAGGTGAAATAATGCATGGTTCTAAATATCGCCAAACAAACTTAATATCGCCATATGAATTGAACATAAATTCTGATAAAATCACTTATATTGAGATACACGATGCTGTGCTTTTATATTCGCCTCAACATGGTAATTATGATTCATAAAAACCCCCGAAACAGGTACGACCACCCCAAAAGAGTGATCATAGTCTATTATTGCAAAGGTCATCTATTTTTGCGTTGAGCATAGATATTTGTGTTCAGCACAGATACTTCTGACATGTTTTGTGTCAGTAACTCTATGGTGGGGCAACTAGCAAAAATTGTGGGGCAACAGAGCCATCATCTGCATTGTCGCAAAGTTGTAGGACAGTGGCAGCCGGGCACGAACAGTGCGGACTTTCACCGTTGCTGGGAAGACAGCGCTGTCTTCCCGTGTAGCGGTATCGGCTCTTGTGAAGGCAGCTTCCTGTACAATAGTTCGAGCTGTCACCCGTGGTGTCGCAGAGGTTGAATACTTGGGGGTTTCCATCATCATATCTGATGATGCCTCGGAATATATGGGACCAATGGATTAAGACAGTTGCTCATCAGCTATACGCGGAGTTGTTCTGAGGGTTGCTTCCATGTTGTTGCCGGGGTAGTCGATGGCAAGACTGCCAAGACGTCCTCAGGTATCTGTGAATTAAATGTAATCATCATAAGTAAACATACGACGGACGAATCCTTTTGTTCTGTTAATCAATATAAAATAAATTGTTTGAATGACCTACCCCAGAGAACGTCCACGAACTACCCCTAGCCACGATGCTCACCAGTGACCGTAATTGGCTGTATTAGAGGCAAAACTCGCTCCCGGAGAGCAGACAGCCGGACTCATGTCTTCTTTTGGGAGATGATGATTTTCGCTTTTTTTGGCCCTTGTATTCCTACTTATGTCTTTCCATACCTGTAATAAACAATAGGTAATAATTTTCATTTTTTACATTTTAGGTACTTATACATGACGTACTATAAATTGACTTCCGACAATCAAATATTAATAACTCAAAAAGTATAATATGTTTAAATGATTTAATTTTTTGAACATAAATAAAGAAGGATGCTTTAATTTATTATGATACGAGTATAAAAGACAAAAGAAAACAAAAACATTTAAACGGATATATTATGGAGGTTCAAAGTGCAATAAATAAAAACTTTTGTTTATTTCTCTTCAGAATTTTAAGTTTAGTGCTAAATAAAAAACCAATTAAGTCCTAAATATTTAAAAAAAACTGCTTGTAGGTATTACATACAAAGTATGTAAGTAATATATTCTATTTTTTGAATGATAACCCATAAAGTATCTGAAAATTATTGACAAATAGGTACCATACTTTTCGCATTTCTGGCAATAAGTGTAATTTTGCAAACTCATTCCTAAGTTCCGATATGTCAAAATACAAATGATAATTTTTAATAAAACTGTTAACTGTATTTTCCCGAATCTAGAATCGCTTTAAGGTTTGTAAATATTTGTATTCTCAATGCTGATAAAAAATGTCAACCTTGGTAGCATAGATTTTTAAGGCTGGTCTAAAAAGATCGTGACTAGGCGATGCGCGGATTGTGCAAATGACGCGAGCCGAACGAAATATAATTTGTCATAAAAATTCAACACGCGTCCATTTAATGTTATTGTTATATTAGTAATAATAATAGTATATTCATTAACATGTTTTAAGAATATATTTCTCCGACGCCATCACAAAACAAATTGACGTGCTTACACCTCTACTGTCGGTCTCCGATTCACGAGTGAAAAATTTCGTCCCACCCCACGTCTGTTGAAAATTATTTGCTGTTTCACTTATGTATGCTCTTAAGTGCATTCCATTTAAAACTTGGTTGGAAACATGAAATACTTTTCAATACAGTGGACTGTTTTAATCAAAATATTGGACTAAGGCTTCAATTAACAGTGATGTCATAAACTAAAAATTAACGGCCCACATGCTCGGCGTAGGTCAAAATTGAGTTTTTATTGTATTTTCAAACCATGATCCTGGACACTCCTTAAACGTTGTAGATAATCTATTTATATAATTTTGAAGCCTTATTATCCTTTATATTTATTTTAAACATTTGATGACTACATAAAGTATTTTTGTTACATAAAATAGTATTCTTTTAAACCTCTCGCTCTAATGTTTTAGAATATAGTCATATTTCGGTTACCGTTTAAATTTTTTTTTTTTAATTCGGTAAGGTACATGTTCAAATACGCGCGTTAACATAATTTTACTCCCTACTTTGATTATAGTTTGTCAATTTATGGCTACGGCCGTATGTTGTAGCTTAACCACTGGGGAATGACAAAAGAAATGGCGTATTTCAAAAAAACACTACCTTATTGTTAGGTAAATAATTATTATAAAACAATCAATATTCGTAGGATGTTTATCAAACTTGAATGGTCAAAGACATAGCTTATAATTAGTATCTTTAGAACTATCTTCAAATGTGTTAATCTTGCCGATTTTTTTGAATAATAAAATGCCTAATTCTTGTCAAATTTGGGATCACAGAGATTTTACTAAAATTATCTCGTCATAAATAAATTATACTAATGGTTTTGTAAATGCGTTTAAAAATTAATAAACGTAAAAAATCTTAACACCACTCCACATTCATGTACCGAAATATGACTATATTCTAAAACATTAGAGCGAGAGGTTTAAAAGAATACTATTTTATGTAACAAAAATACTTTATGCAGTCATCAAATGTTTAAAATAAATATAAAAGATAATAAGGCTTCAAAATTATATAAATAGATTATCTACAACGTTTAAGGAGTGTCCAGGATCATGGTTTGAAAATACAATAAAAACTCAATTTTGACCTACGCTGAGCATGCCCCCCCTTAAGTACTTACTATTTTTTTTGTATACCTACTTAATATTTTTTTAATTCATTATTTTATACTGGTTGGTAAGAATTCTTCCTATTTTTTATTATATTAAATCTGTAGAGTACTTCTGGGTCTTCATACTTGTTCTCCGCCGTCGCGAGCTGCCAATCAGCTGTCAGTGAGTGCAGTGTTGCCAACCGAACTATAATTATAGTACATTTTGGTCTGTGTACTATTAAAAAGGTAACATTTTCGTCCGCGTACTATTAAAAAGTATAGTACGTCAAAAATACCACAATTTAGAAAAATGGAATTAATTGAATTCGCCGGATAGATTAGGTTGGGTTGGGTTAGGTTAGGTTAATTGGAAAAATGGAATTAATTGAATTCGCCAATTGGCATTTTTCGGTCGTAAGAGATGTTTAAATAAAGCAGGGAATCAGAATTTCTCGAATTCTCCGTTATGTTTATGTGACAAACAAAAAACTTACATTTTCAACACGTCCTACAATTTTTGCCGAAATACTATCATTTCTTGGACCGCGTACTATAATTCGATGACTAAAAGATAGCTGAATTCCAAAATGGCGACTGACAGCTAAAGACGGCGGAGGACCAGTTACAACCACCGTACTTCTTTCCAAACTGTAGTAGGTATTTCGTTTAAATATAATACCAAAACAATACAATTATTAAAGGTACAAGGTACAAGTTGGTTATGGGGAAGCCAGGTGGGAACCGCGCTAATTGTCATAGGCGATTTTGGCAAAATTCATGAATTACAAGAATGAAAACCTAACCTAACATACCCAACCTAACACATAATCCAGTATGTCGGCTACTTTCAAAATTTGTTTGCTGCTGGCTTCCCCATAACCGACTTGTACCCAATAAATAATGCTTGAGATAATAATATAACCTATATCAATCGCAATCGAAGGCGAGCGAAACCAACATTACAACATAAATACTTTATATAAAGTGAAATCAAACGAAATTCTTACATTATATATTTTCACATGTACAGTTTTATAAGTATATCAGAGGTAGATTTGGCAATATGTAAAAATAACTAATTGTTAAAAAAAAAACTAATGTTTGTCGACGCCGCGAGAAACCATTCAACATTTTGAAGTTTGAACATAGACAATATAATATTATGTTATTTTTTCTAAACAAATTAGTCAGAAACCTCTATCATAATTTATACAAATAAACATGCATGATTATTTTGAGGTACCTACCTATTTTGTATTGCAATTGTAAACAAACTCATTTTTCACAGTATTAGAAAAAGTACACAAGCAAAGAGATTGAAGATGAGAAAGAGTTCAATCTCTTTGGACACAAGGTTATAAAAAAAGCACACTAAACACACAAAATTGGTATTTGCACAGAGAGCAGCAACGAAATAATAATAAAAATTCGTACTCACTTTGAGAATATCTTTTCATCAGTCTTTCCCCATTCGATTGAGAACATCAACAATTGTCACCCGGTTAGTCCAAGGAATTTTGAGGATGCGTCTATACAGCCACATCTCGAAAGCTTCAAGTCTCCGTGACAACTCTTGGTTTAGCGTCTATACTTCCATACCATAGAAAAGAATTGAGAGCACATAACATCGTACCATACGCAGTCTCAGACCTAGGTTAAGATCTCGATTGCTAAGGAGGCGTCTCATTTTGAGAAAGGCGCTCCTTGCGATCTCAATTCTAGTTTTTGTTTCCTGACACTGGTCCCATTTCTCATTGACCTATGTACCTAAATATTTATAATGGGTCACACGATCGATTAGTTCGCTGTTAATGACAAAATTTGTGTTGGTGTCTGGTGTCGCTGTTTTTGATACTAGTAATAGTTTTGTTTTCTTGAGGTTTATTTTTAAACCATAAGAATTACTGACCTCATTAACCTTTTCTACCAGTTGATGTAAACTCTTTAAACTAGCTTAGATAGCTTCCGAGTACATGTTAAATAGCAAAGGTGACAATATGCACCCCTGTCTTACACCGCGACGAATTTTTACTTCTCCACTGATTTCGTTTTCAATCTTAATATTCGCTGTTTGATTCCAATATAAGTTGGCTATCAGTTGAATGTCTCTTGCATCGATGCCTTTCTCCTGTAAGAATTCGAGAAGTTTAGGATGCCTAATAGTATCGAATGCTTTCTCGCAATCGATGAAACACATATAAACATCAACATTAACATATAGGCATCTTTTCACTAGAACATTCAAGCTGAAAAGTGCTTCGCGAGTGCTCAAACCACTTCTGAAGCCAAATTGTGTGTCATCCATGTCTTCTTCGCATTTTCGAAAAATCCTATTATGGATGATTTTTAATAAAACTTTTAACATGTGGCTCATCAAACTTATTATTCTAAACTCGCTGCACTCCTTTGCATTCGCCTTTTTTGGTAGAGTAATGAATGTCGATTTCAACCAATTATCGGGAATTATGCCCGTTTCGTAAATTTTATTACACAATTCAACGAGAATTTCTAATTGATCTTCTTCTAATAATTTTATCATTTCGTTGTAAATATTATCAGGGCCGACAGCTTTACCATTTTTAGAATTTCGTATTGCGTTTATTATTTCTGCCCTATTTATGCATGGGGCTTGTTCACACTCATTAAAAGTATAGCCAATTGGTCCCCTATCATCATCAAACAGATTTTCAATATATGTCTCCCAACGAGTCAGCTTCTTTTCTATATCTAATATAATACGCCCATCTTCGTCTTTCAAGATAGTTGATGAGGTTCCTTTCGTAATTCCTAATGTTTCCTTTATCTTCTTGTGCATATTAAAGGAATCGTATTTTCGTTGGAAATTTTCAATTTCTTTGCATTGGTCGGACATCCATTCTTCTTTAGCTGTACGAATTTTACTTTTTATGGTATTATGAATTCTCCTATATTGAGTTTCATTTTTATTTTTCCATTTTCTTCTTTCGTCCATTAAAGACAGAATCTCATCTGTCATCCATTTTTGCTTCTTAGCTGTTCTTTTATATTCTAATTGATTATTAGATATGGGGGAGAACACATCTTTTATCCTATCCCATTTGTCTGTTATGTCAGAGGATGTAATGACTGAAGTTTTTATTTGTTCTATTTCTGTGTTCAGTGCACTTTTTACTTGTTGTTTGACTTCGGGATCCTTCAGTTGATTAATGTCAACACGTTGGGTTGCGCGTGGTTCCCTCAGTAATCTTTTTAATCCAATTTTTACTGTAGCTACAACAGGATTGTGGTCAGATGAGATGTCAGTACCTGGATAAGTTTTAGTAGATGTTACGCTATTTCTGTAACGATTGCGAATTAATATATAGTCTATTTGATTTCTTACAATGTTATTGCCATCACCTTGTGGGGATTTCCATGTATACAATCGCCTTGCTGGAAGTTTGAATAATTTGTTACAAACAACCATACTCTATTCCTGGCAAAATTGTAGTAATCTTTCTCCTCGATCATTTCTTTGTCCTAGACCAAATTCTCCTACTAACGCTCCACTTTTACCTTTACCAATCTTTGCGTTGAAATCTCCTATAATCAAGGTAGCTTCATTATCTTTCGTCGATTTTAGAATTTCATTTATCTGTTGATAGACTTATTCTTCTATAACATCGTCATCTTTGTCGGCAGTTGGAGCGTACACCTATATTATATTAACATTACCCATCCATGATTTGAGTTGGTAGGTTGGATGAGGTAGGTAGAAATTAAAAATCCAAAATAAAATGTTTCACATGATAATCGAGTGAATGCATTAGATTTTTAATATGACAGAAACAGAAACTATAAAAACTGCCGGGCATTCCACTTTAACACAATGCACGATAAATAATACTTAACAATTACGACATTATCCACTTAACTTCGCAAAATAACTATGTAAATAAATTATAAACTAATAAACTTAATAAAAGTATGGAAATTATTAAGCGCTACCCAAACTGAGGTGCATGTCACCATGCTTGTCGCCTACTGTCACGGGCTGCCGCTACGGGAAAAAATGTGTGTAATAAATGTCGTTGTTCTTCTTGGTGTTTAAAATGTTATCAGACTTATGCTCCCATCCCGTAGCACATTTTGAACCTAAACAAACATTGTCAGTTGGCAAAATCTGCCATAATCACTAAAACAACAATGAGGGCACTTCACGTTGAACTGCACTGTATTTTATTAGTCTATGCTGCACTGCATTGGCACCTGCATGACTTTTTGAACGTTTTTATCATATTCCACATAGGTACCTACACTCATTACACTTTTCGAATGTCATGTCAAAATCACGATTTTTTGTTTTAAGCCGTTGGCACTATGTATTTTCTATGAGATTGTTTTTATATTATGATTGATTTATTACGTAAAAATATGCAATCACCACTCTCTCATTAAATTGTTTTTGTAGGGTGTAGTTGTAATAAATTTGAAGTAAATGAAATGTTCTATTATTTTAAATAAAACTGTACTTAATGTTAAATGAAAGGTGTTTTACCTACCATTAAAACTCTTATTATTCTTGTTGACTCTGAAGTCCCTTGAGATGTTGATTGTATTTTTTGCCTTATGTTATTCTGTGCTGGCCCCTTTTTACCCCCTTTTCTTCTCGATTATTTATCTCTCTGGTTGCTCATCTTGTTTTGCCGGCTGGCAGGACTGACGCTTCTATCGTAGCGTGCTTTGTCTTTGGTTATTCAATTTGATATGTCTCAAGGAAACCAGGTACCGTCAAAACTGGTAACATTGCCCGCTTTTTTGATAAAAAGTTATTTATCGACACATTTTCATATAGTGATGTATATTGGTAAACATCTAGGTATGAAGTTTGAATGATTGTTTACATGTTATTGCATAAAAAACTGTTTTTTTATACTATTATCGTGCCATAATACATTTTTTTTTTAAATGGGCAAAATAAGCCAAACTTCGGGTAACTTTGCCCACGACTATTTAATGTACTATTTCAAGACGTATGGCTATTTATTTAAAATATTCGATTTCGCGCAGGGTCTAGTTTACGTGGTAGCTTATATTACCATTGAATTCAGAGTGGTATTCTTAAAATCCATCTTGGGTAAAGTTACCAAAGGTACTTTGAAACTTTTCATACAAATGTCCAAAACATCATAGGGTTGGCAAAAAATAAAAAAGATAAGTGTGTTATTTTTTCAGATTTAATTAAGTACTTACACCTTTTTTGAAAAAAGAATTAGGTACAAATTATAGGGGACATACAAAAACTTAAAATTTTATTAGTTTAGCTGAAAATCAAACAATAAAAGTTTCCAATAACAACATGCAATAACAATATTTTATATTTTGACATGTTTGTTTGAAATTTCAATAGACCCCTCCGAATCTGAGGTTCTGGCATAATTTTCACAATGTCAAGTACCTATATTAACAACCGAAGTATCCTCAACTCTGGGCCAAAAAAATGTGTCAGTATTTGGCTTCTTTCTTAAAAAAATTGCAGTTGCACTGTTTTCGGCAACTTTTAAAATTTGACCCATATTGAATTTTTCGCTTTTGGAAGTTAAAAACTTTACCAATGCATACATCTCAGGTTTAATACTATTATAATTGCATATTTTTACCAAGCATTCCTCATTTTTATCACCTGCGTCACTGTCATTAAATTCGTCATATGTTAACAATTATAGCTCATCTTCTGTTGAATCGTCTGATTGTTCTCTACTATTACTGTCATAACATGTATGATTTCACTCGGCGTATTGACTATACATTTAGAATAGTTTTACGGGGATTCTGAATAATTGTGTTTCTGTATCACGGGGCGTCATCTTTTTACTTGCAACCAGTTCCGTTGCAATACACAGCGTTTCAGAGTTTTAGTTATTTTATGGTCTCGCTCCTAGTTTTCTGCGTTCTCTTTTCATCTTATTCACGGCTGATGTTATGACTTCCATTCGGAAAATAAAGCATAAATAAAGTAAATAGTAGAATCTAATTCATTGCAAACACATTCATAAACATTGGCTAACCAATCTACATTATTGCACTATTACTTAAAAATATATAGTTGGCATCAACAAGGATGGTTTTTTGATAACCCTAACAAGCTTTTTCGGCGGGAAAGGGCGTCCAGCATAGTGCTTTGGAACAATTGGTAAAATTGCCCAAGAAGAAGATATAGGCTATACCTTCGAAAAATGCAATAATTCAATTGTAATTGTGATCTCAGTTATATATTTTACAACACCTTTAACATTTTACTCACCTGACTTCCATAGTTTAGATGTACTCGTATAATCAAAAGTTTGACACAAGAGCAGATGGACACCAAAACAGTAGTTTACTTCAGAGTAGGATATTTGGCTTTTAAATGAAGTTAGCGGGAAAAATGGTATCAGTGTAGCAAGTAAACAAATATATTTTGCCGTAGATATTTGGTCGACTTTATTTGAAGATGCCTTGTCGGGTAAAATCACTTTTTCGCCCGACTAAATCTTCTGGGTAAAGTTACCATGGAAGGGCAATGTTACCAGTTTTGACGGTAGGTGTTCTCTGGACTTCAGAGTCAATAAGAATAATAAGAGTTTTAATGGTAGGTAAAATTCCTTTCATTATTCGCTATTGACTCTGAAGTCCCTTGAGATATCTGTTTGTTATCACCTTGTAAAGCAAGATAGATCCTGCAAGATAAGGTGGATGAACCTAACATGAGAATTAGGTATAACATCTCCTTGCTTTTAGGCTCAGTGCACTGGGCTGAACAGAGAGGTCAACATATTTTGTTCCCCCGCTGTATAAGTCTGTGTGTCTATCGGTCTCTGGTAAAATGTTTTAAAAGTAGCTTCTTGGCGCCAATTACCTCTCTGCAGGATGTCATCTAGGGGGTAGTTCTCTAACCAATTTAGAGAGGCGACTGCTGATCAAGTACTGCCTGGTGATTCCTGTAACCCTGCATCAGCGAGTACTGACTTCACCCAATTTCCGATGACTGCTCGAGTCGCAGGTTTTGGGGGGCCTCTTGACGAGATAAATAATGCCGGAATATTACCACCCTCTTCTCTTCTCTCATTGGAAACGCAGATAAGCTTTCGTAGCCAAAATATTGGATCGATGTTTTGGTAGCTGGAAGCGCTTAATTTGTCTTGATGTGTCTGTCTTGGAACCAAACACTGGCCATAGAATTATATGGTCGCCATTATCGACTAGGCCATTATCCGCTACACTGAGTAGGGTAAGGTCATGAACCCGCCGTTCCGATGCGAGTAATAATAATATAGCTGTTCTGCGTGAAACTTCATATAGGTTGTATACTAGTGGTGTTGTTTTCTTGAGGTAGTCCAAGATTATTCTTGGATCCCAAATCGGTGGTTTTGTAGGTCTAGTCTTGCGGGTGGATATGGCTTTTAACATATGGCGCACTACTATGTTACTGCTGATGTCTTTACTGATCATAGGTTTGCAAAAGGTAGCTATGGCCGACTTATGTACAAGAATAGTGTTATATGAAAGACCTTCCTTATTGTATAAGTGACCCAGGTATCTAGCCACGTCAATCGGCTCGGGGGTATTATAGCTTATCGTGTTGGCCATGCACCATGTCTTCCATTTATCCCATGCAGGTCTATAAGTCTTCAAAGTGGATGGTCACCAGCCGGAATTGAGTAGTGATCTGTCCTCTACAGACCAGCTAGAAACTAACTCTGCCCACCCAAAATTATCCATAACTGGAGTGATAGGTCCCGGACTTGTGGAGGTGGATGGTTTGTCACCGTATCCATTAGAAATGACTCCAAGTGCGGGATCGGGTAGGGGGGTTCCAGTGATCTCTGCTGTAGGTCTGCGCTCCAAAAACACTTCTTCCACCATGGGGCCACTAGTAAATATTTTCCCCTTGCCATGTTCAGGTGTGCCAATACTTGTGGAATTAGATTCGGTGGCGGGAATATCCAGGCTAGTTTGAAGTCCCACTGTCGACTGAATGCATCGTGGAACAGTGCAAGGGCATCGTTCGGATTTCGTGAGACATAGTACGTTGCGACAACATGGGCTGTGTTGGACGTCTTTGAAATAGGGGAGCTGTAGCTGCCATAACTAGGTGCCATTCTGGGATAATTTTGCTGCGTGAGAGATGGTCTGCCACGCAGTTGTATTTTCCTGGAAGGTATTGTGCAGTCAATGATATACTGGCCTGGTTGGCGATTTCCAGGATATGTCGGCAAAAACTTAGTAGGGTTGCGGACTTTTTTCCCCCTTCGTGTTGATGTAAGCCACCACTGTTTTGTTATCGGTTTGTAGGAGTAATTCTGATCCCCTGAGCGTTTGCTCCCGGAGTTGTATGGCTGAGAGTACTGCATACAGCTCTTTTTGGTTGGAGTGCCACGTGGATTGGCGTTTTGTCCATGTACCTGATAGGTGGCACTCGTCTAACTGCGCTCCCCAGCCTGAATCGGCTGTGGTGAAGAAGTGATTGTAGGTTGCCCTGTGAATCTTTCCTTAGGAGCCCACCGCTCGAATCCACCACATGATGTCCTCTCGAGCTTGTGGTGGAATCGATGTTGATTTGTGAGGGTGACTCCTCGATAATTGAGCGCTCGTAGGTTGTAGACGTCGGCAATGCAACCTCCCCTGTGGAGTGACGAAGGTTGCAAAGTTGAGTCGCCCGAGGAGGCGTTGGGCCTGCCTGAGCGACCAACTGCCTTTTTGGATCTGCAATTGCAGGTGGTGACGAAGTGATGTGCACTTATCTGTTGATAGATATTTCCGATTGTTGTGAGTATCCCACGTGATACCCAAGAACTCCCGCTGTTGGCTTGGAATCAGACAAGATTTTTTCTTGTTGATTATCCAGCCTAGTGCCTGCATGAAATCTATCATATAAGTCAGTTGCGACAGAAGAATCTCTCTGGACTGATTTGCCATCAGAAAGTCGTCTAAGTAAGTGACGATTCTCATACCCTTTCTCCGGAGGTGTTCGGTCACCCAGTTTGTTAATGAGGCAAACAGTCTTGGTGCTGCCGACAGTCCGAGCGGAAGGCACGTAAATTGAAGAAGTTCTCCTTGGTAAACTAGCCGAAAAAATCGGCGATGTTGTATAGCTATAGGTACATGTAGGTACGCTTGGCTTAGGTCTATTTTTACTAACCAGTCTTCCCTTTACAGGAATGTTGGGACCTTGAAATGGTGGAACAGTTTGAACGGCCTTGGTTGTAGGAAACCGTTTAGGCGTTTTAGGTTGAAGACGGGTTGTTGACTGCCGTCTTGCTTCCTTACTAGGAAAAGGGTTGAGAGGAAGCTCGGAGATGGTTCTGCCAATTCCAATACTCCCGATTTCTTCAGTTCCGCGATTTGTGAAGTGATTTCCGGCGATTGTCGCGTTTGGAAATCCTTCTGGAATTGTACGAAAGGCATTATTAGAGGGGGTTTCTTTATAAACGGAATACGGGTTCCCGTTATTATTTTTAATAATGGTGGTGGTGCACCCTTAGCCTGCCAGATTTCCTGGAAATGCTGAAGGCGTCTCCCTTTGAACGTGGTTAGGGAGACCCGGTCACCTGCGTCTAGGGTAAGTGCCCCTCGCACCACCTCGATTATCTCTAGGAAAACCTCGATTGGATGGGCGTGGGCCTCTCGGCAAGCCACCCCTAACCTGGTCTGGTATCCTTCTCGTGTATCCCTGCCTCCAAAAGGTGTCCTTGTGTCCACCTGACGAAGTGCTAGGTTGACTCTCCCTGCCCTGGTCAACCACTTTGGTGGTCTGATCGAAGACCTTCTCACGACCCCCACCTCTTTCTTTTTTGGGTTTCAGCGTAGCGAACCCCCGCCCAATTATCTGTGTCGAACAGTTGGAGCCTGGTTAGTTCCGCTACCCGAGCTTTGTCTGGCGTCGGTAAAGCAGACTCCTGAACTACGACACTAAATACAGGCAACGGAATCCTGTTGAGTTTTTCCGCTGTTTCAGGCCTTGCGGGTGGCCGTAAAAAACTTACCGGAGAGTCAATGTTTACCGTCGGTTTGACAAATATTTTTCGCTTCTGAACAAAGGAAAAAACAATCAACTAATGAATAACCAAAGACAAAGCACGCTACGATAGAAGCGTCAGTCCTGCCAGCCGGAAAAACAAGATGAGCAACCAGAGAGATAATAATCGAGAATAAAAGGGGGTAAGAAGGGGCCAGCACAGAAGAACACCAGGCAAAAAATACGATCAACATCTCAAGGGACTTCAGAGTCAATAGCGAATAATAAAGTACTATTGGTCACTAAATTATAATGATTTTGGGGAGAGGAGCCTTGGATTTATTTTTTATGATTTAGAGGGCCATGGTATGAAAAAGTTTAAGAAGCACTGTGTTATACCACATCCAGTAAACCAGTTCCCATTAATTTTATATTCCCTCCTAAAACGGCACCTGAAAGATATTCCTATCATTATATTATTAATATGTAGTAGGTTTGTAAAGTAATTGTAAATATTTATTTTTCAATATCTTTCCATCACCAATCTTAAGGGGCCGCTGAAAAGCTCCACATTCAAATATAATTTAGTATAAAAAGGACCTCGGCGTCGTAAGTGCGTTAATTTAAATCGACCTTTTCGCAAAAATCACTAATCATCGGAGATTTTATTTCAAGAAACATTATTATTATTTTTGTTATTGTCTGCCGCTGAACATTATTATTATTTTATAAACACCTGCAAGATATACGCCGATCAGAAAACAGGGCTGTCAAAATAATATTATGTAATATAATATTTTTAAAATGTTAATTTCATCATAGTTTTTAATCAAACCTGTGCAAGTACGTACTGATAACTTTGGTGGTGATGGTGGTGATACGGGTATATTATTATTATAACCCAATTCAAATTGAACATAGGTTGATACTCAAATACTATTATGGTATGTTTATGATTTCAAGAAAATAAGACGATGGTATAATTAATCCATATCAATTATTTGAAAACATTACATTCGCACTTTGCAAGATAACATCAAAATGTGTATATACTTATCTAAATGACGAATGACATTCATGAGTGAGCACGGCTGAAAGCTTGGAAATGTGTTTTTTTCTATTTCAAAATCTGTTGATTGTGTATTATTTTATTACAGATTCAAGGCCAACTTCATGAAACTAATAAAAAATACTGTTTGTTTCTACGAATAAAAAAAACAGGAAGGAAGATGTGTACAAATCACGGCAATCAGAAAGGCCGGCAAATATGGCCGACGCGTGATACACAAACATACACAAAATTACAAACACATTCGAAGTTTGCCGCACACGTACAGACCACGTGATATTTGTTTACGCAAAATCGTCGCTTTTCAAAATGGCGAATTTGATTGCCAGATTTTACTGCGTTGAATCAGTATGTTCCTTCTTGTCTTTTTTTATTCGTAGGTTTGTTTACTATGTACACCGAGAAATTTCCATTTATAAAATCGGAAACGATTTTTACAGAAGAGTTTTGGAATATAATGCAACCAAAACTGGAAAAAATTCTATCATAGGTGTTGACTTCCTGAATTAGTTAACCCCAGGTCCATGCCACTACGTGAACCACAGTGGATATTAAGCCATTTCCACACTGGCAACAAGTTGCTGGCAACATCATTAAATTTTACGATACTTACCATAATTAAGAAATTTTACGATAATCATCGTAATTATCGTAAAATCTAACGAGTCTGCCAGCAACCTAACTTGTTGCCAGTGTGGACCCGGCATTAGATGCACAAAACTTAAATAATATATATTATAAATAAAAAATTAAAATTATAAATATTTATGATTATTATGTCTTCGACAGCCCTGATGAAATATGAGTCGGATCGTGTCATAGAGCAAATTTATTGACACAAACAACTTTGACACGACCTTTTTATATTAACTAGTAGACCAGATATCATGGACCACATGTTAAAGTATCATATTTTCAATTCTCAAGGCCAATTCTGTAGAACTTCCCCTTAATTTCAAACAAGTCATGATTCATTAGGAACCTAGGAAAATTTTAAAAAATAAGGGTGGGAATTAATCGCACAATGCAATAATCAAAATTCACAAAAAAAAATTACTTTAACATTTGGAAAGTAGTTTTCACATATATTAAATAATTTCACAAATAAATAGATGAAATCACATAAAATAGTTTATTTCACAAAACAAAAATCATAAATCACTCATTGTAAATATAAATTCACTCAATTTTGACAACTGCACACATTTGTAAAATTGTTTTCACAGATAAATAATATATCGCACTAAGAAAAGGTAGAAATTCACAAATGTCAAACTAATAATTGTGGCAGCAATACAATTTATTAGAAGGCAATCGCAAAAATGGTGCTTAAGCCTCAATTACATTGAGCTTCTTTACGAGCTGTTTATTGGCGAATTTAAAAGCGGGCGTTTCTCGGTAGTGTGTTTACAACCTGCTTATTAGCTTATTCGATGATTACACTGGGCGACTTTACAGGCAGATTGTAATATCGCCTCGCACCGATCGCATCGATTCGCCAATAAACAGCTCGTAAAGAAGCTCAATGTAATTGAGGCTTTAGGTGTCAATATAATTAATGTTTAACGCAGTAATGTAAATATGTATATATTCGTGCTGCTATCGTTCATATATTATTTGATGTAAATCTACAACCAAATAACACCACCTAGGTATATCTTTTTCGGTTCATCGATATAAATTTTGGTAAATGTGAAGCAGATGCCGTCATGAGATTGTATAAATATCTTTTTTGAACTAAACCTAACCTAACCTAACTGAACCTAACCTAACCTAACCTAGCCTAACCTAACCTAACCTAGCCCAACCTAACCTACCTCAACCTAATATTACCTAATATAATCTTAGTTTGTGATAATGATGCATCAAAATCTATGAGCATTTCAAATTTTAAATTAACAATTATTGGATCGAAAAACCTATGCGCCGACAGAAAAAGGTATTTATTATAATAATTGTCTACATGGAATAAACTGTTTTGGTAAAAAAAAATCATAAAAGCTCATGACGGCATCTGCGGCACAATTACCCAAGTTTTAATTAACGTCACTTTTTAAATAGGTACTTATAGTATTATTTGAATCTGAAAGTAGGTACCTAATAGATACTTATGGTTTGCCAAAATATTGTTTAAAATCATTAAACCTAATTTTCTTAGTGTTTGTATTCTTTTACGATTAATTGGTTACAATAGTATATTGGTACGTGAAGACTACTTTTTCCTTAGTGCAAATCGATCATTTGAGAGTTGTAGTTGATTTGTGAATATCATCCATTTCCGATGTGACGAACATCTTTTTAAATGTTGTTAGCGCTTTGTGAAAACAGTCTATTCAATTGTGCGAATATATATTCCCCAAAAAATAATAACATGCCGTACATACGTATTTTCATAGACAATATTATTCCGACAAAAAAATATTTTTATTAAGTTGCAATCCGAGTTTTAATATTCTTGAAGTGAGTCGCGGATGCCAAGACAAGACGTATGTCTATGGCTGTCGGTCACTGATAGATTTTTTTAAATTAATTTTCCAAACACATTATTAATAGTAGTTTTATTTAATTTTTGCACCACACAACTAGCGTAGATGGCCGACTTTCTTGATTCGGAAGCCGAAGAAAGCGATGTACGGTGAATTTATCCCAACATGTTTCACTAATGCATTTGTTGTAACATTCCTCGAAAATTACCACGCATCAGGAAAAACCTAAAAAATGACAGCTTTTTTGTAAATACTCGTAGAATTATTTCTGTAGATAGTCACAGCCGATGTGTTTTGTGATGCAAAGCGAAATTTACCGTGTCTATGAGTAGAATTTCATACATTTTTGACAATAGATCCAAGGCTTCATGCATTGTGATGTCACACATGTCACCGAAGTCTGCTACGATAATTTGTGGATGAACAATTTTTTGATGCATCTATTCTGCAATTTTCCAATAAAATCCCCTCGTTTCGTACACCAATAAAATTGCTGCGGTATTATACGTACTAATTGTCTGTGTACGTATTTGTTGTACATCGACAATTGAAATTCAGAATGAAATCGCGATTTGTATTGGAAGTTCAACGTTCCTCAATTTGTTTAACCAATTCATGATTAGTATCTGATACAATATTCCAAATGACCTACATTTTAGCAAATTTTTATATTGCATGCCATATTTGGGATTTTGCTTGCTAGGTTAAAAAAATTCTGGCACTATTCTAATGTCGAATTTTTATAACATGTCACTTGCCGGAACGAATGTTCTATCTGTCGTTCACAATGAGAGCATCCATAAATATTAAAATACTATGGGTTCTTTCAAATAATATAGTAAATAAGTACTTACTGATCCCTTTTTATACCCATAAAATGTTATGTTGAACAATTCGTGGAGGGAAATGACAATGTTAAATTAATAATGGTAGTGCTAGTTATTGGTCATGCTTGTAATGCAATATGGTGAACTGTTTGTAGAAAATGATAATTATTGCATATTGAAATAACTGGTAACAATTTTAATGAAATATGCATACGAAAATCTTCATTTATTGCGGACAGGTTACCGCATTACATTTGAATATAATCAATAAGTATCACTAATGCCTTGATTACACGTAACGAGTACAGTGTACTCGGCCTAGTGCTCAGTTGGTATAAACATATTACCAAGCGTTCGGCCTAGTAGGATGGCGAGGCAGTCACTCGGATCCTCTTCTATTTACTAGACCGAGTGCCCAACCCCCCCGCCCTACCGGCACTGACTCGTTAACCCGCTCGGCATGTTTAAACACACTCGGTGCGTACTCGCCACTCATATCTTTGTATCATTGGAGTAATATTTTTTAACAATTTATTAAAACGTTCCACATCCATTCTCAGAAGCGCTCTAAATTCACCAGAGTCTTCTAACTCCAATTCACTAAAAAGAGTGTTTGTTGCACCACGGTCTGGTCTCCTTAAAATCCATTGTCTTGTCCAAAGACGTTTATTTTCTTCACGCAATAATTCATTCAATTCTTCTATCAGGAGTGGTATGAGCAGCTTAGTATATTTTTTAATATACGTTTTACGATCCATGTTTCGGTACATAAAACTAACCTGCTTTTTGATCGAAAGTAAACTGACTCGCCACAAAAATCGAAAAGAGAAAAATACGTATAAACACTCTCGGCCTAATGACATTTTGCTGTCTCGCCACTGGAGTTGTTACGTGTAATCAAGGCATAACATCGTATTTCAGTGCCGAGGCCTGAATATAGTCGACCTTGGTAGTCATGATAATTATTAACACGTGGCCTGTTATAGTCTGTTGAAAATAGTTACAAATTCGTATCATTTCATAAGTTAATATTTAAATTAAGAATTTTTTCGAGATATTGTATATGTTGAAATTTTTAGCAGGGATCAGAAGATGAGATCGAAAAGCCGGAGAAAAAGAAGGCGAAACGTAAAGCGGTGCAGAGTGACGATGAAGAGGAGGAAGGTAATCATTTTCACATAATTGATAGTGGTATTACAATCTAGAATAGTGGCCGCTTTCTCATTATGCGTCAATTACATTGAGCTACTTTACGAGCTGCTTGTTGGCGAATTTACAATCTGCCTGTAAAGTCGCCCAGTGTCATCATAAACAAGCTAACAAGCAGATTGTAAACAATCTACCGAAAAAAGTTGAAAGACGGTCAACTTTACACGCTACACGCTGAAGTGTGGGCCTGTGCAGTAGAGCGTAGTAGCAACCTCCCGGTAAAAAAACGAACTACGTTCTGTCAAAATAGTCGCTGGCTTGTGGCTTCTCAGCAAATGGAAAGTTTTGTGTGTCATCATCACAATCGCAGTAGCTGAATCGTCCGCTTTTAAATTCGCCAGCAAACAGCTCGTAAAGAAGCTCAACATGTAATTGACGCTTTATACATTGAATTTAAAAAAATTATGATTTGAAAAATTAATTGGTTGATTCTATTTGACTTGACGCTCGGTCTAGATGGTTCATCTTGAAGTAGTGGTCTTGAAACCTAGACTAAATATAGCACATCTTGTTTTTTGGAATGCAAACATGTCACGTATAATGAACATGTGACAAACTGAAAAAATACATATTTCTACAATATTTTTGGGTACAAGTCGGTTATGGGGAAGCCAGCGACAAACACATTTTGAAAATAGCCGATATACTGGATTATTTATTAGGTTGGGTTTTCATTATTAAAATTCATGAATTTTGCCAAAATCGACTATGACAATTAGCGCGGTTCCCGCCTGGCTTTCCCATAATCGACTTGTACCTATTTTTGTTTTTGTGAACGGTAGTAAGTTTTAGATTTTGGTGAAATTCGTAGCAGCCAATGGATTAAAAACATTTGAAGACTGTCACCAAAAATAGTCCGAGGGCCATCTTATACACTTCACTGATCTAGTACATCCATTCTCAACCGCTGTGTCACGTTGGGCTTTACCTTTAGTATTTTTATCAGCTTCACTTCATGCAATTAGATTCAAATCACATTGTTTTCCCTGTTTTCTAGATGACGAGGAGCGTCTGCGTGAAGAACTGAAGGATTTAATCGACGACGCTCCGATAGATGAATCGGGGAGCGAGGGAGAAGACTCGGACGCCTCGGGAAACGCCAAGAAGCGGAAAAAAAGCGACGACGAGCTCGATGACCGCTTGGAAGATGAAGATTATGACCTGCTCGAAGAAAATCTCGGTGTCAAATTAGAGAGGGTAATGAAGTAAATAATATCAGATATTGAGTCTCTCAATCGTGTGTACAGATTTTTTCACGGCGACCTAAATATCATTTCCCTGTAAATTATGAGTCTGAAAAATTAATTTCTCTAGTGACAAGATTATCTCCTGAGCTGCCGATAAAAAAATTTGTTTTCGGTATCACATTTGGAAGTGAAGTCATAACCGATTTCTCTCTCTTGACAATAATACGAGCAAATTTAAAAAAATGGGTATAAAACTATTGTGTAATTTGGATTTCAGAAAAAATTCAAACGTCTCCGCAAAGTGATAGATGACGAAAGTGATGGTGAACAGCAAGCTGATGACGGACTGGACCGGGAAGTCATCGCAGATCAGCTATTTGTCGGCGGCTCTGATGATGTATGTATTTATCAATTTTCTATATAGACAGATGAATTCATGCTTGCCTTTATTACATTTTAATAATAACAATAACACTTTTAAGTCCCCAACGGATTCAGTAGATCATCTTTGTTAGTAGGCATAGTCCACAAGACTTCATAGCAAAAATATTAGCTGTATACAGGTTCTATTTGTTAGTGTGCACAGTGTCGTCCCAGGATAATTAATAACTGCATAATTATTGTGAAACTGGAACCTTTACTTCAAAATTTTGTGAATCCTCAAGCAGACTCGCAACAGTTCTACCTTTCCTACCAGTAATATAAAAAATCAAACAAAATATCCGTAGCCGGTTTATCTTCCAGAAAACTCGATATAAGATTTTTCAGCCGGTCAATGTCAAACGGACACGGTTTTGGTTTTAGGAATTTTAGATTTCTGTTGAGAATAGTCTTAAAAGGTGAATAGGTTCTGAAAATTATGATACTTTTGGTACAAGATCTGTACGTAACTCACTTTCCTCATAATCATACATACAAAACACACCGCGTGTACAGAAATATTTACTAGGTATGTACCTTCGTTTTCCTTCCAGACCTAGTTATGAAACAATGTGACGGGGTGTAGAATATAATATATGAAATGTTGCCTATCACTATCTTGTCAGCCTATTTCTGTATCTTAACAAAATATTAACCATTTGTTAATAGCTTTTCAATAGTATATTAAAAATTATTCATAAATTGAGTTCCTAGTAAGCATCTCGACATAATATATAGTTTCATCTGCCTGAATAACATTTTTATAAACAATCAGAACTGAACCCCGAAATTAGGATTCTCAATTTTATTCAACCAAACCCTTTGCTTAGAACCGAACCTTTATTTTAAATGTAGGGGTTTGACAACTCTGATATTAATACCGACTTCTGTATCAATATAAGATGCAAGAGATTGTTAAATGCACCAAATCAAATAGTGAAAATGTAGCAGATTTGCCTCGCTGATTAAATTGTGTTTTATAAATATTTGAAAAGCTGGTTCATAAATAATGTAGAAAATACAGTACATAATATGTATACCGCTATATCTTTTTATTTATTCATTTTGCAACATACTAACACTGCATTAAATCCATAGATCATAGATTTTACACAGCAATTTAAATAAACCACTTAGATTAATATATTATTAAAAATAGATAAGCAAAATATTTACAATATATGTTTAAAATTCAATTCATCCGTTTATATAATTTTATTATAGGTATTATTTTCATTGTAAAACATGTTGTGAAGTAGCAAACATTTTCTTTCTGTATTAAGAGAAAACTACAATTAATATTGATTACTGTTGCATTCAGAAAAACATTCATTATGTTCATCAGTGTGATGTTTTAGTTGCTAATATACCACGCTAAATGAGCAATTTGTCGGAAGTACATTTATTGTTGAAGGACTGATGTTTTGAGGCTAAATTTTGCTTTGTAGTTGTAGGTCAAAATATCACTGTTACACTATAACATTATTTTGATCAATATACATATTAATATATAAACTGTTGACATCAATCACATATTTATGTACGCGGCTATACCTTGCATAATCCTGACAGTTGGTTTCACTTACATCCTGAATTCTTAGAGGAATTAAGTGTAATTGAAAAAATACTAAAAACTTTTTAATATTGTATAATTAAACAAAAAACACATTTAAAGATTTTATTTTTTATAACATAAAACGGCCATATCGAGCCATTATAAAGACTAAATGCTTCAGTTTTAATTTCTATTTGACTTTTAAATAAGTTTCTGAAATGATAATTTAAACATTCCTCTTTGGCAGCCTACTTTAGCATGAATGCTAATTATTACATCGAGCTTTTATTATGTTACCCACAACAACACTAAGGCCCTCCTCCCACGGAGCAACTGAACTCTGATGGAACTGAAATTAAAATTCCGACCAGTATCTAGCTAATATTTTTCATTGGCGACTTGCTGACGGCGACACTGGAATCTCTCAGTTTCAAAACGGTCGCGAAGAGACGTGACATGCTAGTCGCACGGTCTCTCATGTTTCCAGTCACCGTAAAACAGCTGTACCAATTTCAATAGATTCGGTGTAAAATCATATTTTCTTACCAAAATTGGTAGCACTGCGTAACAAGCCTCATGCTATAAAAACCATAACAACCCAAGACATCAAAAGTACAAGATAAGCAAAATTGAAATAACCTAATTTTATTCGAGTAAACGCAGCAGCGTGCGTGTTGTCGTTTTTTGTACAAAACAGCTGATGGTCCAGTTTGACAGTTTGAGGTTATGTGATTATTATTTCAAGTGGGTTTCAATAGCGCCGTGTGCGAAGCATCACATTGGTCAGTTTAAGAGTTCCATCACTGACCAGTTTCGTCAGATTTCAGTTGCGCCGTGGGAGGAGGGGCTTAATTTAATAAAATAAACTGAATTGAAACTGGACTATGCGAGACATTGCCGTACATTTATATATGTTTCTTATCAGACTTGTGACATATTATGTAACTCAGAAATAGTTCACTAGTTTCACTGCTATACATAATCTGTCATTAAAACGCTTTCGTGTTAATTTCATCAACCTTCTTTCGGAAAGGAGCGAGAGCAAGTGGTGAGTAACTGTCTCTTCTGCTAGATTTCATTTACTTATATGCATTCCTATACCTGATAGCTGTATCAAAACAATTACATTATATCCCACCCAAAAAAATGTATTAACCTTTTAACAGCCCAGCTGAAAGTACTAGGTATACTCCCCAGGGCCCAGGAATTAATTATATTATAAAAAAATTAAAAGAATAGTGAAAAGTCCAATATAATGCACTTACATATATGAGACCTCAATTGAAGTTCGGCGAAAAAGTTTTTCATACACAATTTCGTGAAAATGTCTGAAAATTTTCAGGTATGGTAGGGTTGTCACAACTGCACTTTCAAGAATTAGTTGATTTTTTTTTTTAAAGTATTTTGAAAAATAAATTTTATAGTATTTTTGTAAAATGTCACCATAAATACTTATAGCACTAAGAAGTATACTAAACACATTAAAATCACTAAAAACTTTCTTGTGTATGGAAAATTTCGAAGCACGGTTCAAAACACAGAGCAATGTCGCACTGCTTGCACAAATACCTAGTTTCTTTCCGTCTTTTCTGATTTTTTGTATTGGCACATACATAACATCTTCTTGCCGCATTAATTTTATTGTTAGTAGGTGGTATTTTACCCAAAAAATGTCTTTCTGTTAGCCTAGAGGGTAAGGGTGCTTTTCGCTTCAAAAGAGTTTTTGGTTCTAACTTATGTTTTTCGATCAGTTGTCCGATGACTTTCAATTGAAATTCACCCAGCGGTTGTTTTTTTCCAGTTTTTTGTTGGAACAATACATGGGCATTCAGCAGAGATAAATCTATCAAATGGAAAAAAAGTTTTTTGTACCATTTGACAGTTTTTCTTGTCGAATTTACAGAAGAAATTATCATATCACTACGATCCACAGCACCCATGTTTTTATTGTAATCAACAATGCATTCCGGCTTGGAAATCGGAATTTTAGTCTTATAGTCTACTTTTCCAGTAGGTTTGAAAGTATTGTTGTGAATTGTGGACAACATTGTAACATCCTTTTTATCCTTCCACGCCAAAGCCATAATTTCGTCAGTATGGAATGTATCGGTTTCCCCTTTTTTCAATTTCTTAGTAAATTTGGGCATCCCAATTCTGTTTCTCCTTACGGTTCCACAGGCATTCGTCCGGTGATCATAAAGATACTTGAATAACGTTGGGCTGCTGTACCAGTTGTCAATGTACAATGTATGCCCTAGTTCCAAGTATGGTCCAAGCATCGTTACCACCACGTTGCCCGATATACCGATGTAATTATTTTTCTCAATTTCAGTTTGTTTTCCGGTATAAATGATTACATCTAAGACAAAACCAGTTTTGCAATCAGCCATTACAAAAAATTTTATTCCGAAACGACTAGCCTTCGTCCTGATGAATTGGCGGAATAAAAGTCTGCCTTTGAAAAGGAGAAGACTCTCATCAATACATATGTTCTGATATGGACACATGTACTGCTTGAAAGAAATTTTCAGTTCCTTCAGGACCTGTCTAATTTTATATAGTCGATCTCCGGGAACCTGCGTTTCATTGTCACAAAAATGCAACATTCGATGCATCAGTTCGAAACGATTCCTGGACATGGTTTCGGAATAACATGGTGAAAATAACAATCTGTGGATAGACCAGTGTTCAGATATTTTATTCCGTGAATTCCTTGACATTAGCATACACAGCCCCAAAAATGTGTACATATCATCAATTGTGCAGTCTACCCATCGCCGTAGACGATCACTCAAAACTGTGATATTTTTTGTGGCAAATACAAATTGTCTGTTGGTCTCTCGGACTAACATTTCAACAAAAGAAATATCGATGAAACATTTGAAATAGTCCATTTCGAGTGCATCCGAAGTCAAATTATCAGCTTTGCATCCCGAAACGTTAGCATCGAAGGAAAATGCGCGTGGCTCAAACATATCCGATTTCCACTCAAATGTCGGTCTTTCAGTGGATTCCGGTGTGATAATTTCACTTTCATCGACTTCCAAAGTTTCCTCAAGTTCGACATCCGAATCATCACTTCCATCGTCTTCAGATTCAACTGTTTCGATAAGGTTATCGATTTCACCAACTTCGTCGATCTCATCCATTTTGAATAATAAAATTTGTAAAACTAAACTCGTAAATAAAACACTTTGTATACGCAAATCGAATCCGAAATACAAATAAAAAATAGTCACAACACTTAGTTCTTTGTCAATTTCTATCTAAAAACATCGAAAATATTTCTTTTCATTCAAGTTTAGTAGGTAAAATCTAAAACAAAACTCGTAAATATAACACTTTTTTATATGCAAATTGTATATGAAATATAAATAAAAACACTTGGTCACTCAATAGAAATTAAATTTCAATGTAAAAACATTGAAAACATTCCAATTATAACGCAAATCTGAATAAGAAAGCATTCCGAATTAGCATCCCGACTAAATGATATTCCGGCGACAACTGACTAACACTATCGAATCATACCAACTGCCTATTGTACAAGATATCCCAGTGTGCAGGGGAATTTTGAGCTAACCCTGATTTGGCCTCTCGGGAAATTCCCTTATTCTCGCGATGTATGCGCCGTACAAATGTTTTTTGCTTGCAAGGTCTGATCAGAAATGTAGTTACACGTTTTAAAATTAAATAAATAAATATTTGACTCATACAAGCGCGTAGAACGGCTCGGCGTATATCGTACGGTACGGGCGCCTGAATCACCGCCGTGCATGACGTAAACGTTACGTTACGGGCAGCTATCAGGTTAACCAATCGTAATGAACACTTTATTGTTTGCTTTAAAAAAGTCACACATACAAACTCAATACGAATGCGGCTCGTCGACTTTGTGTGTGTGTTTCAGTTGAGATGATCAAAATAAATGTAACATAATGTACTGCTTCACACAGTGTCAATGCAACATTCTTAGTTTGAAATGAAACAGCTGACGCTTGCAACAAAGTTGGAAGGCATTCACTATGCATGTCGCTGAAGTATGTATTCTAAACTATATATTCGGTAACCGGGCAAAACAGAACATCATATTATAACAGGACATAAATAAACAGAACATGAAGAAACAGAACGGTGACAAAACAGAACTATGAAAATTCGGCCAAATAAATAATTATTATTATGATGTTACTAGATAGATTACTGAGATACCCGGGGTTCCAGCGGCTAGCTCAGGTGTCCATCGAACCCCGGATTCACAAAAAAAAAAAGATATAAACGATTAGAGTGGAAATAAAACTCGGTCTTTCGTGTTCGTGACGTGGTCTTATATTTTCTTATGATTTTTAGTTTCACAAATTTATATCTGGGTTTTTACGATTATAGTCGCAGGTCCTATCCTATTGGAAAAGGGACGCTTACTTACTTTTTTTTCTCTTTTTAAATTCCTCAGACCCACGCCAACTAGTAAAAGGGACTAGTGATTGGCCAAATCTGATCGCATGATCTTTGATTCGGCGAATCACGAGCCTGACCCTGGCGCCGGCGCGCGAGGATTTCACGCACAATGCGCGGCAAAATTTATTATATTTGAATACTTATATTTAGTCTTAAAATTATCTCTTTCATCCATCATCATTTATACTTTTTAAATCAAATTAAATTTATCTTAATTACACTTCCGCCCAGTATATGATTTTCACACACCGGACGAAGGCCTTTACTTATGAATAAAAAAAATACTTACGTGGTTGAGTAAGGAAACAGATTAGATGTTTTACGAAGCCGTTTCTAGAGGTCAGGGTTACGTTTCGACTTGATAGCTACTAAATGATTATTTTACACCGGGAGAAGCCCGCCTGTAACAGGGGTGTATCATTACAATAAATCTTCAAATTTTTTAGAAACTAATAATTTAGTAGAAAATTTGGTTAACTATGTTGTGTTTAAATTTGGTAGCCTTACTGAGAAGCAACATGATAGTATAACGTAAAATTGACGTTCTACTGTGCATTATACGCAAGAAACACCGCTTCATATAGCTGAACAATACACAGTCTTGTATTATTACTCCGAGGTTATAACTTTTCATACAGAGCAGATACATAGTTTTTTTATATGCATGTATGTCACTTGTATTCATTTAATCCTCGGATCTGCATAATTATAAACATTGTGATTTTTTAAGAATGTTATGTAATATGTTTACTTTTTGTATCAGGAGGAAGAGCGCCGATCGGAACGGTCTCATCCAAAAGAACCGGAGGCCTTCGATGAAGAAGCTTCGGATGGAGAGTATTCGGATGCTGATGATTTCATTGTTGATGATGACGGTAGACCTATCGCTGAAAAGAAGAAGAAGCGAAAGCCCATCTTTACAGATGCGTAAGTATACCTACTAAATGTTATGTCATATTAGCCAGTGATAGATCGATTTAAGCTTTATATGACATTCTAGTGAACATATCACTTTGATTCAGTTTGGATAGTTTGTTCCAATGCTGTTACCGCCACAGTAACGCGACGCGAACTGTAATGTTGACATTTTCTTTCATTAAAGTCACTCCAACGTTAACCATTTATTATTTATAACAAAAGAAACTAAAGTATTGTAAATACAATCAGTAGATTGTTACTTCCATAACTGAAAACCAATCTCTAATAATTTGCGGTGACATTTGAAGTAAAATTGCATAACGTGAGCCAGTCAGAACAAATGTCAATACGATCCGATTGGTATCTGAATCGATTGTTATTATTGTTACATCTGTACATCGACGAAACTGTTGGCTTAATAAATTTGGCTATTATACTCAATTGAATTTAGGACAACAATAAGCTGGAGTATCCTGTCCCGCTTGATATTTTCCTTGCACAATGGCCAATAAGAATTCAGAACAGTAACACATGGTATCTAAAATCAACATTGGTGAGTACCTACCAGTAGCGAAGGGTGGAGGTAGGCTGTTATCCGCCATAAATAGTGTATATTAAATTTTGTTAGTCATACGTATTTGTTTTTATTGATCTAAGACTACAATTTACAGATGGTGTTGGTTAGTTTCAATGCAAAAAATACATATGACCAACAAAGTTTAATGTGCCCTATTTATGGCAGATCTTAACAGCCTACCTCCACCCTTCACCACTACTACCTACTATATAGCATTTTACATCAATTAATAAAAAAAAGTTATTATAGGACAGTGGCAATTCTTAGTTAAACTGCGTGATTGACTGATATAAGGATGTTTCACATGTTAAAGATACGTCAATACAATGTTACTTAAAATGAAAAAAGACATGGATAGCATGTTCAATTTACCCAAATCACTTATTATTATGGTTAATGTATTATGTTTTTATTATTTTGTAGTTCATTGCAAGAAGGCCAAGACATATTTGGAGTAGACTTTGATTATGACGAATTCGGTAAATATGGGGAGGACGAGTATGAAGACGAGGATGAAGAAGAGGACGCATACATTGAAGATGATGAAGATGAAGGTGATAACTGGTTTTTTTCATGCCTAAATTATTATTAATCGCTTTACAGCCCTATGTGGGCCCTGTACGTGTCATACATTACTTTCCACAGCCTTCTTTCCCTTGCTCTGGAATGCCAGTTAGATACATTGAGTCTGGAGGTTCTTTCTCCCGGTGCGTCATCATCTCTCTAGAATGTTAAGCATTTCGACGCTCATGTATTTTCAAATTTTCTTTGTGTCTCACCCAGCAAAGTCTCAATCTTTATAGATTTCACTATATCCAACTCATCGCACACACTGTACAGTGTGCGATGAAGCCTGTTTTACTATACTTAATTTTCACAGAATGCAAAAATATTTCTGTTTTCCTGTGCTCGAACATCATTAGTTTTTGACAGTTTCTACGTCACAACTGCGTACGACAACGTCAGCCTTACAAAAGTTTTGTACAGTCATGTCATTTTTCTGAATAATCATTTTGATTTTTTTAGCAGACCTTGGCGAAGATTACTCTGCCTTTGATTGTACAGCTCACTACGTTTTCGACATTTACTAACTTAGGTAGAGGAAGGACATATTCTTCTGGCATTGCGGTCATGATAAAATCACTTTGGAACTGTGTTAGTGTCATTTGAAAGTAACCATACCAACACCTAAATGAGTCACCTGCACTGCCATAAGAATCTGATACCATTCTACATGAATAATTTTATTCATTCGCCTCTTCAAGGGAAATTAGTTGCATGTTTGGTTTTGCAGTGACACCATCTAAAGTTTCAAGTTTCCATCTTCATTTCCAGATCCTTTTGGCATACCGTTAGTTTCAGAGTCTTATATTGTGTATTGGGCCTTGCATGGTTCTCTCAATTATCTCATCTGCATGAGTCAGTAGTCGCATAGGTTTATTAAAGTTGGCTCCAGTGTTTCAAATTTTTTAGGTATCGAATGACTTTCTCTAAGGCCACATTAAATTAAAGAAAACAGATGAAATACTATGTATGTAACTAAAATATTATATTTTTCTATTTCATCATTGCGTATATAATTAAAAAAGTATGTCGCTTTTATGTACCAAAGATATTCAGATCTTGTTCGAATTCTTGCAGTGGTATTACAAGATGAGGGAGGAAAACCATTATTAAAATAATTTTACTGTACTTATCCATGTTTTAATACAGGTGAAGCACGTGCCAGGAAAGCCAAAAAAACCAAGGCAAAGCGTCCCACCACTAAATCAATATTTGAAATATATGAACCGAGTGAACTGAAGAGGGGTCATTTCACCGATTTGGACAATGAGGTAAGCGACAATATTTATATAGTCTTTGAGTGCCCGTCCACGTTATAATTAACTGTGCAGCTTGCTTTACAATCCGTTAAACCGACCATAACAGTGATTATACAGTCATGTTGTACAGCCGTTAATAATGTGGATGGATCCAATGGGACACAGAAATGTCTATAAATGATTTCAATCGGGTGGAGTAAGCAGTTTTAAAATGAAGTGAATTGTTTTAGATCCGAAATACAGATATTCCTGAAAGGATGCAGATTCGAGAGGTTCCTGTCACGCCCACCGCTGAAGATTCCCACGAGTTGGATGATGAGGCCGAGTGGATTTACCGACAGGCCTTCACCAAACCTTCAATCTCACAACAGGTAAGAAAATTTATTAATTTACAACAAAATGTCAATTCTTTTCCATACAATTAAATCCAATCCATAGCTTTCATATATGTATAAAGTAAAATATGTTGGTTCATACAATACCATATACCGTTGCAAAGCTCAACAATTAGCTGTATATGAGGTGTATACTTCTTAATACCGTTAAATTCCCAATTCAATTTGTTCATCAGTGAGATGGGAGCATTGAAAGGCTTAAAAAATCATTAATCTTATTAAAAATTTAATTTGTAAATCTTTACATTTTTTAAATTACATTCAAAAAAATATATCTTTATTATATTATTCTATTATACTAGGCCGCATATCATATTGATACGGTTTAACCATTTATGGACTACATGAAAAGAACTTGCGGCCCGCTGGTTGCTGATACATACATATTATAGCTCATTATATCATATTGTGTGAAATTACATTAGAATATTCCTGATCATATATGTGGACACCTCATAATATAATATTATGTCCTAGTATTTGTTTGGAATACAAAGTATCATGTAATTTTTGTAGGAAGGGAGCGAATCCAGAGAAAGAAATCGCAAGGGCCCTCAAACTGTTGGAAAAATTCGCACAGCACTCGATTATATGCGAAATCAAACATTAGAAGTTCCGTTCATTGCTTTCTATCGAAAGGAGTACGTCCAACCGGAATTGAATATTAATGATTTGTGGAAAATCTATCGTTTCGACGCCAAGGTAGGATAAATTAATTTTAATATAATAGTAACGTAACATCTATGTGATATATTTATTTTGCTCATTCCCGATGGCACACGCCGGTTCTATCGCGAACTGTACAGTGTTTACGATGAACTGTATGGGTCACGAAGAAAGGATAGACGGTACATCGGCATCGAAACGCTTTTCATTGACAACACACTGCCTTATGGTGGAGAGGGAAAGAAAAGAGAATTTCTTAAAGCTGTATAGACTGTATACAATCTGTGCCTTTAGCCAATGACAATTAAGAGGACAATACTGTGTTTATCCAAATCGCTTTGAATATGATATACAGTATTACCCCGAAGTTATGCGATAAGTGGGTCCGACGAAAATAGCTTTAGTCGAATTTGCGTAAGTTGGGGTACAACTCTGCATATAAATGTTGTTTAATTGGGACCAAGGACTAACAAAAACACTAGTTTAGAAGAAAAATATTTAATAAAATTGCAGTCCTTGAATAATTTAATATTAAAAAATAAATGAATTATGTAAAAAAGTTATTTCGATGTCGATGGCTTTACAAAATGTAACAAATTTGTTAGACGACACAATGCCTACTTTTTTTCATGCAGAATTTCTTCGTAGCAAGCTAATAATTTTTTTATTACATGCTTTGTAGCTGTAACGCATTCTTCGTTGGAGTCTATGTTTTCTAAAAATTTTAAGCTCTTTTCAATTGAGCTGAGACTTTCTCTCAAGCTTGCAATAAATTGTCATGTGCTTTTCTGGTGAAATTGGGTCTGAAGTGTTGCCAAATGAAAAAATCAAGAACCGTGTAACTCCGAGTTTGCACAAGTCAGGGTATTACTATATTCTACTTTCATGAGATGAGTTTAGGTGAATGTTGTTTTATAATTTCTTTTTACACTTTTTATTCGGGCGCCTGGAACAATAGACACTATCCTGTGGCGGGCGTTTTTCGCGATTAGCGCAAAAATATATTGCTTTCTTAAAATTGACACAACTTCTAAACCAAACAATATTTTCGATTGAAATTTTCAAAGAAATCATATGTGACATTTGATTATTAAAAATAAATTATAAATACTTTGATTACATCATAATTTCACTATATTTCTAAGCTGAATATAAAAACCGGATATCAATTTAGTAAATGGCACTCAATATTAAAGTTTACAATCGCTGGATGTGTGAAATCTGATCGCGTAAATATTTGAGAAATACGTGTCGCCTAAACGCTGTTGGCGAACATTCAGTGTATAATAACTCATGAGTTTTATTGCTTCTTGTCAAAAAAGGGTCTTTGGCGGTTGCCGCGCCTAATTTGAAGAAACCATTCAACTTATGAATCATAGTATTTATTCTTCCAAAGAATCAATACACTCCATTATATGTTGATAATCAATCACATACTAAAAAAAGGTGTGTAATATTATATTCGAATAATAAAATACGAAACAGTAAACAAAACAGCGCGAGTGATATGAAAAATACTCTGACATGTGAAACGACTCAAACTGAACTAGAGATTGAGATAGCAAAACAAATCTATACGGCAGTTAATTCTTTGTTTACTCTTATAATCTAGCGAAGAAGTAGAACTAACGATAATTAGGTGCGGGGTTTTATTTCACGCCGATATACAAACCCGTGAAAAGCCGTTTCCAGCAAACAACCGACAGTCAACAAAAACGACTTTTGCCGTATCCCGCATTCGACTGACAATCCGCGAAAAACTGCATTTTCCGTTTTCCGACGAAGATGTGTTAAAATTGGGTCTACTTACCTAGCATACTTTGAAGAATCAAAAAAAGTAATGAGAGTACAGTGAATGAGCTATTATACTAGAACCACTATATCTAGGCTACGGACGTCATAATGGTAATCTGTGGAACTACGGACCCTTTCTGCACATTATAAATCAACACCCTTTGACCCCCGCTATGGTTCCATAACACTGCATACAGTGCTATACAATGGTAGTCAAGATAGGTCAAGGTTCTAGCATAGCTCATTCACTTGACTGTACTCTAATTTACTTTTCATGATTCTTCTAATTGTGCTGTTTTTTGTATAAATTTGTATAAAAGGTGATGCTTGCAATGACTTACTATCTTTTCTATTACAGTGGTGTCAGCTTAAATCACGTAAGGAAAATCTTCTGAAGTTGTTTGAGAAGATGCGCAATTATCAACTCGATCAGTTAATGATGAATCCGGATGCTCCGATTCCAGAAAATGTTCGCGTTATTAAGGATGATGATATCGACAGGTGCGTACATAAAAAAAAACACCTTTTCTAATAATTTTTTTTATCACAAAGGTGTGTCCCTGACAGCCGACCGTGGCCTCTGAAAAATTAGAAATCATTTAATTTTAATTTGACTGCTTGTATATTTCGCTTAAAAGTAAAGCTTTGAAGTAGAAAATCTTCACTGTAGTACACTTATTACCCATCACTATCATTTAATTTTCTTTACAATTATTGTATTTTTTTTAGGTTAAAAAGCGTCCAAACTACGGAGGAGTTGAAGGATGTCCATGCACATTTTTTATTGTACTATTCACCAGACATACCCAAAATGCAAGAAGCGTGGAAAGCCAAAGAGAAGGAAAAGGCTCGGGATGCCAAGAAGTAAGTATTGATATTATAAATCAATGTCCGTACAGCAGGTTTGCAATCAATGCATTGGTAAATAAAATATGGCTATTTGGGAAGATTGTTCAATCAATCTCATAAAAGGTTAATAAGTCTAATTGTTAGTAGTTAGCTACAAGTTATTTCATATTGCGGATTCATTCGTGGCAAACTTCAAAGTCCATGCATTTTTGTAACTAAAGCACGAATCAAATTGAGGTGCATGTCACCTACTGTCGCACTGTTGCGGCGACAAATTTAGTCTATGGTTTCATCATTTTGCAAAAAATTTTGAACAAGCACCATCTCCGTAAATTCACTGAAGAATGACACTGATAAAGAGTGCCAACTGTAATTTTTTAGTAATTTGAATTATTATTAATTATTCATGCTAATTTCAATTAATTTTAACAGTTTCTACGTGTGCGTATGTTAAAATTACTTTTGAGATGACATCCATAGATAATATTTTGAACAGAACCCAACCTGCAGACCATAGATAATAGACAACATTCTTATTGAAAATACATAGTGCCGACCGCTAAAAACAAAAAATGTGATTTTGACATGACATTCGAAAAGTTTAGACATGTGGAATATGATAAAAACGTCATGCAAGTGTCGATGTAATGCAGTTCAACGTGAGGTGACCTCATTGTTGTTTTAATGATTTCGGCAGATTTTGCCAACTGACAATGTTCGTTTAAAGGTTCAAAATGTGCGACGGGATGAGAGCATCAGTCTGAAACATTTTAAACACCAAGAAAAACAACATTACACACTTTTTACCCGTAGCGGCAGCTTACTGTGACATCACGTGATAGTCCACGACATGCACCTCAATTTGGTTCGCGCTTAACTATTAGATTAGCTACATGTTAGTTCATATTACGGATTCATTTGTGGCAAACTTCAAATTGCATATATTTTTGTAACTATCAGTTGAAATATGATTCCCACTTTCAATTGACTCACAACTGTCATTCAATATACAGTTAAATGACAAAAATCGCCATGTCAGAACATAGCATAAGTGTTGCTGTAGTTATAGTCAAAACTCTTTACTTAAAATCATGTTTGTTATAGAGCCGCGCGTAGACTGGCGAATGCTCAAAGAGCTGAAGAAGGTCAAGACGATTTGGAGCTCCTGGAAGAGCCTGAAGATGAAGAGGAACCGGTTGAAGAAACACCAACGGAAGGTTTAAAGCAAGCCGTTCGAGGTGGACCTTACGCAATGTGCAGAAAAGCCGGCCTTGGTGAGTTGTAGGAATTAGTTTATTTCCTCGTACCTATTATTAAATTATTGAAGAAAATTAACACCAATTTGTTGTCACTTTGGCAATAACTAATATCTTGTGACAAATTTTTGGACTCGCAATCCTTTCTTTCTGGTGATTATATTATGCTCATTCTAAAATCAGCCTATAATGTCAATATGTATATGCTACCATTCATGAAATTTTTATGCAGAATTAATTCATGAATGTAATTTTTTGCCCCCATAGAATACAGTCATCAAAAACACACGCATATTTCTTGCAGATGGCTTCGTCAAAAAGTTTGGCCTCTCCCCGGAGCAGTTTGCGGAGAACCTGCGCGACAACTACCAGCGTCACGAAGTGGAGCAAGACCCCAACGAGCCATCAGTGACTGCTGAGCAATTCGTCTCGGACAAGTTCACGACGGCCCACGAGGTGCTGCACGCTGCCAAGTACATGGCGGCCGCCCAGCTGGCGCGAGAGCCACTGCTCAGGTCCAGCGTCAGGGAGGTGTTCTACGAGCGCTCCAAGATCACTGTCGTGCCCACCAAGAAAGGCTTGAAGGAGATCGATGAGAATCATCCGTGTTATTCGTGAGTATACTTTCTTCATTATTTCGTTTGCCAGTCTTATGGTTTCCAGAGTGTTGCCAGTGTACACTATTCAAATGGTATTTAGTATTCTTCCAGTTATAAAATAATTGATACTAATAATCTGAAGCCTGTATCCTGTCAAATTTAAATGTTGCTATTTAATAAATAAAAATTAGAGAAGATATCTTTGGAATCTAATAAAATAAAGTCAGATTTAGATAATGGGTGCAGATTGTTTACAACATCTGTCTTGTCTGAGGGACATAGTTATCCATTAAAAATAATAAGTTAAGTATTCTTTAAATTCAATAAAAGTTATATGAAGCCGTACTGGGGGGATTTACTGATATTGACTTCTGCCATACATTCATATTCAGTGCTTGAGCTATGTTCAACTATACTTATCTTTTCAGGATGAAATTCATCAAGAACAAGCCCGTCCGTGATTTGTCGGGAGAGCAATTCCTTAAATTAGTAATGGGGCAAGAGGATAAAGTTTTGACAGTAACGCTTAGCGATAATATTGAAGGAAATACCTCATCTTCATACCTGGAAGAAGTCAAACAACTGTTTCAGAAGGTGAGAAAGTATTATACATTGTTTTTCTAAGCTTTTTTACGTGTGGTACAGCAAATTTTACCGTTACCTGATTCAGGCTATTGTATAATGAAAAACTGTCAGCCAAATTGAAAACCAAAAACCCCCACGGTCGGCCTCGAACCACTGATATTTCGGTTGGCAGCTGAGCGTGCCACCAAATGCACCACTGAGATTATGGCAAATATGAAAAAAAAAATGACAAACATGGATTGTTTTGATTAGTCAACTGGCCAACCACATTAATCGCTCGACTCTCATGCAAAATTCAATAATAACAAAACAGAAATCGCCAGTTGACACTTAGTAGGCCATGCATTTCTAGCATCATAACCAAGCCATAATGTATTCTAGTACTATCTGGTTTGGCTACTTTGACTTTTGACTTTACTTGAACTTTCAACTTGTGGCATTCGTGAATGGAAAAAGATAAAATTTATCTATTTATCAAAACCTTTTTATTTGTTTACCGCTGTAGTTCGATTATAGGCTTCATCAAAAGAATTGTATGTTTTCTTACTGTTGTTTACCTCTAATAGTTATGGAGTTACAATGACATTTTTAACTTTTATAATAAGAGTAATATGAGTTACAGCTGTTTACCACGTATGCAGGATAAGTAATGAAGTAACAATATAACAATAACTCTATTTCACGATTTTTGGAGTTACAATAGTTTACCTCTAGTATACAGAAATAGTTTCACATCTGCCGCAAATGCCCATTAATTTTTTTAAACTAATGATGTTCTCAATGTATGACAATTTTTTTTGTATTGAAACACTTCCAAATCATAAGCTTTGTGATTCACGGTAAGAGAAGAAGATGTTCATTACCAATTATACATTCGCGATAACTGTTTCGAATATTATAAAACTCAAATCATTAAGAGCATACATGAGTGAAATGGCAAATAATTTTCAACTATAGGTGGGACGAAATTTTGCACTCGTCGCCAATTGGAGAGCGGTAGTCGAAGTGTGAGCACGTCAAGTTGTTTTGTGATGGTGTCGGAGGAATATACTCTTATATCGTGTAACGATGACTAAAAAACGTTATGCATGTACCGAAATAGAAAACATGTCAATGAATACATTATTATTATTACTAATATAACAATAAACATAACATTAAATGGACGCATGTTGAATTTTTATTACAAATTATGTTTTGTTCGGCACGCGTCATTTGCACAATCCGGCCGTCGCATAGTCACAATCTTTTTAGACCATGCCTCAGCTGAAGTATTAGCCTTAACCACCGTTTGCAAAATGTTACTTTCATATCGCTTGTTGTTCCGACAGTGAATGTTGATTACTGATTTTTGTGGGTTGTGCCCTATCGTCCTACACTCAATTGGAAGGGCACAATGATTACCTTCTAAACTCATATTCATGGTCATACTTTGTCTTCTGTAGGACGAATTCGCCAAAAATGTTCAAGACTGGAATAATCTGCGTGCAGAATGCGTATCTCTCGCATTGAATCGGATGGTCCTGCCAGATCTCCGTAAAGAGCTTCACGCCCAGCTGTTGTCCGAGGCCAGAGAATCCATTTTGAAAGCTTGCTGTAGGAAACTGTATAACTGGATTAAGGTTAGCTATTTAGCTTTTATTTAATTTTCAAGAAAAGATTATTTGAATTTCTCTTCCATCACAATTACTTTCAATATTATGTTCCAATAAGTCAGCAATAACTAACCCGTGGGACGCATGTGGCATTCCAGGATGGATTTTGTAGCCGAAATAATGCGGAAAATAAATATGTTAACAAAAGAGCGCTAATAAGATCGGCTAGCTTAACAAGAACGTAGCAAATGACGACTTACTTTCATGGCTTAAGAACTGTTCCGGATAGCAGATGATTGGGCAAAGATCGCCCTGATGGTGGCCTACTTACTTTAGGTTCTAGTATGAACAGGTACCTAGTAGAGTTGTATTGCTACATTTACATCAACAATATAATACTTCATTATCAATACGTATTCAGGTTGCGCCATATTCGGTGGACTTCCGCGATGAAGATGACGACGAGTGGGACACGAGCAAAGGTCTCCGCATCATGGGACTGGCCTTCGTTCCCGACTTCTCTCAAGCCGCCTTTTGCTGTGTCATCGACCCCGACAGCGATGTTGTTGACCATCTTAGGCTGCCTCACATACTCAAGAGGAAGAACTCTTACAACAACTCAGAGAAATACAATAAGGTATGCAATATAGCCTGTATTTTACATACAGTAAAACCTCGTTAATATGAATTGAATTCCATGGGATAATTTCGAATTACGGCGAATTTCGAATTATCCGTATTCTTACTAACGTGGTTTTACTGTATTATGTATCTGTATTCTTGTTTCTTTATTTCAATTTTAGGGGATTTAATTCATATGAATTGTCTCACAGTGCCATGGTTGTTGAGCAGCCATCTCTGAAGACATGGCTCGCGGGTTCGATTTGTGAATGAGTAAAGAACTCTGCGTTGTTTTTTTAATGTGCTTGATCCAGTACAAGGACTATGGGTTGGGCGAATGACTAACAACCATTCCTCATTAAAAAGCTCTATCAATATAACCTCCACTTTTTGTAGGCCCATTTTCACCGCTTTCAAACGCTTCTAAACACTTTTATACAATTTTCTCCTTTGCAGTTAATGATAACTGCATCTTCAATATTAATTTTATCATCTTCATCATCGGTTCTACAATTCTGTTGGGGGACTTGGCTGCCTCCCAAAAAGGATTCTTAAAAATGGTTGTTCGCCAATTAGGTTGTACACGTTACAAAAACAAAATGTATTTTCACACACAATTGATATCTACACAACATTCCATGGCAGACATTCTGCCATCCCACTATTGAGAGCACTGTAAAAACATTTGTTATCCATGTGTCCACGCTCTGGCTCCAAGGAAAGTAAGTGTTACAATTGGAGGAGTCAGCTCAGTCAGTCAGGAGGAGCTGTTATCCAAAGAAGTGAAGAAAGTAAGATGTCATTAATCAATCTTCTTGTCTAAACAACACGCCAGTCCAGCACTTCTATCGTTTTAGAGATCAAAACTGGCAATGTCTTATTTTACAAATTACATCTATTGTCATAATCTTTTACACTTTGTTACAGGAAATGGATCTGACGGCTCTCCGCAATTTCATAATGTCGAAGAAGCCCCATGCGATCGTGATCGGGGGGGAGTGCCGCGACGCCATGATGGTGAAGCAGGATCTTGCAGACGTGGTCGCACAACTCGTTGAAGATGAACAGTTCCCCAGGATCCCCGTTGAAATCATGGACAATCAGCTCTCGAAAATTTATGCTAATTCCAATAAGGGTGTTGTAAGTATTAAAACAAAGATGGTACATAGTAATTTATTGAAGAAAATAATCAGCCACTGCATTTATAGTACAAACTTCAATTGGGAAAGTCGTCACATGATTTTGCTGATAATAATAATAACGGATAAAATTTATCCATAATATCTTTATATTTTCATTTAGTTTGTATAACATCAATTCGCCACAGTATGTTATACGGTTTTAATTATAATCTGTCTACAAGATATCTTTTTTTCCCATCAGAGTGACTTCCGAGAGTATCCAGAGATTTTGAGACAGGCTGTTTCCATAGCGAGAGTATTGCAAGATCCTCTTGTGGAATACTCCCAACTATGCACCGTGGATGAGGAAATCTTATGTCTTCGCTACCATCCTCTTCAGGTAAAAACCAATATCTTGAATCCATTATATTACATATATATTTTAGAATATACGAGAGACCGTGTCTTAGTGCAACTCTCTCCTGTTATGGTTGTCTTGTGTGCCCTGAACTCTAGGAGCAAAAGTCCTTATCCCATAAGACAGTTGCCATGACTGCCACAATGGGGGGGGGCTGACAGGGTTTTAGCCTGGGGGCCTGGACTTAGGGGGGACTGGCATGGTTGGTCGACCAGTTTAATGAGATGAACACACCACAAATTTGCTCCAATAGTAAAAAAAATTCGCGTGCTGCACTATTTTACTTGAGCATTTTAAACTATTTGGCTGTGATGGAATTTTATGTGATAGGTATAATGAATAATATAATTAAATGATGATTCACATGTAGAATTTTATTATATAATTATTTTTAATGTTGTTACTTTGAATGTCAGAATCGCACTGAGTTGAAACTGTATCACCTTTAGACAAATTCCGATACGCATAGACATATTTCAAGGTACTCATTATTTCTATCATACTGAGTTAGATAATAAATAACGAATGAGATATGGAAATTATAAAAATGCTCAAGAATGTTTGTACGTATGTGTACCGTATTGCATTATATGTATTATAAATGTCATGTTTTGTAAAATGAAGTGTATATATATTAACTGCATTAGAAAATCAATGAATTTCAACTGCAATTTTATCATTAATTTTCATTGTGACTTTTATTTAATTTTAGGATCAAATCCCAAGGGAAGAACTGATCGAAAACCTGTATTTGGAATTTGTGAACCGCACCAACGAAGTGGGAGTAGACATCAACACGGCCGTCCAGACAGGTCTCACCGTCAACCTCATCCAGTTTGTCTGCGGGCTGGGTCCCAGGAAAGGGCAGGCGCTCATCAAAATGCTCAAGCAGACTAATCAAAGGCTGGAGAACAGGACACAGCTCGTGACCATCTGTCATATGGGACCTAAAGTTTTCATCAACTGCTCGGGATTCATCAAGATCGATACCAATAGCTTGGGAGACAGGTAATGCATTGAATGTGATCCACTGTTATAGTAAACAATAATACATACAGATGAATGTGGTGGAAATTTGAACTCTATCTACATTGCAATAAGTGTGATTATCTAGCTAGATTATCATCAAATATCTTTACCATATTCTGCAAAACATATCGTCGTTGAAACTAGAAAATTGTGTAACTCCAAAAACACTACTTTACAGGAGAGACAAAAAACATTATGGTTTCCTATACAAATGTATGGTTTTGGAGTGAAATCATCCATGATTTAACAATGATACAATTTTTCTGGAATTACAAAATTTGCAAGACGGATAGATATTATCAACGGCCACTAGATGGCATTCAAAGTCAATTTTCGATTAAAACGGAGTTACACAATTTTCTAGTTTCAACGACGATATTCAATTTTATTTTACATGTTGTAATGAACTTTACAAATAAATAACAACATACAAAAAAACCAAGAAATAAGTAACAGTATTAGAAAAGCAGTACATATTATTTTGAGTGAATACAAAAATCATACACGGAAGTACTCCGAATGAGTTTAGTAGACCCTATTTTAAGAATTTATTTAACAACATCCACTAAACCATATCCTAACGTGGAATATATCTATATACGAAAAAATTGGTTGAACACAGTTATTGCCCGTCCAATTGGCATTGCCGATGGTAAGTTAGTGCTGCACCTTCAGAGAACAAACAACTGATTTGATGTTACCGATTTCTAAGATAGTTATCAGTGAGAGATCATCACTACCAAGAATGGCATAGTTCTCATATAATCAGATTTTATATGCAAGGTGTAAATATAATGATGTAACAGAATAATAATGGAATGTTTGGTTATTGTGATTACAGTACGGAGGCGTACGTGGAAGTATTGGATGGATCCCGTGTCCATCCGGAGACATACGAGTGGGCTCGTAAGATGGCCGTCGACGCTCTGGAATACGAAGATGAGGACGCTAACCCTGCAGGGGCACTCGAAGAGATTCTGGACGCCCCCGAAAGACTGAAAGACTTAGATTTAGATGCCTTTGCCGAGGAGTTGGAGAGACAGGTAATGGATCATTTCCATTATTATATATTATATTTCAATTGCAAAATCTAGCTATTGTTACACAATTATACATCAGGAGATTAATATTGCATGCTATTTAATCTATCGCCTGCCTAAATAGTGCGGAGGGACCCTGAAAGGCAGTATTGCAATACTACTTTTTTCTCTTGGGGCGAGGAGTTCAAGCTATAACCGTGTAATATCTATCTTATAAAAATTTTGTGCTACTGTTAAAATCTTTGTAAAATTAATACATTTGACAGTCTATGAAGCATTTGTTCATTGTTTTTCCTAATATCCTCGTATTGAAATCCCGATTCGTGGCTTTCTGCCTGTCCAAATGGAAGGCAACCAACAGTCTTAAGGTTGTAACCTTAAGACTTCTCATTGGCACTGTTACTTTGCATTTCTGTAGAAGACTAATGCCAATTGAAAATTATTTCTATACCATTGGCGCACATAATTTTTAACAATGGTCACTTTTTTCGACACCGAAATGCCACAACACTCGATATATTATATGGTCACATGTAAATTGTACGTATTACATTTCACTGTAGCACAGTTCGCCGTGAGCTTTCTTATCAGAAAGAGATGAAATAATTACGCATTGTTCGTGGAGCATTGCAGACAATAATGTTCCAATTTAAACCTTACTTCACTTCAGTATATCGGCTATTTGACTGTTTGAATAATTTCTTTTTCAGAACTTTGGTAATAAAAGTATAACACTGTATGATATCCGAGCCGAATTGAACTGCCGCTATAAAGACTTAAGAGTACCGTATCGATCGCCAAATCCCGGTGAACTTTTCGACATGCTGACCAAAGAAACTCCCGATACTTTCTATATAGGTATGTGAAAATACACTACATTGATTCATTGGTAATTTTTTTTAAAACAAATTGAAGAGATAATTTCAATGGTGATTAAATCGATTTTAAAATTAAACATACTTAACTATTTTCAACATGTTATAAATGATATCTATGTTTAGTATTTAAAAAAGGCCAAAATATTCAAAAAAGACATTGCTTTAAAATTAATAACATTTTGAATGTTGATCCGATCCAATCCAAAACTTATTTTTTACTTATATGTCACTTATGCTCATTATGTATATATATCAAATGTATTGTTTTGATTAGGAAAAATGGTTCTGGCAACTGTGGCAAGTATCACTCATAAAAAACCGCCTCGGGAGCAGTTGGATCAAGCTAATCCTGTTAGGAATGACGAAACTGGAATGTGGCAATGTCAATTCTGCAGGAAAAATGATTTCCCCGAATTGTCTGAGGTAATTATATTTTTTTTATAATATCCGTGCAAAGATAAATGGCTAGTGTAAACTATTTCTAATACACAAGAAACCCGTCAAAAAGCGAATGAAAAAATAATATTTAAAAACTTAATGGCTTACAGAATCAAACAAATGCTGATGTGACCAATTTTCTTTTGCATATTTTATTTATTGCAATTATTATGAGTTAATTGGCCAATCAACATGTGCGTATCGTTTTAATTTATGAAATTATCACTATTTTAATGCTACATAACTTATCCGTCTTGACAGGTATGGAATCATTTTGATGCCGGAGCGTGTCCCGGCCAAGCTACGGGAGTCAGAATCCGATTGGACAACGGCCTCTCGGGCTATATCCACGTGAAGAACCTCTCCGATAAACATGTAGACGATCCGGCGGAGAGGGTGCGGCCCAGCCAGACCATCCACTGCCGGGTGACCAAAATCGATGTGGAACGCTTCTCCGTGGAGTGCTCATCCAAGAGCTCTGATCTGCTGGATAAGAATAACGACTGGAGGTGTGTACTTTTTGACATTTGAAGAGTTTATTGAAATTTTTTATATACTCATTCCGGTGGTAAAATGCTGATGACAATGAATGATTGCACTGACAGGAGTAAGCCGCCCTGCAAACAAGCATTGCGTTTGACACCACTCACACAGATGCAATTTAACCCATTATAGTCAAGACGTCATTGTAGATCAGACGAGAAACAATGATTTTGTATTGATGCATTCGTCAATTAGAATTATATCAATGCACAGTTTTTCAATTGTTGGAAGGATATTTCTCGACCTAGGATATCTTTATGATCACTGTCCATTATCATTTTATTGCTCTGTGGGTCAGTAAAAACAACTCGCGTGTCATGAATAGTGTGGATTCTGCGCGTTTAGATATAACGATGGCAGCGACTTTTCTAAATTTACACCAGCGACATGCATACTGAGCATCTTATAACTTTATTACAAGCGCCAACTGCCATCTTTCCAATGAACAATGTTGTATCGACACTGCGGCAGTATATTAAGATACATGTGATTTGTGTATCTTAATTAAATTCACAGCTGATGAGATTAGTGTTAATCAATGATAGATTCGATTAAAAGTGTTTTACCTTTAATGTTTTAGACCGCAGAAAGATCCATTCTACGATCAGGAGGCGGAAGACAAGGAGTCTAAAAAAGAGACTGACGCCAAACAAGTTAAACATAGACAGCAGTATGTGAAGAGGGTCATCGTTCACCCCGCCTTCCACAACATTTCTTTCTCCGAGGCTGAAAAGGTTATGACGAATATGGACCAAGGGGAAGCTATTGTCAGGCCGAGCAGTAAGGTAAGTCTTTAATACTTCAATTCTATACACTGACTAAATAACGATCTCTGTGTAACTTAGAACAGCTTCAGAATCATCTTTCGAAAAATTGTGGATATGGATCGTAAATTTATTTGTAATTATTATTTACAGGGAGCTGATCATTTGACTGTTACATGGAAAGTGGCCGATGGAATTATTCAACACATAGATGTCCGGGAAGAAGGAAAAGAAAATGCCTTCTCTTTAGGTATGTAACTTAACCATGTATGTATGTACCTATGAGCAAGAATAATAATAGAGAGAGGATATTGTCCGGTTATATGCAACCATTTTCTGTGCGTATTAATACAATTAAATTACTACATACTGACATGACACACTACGAATAAATTGGAATGAAAATACAATGATGGATTTGAACAGTCTAAAAATATTAATAAACCTATTTTACTTCCGGAATAACGTTTCTTTATTGCAATTTATTTCAATGATGTTGCAATTTTATAGTTACATTCCGAAACTGATGTTCATATTGCGAACCTGATAATCAACAATCTGTATAAACAAGGTGTGCGTACTCGAGACTACTGTATTAAAGCGTACATCGTCTGTTTTTCTCAGTTTGGTTACTAAACTTCGATACAGCACTGGTAACAATGTATATAAATATCCATTAAATAATTTAATAATTATTTTATTTGTAGGCAAAAAACATATGATTAAACATTATAACAAATACGCCAAACATCAATAAAGTTGCTTCCTTACATTTCAGTTTACTATAACTCATACCTTTGTCACTGAGTGTTTTCGAAAACTTCCTCTCTGTCGCACCGCATGCCGGTTTTGTTCAGGTCTTGATATGTGCAGATTGTTTATTGCAAAAGCTGTTCTGCAAAACGCTAAGGATAATTCCGTATGCAACAAATGAAGTTAAAATTGTCATCAAAAGATTACATTTCTTATAAATACTTTGTGAAACATTCTAGATTTTTTCAGATAATCAGCTGTGCTAATATTTATTCAGCCATAATCTCTGTGTTTTGTGACATCTCTTATTTTAAGTGTTCACGGTATTCTGCATTTATATGTTAACGTAATAATATGTTAAAACAAGTGGACTATTTTAAATATCATCTTATGTATATCTTTTTGTGCAATTTTCTTTCAGGCCGTAGCTTGTGGATAGGAAATGAAGAATTTGAAGATTTAGATGAAATAATAGCTAGACATGTGACCCCAATGGCCAGCCACGCCAGGGATTTACTCTCATACAAATACTACAGAGATCTAGGTGGAATCAGAGACAAGGCGGAGGAAGCTCTTAAAGAGGAAAAGAAGAAAAATTCTAACAAAATACACTATTTCTTGGCAGCCGCAAAGGTAAACTTATTTAATTATTTAATGTGTAATATTCATCAATCTCATATCAAAGCTAGTGCAAAGTCAAGTGTTGTGGGGCGAAGGCGCGGGTGTCAGTTTATTGAATGGTACGACCACCCACACAGAATACAATGTAAACTTATAGCGCAGAGCCTATTGGTTGAGCAGGGCGGCAGCAGACTGCGGGCGAACTATTCAATTCCCAGTAAAATAGCACGTGCTACAAGTTAAAAAAATTTCGTGACCAGATTTCTGATGGATATGTAAAAAATAATGTATGCCATCAATCTATTTTCTGAGATAATTAAAGGCACATATTTGAGAAAATAACTACTCTGATAACGACATTGTGACTAAACTGCGTACTGCGGTTTCCTGCATTGAGCGTCCCATGTAACCTATCCATTAGAGTCAACCAAAACCCACACCACACCGTCATGTCATTTTATGTGGGCTATCTGCTTTAAAATTTCTATTAGATATTGTTATGATTTATTCTCAATCAGTCTCAATTCATACCAGCTCGGGATATATGATTTTTTTGTACAAATATCAGAATAATTCAGTAACTGTCTGACGAAAACATCATACCTAAGTATATTTTACTTGCAGAATTACCCTGGAAAGTTTTTACTATCTTACCTGCCAGTCCAGAGATGTCGTCATGAGTTTGTGACGGTCATCCCAGATGGATTTAGATTCCGTCAACAGATCTTCGAATCGGTGGGCAGCCTCCTGAGGTGGTTCAAAGAGCACTTCAAGGATCCTGTACCGGGAGCTACTCCCTCCACGCCTCGTGGCAGTGCTACAAGCGGCAGAACACCCTACCAACCGCACACTCCTGCAGGAGGTAAGATCACACTCGCCTCGAAATTTACACACCTACATATCAGTTAGGTACATATTATACTATGCCTACAAATGATATTAAAAAATCTTCTTCTATAGAGATGGAGCCTAAGTGTATGAAATTGAAGTAAAAGAAATTACCTCTCCAGGGCTATTCCATCATATCACTTAAGTGAACCATCGCGTGTTAACAATATTTTAATATGCTCTCACTTTATTACTACAAACTTTTCGATTCCTACATATAATTTTTGTTTGAATGTCCAGGTATGTCTACGGAAGCTATCCAAAGGGTGGCGCAGACGATGCCTTCTCACATGTTACACTCCCTGTCGCAAGCCGCCACTTACCCGCACACTCCTGCCAACATGTACATCAATACTGTAAGTCTAAACATTGAAGAATTGTCTTCTTCTTCTGCCCGTTCTTATATTTTTATATAATATGTAGCAAACTTTCGATAAAACTGTTTTGTCTACTCCAAATTCAATATCAATCTTAAGTGGGTCAATCCTTGTTGTTTAACCTTCAATTCTCATCAACGGCAGGAAACAGACTTCATATCGCATAGCCGGCTGCGCACATAGGAGCCTAGCGACAGTGACGATCGCAACCTCTCGAAACGCCAAAGTCATCAAAAAAAATTAAACATTCCACAAAAGTCCCATTAGACGCCAAAACAGCGATTATTATGTATTGTGCGCAGAAATCTGTAGTGATCTCTCCTTGTAATATAATCATATATGCATGGATATTTTTCAATCTCTTGGACAAAGTAAATATTGGTGCGCTCGTCTGTCATTTTGTAGAAGATATGGCAACCTGTGACTTTGAATTGACTTTTGAATTAAAATGGCCGACTGCAACACAGACCACGAGCGACATGTTGCAGACGACGAATTTAGATGTGCGAGCCGGCTTACATCTCCTTTATAATTGCACTGTATTACTAAACTGATTTTTTTTTTCAGCCGTACACGCCTTCGGCTCAGACCCCATACATGACGCCGTACGGTACACCGCACCACTCCACCGCAACTCCGCGTTACCACCAGCACACCTCTGGCGGAGCGGCCGACTCTTCCAATGTGTTCCTTCACCCGGGAGCCATCACTCCGCGGAGACATCAGCCCCAGCAGCCCCCCAGCCCCCACCACCATTACCCACCGCAACACTATCCGCAGCATGGGCACAACAGCTCATCTGCCTCCAGGTTATTAATTTTCTCTTGCTTCAGTTAAATCAGGGATAGCGAACCTTTTTACGCACGTGTGCCAAAATTTTCCAAATAATATTTTTCGACTGTGACGTGCCACGCAGTTTTTTTATGGCTAAAAATTTTTTTTTAGTTTTCCTAAACAAGGTACCTAAACATAATATGAAAAACCGAAGAAAATACGCATGGCTATATCGTCATTATTTTTTAATATTATCGTAAAACTTTTTTATAAAAAAATGTTTTTTTAAATACTTATTCATATATAAAATAGTATTATTTCTTTTCTCTTCAAAATGAAACATTCGCGTGCCATGCAAAATCATCTCGCGTGCCACCATTGGTTCGCCATCCCTGAGTTAAATGATAATCTTTTTTTTTCATTATCAGATTTAATATTAATTAATACGCTTCATAATACATAGGTGGGTTAGTTTTTTATATACCATGTACGATCATAAGAATATCACATGGACCTCCACTGAGTGAAGGTTGTTTTAAGAGATTTTATTTTGTTGTTATTTATGTTTATTATGTTGTAAGAGGTTTTTAGAGAAGTATCATGATTAATGGATGTTGGCCACTTGCTCAACCTATTGGGCCTCTGGGCCCTCTTCCTCGAATCTGGAATCTTCGACATTATAAGCCAACACGGTAACTGCTCGGCAATCGTAGGCTATGAGTTAGTGCGTAGATATTGATTGTACGTCCAGTTTTTACCAATTTTAGTTATTACGGAAATTATTAATTATGAAATTACTAGACTTTTATTAGTGAAAAAATAATGATGCCTCTTGTTAGCTTGATCAATAATACATGTCAACACAAAATTATTTATGAATCAAAATAATATTATATTCACTGTTCAAAGGTTTCTTTTTGAGTGCTGTATGTACTGATACTAAACTAGATATCCATATGCAGAGGACTCGTTGTATTGTGTGAGATAATATTATTATGTATTTACACACTAGAGTTTTATGATTTAGAAAATTATAGACAGTGCAGTGCACTTGCATATAGTTAGCGCAGCCGCCACTGTTGGCTAATATTTGAAATCTTTTATCACTCTAATTAGAAACAACTAGAAATCTTCATAGTATTTAGTTATTTTACGACTAACATTGTCATTTTCTTATCTGCTCTTTAGACCTGCGGCATCATTCACAAACGATCCAATGGATTGGCAGAAAGCAGCAGAAGCCTGGGCTAAACTCAAGACTAAAGACTCTTCAGGAACTCCCAGAAGCGATGGAAGGAACACACCTCGTGGAAGGTAATTAAAATTTATACAATCATTTCATTAACTAAATAAATAAAGCACCTACAGTATTTTTATTTGAAAACTGTTTACAGTACGGATTCGAACCTTTATTTTTTTCATTTCGGTTTTCGTTCTGGTTCAAGTAAAAAAATATATATCGGTTCGGTTCCGGTTGTTAAAAAAAATAACGGTTTTCGGTTCAGATCCGAGTTATTAATTTTTAAATGTTTCTAATACCCAGACGTAAGACGTATTGTGCCTATGACAACTGAAGTGGGGAGTAAGATCATGTTAATGCGCGTGATTGAACACGTATCGAACCGAAAAAACCAATATTTTTTTTTGGTTCGGTGCCGGTTTTCGTTCAGACAAAAATAACGGTTTTTGGTTCAGTTCCGGTCCGAAGCCTTGGTAGTAAGTGACTTAATTAGTTATTAATTATTATTATATTAATTAATTGCATCTTTCAGTTCGAACAGAACGCCACGGTACGACGACTCCAGCGTGGGCAGGAAGACTCCGCAGTACATGGAGAGTCGGAACCCCATGGCGTCGCCGGGCGGTCGCTCCTCTCGTCAGTCCAGCCACCTCAGCACCACGCGGTCTCCGCGGTCGGCCCGCAGCACACCTCACACCAACACGTCACCCCGCTCCATGTCTCTCGGTGACGCCACGCCACTCTACGATGAAAATTAATCGCCGATTCGACGTGTATAGTCTAATTTTTAAAATTATTTGTTGTCGCCAGTTGATTGGATTTGTCTTATGATATTTTAACAATAATTATTAATGCTCTAATTTTACAAGCTGACTCATTTTCTTGTATTTCAATTTAGTTTAATTAGCTGAACTATTTATGAAGTCTGTGGCATTGAAAGAAAAGGGAGTCAAGTTAAAAACATGAATGTACATATCCGTATGACATTTTAAAAATTTAATGAGAAAGGTGAGTCTGCACATTATTGCTTTGTGTTCCTGTTTTCCATCTTTTCCTTGACAATAGTATCAGGTGTTAAATAATTTTCTGGGTTTATGAGAAAGATTTCGCAATGTGTATCAAGGTAATTCATCTTTCGTTACTACTCTTTCTGTGTGCGAAAGGAAAAGGGAGATAAGTCTAAAATCACTATTCAGGCGAGCCAAAAGTTACGGACCACTTTGTATGTGATCTCTTATGTTTCTGGGTGAAATTTACCAGTTCAAAGTCGTTAATTTGACTCATCCTTTTTCTTATTTATGCACACATGCATATCAACACATTTTTCAACTTTAAAGAGTTATCTGCCTTTTCCTTCTCTATATAGATGGAGCTTAAATATACGAAAGTGAAGCTGGGAAAAGGTTACTTAGACTTATGATTAAATTAGTTGCAAGTCGTTACAGATTCATTCAAGTTAACAATATATGACCTGTTGTCATGGATGTAATTACGAAATTAGTTTGAAGAAAAAAAATGACCAAATTATTTAATGGTTTGTCCGAACAATACCCATTAGACAGTATTGAAAACTATTTGTTTATTATATTTATGTATTGAGGTTTTATAATAATTGTTTCAATAAATTAGCCGTCAAAACTGTCAATCTCGCTCTAAAAGTTAACACAGCCAAGAGAGGGTCTCTTAAAACATGGCACATTTTGACAGTTTAAACAAACGGTCAACTAATTGTAACAATTAACTACCGTCGATAGCCACTTTGTGTATAGAAAGACCCATTGTAATGACAATTTTCTTCTACTTTAATTATGGCGCTACAGCCCAGGGTACATGGACATCGTCCACCTCGAACAGACTCCTCCGTTCTGCAGACAATTTCTGGCGACAAAACGTTGATGGTGTGAAATAGATCTAACATGAAATGTCTATTTCATATTTATAGTCAGTTGTAAATAATATTTACCTTGCTATTTTACTTCTCCAAGTATGATAAATCTTATATCAAAACTCAATGACATGCTTGATTAGAAAGCTTAACAAAATTTGCTTATCTAATCACAATGTGATACATTTAAGATATTGTAAGTTTGTTTTTTTTATATAAATACTTATAAGTAATAATGATTGTTTGTCCAATAATTATGTATTAGTTATTCTGCATTAATAATAATAATATGATTATTATAATATTGTAGTATTGATTTTCAATTACTACTGAGGCATTCTGTCCAATGCGTTTTAAACTGAGAGATATAATTTGACTGCACACCGTTTAGGTAAAATTTCTAAAGAAATCCATAATATTATATAATAAAACTATAAGAAAAAAAATTAAATAATGTATGTATATCTTTAATAGGATGCCTTAGTTTGAATTTCTCTAGTATTTTTTTAAGCATTTTGAATATTTTTTTGTCATTTGTTTGTTTACAACTTCCTGAAAGGTAGACTTTTTTTTGTTATGTTGAATCATGATCTTTGAAGATTGCATTCTGTAAATTTATTGAAACGGCCCAAACCAATTCGGTCATTTTTATTATAGGCCACAGAGTTGGCGGTTTACGTGCGTGTAAAGAATAAATCAAAGGAAAAACAATTGAAGTTCATTTTTATTCATACTTTAATTAAAATCAAACAATAATATATCAACCTTACTCCACATAAATAAATATTAATAAGAAACGGTTTCATCTGTTTAAATGAACATTTTCAACTGTTGTCCATATTTTAATTGAACATATCTGCTGACATTGCTTAGAAGTTGAATATGTCATGAATGGTGAACCATTAGATATCAATCACGTAAAACCATAAAAAGTGTCAACACTAGATTTATTAGCCAGTTTGTGGTACAAACCTATACATAACATGGTTTTAGTACAAAAAACTATCATTATTCATCATTTAGAAAAACAATCACAAAAAATTGCATCAACATTATGTTATATGTACATAAATTATAACTAATTATCAAAACAGGCCGCCATTGTTCACTACGCGAATGTATTGTATGTAATGCATGTTAATTTTTTCTATTGCTACCAAGTCAACCACACTATAAACGTTATGAAGTTCATTCGACTCCCTCTAGATGTAGTTCAAACTCTTCAGTCTAAATGGATAAAATGGTCCAGATCATTATGTGGATTATTTACTATAATTATTCTGTTTGATCTTAATTTATATTTCTAATAAATAATTTTTTTTATTCAACGAATAATTCACAAGATTTAAGAATGTAACATTCTTTATTGAACATTCATAATTTGAAACACCTATGAACCGTTATAACTAAAATTTGTCGAAATCCCAACACCGGACACAAAAAAATACACAATTTAAAAAGCGCTTCTGAAAGAATTGTAAAAATACTTGTTAATTTCATTGCAATTAGATATGACACACGTAGCTCAGTTGGTAGAGAGCACATGGCCGCGAATCCCGCTGGGTGTCATATTTTTTTCAAAAAGATTTTTTCTAGTGGTTATATAATATTTCTCTGATGTGTTTTCAAATTATGTATGTTTAATAATTTATATGTTTTTTCACCACGAATTGACAATTTGCTCGGTAGAAGTGACTTGGTTGATTACTGTCAATTTCGGGAGACAACCATTTTGAATAATTCTGCTTATCTAGAGTATTTTCATATATAATTGATAAATTAGTTAATCGCATCATTCTCAAAATGAATCATATTATTGTAGTCACAATTATAAAGTTTAACAAACCATTACTATTGTGACTATATCTAATTACATATAATAATACGAAATAATAATAATAGTTATTGTAAATTAAGTAAAAACTTTTATTCCAGAAACCAGAGCTCTTCCTTGATTTTTTGCAGAATTCATACATCTTTTTTATACCTACCTATTTTACCTAATCAGAAACCTCTATATACCACAAAGTGTGTATGTAATTAAAAACTACACCTACAAAAACTACATAATTTGTATAATACGACTACAAACCTACTTGTGTAGTCGGTATTCTATTTTTAAAATAATTTAAACAACATGTTATTTGTATTTTTTAATGTACTGATTCAAATAATTTAAAAACTATGTACAGACCAAGAAACTTATCTGAAGAATGGGATAGGGGAACCACTGTCGAAAACTACCCAATCAAGACTCGTAACTGGACAAAATCTGACATTTTCAAAATGGCGTCCTATGGTAGTTCGTAGTTACATTTTAGGCCATTCTTTAGATAAGTTTGTAGGTCTATAGTTATTTAGTTTTGCTTGCAAGCAGAAATATTTTAAGTTTTGTATGTATGGTTATAATGTTTTATTTATACAGTGTCAATACAATTTATTGACATGTAAAATTAATAAATTTACTTATTTATGACAATCACTCCGTCTTTTATTTTTGGTAATTTTTAACATTAGACATGAAATACTTGTCCTGGGAGGCTATTCTTACAACTGTATAAGTAAAACACTCACACCGGTCAATCCATTATTACTACGGCAATTTTGTGAGCGCAGACGACTCATATAGAATCAGAGTTATAAATCAATAACGCATAAAAAAATTGGGCCACTTCAACAGTAAATTCGGACGTGGTTATTATGTCCGAAAATGTTTTATTTATTTATTCGATGTCCATTTTTTGAGACATCGGGTATAATAGCCAACAGATCTGATTGCTTTATGACTGTAAACTTTATGGCCGAAAAGCCAAACAAATAAACATTCAATTTATTTTCTCAGCGTTTGAAATGGAAAATTTTACGAACCGGAGCGCTTGATAATTTTACGAAAATATCAACATTGTTCAACATCTATGGGTCTCAGTGGCGAAGGGTGACTTTTGGAAAGAGGTAGGCTGTGGAGTAACCAAGCTTGTCAGATATATTTACGGGAAATAAGAAGATAACCCTATATTACTACTGATGAATAGGTACACTAAATCGATGAAATTTCAAAATCTCAATTAGTTTGATATAATTAGTTTATAAATAAGCAATTAGATTGAATTATGTATTTTCCTATAAACGTAACATACGCTCAAAATATATTATCTATCATTTTTGAAAATATCCGTTGTTGTGTATAATATGTACATAACAATTTATAATTTAACCTGTAAAACTAGACATTTTAAAATACTTATATATTTAAAAGACAGACTTAGGTATAAATAACTGATAAATAAAAATCGCGAGATAAATTATTTTATATTTTTAACATTCAATATCTATATGTGTTGAATCCCATAGAAATTATTTTTTAAATTATCTTAAGCGTCAATTACATTGAGCTTTTTTACGAGCTGATTATTGGCAAATTTATAATCTGCCTGTAAATTCGCCCAGTGTAATCATCGAACAAGCTAATAAGCAGGTTGTAAACACTCCACCGAGAAAAGTTAAAAGCCGGTCAACTTTATAAGCTACACGCCGGCTTGTGGGCGTATCGCGTCTGCGCAGTAGAGCGTGGTGGTGGAAAAACGAACTACTCATTTTGAAATTTACCTTTTTGACGTTTAATGGAAACATTATTATGGAGCGTAGCGACCTCCCGGCAAAAAAACGAACTACGTTCCGTCAAAATCGCTCGCTGGCTTGTGGCTTATCAGCGAATGGAAAATTTTGTGTGTAATCATGAAATCGCAGTAGCTGAACCGCCCGCTTTTAAATTTGCCAATAATCAGCTCATAAAAAAGCTCAATGTAATTGACGCTTTATTAATTATTTTGAATAAATGTGCGGATGTAAGCGCTAACTAAACAGCCTATGATTTCGGAATAAAAAGACAGACAGAGACTGGCGTCAGTGGCGTCACGTGACTAAAAACGCATACAAACCACATCTTAAATTCCCATCGAATATTTCATAACATAGTTGAATCCATGCGGCAGTAGTTATGGTTATAAACCTTACTAATTTATAATATAAAGCTATGTACTTCTGAATTTTGACGATAGATGTGACACCCCGGAAGTCCGGGTAGGGAGGGGAGTCGGGGCCGCACAGCCCGATCCGAACTCCGCGCTCAACTCTCCGGTCGACCGGGCGTCAATGACGCCCTGGTAGCGTGCCGTCGGTCGATACGTGGGAGTCACATGACCAGCTTCCATCCTTCGACTAGCTCAGTGATGTAAATTGTTTAGGACGGTCAATAGAAGCTGGGTTTTGTGTTTGGGTAGAGCACGTTCAGTGTAAGGTTAGGTCTTGGTAAATATAGGATGCTGGGATGATAAAAATGATGAACGCACCAATTAATCGACGCAAAGGTCAACTGCTTTTATTATTCACAAAAAAAAGGTACATACACAACACACAGGACACAATTATTAAGTTTTACACAGTTTATAAAGTTACCGGTACATTCGAGATCAAAGGTCAGTCTAAAGTTTGCAGAATATTAATTAAATTTTCACGAGTAGGATCATTTATATTTTTTTTCTCGCAGTGATCGCACGGCTACACTATTATTTATAGAAGGGTTATCTGAGTTAATTTCTTCGATTTTTAAATTCTTCAGACAGCTATGGGCGCCTTGTGTAGACAACGAAAAATGAACAAATCGCGAGCCACGTCACTTAAAACTGATACGAGAAGTCGGTACGTACTCGATCACTTTTGACTGACCGGTCAATTCCTGTCGACACAGAAATTGTTTTAAAAAACAACAAATTAAAATTAATAAACGGGACACGAAGTCCACCACGGATTGAAGGCTGGGGGCTTACTGCCTGCCAGACTGGTTATGTCCCCGTTTCAGCCTTATCGCTGTCCCTCTCGATCTACCCCTAAACCCTCATCCCACTCTATCGTTCTCGCCTGCAGCAGAACGCTTAGCCTTTACCTGGGTTTTACCTTAAGGGTTGTCCAGGTCACCTTTTAGCTAGGTAATCAAGAGTTACAGCGATTTCGGGGAATTGAGCCTAAAAGAAACAACATTAAGTATCTTAATACAAATACGATTTAAAAACTAAAATTATTTCCTTCGAGTCTCGATCATACCAATCTCGCATGACCAACTTTTATCTCCCTATCTAGCAATTTGTACATTTTTTCAGTTAATAAATAAAAGTACAGAGCATTCTACTCATCGAGCGGCGATAGAAGGACTTTTGGCTTGGCGGACTATAAGAAACATGAATGTGGCATCCATTACTTCGCTCGTACTTTACCCTAAAGGGGTCCTCCATACACGTAGAAACGTGGAGGTATCAAGCGGCCCTATTCAGATTCGAGCGAAGTGCCCATTCTGTTTCCCGCCATCGTCCCTCTATCCTCGCTCGAATCACCCACACATTGAAACACAATTTTGAACAACATAGCGGTGTGCTCCTTGTTCCGTTTACTTTATTGACGGTGACATGACCAAACTCAATAAGTTTACATATAATGGGCCCTTCTCAGGGTCAGTTTAACAATTATGTTTTCGTAAGTAATTCATTACAATTCAACAAAGGCATCAGGGCGTCACCATGACCTTTGAATCGGCCATGAGCAACTTACGTTTACATAGCTTTCTACTAGACATGTGTTTTTAATTCGTATAAGAAATCTACATTTAAGACCCGGACGTCACTGTCCGCCTCCGTATCATGCTTGAAGAGCTTATTATTAATCTTATTAATGACAATCGTCCTCCATTACAAAAATAAATTTTTAAACAATGCCTTGCGCTACATTTCGCACACGCCATGAGTCTCCATGACGCAGCTACATTCGCGACTTCTATTTTAGGCTTACAACTTTTTTGGTTATAAACGGGCACTCTCAGTACTCACACACGGTTATTCTGGGTTCTCGCCATTTGGTCGCAACACCCAACCGTTTACCATTACTTTGGGTTTACCAACGAGACTATCCCCCACCGTTCATATCCCGAGGGAGGGTCGACAGACGCCCCTAGCTGAGGTGAGTGGTTCAGACAGACCTTTGCGTGGTCGATCCCTCACCCTCATGCTCGGAACGCGAACGTCGCCCCCCAACGTTCAACCACCAGCAGAGTATACCTCGCTGCAGCGCCCCCGCGGTGGACAGTGATAACCAGCCTCAGTATATCATGTCACCTAAGTAGCGGTTACAAAAACGTCAACATAATCTTACAAGGTGGAATCTGGCATGAACGACATCGTTACAGGCCCATCACCTTTATATCGCTACCAATCACGCACACCGGTATCCTTACGCGGTGACGCTACATTCGCGAGCTCCAATCTCTTTGGTTTTGACAGACATAATCACAAAGCAACATCCATTACATATTACAATAAAAGAAAAAGAAAACAATTTAATCGCAATCAACATGTAGGCGGAACCCTATCATTCCTGCCTTACTAGGCTAGTAACAACACATTTTTAAATCACAACAGAAATTCAAGACAAAACTAGGATGAAAAACCACAATTACAATCATTAAACAAAATATAAAACCTTAAAAACTCGTCCCTCTGCCATGAGGTGACCCTGATGCAAGCTTCCTACCTACGTTTCGAACCGCAAGAAGAAGGCGGGTAACTGAAGTACCGACATTGCTAGGTTGCGAGCGATTGCGTCAATGACGTTTTCGGCTCGTATGGCGGCAGTCCGTGCTATTTTTGTTTCTACCTGTTTACTTCTACGCACCGTTTTAGGTCGCGTACGTCTACGGTGGCCATCTCCATCCGATTTCCGTGGTCTGAAACCTCCTCGATTTATATCCTTCACGATGAAGGCCTTCCCTCGTACCTTTATAAAAAATACCGTTTTAACTCCGCTGAAGGCCTATCCGCATCTGAATGAATGCTGAGGTGTCGCCCTTTCTGACACGGCTAAAGGCCCATTGTTATCTATCACGTTCGCTAAGTAATCACAGCAATGCTTCGGATTCACGTCCGCTAGCCCTTAAAGATTCATCCTCACTCAGCGACATACAATTCACGAGAGGGTTGTGGCATTCCGACCGTCGAATTACTAGAATATCCGGCCACCGATCGATAAGGGACCCTCAACACATAATAAAAATACACCTCAATACTGCCCTCCGCCAGTCATATCTCGACGAAGGGTCGACAAGCGGCCCCTGCGGTGGTGAGAGGGTCTGTGCCGACAGAGGTTTACCAACGGACTCTCACACAAGGGTGAGAGGGTCTTACCGAAGGCGTACGAGCCGGCCTCCCACACACTCGCCGGAGTGACGAACGGCGCCCCTCAATCAATCACTCCCGACAGAAGACAAAACCAAGGTGCCACAATAAAAAAAAAAAACAAATTAAGCTTCGCCTCGCTACCCATTCATGCACGGTGGAATCACTCGGCCGGCACTACCCTTCGCGATCTAGGCTTCCCATCAACACACACGCCACGTCAAGTCTCCCGCTCACGATTGGTACCATTACCTAGATGCAGGTTACTTCCACAGTGGGCTCTCGCAAGATTATGCGCGTAGCTAAGACTCATCTCGTTGACCCGCGGCAGCTTATTCTAACACATCTATTCCTACCCAGTGACGTCCCGTGGGGGTAGGCAGATTGAGCGTCGCTTGGGGGCGGCAGATACTCGAAGGGCGGCAAATCGAGGAGAATCATTTGGTATTATATAGAAATAGCTACCTAAACTTAGTTATATTATAACCAGAGCTTTGGAGATGTTTTGTTCCGGATGCTTTTTTTATTATTATCCAGTCGGTACTCGCAGCGATTTTAGTGTGATGTCACCACGCTCCGCTAGAGATTTTTTTATTTTATTTTTGACTGCTCGGTTTCGTATACAAATGCTAATAAACTTGGCGCCTATACACATTATGAATATTTTTATATATTTAAAACATCACAAACGAATAATAAATCAGTCATAATAATATAATGTCATTTACTCAGATTGAAGAGTTCCTTTCATAACAGTGGTAGGTATACTGCGCAAAAGCCAATAATTATGTCGCGCCATAGTTATTAAAAGAAAATAATATTATATATTTACACGGCTGAAGGCCTATCGTTATCTACCACGCGCGCTAAGTTATCACAGAGATGCTGCGGATTTACGTCCGTTAGACCTCAAAAATCTGTCCTCATCACACGACATCCCAACTCACGGGACAGTTGTGGGGGACACACCATCCATTACTAGAATATCCGGCCGCGATCGACTATTGACTCGTGACACAAAGAAAATACAAATAAAATACAAACACAATTACGGCGTACCGAGTGCGAACAGATTCGTTACACACCGACGCCCTCCGCATCACTACTCTATCGCGCACACTGGCACACGTGCTCAGCGTCACTTCATTCGTGAGCCCCCCTTAATCCTGACAGAGAGACGACAGATGCCCTCTCGATCAATCCCCGATCGAGAGACATGGTCCTACCTCAACGAGTCAACCAACCAGCCGACGGCGCCATCATCTAGTCAACCGCCCCGTAAGAAGATGCGTGTAGCTAAAACCTATTCCGTCGGTCCATGGCAGTTCATCCCAATACCTCCATTCCTCCTTAACAAACGTTCCTCGCTAGCGACCGTCACTACCTCTGGTCACACGCATTAGGTAAATTAAACTAGGCAAAATTTATGTGATACAATTAACAAAATGCGCTTACAAAACAAAATTCAAAATGTAAAATAAGTATTCATGGTTATCACCCTTAGTACACCATCCCTCCGTACTAAATACGCAATACAGAGTCATCAACCTGGCCAAGGTAGAATTATAAATGATAATTAAGATCCATTTTCAACTTTTTCCATCTCATCTTAATCGAGCAAATCAGGTCATTGATATTTAATTAATCTATTTTATTCCGTCGTGTTCGACGACATCGGTTAATGCCAACTGCGGCATATTATACTGTAGTTAAATTGTAGGTCTAACTACAAAATGACACATCAATAAGAAGCAATGATAATAATACACAAGCATTACAATACGAAAATAAACAACAATATGAAATATGAATTAAAATGAAAGTGTTATATTGGCCTGGTCGTTCCTCCGTAGGGGGTCTCCTTCCTCGTCATCTTCTCCAGTTAGGGCCTGACAGGCGCTAACCGGCTGTGTGACGGACTGTTACCGCGTCGTCCGCGCCGCGATGGTGTACCACGCATCTCCACGGACATTTCGTGGCCGGCATCCCTCCTGGTCCGCGCCGTCTTCTCTTAGATACACTGCACGGTACACTCAATAACTTCCATCAAGTTCGTATCCCAGTTATCCATCGTATAGTTATAAATAAAATTTATTAAGTAAGTATTTAAAATTTATTATTAGTGTCATTGATCCTTATTTGCACGCACTGGCAATTGTTCGTATTGCAAAATCAAAAGGAAAAATAAAAACTCGAAAAAAATAATATGTCTTACTGTCAAACTGATAGATGACAGCTGTCAAAAGCGACAAATGGCAACACTCACAGCCGATCCAAGATGGCGGATGTCAAAAAAACTCAGCAGTTTCAAGATTGTGGACTATCACAACACCACAAACGTCAAAGTGACAGTTGACAACCACAACAACTGTCATTCCACTGTCACAAATGTCAAAATGTCACTGTCCACGTCAACTGTCAAACGCTTTAAGCACACTTAATTTATTACACTTAATTTAGCACTGACTCTATTTCCTAAGTTGTGGATCCGGTGAAGTTCCTTCAGTTCTTCACTGCCCTATTTCTGACAGATGCTTGCCAACATGACAAGTACTGTCAAAGGTCCACGTTGGGCTCGCCAAACTTGACACCCCGGAAGTCCGGGTAGGGAGGGGAGTCGGGGCCGCACAGCCCGATCCGACCTCCGCACTCAACTCTCCGGTCGACCTGACGTTAATGACGCCCTCGGTAGCGTGCCGTCGGTCGGTACGTGTGTGACGACCAGCTTCTACGCTTCGACTAGCTCAGTGATGTAAATTGTTCAGGGCGGTCTATCGAAGCTGGCTTTTGGGTTACACGTTGTTCGTAGCACAAAGTTTTATTTTTAACAGTTTAGGTTCACAAAAAAAGGTTACTCGCTATACACACAGATACACAAGATCAATACACAGGACACAATTATTAAGTTTTACACAGGTTATAATTTTGCAACAGCCCTAAATTTGTTAATGATGGGCGCCGTGGCTGCGGCAACTAAAGGTTAAGAATCTGTGTATGACTTGATTTGTAGCTCTAGCCAATTCTACACTACGACGGACGTAGCACACGAACTCTGAAATTATTTTACAATTCAGCGAAAATTATCACTAGGAGGGGTGCGCGGGACACCGTGTCCATCACGGATCGAAAAGCCTCGGCTGACTGCCTGCCAGATTGGTTATGTCCCCGTTTCAGCCTTATCGCTGTCCCTCTCGATCTACCCCTGAACGCTCATCCCTCTCTGTCGTTCTCGCCTGCGGCAGAACGCTTAGCCTTTACCTGGGTTTTACCTTAAGGGTTGTCCAGGTCACCTTTTAGCTAGGTAATCAAGAGTTACAGCGATTTCGGGGAATTGAGCCCAAAAGAAACAACATTAGGTATCTTAATACAAATACGATTTAAAAACTAAAATTATTTCCTTCGAGTCTCGATCACACCAATCTCGCATGACCAACTTTTATCTCCCTATCTATCAATTTGTACATTTTTTCAGTTAATAAATAAAGAGCATTTTATTCATCGAGCGGTGATAGAAGGACTTTTGGCTTGGCGGACTATAAGAAACATGAATGTGGCATCCATAGCTTCGCTCGTACTTCGCCCTTAAGGGATCCTCCATACACGTAGAAACGTGGAGGTATCAGATGACTATCAATTATCTTGGATTTTTCAGTCTATTTATTTTTTTTAATTTAAATTATTTGCTTGAAGATCTATTTTTCTTAGTAGGTAGGCTTTAAATAATCGCCTACTATGGAGCCTTCGCCACTGATGGGTCTAATGGGTTGATGACATTGAGCTACTTTACAAGCTGTTTGTCAAGTTTGCAAGTTTAAAAGCGGGCGAGTCAGATAGTGCGATTGTGATGATGACACACAAACCTTTTCGTTCGCTCAGAAGCCAACAAGCTAGCGAGTTGAAACCGTCATTTTTGGTACTATTTTGACAGGACGTATTTAGTTCGTTTGTTTACCGGGAGGTCGCCACTATCGCTCTACTGCGCAGACGTAGATCGCCCACACGCCAGCGTGTAAAGTAGCCCGGCTTTCAACTTTTCTCAGTAGATTGTTTACAATCTGCTTGTTAGCTAGTTCGATGATGATACTGGGCGAGTTTACAAGTAGATTGTAAATTCGCCAACAAGCAGCTTGTAAAGTTGCTTAAGCCTCAATTACGTTGAGCTTCTTTACGAGCTGTTTATTGGTGAATTTACAATCTGCCTGTAAAGTCGCTCAGTGTAATCATCGAATAAGCTAATAAGCAGGTTGTAAAAACTCTACCGAGAAAAGTTGAAAGCCGGTCAACTTTACACGCTACACGTCGGCGTGTGGGCCTACTGCGTCTACGCAGTAGAGCCCAGTACCAACCTCCCGGTAAAAAAACGAACTACGTTCTTTCAAAATAGTCACTGGCTTGTGGCTTCTCAGCGAATGGAAAGTTTTGTGTGTAATCATCAAATCGCAGTAGCTGAATCGCCCGCTTTTAAATTCGCCAGTAAACAGCTCGCAAAGAAGCTCAATGTAATCGAGGCTTTAATGAAATTGAGTCTTTAATCAATAGATCCTTATATCAGTTTCACCTTCAAAATTTTAGGCCATTTCTTTAGAAGATTTTCGTCAACATCTATAGGTCTAACTTACTATTATTTTTAAAATATTGTTATTATTTATTTTATTTTGAAACACCTCGTTCCAAATGGAATTTAGTTTAGTCATTACTCGCTGACGTTGTGCATACGTATTAATCTAAAACTACACACAAAGATTAATGTTATTGTCCAAATAATAAACAGGCGTAATACTAAATAAATATAACCTTCGCATAGGTAAGATCATTTTGGAATTTTAAATATAGGCGGCATCGCGGGAGATCATCTGCGCCTCCTTCCCCCACTCCTGCCTCCTACCTCCTACCTGGCTGCGCGTTGGTCGCTGCGCAATGTCATCACATCAGTCAAAAATCGGCCATGTTTAGTGCTAGGTGGAGTTATAGAAAGTTGTGAAAACTCGTTCGTAATATTATTTGACGTATCACTGGCGTGTCCGTCAATATATTTACCTTATTATGTAATTATACGCATATATCTCTGCAAAAGTGCATGCCTGAATTTTGTATTTTTTTCCCTTGCGCGATTATTGGTGAAATTCGGATAGACGTTGACAAACCCTCGGTAAACCTACACACGGTTGAAAATGGGCAGTGTTCTTGAATTTTAAGTAAACATCGTCCGCGTCCCCCCCCTCGTTTGCGATTTAAAGTATTAAATCATAACAACGTCCGAATCCTAATTTCCGTCCTTGGCTGACACCTGCCAAGCGAAAAATAAGAATGACAAGTGCATCTCGCGTACCGTTTGACTTCTTACCATGTTTGGCAACAAACCGTGCAAAGAAATATCGAAAAAGAAAACAAGTGTCGCGCGAGTTGATGAGATATCCACGCTGTGACCTTTTCGTAATGGTCATCCAAATGAGTCACTGAGGAGGCTCTCGAATTGTATTCCGAATGGCATTTACATATTATCTCTCGATTCCGATTTATGATTAATGTCTGAATCACACGGGTTGGCCCCACTTGCTATAATAACAGTTCAGTCGACGTGATTTGATGGAGACGTTTAATTCAGCTGTTCAATTCATTGTGTACACACGTCAATTAAATCATTACTGCTTTTACATCTTGTTTGTTATCCAGTAATTACAGTCCTCAAATATTATCCATCTTCATACTAAACTCAAAAGCTGTTATAGGCTTTTTAGTAGATTAATTGATTGAAATTCATCTTTTAGACAACAAATAACTAGTTTTTGCCCTATCGTATGTAAATTAAACTTCGATTCATATTAATAATCGTCTATCATACTCTGGCAGGAACAACCAAGGATGAAGTTTTTGACATTTAATTTAAATGTTGTAGCATTCTAAATTCAAATCAGTGTCCAGTGTAAATATATTATAGCCAACATAATAATATTAAAAAAAATAATACGCCGTATTGTGCACGATGAAGAGGACTGCTTCAATATTTTCCATTGAAGAGAAACAGTGAGTAGTTTAAAAAAGTGAGGTTATACAAACCGAAATGCCAGGCCCGCCGCCTCCGCCCCCGCCGGGGCCGCCCCCACCTGCCCCACCCGCTCAACAATTCCGCCCCACGAAGGCGGCGTCCTCTGGAGATGGAAGAAACATGCTATTAGATTCCATCAGGCAAGGAAAATCTCTGAAAAAAACAGTGACCGTTGACAAAAGTGCGCCGGCGTTGGGAGGGAAGTCTTCTGTGTCTGCGGCGAGTTCGGCGCCTGTCGGCAATGGGGTCATCTCCAAAGGAACGGGAGCTCCCGTACAAAACGGTGGCATGATGGCGTTAGGAGGGCTTTTTGCAGGTGGAATGCCCAAATTACGAGCTACAGGAAGAGGCATCGGTAAGATATTCATACATATCAATTTATAATTAATAATTTGTAGTGTTGCATTAGTGCAGTGATTACCAACAAGGTTCACTACCCCAGACCAGGGGTTCTGTGAGAAATTTCAATTGATTGATAAAATGTACAACTTATATCGGTTCTTTTCTATTTAGTGGAAGCCAGCGGCAAACAAATTTTGAAAATAGCCAATATACTTACTAGAATATAGGTTAGGTTAGGTTATCATTCTTGAATTCATGAATTTTGCCGAAATCGGCTATGAAAATTGCACTTTTCCCGCCTGGCTTCCAGTAAACAGACTTGTACCCTTAAATCTTTTATGGTAATAAGAAAAAAGTATTACAGTTACGTATAATTCGTGTACCCAAAGATAGATATTTATCCTAAATGTACACAATTAATACATTGTTAATGTATTTTTTCATAAATATTAGTTAATTAATATCTATTAACCCTACTGGCAGTGACGTCTCATGCGGGTAGGCGGGCCATGCGTTACCTAGGATCGGCAAGGCAATAAAGGGACAGTAAGGATAGAATGGGAATAATACAACTTTTCAAGAGTATATTCCACGGCGATGGTACTGTTTTCCAATTCCGTTTTGTAAGTCATCTCTCTGTGCCATGTGTCAGGCCAGATAGGAGTACCTACCGCTAAACGAGAAAGTTTAGAAATCACTGCATTTTAAATAAAGGTGTCAGAATTTTACATTTTTTTCCAATCGATATCTGTATTAACCAACCTTTGCATACCATGCGCCAATTTTTTTCACAGACGAGTTCAGATGCGCCATACGACTCAAGCACCTTTTCTACCTTCTTACGTTCACGGTTGGGGTTGGAAAATAGGGATAGGGGTAGGATCTGCTTCGCTTAGGGGAGGAAAAGGAAACTCAATCACGCAATTAAATTAATTAATTTATGCCAGTTCAAAAAACACATGTTTATTGGAGCACCAATCTACAATAGTCAGAAATGATCTCTTGGACGAGAGGGTGATCCCTGTCGTGGACCCCGCTGATGTTGCTACAGCTACCGGAGAGTCTCGTTTGATGAAGATAACTCTGGACCACAGTTGTTGGATGTGATGAGAGAGATAGAGAGCTCTGATTTGGATGGAGCACTGAGAGCGAGGTCAGCTTGGAATTGGAGAGGAAACTTTTGAGCCTGTTTGGATTTTGCTAGTCTTTCAATGTTTGGTGTTAAATTTGTCACTGAGAGCAGCAGAGAATTCTACTCTTTCAAGTATGGAAATTGACTCAAATCCTCATTTACACATCCACAGTTATGGCACCTACTTCAAAAGAATAAGTAGGCGCAAAGATGCAATGTGCCACGGTTTGGCCACCACTGATTAAGATCATCGGTATTATAATAGTGTTCTCTCTATTGATACAATATCGACAATGTGCGAATACAATCTAAACCAATAATAAAATCGGAGCATTTGTCTGACTTTTATAGAACTTTTGGCATTTTGACCACCATCTTGGTATTTTATGGGAGCCCGGGCTGAATATTAACTCAAATATACCCATACCATAAAATTAGAACCTTTTTTCAACAGAAAACATCTAAAGTGCCTCTCATGGATGTTAGATTTTTTAACTGTCTTATTATTATGATTAGAAAAATCACGGAATAATTTTGACTGATTTTATGTGACATGTGGTTTGGATGGCTTAGCAAGTTTGGATGCGGAAACCCATACTAACAGACTAAAAATACCACATCTTGCTTTTTGAAACACAAACATGTCATGTACATGGCAAACAGCAAAACAATACATCTAAAATATTTTTGTTTTTATCAACCAGAATAATTTATGAACAGTAAGAATTGCCTATTCTTCCTATAATTTTGGTAAAATTCATAGCAGCCATAATGGGTTTTATCCGGTAGACATTCTTGAAAAGTTTAAGTGTGCCACTGAAAATAAACTGAGGGCAACGAGTAGCCCTTGTCGCATCTCGTGTGCGTCACCGGTGTTGACATCTACGTTTAGATACCATTGGTGATTTTTAATCTTTTATTTAGTCATCATTGCAGCCTGATTTATGTCCTCTGCAGGATGAAAGCTCTCCGATGTATCCCCATTATGAAAACATCCCAGAAAATTAGCTAATGTCATTCAACCATTTTTTGTTGTAGGAAATTCAAATTAGTATAATAATTAATTTGACTATCAAGGTGTGTTAGGTACCGACAGCACGCATACAAGGTTGTCTGTTTAACAATGATATCATGCTTACAAAATGAAGTCATAAGATAATACCTATATCACTTTTAATGTTGTTAATTTATAAAAAGAAAATATATTGTCTATGGCAGTATAGAGTTGAATAGGTAAACCAAAGTAATTTTCTTTATTGATAACCCTGTAACATCGAATTTAATCAACATGAAATATCAATCTTGGTTACAAGGGAGTATCGGCTCGAGCATGTCCCCGAAGAGTAATTTTTATGTAAATTTATGATAATGTAACATCACATTATGATGTCACTTGTTGCACAGCGCACAGAAGTCAGGTATCTTCTTCTTGCCATTGATTTAATCAAAACACTTATTGGTTGTGTCACCATTTTCATTTATTATTAGATAACCTAATAATTAAGAAGTATATTAGTTTTTTTTTATTTTGTGTTTATTTTGTAATACAGGGAAGTAAACAAAATCAATTTTAACAAAGTAATGTCTTTTTGTTGTGACAGAACCAAGTTTTAATAATGAATTAAGCATTTTTAAAAACGGCAATAAATTTACTGAGTACCATAACATTCTTTCTATCATTAATGATATAAATACTTAAGTATATCTGCAGTGAATCTTCTCAAAAGTCTCATTGCGGATTCGTTAGAAGCAAATTTCACTTGCATCCAATGATCCCTGTAAGGTGTGCCCACGCACACCTACCAAAATGTGTCCGCACACATATTTTCATCCCCCGCAGTCCTCAGAACACAAAAATATTGTAAAAGAAAGTTTCCTTTGTCAGATTTTAGTTTTGCTCGAATGCACGAAACCATCAAATGCACAATTTTTTCGACTCATTTCTCAACTAACGCGAGCACGCAACTGAAATTTTACGTCGAGCAAGATCACTATGTCTGTCCCGTTCTATTGCGTGCCAAAGTATACGTATTTTAGTGTTTATCAATGACCACCTATGTGCCGGATCCTCAAGATTATTCTCAGTCTTTGACATGTTTCAACTTCCAAGAAACATTGTCAGTACAGTCTCATAGTGGTCCTTATTGCGAACACATAATATTCAAAAAAAGAATTTTTTAGGTAGTTGATCACTTACATCACTTCGAATACTTTTATTTCTTTATTGCCTATTTTTTTATTTAAGTACTTACCTACTTCAAAAATTATTGTTAGTGTTACTATTATATAAACTGAAATTAATAAAAACCTTAAAAATATAAGTTTTAATGAAAAATTGTATGTGTGTTTGTGGAGGGGGGGGGGTGTAAATTTACTGCACCGGGTGACGGCACGTCACTGACTCCACTGCTCAGATGCGTTGATGATCCGCACACACAATAGAAAAATTAAAGGAAACGTTGCTTGTTGCATCCATTATAAATCAGAAGCGTTTCAAAAAATAATTATTAAATGTGCAGCTATTGCAATGATCAACTCTGAACCATGTGCTTGTTAAAAATGGATGGTATCGCTTTATTAATAATAACTATTTTGAACATGATATTTGACTTGGACTGGAACCGAAACATTCACTTTATAATACCAATGTAGCCTGTGAAGATAGGACAATTATTATTTAAAAGCATTCAAATACAGTGAACTATATTTTATTATTTTTACCAAATGCTTACTTCAGAATGCTATTAATTATTTTCACTGTTAAATTTTAATGGAATGATATGTTATTAAAAATAGCGAACATTTATAACTAAACATTTAAAGTGTTTGTTATTTCTAATAATTTTCAAATACTATGGTTATAAACAGTGGCGGCTCGTGGATAAGATATTTGGGGTGCTGCGGTTGATTAAAAATAAAAATAAATGTTTATTTGGATTATATTTTACTATTAACATCAAAATTAAATATAATTAATTAAAATAAAGAACTTTGCATAAATTGCTTGCAGAAATAAATTTTAACAATGTTAATAAATCATTATAGCTATATTTCTTTCCTCGTTGTGGCACGCGTGTTCACATGCGACGCAGAAACAGAGAAATACTGAAAACGGACTGTCTGACCAGCAGTACGAAGCTGCGAGCACCGCTGCCCGCGACCCTCCGTCGCCCACTAGAGAATATTCTATTCAAATCGGTATTGTGCAAAATCAAGTACCTACCGCGCTGTATGATAATATTATTGGACATATATCGCCACTGGTTATAAACAATACCGCCATGTTTCACATGATAAATATAAATTTTTATGACGTGCATTCGAATTACCCACACTACATACATTCCAGAAATGCCATCAAATGCTGTAATACAAAAAGTTATAAGGATCCTTGTAGATATAGTCCAAACTCTGTGTTATATACCGAAACACTCAATAGCCTGTAGTTCCGCTGTATACATTCTGTGTATAGTATTTAGCAGCCTTCCTCGACGCTGGAATCCGGTTGGCTTGAAGAACTGGAAACCAGGTTATAATTCTTTTCACTCTCAGCGCGTTGAGAGGTTACTTAGTTCACTCTCTTATCTCCTCGATACTCCTAAGACCTAAAGTCATACCCACCGCGCACTCAGTATTCGTCGTAAACATCTGTTTTCAAACCTCAATGTATGATTGCTCTTTCATATGATGCCATGACTCGCTACACGGCTACAGTAAAGCAGCACCGTCAGATGCAAGTGTCGGAGTAAGAGTGTCAGAGAGTTTAACGGAGTACAGTCGTGAGTTCCAGACACTACGTCGGGTTGAATATTGCTCCAGCGATTTCGAGGTCTCTTTTTGCCTAATTGCCATCTCTCGTGATGTGTACCAGGTATTTGAAGCTGTTGGGTCTCTCAATGTTTTGCCTGTCACTAATTAGGAGAAATCTGGATCAGGACAGGTGCTATTTATTGAACAAAACGTTGGTTTTCTTCGTGTTTATTTTCAAACCACAGTAATTACAATGTATTCAATAAAAATCTAAATTTCGATCAATACGGGATTTAGGACAAGTTTTATTTTACCTTTAGCTATTTTGTATGCAAGAATGTCCCATGTATGGGCAGTGGATATCACAAAATAATAGGTGATAAATTTCGTGATAAACAGAGTCACTTGCAATTTCTATGTTAATAAAATTGCAGAAGTACAAAATAACAGTCAATAACATTTATTATATTTCTGTGTTTTAATATTATTTGGTTCAACAACTGTGATATTGCATAATCCTTATAAAAAATAAATAAATTTTAATTGTTTTATCAACACAATGAGCCATTACACTTTGTTTGTTAGTGTTAGGAAATACTTCAGTAGATTTCTCACACTTTACTCAGTAAGTAGTTAATTAATACCCAGATGAGTGAGTGCGAGTGCATGCCTAAAAACTTGCACACAATAATAGCACGTATTTATCCGCTTAATTATAGCTATTATGGGTTATATAATTTTTTTGATATCATCACTGCACTACGGTGACAAAAAAAAAATATTCAATTTATGTAAGACATGCAGTTGTACCCATTCTTTACACTGAAAATCCCACTGTGCCCACTTGTATTTTGGCTGTATGATATTTACTTACTTGAGCTGGCATTACAGACCATTCAGGTCCACTAGGTATCTCTATTCCGAGCTCTATCTCTTCAGCAGGTCACACTCAAACTCCCTGCGTGCATATTGAATCTTTTGCTGTATTGAGTCTGTATGTATTCTTAACTCAGCGAAAACAAATAAGTATGACTGAAAAGGTGTTGACTATTTTGTCTAATCGCCCATAGCATACCTAAAATATCATGGTTTGGTTTAGACAGGGATTAATTGAATTTTAAAAGCTGACCAGCACCATCTACACATTGTAGTCTCAGTTCAATGAAAACAAATACGTTTGACTGACAAAGTTTAGTTCAATGAAATCAAATACGTTTGACTGACAAAGTTTAGTTCAATGAAATCAAATACGTTTGACTGACAAAGTTTAGTTCAATGAAATCAAATACGTTTGACTGACAAAGTTTAGTTCAATGAAATCAAATACGTTTGACTGACAAAGTTTAGTTCAATGAAATCAAATACGTTTGACTGACAAAGTTTAGTTCAATGAAATCAAATACGTTTGACTGACAAAGTTTAGTTCAATGAAATCAAATACGTTCGACTGACAAAGTTTAGTTCAATGAAATCAAATACGTTTGACTGACAAAGTTTAGTTCAATGAAATCAAATACGTTTGACTGACAAAGTTTAGTTCAATGAAATCAAATACGTTTGACTGACAAAGTTTAGTTCAATGAAATCAAATACGTTTGACTGACAAAGTTTAGTTCAATGAAATCAAATACGTTTGACTGACAAAGTTTAGTTCAATGAAATCAAATACGTTTGACTGACAAAGTTTAGTTCAATGAAATCAAATACGTTTGACTGACAAAGTTTAGTTCAATGAAATCAAATACGTTTGACTGACAAATTTTAGTTTAGTGTGCAACACGTATGTCGGATCTTTACAACATACCTCCACCCCTCGCCACTGGTATTTACATATAACGAACTTTACAAAATACAATTGAAGACGTTCACAATATGACCTGAAAAAAGAAACCGGGAAAGAAAAATAATATAAAACAAGTATAAAAAGTAAATACAAGTACATGAAAGTACACCGAATCAGAGAAGCAGACCCTATTTTAAGAATGCATGAAACAATGTCCACCTAAACTCATCCTCATATCAATATCCAAAATGATATGGTTGAACATAGTTATTGCCCGCCCAATTGGCATTACCAATGGCTAATTAGTTCTGCACTGTGGGAAAACAAACAACTGATATAAGGTAAGGTTATGGATGCGAGAAGAAACATATTGACCCGTAACTTCTTCTTCGACCATGTCCGATCCCAATAAGATCATATGGGCCTCCATAGACTGGAGGTTTTTTATTAACAGATTTTGTTTTTATGAGAAATGGATGTCAGCCACTTGCTCAACCTATTAGGTCTGCACTCTGACTCATACAAAACAATTACGCTCATGAGAAAACAATACCTCGTATGCCACATGACACTATTTGTGCATGAGATGAAAAAAATCTATATTATCTCTGATTCCATCAAATTTATCACGTATTTTTCATATTTCTACTATTAATCTTAATAGTGAAATACAAAAAATTAAGAATTTTTATGCCTTGATAGTGAATTGACTATTTCTTCATCTCGTGTCTTGTGACATACGAAGTATTGTTTTCTCATGCGCGAATAATATATCGTCGGTGTTTTGTAAAAAGGGTGAATCAACCATTTTGGCGAAATCGAGATTTTAATGAAAATACAATATGTACCCCACTAGCTTTGTTGTGTAAAAATGGCGAATTTTTATCTCCACAGGAAAGTACTTAAAAACGATAATCAACTAAAATTAAATTAATTAAAATTACGAAATAAAAAGCAAATGTGACATATTAGGCCTTTTAAAATATTATATAATAATACCTATTATAATGACAGTATTCTTTCTAAGCTTTATTATAAACTTGTTAGATATTTATAATCATCTACAGGTAAAAAACAAATAAATGTCAAAAGTTAAAAATCCTCCTCCTGTAAAGTAGCATTTTGGTTAATTCGCCCTTTTTACAAAACACCGACGAATGTACTTGCCAGAACCAGGATTCAAATCTGGGACCCACGATGCTATAGGCCGACACTGAAGCCACGCGGAATATAATGTCAGCATGCAATGGACGCTGGCAAGACCAAAGTTAGAAGAGTATTTATCACCTTCCAGTATGAAACGGCACAGTAACATGCCAATCTTAATTCAATACAACAGACTAGGTACCGGGAAGGCTTAATCAAATTTAATTTGAAAGAAATTAGGCACTGTGATCGGTTTAATTAGAGATTTGTAGATGTAACATAATAAAATTTTCATTAATCTGTGACAAGTGTGTAAATCGATTTGCGTTTTCTTTCTCACCAGGCGGTGGCCAGAACACGCCGAGCCCGCTTCCAAATACCTCAAACACATTACCGGCCGCGCATCGCTCGTCCCCCGACAAACCCAAGCAGCCCCCGTCGAGTCCGAACCCTCCCAGGCAACCGGGACAGCAGTCAGTGAGTCAGCTCAGCCAGGTTCTGGGACAGGCGTTGGGGGGTCAGGTGAAAAAGGGGCCCGCCATGGAGTCGCGAGGCAGGGCCCCTCCGCCACAGCCCCCCCAGCCGCACAGACCAAATTTGACCCTGGTAAGTTGTGACAATACAGAGATACTATTTCTTAATCTTTGCCTTCAGCTGAAGCTTTTATATATTCTGAATTTGAAACTGTAGACAATGTTAGTAAGGTAAAGGCAAGTGTACAGTAAAAACAAAACAATGATTCGGTTGGTCGATGGTGTGCGTACGGATTTATGTGGACGTCCGAGCCCTACTAATTGTACAAATTACCTGATAGCCGGTCTGTCCGTAGCGCTGACAACCGTACACGTATTCGTACGCATACAATCCACGAACCGAATCATTGTTTTATTTTTACTGTACCATATTATGAAGATTGAAAATTACATATTTTTCTAATGCTAGATCAAATGAAGGGTCCAAGGAAGAAGTGAAACGAGAAATAGTCTTATAAGTCTCTGCTCAATATAACATTGGCAGAGATCATAAAGTTGGCATATTTATTTATTTTTACATATAGTGAACTTTACAAATTATAAATTCAAGATGTTTATAACAAAGATATATGTGTTCCACCGAATGCGTGAAATTGCATATTACATGAAATCGGCAAAATTTTGCCTAATTCATGAAAAATGCAAGCCCATTGCCTTATTCATGAATTAGGCAAATTATCTGCCGAGTGCGTGAATTCGGCAGTGTATGGAATTCTTAAACACAGTAGTAACACAGTGACAGTAGAAAAAGTAAATTTAATACGGATGGTTTTATTAGTTATAATTGGACATAATATAATTATAACATAATGTAAGGTTAGGTTAGGTTTTTTAATTCTTAATTCAACTGAATGCCCATTTTGAGGTTAGCTAACAATTGTCAACAAACTATCAAATCATACTATCACAAACAAACAATCGACCATTGCCTGATACCCAAGCACTAATATACGTTAAAATACCTTTTAATAAAATTCTTCCGTTATCATATTATAGTTCTAGATTTTTTTTGGGCATAGTAAATGGAAATGAACGTCATTGTAGTTATTGATTGGTAAATTTTTATATAATCAATGACATTTGGTTAGTTTGATTAATTGCAAAAAACACCACCGGAGCGCCACTTTGCCCAATGCATGAACTAGGCAGAAAAATTACTGCCGAATTCACGAACTCGGCACATATTTTGCCTAATTCAAGAATAAGGGCTTGAATTTTTCATGAATTATGCAAAATTTTGCCGATTTCATGTAATACGCAATTTTACACATTCGGCGTAACATATTATGTACAAACAGTACTAACAATATTTCTACAAAAATGGAGTAATTGCAAGATTAAACAGAAACGTCATAAAAAAAATACATAGAAGTGTACCAAATGTGCTAAGTAGACCCTATTTACAAAAAATATAATGCAACGTCCACCTTAACTCATTCTCACACGAGTGGAATATATCAATATCCAAAGCGATTTGGTTGAATACAGTAATAATTGCCTTCCCAATTGGTATTACTAGTTTTAATGAGACACTGCACCTTAGATGTCTTTCTGGAATTCATTAATTTGTTCTTATCAACTCTTTCCACTAAAAGAAGAATGTTTTCCATACTTACTTAGTTTCTTTTTCTGAAATCTACGCTGCATAAGCAATAGGCATTATGTCACTATTAAGTAGTTTGTCCGACATCTGTTAATGACATTCTCTAGAGGGAGCATTGAATGATAAAGTTTAAATATTTAATGTGAACGCTCTCAGTATTAATGTAACATGTTGCATCATATGTAATCACAAATATTCTATTAGTGTCCAAAACCAATACATACATTTGTCTCATAGTACACAAATATGACACTTAATTACGTGAACTTTTGGTGTTGTCTTCTATTGAAGGTTGGCAACGAACTTGGAGTATACCTTTCTATCCTGGGCCGCCCGTATCACAGGAAAATAAGAAAATATGCAGCGTTTTGCGCTTGATAGTAGCAGTTATAAGTTCTCTTGTCTTATGATATCTTCATGGTATGGCGTACAGTAGGTACATATTATCGCGGCCAGAACAAAAAAATGCATTTGTAAACATGTAATATTGTGCAAATTGCAAGATTGCATGCATTAATCAAAAAATTTCAGAAGCATCTGAATTTTCACGCGACAATTGCACCGTGCAATATCTGCACCCGCGTAATAGAACGATATTAGCGAACGTGCCGGTAAAAGAACCAACTACACCTCGCAGACTCATTTTGAGGTTAACTGATTTTCACAACCTGTCAAATAGTACCAAACAATGATAACATTGTGTCGCTTACTCTTGAAGAATGAGATTGGTGAGACAGTGAGCACTCGTACGTGTAAACATTTATTATTGCGATAGTTTAATATACACACTATTGGTGTAAGTGTAAGTAAATCCATGCACGTGTACAGGCAATATTAGCAAGAACACAATTTCATCGGTCCATTGCCTCTCGTACACCTCCAAACGGAGCGTGTGAGAGAGAATGTAATTTTAATACCAATCGGTAAATGCTGCCCTAAGTTATTAAGTACTAAGGGTAGTTGAGTTACTAAAAAAGGGGCGGTTCAATTCCATATATTTTTTTAATTATTTATATAGTGTCACCATAATATGTAATATACTTATAGGTATTTATTTTTTGAGATTTCAAGTGTTTCCGGATTATGCATACAACTAACAACATTATTTTTAATGAATGCAACTAAACGCTGATATATTGTGCAAACAGCACTCCCAAATTCATTCAGTATGTATGTATACTTACACTCTTGTTAGACAAATAATACGAAAATCAATTATTTTTGTTTGCAATAGGTAGAGATAGAGATAAGCTATCATGAATTTGTCATAAAACACAAAAGTGTACATAACAGATAAACTTCTTATCTTGATTGCATTTATTTTGTACCTGTAGTTTTACATTAACATGAAAAAATGTAATCATCTTAAAGCGACAATTATTATTCTAATGGATTTAAGTTTTGTACTATTCCATTTGAGTAATTTTTTGCGACCCGGGTGTTTCGCCTTTCGGCATCTTCAGGCACTGTGTACACTCACCAAAAGCCAAATAAACACTGACAATGTATACTATTAACTCTAACTTATATAACCAATCAATACAATAAAGTATGTAAAAATTCTATTACCTACCTATCACGTCAAGGATCACAATAAAAAATATAACAAACAAATTATAAATAGTTGAAGTGTTTGTGAAAAACCCCTCTATCTTATTAATAATACAGTGCCTGAAGATTCCCAAAGGCAAAATCCGGGTCGCAAAAAACGACTTAAATGGAATAGTACAAAACTTAAAACCATTAGAATTCAAATTCCATCAAGTACCTTCGGTCGATAGTATTAATAATAATTATTATGTTTGATGAACAAAATACTAGACTTAAAATAATGATTAAGTATCTAATAGTACAAAACTTAAATCCATTAGAATTGAAATTCAAATTCCATCAAGTATCTTCAGTCGATAGTATTAATAATAATTATTATGTTTGATGATCAAAATACTAGACTTAAAATAATGATTAAGTATCTAATTTGACAAAACTATTGGTCAGATGGCCTGTTGACATTTTTCTATAATGATTTTAATTGATTTATTCAATGGACGAATAAAAAAAAACTATTTAAAAACATGTTTGTCATTTTAAATCGGTTACTTTCACTAACATCTGCATATCTTTGCAAATTCAATTTAATCAACGCGCCCGATTGGGTCACACTGTTGTGCCAGCCGAATCAGTAATCACATTTTCTGATGTCCATTTAAATTATGGACACAGGGCACGAATAGAAATTGTTTCTAAAGTAGACTCAATTATATGTGTGGTACAAATTTGTTACAATGTGTAATTGTCATTAGTCATTACTCCAGTTTTACTCGCACAGTTAATATGCTATGTTAAACATACTAATATTATTAACACATTATGTATTAATTGAATTGACATTTACTACGTAGAACTCCATTATAATGGTTTGAGTTATTTATGTTGACAGCTTTTGGCGAATAAATCCATCTTCAGAACGGTCATAAAATAACTAATTTTCAAAAACTCTAAGTCATGAAATAAAGAGGTGGTGTATTGTGTTTAACAAATCCTCTTCCCTTCACACAACAGTGGCGTAGTTTTATTTCCTTTTTTTTTATTATTATTATTTATTTCACTAGAAAGGTTTACTTCTATCAAAGATGGAGCTGAACTTACGAGGTGAAAAAATTAAGAACAGAGTTTAATTAGGTTTTAAATTGAAAAAAATTGCATACAGCGCTAGATTGTACTTAAAAAAATTCACAGTGTATAAATTCTGATATAAACATATCACATAAACGTGAAGATCGACAGTTTTGACAGAAAATATGACATATTGTCCAACAAGAACTTCTTGTCCACGTGTTAAAACTGTGAACTAACAAGCCGGCTCATGTGCAGAGGAACGAGGAACACCCCCAAATTTATCATTTCATTTTAGGCTTCCGTGGTGTAACAGTCTATCAATTCACGTAGTTTGATGCTTTTTATAATAAAAATATGTCTAAAACGATCAAGAGTGATGTTAGAATTATTATTAGTAATATTTTGGTTTATTGCGAAGAGGAAAAGGAGTCACATCTAAAAAAAGAGCCGATACATTATTTAAACAAACGTCGCCATGATAGGTATGTCACTGAGAAGTCTTCTATATGGAACTACAGCGACTTTCTGTTATCGACGAGATCTTGTTGTCGGACAGTAGTTACAGCGATGCCGAGCAAGAGAAAACAATGCAATATGCTTCATGTAAGAGCAGTCAGAAATAATAACAGTAAAAATAATTAAATTTACCCTATCTAATTCGTTCACAGTAAAAGAAATCACAATCTGGTGCAGTTTCAAGCTTAAGTTGTTCCACTATTATAGTACTTAATACATTCAAAATTATGTAAGTAGTAACACACCGCCTTTTAGCTTAGGATGAATATGAAGGAAATCACTGAAGGCTAGGACCGGAAGGGTTGAGCATGGATACAACCCACAGAACATGAGGCGAGTGTCAGTGTCGACTCTTAAAGACTTTAAATTTCGCATTTTATAATTATTTACTCGTGTTTGCAAAAAAAAAATTATATTCTATTATTTGCAGTCCTAATAAATGTGCTAGAAGGTTTTTCCCATTATCTCAATATAAAGGTAACCGACTTTGAAACTAATAGCCTTCATATATTAGTTATAGGTTTTAATTTAATTCTTCTTTGAATTTATCCATAGCTCTGGTTTACCACCGACAAAAAATCAGAAGTAGACATTTATATGAATATGCTAAATATGTATTTAAATAGGTCTAATTGACGTGTGTATATTCTACGTCATTATATTTGTAATCAAAATAAAAGTACATCGAAGGTTCTTTGAATTAATGTCAATTATTGTATTCAGAAATTTATTTTGGTGTTATCTAATTTTATTGTTTCTTGCCGCAGCTTATCTTTTGGTTTTCTAACCTCAAACCCACGCTATCCTCTCAATATTTTTTTGGAACATTACGTTTGTTATTATCACCGGATATTACTATCAACCAAGTTGTCAATTTAAGTGTTAAAATTCCTTAATAATCAAATTCCTTAAAATCATTCAACAGAAATCTGACCAAAATCCACTGATAAACTGATAAGGATTTCTGTTGTGCTGGTAGTTCTAAGAAACTACTGAATTAAAATATGCTGTCTATTATAAACATAATATTATAATACCCCATCTACATGTGCATGAATTTATTGCTGACAGTACGTAACAACAAAAAGATGCACGTATAAACACGTATTATCGTACAAGTTGCAAGATTGTATGAATGAATCAAAAAAGTCACGCGACAATTGGACTGTTCGATATTTGCGCCTGCGCAGTAGAACGATAGTAGCGTGAACCTGGCGGTAAAAAAACCAACTACAACGTGCAGAGATTTTCAGGTTAACCAATTTTCACAAGCTGTCAAATAGTAGGTACTATAAAATAACATGCTTGAAGAGTGAGATTGAAGAGACAATCGGCACTTTTACGTGTAAACAGTTATTATCGCGTTAGTTTAAAATACACATTATTGGTGCAAGTAAATCCATGCACATGTACAGGCGCTATAACATTAGTGCCAGCTTTGATAGTTTTGCCACAAAATAAAACATATTTGGAGAGGCAGCGCTGAGCAAGAGAAAGGGATGCAGTCAAGAATGGCAACCGTAAAAATAATCTCATCAGTCCTGCCTAGAAATTGCAATATCGGATGAAAATATCAATACTGATTTTTCGGTATTTTGAATACCGGTATCAATAAACGTCTTATTTGTATTTGTTGAATAATCGTGAATTTAGCTGTCCCACACGTCCCGCAAAAATCAGAACGTCTGGTAACGCTGCCCAGACCCTACGATTAATTGTACGAGCTTTAGATAAAAATTAATGTTTGATTCAATTTCACCACTTGTTATACATTGTGCATGCCATAGGTTTGTGTTTGTATGAGTCCGAAAATCGGCTGGATAACACATAATTAATTTACATAAGTATGACTAGGCAAAGGGCCGTTAGTCGGTTCAGTTGAATTTCGATTATCCCAACTAACTGGGGATCCACGTAATCCGGATAACAATAAATCCAGATAATTGAAAAAATAATCTATTTTACTTCCAGAATAAAACGTGACATCAAATTTTGAAAAACTCACTTTTTTTTACTGTTTATATACATTTTTCTTATTGTCATATGAAACTGATAATCGAAAATACCATTTGCCATTCTTACTATTGTTATTGTACTTTTCACATAAATATTTAAAAAAAGAAAGTGAATGAAATATCAATATATTTTATTGATTTTAATGAGATAAGCCTTTTTTATCTAACATGTTCAAATGACAGTCACTAAAAGTAATCCTATCTGACATTCATGACCTGTCGGTGTGTCCCAAACTGGGAGCTGCAATATTAAATTTAGTATAATAGTAATAAATTTTTAATACCTACCAACTTAACTCACTTCTGTATAACTAAATCGAAAATTTAAAAAATAATATTTTTAATATGTGTCATATCACTAACATGTATTATTGATTAAATTAAGGCTGTACCGCAGTTGAGGCACGGTCTAAAAAGATCGTGGCTAGGCGATGCGCGGATTGCGGGTCGCGGGTGCAAATGACGCATGCCAAACGAAATATAATTTGTCATATAAATCCAACATACATCCATTTTACGTTCTGTTTATTGTTCTATTAGTAACAATAATAATATATTCATAGACATGTTTTCTTTTCAAAGTAAATGGGTAACGTTTTTAGTCATCTTTACTCGATTTAAGAATTAATACGCCCGTCGCCATCACAAAACAAAGTGACGTGTTTCCAGCTCGACGTTCTCTCTCAGAATGCGAGCGAGTCCAAAATTTTGTCGCGCCTATATTTGAAAATTATTTACCGTTTCACTGATGGTATCACCTTAATGTTAATTGTATTCCTTCTTCTATTTCTTTTCTCAACAATTCGAATTCATTTCAAATTGCAAAATTTCATTAATTCGCGTTTGGTAAATAAAGAAAGGCATCAAAATACAATGTGCTCTGATAATATTAATATGAATGATGGCCTACAGGCTTTAAAACGTCATGGCTTCCGGTTCTTTCAGCAAAATCCAATGGCCGATCTGTCATCCCTTGTCTCAACTGTCAATTTTTACTCTACACATTGTTCACTGTCTAATACTAACATTTTTCAATATATTTAGAGCTATGTTTGCATTCGGATGCCTTACGGCTTACAGTATACGTTGCCACATTTTCTTTTGATAAAATGGCCTCCGCAACGAGCCCGAAATATCAAAAGAAGGAGCGGTAAGAATACACGGAGACTGCTCAAAAATAAAATACAATAACTTGAAACCAACTTTAGAAATTACAAGTTTGATGTTTTGGAAAATATGACGACTTAAACAGACAATTTTAATAATTTGTAAAACAATATCTATTCCCATTAAATACTAGGAGGTATAAGCATGTCAATTCCCGATGGGCCTGGAGTTCTATGAAAAAACATGTCTTTGTGGAAGTATATTAAAAGTACATCGTATTAGTATTCGGTTAAGTAGTTCACCATGGTTCCAAGAGATGGCAGTGTGTGTACGATATATTAATTTAAAGCAAATCGTCCGGGGTTAGTGTAAGGAGTGTAAGGTACAGCATGTAGCTCATTTTCTATTGTCGGGCTTTGCGTGCACGGAATTGTAGAGCTTGTGGCATACATCCGGTTAACACGAATAGAATATATCTGAAGCAATTTGGTTGAACATACCTAATTATTTTCCACCCGATGGTAATGCTGGTTTTCTCAAAATATACCACTGACCAATAGTATAGAATGATTCAGCGGACATGTTACTGAGTTAAAATTTTGAAAAGCGCTGCACTAAATCATGATTGACACTAATCTATACATCAGACAAAAACAATATTTTTTAAATTTATAATAATTCTTCTAATAAAATTTAAACTCAATTTTCAAGCGATAACTCTATTTTGTCAACTGGAGTAGAGATAGCTAACTATTTCCGCTGTGTTCACATTTATTAATTTAGCTTGCAATGTTGTACTATCAAATTGATATCAATTTATTTCCCTTTTACGAAACATCCTGTTGGGTCAGTATCATTTGCCATATTATGATGTCTCATGCCATGAATGCCATTCAATAATAAAAAAAAATATTTTTTTATTTACAATACAGTTATACCTACACCCTAACATACATTGTCTGTAATAATCAATGACATTATTAATAGACGACGCACTCAGTACAGTAGCTAGCAAGTAAATTCACTCATAGCGACATTCGCACGTGCATAGGTAGACGTCACGCAATATCCATTATGCGATATCACGCATCGGGAATTTATAGCAATATCACCTTTATTGTAATGGCGTTAGAACAGATTATGCCATTCGGCAGACCCGACAAAAAAGTGAGTGTCATTTTTTCCCCAGATGATTCGTCCATATTAATGTCATTGGTAATATTTGATAGAAGCAAGCTCAGAGTAATAATATAAAGAGAGTGGGTATTGTTTGGTAATGTGAAGCCATACACAGTAGAACATCAATTTTATTATTTTTAACTTAACTATGAAACGTTATACCATCTTGTTGCTTCTCAGTCCGGCTACCAAATTTAAACACAACATAGTTATCCATATTTTCTACTAAATTAACTAAAAATAATTTACCACGAACTTTATATTTAACGCAAAAACAATAAATTTCAGCAATACGTGCTCGCAGTTTTTAAAATAAACGTAGTCATCCAAATGAATATTTAGCGGTGACGTGTACAAAAAATATTTAATTCAGCAGCATCTATCTTACTCTAATGCATATTACGGAGATATGAGCGTGCCGAATGCTTTTTCACTCGCATTTATGGTTCGTTTTTGTCCAGGCCTTCTTAGCAAATGAAAGAAATTGAATGGCTACCTAAAATATATTCCTTATGTACTTAACAATCATGGCTCAACAGGTATTTTGCTTGAAATCATGGCAGCTGGCCTGTGTATCGTTTCGAATCCAAGATGGCGGCTGCTTTCCTTGCTGCAATATTTTGATATCTCTTGTCGTTATGGAGTTATAATAGGCTAAACTTTTGTTGAACACGTATAATGGATTTTAAAACCTTTGAACGACTTTGAAGAATCTGGGATATCTTTGAGATCTAATTATAAATAATTCATATGCTTTGTAGAACAAATGGTATGATATGTTATTATAATAATGTTTGCGACTTTCACGGTTGTTTTTTTATCGTAATAGATTCTTGAGTTTCCACCGCTCGTACTTCTTCCTTCTTTCCTCGACGTTTCGGGCTCGTTGCAGAGATATGTGTTATAGAAGAGAACAATACCATCATTTATCCACATTTTTCATCAAAGAAAGCAGGCAGGGTCTGCAGGACACAGCATATTACCCTTAGCAACGTTTGTTCTTAGGTAATCGGATTCCTTTTGGCATTCTTAGAGCAGCGTTTGCATTCATACACATTCACTACACTTCATCATAACATATATCTCTTGATGGTCTCTGCAATAAGCCCGAAGTCTCGAAGAAAGAAGGAGTACACGCGGTAGAAACCCAAGAACCTGTTATTATAATTTTGTCTTTTTTAACTTAGAAATCAACATTGCGTGATTGTTATAACATTTTTCTACTTTTTACTGACTTGTATGCGAGTAGAACAAATCTGTGAGAAAAATGTATGAAAACATCACCTTTTATCAGAATTTATCATGGAAGTATGAGGAAATTCGTCTACTACACACTTTCCACACCATTTGAGAATCACTGTCTTATAGAGGTAGAGCCTATATGTATGAAAGTGAAGCTGAAAAAGAGACCCTAGGTTCCTGATTTCACACATATGCTCGACTTCGAAAGTTTCTTTGAAGGTCAGTCTAATAATTTTGAAAGCGGAATCGAATAAAGTTGAAAATAAATTTCCGGGAGTATAATTCTGACCATAATTTATTTCTTTATTTTTTGATTGTATTATATTCAGAAGAAGTAATAATAGGTATCTCTAATGGCCCCGTTCAGTGTACTAATTAATTGTATTTAATGAAGATTTAACATGACCTTGGTACATACATGGATTTCTCCTTTTATAAATAACTTCAATTTCCAACAAATAACTCAAAAGAAGTGTTAAAAAAAAGTTATGAAATGTACAAACCAAAATGTAATAAAACCTGTGGGTTTATTCTGTACACAAGGCGGCTATCGATGGTAGTTTATCATATTTATGTATTGAGTGGTTAATTGTTGCAATAAGTTAACCGCCTAAACTGTCAAAAAGTGCTATGTTTAACAGCCCCTCTCTTGGTTGTGTTAACTTTTAGAGCGAGATAGAGAGTTTTAACAGTTTAGACAGCTAACTTATTGTAAAAATTATAAAACCGCAATACATAAATATGATAAACAACCGTCGATAGCCACCTTGTGTATAAAATAGACCCACAGATAAACCGTCTTATACATAATATAATATGAAAATTCTTCGCAACAACACATATATTTAAACAAATATAATATACGGGGTATTATATAACAGTTGACTTATTGTAACAATTAACCGTCTCAATATATAAATATGATAAAGTAATGGTATGTATCACTTTAGCCGTCAATAGCCGCCTTGTGTACAGAATAGACCCACTGGTCTGTTAATAATAAAGCAGTAGGAAGTTCCCAAAATGATTTACCATTCTAAGCGTTGTGACGTCAACAATGATCATCGTGGTTAGCATTTCTCGCTGGTATTATGAACAACGATATATCATTGTTTAGCATTCAAAGAATTAAAAATGTGGTCTTTCTCATGAATGATTCATGTTCGTTGAAAAGTTTAATACATTGAACTATATTTTTTTTGGCCAATTGTGTAAAGCCGGGGGGGTTAGTGAGCCGTAACAGTAACCTTTCCAGATACTGTAACCAACTCTAGATGCGAAATAATTATATATTTGGCTTCACTGAATTACTAGTAACGGTTCGCCAATGAGTGCCTGGCTTTAAAAGCAAAATTAATTATTCAGTATGGGAAAACCAAGGTTGGAAATACCTACACCCTTTCTAATTTGAGTATGAAAAGTTTATTTCTACATCAGTGGGTCTATTCTATACTTATCGACCGCTAAAGTGATAAAGTGATAGATATTATCAAACTTAGGGTAGGTTTGTATCAAAGTATTAGCACTTATTGTAACAATTACAATAAATTGGTTGTAATTGTTACAATAAGTGCTAATACTCTGATACAAACCTACCCTAAGTTTGATATTATTTATCACTTTATCACTTTAGCGGTCGATAAGTACAGAATAGACCCACGAGGTAAAAAAGAATGCGATAATAATATAATATATGAGTGGCCTTTTTCCAAAATTCTCCTTGTCCATTTTGTTTTGTTTTGAGAACTATATAGAAAAAATAACCATTTTTTTCTTGGGCCATTGGGCGGGTGCTTTTAATATTTAAACTATAGAGCTTTTCCAATCAAACGCTTGAAAGTTTTGCGGAACGTAATAATAATACTAAATATAATTTTAAATAAAATTTATAAGTAATAATACTTTCCCGCATTGAGCGAAAGTTTCAAAATACTAACTCCGTAACAACGGAAAAGATGATATTTGAAAATTGCCACCGGATGGACAAGATGCATTTTGAAATTGGATGGTATTTTTCAACCGTTATAATGACTGGTAAAAGACTAGTTTTGGAAATGTTTATAGAACATGTTTAAATAAGGAATAAAATTGCATGTTCAGTTAATTTTTGGTCAAAACTGGACAAGATGATTTTTGGAAATGGGCGACTCATATTTTAATTAGGTAGTTTTTGTATAATAACGAAAGGCTGATTATCTCGAAACTAGAAAATCTGAGTTGTGAATCGGACATCGGCATTTGTCATCAATTAGTAATAATGATTTCTCCCTTTGTCTATGACTAAATGGACCTAAAATCTGCTCATGATAATTGTTTTGTATGATATGAAATATCTGATTATGTATATGTCATCATGACATAGTCATTGCTTATAATTAAGAATTCCCCTAATGTGTTTTAGAACTGTGAAAATGTGTATTACAGGTACACCTAAACCAAACACTGTTAAATGGAATGTCAATCAATATTATTATTTTTCTCTTTATCCTAAAATTATGTTCATAGCAATTTTACATGTCATTGTTCGAGCACCTGCGCATCTATTCTATACACAATACTGCTATCGGCAACTATCGAGGATAGATTTATGTATTGAGGTATTATAATTGTTACACTAACTTGGCCGTCTAAACTGTCAAAACTGTCTATCTCACTTTAAAAGTTAACATAGCCAAGAGAGGTTCTGTTAAAACATAGCACTTTTTGACAGTTCAGACGGTTAACTAATAATTGTAACAATACTTTACCGCCACAATACATAAATATGATAAACTACCCTCGATAGCCGCTGATAGCAGCCTTGTGTATAGAATAGATGCACAGGTTGACGCTTTGTCCAGTATGTCACTGTCTACTGTTTTATATGTATATTTCGTAATTTAATCCTTTGAATGTTAATATGTGTTAATCAGGTAGGTGGGGGATGAGATTTTACAAAATGTTAAAGGGTTCCGTCAAATATAAAAGTTTTGAAATCACTGATGTACCAAACTAATTATTTTGAATTGTCATGTTCTGACGGTATTGAATTTGAATGTCTGCGATGTTCATAACAATGAAGTGAAAACAATGCATTTTATTTATTTACAGAGCACATCAGATTCAACCCTCACCACCACATCTTCAATATCGCAAGCTATGACCAACCGAACATATCAAAGCGAGCTTCCCTCGACCCCCCTCGCCCAGAACCCCCCTTCCGGCAATTCCAGTACCCTCCACAAGAACAAGAGCTCGTTACATACTGTCACCAAGTCGGAGACCACAGCCGCGTGGAATTTGAATGTCTCGCAGCAGACAGGTTACGGCGGTAGCATGACCTCTCTCTCGCAGAACTCATTACCGAGTCCGAATCCCTCGAATCTGCATCACAACTCGTCGATAGAGCTGTTCGATCCATCGGCGATGCCAGGTAAAGTGGCCAGCCACGGCAAGCCCAACTTGGCGCCCAAGCCACCTGGGATGCCTCCGGGGTCCAACGGTCAGACAAATGCCGGCGCTGGTGCCAGTAATGGGAAACCTTCTCCACCACCCAAGAAACTCAGCATGAATGGGAAACCGGCATCTAGAGCGCAGAGTATGAGGGTGCCTCGGTTAGTATTCTATTTCTCATCTAATTGAATAGATAAATTAGAACTTATTGAAGTGAAAATGGTTTACTTTTCAGTACAGCGAAATCAAAGTGAATCCGTGAAACGAAAAAACTCCTCGGACTCAAACCACTGATCTTTCTATCTGCAGTCATGCTCTAACACAGCTACACCTCCAGTGTTCAGATTGACATTTAAATCTCATGTTATCTTTCGATCTGTGTTATTTTACAGAAAACCGGGAACAAAAATGATGCCGCCGGTTGGGCTCAAACTAACAACCATTTAGTTATCAGATCAGCCGGATGCTGCAAACCATAATGTCACAGCGGCTGCAATGACAATGACAATTTTAGAGAACAATAAATCACACAACTGCTTTACAGTTTTCAGTTGACCTGCCAACTATGTAAAAACTCACCGCCCCTTCCAAGAAAACCTTATATATAGAATATTAAGAGCGTACTTCAGTGAAATGGCAAATAATTTTCAACAGTAGGTGCGACGAAATTTCTCACTAGTCTCCAATCGGAGACAGACAGTCGAGGTGTCCGCACGTCGATTTGTTTTGTCATGGCGTCGGATGACTTTAAATCGTGTAAAGATGACTAAAAAACTTTACGTATATACTTATAAAAGAAAACAAGTCAATGAATATACTATTATTAATAGTAATATAACAATAAACATAACATTAAATGGACGCATGTTGGATTTTTATGACAAATTATATTTTGTTCGGCACGCGTCATTTGCACAATCCGCGCATCACCTAGCCACAATCTTTTTAGACCATGCCTCAATTGAAGTATAGCCTTAAGATTAAAAACATGGCACTGCAGCAAAAAAACAGATCCCTAGTCTACTGATTAGGCTAGCTATACAAGTGACTTTGCAATGTGGTCTCATTTGAAGAGAACTTCACATGTCTACTATGAGATTTATTTTCACAATTTACAGGGGTTATGAAAAAACAATCCATCACAGTGAGTAGATTAGATGCCCAGGCTTCAGCATTATTAATTAGTTGAATTACAATTACATGTGACTAAGAAAACAGTATAAACACAATGAATATCAAAAAATGGCAGCCATTATTTGAGTTGGGTAAAATGGGGTGTTAATATTTGAAGTGTCTAATTTCAAAAGCCCCTAAAACGACTTTTGACAGTTTTGAGAAAAGGAGAAATATTTGATTTATATATTATAAAGAGTATTATATTTATTATCTTTTACTCACCTTTTGCATATTTTACTAAGAGAATACATTAAAAATCAAATGATTTTCATTTTAGGGGACTTTGAAACTCACCTACCATTTTAGAGGCCTTTGAAATTAACATGTATGATTTTAGGGGGTTATGAAACTTACATTATAGCAATGGTGCTTGAGGAAATTGCAAAAGGCGTCCTGTGGTTATATTTCTTGGAGAAAAAATAAATATGTTTTGTTGTTTATTATAGAAAATTGAAAGATATTTAATACGTTTTCGTTGAAAATGCTCAATTAGCGAAACCAGTCCTGATTATTTACAAATAGGTTTATTAAAAAGGTAACACTTTTTTAAAATTTGAAATGTTATAATGGCTTCACCAAGAATTGACAGAGTAAAACATAATTTTTTTAGCTTAACACAAAGTGAGTAGGTCAAAAGGTGGATGAAATAATATATAACCGATATTATCACAAATTTAAATAACAATTAGCAAAAATAAAACGTGGATACAAAATATGTAGAGTATAATACAGTAAACATAAATTTTATTTGCCTACAATGAGTGTTTCAATTTTAATCTAATTTCTGATAACTTCATAGGCATCTACAAGAGTCCAAAAGTGAATGGGTGTGTTATTCTTTGTATATAAACAATAATAATTGCCCTATAGGTACTCAAATTACCTTTTGACTTAGTTTCAGCAGTAGTTATATAACCTTAATCAATTATTTATCCAGATAACAAGTGTTATTGTTTCTGCATACCTACTTATTTGTTCTTGTGAAACATTGTAATATAATATGACATCTATTTTCCTACCCTAAGCAATAAAATCCGACCAGGCTCCAATTTCCCTTTATGACACTAGTTAAGTGTCTAAGTACCTAATTGGTGTTTTCGCCAACAACATTGAAAAAGTATCCACACATATGGTTGAAATTGCATGTAAAAAATCCATGCTTCAATCGGTATCATATGACCATCAGAGGAGCTGCTGTTTGGTTTATTCATTTTAGGGGGATTTGAAATTCACACGCCAACTGTTTTAAGGGGTTTTGAAATTAAGCATAGTTTTTGATCAAATATTGATGGTATTAGGCCCTTTTTGAAACTATAACCTTGGCAAACATATAATGGACAAAAACATATCTCTAAATATATATAACTCAAAATTTTATGTAAACCGTTTTAGGGGCTTTGAAATTAGGCGCTTCATTTGTGCGTTTTCCAACTTAACCATGTTCTAACATATTCATTCAGTAAATGCGTTTAGATGTCACGAGAAAAAAAGTGTATAAGACTTCTATTTAGTCCAAAGTCTTTGGTATAAACACTAATAGTAATATGATCGGGTTGATTACTTTTACAGGTCTCCCCCAGTAACTCCGCCATGTCCCCCTGGAATGTTTGGCGGTCCAGTCGGTCCACCAAACAACGGATTCAACACATTAAGGGCCAACGCGTTTCATCAGTCTCACGATTCCTTGGATTCGAAACCGGGCCTGATGAAGCACACTGCACCTCAACCTCCATTGGGTATGTTATTAAATATATTGTTTCTGAAAATAAATGAATGAATGATTATATGAGGTGTCTATTTTCAAAAAAGTCCACAATTCAATACATCTGGTAATTGACAGTGTTTGAAGTGTAGGTAGTGGTTGGTTTTAATATTAGTTTCTTGTTTCCATTGTATTGTATTTTCACATTAGAACAATATAAGGGATTAGCCAGTAAACCATTTATTCAAAGAAATATAAGGTAAACAAAATTTGGATGCATCCATTTTAATTTCCAATGGTTTTAAAACAAAGTTTTTGATATTTCTACCATATTTGTTTATAAATGTTAACAAAACGACAATAAAATAACTGATTTTCAAAACCTAAAACTTAATTCTTGCAACTCCCAAGTTATGACAGAATGAGAGAGTGAATCTGTGGTAATCTTTGTTTTTTCTTTCGTCCAACAGTGGTATAGACAAAACACTCCACAAAAGACTCCTCATAATAACCTAATATGGAGTTATATTTATTTTTTTTATGATGGCAGAGTAATTGTCCTTTGTTTGATTTCTTAGGACTTGATGTTCTAATGTTGAGGTTATTGCCGGAAACTACTGTTAACATACCCAAGATAAATACTATACAATTAACTTATTAGTAGATTTCTCTACAACATAGTATCTACAGGTTAGATGTTGTATGTTTTGAGAAAATCTAATTTGAAATCTTTGAATTTATTGAAAATGAATGCGTTTTGTGTATAATAAAGCTGGATGCACTGTCCCAATGATATAGTAATTATATCACTTTAGTCGTAATAAAATTTATATTATATGTGTAGTATGTGCTTTAATAGGAGTCCGGCTAGGCAGTCGAGGACCGCTCCGCCCGCCGACGCACTGTCCCCCGCCCCCACCACCCTCCCGGCCCGCTCACCTGCCCCCGCCACCACCTCCACCTCATCGACAGAACAGTCAGCACCAGCATCACACTAGATCTATCGTAAGTATTTTTTTTATCTTATACAAATCAACATTTCTTTCGGTATGTTTCATGTATATTGTTGTTATATTGTAATAAATTCATATCATTTTAGCCACCAAGTTCAATGTCAAATTTACTAATTGGTTATTTGCAGTCGTCTCCAAACCAGAGTGTTGTAGCTGGTCCCCCGCAGCCTCCCATCCGTGGATCCTCCATGAGACCCGGCGATCTGGATTCGAAATTCGCCGACAGATTCCAGCCTCAGGCCCAGTTCCCATTCCCAGACGCTTTCCTCAGGATAGAGAAAACTTACAGCAGTATCAATGCTGCTTTGAATGCTAACGGTAACTATTCATATTAACATTTGATAACAACATATTATATTTGTATGGAAACAAAACAATATTCTCGAGGTTGCTGAATCTTGGTAACCATTTCATTTATAATTTGTGAAATGCGACTTTGTTCATTGATTTATCTTATCGTGTTAATCATGCATCAATGATGTAGTATTATCTGACTGTACCTGGCAGTGGCGAAGGGTGCAGGTACTCTGTTAAGATCCGACATAAATAGTGGACACTAAATTTTGACAGTCAATACGTATTTGTTTTCGTTGAACTAAGACTACACATTGCAGATGGTATTGGCTATTTTTTTAAATTCGATTAAACCCTGCGTAAACTAAACCATAATAGATAATAGTCAAAAAATATTTGTCTCAATAAATTTTAGATATTTTATCTTCTTCTTCGACCATGTCCGATCCTAATAGGATCATATGGGCCTCCACAGAGTAGAGGTTTGTATTAACAGATTCTGTTTTTACGAGAAATGGATGTCAGCCACTTGCTCAACCTATTAGGTCCATACCCTGACTCACACACATATTGAAAAACAATATGTGTACTTGCCAGACCCAGGATTCGAACCTGGGACCCACGGCATGATAGTCCAACGCTTATGCCACGCGGCCACCGTGGGAAGAAGAATATTTTTTATCTATTATGGTGTGGTTTAGGTATTAAGTATAACATGAATTTTAAAAAACTAACACCACCTGCAATTTGTACTCTTAATTCAATGAAAACAATTAAGTATGACTGACAAAGTGTTCACTGTTTTTGTCTGATCTGCACAGCCTACCTCTTCTATGATGGTTTGGTTTAGGCAGGATTTAATTGAATTTTGTAAACTAATAAGCACCATCTGCAATTTGTATTCTTAGTTTAATGAAAACAAATAAGTAGGACTGATAATGTTTAGTGTGCACTATTTTTGTCGGATCTTAACACCTTACTTCTCGCCACTGGTACCTGGTAGCTTAAGGGCGTATGCATAGTAGTATTTATTTAAATAAGTTGACTTATTCACTAGTCAGATGATTTTCAGATAACTAACAACTAATAGGTTGCGATCGCAGGTTGAAACATTGAATCACAGCTGACAGCTCTGAAATAATTACGTTTTGCTAACAGAAATATGTAATAAATTCGGACAAAGTGAGCAATTATGGTACCGATTATCTACGGAAACTCTGAACAAAATGGCATGAATAAATGCATTTAATCGATTAATCAATGCGGAATTTTGATGAACACCAAGAGAGTATCGCCGTTTGAATAATAAATAAAACCCGCACTTTATCCGCTATGTGTGCGTTTTTATATTTAAAACTAGCCAAACTATTTAAGGAAAATCAGTACAAAAGCAACGTTGCCATTTTAGATTATTATTGTACTATCATCTGTCCATTCTAATGTCATCTATGCATAGCGTTGTTAACTAGTTAGTTTCACATTGCGTCGACATTCTATGCATCAGGCTCTTACAATTTATTAAAAAATTTGTTTCCAGAATTCCGTTACTAAGCTCTACCTTGAATGAGCTCAATTAATATGTAAGTACGTATTGTAAGGTCCCACCACCACACTCACAAGATAATATGCTTGTACATAGTATCAATGGAGCATGTGCTTTTTTTACAGCAAATTGACCGGTATACCTTGACCCATAAAAATTAAAAATACTGTGTTTATTGGAGTTTCTTAAGTAATGTCCCCACTGAAGCAACAATTGCGCACTGTTGCAGAATAATACCACTGTTTATATTATTGATTTATACCACTGTTCATAACAACACTGACCAGAGTTTGTCAACTATCAGGCACAACTGCATGTATGTTTCATCGTTGTTGACCGGTTGACTAAAAGAGCTATTTCAAACATCCATTTATGTATATATAATCGATGCTAGTGGGATTTTTCTATGCAAATATTAATCCATGCCTTTTGTAAAATATTCACCCATTCAAAAATTAATAATATGCTACTAAAAAGAGGAGCTTGCTTAGAAGAGGGGTGTAAGCGCTGTTTTGAAAAAATGTATTTAACCCTTTTATTCCCGGTTGATTTTGCTTAGTGTGTGTAAAACTCCCAATCGTTTTTTGCAAAATCATCATTAATTTTTTTTTTTAAATAAACCATTTTATGTAAGTAAGTAGATTTAGTGTTCTCTTCTCTTCTGAGCGACGAAGACTTTCCATCCCATCCGGTCCTCTGCTTCGTTTTCCCTGGAGGCTACCCAAAACCACCAGTCTCTCCAGGTTATCCGGTCCGCGCTGAACAATATGTTCAAAAAACCACATCATGCATCTCAGTCGTATTGTCGAGAGCCGTTCATTTATGTATCTGCAATCTCTCCGGTTCGTCCTGTGCTCTGTCCAAGAAATATGAAGTCAAAACCAAATTTCGAAGGCATCAATTGCCTTCCGCTCCCTCGTCCTCATGGTCCATGACTGGACACAGTACGAAAATATGAAGGACACAACGTTTGCATAAGCATCACTTATGTGGCAATTGAAATTCTCCAATCCTTCCATAGTGGTAAGATGTGTCATTACATTTTTTGTAATCGTGTGCGCCTTCTTACTTCTGCTTCAAACCCGCTTTTTCCACTACTGGTCAATCTCGGGTATACAAATCCCGCCCATGTGTAGTGATAGGAGAAAACTTTATCCTGTTATCTAGTATGATCTATTCTTAGTTAGTGGAAAAAATGATTTATTAACAAGATAAGAAATTGATAACATTGCGCACATTTTTGCAATTACTACATATTACTACTACTTATTGTATAAAATTGAACATCAAATCGACAAAAAAATATTATTTTATTTCACATACCTATCTATCACTTCATAAGGATATCCATCCATAACATTGAAAAATCATGATTATTTTTTTTAGATGGTAACACAGGCACACAATCTATTGAAATACGAAATTGTATGGGGGATAAAATGGTGCATGATGCAATTATCGCACTGTCCGAATAATAAGAAATGTCGAGGACGGCTTGTCCTTTGATAAATGATAATAAAATACGTCAGTGACTTCTAATACAGAGCTCAAGGGTTCACTTTTTTTTAAACGAGGCGCACAGTTGAAATAAATTGGAGTGAAAGGATTATTTTGATGTTGTTTTAATTTATATTATGAATATGGCGTATTCTTACGTTTACATTTTGACCACTGGTGACATGTCTTATAACTATCAGATGAAAATGACTTTCGGTAACATGCTAATCATGGATCGCATCAGTTTCCTATCCAGCTCCTCAATTCAATAATAATTATGGCTGATTACTGGTGAATTATATATTCTTATGCATAATTATTTATGTATAACTTTTTCGACTATTACAGTGCAGTAAAGAATGAAAATTAAATCTAGTCTTTTAACATGTTTATATGTAACTTACACGTTTAAAGGATTTTTTTAAATGGGTTTTGTTTGATTTTGAATAACATAATAAGTAGTTTTGCTAATACTAACCGAGATAAATAGTTTGAGAAATTAATGCAATAATTTCATGGTGGTTTTAACAGATTTTGTTTGATGTATTGAAGTTTTATTTGTTGAGATATCTTCTTAAGCAACCTCCTCGAGAGGCGGCCAAAATCCATCCCGAATTGTAGAGCCAATGAAATAACTTATTCATTTAAATTTCAATTGTAACCCTAAACTATAGTTAGAAATAGTATGGTAATCCAACTGAATCTGTATACATTTTATATATTGTGTATATGTAACTCAATCGACACATATATCATATTCATACCAAATCAATGATGATTGTAGTTTTTTTATACTAATGTTTCCATTGTTCGCTTTGCAGTGAACAAGCAGCAGGCTCCCGCCCCGCCCATCACTCACCTCCAGTTGGATACGAAGATGTGGGCGAACAACTCTTCCAATTGCTAGCACCGACTATCGGTCGAGTCCTCCTCGACCGAGCGATCGCCCAGCGCCCCCGCCACGCCCGAGCACCGCCCGCCTTCCTCCACCCCGTCATTGCTCCATAAGCTCCGGGACGAACTCATGTCGCGCTCGGACACCTTCGACTCGGAGCCCGACTGTCACTCTTACCAGGAAGGTAGTTCCAGATCGTTGCCGTGGATCAGCGCACCCGTTTTGCAGAACACCACGTGCGATGCTTTCCTCGACCCGTGTAAACTGTTGTGCGAGAGCTCCTCCATCGTGGCGTTAATTCCCTGTCAGACGTTTTCCATGCCTTCTTTCTATTCGTCATGCACGAGAAAGACCCCGGATTCCGCTCCTGGTGACCTGGAGACCAGCACCAAACGTATCGAAGAAGAAGAGCATTCAAAAATGGAAGAGATCGCAGACGATTCTCTTTTAAATGTATTCCAAAGCGATTTACTGTCGGAGATTTTATCTACGGCTAGTGGTCTAGAGGTGCTAGGAAGTAATAGAGAAATATCGGAAAAATACCCGGCGTCTCCAGAGAAGGCGGCGGTGAGTTGTAAATCGGATGTCAGCGATGCGCCACCGGTTTCTGCTGCTGTAACTGAAGACATATTGCCGTTGGACGACCCGTCGTGGAGTATTGAAAACGATGATGGATTCCGAGACGTCATCGAAGCTATCAACAGGTTATGTGATACCATGTCCAACGCTAATAATGCCAGCTATTCAGATGACTTTTCGAGTTTAAATGCTTGTCAGTCGGAAATAGTCGAACAGCCTTCGATGGATCAGGCTGGTAGGCCGTTTTACGATCCCCCGGTCGCAGAAATTCGAGAAATTCATTCTAATATTATCACAGAACCCGATAATTCCTTCACTGATAATATTAATACACAATTTGAATCAATCGCGTGCGGTAGGAATCAAATGGAGAACTATCCGACGAGTGCTGTGGATAATAATCCGTTCCATTATCAAGCGTCGGAGAGTTTATCGACAGTCTCAAACAGTGATCGCTCGTTTCAATTGGAAGATGTTTCCGATGCCGCTGAATCGTCAGCCGTCATCGCAGAAGACAGTTGTCCCAATGTGATGCAGTGCAGTGCGTACAGTTGGAGTTCCGCCGCAGAAGACAGTGGAACTTTTGTGGTGGGCGACGGGCATCTCCCCAAACCGGAAGAGATTCCTCCACCGGGCCACGTGGCCGCCATGCGCATCAAATTTGAGACATTCAACAACTTCAACATTAACACTATGAGACTTTTGAAAAAGTCCGAAGAGGATGTATAGCATTTCATTAAACTTATCAATAGTAATAATCGACATTTAATCATTGACAATTGAGTGTCCTTTGAGAAATTACCACATATACCAAAGGTGACTTGTAGAATATTTAAACTAATTCTTAGCCTGAAATGATTTTTATGTCACTTTACTTGTCCAGTACTTTTATATCCATGCTAAGGAGCCGGCCACATTGTACAGAATTTGAATAACCTGTTGTATTTACGTTGTGTTCTGCAACACATTTTTCGATATAAACAACACCTTACTCTAGAATGAAACATTTTAGATGCAAAGCAACTACATCTCCGTTCACCGTTACTCCAAGTTACTGACAGGATTTTCTGTGGTTCGGTAGTTTCACAAATGTGCAAGTGCTGTGTTTTGAAAATTTCAATCCATACTGTGCAATGTGGCCGGACCCTAAAATGAAACGGCACATTTTATTGAATCAATGTGCTGTCTCTGAAATAAAATTGGCCCAACGTACAAACGGCTTAACTGCACTTTTCCGATACAAATGACTTATGTCTACATTTCATATTCTCCGATCTATTCTATGGATAAGAGAAATTCCAATAATTTATTACATTTTATACAAAAATATGTTATTTAAGTATGTAAAATTACAGCACTTAGAACACTTATGCGCTGGGCCATCGATATTCTCTTTCCTTTGGGGGTATCCCTTTTGTGTATGAAATTCGAATAGTTGATGTATAATTTTTTTAAATTGTATATCTCGGGCAATCGGCTGAAAGAATAAGTCTGAATTTCCATCGTAGTCAATAATATTTGTGTCAAAATTCACATAAACTTATGTAAATAAGAATGTATCATTCTAATCTAATATTTGGTCAATAGGCAGTATTTAAAACTGAAATTGTTAACCTACCAGCAACGGCTGTATCTCCCGGTCAGTTTTGTTAACAAAATTATTTTTAACGAGTGCCGAAGATGAGATACCGGCAAACTATTCGGGCCGGTATTAGGCTATCAAAAATCTTTGATAAATTTATTTTATGAAGAATATTTTATAAAATCCTTTACAGTGTAATTATCTGTATTTTATAAAATATGTCTTTCATAAAAGATCTTTTTGAAAAGGTTATAAATAGCACAACAGTTTCACTGTGTTGCCAGATGAAGTTTTCAAAATTCAGTACATTGAGAAAAATGTATAGAAATCAACAATTTTACTTGATGAAAAATAGATCAGTGGCCTTCAAAGTGTGCCATTGCTATAATCTCGCCAGTATCTTCTAACAAATCACGCAAATGTGACCTTTCATGTTTTATAAATGCTATAAAACATTAATTGATAAAACATTTTTGTCAAAATCTTTGATATTCTAATACCAGCCTGAACGAAATGAGTGACTTCGAAATATTGTGTAGTTTTGGGCTTATACAAACTAAAAACTAATAAAGAATTACTTAGCATAATATCTGTTTGAATTGAAAGACAGCATCAAATGAAATGTTGGCTATACAGTACATATTTGATTATCCGGATTTCTATATGATACTTTCGTATGATTATAACGATCTAGCGAAATGGAATGTTCAATTTTCAAAAATAGTTATGAAACAGTTTATTCCGGAAATAAAATCTATGTTTTATTAGTTTTTGATTATCTACACTAAGTTCATCCCCAATTAGTCCGGATAATCAAAGTTTTACTGCAGGGGCACGCAATCTGTTCCGTACTCTGTTCCCATACAATAGTAATATCATACCCCGTTTACACACGCATGGATTTACTGCTGACAGTACATATTATCGCGGCCATAACAAGAAAATGCACGTGTAAACATGTATTATCATGCAAGTTGCAAGATTCCACGCATGAATCAAAAAAGTTCGGAAACTTCTGAATATTCACGTGACAGTTGGGATTTGTTCTATATCTGCGCCTGCGCAGTAGAACGATAGTGGCAAAAGCTCATTTTGAGGTTAACCAATTTTTACGACTTGTCATATAATACCATAAAATGACAACGTCGCGTCTCTCTTACTCTTGAATAATGAGATTGGAGAGACAGTCGGCACTTTTATGAGTAAACAGTTATTGTCACGATAGTTTAAAATACACACTATTGCTGCCAGTAAATCCATGCATGTGTACAGGCACGATCACATTTTAACTGCATCTTGTAACTCATTGCATAAATAAATAATATAAAATGAGCAATTAGAAAAATTGTTATCAGTAAAATCAATCCCATTATACCAGAGGGGGGCAAACTTTTTGGATGGAGGGCCAAATTCAAAAATTCAAAATGAGCGGCGGGCCGCAAGTCAAATACCATTTTTAGATATACACTATTTATTATCACGAAAACTAAACATTACAAAAAAATTAATGAGAATAATGAAACTGTTGTACATTTTTTTTAAATCCAGGTGTTAATTTTGTAGTTGATATTCTCAAAACTACTTCTAAATGGGCATCGGAGATATTTGATCGTAAAGAATTTTTATTGAGGTTCATGATCGAAAATGTTTGTTCACATAATTATATAGGTTGACCCAAAAATAATGAACATTTTTCTTTCATAATCTTTAAGTTGGTCGAATTTGTCTGAATTAAGGGCATTGTAAAATTTGGAGATTTCTTCACGACGATGCAATTCTCTTAAATCAGTGTCACACTGCAGATCAATAATCTCAAGTTGTAGCTCTGTCGGTACACTATTAATATCTATTGAAAATGGATCGCGTACTATTGCTAAACTTGTCTCAATTTTTCGGAAGTCACCAAATCTTTGTGAAAAATCGTCATTCAGAGCTTTAATAATTTTACCGTATTCTTCAAATTTATATTCTGGTATATTCAGCAACTTCAACGTTGGAAAGTGGTCCACGTTGTTATTTGATATTTATCGAAGGAATAATTTGAGTTTTAATTGTAATCCATTCAAACTTTTTACCATACCATGGGCATATATATTTTTTCCTTGCAACGCGGAGCTAAAAGTATTTAAATGTATCACGATGTTCAACGTAGAAAATAGAGGTTACATAGTGTGAGACGAGACGCAAGGAAGACGTACCTACTGAGATAATACATTTACGAAACAACAAATTCTTCAAATTTTAATCTATTGTCAATATTTTTTAAAAAAATATATAAAAAAGGTATTCGTAATCAGAAGTACAATTAATGATGGCGGGCCGCAAAAAAATACCCGGCGGGCCGCAGTTTGCCCCCCGCTGCTTTATACATACATATTATACCGGAAATTCCACATTATCAAAAGGTTTTTATATGTCGTTAAATATAAACAAACACTCAATTATAGTTTGCTGGTGTCCTGGGGTCAAATGCAAAGTCCTACTTAGGTGCTTGAGTGTACTTAAGTAACGCCGGCAGTGAGGAAAACATTGATGTGTTTATAATAAGAATGTTTTGGTTAACCTCACTTAACGGTGACATTACGTATTTGGCCTCGTACTATAATACATGTGTGATTATTATAATATTGTAGACAAAACTGAACAGGAGTTTAAGCATTATGGAATAAGCTTTATAAATTATAAATAAATTTTGCATTTATGGTGGTATCCTTTTTTCGACGCTAGACTTAGAAATTATACCAGTTTAAAATGTTGCATGTCGTAATATGTATCAAGTATTAGTGATTATTATAGAATTGGGGGTAAATCGGTAATTAATATTGTTACGAAATGATATAGAAGCATAATCATCGTGAAATGACAACGGTTGTGATTTGATTTATTAGGGTTAACAAATACAATTACGTGACATCGGAATTAGTCCTTTATACATATTAGTAATAGTTAACACACATTCTAACATGAGTTTTTTTAGTAACTAACTAACTACGTAACAATAAAGCATTATTTTTTCTGTACAATTTATACTGTCTAGTTTTTTTTTAAGTCGTATTAACTTAAAACTATGGTATTACAAATATCAAAACGTTTCATTATCAATTGACTAGTTAAATAATTATTATATTATATCATACAATACTTACCTTGATTTTATAATCATATAATATCTTTTAAACAATAAAATATTGTATGTATAAAACTTTTGTAAATACATAATATTATGTAATAATATGTTAATTTTTTTAAGGTTTTTTTTTGTTTAAAAATTAAATAACATCTATTATTGTTATATTGTAATATCACATTTCTTTTATAGTTAAAAAATTTGTGTCACTCGTTACTAAAACCTACACTGACAATATTTTCTATTAAAATGTGTGTTTACTCGTTTGAATAATATAATTACCTATTATATGAATACTTACTTTTAAAAATGTGTAACACTAATTTTAATGTTACTATAATGAAGTGATTGGATCTTACGTCCTCGGGGTGATTTTGTTGTTCTTTTAATAAACAAATTTAGGTGTTACATTTATAGTATTTGTCCCACAGTAAAAATATAAAATATTCAAATGATATGTGCAAAAAGTTGAAATTGAACGATCAAAAACTAGTGAAGGTTATTGTTGCTCATTTTGTGACATGGAGTAAGGGCGCATATTGTTACGCCATGATTGATTTTTTTTTGTAACAATGTTACATGTTCAAAAAGACTAATTATTGGTGAAATTTCTTTTATCTTATTTCATTTAAATGAATACATAATCCAGTTATTCAATTTCAATGGATTTAAAAGTATTATTTTGAAAGAATATGGGAACCATAAATTGTCATAATGTTTTTTTCACATACTCATTCACTCGTATGTCTTAAAAAACACAAAATCAGTAAATTCTTCGACTATCTTCAAAGATATTGAAGACACCTCTGCAGATTGAGCTTAAATATATTAAAATGAATTTGTTTTTTTATTCAAAAAACATTTTCTTTTTAAACCATGTTCGATCCTAGGAAGATCATTTGGGCCTCGACAGAGTGAAGGATGTATTAACCGATTTTCGTTTTTACGAGAAATGGATGTTAGCCACTTGTTCGACCTATTGGGTCCAAACACATATCCGGGACCCACAACGTTATAAGCCGACATGGTTACCTCTCGGCCATTGTGGGCGCATACCTGTTAGAGATTATCTGTAATTTGAAGAACCTTACTTAAAACAAACTTCCAAGAATCTGAATGTAAATTCGAGCCCCACTCGGTCCACCTTTGTTTCTAGGATTTTGTCTAATAGGTATGTTTCTGAAGTTATTCAAAATTATTTTTTTTTTACATGAAAGTGAAGCAAAAAAGAGATCCCATGTCTGCTAATTTTCATATAAACGGGCAGTTCGTTGAGGCTACATCTAAAAATTTCACTTATGAGAAACTGGAACTTGCTTCAGCAATTTGATACAAAAACCATGAAAGGCCCATCTTGCAGGACAAGGGTTTCTTCAACATCTTTGTCTGTGTTACTGACATTATATGTATTTATTTATGTTTGCACTGGTGAAACCGGGACATTTGAAAATTTTCAGTCCCACTTTCGACCGACATTTATTTTGAGTTAAAGTTTAAATAAATACCATTTCATGTGAAGTTTGAGAAACACTAACAAATACACTGTGGTCGACCAACATTATATTAACATTATTTTATTTTCATAGTTATTATGGTATGAAAATTAAAATTGTAATATTCCCTTTAAAATGATAGTCGGTCTAGTGTGTATGTTATAAGAACCGCATCATTGACATGTCGTCGTTAGATAGGCTCTTTCGAAATTACCCAATGCACAAATTCTTCTGCGGGGAAAGTCATTAGGATATATATATATATACATAATATATGTAATACTGTATTCAGAAACCTTAGTAGTATTAAAATAGTACTTATTTATAAAGTATATACCGATATGTTTCCCAATAATAAATTATACTACTTTTAGTAAATCATATGATTCATAGTATTATCTGAAAACTATTTTTTCTAGCCAATTTTTCATCTTCTCTTTTTTATAACGAAACCGTAATGTGTTAAGAAGTGAAAACAACTTAATTTCACTTATCATCTATCATATAAAGCTTGTTAATCTCATTTTGATTAAGAAAAATGCAACGCATGTGTAATGCCTTGTTTTCACAGATCGATTTCTGTTGCTCAACATGTTGGATGTTGAAAAATAAATTGATAATAATGTTCCCACATATCTATTTATATTTAACCGATAGTTGTAATCAAGATAGTGTCAAGTGAATTTGTTACTTTGTTACCACCATTTCGTCCGACCACTTTTTTGGATAAAACGCCATTCAGTATTTGGTACTTTGTTTTGAGTAAATATTCATAGTGGAATAACCCTATTGATGAATTATTTAAAAGGTTGCTTTACGATAAAATATATTCTGGTTGCAATGCTGATTTTGATGAAATAATAGCTTGTGTAATGTTTCTCAATGCATTTTAATACTCAATGCATGTAGAGTTGACTCTCGATTTACCAGAGGTAAGTGGGAGAATCAATTTCAGTTGACTCTCGATTTACCAGAGGTAAGTGGGAGAATCAATTTCCCGGTTAATCCAAAACATGTGCACCAACCTACTGTAAAGTAATGAACGTAAAGAACCTTTCAAAGTCGTGCTGTGAACACCCCAAGAAGTACTTTTCAGGAGCCTGGTCATGATTAGCATCGGAGTGTCCAAGATAAAAGATCAATTAAAATAAACAATTTCCCTGTATGTGTTGAACTTTACAGATTACATTCGTTTCGACTGAAAATGCGTCATCCCTAAAATATAATAACATCACTCGGATCACTTAGCACTTAAAACAATTCAAATGCATAAAAAGTATTTTTCTCATTTGCCTGAATCAATCCACTGCTGAATGAAGGCCTCTCCAAATTGATTCCATTCCCACATATTTTAACTGTCAGGTTGATCCACGATGACCTCTATGTCTACCTTTCGGCCGTTTTCTATCTCTTTGGTACCACTGGATGACTAGATGACTTTTTAAGATACTCCGTAATTTTTGGCGCCTACTCTTTTAGTGGTACATGATACCAATAGGAATTGCAAAAACAATGATTACGATTCAGGTTGTTTCGATTTTTTTACAATAGTATGATAAAACAATAGTCTTTTGTTTTAAAATTATAATATTAATTTTATTATATTATTACTTTAATGTTAAAAATGTAAGCTTTTTAGATTTATTTTTAATTCACAAATCTAACTAGTCACCGAGCTTGTCTGGAAATACAGTTTAATATATATTGTATTTGTTTTTTTTTTTTAATTAAGTATTATAATAATTATACACGTTAAGTGTCAATTTAATATGGTGATTTTGAGAATTCCACATGCACTGATGTGTGTATCAAACGTTGTCTAATATAATTTCATACAATAAATGGTATAGTTCTCTTTTTTTTCTATAACTGGACAATATTCCACTATAAAATATTTTATAATTCGATCAATACTTATCTAAGTTTTTATTGTTTAATATTCATGTACACTAAGTTTCTAACTTGATAGGGGCCATTCACTGTATTATGTAACTATGTAGAAAATTTAAATGTTCTTATTTATGTAAGCTCGTCTTCAAATTGTTATACGCAGTGATATATACACATTTATTGGAATATTTTAAGTGATAGAATATATTTAAAAATCAAAATATATCCCGCAATATACCTACTTTTTTTTGTTTGACATGTCAATACATAGTTAGATAATAATATTGTTATATAAAAACTTAACTGTTATCTATTAATTTTTTTAAATGGTCCCTCGTAATATACAAGTATGTTTTCTTCTATAGTATAACATAGGCTTTAATCAAAACTAATACCCTAATTTAATATCGAATATCTTTTGACATTTACACTACACTTGGCCTAAAATTCTACACAAAATTCTAGAGCACTTTTAACCTCATTATGTACTGGTAATTTGTGACAGTCGTTAGTAATTTGCTCAACCCTTTTCTCTTCAGGGGCATGTAGGAGACAATTCCTCCGATTTTTTAAGTAAACAAAATAAAATTTGATGGGAAGTTTTGACAATTTATTGATAATATTTTGTAGTGAAATCTGAACTTCTTGATGCAAAAATTTTGCACTAACCTAAAATAATATGCACACTTCGATAATAGTATATTATTAACAAAATGCATATCATAAGTTTTACATTAGACACGGATCAGTTTGTCAAAAGTCATTTCGCCCGTATAATTTTTTTCCAAGCTTTAAAGTGTATAATAAATTATGTTTATCAAATAATAATGTTATGTACTGTCGATAATCAGTTTTATTTACTTGTTGTTAATCTGCAAAATAATATATGTCTCGTAATACAATATTGGCAGGTGCATTTATAATAAAAAATTTCCTTATTTCACTATAAATTGTAGTCTATTCTTATTCACATACAAAATAACTAATTTTATAACACAGTATGGCAATGTATTCACTAAAATGCAATATTGATTAAGCCGTGTTATGTATTTATAGATCAAAATAATTGACTTCAAATGTTCTTAGTCCGTGCCCATACCTTAGTGAAGGCATATGAACACCAGGCAGCGTCTCCATTAGTCCCTGTCGCTTGCCAGTCTCTTGCGTCTTCCTGTAGCTGCACCGCATGCATCCTGTTGATGAATCCAGATGATTTTTTTGAAGAATCCATAGCATGTGATGAGCCAAGCCTTCACCATCGATGTGACAAGAGGATGCAAAGTTTGCCCTGTTATCTCATTGATACTGTTAAAGTCATACCGCTGCAAGCATCTGACCTCGAACCTCAGTATATGATTGGTTTAAACCTTCGTAATGGATCATGACTTGCTACCGTAAAGCATCCTATTAATATGCAAGCGTCAACCATTCGGCTCCGAGTACAACTGTAAATCCTAGACATTCTGCATCGAGTTGAATGTCTCTCCAGTCGTTCCCATTCGTATATTGAGCTATCTATGTGAAATATCATTGTGTCTGTTGTTAAATACATTCACAATCAACACTTCTCAAACAGTGTGCCGCAAGATATTGTTGAGTACACTAAAACCAACGTTGCATGATTTGTTGTATTTGGCTTTTCATTTGGAGAAATTGTTGAGACTATGTTTGGACTGGGTGCAGCCATTATGGCTTACTTCAAAAGTTAAATCTAAAAACTCATTCCAAAAATTCAATTTGCACATTGTCTATGGAGAGGTTTTCATGGTAAAGACTACCGCTGGTTATTAATTTTTTGCCCGCTTATGTGAGCAAATACACTCAGGACATTGCACCATTAATTATCATGAAACACGCTTGTCGACATGCAATTTTTATATGTTTCTATGCTATTACAAAGAATTGTATCTGTCATGTTAAATAATATATACATCTACCTACTTAATCTTCAGTGTGCTGGGAGAATTATATAATTTATTATTATAATCAATTTTATAATTACCAGCGAACTGTGACACAATAAAAGTTGGAAAATACTGCTCTAACGGATATGGTCTATAAATACATAACGCTGTCCAATTATCAAAACTCACTTCACGTACCTAGTGAATAGTTTTCACCATTATATTATGTAGCAAGTCTATTAAATTTAAATTTATAAAATATCTTTCACGAGTTCACTGCTGGGCACTTCAAGAATCATAAATATTAATGTTTTATTTCTTTAACTAATTAATGAATTTGATAAAAATTTCTCCTTTGTCCAGGTCTTATTAAATTTTTTTATGTATGTATGTATGTAGTCTGTTTTTCTTTTTTTACTGTTTCTTTTAGCAAATAAATGGATAAGAAAAGAAACATCCATTCTATACATTAGAATTGTGATTGACATGGCATTAATTTGTTAATTCAATGGGTGTTTACTTGGCAGAATGCCATACAATGGTCAAATGGTCAACAGTAATGGTCTCATCTATAAATTATGTCACATTTTTGAACATACCACCCCCCCCCCCCCCCTTCATTCACCTCCCCATTCATTGAATATAATTGATTTCAGCATAATTAAATGATTTTGTGACCTCACATATTCTACTATCGACCCCCATTTCGCCTTCCTCACAGATCATCACTTTATATCAGATACCCTCACACCTTGGAGTGTGATGTCATATTATATGGATGATCCAATACCATGTTTTTTCAGAAATCTTTTAATTGTTATACCTTTTTGAGATTTCTACAACCAACATAAAAAAATATGGCAATACTCACTGACTCAAAAATTGATAAAATCATTGTTTCAAAACCGTTGGTATTGAATTCTAATATTATTTAAACACCACAGTTGAGAGTTAAATACTGTTTGGAAGAATAAATTCAGATAAGATCAAATTTTAACTATTGCAATATTTTTACAATTTTAGGCCGTTTTTATCAGCATTTTAGCTTATTAGAATAATTCTTCATTTTAGTAGTTCGTTATGATATAACTATACCTGTCACTCCATCCAGACCCTATACAGTCAGGCCGCAGCATGAAATTGTGAATTTTGATCGTAGTGCCGTACTTATTGCTGTACTTTGAATTAATTCAAAAATTATTTCTACAAAATGATTAATATTTCATATTATAGAGTTTTCATATATTGCGAACAGGTTACCGCATTGCATTCAAAGAATAAACAATAACTTTACTAACACTATGATCAGAATTCGCTATTTCGTGCTGTTGCCTGACTATAGATGGCCTTGGTTATGCATAGTAATACCGTCACCTCAATACTACAACTAGGTGTTGGGAAAATGAAATTTAAACTTTACTTGATATTTAAGCCATTTATAGTTTTAAAGTTATCTTATATTTTCAAACACAAAATTAATACAGTTCCCATTAATTTCTGACTTACATACCTAGTTTTATCATATTGTAGAGAAGGAATTAATATAGAATAATATTGAATAGCTAACTTAACAGTGAAAATCAAGTTATCTAGTGTAGTATTGAGGTGACGATATGTAACTAGAAATTAGTATGTATATTAAATTTATCTTTAGCTTTGATTTGTTAATTTTTTGTTTGGCAACCTTCATTTTGGTGTTATTCATTGTAATATAATCCAAACAAGGTGTGTACCGACACTCAATAATTTTAACATAATAACAAAGAAGTAATAAATACAGTAGCCGTTTAAGAAATCAGTGCCTAGTATTTATTTGTTATATTTGTGTGATGATGGCATTATATTGTTATAATATGTAGTATATAAACATCTATGAATGAATGTGTTGCTGTTCTTTCTATCATTAAATAGTGTATATAATATTGATTTCCACATTATAACCTGTACAAAAACATTAACCTAATATTAAAAATGATAAAAAACTTTAAAAACTTACAAACACATTTTTCATTTCACTGCGTCCTTTGTGTATTATCTTCATCCGTCTTTAATTTCTTTTAGAGTAGGGGTCATAGAGGTATTAAATAAAAAGAGGGGCAAGAAATTGGCTTTCTCATACAACTGAATGAAGCAGGCTAACAATAGCCGACAACTTGCGAGAAATAGCGACGTGATAAAAAAATTGCACGGCATCACGGAGAATTTGCTTTGGTCATTATAACGTAACCATATAATAAATAATGTTAACGTGTAAATTCTGCTGCAAATTGATTACCAGCCTGCCTCACCATACTTCCATATAACCTGCCGCCCCTAGGCAGGGGTAGTCAACCTGGTCCCTACCGCCCAGTGGGTGTTCCAGTTTTCATGGTGGGCGGTAGGGGTTTTATAAACATTTTCATTATGTTTTCATAAAATTCCCCATGACAATTTAAATTTCAGACAATATAGGTACTTACTATTTGTACCAAATATGTGGAAAATGATTCAATTTATTGATACCTTTCCTACCTCATATCTTGTGGAATCAGGCTTTAGTGCTGTTAATCATATGGCCAAAGAAAGAAACCGCCTGAATGTTTCTGTAGAGGAGACCTTCGTTTGTTCCTCAAAAAAATTGAGCCAGATATCCAGTACAGTAGGCGCTCGGTAATCCGGCACCCATTTTTTTCACTTATGTCGGAAATGCCCGATTATTGGATTTCTATAGGAAATAATCTGTCAAGGTCGTGCACTGCACTGACAAGCAAATGGCTCTCCGCTCTGTAATCCGTCAGTTTAATGTGAAATCTGCCGGATTCTAGAGCAAGAGAGCTGAGTTGCAAAATGCCGGAATACCGAACGCCTACTGTATTTAGTTTCGCAGCATCAGCCTCGGGGATCTCATTAATAATTTAATTAAGTAATTTCATCAGATTTCATGCTCTATGTATGCAAAGTATAAATAAAAAGATAGATTTAACTACAGTAAGTTGTTTTATAAAGATTTATTCTGCCAAACTTAGCGAAAGTCTGACATAAAGTATTTGGTAAGTAATTATTATTATAATGAACTTGCTATAACTTTGCTTTATAAATTTTATGAAGTAAAGTTACTTCCCTACTCTATAAATTAGCATTACTGTGGAACCGGTGGGCGATTAAACTTTTTTAGTACTAACGGAGATACAAAAGTGGGCGGTAGGTATAAAAAGGTTGACTACCCCTGTTTTAGAGGAAAGAAAGAAGAAGAAAACTCAGAAATCTCCGTGAGCTTTCTTATAGGAAAGAGGTGACCGTATACTATACAGTGTGTATATCTCTATAGCATCGGGATTAAAAAAATATGAGTGTTGTTCGTGGAGCATTGCAGACAATAATGTTCCAATTTTATTAGATCCTAACCTAACAAATTATCCAGTATATCGGCTTCCTGTAAACCGACAAGAACCATGTTTTATTTAGACATGAATTTTATATCAGTACTATGTGACCCAAAGAGGTTGGATGGTCTTTAATGTACCACCATATATTTCCAATACAACATTTCACGGTGAAATGTGATACGGCGAACTGCATACGTACAAATTTCCAGACACGGAAATCCATAGATACGTTAACAAACAACCGTGAAAGTCTCAAACAGTTTATATATTAATTTTTGTCACTTTATGCGCTTAAGGACGGACATGCTCAGCATAGGTCAAAATGGAGCTTTTGTTCTATTTTCAAAGCATGATCCTGGACATACCTTAAACGTTGTAGATAATCTATTTATATAATTTCGAAGCCTTATTATCCTTTATATTTATTTTAAACATTTCGTCCCCTTATTGCAGAACTAGCCTAACTGATTTTTAGACATTTTACAGGAGAGCACTTTTAAACTTTATTTCGTCATTAATTTGAAAACTGTAAATACAAAAAAATTGATTTAAATATATGATAATGCATTGGTTAAATGCTTTGTTTATGTGGAAAAAAAATACAAAAAAGTATATTCCGTCACATATTTTATGCAGATAGGCTACTTTTGCACTACAGTATTTGAAATCAGAACTATCTTATTTGAGTTAAGCTTGTTCTGCATAACTATTAGGATATGTTTGTACTACAATAATTCAGATCAGAACTATCTAAATTGAGTTAAGGTATTTGATTGCGAACATAAGGCAATAAAAAATGGTACTTTAAGCGCATTAGGAAGTTAGGCTAAATTTGTATAGCACTACAAAATAAAAATTAAATCTCACGACATAGTTTTTTTATTCACAAAATCTACCAAACACTTCAATGAACATAGGTACTTATAATATACTGTAGTTATTAATGAAAGTTAAAGTTCAAGAAGTTATATAAATGAAAAGGCAATAAAACCTATTACTCATAAGCATTATTTATAATTTAATCACTGTCGGTTTCATCCCTATTCACTTCTTGTGGTGAGGTGATCAGTCCTGTATAGAAGGAATGGTAGTCAACAGGAATTATTTTCTCCCGGCAAAGATACATTAGGTCACAATGTTTTAGCTTAGCTATTGGTATGACCGAACTTCTTACTGGCATCAATTTGAAGTCAGTTATCTTTTAAATTAGTGGTCCACGACTACGCTCAGCTGTATTAACTGGTGCAGGCGAATCTTCAAAGTTGTACTCGATTTGGAGTGTGTGTGGATTTTCTGGCATTACTGAGATTCGTTTTATCTTTTGCCAAGAAAATTTGATTCCACGTTCATCCTTATCCCAATTTTTGGTTGTTGATTTCAAGCAATGTAGGCGTAGGGTCTCTTCCTACATGCTGTCGTGTTATTGAATACCACTAGCTCGGTGTATATACTGGTATTTTCTTGGCAGCCCTTTTAATAACACCATGAATCGAATCAACTTCATTCTGCGTGTGACCTTTTTCTGAAAAGATATGTGTTATTATACAAAAGAAATTGGCCACACAGAACATGTACATATAGTACATGAAATGGATACAATTTTTTCCAGCACGATTATCTGAAAAAAATATGAATTGTTTTATCCCTTCCGATACCTGTTGTTTGATGAAATCAAAGACACAGCTTCCAAATTTCACACACTCCTCTCATTCCAATTGATTCATGCCACATAAAACAATGGCCTTGTTGTGATCCTAGATCATAAATACTGAGATTATATGTGGCATACTTTCGTTTATGTTTATAGTATAGTTGTGCGGCTTCTGCTCTGGGATTTGTAAGACTTGTTGTTGCGCAATAGGAACGTTTTATTTAAGTTTGCCTGCTCCTTGACATTTATTTTAACTTTCGGGTATTTTTTTAAATTTTTTAGATGAGTATCATATTCTGCTTTCATAATATCTTTTTCTTCATTACTGCTCTGCTCATATTTCAAGAAAAAGTCACACTGGTCCTTCTTCGGAGTAAAGAATAATAAAATTCATTACAAAATATGCCTTTATATGTAGGAAGCAATGGCTACTGTAAAGCTTTTTTCTTCGTAGTCCTTTTTATATAGGTCAAACATCTTTGTTATATTTAATGCTGCATCCAAGTACTGCTTCGTGGTCTTTTTTTGGCAATAATGGCTGCTTACTGTAGAAAAGCTGTTAATGTGAACCCTTACGTTTTGCTTCGTGTGATCGCTTACCGCAAATATCCTCTGCGACCCTCTGCTGTCATCAGGAACCGTACTTGAATTAAGGTGGTATGAATTCTTTGCAGCAGTCTTAACCATTTGATAACGTATGCTCAATGAGTTTAAAAACAATTGGCATATTTTAATCTTGTTAAGATGTTCTGAAAGAAAATTTGAGTTGTCAGTCATTTTACGATGACTTCTTTCTCTACCTTCACTTATATCAATTGTAGTTCTTTTTTTTATTAAATTCAACGAAGCGGTTCACGTTGATGATTTATATCACCTAAATTCCAAAACTGATGAAATATTGCAACCCTCTGTTCTTGGGTAATTTTTATAGAACAACCAAATTTGCATGTTTGAGGAGAGGGTTCCTTCATTTGACGCTCACATATTACATTGTTCTTCCAGTTTATAAATTCGTTTTCAGAATTTCGCTGCTTTTTTATTACATTTCTGCGCCACAGAGCTTCATTACGATGTCTTTTCCTAGTCTTTTTTTTCCTGCTTGACTTGAGTTAATCACCTCTAGGACAGGTGCTGAAAGTCGATTTACAATATTACCAATACCATTTGATGAGTTTTCATCACTGTGTGATAATAGTGAATGCTGTGGTGGTTCATAGTCTGATCCACTGTCGGTAGAAAATGGGTCCACTTTCCCATCATTATCAAAAGAATCAGATGTCGAAAAAACCTCTTGATCATCCATAAAATTATTGCAAACCTTGTCGATGGTTACAGAGTCTGAAAATATATACATCATTGAGCTAATGTGCGGGATAGAAGCAAATTGCAGTTCTTATTTCAGTCAAGAAAGTGTTTATTTTTGTTGTAAAAGTGAACAATAAAACTCATAATTACCTCGTTGTTCTAATGTAAAGTGGGCCACTGTGGCACTGATTTCTCCTTTGTTATTTGGAGTCAGCGGGATCAATCGATTTGGTGTTGATTGATCTCCAGTCATGCCACTGATTTCGGTAGAAAATGTGTTAACTATCTCATCATCATCAACCGAATTAGATGTGGAAGGAGCCACTAGATGGTCCATAAAATAATTGCAATACTTGTCGGTAATTATAGCATCAGCGTAATTACATTGGCAGTTGACATTGACAGCGAACTAGTACAAATAAATCCTAACTGCAATAGAAAGAGGCGATATTGCCAACGTGTAGGTGTACTTTTGCGTGCAGAACTAGCTTAACGTCAGTTAGGCTAATTTAGTTCCAAAATATTTTTAAGATTGAATTTAGGCTTGGAATGATCTAAGCTGATAACTTTTTTTATATTGATAATTCAGATACGCCTGTTCTGACTACAAATAGAGAATCAAAAAAGGAATTTTTCTGTCAAATAAAAAAAAAATCACAAAAAATCAGTTAGGCTAGTTCTGCAATAAGAGGACGATTTGATGACTGCATAAAGTATTTTTATTACATAAAATAGTATTCTTACCTCTCGCTATAATGTTTTAGAATATAGTCATATTTCGGTACATAATTGTGCAGTGGTGTTAAGATTTTTTACATTTATTAATTTTTAAACGCATTTATAAAACCATTAGTATAATTTATGACGATATAATTTTAGTAAAATATTTACGATAAAAAATTATATTGATAGTCTCTGTGATCCCAAATTTGACAAGAATTAGGCATTTTATTATTCAAAAAATCGGCAAGATTAACACAATATTTGAAGAAGCTTAACTACTGGGGAATGCCAAAAAAAATGGCTAATTTCAAAAAAACACTACCTTATTCTTAGGTTAATAATTATTATAAAGCAATCATTATTCGTAGGATGTTTATCACACTTGAATCGTCAAAGATCATCATCATCATCAGGGGCGTGACAACCCGGTGTGGGTCCTGACCTCCTCCAACAGCTCCCACCACCTGTCCCTATCCAGTGTGGCCGCTTTCTAATTCGGTACCCCCAGAATACGGCAGTCACTGGCAGCTCCATCTAACCAGCGAATCTTTGGCCTCCCTCTTCTTCTACGTCCTATTGGATTGCTGGACATCACTCTCTTTGCCGGTTCATTGTCATTCATACGGTGCACATGACCTAGCCATCGCAGTCTCCCAATCTTAATTGATTGAACTGCGCTGCAATCTTCGTACAGTCCGTAGAGCTCAGCATTATATCTTCTCCTCCAATTGGTGCCATCCCTGATCGGTCCATATATACGGCGGAGAATTTTTCTTTCAAAGATGTTCAGGGCTCGTTCATTTCGCAGAGTTAATGTCCAGGTTTCCGATGCGTAGGTGAGCACTGGCTTTACAAGTGTCTTGTAAAGAGTGCTTTTAGTTCGACGAGATAGTAAGCGGGACTTAAAATGTCTTAACAGACCAAAGTAGCATTTATTCGCAGACATGATTCTCTTGTTGATTTCTTCTGTAATATCATTATGTCGAGTTACAAGAGATCCAAGGTATATGAAACTGTCGACCGTATCAAACTTGTATGCACCAATATCTAACTTTGGTGCGACTTCTCGTGGTGTGACATAGACAGGCATGTATTTAGTTTTTGCCTCGTTTATTTGTAAACCTATTCTTTTGGCAGAGGCTTCTAGTGCTGTGAATGCCTTTTTCAGCGCCAATTATAATATGGCAATGATGTCGATATCATCGGCATACGCCAGCAGCTGCACAGGCTTAGTAAATATCGTGCCGTTGCCACGGGCATCAATCTTTGCATCCCGTATCGCCTTTTCTAGCGCAATATTGAAAAGAAGGCATGCCAGAGCGTCACCTTGCCTTAGGCCATTCAGTGATATAAATGGCTCGGATATTTCCGCTTGAAGCTTTACCCGGCATTGTACTGGTGTCATTGTCATCTCTACAAGTTTAATTATTTTCGTCGGAATTTCAAATTCTTCGTTTCATTCATTGTTTCGTATAGCCGGTATCGATTAATGCTATCATAATCCGCCTTAAAATCGATGAACAGGTGATACGTGTTAATATTGAATTCAGTGGTCTTTTCTAGAATCTGCCTTAGAGTGAATATTTGAGTAACACATGCAGTGGCGCACCCAGGATTTAATATTGGGGGGGGCCCAAGGAAGAGAATGTAAATTAGTCCTATAAGCTCTTTTTCTTCTTCACAGCCTAATTTCTCGTTTATCGGTCTTTTGTCTATTGCACTCGGTGTACCTACACCATGGTCCCAACATCCTGAAACGGGCCCTCAGGCTAGGATATTTGGAGTCCCCCTACCTACCGCTAAGATTAAAGGCAGTGTGAAACACTACATTAACGTTTTTCATATTGTGTTTTAGTTCAAATTAAGGGTAGGTACTTATACAGTGAATTATTGGCGATTTTTAATACATCTACTTTAATAATGGAGCTGTCGAGTATCGACACATAATAATCAAAAAATATATTGCACAATTATATAAGTAATTGAAAATATTCATGGCCATGAAGTATAATAGCGCCGCAGGCGACTTTTTTTTACTATTAAAGCTAATTTATGATGTGTGTTTATCTCACTTATCTGGTCAACCCGACACGCCGGGCCCCCCACAGCCCGGGCCCTCAGGCTAGAGCCCTGTCAGCCCTCCCCAGCCATGACCTACACCACTCCGGTATTCGGGTGGACACCGAGAATTTTTTGACAGTTCCATTAGGGATTGGGTTTCTAAAAAAACTTGACATTAGTGTTTCGAAATTTTTGTGTTAGAAATTAAAATCTAAGAAATTTTTCTAAAAAGGGTGCTGGAGAATTATTACAAATCATTTTTTTGCCGTGTTTTTATTTGTCTAAGCTCAAAGGTATAGTTTATTGGCTTTCAATTTCAATGTTTAAAATCATTCTGATAATTTTCTTTTTTGGGGGGTGCCAGGGCCCCTTGGCTCCCCCCCTGGGTGCGCCACTGAACACATGATCTCCCTCTGTTGTAGCTTAACCACTGGGGGATGAAAAAAGAAATGGCGTATTTCAAAAAAACACTACCTATTCTTAGGTCAATAATTATTATAAAGCAATCATTATTCGTAGGATGTTTATTACACTTGAATGGTCAAAGACATAGCTTATAATTAGTATCTTTAGAATTATCTTCAAATGTGTTAATCTTGCCCATTTTTTGAATAATAAAATGCCTAATTCTTGTCAAATTTGGGATCACAGAGATTATCAATATAATTTTTTATCGTAAATATTTTACTAAAATTATCTCGTCATAATTTATACTAATGGTTTTATAAATGCGATTAAAATTAATAAATGTAAAATTTTTTAACACCACTGCACAGTTATGTACCGAAATATGACTATATTCTAAAACATTAGAGCGAGAAAATAATTCTATTTTATGTAATAAAAATAATTTATGCAGTTATCAAATGTTTAAAATAAATATAAAGGATAATAAGGCTTCAAAATTATATAAATAGATTATTTACAACGTTTAATGTATGTCCAGGATCATGCTTTGAAAATAGAAAAAAGGTCCATTTTGACCCACGCTGAGCACGTCCGCCCTTAAAATTATTGCAATTGTAGCTATAAGTTTCAAAATCAATAACCTCCATTTTTACTTTTTGGATATTTTTCTCGATTCTGATTCTATAAGTACTTTTGATCCTAAAGCCTTGAATTCACTAGGGGACAAAATGTATCGCAACATGACGCACACCATTGAGTCTACGTGCCGGCGCAACGTTGCGCTCTGTCGCCCATCGTTGCACGCAACATATGCGGATTTTCTACGTGACGCGAGACATGTTACACGATGTCGCTTCGCTTGTGCCTTGTACTCACTAGGGGACAAAATGTCTCGCAACATGGCGCACAGCATTGAGTCTACGAGCTGCCCCAACGTTGCAAACTGTTCCGTACGTTGTACGCAACATAGCGAGGCTTTTCTACGTGATCCGCGACATGTTGCATATGAACGCTCCACGAGCGAGCGCAAGGGGGCAACCCATCGTCATTCGTGCGTAGGAATTGGCAAGTGCGATGGTATGGTCCAAACTGCGTGATAACACAAAAAGTGAAATAATAAAATTAATTTAATAACAATATTAAAATATATCGAAACTCTAACGATGAAAAATAATTATGTTAATTATATTATTTTTGTTGCCGAGAAAAAAAATCAATACAAAAAAACGTTTATTTTTATTTCGATTTTTTATGAATTATTTTGATTCATATTTGTAAATAAAGAAAATATTATCGATCTGTATATTCGAAAATTAACATATCCATTATTTAATTTGATATTTATAAAATTTACTATTTTTAATTTTAGAACATAAAAATATTTACTTGATAGATAATATTATTCAAAAAAAATATAGTGATCAACATAACTCCGTGATACTCGAGTGCAAGTCTAACTTCTTTATTCATTTCAGAGTGATAACACCATCTTTAGGTAGGTACCTATAATTATTTGGATTGCAATAACTTGCGATGTTATTTTTATCTCCGTAAAATAAAGAAATTAAAACACCAATTTTCATAAGCTTACTATTTTCTATGGTAATGACGACGTTACCTACACAACTCAGCTTTACCGTTGAACAGAATGAGATGGGTGAATGGCTAACCATTCCTTTTAAAAACTGTTATATATCTGTTATAAACTGTCTATATAATTACACCTCTGGTAATTTCCATTCTTATATAGATACGAGGGTGGGTCAATAAGTCCTTAGAAAAGCCGACAGGTGGCGCGACTAGTACTGTAAGCGGTTTGTTTTCATGCAGCGGCACTACCGATTCAGTATGCTGCGAAGTTTCAATCAGATTGGTCGGGTTGTTGTTTTTTAATTTTCGTACATTTAAAAAAAAAATTTACTTGTTTACAAAAATGGAGAAAATTGAGTTTAGAGCTGTTATTAAACATTTTAATATAAAAGGGTTAACAGCAAAGGAAATAAAAAATGAGTTGGATTTAGTTCACGGCATATCTGCTCCTTCACTTGCAACTATTTATAACTGGTTAAATGAATTTAAACGTGGTCGTACATCAACAAAGGATGAACAACGCTCAGGACGTCCTGTAGAGGTGACTACACCAGAAATGATCAATAAAATCCACGATATGGTGTTAAGTGACTGAAAATTAAAGTTGAGTGAGATAATTGAGGTTACAGGGATCTCAAAAGGTAGCGTCATTTCTATTTTACATGACAAATTGGGCATGAAAAATATTTCTGCAAGATGGGTGCCGCGTTTGCTCACAGTCGACAATAAACGCAATAGGGTGGTGGCCTCTAAAGCCCTGTTGTCGCTCATGCAACGCAATCCGAATGAATTTTTTCGTCGCTTTGTGACTGTAGATGAAACATGGATACACCATTATACTCCCGAGACGAAAGAACAGTCAAAGCAGTGGATTGCGAAAGGCGAACCATGTCCAAAGAAGGCGAAAACCGTAAAATCAGCTGGTAAGGTTATGGCTACTGTATTTTGGGATGCACGTGGAATTATTTTCGTTGACTATTTGGAAAAAGGAAAAACAATAACAGGGGATTATTATGCATCTTTATTGGACCAGCTAAAAAACGAAATTGAAGAAAAACGGCCTCATTTAAACAGGAAAAAAATCCTCTTTCATCAGGACAATGCCCGTGTTCACACATGTTTACGATCAATGGCTAAAATTGAAGAATTGAAGTTCGAATTGGTCGACCACCCACCGTATTCGCCAGATTTAGCCCCCAGTGACTTTTTCCTTTTCCCAAACTTAAAAAAATGGCTAAGTGGACAACGTTTTTTTTCAAATGAAGAAGTCATCGATCGGACAAATGCTTATTTTGAGGACCTTCCGAAAACTTATTTTTCTGACGGTTTAAAAAAAATTGAGAAACGTCTAACCAAGTGTATTGAGCTCCAAGGAGATTATGTTGAGAAATAAAAAAAAAATACAAAAATAAAAACTGTTTTAATGCTTTTTTCTAAGGAATTATTGACCCACCCTCGTACCTACCCATATATTTATATATGGCACCCACCATAGCCTAGTTAGCATTGTGTTTTTTCAATGTTTGATCAAGTGCAAGGATCTAGTAGATTAGGCGAATGGCTAACAACCATTTCTCGTTAAAATTGACTTAAATATTTCATACAGCGTCTGTTAAATACTACCTCACTTTTTTAAATAGGTACATACAATACATACATACATAATAGGGACGTCATCTAACATAAGAAAAAAACCATATCATCAGGTATAGAATACAGATGCTTATTGCTTGGTATCTATATCGATACTTGCAAGTGTCGATAATATCAAGGACCAAGGTATTAAAACTTTTAAATATTTTCTTGAAAAACAACAAAATAAAATGTTAGTTTGAGACCCGTTTTCAAATATCGGGTGAAATTGGTGGTAAATTAAAAATAGATGTCGTTCGTTCACATCTCCGAAAACATTACTTATTCCGAGAGAAATAAAACGAAAAATAATTGACTGCTAATAACTTAAATATTTATGAACAAGGTAAAACATGTAATACAGCAAGGTTCCAATGAATTCGGCGAATGGCTGATAACCATTCCTCGTAGATAACCGAGTTTCTTAATATAATCTATATAATGTGGCAATATGTGGTCCGCGTACTATGTACGATATAAAAAAATGTATATTGGTAGGTATAGCATAGCACATCCAAAATACTAATTTTGAATATCGTAATTAAATATTATTATATTTACGACAAAATTATTTTGTCGCCATAAATAATACATTCCAGCTTCGCAGCTCGACTCGACAATAGCTTACGTCATATTATATGTTATTACGGCGCCTACCTACTGCTTGGTGTTTTTTTTTCAAAATCACATACCCGATCAGTGCTTTGAAACCTTTTAATATGTTTAATATCATGGAATATCTGAAAAAAATAACATATAATAAACTTTTATCATATTTTTTAATACGTGGATGTATATAATATTATAATTAATATTTCAAAAAATGCGGTTGTGCGTTACTAAACATTTAAAAGTTTTCGATTATTGTTTTTTTAGTAGTTCAGCATTTTTTAAACATCCATTTTTTATGTTGAAAATTCACTGTTTTTGTGAAATACGGAATTTTTACATATTGTAAAATGAAAAAAAAATCCGGAGTCTGGGTAGGAAATTATATAGATCTTATTTGTCGGGCTACGTATTATTTATGTTGAATTGCATAATATTTTCGTTATTTAACTTCGCGTGTACCTATAATACAATGAACAGTTTATAAATTTACACTCGTTTACGTAGGCGTGTGTAGTCAAGATCTTTCAACAGGCATACATAATGTAAATTTACTTACACTAAAAACGTTGTGGAATCGCCATCAAGTGTTATGCCGAGTCCCAAATTAAGATAAGTCTCCTCGTAAATAAATAAACAGTTTAAATACTGTTTTAAAGTTGCATACCAATTGCTTGCGAATGGTGTTATCACTCTGAAATGAATAAAGAAGTTAGACTTGCACTAGAGTATCACGGAGTTATGTTGATCACTATATTTTTTTTTGAATAATATTATCTATCAAGTAAATATTTTTATGTTCTAAAATTAAAAATAGTAAATTTTATTTATTTTTCTGTAATGGATAGAACAAAAAATATCAAATTAAATAATGGATATATTAATTTTCCAATATACAGGTCGATAATATTTTCTTTATTAACAAATATGAATCAAAATAATTCATAAAAAATCGAAATAATAATTATTTTTTATCGTTAGAGTTTCGATATATTTTAATATTGTTATTAAATTAATTTTATTATTTCACCGTTTGTGTGAAAATTCATAAAAAATCCCTATCACGCAGTTTGGACCATACCATCGCACTTGCCAATTCCTACGCACGAATGACGATGGGTTGCCCCCTTGCGCTCGCTCGTGGAGCGTACATATGCAACATGTCGCGGATCACATAGAAAAGCCTCGCTATGTTGCGTACAACGTACGGAACAGTTCGCAACGTTGGGGCAGCTCGTAGACTCAATGCTGCGCGCCATGTTTCGAGACATTTTGTCCCCTAGTGAGTACAAGGCACAAGCGAAGCGACATCGTGAAACATGTCTCGCGTCACGTAGAAAAGCCGCATATGTTGCGTGCAACGATGGGCGACAGAGCGCAACGTTGCGCCGGCACGTAGACTCAATGTTGAGCGTCATGTTGCGATACATTTTGTCCCCTAGTGAATTCAAGGCTTTAAGCCGAAACGTAACCCTGACCTCTAGAAACGGCTTCATAAAACATCTAATCTGATTCCTTGCTCAACTATGTAAATATTTTATTCATAGGTAAAGGCCTTCGTCCGGTGTGTGAAAATCACATACTGGGCGGAGGTGTAATTAAGGTAAATTTTAAAGTATAAATGATGATGGATGAAAGAGATAATTTTAAGACTAAATAAAATTCAAATGTTGTAAATTTTGCCGCGCATTGCGCAACGGTAAAATCTTCGCGCGCCGGCGCCAGGGTCAGGCTCGTGATTCACCGAATCCAAATCAAATTTGGCTAATTACGAGGGCTCTTGGTAAGTCGGCGTGGGCTCGGAGGGGTTTCAAAAAAGGGAACCCCGAGAAGAAAAGTTAGTGAGCGTCTGGTTTTCAAACCGTACGGACCTGACGACTACAACTGTAAAAGCCCAAATATAATTTGTAAAACTAAAAATGAAAAAAACATAAGAAGACCACGTTACGAGCACGAAATACCTTGTTTTATTTCTATTCCAATCGTTTAATTAATTTTTTTTTTGTGAATCCGGAGTTCGAATGACACATGAGCTAGCTCCTGGAACCCTGGATATCTCACCACGTAAGCTTGAAGTTCGATAGTTTTTTACAGAAAATATGACATACTTGAAGCAATGTCCAGCGAGAGAGAGAGAGGCTTCATGTACGAGCAGTCAGAAATAGTAATTTGGTTACAATAATTTAATTCGTCCACACTAGAAGAAATCGCAACCTGCGCAAGTTCTAGATTATATTGTTCCACTATAATGTACAGTACACTCTCAGTAAACCGCCGCTCGATTATCTGACAAGTACTATAATCCGCCGTTGTTTTTATTAGTTGAAAGCACAAAATTAAGCTCTATAATTCGCCGGTATTCGATTGTCAAATTCAGTAGTCCGCCGCGTATAAGTATACAACGCAGATGAGACTGGTTTGTTTTAGAAACTTCTCCTTCGTAAAACGTACGTTTATAGCGAAGAAAGTAATGTAAGTACCAGGGAGGAAAGTGCCCAAGTACTCCAATGCAACCGGGACATACAAAATGAAGGTTATTAAGAAAATAAGAAAATTAGGTCATAGGGAAAGCCAGGAATCCTAAGCCATTCAAGAATATCTGCCTCACTGAACAACTGTTTGTGTGATTTACTGTTTAATATTTCGTGCGTCCTTTTTTATGTAGCTCCTCATCCTACACCCCCCCCAACCCCTTTCGGAGGTGACAGTCTGACATTTCGTTTCTAACTATCAAAAAAATTATCTTGGATGAACGTTAAGTGATCGTTAGCGGCCCACGCCCCACATACCCAACGAAGGTCAAAATAGAGCTTTTATGGTATTTTCAGAGCATAACAATGGACATTCCTTAAACGTTGTAGATAATCTATTTAAGTATATAATTTTGAAGCCCTATTATCCTTTATATTTATTTAAAACATTTGATGACTACATAAAGTATTTTTATTACATAAAATAGTATTCTTTCAAACCTCTCGGCCTAATGTATTAGAATATAGTCATATTTCAGTACATCCATGTGCAGTGGTGGTAAATTTTTTTAGGTTTATTAATTTTCAAACGCATTATAAAACCATTAGTAAAATTTATGTTAACATTATATAGTGAAATATTTACGATAAAAAATTATATTTTATAATCTCGCTGATCCCAAATTTGACAAGATTTACATTTTTATTTAAAAAGATATACGACTGGCAATTATTATTTGTGTGGATTGTCTATGGTCACTATCTGTCATTGAGTTCAAAAAGTAATTAAAACAAAAATAGGATCCTAATGTATGATTTAAGATTGATTTAGTATATAAATTGTAATTACAGTGAAATTTTATAATCCCTTAAATACAATTTAATCATTAAATGCATAAGTACTTAGTCTTATCTCGTGTTATACATCTCACAATTTTCAATTTAAAAAATCTGATCTGATAATTTAACATAACTAAAGCCTTTTCCCATTTCTTATTAAAATAATATATAAGTTATTACAACTTTAATGTTGATTTACATGTTTAATTTGTTTGTTTCAGTCTTCAGACGACAACTTTATCAGATCAATTTGCGTGTTCATAATGTAAACATTTTTAAAATTAAAAATGTCCAACAATGAAGAGAATGTTCTGAAATTGGCGGAAAATTCCAAATTTAAAGCCTTATATCATTTACAAAACAACAACGCCGGTCGGGCGCTTGCACATTTTTTGGTAGCATTAAACCTCGTACCCGAATGGAAAGAAAACTTACGGGACGTGTTCATCTCCACCATTGGCGATTTCGGAAGGACTCTTCTTTGCTCGGGCCGTTTAAAAGACTACGTGACATGTTACGGTAAAGCTTTAGAAGTATATCCCGAAAACATTGATATACTTAAAAATTTAGCAACAGTTTTGGTATCTATGGGCCATTACGAAACGGCTTGCGGATTTTACCAGAAATGTGTTAACATCGATTCCACTGACTGCGCAGCCCAAAAAGCCTCAGATAATTTGAAGAATACCCTCGTAGAACGTTGGCACTACAGGATGCTAAATGATGTAAGAAGAAACTCAGCGTTTATGGATGCAATTGTGAAAGTCACAAAGAGTTCCGATAGTGTCTTGGATATCGGATGTGGCACAGGAATTTTATCGATGTTCGCTTCAAAAGCATTGCCTAAAATAATTCACGCTACAGATTATAATGAAACCATGTACAATATAACAAAATCTGTCTTTAAAGAAAATGTTATAGCTGGCTGTAATGTGTACAATGAAAAGTCTTCAGATTTATCTACGGATAAACTTTCAGGCAAAGTTTCGTTAGTTGTAACGGAGATATTTGACGCTGCAGTGTTCGGCGAAGGAGTTCTACAAGCAATGCTGCATGCCCACAAAGAATTGTTGGATAAATCAGGGACAGTTCTTCCTAAAAGTGCTACTCTTTTTATCTGCGGTGTACACAGTGCAAAGCTGGCCAGAAAGCATCGATTCATACAAAACAAAGACATATTCGATGGACTACAATTTGGTGATATCAATATTTGCCATGGAACTCAGGAACCCTATGATACTGAGGATATGACACGTTTTGAAGACTTAGAATATGTTACTAATGTAGAGAAATTTTTGGAGGTTGACTTTTTGGATCCAACCCAAATTGAAGATTTATTGATTAATCAAGATGCTATTAAAAATGTGTATTTAAATTGTCAAATTGGAGGCACTATCGATGCATTTATAGTTTGGTTTGAATTAAATTTGACTCACACTATATCAATTACTACCGATCCCAGGTCGAATGATCGCTCTAAAGCTTGGGAACAAGCTGTATTTCATTTAAATACTCCGATTAACTGTAATTTAAACGATAAAATTTTAGTTAAAATGAGCTGTGTTTCTGGTAAACTCACTCTGATGAATAAAAATCATTACAATGAATTAAATTGCTTTGTGCCATCACAAACAATCAAAATTCTAAATGATTTTATTTTCATTAGTATTGTTAATAAAACAGTCGGTGTTGCATGCATTCACATAACGCAGATGCATGAACTGCATGGTTTAAAAATTCTGGATTTGACAAGTTTTCCTATCTTTGGGTTGCTTTTCTTGGCCCGTGGAGCACACCAACTGACATGTTCTATTGCAAACATTGAAGACAGAAACTTAATATTGAAGATAGCCGCTGAAAATAATATTACCGTTGACAGAATTCAATTTGTCAGTAATGGTTTCGAAGATGGTGGTGAAAAGTTTCAAATAATTGTTAATAACTATTTCTCAACTTCTGAATACATGCATGAGATACATGACAAAAAGATTAATTTAGGGCGCAGCTTACGAATCAAACGATTGGATACAAACGGAATAATGATACCTTTCAAAATAAAAATGATGGCAAAAGTAATTTACTCAAAAGAATTGAATAGAATCAATAAACTGGACGATACAAATGTTTTTAATTATAAAATTGCTCAATTTTTAAATATGTACTCGGTTTCTCAAAACTTTATCGGTGATATGTCGACATTCCCTCATCTGAGCATGTCTGATAATCTGGTGCTATTTGAGCAGTGTTTACACCCTCGTTCGGATAAGGTTTTCGAAGGTACCTTCAAGGAGGCAGGTCCCGTGAATGCAGTTCTCACTTGGTTTGAGGTTCAACTGATAGAAGACAGCCTAGTTTATTCAACATTAGACAAAGACAGCCAGGCTGAATGCTGTGTACATCTTATAGATAAGGAAATGCATGTAAATTTAGGTGGAAAATATTGTCTGTTTGTTTGGAGTGAAGAAAATGGTTTTATTAAGATTGGTTTGCACCCTTCTCTTGAAAATGCATAAAAATCATTTAATTCTCCAATCTTTTTTTTCTGAGTGGTTCTTGAACGCCTTGTGAAGACGTTTCCTAAGTCGGCTCTCACATCTAAACTCGCCTCGTGTGCCGCACAGCCATAAATCAAACCTTCTGAGACTGGCGATCCTGTGTTGCTTGTGAAGACCGCGCACATCTACCTAGCAACAGTCGCACGTAGCCCTCAAAATGCATAGATATTTGAATACGGCAATCGCGAACCGGTATAGGAATGACCAATTCGTAAGTATTTCTCTGTGACCTGGTGTCTTCGACTCAGAGCCCGAGAAGCATGCAACTTGTCGATTGCAACAGCAGATGTCTTTTTCAAACGAAACTGCGGAGCTCCATTTGGCAACGTGTGTTTTGTGAATAATGAGACGTATTCGACACGTCGGTGGGACGAGTTTTGATGTGAGAGCCGGTTAACACTTTTGTCCTATCTCAGCATTAGAAAATATTTCAATTGTGTCATTTATTGGTACCTAATATTTGACAGTTACACATTATATTATAATAATATGTACCCACCAGCAAAACATTTAATTATCTGACTATTTTGTAATCATACAAATATTGTTATTTCATAAAACTTTTAAAATTGTAATTATTTGACTTCTTTTTTGTGAATAAATAAATTTTATAAAATAATGTATTGTTTTTTTTCAATCTGGCGCGATTGGCATTTAAATGTTGCCAGAGTTATGATAACCCATAAAAACAAATAATTACTGATAATTTATTAAAATACCACAGTTGTTTTCAACACTGTCGAAAGTATTATTTGCTTCCTACCTACCTATAAAGTGAAGACGTTGTTCCCACGTATTGTTATTAGCCTTATAACTTCGGAAAAGCTAATTTAGTTCTGGCAAGTTTCATCATAGACTAATATAGCTTCATTTTTGACCATAAACAATTTTACAATGTGTCAAATTCAAATCTGAGTGTTTTCTATATCTACTCGTTGCATATTGTTTATTCACGTAAATGCTGAAAATCATTTTTACGAAACCATCACCAAAATCATTTATTCGGTTGATGATTATACATTGTATGTGAAATGGAGGCTGGTAGTAAACCAAAGAAGGTAATAAAATTACCAAAATATTTTTTAACAATCAACTTTACTGTGCTCATCGATTATGATGTTATAATTGAACATGAAAAGTAGATTGCTTGTCTTATAATACACACTTTAATGCTTGATCAGACTTTGTTACGGGACTCAATATTGTTTTTGTGGTTGTGGTCTTCTCAAACCTAAAAACAAACCACAAACTACTTATTTATAATTTAGTTACAGTAGGTTGTTTTAGTAGGTAGGTATCGTCAGTATCTTTACCCAAACTTGACATAATATTATACATACAGCAAATAAAATTGACACATAAATATGAGAGAATGAAAACGATAATTTTACATTATAGGATCACAAATGGTTTGTTCCTGTTTTTAAATTTGGCAATGATGTCAAATCCACAAAAACAATCTTAATTGAAACAAAAAATGAACTGGAAAACAAAAACTACGCTGATTCAGACATGAGCAAAAGATCAATGGTAAATATTTATAAATTTCAATATAATAATAGTGTTTTTACAGAAAAAAGTAATATTTACTGGCTACAATAAGACACGTCATTAGCGAATTACCTAATCGAAACGATCCATATAGCGGCCTCACTACACCAGTCATTCGTTCGCCATATATATGAGAGTTCAAGATGTTTGAATTAAATAGATATGGCCACAAATGTTTCATAAAGTGCCTTCAACTAATAATTGTCCGGTCATTCCAATGAACTATCTGAAGTCAGGTAAGGAAGTCTCAAATGACTAAACTTTTCAGGAGGTTGACCCTGAGACATATATCGGTTTGTATATGCGTCTCATAAATCAAATGAGCTAATCAATCAGAAAGAATTGCCAAATCACACATTTAAGTGACTCATTTCACGTCATATATACAATAAATAATGACAAATTTTCCTTATTTTAGTCAGCATGCAACCAGAGTACGTACAATATTAAAGAAGTCCAGTCAGAAAACTGGATCGAGAAATTCGGTCCAAAAGATGTGTCCGAATTGGCTGTGAACAGCAAAAAAATCCAAGAGCTGCAAGACTGGTTGAACAAAGCACTCGGCGAACGATCAAATTCTGGGTCCATGCTTTTGTTGAGTGGACCATCAGGAAGTGGAAAGACTACGACCGTACAATTGATTGCCGAAAAGATGCAGACAACACTAAGTGAATGGGTTACTCCTATCGACATCGAGTATCTAAGAGATCTAGGTACATTATTATTATATTTGCTTAATTTATGCGTCTTCTTCTTTTGTGTATTGCATCAGGTCAACTCAAGCAAAACTTAACTGTCATACTGTCTGGATTACAGAGTTTCTTAAACCTTTTCAGTCTTCTGCCCCTTTTAGGAGATTATATCGTCTCTGTTCTGGCAGAACACACTAACTGGAGAATACTAGTTTTGAGTAATGTTTGATGAGTTGTTAAAATGTTTGAAATAATGGTCTATCATGTGAGTTTATTAAGTAATCGTAAAAAAGGATGACTTTAAAATGTTTATTTATTAAGAAGGTTTACAGACGGTAAAGTTTGAAATAAGGAACATTTTGGTACTAACTCAATATGGCATTTTTTCGTATTAGTGTTTTCTGCCAGAACAGTGACGATATTTCCTCAGCACACTTTCTCTGTCAGTTGAAAATTGGAGTTTATAAAAAAATTAAATGTGATGTCTGTTCTATTGTGAGCAGAATATTACACCAATTAAAAACAGATACATAGAATAATGACACCGCTGCTAAAGGTCGGGAACTAGAAAGGACGTGCGGAGGACCGTTCCGGCTGGAGGACAGCGGTGGAGGAGGCCAGGGCTCGACTTGAGCTGTAGCGCCATCGAAGAAGAAGAAGAATAATGACACCTGGGTATTAGTGAAAAACCATTTAAATGCAAGTTTGTTCACATTATTATAGCAGCATAATGTTCGAATAATATACAGTATTGGCCATTTAAAAAGACATAAAATGACATACTTCTTTAAGGTAATGTTTGTTATTTATGTGGTTATCGTGACTTCTTAGTCTCATGAGTCTAATTACATAAAATAATGATTCCTACAGGTGAAGGTGAGATGTGTCGATGTGTATCTTTTAGCCTTTTGTCTCCTTCACATATATATTTGTATGTCTGAAAAGCTGATTTAAAGTAGGGCTGTTCGAAGTTCAATGGTATGTTTTTTGTTTTAAAATGAAGTTTATTTATTTATTTTAGGTGCAAATAGTTACTCATTTCAAGAAAAACAAGCAGATAAATTCGCAGATTTTTTGCTGAAAGCCTCATGCTATCCATCATTACTTGGAGATAGCAATGCCCAAAGAATTCTACTCGTTGAAGACTTTCCCAATTGTTTTCTTAGAGACTCTTCCGAATTTTCCAATGTCTTACAGTAAGTTCTATATATTATTTCATTATTGATTTATTGTAGGTATTAACCATAATGGACACTGCATTAGATAATATAAAATCGCAATATTTAAATGGACACATTGGTAGAATTTGCACCTTTTCGAGCCAGATATATATGAGCCAGTGGCGAAGGGTGACTTTTGGGAAGAGGTAAGCTGTAGAGATCAGAGAAAAATAGCACACTTGTAAGGTATACTTACAGGAAATAAGAAGATAATACTTACGATATTAGTACTGATGAATAAAAATATGTGCACACTAATGACAACGCCACACTGAATCGTTGAAATTTCAATAGCTCACCGACGGTATAAAATTGAGCGATGAGTTTAAATTATGTATTTTCATAAACATTCATACACGTAACATACGCCCAAAAATATATCATTGGTGGCTTTGAAAAAAGCCGTTGTTGTCATTTTGCCATTCAAAACACTTCAAGATATTTCAGTAGGTAATTAATATAAAGGCTTACTATATGATCATTTGTACTCTAAGTCAATTCGTCTGTTTTTCTGCAGAAATTTTTTTAAAACATCATCATAAAATGTTTGCCCACGTTTTAATTGAATTAATAATTCTTTTTCAATAGCTATAATTGAAAGATTCGATAATCTAGTTTGATTTTGAGTATTTCGACAATATGTGTGGACACGTTTTAGAGTAGAAAAACTCCTTTCTGCCGTCGCTGTCGTGGTCGGTAGCGTTAAAAATAATTTGACTAGTTTATAAGTCTGTGAGAAAGCTTCCACTAGACATTTTTTGTTTTTAAAATATTCGAACAACTCTCTTAAATTTGAATCTTGAAATTCTGGTAAAGATAAATGACTTTAAGTTCGTTTTTCAATTGACTTGAATCAAAAATACCAGAATAACTGTTTTTCAGGGATTCAAATAGTTTATCTGGAAATTTTCGTTTAAACGATTTAAATAGAGTCGGTTCAAGTAATTCTAAAAAATTTAATTTTTCAAATGAAACAGATCTATCGTTCATTTGCACTAAAATGTTATCGCAAACCTCCTTAAAAATGATTTTAAAATATTGCTCATCATTTAATTCATTTCTGCGACGTTTTTTTGGTGGTTCACAGAGGTTTTTATATTTATTATATAAATTACTAAAACTATTTTGGATGTCGGTCTCTAACCATTTTTTAAATTCGTTAATTTTTTTAATCGAATAAGAAATGTTTACAGTTCTACTTTGAATAATTTTAAATAAAATAGCCGTTCGGGCATAGATTTCGGAGAATATTCCTAAGTAAAAGTTAAATTCAAATTCTTTAAATTTACTATCATAAGCATCTGCAAAGGTTAAAGAATCTTCATCCCATTTAGAAGAATTATTCTGTATTGTCTCGAATGTCGCTATGAAATCAGATCTATTGTCATGTATTACATTAAGTATACGAGAGTGGTAGTGCCACCTGGTCGATGCAACACTTGGAAGACGGCGATCCATTATTTCATTGAGCAATGCACTTCTCTTTGTAGATGTATTAAAAAAACTCAATAATTTATTAATGTGTCCAAAAATTTTTTTACATTCCGCAACATTTTCAACGGATCTAGATAAAACTAAATTTAAAATATGAGCATGGCACGGTACAAATATGGCCATAGAACATTTTTCTCGAACTTTTGATTGAACTCCGTTTAATTCTGAAGACATTACTGCAGCCCCATCATAACTTTGCGCTACCAATTTTTCACTACAATTAAACTTTTCTAATATGGAGAATACATGTGGACTCAAAACAATGGCAGTTCTCTCTGAACTGACGTCTACATAACCTAAAAATCGTTCTTCTACAGAATTATTTGAAACGTATCGCAAAATGGTTGTTAACTGTTCACGGCGACTAATATCTGGTGTTTCATCTATCATTATAGAAACAAAACTAGCTTCTGCAATTTCAGCCTTAATTTCTGAAATAATTACGGATGACATTGACGAAATTAAATCATTCTGAATCTCACCTGATAATCCAGAAAAGGCGCACGAAGATTTTAATGAATTAAAATGTCCTTCAATTACAGAATCGTAAGATGATAAAAATTGAAGAGATTCTATGAAATTTCCACGATTATTTGATGATTCACTTTCATCGTGTGCTCGAAAAGATAATTCTTGTTTACCCAAAAAAATTGTTGTATCTATCAATCTACGCATTATATTAAGGTTTCTGTCGACTTTCTCATTGTGTACTCTAGCAATTGCCTTTTGTTGTTTATCAACGGCAAATTCGATTCTAGTTTTACCAAAAGATTCCAGATTTACGATGGAATGTAAATGTTTTTCTGTAGTCACATGTTTTACCACTGAATTTGTCAAATTATTTAAATCACTTATACCAGAATAATTCCACGCAGAGTTATCTGTGGCAAAAAGCATACATGGCCAACAATATAGTTTATTTAATTGACAACTGCCAGTCAAAAACGAATATTTGTCATATAAATTGTTGTGGAAATGTCTAACATAAGTTTTTTTTGCTGTATGCAAATTTAAATGAATGGTTGATCTTCCAGCTTTGATAATTTCTGATTTTTGGATAAACGTCAAACTTGAAAACGATATTTTTAAAATTTGATCCGTACTACAGCAATGACCAATTTCAGTTGGAAAACTAGACATTTTTACAAATAATTTGTATTTGAAGCACTGACGAATGACTTAGGGTACAAAAAAAGATAATCTATCCACATTCAGAATACAATAAATCACAGAATTGTCTCACAAAATAAAACTATACCACCATGTTTTGAACAACAATCTGACTGAATTAAAACGATATAAATTATGTTTGTCTATGACTGAACTAATCTAAATAATTATATCTGATTGAACCCAATAGACATTATTTTTTTAAATCATCTTATTTATTTATTATTATTTAAAGCGGCAGGCATAGACAATAAACTTTGCAAAAAGAGTTGGAAGCGGTCACTCGAACGCTTCCGAAACGCGATAAAATTTGTAGACTTGCTTGAAGAGATGAATCATAATAAGTATAGAAAACAATTTTCGATTATGAAGTCAATAATCGACAATCGTCATTCAAAGAAAAATAACAGATGTCGCTACTCGCTTGTAATTTTTGGTTTGATTCTAAACTTGGCTAATTTACACAGTCGGGCCAATCTACATTCAAATTCACACAATAGATGACTCTTAATATTTTAAAATATTCTATATTTTAATTTATTGCAATTTGAAATAAATACTTGAAGATATAGTTTTCTTAGAAGGTAGGCTTTAAATAATCGCTTAGTATGGAGCCTTCGCCACTGATATGAGCAGTATCCATTAGATCTGTTATTAGCAAAGATGTGCAATGGCCCGGTGGCGTGTTCGCTTATTAAGTCTTGGGTCAAATCCTGGGTCCGGAAAATTCTCGTAGAAATGTTATGGCAAGCACAAGAGACTAGAAGAAAGTATATTTTTATTGTATAAATGAAAACACAGATAGATTATACAGCGACTACGTAGCCCACATTTAGTCGGACATTATAGTTTACACATTTATCAAGGTTAAACAGTAAGTTTACAAGGTTTTAATTATTACGGCGGCCTAGACATGACAGTGCCTCGACCGCTACAAAGAATTTGTCAATCTGACTAAATAAAAAAAGCTGGTCCGACTTCTGCAAACGGAATAAACAAAAAATCCATAGTCTTCAGAGAAACACCGATGGATTCATATGAAAAAAAGAGAAGGCTATCACGTCTCCAAATTCTCAAAAACGCCCTTCATACGAGTGTTTAAAACTGAAATTATCTGATAGAGGAAGAGGGTAAACTGATATCTTCATTTGGTGACATCAAGTTGTTTTTCAATGTGTGTTTAGACGCAGAACATGGACGTAATGAGTTGAGCAAGTGGCAAAAATGAATTTTTCATAAAAAAATCTGTTTGAAACCATTGGATTGTAGGGCATATGAAAAAAAAATGGCAAAGCTATTAAAGTGGAAATTATTTTGGAACTTGATCCCTCAATTTGTAATTTAGAAAAGCCCGAACCGGAGTGAAACCTAGCAATAGTGTTCGAGTGCCATTCCAACAGTACCACATGTTTTTAAAAACATATGTTATTTTATATCACAGCTTGCGAACATTGTGGGTGCCCACAAAACGTTTTTAAAGTGCCTATATACACTTTAAAAATTGTTTTTGCTTGATACTACATGTTTTTTAAACTTTTAAATGCTTAAAAAATATTACAATATGCCCTTCATGATTTAAAATAAAATTGTATTGCACTCTCCATGGCAAGAATGTTGCCGGCCTGTCTGCTATATCATCTTTCACCACCAATCATTAAAAAAGATAAATGTAATAGTATTTTATATTCAAAATCACACCATAAATGTTTGAAAGACGTTTTGATATTCGTTAGCCGGAGTCCTGAATTTTATTTTGACAGACCTTTAAAAACTAATATATATTTGACTGCTCTAATTTTAAATCAGTGATTGTGTATGTAATCAGTGATGCAACAATGTGGCCACTGATTATTTTAAGTATCAAGGAATTCTTTCTGAAACATGATAGTCTAATTCTAATACTTCCAAAATGGCTAACCATATAATAAATATAATTGTAATTATTTTATTCTAGGAAATATCGCGAGCGAGGAAAATCTCCTTTAATTTTCATTTGCCCCGACACTCGTGATGGTGGTCTCAACATGCTTTGGAATCTGTTTCCTAATGATGTCCAAGAAAAATTCGGTATTACCCATATCAGGTAATAAAATTGTTATATGGTGAAGGTATTAGCATATCTCTGGTTCGTCTCCTATAAAAATAAATTTCTTTATAAACAATACATCATGTCTGTCAAATTGATTTACAAGTGAAGCAATATGATCATTTTACTGAAATACATAAAGGATTTTCATATTTGGTTTTTCGGTTGTCTTCGGGCTCAAGAAATAATATATTGAATTGTACTGTGAGGCGAACGCCAATTTAAGTTTTTGTTAAAAAGGATTCGGATAAGATGATAGAGAACATTACTCAGAGTAAAAAGGGGCTGATAGTTAGTGTGTTAGTTGCGACTAGATCGAATATTGGATGCCGAGACGTTTTTAAATGTAGTCTGTCGTCCTTTTTAATATTGTCAGAATTTCTGTGTATTTCAATGGCCTTCCCTTTTTCCGGCCCAGTATCTTTGCCTCTGAAGTAAAATTTGTGACCTGTGTCCGTGGGTGTTAAATAATCTTTTACAGATGTTCGAACAAGTGTATGCAAGCCAAACTTGCTAGACGAATGGATATGAGAGGGCATATTATAAAACACTATACAATGTCAGCGATTGCTGAACAACCCAAAAACTAAGTACAATATTAAGGCAAAGGATTTTTTTTATTGAATCATGCGCATCTATTCTATACACAAGACTGCTTTCGGCCTTTACGGCAGCTAAATAGGGTAGGGAAGTATCGAATTATTAACACTTATTGTAACAATTACAATAAGTTAGCTATCAGCGGGTCTATTCTATACAAAAGGCGACTATCGACCGCTAACGTGCTAACGTGATAATGTGTTAGTATTTTTTACATACATTTTATATTGAAATATTATAATTGTAATTGTATTGTAATCAGTTAATCAGTCGAAACTGTCTCTCTCGCTCTCTCTCTATCGCTCATGCTCTAAATTTTAGCACAGGCAGGGGGCATGCCGTTAAAATATATAATTTATTGCACCAATTAATACCAGCTAATTATAATTGTTACAATACGTGTTAATAATTTGATACAAACATACCCTAGTTAGCGGTTTTAGCGGAAGAAAGCAGCCTTTTGTATAGAATAGACCCGCTGAACAGTCAAAACTGTCTATCTCGGTCTAAACTTTATCACAGCCAAAAGAGGTCCTGTTAAAACATGGCACGTATTGTAACAATAATTATAACTAAATTATTGTAATTATTACAATAAGTGTTAATAATTCGATACTTTCCTACCCTATTTAGCTGCCGTAGCGGACCGAAAGCAGTCTTGTGTATAGAATAGATGCGATGGTATATTAACACCATTACAAAATTTGTCAATCTGACAGGTACCTATGTATTATTTTTATCATATTTAATTGAATCCTCCAATATTTCAAAATGAGAAGGGCGAATGCCGGGGGGATTTTTTTCATGGGGGGTTTTTTAAACAGGTGGGTAACGAAATTGTTATCAGGTATCACGAATGTATATTGTTTCTCTTATAGGTATTGCTATATTATCTCGATCCATCGGTTTATGTAATCGCAACCCAGATATTCTATTCTACCATATATACCAACAGTTTAAATATTTGGATTCAAAACTAATAAAACATACCTACCTTACATTAACGCTTTCGCTGCTGAATAGATAATGAGATTTTAATTGCCCCCTTTAAAATGCACGTTAATTACATCGATCGGCCGCCTGGTCATTACGCACCGTGTGCGTCTTCCGCGTCCAAAGTATTAAGTTAGAACTGGGTGAGAGAACTTTATTGGTTTAACTATCTTTTTAAGAACCTGTTAAATGAATTGATAATATTTTCACAACTTGCTCTATTGATTTAGACCGAATTGATCTTATGTTTCTATTTTTCATTGTAAATATTAATAAAACTGTAATTACATATAGAGGAGGTACATTTAGTCCTGATACTTATGAGTTTTTGGAAATACACAAGCCTTCAGAAATCCTCGGGTTCAGCAGATCAGTGTCCGGTTTCGTTAATTTTTTTTCAAAGCCTGCTGATCCGACAAAGCCGCAGATTGCCGAATGCTCACACGTTTTCCTTTGCGAGGACTCTAAATGTAGCTCGTCTAGGTACAGTATATTTTTTTTCAGTTTCAACCCTTGTTCAACAACATTAATGAAGACGGCTCTGAAAAGGGTGACCGGAATGATGAGCAAGAAATTCAATTCGCTTTACAGAATTCCAAACCAAGACTGCATAGATTGTATTATTAATTCTTCATTAGGCGACATAAGATCAGCTGTTAATAATTTACACTTCGCCTCTTTAAAAGGTTAATATTATATTAATTATTACCATACAAAATTAAAATGAACTTATTAAAATAGTCTACATCAGCGGTGCCCAACCTGTAGCTGTTGCTCTCGTACCGTTTTAATGTGGCTCGCGGCTCGTGTATTCAGAAATATGGTACTGAATATCCTATTAATAGCAGTTTAAGAAATTCTAAAGTGAAAGAATTGAAAGCCACATTAGTTGCCCAACAATCTATATCCGTAATAATCCGTTATCTAAGTCCATATAGCGTCAATTACATTGAGCTACTTTACGAGCTGTTTGTTGGCGAATTTACAATCTGCCTGTAAAGTCGCCCAGTGTAATCATCGAACAAGCTAACAAGCAGATTGTAAACACTCTACCGAGAAAAGTTGAAAGCCGCTCAACTTTACACGCTACACGCCGGCGTGTGGGCCTACTGCATCTCCGCAGTAGAGCGCAGTAGCAACCTCCCGGTAAAAAAACGAACTACGTTCTGTCAAAATAGTCGCTGGCTTGTGGCTTCTCAGCAAATGGAAAGTTTTGTGCGTCATCATCATAATCGCAGTAGCTGAATCGCCCGCTATTAAATTCGCCAACAAACAGCTCGTAAAGTAGCTCAATGTAATTGACGCTTAACTAAATCAAGTGCTGCTACAACTGCTTCATTTAAGATTGCACATAATACTTGCAATGCACAAAAAACCCTTTGACGATGGCAACATAATTAAAGAAGCAATGCTTGCTGCATCAGAAACATTGTTTCAAGAATTTAAAAATAGAAGGAAATTATTTCAGGTATTGAAGATGTTCAATTATCAAGAAATTCAGTCACTCATAGAATAGAAGCAATGTCTGAAAATATCAAATTACCATTGATATACTACTAGATGAGCAGTTCCCATACAAGTGTCATTTTAAAAATGTACCACAAAAGATATAACGAATATCGTCTTATAATATTTCCTTGTAGGTATAATGCGTTAAGACCGTTAACATGGATTCCTGAATTTCACCCGTATTGCCCTGGCTGTAAAACTAAATTTGCGTTCTTGGAATAGTGAACCTAAGGGTGCTGCAACGCAAAACAGACAGAGCAAGTCGTCATGCGCTGACTATTAGTTAGAGTAAGATGCAAGCTAGACCGGGCTTACTCAGTAAGTTTTAACAAAGGCCGAGTCGCTGAAAATCGGGCGTCATCTTAAGAAGCATATGATTCATCCAGTAGTATATCAATGAAAATTACAGAGAAAAAAAGATTTAGAAAAATTCGTTTTTTTAAGTTATGATGAATCAACAGACATCTGCAAGTAAAGGAAACTTTTCAAATGTTAAACTCCTGCTTTGGATCAACTTACCTTTGTGAAAGTGGCATTTCGACAATGGAATTATTAAAATCGAATCCAGATCCAGATTAACAAAAATGAACATCTGAATGATTGTATGACTCTTGCTACCACCTTATGTACCAGAGTATAATAAACTGGACGAAGACATGCAATGCCAGTCTTCACATTGATTATTAATAAATTTGTTTGTCCTGTATTGTTTTCAATTTGTAGTAGATTAGAAGTAGTAATAAATAGTAGTAGTGTAATATTATTGTGTTTTCTTTTACCTATTGTGCTGATTTTTTAAAAAAATAAAAGGTCATCGTTCTATGTGTGGCTTGCCTAAAATTTTTAAATTCTTAATTTGCTCGAAATAGACTAAGGTTGGGCACCACTGCTCTAGATATTAGTGAAGCTTTAACCCTGTCAGTTGGCCAGATCGCCAATTTATACGCCGAGTAAAATAATTGGAATTCCATTTATCATTGATAATACTGCGTAATAGTAATAAATTGATTTTATTCCAGGCTCTTGTGCAATCAAAATAGAGAAAAAGATCCCTCAGATTATTGATAAAAAAGTTGAGAAGGGAACAAAGCGTCGAAAAAAAGATGACAAAGGAACCAAACTGGTTTCCATCGGGAAAGATGAAACACTCACCATACTTCATGGTGTTGGGAGAGTCCTAAATCCCAAACGTTAGTATATTTTTCTTAATACATATTATTATTGTTTAAGTACCTACAATATTATGTAAAAAAAACAAAGCTATTTCATTTGTAAAATACAGTATGATCTCTCTATATCGTCGCTTAAGAAACAACACCGCGGAAGTCAATTAATAAAAATTTTCAGGGGAAACAAAAAACGTCTCAAAAAATTGAAAATTGATACCTTTTGACTTATTTTTTTTGTGTTTAGTTAAAAGAAACATTTTTTTAACTAAACACAAAAAAAAAATAAGTTAAAAGGTATCAATTTTCAATTTTTTGAGACGTTTTTTGTTTCCCCTGAAAATTTTTATTAATTGACTTCCGCGGTGTTGTTTCTTAAGCGACGATATATTGTCTGACATTTTATAGCACTGTATGTAGTGTGAAAGAACGGAAGTGGGGGTCACGGACATAGAAAAGTATGTGAAATAACGTTGGGATTGGAGTACTATAAACATAACACATATGCGTGAAGTTCGATAGTTTTGACAGAAAATATGATGTAGTTAATGCGACACCGAGCGAGACAAGATGCAATAGGCTTCATGTAAGAGCAGTCGGAAATAATAATGGTAGCAATAATTAGATTTACCCTATGTAATTCGTGCGCAGTAGAAGAAATCGCAATCTGCGCAATTTCAAGGTTAAGTTGTTCCAATATAAAATTTAATGTACTTGAAATGGCAAGGGGGATTTATTGACATGCCAGGCACTATAATAATAGTCATGTTGTAACTTGCAAATTTCACACAAAAATTGTCATTTAGTAATGATATGTCAAATGCCTAATAATAATTTAGTAATGGTCATTCAATAAAATTGATTTGGCACCAAAGAGAAATCATGTAATGAATGTACTACTTAAATGTTTTCAGTGATAGATGATTTGGATTCAATTGGCAATAAAAAGTTCACTCATTCACCAGAAAGTATTGTGGATCATTTTCTGATGCAGCCAGTTTCTTTTGTGGGATATATCCACGAGAATTATCTGCCGCACTTCTCCGATATTCATCATGTGGAAAGAGCAACCGATGCGCTGAGCGACGCCGATTGTTTCATGAATGAATGGAGGGTACTGTATATGTTTAAATCTACTTAGGTAAAAAGTGTGATTTATTGAATTGTGATCCTCATTAATTGAGAAAGATTTTCATCAACTTTCAGATAAATTAGATCAGTTGGGCCAAGTCAATTTACTTGTTTATCTACTATTATCATAAATTCGTTAACTCTTGGCTTATAATCACTTTCACTAATTTATTTATGAAACAGTAGTAATATTGATATGTCGAATAAACATGTTTCGTAGCTATGTACTTAATATTGAACGAATATTGCAAGAAATTAAGAAAATTAACTTCAAAGTTAAATATTATGCGATTGAATATTTAATTCCACATATTTTGTATGTCACTGCTTTCAACATTTTATAATGTAGGTGTAAGGTTTTGTTTAGGTATTATTTTTCAAGAAAAAACTTTATTTTTCTTTTTTTTAATGTTTCCAGTGTTTGAAGAAGGACAATACATTCAATTTATGGACGTTGCTATGCAAATAGTGACAACATTTTATAAGTACACAATGTCCATGGGATATAATCCCAACGTTAGGAATAAGATACTTCATACGAAGTTTGTAAAATTAATGAAATAAGTTAAACCTTCTTAATTAACTATTAATTTATTTTACAATGCGGAAATTATTTAGCAGAATAAAAATGGTAGTTTTCTGTTGGTTGAAAGGTAGACAGTCGTGTAGCTAAGTGGAGCGTTTATGTGCTTTCACAGAGTGGATGTTATATTATCATACTTTTTACGAGGAGTGGTTGTTATCCAACCCATTGCATAAAAATCGTTAAAAAAGCATCATTTATCCAGATTCTACCGCTAGCCCAGTGGTCGGCAAACTCATTAGTCAAGAGAGCCAAATATCAACATTACAAAGATTGCAATTTCTTTGAAGAGCCAAATTTCTTAATTTTAAACTATAGATGTAAGGAAACTGATTATTAACTTAATAAACTTTAAATAAAATTTTAAGTCTTAATTAAACTACACTGAAAAAAACTTGATGTCTTACTTAATAATGATATTATTTATTGATGAAAATTAAATTGTAAGTAAGATATCCTTAAAATTAAATCAATAAAGTATATAAAAGTCAATAGAAATATAAATTACATCAATTCTCCTCAAATTAACAATTGCCTTCCATCTCCTTGAAAAGTTTGGGTAAGTAGGGTAATTTTAGGCACGATTCCAGGTTTTCATCAATAAGACGACTTTTCAATCTTGATAAGGTTCATGCTTGCAAAAGATTGTTCGCATGAATATGTAGAACCGGAAAGGGAAAGAACAGCAAACGCTAGTTTTTTCAATTGATCATATTATGAGTCAGGAATACTATTCCAGGTGTTAAAAATCATCATGTCTTCCTTCTCCAGGTCTTTCAAAGTAGACTACTTGCGCTATGAACCATATTCATATTTGTTTTTCTCCAATGTGTCCATATCAGCACAGAGACATTGAAATTTAGAGCTCCATAATTATTCGTTTTTAAATCCAGCAATTGCATTTCAAAATTGCCAATGTCAACATTAAAGGGAGAAAAAAATAATTCTGTTACCGTAGCATTAAGAGATTTTTTTTAACAAAGACTATCGTCGCTTTGCTGTTTCTAAATTCATGTCAGAATTATTTTCGTAGCGATGTTTCAGCAGGCTTTGGAAGTGAATCGAAGATTCTCTTTCGAAATCTTAAGCAAAAAGGGATAATTTGTTTTCGAATGAAATACCTTCTTCTAATATCGAAAAAAATGTGTTTCCTCCCCATACAGTTTACGATTAAGCTGATTTAGATGAGACGTAACGTCTCCCATGAAATAAAATTTTTGGATCAACTGATTGTCCGTTACCTATTTCTGGATAGTGAACACTCTTCTGAAGGAGAAATGCTTTAATTTCTGTTAATAAGGATGCGAAACGTTTTAAAATGTTTCCTTTTGATAACCAACGTACCCTGTTATGCAGCAGAAGATCTGCGTACTAAACTAACTAAAAAAAAAATTGGCGATGATTAAGAACTAACTGTGCAATTTTTTTTTGGAAATGTCTGCGCACAAAGCGCTTTTTGACGAATGATGCAATGTGCTTGTTTTTTTCTTTCAAAATAGAAACAAACCCTTTTCCTACACCAGTCATACTTTTCGCCCTATCTGTTGAAATTGGCACAATTTTATCGAGTGGAATATAATGTTTTTCCATGCACTCAATTACAGCATTTGCAATATCCTCTCCACGTATTTGACCTTTGAGTGGCAATAATCCTAAAAGTTCTTTTTTATTACCTACTTGTAGATGAAATAAATCGTAAAAATTTGTCCTGTATCATTTATGTCACAAAACTCGTCAACTACTATTAATAAAGCTGGAACCAATTTAAGATATTCGATTTGCTGGTTGGTTATATTCGAAGACATTTTGACTGTTTTATCTTTCACTGTTTTAGTCCGTACGTGGTCATTTGTGGTAGAGCCACACTCAAGGGGCCAAAGAGCCACGTGTGGCTCGCGAGCCGTGGTTTGCCGACCACTGCGCTAGCCCATCGTGGCTCCTATGATACACTATGCTTGTATATTGGCAATAAAACTAATAAATTTTCCCTTTTTGCAGGAAAAAGATGGTAAAAACTATGGGTTAACTGTGGCAGTTAGTGGATTGATGCTGTCTAACAAATCACCTGTCTCTTCTTGGCATCCATTGAAAGGTCCAAAAAATATGACAATTGTATATCCGTAAGTTTCCTTTTACTCTAAATATATATTCGAACGTACAGTCAAACTGCGATTTATTCACAAACCTTTGAAATAGAAATTCATTTTTTTCATGACTGGAATTGATCATTTTTAACGAATGGGAGGATGTTAGAAAATGTGACGTAATTTAGACAGAGTGGGTCAAAGATTTCATGATGAAGAGTGGCAATGGGGCCCGACGGGGACGTCATTTATGGACAACTCCTTGATAGAAGTCCGATGAGATACATGTTATTACCTTTCAGAACGAGATTCGAAACCTTTTAGTTCTCAATTTTGTTTTTATCATAATTTCACTGCCATAATTGTTTACAATACTTCCATCAAGCCTATTGCATCTCTTTCTCTCAATTACTCAAGACGCAGTCTTGTTTCGTGTCAAAACTATCGAATGTCACACTTGTCTGGCAACGTCTGTTCTACAAAATAATTTTGGAAGAAACTCTTTTGAGCCACTTTAGCAGTCCTCCGCAACCGGTGTGCCGTGAGACAATGCTAAGTATGCCGCGGCGCATTGCTCCCAAAAGAAATACAAAGAATTGTGTACATTATACAATACTTACTTAGTAAGAATGAAAATATATTGACGTGCTCTGATAAAGTAGGTGTTGAGACAAGAATCTCTACAAATGTACCAAAGGACCTATCAGACCACCATTGAAAACCAACAATTAATTTTGGATCCGTCTCAAAAACATTTAACGGCCCACGTGCTCGTCGTAGGTCAAAATTGAGTTTTTATTGTATTTTCAAACCATGATCCTGGACACTCCTTAAACGTTGTAGATAATCTATTTATATAATTTTGAAGCCTTATTATCCTTTATAGTTATTTTAAACATTTGATGACTGCATAAAGTATTTTTGTTACATAAAATAGTATTCTTTTAAACCTCTCGCTCTAATGTTTTAGAATATAGTCATATTTCGGTACATAACTGTGCAGTGGTGTTAAGATTTTTACATTTATTAATTTTTAGACGCATTTATAAAACCATTAGTATAATTTATTACGAGATAATTTTTGTAAAATATTCACGATAAAAAATTATATTGATAATCTCTGTGATCCCAAATTTGACAAGAATTAGGCATTTTATTTTTCAAAAAATCGGCAAGATTAAAACATTTGAAGATGATTCTAAAGATACTTATTATAAGCTATGTCTTTGACCATTCAAGTGTGATAAACATCTTATGAATAATGATTGCTTTATAATAATTATTGACCTAAGAATAAGGTAGTGTTTCTTTGAAATACGCCATTTCTTTTGTCATTCCCCAGTGGTTAAGCTACAACATACGGCCGTAGCCATAAATTGACAAACTATAATTGAAGTAGGGAGTAAAATGATATTGACGCGCATGTTTGAACATGTACCGTTTAAAAAAAAAAATAAAAAAAAATTCGGTTAGGTACATGTTCAAGCACGCGCGTTAACATAATTTTACTCCCTACTTTAATTATAGTTTGTCAATTTATGGCTACGGCCGTATGTTGTAGCTTAACCACTGGGGAATGCCAAAAGAAATGGCGTATTTCAAAAAAACACTACCGTATTCTTAGGTCAATAATTATTATGAAGCAATCATTATTCATAAGATGTTTATCACACTTGAATGGTCAAAGACATAGCTTATAATAAGTATCTTTAGAATCATCTTCAAATGTGTTAATCTTGCCGATTTTTTGAATAATAAAATGCCTAATTCTTGTCAAATTTGGGATCACAGTGGCTTAAGCGTTGGACTATAAAGCCGTGGGTCCCAGGTTCGAATCCTGGGTCTGGCAAGTACACATATTGTTTTTCAATTTGTGTGTGTCAGGGTATGGACCTACTAGGTTGAGCAAGTGGCTGACATCCATTTCTCGTAAAAAACAAAATCTGTCAACACAAACCTCTACTCTGTGGAGGCCCATATGATCCAATTAGGATCGGACATGGTCGAAAGAAAGAGATTATCAATATAATTTTTTATCGTGAATATTTTACAAAAATTATCTCGTAATAAATTATACTAATGGTTTTATAAATGCGTCTAAAAATTAATAAATGTAAAAAATCTTAACACCACTGCACAGTTATGTACCGAAATATGACTATATTCTAAAACATTAGAGCGAGAGGTTTAAAAGAATACTATTTTATGTAACAAAAATACTTTATGCAGTCATCAAATGTTTAAAATAACTATAAAGGATAATAAGGCTTCAAAATTATATAAATAGATTATCTACAACGTTTAAGGAGTGTCCAGGATCATGGTTTGAAAATACAATAAAAACTCAATTTTGACCTTCAACGAGCATGTCCCCCCTTAACTTTGCTGCTTTACTTTCATACAATCAATATGACTGGATTCGAAACTCTTTTGCAACCAATGCTGAAAATTCTATAGAAGCTTCTTTCTCTACAAATTTGAGAGGAATTGGTTGGATTGAGAAACGTCGGGACGCTAAAACTGACCTTCGCCAATGTTTCATTGGCTATTTTCTGGATTTCGATTAATAAAGAATATCTTTGGATTTCTGACAAGGCTACCGCAGTTCAGCTCCCATTTCCTACGACATAATATCTAGGTGAGCAAAGTTTTTCAACTCAAGTTATAATTAAAAATAATAAGCAGTCTTACTTGAAGGGTCTTGACCGAGAACTTCGGGTTGCTCTTTCAAATATCAAGTCAAAATATATAAAACTTATACGTTTATTGAAACAAACTCAGTTTTCACATTAATTAGTTATTATGTTGATAATATTTTACCAATACATGGAAATATGTAGGTACATTTTTAGTTCTTCGTCGTGTGTTATGTTGTTTGTATATTTAATTAGTTATCAAGTAAAAAAACATAAATTAATGTAATTTTGGGGCATGGCCACCACAAGGGGGGAGCTGACAGGGTTCTAGCCTGTGGGCCCAGGCTCTAGGGGGGCCGGTGTGGCAGGTCAACCATATAAGTGAGATAAGCACAAATTACAAATTTGTATTAATAGTAAAAAAAGTCTTTACTACGCTGGTATTATTATTTTAAAACATGCGATTGTAGGATACAATTTATTATTATTATATCAATACTCGACAAATAATAAAATTATTCTTAACCCAACAACTATCCATAATTCAAGTGGATGTATTAATAAATACAAAAAATCGCTAAACATTCAATTAATACCATTAATTTTACCGTGAACACCATTTGAAAAACGCTGTTTCAGAGTATCACACTTTCGGTGTGTGGGGTCCATGTTTTGGTGTATAAATTGTTTTACGTGTGGTGTGCCGTGGAATACTGAGAAGGCCTTTGGTATGCCGTGGGTGAGAAAAGGTTGCGTAGCACTGCACTTTAGTACCCACATTGGCCTAGTTGGTAGAGCAGCCATCTCTATATAAATACAATTCTGAGGGTCATGGGTTCAATGTGTGTTTGTTTCAGTGAGGTAGTTGAATAACTACTTATACATAATCTTTTCTTGTAATATATTTGTCCATATTTCTTCACTTCGTATTGAATGTGGTAATTCACTTGTATTCTGGACAAGCTGATAACATATTACATGTTTTCTTTTTCAGAACAACGAGAGAAGTCCCATTATTGAATAGTGATAATCTCATCCAGGGTAAAATTCTAGCTACCGACTTCAAAACATATTGTCATATAATATCATCAGCCGAAACATCCGCCTTCGATATTGGGTGTTTTGATGATGAAGATGATATGTTTTCTATCGATGATGTGAGTTGAAGAAATCTCTATTAAGTATAGTAATACCCCAAAGTTATGTCACATGTATTGTTGTTTCAATCGTAGAACCCACTTAGTGCCATTGCGTAAATAACTGAGAGCATTAAATTAACTGTTCAATTTTCCAAATAATTCTATATCACCAAGTATACATAGTAACAAATAAAGATTATGTATTTTTATTAATTAGTGAGTCAGATTTTATAAAACTATCATGAATGCCACCAAGTAAACGCTGGATCACTTGAAAAGATTATCGAGGGTTATTTAAAGATTATAAATATCTCTTGGTCAAAATTTAATACGTATTAAATTGATCTATTTTTCGGATGAACTACGACTCTTAAGTTGTGATTATATTGAGATGCACGTCGCGTATTGTCACGCCGACAAATTTAGTCCATGGTTTCGTCATTTCGTAGAATATTTTGAACGATCACCACCTCTGTAAATTCAATGATGGACAGTTTCTGTGTGTGTACGTTAAAATTACTTACGATATTATATCCATAGATAATATTTTGAATAGAAAACCCAATCTGCAGACCATAGAAAATAGACAACATTCTTATAGAAAATACATAGTGCCAACAAAAACTAAAAACAAAAAACACGCGATTTTGACATGAGTCGTAAATGAGTAGGCATGTAGAAAATGATAAAAAACATTCATTGAGCAGTGCAGTACAATGTGAGGTGACCACATTTTTGTTTTAGTGATTTCGGCAGATTTTGTTAATTGACAATGTTCATTTAAAGGTTCAAAATGCGCTACGGGATGGGAGCATCAGTCTGATAACATTTTAAACACGACATTACACACTTTTTTTCCCGTAACGGCAGCTTACTGTGACATCATGTGATGGTACGCGACATGCACCTCAATATATTTTGCGCTTTAAAAGTCGACTGTCTCTGAAAATGTAATAAATGGTACTCAGTGAGTTTCAGTTTTGAAATGACAATATTATAGTTTGAAATTCAACATGATCGTGGGTGAAGTAAACCAGAATAGTGTAAAAATAAATAACTCATGTGTTATAATTAAGAATTTTTATTTGAAATAAAGGTCACAGTTTTTTTTACACATTCATATTAAACACTTCAAGATTGCCTGTATATTTTTACCAAAACCCATGGTAGGTATTCATGTGCAAAATCCATAAATCGATAAGTTTTTTTTATTTTCTTTCTTACATAAACACTTCATCTTAAAATCTAATTAAAATAGTCCTCGGAAATCGTCATTGTACAACTTTGTCGTATGGCGTTTGAGAAATATTGTCTATCGTTGTTTACTTGTCTATGAGGAAGTTGCTACGTTGGGATTGGGTTTCTTGGGTCTGAGAACAGAAACGACATTTATATTATTTCATTACAAATTTTATTACAAAAAAATAGAACTTACATAAGTAGCGATTAGAAAAGTGAGAAAATATACATACATAAATGATTTTTTTTAAAAATTAAGTACTTTTAAGGGACATTATAGAACATTGATATTAAACATAAAATACTGCTAACAATTTTTATGGTAAATTCACTAGCCATAATAAAAGAGGTTAAATACATTTTTACTTTGACAGTTATGAATTAATGAGATTATCAGCAATGTGATGAGATGCTATGAATTCACTAAAGCTAATTAATAATAATCATTAGCTGACATATTAACAAAATTACATTATTTTAATCATATTTTACAGCCACATTCACACCACATTTAAATACAGACAGTGCTAAGCCAGAAAAGCATTAGGGACATTATGGTGAAAATTTAGATCTAATGTTAAGATTCAACCAAACAACGAGTAAAAAAATAGTCAGAATATATTAAATTACGGTGGCAGCATTACTTTCAGAGAAAATTACAAATCATTTATAATGGAACAACTTAACCTTGAAATTGTGCAGATTGCGATTTATTCTTCTTTATTGTTACCATCATTATTTCTGACTGCTCTTACATGAAGCCTATTGCATCGTTTTCTCTCGCTCGTTGTCGCTCTAATCATGTCATATTTTCTGTCAAAGCTATCGAACTTCACGCTTATGTGGTATGTTTATAACCTACCAGAATAAAAAAAAAAATACTTTATAGACCGGAAAGGATTAAGAATCTTTCGTCCCAAAATTGGCCAGCAAGAGCTGTTCCACGACTAAGTTACAATTTTTGCCAATTAATGAAAAATATATGACAAAATAAATAAAATCCTTCTTTCCAATAATTGTTGTATCAGTGTATGGCCTAAGTGGACTGCGTTCGGCGGGGCATGAGCGGCGTGCGCAACTCAAATGTATCTGTAGTAGACTTAAGCTTCTCTTACTACCACACAAAGTCAAAATATGACATCAATTTACAGTGCTAATTAGAAAGGAATGTATGAAATTCATAACTTGGTGAATTCCGTAAAAAAATATAATAGATTGGTCTGATGGCACAATTTGAATTGCCAACAAAAACATGCAGTCGACAGCGCAAGGCATCTAGTGGCATGTGGCGGAATGGAGGGGTTTGGTGATCTACCTGGTGCTGGAGGATGAGGATCTGGAGTGTCGGCGTCGGGGTCGCTGCGGGCTGCGAGAGCGCATGGGTCTCCTGCGAGGGGGGGACCTTCGCCGCATACCGCCACCTCCCATGGGACTGCGACGATTCCTCATATATCTACAATATGAAAATATTTATTAAGAATATGGGATTCCAATAAGACAGGTCCACACCGATTGGAATGATCATGGTGTTTATGCTATATCTTAAAAGACATGTATTGATACAGATAACGCCACGATATCGCGGAACGGAATCCCTTTCAACGCGATTGGCATGTTAAAATGCCATAGACTTTATCCCGTATTTTCGACCAAACTAGAAAGAGACACTTGTGGATATATACTTTAAAAGTTAGTTCAAACCTTTAGTTAGATATATCAGGTAACAAATCATAAAAATTTCCAGTAAAATACAAGTATATTTTTGAAAAAAATTCTCAATATTCAGTTGTTTGAATCGGGCGCTATTGAATGGACGAGCGTACTCGATGCCTCGCCAGGGTTATCAAAAATAAACATTGTTTTGCGGTTTTATCACACGCCTGGCAAGTTTGTGTTTATTTATTTTAAAATCTTTACTGTTGCTTCTCAATTAAAAATAATATTTCATCGACACACAGCTAGCTCTCCAGTAAATATAGGATGTCTTTGTTCATCTTCCATATTTTATATTTACATTTATTTTTGTGTGTAATAATTTATAGTTTATATGTGCCACGAAGTGCCATGTTTACACGGTCGATTTTTGCTCGACTGGCCCTATGTACAATGAGAAGCCGACGGCGCCCCATAAATTATATAGTATTTTAGCCATAGGTAATTATGTTTATTGATTCATTCTCTAAAACATTCTAATCTTAAGTGTCGACTATAGAAGTGATGACGAAATTAGTTTATGGCGACAAAAATAAATATATTATGAATTGACGCAGTAATAAAATTTGAGTTTACGACTTACGAATGTTATCTTTGAACAAAATGTCGATGACTATGATTTTTTAGTGATAAATCTGTCATAGCAGCTAGCACTCAGCATGTACAGTAAAAACAAAACAATGACTCGGTTAGTGGATTGTATGCGTACGAATACGCGCTCATCGGCTGCCAGGTATTTAGTACGGCTACCCATCCGCACGCACACCATCGACCAACCGAATTATTGTTTTGCTTTTACTGTACTCAGCCCTGTGTATTACAATTACAAATGCGGAGATGCACTTGCTTGTGTGTGCCCTGCATGTGAACACTGGACATTCGCCATATTGACCGCGCTGTCATAGCTTTGATATTTTTTAGCGAGAATGTCACGAATATAGTTTATTTATTGGTGTATTTGAAATCGATCTATTTTAGCTATAGTGACTGTTTTAACAGATCAGTTGACTGAAAATAAAAATGGCTCGCGTTGATAGGGTTAAGGGCCATAATGAATAGAATGTTAATGTTATATAAAGCTAAATAATTATGAACCCTATGCAAAGCACCATGGCCCCCACAAGGGGGGGGTTGACAGCAGTAGGTAGGCTGTTATGATTCCAAATGAATAGTGCACACTAAACTTAATCAGTCATACTTATTTGTTTTCATTGAACTAAGAATACAATTTGCAGATGGTGCTGGTTAGTTTTTAAATTCTAATTAAACCCTGCCAACCAAACCATAATAGTTTAGCTATGTTCGATCCTAAGAATCATATGAATATCAACAGGTTTTTGTATTTACGAGAAATGGATATTAACCATTTGCTCAAATTATTAGGTCCATACTCTGGTCCAAACTACATGTGAATTTGCCAGACCCGGGACCCACAACATTATGAGCCGACATGGTAACATCGTGGGATCATCATCTTATAATTTAGTACATTGATAATCTTACCTTGGAGGTGATCGTCTTCGCATCGGTCTTTGCAATCTCGGCGATAACCTCCTCGGCCGTGATTGTATCAACACGGGAGCTGCTGTTATCTCTTGCCCATCAATCTGACCTGAAAATCAAGCCGATCAATAGCCATAAAATGTGTATTTATTTGGGCAAGTGATTTTACAGAGAAAGAGCCTCTATTGAAATTGTGATGTAATTGGGTACCAATAATTTATTTATTTTCAACAAAAATTCATCAGTTTTAAAGTTAACCAACTTTTTAATTACCTTGTGACTGCTTTTTGTAGGAAAGAATTTGAATTTTTGAGTTACGCAGTAGTTTCAGTTGATCCTCTAAATTGGTATATTTATTTAAACACGAGATTATTTTCTGCAAAATTTAATGCACAATGAATGGCACAAGGCTGCATACCCCAGGTTCCCCACCCTGTCATGGGCGATATCAAATATTACAATGATCTCACCTCCATCCATATGCTTCATGGCATTCTCGGCCTCATCGGGGTTGCTGAATTCGACATAAGCGAACCCTTTCCCGTATAAGTGGGTTCTGTCAGTCGGCAACTCGATGACCTTAACCACGCCGTAATGGGAGAAGATCTCCATGACGTGATCCTTGGTGACATTGCGGGTCAGTCTGCCGATGTGAATGCGCAGGGGACGTGGGGGAGGCGAACGCTCGCGACGCTTTGGACGGCTCGATCCTGCGCCTCGGGGAGATGGAGATCTAAGGATGTAAGACAAAGATGTAGAACGAAAACCTCCTTTTATGGAAGATGGAGGGTTCATGAATTGAAGCAGACTTTTCCAGTGGCATAACAAAATAATTGTGCAATTTTGTATTATAGCATAGACCATGGTGAAAAGGTTTTATTATACTTAATACATTCTAATTTGAAGTTAAACTTGACATTTTGCAATGGAAACCCATAAAATACCGAGATGGCGGACCAACTTTTAAATTTCTATAATTATTATCAGATTACTTTTGGCAGACAATATATTGCATGAATATTCAATATATCTTCGAAACGAGCAACATTGTAGGATATGCGCGCTCAGAAAACATTTATCACATCCAAAAACGAGGAAAGCATTCAGAGTGATATGAAAAGACATGGATATAATAAGCTCACCTGGAGCGTCCTTTGACTTTCGGTTTATCGCTTGAACCAGATGGTACAGACTTCTTCTTGTCCGAAGAACGGTCTCGCTCCTTACGATCCTTGGTAGGGCTCTTGCTTTCGATGGCTCTGATTAATAAAACAATTTAATTTATTGACATGTTTAAAGTATGTGATTTTATTCTTTGGGCCACATGCATGGATGTTGTCGATAAGTTAAGACAACTGTCGATAGGTACCCTCGACTTAGTTACATGACACTCAAGATGATATCGTCACTTTTTATAATCAAACGTGCTACCATGTTTAAAATCCCATTTTTTAATTAATTATATTTTTAAATGGACATACAATGGCAACAATATAAAAACTGCGCAATATAAATTGAATATTTATATGTGGTTTAATTGAATAAATGCTCACACCACGGCTGAGTAATACTTGCATTCTGAGAATAATATTTTTAATGGCAACACTACGTTAAACACGTTCACGCATCGTTGATTTGACTTACAAATATTACACATCGACAACTGATATTTAGAAATGTATTAAATTCGTTTGTATTGATAATAATCAGTACTCAATACAATTTTGCTTTTGCGCAAACGTAACTGCATACTTGTGCATGTTTTCACTTCCACATGGCACAAGTATAGATGAATGGAGTCAGATTACGCTTGAAGAATGTCAATAAAAAACAGCGACTAGTTCAGACTTCCGCAAGTCTTTTCTATACACATTCAAATATCTGCAAAACTATGCAAGTGCAGTAGTGTACACAGCATAGAAATTCAAACATTCTCATGTCGTCAGGGACTTGCGCCAGATACAAATGGCAAATGACAGAACGGAATGGAAGAAAATGAGGCCTATATCCAGGAAAGCATGGAGATATGCCGATAAGGACACTGTTAACTTGTTTATCAGGTGATACTTTTATTTGTAAACGAGCTGTCGAAATACAATTCCGGAAGGATTTAAATATCAATTGACGAAACATACTTGCGTTTGGGACGTTGGCGATCACCCCCGCTGCTACTACTTGAAGAGCTCGACGAGGAGGACGAGCTTCTGGATGAAGACCCTCCCGAGCTGCTTGAACTCGAGCGGGAGGATGAACGAGATGAACTGCTATCGGAAGAACTGAAAGTATCATTAGTTTAATCGTATAATTGGTGATTTATTGAGGCTCTTCCCCCGATGTGTATTTAAAAGAATCATATTGTAGTAACAGTATTATAACGAGAATCCGCACTGCATTTAAGACAACATAAATCAGTCGATGACTAGGTAGGTACTCAATATAAATATTTCAAAGGAATTGAGATGTAGTCTGTTAATACTATGATGAGACTCAATAATCCAACATAATAGCAATAAAATGATAGAGAAAAAACAAAACAACAATGAATACCTTCCACTGGTGTCACTGCTGCTAGATCCAGATTCGTTCTTCTTTTTCTTTTCTTTGGATTTTTTCTTGTCTTTTTCTTTCTCTGCGGCCGGTGATCGATTCCTAGCCCTGGAAACATTGGGAATCAATAATAATAACGTAGTATTTAGTTTAAATATAATAACAAAACGATATAATTAAATAATGTTCTGAGATAACCTATACCAATCGCAATCGATGCCGAATTAAAACCAACATTACTACGGAAATACTTCATACAAAGTAAAATCAAAAGAAATCCTTACATTTTATATTTTCACGTGTACAGTTTTATAAGTATACCAGCAGTAGATTTGGCAATATAATATGTAAAAATAACTAAAAATTAAACCGCTTGTCAACGCCGCGAGAAACCATTCCAAATTTTGAACATAGACAATATATTTTAATACATTAAAGGTAGTCAAAAACCTCTTTCATATATTATACAAATAAACATTCATAATTATTTTGAGGTGTTTTACCTAATAATCATCTCGTAATAAGTATTGTCAATACAAGTTTTGAAACTGTTATAAAAGAAAAAAAAAGGTATTAACGATGCATACAACATACGGACTGTTCCAGTGATTTAGTCGAGTAGCGAGTGATTTGGTAAAAAAACGTGTCTGAACAGACAAATTTAGTCGTGTAATTTAGTAAAATGGTCAGTCCAGCCGATCCATTTTATTCTATTATTTCGGTTGAGTAGCAACCCCCACCAATTCTCACTATATACTAAACAAGCCACGAAACAAGTATGCACAGGCGAGTTCATTAGTCGCCAACTTTACTGCTGTAGGAATAGCACAGCGTTGGAACGAAGATACTACTCGAAATAATATAACTTATAATTATTATACCTACTTCAATGCGAAAAACCGTCGCGAACTTGTGTTGATAGATCCGTAGATAAATGGCAATATTTCACAGAAAGCTTGTTGTTATTGACTATTGAGGATAGGTAAAGAGGTACCCATTATCTTATAAATTATATTCATTTATTCTTCGCTATTGACTCTGAAGTCCCTTGAGATGTTGATCGTATTTTTTGCCTTGTGTTCTTCTGTGCTGGACTCTTTTTACCCCCTTTTCTTCTCGATTATTTATCTCTCTGGTTGCTCATCTTGTTTAGCAGGCTGGCAGGACTGACGCTTCTATCGTAGCGTCCTTTATCTTTGGTTATTCAATAGTTGATTGTTTTTTTCCTTTGTCAGAAGCGAAAAATTTTTGTCAAACGAGAGTCAGTTAAATTGTGAAATTTGTGCATTAACATGGAGCGTAATGAAGCCAGCAACGTCGCGGAGGAACTAGCGATAGAGACCGACTCTAATGAGTCGGAATTACTGTTGGACGATCCAGTAGGTGAACTGAGGGCATCAGTAATGTCACTGGATAACAATGTATCTCAGATTTTTTTCAATCTTGACCCAACAGGGTCTGCCTGCAGTGGTGCCTACTCCGCAGAGGCCGACGGTAAACATCGACTCTCCGGTAAGTTTTTTACGGCCTGAAACAGCGGAAAAACCCAACAGGATTCCGTTGCCTGTATTTAGTGTCGTGGTACAGGAGCCTGATTTTCCGACCCCAGACAAAGCTCGTGTAGCGGAACTTACCAGACTCCAACTTTTCGACACAGATAATTAGGCGGGGGTTCGCTACGCTGAAACCCAAAAACAATATTTGGCGGCCCCGTCTTTTGTTGAGTTGGGACTCAACAATGAGTTACGCCCCTACGATCGTTCATCGCAAACGATACATCTAATGGAGCGTACGATCGCCGGCCTCCAAAATGCGATGCTCGCTCAAAAGGTGTGTATTCGGGACGCGTTACAGCGAGTGGTCGACTCTGTCAGCGACCACACCATCGGTATGGCTTTTTTTGAGATGGTCGTAAAGGAGTTCGGGACCTCTTCAGCACTCAACAAAGTGTCTGAGGACGTCAGCCGAATCCTTTGTGGAAAACGGGCAGAGTTGGTTCAGACGAGGCGAAAGAAAATCGTCTCCGTTATAAAGACACCTTCACGCGAGAGGTTCTTAATAAAATCCCACCTAGCGCCGAACATATCTTCAATAAAGATAAACTGGCGGTGTTCCTAGAAAGAGGTGGGGGTCGTGAGAAGGTCTTCGATCAGACCACCAAAGTGGTTGACCAGGGCAGGGAGAGTCAACCTAGCACTTCGTCAGGTGGACACAAGGACACCTTTCGGAGGCAGGGATACACGAGAAGGATACCAGACCAGGTTAGGGGTGGCTTGCCAAGAGGCCCACGCCCATCCAACCGAGGTTTTCCCAGAGATAACCGAGGTGGTGCGAGGGGTACTTACCCTAGACGCAGGTGACCGGGTCTCCCTCACCACGTTCAAAGGGGGACGCCTCCAGCATTTCCAGGAAATCTGGCAGGCCAAGGGTGCACCACCACCATTATTAAAAATAATAACAGGAACCCGTATTCCGTTTATAAAGAAACCCCCTCTAATAATGCCTTCCGTACAATTCCAGAAGGATTTCCAATCGCGACAATCGCCGGAGATCACTTCACAAATCGCGGAACTGAGGAAATCGGGAGTATTGGAATCGGCAGAACCATCTCCGAGCTTCCTCTCAACCCTGTTCCTAGTAAGGAAGCAAGACGGCAGTCAACGACCCGTCTTCAACCTAAAACGCCTAAACGGTTTCCTACAACCAAGGCCGTTCAAACTGTTCCACCATTTCAAGGTCCCAACATTACTGCAAAGGGAAGACTGGTTAGTAAAAATAGACCTATGCCAAGCGTACCTACATGTACCTATAGCTATACATCATCGCCGATTTCTTCGGCTAGTTTACCAAGGAGAACTCCTTCAATTCACGTGCCTTCCGTTCGGACTGTCAGCAGCACCAAGATTGTTTGCCTCATTATCAAACTGGGTGGCCGAACACCTCCGGGGAAAAGATATGAGAATAGTCACTTACTTAGACGACTTTCTGATGGCAAATCAGTCCAGAGAGATTCTTCTGTCGCAACTGACTTATATGATAGATTACATGCAGGCACTAGGCTGGATAATCAACAAGAAAAAATCTTGTCCGATTCCAAGCCAACAGCGGGAGTTCTTGGGTATCACGTGGGATACTCACAACAATCGGAAATATCTATCAAGAGAGAGGTGCACATCACTTCGTCACCACCTGCAATTGCAGATCCAAAAAGACAGTTGGTCGCTCAGGCAGGCCCAACGCCTCCTCGGGCGACTCAACTTTGCAACCTTCGTCACTCTACAGGGGAGGTTGCATTGCCGACGTCTACAACGTACGAGCGCTCAATTATCAAGGAGCCGCCCTCACAAAACAACACGATTCCACCACAAGCTCGAGAAAACATCATGTGGTAGATTCGAGCGGTGGGCTCCTCAGGAAAAAGATTGACAGGGCAACCTACAATCACTTTCTCACCACAGACGCAGCTGATTCAGGCTGGGGAGCGCAGTTAGACGAGTACCACCTATCAGGTACATGGACAAAACGCCAATCCACGTGGCACTCCAACCGAAAAGAGCTGTATGCAGTACTCTCAGCCATACAACTCCGAGAGCAAACGCTCAGGGGATCAGAATTACTCCTACAAACCGACAACAAAACAGAGGTGGCCTACATCAACAACGAAGGGGGCACAAAGTCCGCAACCCTACTAAGTCTTTGCCGACAGATCCTGGAAATCGCCAACCAGGCCAGTATATCATTGACTGCACAATACCTTCCAGGAAAATACAACTGCGTGGCAGACCATCTCTCACGCAGCAAAATTATCCCAGAATGTGCACCTAGTTATGGCGGCTACAACTCCCCTATTTCAAAGATGGGGACTTCCATACGTAGACCTGTTCGCGTCTGACACAGCCCATGTTGTCGCAACGTATGTCTCACGAAATCCGAACGATGCCCTTGCACTGTTCCACGATGCTTTCAGTCGACAGTGGGACTTCAAACTAGCCTGGATATTCCCGCCACCGAATCTAATTCCACAAGTATTGGCACACCTGAACATGGCAAGGGGAAAATATTTACTAGTGCAGAGCAGCAGAGATCACTGGAACCCCCCTACCCGATCCCGCACTTGGAGTCATTTCTAGTGGATACGGTGACAAACCATCCATCTCCACAAGTCCGGGACCTATCACTCCAGTTATGGATAATTTTGGGTGGGCAGAGTTAGTTTCTAGCTGGTCGGTAGAGGACAGATCACTTCTCACTTCCGGCTGGCGACCATCCACTTTGAAGACATAGACCTGCATGGGACAAATGGAAGACATGGTGCATGGCTAACACGATAAGCTATAATACCCCTGAGCCGATTGAAGTGGCTAGATACCTGGGTCACTTATACAATAAGGAAGGTCTTTCATATAACACTATTCTTGTACATAAGTCAGCCATATCTACCTTTTGCAAACCTATGATAAGTAAAGACATCAGCAGTAACATAGTAGTTATGTAGTATGTTAAAAGCCATATCCACCCGCAAGACTAAACCTACAAAACCACCGATTTGGGATCCAAGAATAATCGTGGACCAGCGCTCGAAATGGAATATTTTACGAACCGGAGCGCTCAATATTTTATTAAAATGTTAACATAGTTATCTAATTGCTTGTGTATTTTTTAAAAATAAGTGTGCTATGCCGTGTCGACATTGGCAACAAGTTGCTGGCTGACATACTCCTGGACTTCCCGTCTTCAATGGGGAGCCGGAATAAAGTTTTGTAGGCCTAAGCGTGAAGCTTAAGGTCACATAGTCAATTAACAAAATATGAAAGGCTTATGACGTATCACTTGGTTATCTGGATAAAAAGGAATATGTAAGATTTAGAATGCTCATTATAATATGTACCTGTATATAAATTTTAAACAAATAGCTTTAAGTGTAATATTAAGATTTATACCATTAAAATTGTAATTAATTTAGTAATAGGAATAGTTTGTAAATCTATATAAGATCTTGTTTTATGAGTTTGAAAGAGATGGGTGTGAAAGATGTAAGAGTGGAAGAGAGTGAGTATGAAAGTTCCTTTTGTAGCGACTGTACCACTTACTCAATTGTCAAGTGAGATTTTTTTTCTTTTTTTAAAAGCGAGCGGACGCAAGTTGAATTTGTATACTCCTTGCTAAAAAATAAACTATTGTTTTAATTATTAGCATATAAGTGTGTAGCAAAGAAAAATCACTGAAAATATAAAGCCACGTGCTTATAACCAAAAAAAAGACAAAGACTTTTCATTTAACCCAAATCTGTTTAATTAATTTTTGTGAATCCTGAGTTCGACACAGTTCTGAGCTAGACCGGAACTCGGGATATCTCACGGCAAACCTCATTAAATTTCGATTAAAATAATTTTTGGTAAACAAATTTTGATAATTATCGTGAAATTTAATGAGGTTACCAGTGTGGACAAAACTTTTAGATTTTTACGTTAAATGGCAAATCTAGCGCACTGTCAAATTAATATGTCCACGAGACGGAGCGATAATTTTGGTGATTATACGAACCGGAACGGCGCTCCGGTGCGTTCCGGTCCATTTAGAGCCCTGTCGTGGACTACCTCAAGAAAACAACACCACTAGTATACAACCTATATGAAGTTTCACGCAGAACAGCTATATTATTATTATTCGCATCGGGACGACGGGTTCATGACCTTACCCTACTCAATGTAGCGGATAATGGCCTAGTCGATGATGGCGACCATATAATTCTATGGCCAGTGCTTGGCTCCAAGACAGACACATCAAGGCACCGCCAATCTGGATGGAAATTAAGCGCTTCCAGTTGCCAAAACATCGATACAGTATTTTGGCTACGAAAACTTATCTGCATTTCCAATGAGAGAAGAGAAGAGGGTGGTAATATTCCGGCATTATTTATTTCGTCAAGAGGCCCCCCAAAACCTGCGACTCGAGCAGTCATCGGAAATTGGGTGAAGTCAGTACTCGCTGATGCAGGGGTACAGGAATCACCAGGCAGTATTCGATCAGCAGTCGCCTCTCTAAATTGGTTAGAGAATAACCCCATAGATGACATCCTGCAGAGAGGTAATTGGCGCCAAGAAGCTACTTTTACAACATTTTACCAGATACCGATAGACACACAGACTTCTACAGCGGGGGAACAAAATATGTTGACCTCTCTGTTCAACCCGGTGCACTGAGCCTAAAAGCAAGGAGATGTTATACCTAATTCTCATGTTAGGTTCATCCACCCTATCTTGCAGGATCTATCTTGTTTTACCAGGTGATAACAAACAGATATCTCAAGGGACTTCAGAGTCAATAGCGAATAATGAAAGGAGTTTTACCTACCATTAAAACTCTTATTATTCTGGTTGACTCTGAAGTCCAGAGAACACCTACCTGGTTTCCTCGAGACATATCAAATTGAATAACCAAAGACAAAGGACGCTACGATAGAAGCGTCAGTCCTGCCAGCCTGCTAAACAAGATGTGCAACCAGAGAGATAAATAATCGAGAAGAAAAGGGGGTAAAAAGAGGCCAGCACAGAATAACACAAGGCAAAAAATACGATCAACATCTCAAGGGACTTCAGAGTCAACAAGAATAATAAGAGTTTTAATGGTAGGTAAGACTCCTTTCATTATTCCGTTTATTTTGTACACTCAGTATGAAGGTTATTATGTCATGTCGGTAGGTAGTGTGGATAATTTGTTGATTACTTTGATAAATAATGGCAATATTTCACAATTGCTTAAAAACGTTCGAAAAACGTAAAAAAATCCCTTGACTGGTTTAAATGAAATTTCTTGAATTAGATAGGTGAAAAAGGTACATAAATAAAAAAGGGTCTCGGAGTTTCTCAAATTCTCCATTATTTTTTTTCTGAGAAACAAAAAACCTATACATTTTCAACCGATGATAACGCGTACTTTATTTTTACCACAAATACTATAATTTTGGTGGCTCTGTATTATAATTCTACTTTGAAAAGATGGCAACACTGAGCAGTAGCAGCTGCAGTGTTGCCAACCGTACTATAATTATAGTATCTGTACTATAATTTTGGTCCGCGTACTATGTACGATATAAAATAGGTATAGTACGCCCAAAATACTATAATTTTGAAAATCGTACTATAATTTTATATAAAAGTACTATAATTCTGCATTTGCCATTTCGCAATCGAGTGGTCTTCGAAAATTTGGAAATCTGCGGCCCGCGGCGAAATATTTTTCCCAAAAAAAACAAGCTGACCACGAAAAATCGGGAACCTGCGGCCCGCGACGAATTTTTTTTCCTAATAAAAACGAGCCGACTATGAAAAATTGGGAAAATTTTCATTTTCAACAGATGACAACGCGTACTATATTTTATCTCCAAATACTATAATTTTGGAGGCTCTGTACTATAATTCCACTTTTAAAATATGGCAACACTGAGCAGCTGTCACTTGTTATATTCTATTGTTTATGGGCGATTGCTGAACTAGCCATCAAAGTTGGTTACATAAATATTTAAAATATCAATAGTGCATTATTTATAATATTGATCGAATAGAAAAAGAAAGACCACCAAGGTGACATCCCAATATTTGGCACTTTTAATTTGGCATCTCGCGCATAAGCTTATTTATTCTCAAATTTTGACTAACATAACCTATTATGACAATCAACTGTACGTCATTTGCTTTTATTAGATGCTGCGTACTGCTGCCGCCGCCTTGGGCAATAGCCTCGAAGCGATGACTTCGGGAACCATGAAGGGAGTGTTCGGTCCGATGGCCATTCAGATCCGAAACACCCACCTGCCCGCTCCGGCTCAGGGTGATGTTCGAAAATATTCGCCCTTCCAGAAGACGAGCAACATGGGTGAATACGTGGTCGCCAGATTGGATGATATATTGAATTGGGGCCGCAAGGGCTCGCTGTGGCCCATGACTTTCGGTCTCGCGTGCTGCGCTGTAGAGATGATGCACATCGCTGCACCGAGATACGACATGGACAGGTTTTTAATATATTTTGTTATGGTCAACTGACAACGTGGGCATTTTTATACACCGAGTGTCCATTTGTCATAATAATCAACCTTGCTGTGGCATAAACTTATCTGTAGAATTGATGGGGGAGCCACAGTCGATACAGTGTACTCGCAAACAAACCGAATCTGCAAGTAGAATGGTGTATTCGGTATGGCGTCCTTTATTACAGTTTTAATTATGTCCGCTCTACAAATAAGTTTGTGAAACAGTATCTTTAACAGGAGAATAAGAAACTACAACAGTATAGGCAACCATAGACAATGAGCGAAATTAAGAGAATTCTGATATAATTGAATAATACCAGGGAAAATGACATATTTGATCATTTCATTTTTTTTTACTATTCATAATGAATTACAACTGAAACGTAATACCTATATACCTAGGTCATTATCTATTTAAAGTGGGTATTCTCAAGTAGCGTTATGGTACGTTTACATCTGACACTTATACCGTTATACTTATTTTATGTGTCTGACATAAAATTTCACTTACTGTTTACACCTGCATGGATCTGACATAAAATTCTCGTATACTTCTAGTTGAAATAAAGTCTCTAGACTTTATTCAATGGCGACATTTGGAATAAATATATGCGGTGTTTACATATGGCATTGTAACTTATTCGGACACTTATTTGGATACTTATCAAAAACGTTATGTCAGTTGTATTCTCTTATCAATATTTTTTGATAAAGAGAACGTTGAAACAGGTGAAATAGAAAATGGAAGTTGCTAGAACAGCAAGGGAGTAATAATGAATTATTCCTTGGATGCAAAAGATGTACGAGAAGAATTTTGGGAATATTTTGTCAGTTCTCAAGGAGAGTTATCTTGCCAATGTAAAATATTATAGGTAGGTACTTACTACATATAGAATTAAAAAAACTAATAAATTAGGTATAGTTTTTGAAATCGATAGTTTTACATACCTACCTACCAACTTAAATTAACTTTAAATGTGAAGTCGATGAAAGTGCACTATTTGGAACGGCCCTCAAAAATCAATCATTTTGATAAGTCCACTTGGAGAAACTATATTTCTACGTGAAATTGACGCTTATTCCTTATGAATTGAGTATATTTATAAAGCGCCAAAATGTCATTCTATCCATATATCTGGTGTTTATAGCAGTTACTTTAAAAAAAAGTTGATTTTTGAGGGCCGTTCCGAATAGTGCACTTTTACCGTGAAGTCTAATAATATTAAATAATATCGATCAATTAATTCGTCAATTAACCTTTAACCACTTCTTTTTATTACTCATCATGGATAATAATTGATTGCATTCTGTTTCCGAAATAATATCAACTTCACCAGCTGTCAAACTACGAATAATGTATCAGATGCTTGACATAAAAGTAGACGGCAGCTCAACTTCGGTGATATATCGCTGCAAGTTCGGACTTGTCGTATACGCGGTGTTTATATTTGCGTATATGTTACGCCGAATGTGCGAAATTGAATATTACATGAAATGGGCAAAATTTTGCCAAAATCATGAAAAATGCAAGCCCGTTGCCTTATTCATGAATTAGACAAAATATCTGAAGAGTGCGTGAATTCGGCAGTAATTTTTCTGCCTAGTTCATGTATTGAACAAATTAGATAGTAGCGCTACGGTGGTACATATATTATCTATGGTCAAAATAGATGATCGCGCTCCGGTGGTGTTTTCTGCAACTAACCAAACTAAACAAATGTGTCTGTCGTCCTACAATGACGTTCATATCCATTTACTATGCGCAAAAAAATCTAGAACTATAATATGATAACGGAAGAATTTTATTGAAAAGTATTTTCGCGATTTGATTCGTGCTTGGGTATCAAACGTGCAATGGTCGATTGAATGTTTGTGATAGTTTGTTGACACTTGATAGCTAACCTCAAAATGGACATTCAGTTGAATAATTTAATTCAGAATTACAAAACCTAACCTAACCTAACCTAATAATAATAATATTATATTATGTCCAACTATAACTAATAAAACCATCCGTATTAAATTTACTTTTTCTTCTGTCATGTTGACAGTTTAAGAATTCCATACCCTGGCGAATTCATGTACTCAGCAGAAAATTTACCTAATTCATGAATAAGGCAACAGGCTTGACTATTACATGAATTAGCCAACATTTTGCCCATTTCATGTAATAGTTAATTTCGCACATTCGGTGTAACATATATAAGTAGTTGGAATAAGTGACAGGTGAGTGTCGACACACGCAAAATAAATGGCTGATACAAATATAATTACTGTTTGCACTAAGTAAATATGGTGTCATACATAAATATGACGATATTAGTGTCAAATGTAAACGTACCATTTACGATATGAATTAGATGGAATACACTGGAATGTAAGCGTAGGATTCAGTGGTGTTATCGGTGTTTGATAAGGTAAATAGTGCACTGTGTTTTATGTTTTATTCTATTTCTTCGACGATTTCAGATTTTTAAATGAAGTGTGATGTTTCAAAAATTGTAATTAAAATCAATATAATATGTACAGTACTCTCTCAGTAATCCACCACCCCAAAAACCAGACAAGTGTCGAATTAGTGAAAACGGCGGATTATAGTGCATAAATACAAAATATTGTAAAAATTAAGACAGGTATTTCGTAAAAATAGTTTTTATTGAGAAATTAGTACTAGCAACTTAAGGTTTTTTTATGATCAAAATCAATTATTTTTAAATTATTCAATTATACATATTAATTATTAACTTTATTTACTATTTTTTAAAATTTATTTGCCCGGATCAATTTAGATAAAAAGTTCCATGAGTTAAGCTGTCCGCTCATGACGACCACGCGTCAGCAAAGTTTCCCTCTCTGTGTACCATGCAACGCACATTTGACCGTATGGCTCCTACGATCGTTACGGTGGAAAGGTAAACAGACATGGGATGGTTGAATGCGACGATTCTGAGGGAGAAAAGTTGCTGTAACACGTGGTCATCATGTGTGGTCAGAAGATTATAAGATTTTTTTATACAGTTAACCTTCATTACAAAGAATATAGACGTACAAGTGATTAATAAAAGCAAGACATCAACAGCAAGGCAACTGCAATTCAATGCTGTCATTGCAGAGAATATTAATTTTTATATAGATACATCTATGTGTGTAAGAAAAGGGGAAATAAGTTTTAAAAATTAAAAAAATGGTTAGGTACGCCAAATTTACCATAATGAGATAAAAGACGAGTCATTTTAGTCTCTCTGAATTAGAAGTTCCCATATTGAGCTGTCTAAAACTCAATCTTCTTTTGTTTCTCCCAAAAAGTTATGATTTTAGAGTTGTTTCCCTTTTCCTTTAGCACACGGGATATATTTTGTATAAATGTATAACGCATTCCAATTAATAAATAGTTTCTCTATATTCCACTTTTATTACAGATTTGGTGTTGTATTCCGTGCGTCACCTCGTCAGTCCGATGTAATGATTGTCGCTGGAACACTAACAAACAAAATGGCGCCCGCCTTACGAAAAGTTTACGACCAGATGCCGGAGCCACGATGGGTCATCTCTATGGGAAGTTGCGCTAATGGCGGTGGATATTATCATTACTCCTACTCTGTTGTCAGGTTTGTTGTATTCCATTACGTACTATTCTCCTTGCAAGATATCTTTCTGAATTAATAGAATGGAATAATATTGAAGAAAACTGTTCCTTAAATATATTATGAAAGTATTTGTGGACTTCATTCTATTGTCTACGAAACACAAGAAATTCGTGTTTTCTTTTACAAGGGCATCTATTGAAAAATTTTGGAATGAAATGTGTTTTCTACAGAGTCAGTGTAATAAATAGGAATTCTTACAAACAAGTAAAAAATATTGGATTTAAAAAAAATCTTATCTATAAATTAGATTTAGATATCTTTAAATTTTTTTTTTAATTTTCAGTTTGTCAAATCTATTGATGGAATTTATAGTTTAATATTTATTAAAACTGTTCACTTTATTAAGAAAAAAATTAATTATTCATGTTTCCAACTAAATTTAATAAACACAATTTTACTTTAAAATCTACACTTCATAGGTTATGGACTTCTTTTTTATCAGCGTCGACGAATTAACTCGCCAAAGCATGTATGTCGCATCAGGCCACGGACGAATATATTCGCGGGTTCTTGTAAACGTCATAACTTCTGAATAAACATTCTGTGTATATTTTCTAAACACATTTTAGTGTGAAAATATTCACGATGAACTTGATAAACATGTTGTGTTGCTAAGTTTTCACAAATATTTATCATTCCGTTCTTATTTCATAAATCCTTTATTTTATTATTTGCCTCATATGTATTGTGACCTCACTGGGAATCGAATTCAGAGCCCCCCGGTGTGAGAAGCCTGTACCTTATGCACTGTACTACAAGGGCCGCCCAATATCATTCAATTACAACTTCCACAATAGTAGATGTAATACAATAAAAACTCATTTTTCTAAAAGAATATTGAATGAGTTGCGTTTGTCAGCTATAATTTTTATTAGATAATATTAATATTATTATTCTGGTGATACCAAAGAAAATATTAAAGAATAAAAACGAACCATAAGTGCGAATGAGTAAGCATTCAGCACGCTTATTATCTCCGCACTATGCGTAGATAGAATTTCTACGGCCGAATTAAATTTTTTTCAAAACATCGCCGGTAAAAATGGATTAGACTGATTACATTCGTTTAAAAACTGCGAACACTATTGCTGAAATTTATTGTTTTTGTGTTAAATATAGAGTAAGTGTTAATTATTTTTAGTTATTTTAGTAGAACATATTGTTAAGGTGACGCATCAGTGAAACGGCAAATAATTTTCAACTGTAGGTGTGACGAAATTTTGGACTCGCTCGCATTCAGTGAGAGAACGTCGAGCTAGAGACACGTCACTTTGCTTCGTGATGGCGACGGGCCAATTAATTCTAAAATCGTGTAAATATGACTAAAAACGTTACCCATTTACTTTAAAAAGAAAACATGTCAATTAATATATTATTATTGTTACTAATAGAACAATAAACAGAACATAAAATGGATGTATGTTGGGTTTATATGACAAATAATATTTCGTTTGACAGGCGTCATTTGCACCCGCGACCCGCAATCCGCGCATCGCCTAGCAACGATCTTTTTAGACCGTGCCTCAACTGATGTACGGCCTTAACTACGTTGTGTTTAAATTTGGTAGCCAAACTGAGAAGCAACACGATGGTATAGCGTTTCATAGTAAAGTTGATAATAATAAAATCGAGGTTCTACTGTGCGTTATACGCAAGAAACACGGCTTCATTTTGCCGAAAAATAGATGCACACTATATAATATCAGAGAATAAAGATTGTTTCATATTTAGGTTTGATTCTTACCTTTCTTACCATTGTTCAACTTGGTAGAAGTTTTTAAGGTCCTCATGTGTAATTTTCAATATAAAATTTTCATGTTATAAAAATGATGTTTTTATTAAATTATTTTTCTTTCAGAGGGTGTGATCGCATTGTACCTGTAGATATTTACGTCCCGGGATGCCCACCTAGCGCAGAAGCTTTACTCTATGGAATTTTGCAGCTTCAGAAGAAAATTAAACGTATGAAGACTGTCCAAATCTGGTACAGGAGGTAGACATATTTCTTACAAAGGGAACCTGCTGTTTGTTTTAACTACAATGTAATTTTATCAATACCTAATGTTTCCCCTACATTGATGGCAAGTTTATGTGTTGATCATGTACTAGAATTTCAATAGCTTTAATAGGGAAAAGCAATTTTGTAAATAATGATTTAAAAAATAAATAATTTATGCAATGCGACAATGTGTTTTTTTAAGCTTTCATAGGAACTACCTACTCCATAAAACCTAGATGGAAATCACCAAGAAAAATAAAATTATTGTGATATGTAAGTCTTGTGACAAAGGGAGATAAGTCTGAAAAACACGAGTTGAAAAATAATATGTCATTTTCAGTAGTTATGTCTGTATCATAATAATATGCATTAAAGTTTGTTACATAAATGTAACACGCATTTAATATTTGAGGTCAGTCGGGCACTTTGTTTTACTTGGGTTGGCTTTATGGCCTGACTGTAGGCGCGCACATAATGGAGGGAGGTAAAGCCGTAATAACTCTTAGAGAACACCCTTAGTAAAGTTAAACCTGTAGGACAGCTGATGTTTATCGCGAGAGTGCGGAATATCTGGATCTTTTTACAATCCGAATTGTTTTCAAAGATTTAATTATTTTAAAACGCAGTACAACAATTTGCGGTGCTTGTTTAATGAATGCTGAAACCGATTGGCTTATTTCATCATAATTTAATATGAGGAATTGAGCGAATTATTCACCTACGGATTTCTTTAAATAATATAAATTTCTTGATACATTTTGTTCACTGTGTTTTGCTTTCGTTAAACAATGGCAACTTCATGGTTGCATCATTGGACTTGGTATGAATTTTTTGTACATTCGGACATTACAGGACTTTCATTCTTAATATCACCAATTAGCATAGATTTAATTAGATATTGTAAATTTCTCGATATGCTTTGTAGATTCATCGTGGCATTTTCTCCAAGTCTACATTTGGTGTTTGATATATCTGAAAAATTGAGATCGCTGATCTAATGCCTGGGCTACAGTTGGCAGATCAGAGTGCCATGGAATTGTATTGTATCCTTTTCTGCCCCAGAGAAATTGTTCTATCATTTAGTTTTGGGGATCAAAATTTCAAAACCGCCTTTCAATCCTTCGTGAACTTGTTAGTGAGGTGTCTGTCGAGAGAGACGAAACTGTTATATTATATATTATTTTATTGCCACTCATAGGATGATTTTCAATATTCTCATGGAACCCCATTCAATCGTCGACTAAATTCATGCTTTCGTGTTTTAGACAAGCGGGCTGGAGGTCTCTGAGGGCAATGTCTGAGTTGACAGGCCGTTGAACCTCTTTGACTAATGAATACGGCCACTCCAAAAAATCTTTGAATTTTGATTCTGCCTTTGAAGTAAAATGTCATTTTTTCGGTTCCAGCACAATTTCAGAGTCAGGGGCGGGGAATGAATCTTTCACTTCTATCGAGGAATATTGGAATCTCGGTAAAATTTTCAACGCCTCTTCCCTCACATACTTATCCAACTGTGTCATCTCCGATGAATCAAGAATATGGGAAGTTTCAGTTATTGAGCTTCCATTCGCTGTCCTTTTGCTGCGTGAGAATGAAAATTCACTTACGGCCTTCATATTTTCAAACTGCGGAAGAATCTTAATCGCCTCCTTTCTTAGGTACTTGTCGAGCTCCTTCATCTTGACCATGTCAAAATGTTCATCCGGATAAGTGTCTTCCAGGTACGCAATGAGCGGTAACGATTCATTCGTAGTCAGACTATGATCATTTACATTCAATGGATGATCGCCAAATGAGTCTTCCTCATAATGTCCTTTCAAGCAAGATTTCTTTGGATCTCGTATCAGAGGAGTAGGCGATCCGCTTCTGTTTGACATTTGCAAATAATTATAAAGGTCTGTAGAAACTTTAGCAACTCCAACCAAATCCGACATGTCAGGAAATTGATGGTTGACATGGCATTTTTTTGTGCGGAAATATGACAATCTTCCCGCTATCGTTTCCGACTCGATATTTGTTTGTATTTCCTTTGCCTCCGAGTCAAAGCCGTTCATGCCACTTGTAGAGGTTAACACGTCTGAAAATAGTACACAATTAATAAAACCTGTCAACCATTGCTTCCTCGGACCCTCAATTATGTTGTAATAGTTAGAAAATAAGTTGAAGGAAATTAAAATTTATAAATGAAATATTTGAACTGTTGAAAATTTAGACATACTTTTGTATTTCGAATCGTTTCTGGTAGTAATATGTCTAGACATCCGCTTCCTTGTTAACGGATACTCATGACAAATATCTGGTGCTCCATCTGAGTCATCGAATGAAAATTTAGACATAGTTTGGTCAGTTAATATGGTGGGCTGCGCCGTGCTGAACGTGCACTGTTTTTTCTTGAGCATTTTCACTTTCTCCATTTGTCGGCTCACATCTGCAATTTGATATTTGGAGTAAAAGAATTTGTCTTCTATGAGCTTAATTTCCGCTGTAGTATGTTCATCCGGTCTACGAGGATGCGGCCTAAGACTGGGGTGAACACTCCTGTTTCTGACTGCATTGTTGTCGCATTTTGTGTTCATCGCAGTTGGCACCTTGTTCATTGTGTTTTTCTCCATAATGACATTGTATGGAAAATTTAGTTGCAATTCCTCATATTAAATTATGATAAAATAAACTAATCGGTCTAAGAATTCATTAAATGAATGTCATAATGTGTCATACTGAGTTTTAAAATAATTAAATCTCTTAGAACAATTCAGATTGTAAAAAGGCCTTATTAAAATTAATCATTAAAATTTTTTTGCAAATGTCTACCAATTTTTTATCTCAAAACATAAACAAAAGACATTCCTTTTTCAAAATGGTGAATCTTTTTATGGCTGTCATGTGTATAATAGAATAATGATCACCTACTCGTCGGTGAGAACGACTATTCTGCTAGCAGTCCAGTGTTGCCAACCGTACTATAACTATAATATTTGTACTATAATTTTGTACGATATAAAACAGGTACAGGCAGTACGCCCAAAATACTATAATTTTGAATATTGGAAAAATCATGTAAAAAGTCCTAAAATTTCGATATTTTCGTTCGATAGAACTATACTATAATTTCTCAATATAAGAAGATTTGGAGAACTTGGAAAAAAATGCTCGAAAAACGTAAAAAAATCCTTGACTTTGGTTTAAAATGAAATTTTTTGTATTCTTCGGTAAGCATTTATGGTCTAAAGAGGTACCTACCTAAATAAAAAGGGGTCTCGGAGTTTCTCAAATTCTCCGTTATTTTTTTTCTGAGACACAAAAAACCTATACATTTTCAACACATACTATATTTTTCCCCCTAATACTATAATTTTGTAGGCTCTGTACTATAATTCCACTTTGAAAAGATGGCAACACTGAGCAGTTCTACATCTGTATTGTATGCAATTTCTCCCTTTACAACAATTTTATTTAAATTTTTTTCAAAAGAATTCGCTTGCATTTCGAAATCTTGAAGTAAAATCCTGAAGGATTTTTCAATATCCGAATTTTTGTTTTGGCCAGATTAACTATCGAAAAAAATGCCAATCCCGGGATCGTCAAATTGTAATCCGGAAATTCTGGGATCACAATTTTGGCTCGGGATTAGATTCCCTAATTATGACCCTGAGTTAAAAAAGGAGTCCATGCAGTGGCATAAAAAGGGTGGTTCAGCCCCCAAGAAGTTTAAGGTCGTACCATCGACTGGAAAGGTGATGGCAAGTATTTTGGGATTCACAAGGAATCCTAATAATAGATTATAAATAAAAAGGCGCCAAAACCGCGCGACAGTACTACACTATTATTCAAAGTCGCTTAAAACAATCTGTTGAAGTAAAAAGGAGGGGTAAAAAACGAAAGGCGTGTTCTTACTTCATTACAACGCACCTGCTCATGGATCAAATTGCAATGGCTGCTATGAAAAAATGCAGCGACCAGGAATTGCGTCATTCACCTTACAGTCCTGATCTGGCATCTAGTGATTATTACCTGTTTTCAAATTTGAAAAAAGACTTACGTGGAAAACATTTTGATTATGATGAGTCCCTGCAGGTAGCCGTAACGAGCATTTAGAAGACAAATCGGAAAATTATTTTTATGAAGGTTTATATTGAAAAATAAAACATTATATAGTCCCATTTCGTGAACTTATGGAACTCCCCTCATACCTATATATTTTTTTGACTTATACATGGCATAAATGTTATTCTTGGTAGTATTGACTTGTGTCCCTAACAACTATCTTAGAAACTGAGAACATACACGATGTTTGTTCGATCAATGTGTAGAACTACCCTACTATTGATATTTATTATGAATTAACTCATTTAGCGCTGACACTGCGACTGGCGCATTTGGATTAGTTGGCCATTAAATATAATTAACATGTGGTAATTAAATATTAATTAACAGGTCAGCAATGATTGTGATAAGTGAGAGAGACTTTGCGTGGAAGTTGTTTTATAAGTTTTTAAAACAGCGTCTTCGTTCACTGGTGTGCTTTCGGGTATTTTTTACTCATAATTAGCCCGACTTTTATTTCGATATTCGCGGCGTTTATTATTTATTTACGGCGCGCTGTGGTATATTTTTTAATACCTTTGCAGTTGTTTTGTAAACTGTGTAATACTGTAATACATTCCTACATATACGACATCTCTCATTGGCAAAATAAATTATTTTTATATAACATAAAATAATAATGAAGTGATTAAGTATATAAATATGTCAATTAAAAAATATTTTTCTTAAGAAGGTAGGCTTTAAATAATCGCCTAGTATGGAGTCTTCGCCACTGCTATACGCCAGGTTGGGTACTTCTGGGACTACCGGTAAATACTCATTTGGGATAGAAATGTTGAGTTAACTTAATTAACTTATTTACAAATTCTTTTTTTTTACCACGTCCAATCATTGATATGGGCCTCCACAAAGAGGTTGAGTTTTTCGTTTTAACGAGAAATGGATGTTAGCCATTTGTTCAAACTATTAGGTCCATACACAGTGAAAAACAATGTGTTTTTGTTGCCAAACCAGGCAGTGGCGCACTCAGGATTTAATATTGGGGGGTGCCCAAGGAGGAGAATATAAATTAGTCCCATAGGCTCTTTTTCTTCTTCATATAATAATTATTTTTACATATTTTCACAATACACGGCGGTAGATTTTTACAGTTTCTCCTAGTTTTTATTAAATTGGAGGCATAGTGGCGGTAACCGTTGAGCGTGTCATCAGCGACTGGCGGATTGGAAGTGACTAATAGCGACCATGCTGGACATGTGCGCCTAGTATGCTAAAACATTACTCAAATAATATCGGCTGTGCTACCCGCTTGGTCTAGAGAGCTACAATATTTATAATAAATACCACTGAAAAAAATGTTCTTTTGATTTACTACAACCATCACCGACTGTAGTGGGTATAGTCGTTCTTTTCGCCGAATGTTTATCGTCGATTTTTGTTTTTTTTTATTGAGGTTTCAAAATATTAATTGAAAATGGACAGAAAAAGTATTATTGCATTTAACTGATACACAAACCTACTCAACACAGCCTAATTTCTCGTTTATCGGTCTTTTGTCTATTGCACTCGGTGTACCTACACCATGGCCCCCACGTCCTGAAACGGGCCCTCAGGCTAGGATATTTGGCAGGTCCCCTACCTACCGCTACGATTAAAGGCAGTGTGAAACACTACATTAACGTTTTTCAAATTGTGTTTTAGTTCAAATTAAGGGTATCTACTTATACAGTGAAATATTGGCGACTTTTAATACATCTACTTTAATAATGGAGCTGTCGAGTATCGACACATAATAATCAGAAAATATATTGCACAATTATATAATTTAAAATGTTCATTGTCATGAAGTATAATAGCGCCGCAGGCGATTTTTTTTTACTATTAAAGGTAATTTATGATGTGTGTTTATCTCACTTATCTGGTCAACCCGACATGCCGGGCCCCCAGGCTAGAGCCCTGTCAGCCCTCCCTAGCCATGACCTACACCACTCCGGAATTCGGGTACACCGAGAATTTTTAGAGAGTTCCATTAGGGACGGACATTAGTGTTTCGAAATTTTTGTGCTAGAAATTAAAATCTAAGAAATTTTTCGAAAAAGGGTACTGGAGAGTAACAAATTTTTTTTTGCCGTGTTTTATTTTTCTATTTCTGCCTTTCAATTTCAATGTTTAAAATCATTCTGATAATTTTCATGTTTGGGGGGTGCCAGGGCCCCTTGGCCCCCCCCCCTGGGTGCGCCACTGAAACCAGGGACCCACAAGATTATAAGCTGACACGCAACCTCTCAAGCATCATGTGTATTATTATTTTTAATACAGTCAAACTTGGTTATTACGATCACAGAAATAGCGAAATCTCGGATGTAATGAGGAAGCTTTCATTGACATTTTAGTTACATGATTTTCTCCATACATTTTTTCACTTTTATAACGAGCTACTTCTCGGGTATACCGAGCAAAACTATTAATGTGTCAATCATTAAAAAATAACATTTTCGACCCTAAGCAATAAAATCCGACCGGAAAGGTAATTAGACCGATGCCACCGGGATCGGATTACGTTTAAGACACTAGTTAAGTGTCTAAGTACCTAATTGATGTTTTCGCCGACAACATTGAAAAGGTCCACGCATATGGTTGAAATTGCATATAAAAAATCCAAGCTTCGTGAAGTCAGTAGGTACCTACCAGCGGTGGCGGCTCAGCACTTCATTACAATAAACAACTTTACTTCTTTTGTAGTTTATGAATGCCATGCTTGTTTCTTGAATTTTTACGATGGTTTTCAGAATTTTATGTTCTATGCATAAATAGAATGTGGCGCAAAAAATGTTAAATAACGATATAACGCTTATAATGAGCAAATTCAGTCAGTCCCATCTTCCTCGTAATAACCAACTTCGACTGTACCATCATAAATCGTCAGGTGTTTGAATTTAGAACTAAGCTCATCACAGTATAAGTATTGAATTATATGTCAAATGTTATGTGGCACCATCACTCAGCAGAAAACTTAAACTGGTGGATTTATAGTAATTTTTTTATAATCAAGGTTTTAGTGGTGTTTATGTGTGATGTTCGACAAGATCTCGTCGATAACCGGAAGTCGCTGTAGTCGCATATGGAAGACTTCTCAGTAAGGTACCTGTCATGGCTGCAACGCGTGTTTGAATAATGCATCAGCTCTCTTTTTAGATGTGACTCCTTTTCTTCTTTGCGATAAAAGAAAAGTTTACTAATAATAATTTTAATATCACTACTGATTGTTGTATATATATTTTTGATATAAAAAGCATCAAATTACATAAATTGATAGATCCGAACACAACGGAAGCGTAAAATGAAATGGTAAATTTAGGGGCGTTCCTCATTTGAAACGGAAGTACGATTAACTGCATAGGAATTTTAACACGTAGACAAAAAGTTCTTGTCCGACAATAGTCCGTCAATTACATGTGTTGTGGCAGCCATGACTTATTTTGGATGAAAGCTGATGTCAGGCTCACCAGGAACCAATAGCGAGGGCTGTGCGGCTGGTCAATGCAATCCCTTAGAGATGTAGATATTTTTAGCGATACATTAAGTATTCTGTTTTTTAAATTCTATTTTATTGTTTAATTTGTATTTTTTTGACTGTTTATTTTATTTCTTTTCTATAAAATTATTTTTTGCTTTGTTTTTTTTCTCTAGTTGATTTACTTGTACTCTTTATTCTAAATGTCATGTTGTGAGTCTTGAATTAATAATTTGTTATGTGCTCAACGTGTCTTTTTAAAAATAAATATTGTGATTTTGCCTAACTGCAGATTTCTGTTTGTTATAAAAATTAATCAAGAAAAATAAACAGTGTGAATAAATACTATTTATTTTTGGGAGTAAGGGAATTGGAAAATAGAAAAGGTTTTTGTTTAATAAATACGATTTTGTTATATTTGAACGTTTCTACTTTATATAGAAACAATATAGGTACATAATTATATTTTTGAAGACCCTTTTACAAAGGATCGAACATTGAAAAAATGGCTCTCTCACAAAAAAAGAACCTTCAGAGTCCACATTTCCATATTTATCTACAAAAATCACTTATTTTTTTAGATAACAGTACACAATTATATCAAATTATCTACAAAAATGAGTTTGGCTTTATTTTTTCATTTTTTTTCCTCACAATTGATTCATTCCACTCACATTTTTCGTGTTTATTTGTTACTTTTTTTATACAAAATGGAATTATAATGACATGAAGACATTTTAGCAGCTCACATAGACCGATACAGTTTATAATACAAGCGGTTTTCCTACAAAGCGGGCTCGAATACAACAGGGTGGACTGCGGCAGAACGAGGGTGTACCGATACCAATATGTCAGTGTATGAACATTCAAAATACTACACACGTAAAATACAAAAATTCCGCCAGCTCGGGCAATGAAAAACACATGTCTATGACACAAACGTACATACAAAATAGTTTCCGTCATATCAAAATAAAGAATAGACATTAAAACATATTGCTTCTTTAAAAAAAAAACAGTTATTTGGACCATTAACGCATGTATTAAAATAAAAATAGCACACTACATATTATATTTTCAAGTCAAATTGACAGTACTATTCAAATAATGAACATTTCGATTTGGTGGTATGTAAAAGAGTGGGTATTTGTAATAAAAGTTTAAAAAAAGCATTCAGAAGATAATAAATGATCAATAATAAAATTGTAATGATTAAAAATGCATCATATCAGGTCCATTATTCATGGAAATGGTCGTCTATGAATAATATGGTTACAAAACTGCAAGATATTTTACAAAATAAAAATGCATATCTTTTGGTACATACTAATTCATTTGCTAATGTTGGCTGTCAGTGTTGTTAACAATACATATTATAAAAAATTGACATCTTTCACAATTTAGAGCAGTAGAGATCACAATTTCTCATAAACAGTGTCACTTTCAATTAAACTAAGTATGTAGGTAGGTAATAAAACATTAAAAGCTGACCATTATAGTGGATATATAAATTTGATATATGAATGTATGTAATTTCTTGTCAAAAAGGTGAAATTAATAATTTATTCAGAATGTAAGAAATGTTCAGATGTAACGGTTAGGACAAACAATGACATACATAGACACATGCTCTTCATCTGTAAGGTTATTTTACAGAAATTGACTGTCTTGCATAAACGCAAATTCATTATTAATTGATTGTAGCACTTTATAAAATATGTACATGAGAAGGTATCATACTATTGTATATTGTATACAATATGATATACTGCGTAGAATTAAATCACAATATTTTACATTAGATTGAGCGGGTCCACATAAATTCATTTCGCAATCTCTGCGGTAAAAATTAAATTAGACAATAATAACATTATAAACAGATCTTCAATGATACTCGATCTGGGATTCTTTCGGATACGAAATGCACGACGGCGGAAGATGAATTATAAATGACACGTAAGAACGAAACAAAAAAGATGAGACGGACAAAATAAATATTACGCCTATAAGTCAAACAAGGTTCCCGTCGGTCGGAGGTTGCCCGTTCTCGCGTTCTCAATTCCCTACATGTAATTAAAATATCTCGTCTGTCTTATGGTTAATTTTAAAAATAATAGCATTATTTACATAAGGAGGCCTCGCTCACCTTAACAATTTACAGAGCGGGAGGAAGGGAAAACGATTCGTTCAACATTTTATTTGCAAAATCAACTCGACGCTATCGACACAATTTAAAACTAATATCATACACAATACTTCAATTCGTCACTATACGAGAATAAATAGATTTTCATTATGACTATATTTTATTTATATATTTATATTAGATATCGTTTTTCTTATCGGTTAACGGTCATAATGGGATAATACGAGGGTTCATCCGAAGCCGCACCATTCCCACACTCGAATTTAACACCCCATTTAATTCAACAAGTCTATGAAAACGTCTCTCTTTCAAATTTGGACACCTATTCCTGCACTGAAAACACTCCCTCTGTTTATGTTTTATAATGTATAAACATTACCAATTTAAAACAAATATTATTCTTCAATTAATCAAAATCAATTAATGATAAATGGATTTTTAATTGTCAGTGTACGAAATGTAAAATATTTAGAAGGAAACTGGCAAAAAACAAAATGAAATTATTAACTCAGAAAACAGGGCATTTTGATTCATATTTGTTTAATCTATCACATCTAAAACTTTGAGAACTTTATCAGAACAATCAGGCAAATGGGTGGTTTCTAAGCGCAATGCCATTTGGATAATTTATAGCCCATAGGAAAACCAGTGTCCATCGGAAATATCGAATAGAGAGAGACAAATGAACGACGTCAGTGTTTAGCTATGAGAGTTTATTGAGGGAGTGGGAGACATCACCGTTGCTCCTTGTGCGAGGGAGACGGAAGACGAGGTGGGGCACCGGCGGTGGTCACGGTGGCAGAGGCTTGGCTGACGGGGGGGTTTGGGATGGGGAGGGGGAGTTCGGGGGCGGGGTATCATCGAGGCTCCTCTTTGGGCGGGAGGGAGTGCGGTAGCAAGTGCGGGGGTGGAGGGGGGCGCGGCTTGAGATGCGCAGCGTAGGCGCTCAGCATCTTGGCTCTCTCTTCTTCCGCTCGGAAGGCTGCCTCCACCAGTGGGCTGAAGCGGAGGTCGTAAGACCGGTACGGGTCCCACGGCGGGGGGTAGCTCATGGCGGGGGGCAGGAGTCGAGGCAGAGGGGCGAGTCGGTAGATGTCTTCTTTACGCGGTTCCTCTTTCACTACTCCTTCAGGTGCTCCGTTGCGCAGAGGCGACCTCTCTCTTTCTCTTTCCCTCTCCCGTTGTCTCATCCTCTCCATCTCTCTCCTCTCTTTGTCTCTTCTCTCCTGCTCCAGCTGCTGCTGTTGTTGCTGCTGCTGCTTCCGCGCTTTCTCTTCTCTCTCTCTCTTCTCTCGCTCCTCTCTTTCTCTTCTCTGTCGTTCGCGTTCCCTCATTTCTCGTTCACGCTCCCTTTCCCTTTCCCGTTCTCGCTCTCGTTCCCTCTCTCTCTCCCTTTCCTCCTGCTCTCTTCGTTCAGCAGCCGCGGGGTCAGGTTTGAGAGTCCAGGTTCCGGGTCCCGGAGGGCCAGGGAATCCCCCCGCAGATCTCTGGAGACTGCAAGAAACAATAAATATAACATTAATAGTTGCATATAATTTGAATACAGGTGACACAAGCTAAAGAATTGCATTTAATATATAGCAATTTGGAATGACACACAACAACATACCCTGTGGCAAACCTTTATGGTTAGGTGTCTGGACATAAATAAATACAGACCTACAAACTTATCTGCAGAATGAGATGGTGGAGCCACTGTCGAAAACTACCCATCTGTTACAAATCTGATATTCGAATGACGTTTTTCAATATGGCGTCCTATGGTAGTTCCATTTTTGGCCATTCTCCAAGAATGTAGGTCTGTATCTGTGGAATAAGCTGCCAAAGACAAGAAAATAAATAATTACCTTCTCCATGGATCGTGAACAGGTGCTAAAGGTCCTCCTAAGCCGAGATCTCTTTGTTGAAAAGGCGAGAGACTGAAAGGTGAAGGCCCTCCAGGATATCCACCTCCGTAACGAGCAAACGGCGACATGCCTGAGAACAACAAATAATGCACAATAAGATCACACAGATAATACAAATAAGGAAAAGGTTTTTGTGCTTTTCCGGTGTTTAGTGGCCTTAAGCAGCGCTAAAACTCAAGTCCCCGAAATCAGCAACCTAAGTGACAGCGAGAAAAACAAGTGACATGATTGTAATATAAGAACGTCTTAGGCTAGCTTATTGGCAACATTTATGCATTTGTCATAAACTAATTAAGATCTCAGCCTTAAGGCTTGATGCAAGTATTGAAGATACTCAGTGATGGAAATACAGGTCATTAGCTTTGACATGATATAATTAATTTATTATTCTAGAGAATTTTAATTTGAATTGCTACGCTACATACATACATTAAATTTAGAAACATAGAAACTAGAAATTTAAGTCAAAATCATTTTTAATTTATAGAATAAATATTGATGTATTTATTAATAACATGTTAACTCCAACTTATTACATACACTGCGATTTGATTTATGCTAATAGGTTTTGCGAATGGTGAATTTTTGATATTATTATTTTTAGTTATCTATAATATGCCAATTAATTAAATTACTTTTAAAGATATTGTTGTATCGAGATGAATTATGTGCCTCATATTAAGAAGAAACTGAACGTACCCAGATGCTGCGCGTTGAGATAAGGCGATGGCGGCACGAGCGTGTCGTAGGGTGTCCTCGGAGGGAAGGCGTGAGGTGGCGGAGGCGGAGGAAACGAGTGCGAGGGAGGCCTCAGCAGATCTTTGGAGGGATTTCCGAGGACTCCCCCCACTCCCGCTCCTGCTAGCACTGCCTTGCCACCTTCACCTCCCCCGGCTTTCTGTTGGTGATTGTAGATCTCCCACGCGATCCGAACATGCATCGCATTCCATTTTCCCGTTTTCTGTGTAAAAAAAACAATTAAAATATGAGTTTTCAATTTATCGAGACAGCATATTCACTTGACAGTATTACATTTTATAAAATGATAATATAAATTATACAAAATGTTTTTAAGTCGATAGCTATTTCAGTTATCATATAACATCTTTATCAAGATTTTTAAGAAAATTTTGAAGATTAATTTGGAAACAGAAAAAATTATTAAAGTTGACAGATGTCAACGAGTAATTAACTCACTTTCTTGTACATCTCATCATTATATGTGTTAGAAACAAATTTCTTTATGACTACTTTTGTTAACGTCTTAACTTTTGTTAGTTTTCACTATATACAATTTCGGCCCCCTGGAACCAGACGGCAATGCATATGTGAAAAATCATAGTTTTGAGATAATTGAATCTAAAGATTTTACCCTCTTAAAATTTATTCAGAAGAATTTTTTGTAGAATAAGTCCTAAACAAATTTGAATCTAGATACGACAGATTTACCATTCGATAAAGGATTGAATAGTTAATTCAATATGTACTGCTTTTTTATAGATACATACTAGTCTGATTGAAACTGAAATCGACTGTCTTAGCAATACGATACTTCACTTAAATTACATCTAAAGAACATAGTTAAGTAATCAATCTTAATGAAGAAATAGGTAAGCAAAACATATATATGGCACAGCATCAAACAATGAATGAATGAATGATGTAATGGGAGATACAAAATAATATTACATGCTGGGTAATGGTACGTGTATATCTGACATTTATTTCATGATACTTATGTATGACACCATATTCACTTAGTATAAACTATAAACAATAGTTATACTTGTATCAGCCACTTATATGTACTCACCTGTCACTTATTCCAGAGATATACGTCAAGTATCTGACACATTATCCGTAGTTTGACAGACAGCTGGTGAATTATTTCGTAAAAAGTGTACAATAAATTATTATCCATGATGAATGATAAAAGGGAGTAATTAAAGGCAGATACTGACGAAATAATTAATCAATATTATTTAAAGCCAGAACTATGGGATGTGAATTCAGAATATGAAAACAGAGTGAAGAAAAATGATGCGACAATAGAACTTAAAATAATAAGACTCGCTGCGACATTCTTTTTTTTTTTTATATTTCCATAGTGACAACTGACACAAAGTTTTGAGAGAAGTAAGTATATGTCAGAATAAGCTACAGTGTCATTACTATGTAAACACAGCATGTATTTATTCCAAATGTTTCCCTTGAATGAAGTGTACAGACTTATGTCAGCGAAAAGGATACGAGAATTTATGTCAGATACCATGCAGATGTAAACAGTAAATGAAATTTTATGTCAAGATACATGACATAAGTATCACAATATAAGTGTCAGATGTAAACTTAGCATAAGGATTTCAATAAAAAAGCGGCATTAGATGAGCAATAAAAAAAACCATAATTCAATATAGGTAAGTAAACAGATTCCTCTGTTATGTGTGTGTTTCCATAATATATATTTCCATAGTGACCCTGAATCTTGTTTTTAAATGAATTATTTATAGGTAAGAACTTGTTTCTTTACAATCAAAACTATATCTGAAAACTTACGTATTGCAGCGTTATTAGATATAATAACAATTGAATTTTGTATTCTATACAATATGAATGGGACCTACCACTTGTGCGGGCCTCGGGAGCTTGTTAGTATGATCGGGTGGAATCAGCGCCTGAAGAACCGCAACATAAACAACACCCCAAGGTTAAAACAAAAACAAAACATAAACAAAATGGTGAGGATGAACGATAATCAAAATGGCTGTTCTGTTATGACAATGTTGATTGTTAAATATGGATATTGTATTGTATATCATGTTGACAATTGATTAACATTAAAAATTACACATTTCATAATTGATTATCAGCATAAAAATTAATTAACGCAATATGCAGTACAAAAGCAATATATTATTACAATTGAATAACGAATTTAAAGAATATTTCTTTATGTGTGTATTTCTTAGATACTTTTGATTCAACAATATTTCCTGAGAAAACTAACAATCTACGTATTTGAAGAATCATTACATATTTCAACTACATATTTAATATAACTACCTAATTGATCAGAAAAGTTAGAGCGTAATGCAGAGCTGGTGACGTTAAGCAACCATTCCAACAAGAAACCGTTTCTCTTCCACTTAGGAGCCGTCCACATTGATTTGTGACGAAGGAGGGTGGGGGGAGGGCTGTCAGAGGAAATGTGACGTCACAAAGAAAACCAAAAATTTATGGGGATTTACTGATAGATATTAAATTTTGTTTTTCAACATTTAGAGGGGAGTATGTCAAAAATGTAATATAATATAGGCAAGGGGTAAAAGGTTATGTGACAATGGGGAGGGGGGTTAAAATAGCCAAAATCATGTGATGTCATATGTGGACGGCCGCTTAGGCGTTCTAATAAGAATGATATATAATTTTCTCACTGAAAATAGGTCATCAAAAATGGCCTCTTAAAGTTGTGCATGTATCTTAAGGCTGGTTCGGACTGGTCGAGTGGCATTTAGTAACTAAACGTGTATGAACAGTCAAATTTAGTCGAGTAATTTAGTAAAATCATCTAGTTGAGTCGATCCATTTTATTCTATTTTTTCGGTCGGTATCGACCCCCACCACCTCACTAAATACTAAACAAGCCACGAGACAAGTCGGAACACGATATGTTTAGTCAAGTTCATTAGTTTTTGTAGAATTTCTTCCTCCAATTCTTCTAATATATGAAGTTATTAACTTATTTTTTTTTTTAATTATAAAAATTTCAATAAAAAAATGTTATATTCTTAAATGTTGTGAATAATCCGTTGAATAAAAAAAATAGTTCATTTTTGCTTTGTTACGTTGTGCTTTGTTCATTTTGACACGTCTGTTCGGACACTTCTCAGTTACTAAATCACTAAATCACTCGCCACTCAACTAAATCACTCGACCAGTCCGAACAAGCTTTTAGGGACTTACGCGCCTAAATGGTTCTGCATCATGCTCTTAATGCTCATATAAAAATAAACAATACCTACTCATGAATACACCATATAAATTTAAGAAGTTAATCTGGTGTGTTATACAGATGTTGAAATCGATGAAATCGTAAAAATCAATTTCAAATATGTTGAACAATAAATTAAATGATTATTGTATATAGCAATAGGAATCTTTTTGCTTTAATTAATATGTAAGACCAATTAGATATATATAACATACTTATGTAATGAAAGACAATGATAAAAATAATATTAATGATAAATTATTATAGGTGAGTATAAAAAGCATTGATTGACAATGAATGAATAATTAATTTTGAGATTAATAAATACAGGGAATGAAGCAGAAAATGCAAAAATAAAAGTAGAGGTAAAGAGATATGAATACGCACCTTTGGCGTAAAAGTCGGAAGAGCACTGGGAGGAACGAAGGGGGTGGCTCCGCCTAGACCGGGATGAAGCAATCCGGGACTGTAGCCGGGAAATGCCAAACCCAGGCCTTGTCTGTACAGCGAGTCCATTTTCGTTATGTCCTTGAACTGAATACATACAAAATCATTAATTAAACACATTAAAAATAGATACTAATATTAACTCATTCCGCGCGTCCAACACAACAGGTGTGTTGCCAATTAGTTGACCATTAGATACTATTAGCATGTTAATTAAATCTGATAATTAAATAGTAATTAACAGGTCCGCAGTGAATAAGTTAAAGATGTGCTATCTAATATCATATTATCCAAAGTAGTAATATTGGCGATTGGCTTTTGTCATTTGAATCAAGGTACGAATAATAGGTACCTTGATTACTAACCATCGGCATCAGGATCCCTCCAAATTGTTGTCTTAATGTACTTGCACTTGCTAATATGATGTTTCCAATTAATTATGTTATTCAATATTGAATATTATATTCTGTTAAATTATAACTATAATAAAAAAAATCTAGTTTCTAGATTACTAGTAAAAAGTTTCTAGTTTTTGTAAAAAAAAAGGAATCATTGAGTGTTGAATTTTATTGTTCAATCAATAAATGACTAAAAATATGCAATGCAATGTTTTTAATAATCTGTCAAATAGCAACAATGATACAAACTATTGCTGGATAAGACACAATAAAAAAATTAGATTGTAAGTAAAGTGTGATATAATTACCAGAGGTGGCGGTGGAGGCGCGAACAACTGCTGGTGGTGGGGATGAGGATGTGGATGGGGGTGTGGGTGAGGATGTTGATGGGGATGCGGGGGTTGCGCGGGGTGGGCGGGATGTGGATGCTGGGGGTGCGGGGGTAACTGATGCTGGTGCACGTGCGTGTGCTGGTGTTGGTGGTGATGCATCTCGGTCCGCAAGGCGAAGGCAGCGGGCGGCGCGGGGTTGGGATTGGGCCCTCCGGGGTTGTTGTTCGCTCCAGGTGCACCTCCTGACGACGCCAAGAATCTGCTGTCCAGCTCCCGTCTCAGGAGATCTGCCGAGGGACCTGAAATGATAGCATCGGAACATATTTTTTAGAGACAGTTAATGTGGACCAACAAAATTGTTAAATTATCGAGACAACAAAATGATCGATGTATAATACATTAATAAAATTATATTATAATATTACTAAATTAATCAAAATTCATCATGCTCTTTGTGATTGTTATAATAGTTGTTGAGAGAGGTGAGAAAATTTGCAATCGACAATAAATTTTGTGACTGGATACATATTGATAATTTGGATTCATAAAAAATGATTCTGGGGCTGGATTACGTTCATAATAATACAAATATCCATGACATTGTTGACGGCAACCCACAAACATAGTTTTGAGATGAGTCAATGAATGATTCAAGTTATATGAAAAGATAAATCAAAATTTTGGCTTTTTTGTTCTCTTAGCTCACAGCCATAAATCAAACTTTCAAAGAACGTCGATCCGGTGTCGCATATGATGACATCTACCTATTGACAGTCGCACGTAACCTTCGAAACGTATAGATATTTGGATGCGGCGATCGGCGAGCTGGTATAAAAATGACCAATTCGTAGGTGTTTGTATGTGTCCTGGCGTCTTCGACTCTCAGCCCGAGAAGCATTGCAACTTGTCAATTGCAACAGCAGATGTTTTTTTCAAACTAAACAGTCGCTTTCGACCAATCTGAGGAGCTCCATTTGCCATTTGGCAACATGTGTTTTGTAAATATCGATGACGTCACTTCGATGTATTCGACACTTTGAAGGCGAGACGAGTTTTGATGTGAGGCTGGCTTATTATTCAGGTTCATTATTTGTCGCATTTAGTGAGTGTTTGTTATTAAAAGAGTATTTTTTTCTGATTCCATTCAGTAATTGAACGTCAACAATATTTTGTACAACTTAAATTTTGTGGCAGACGCATCATGGAAGCGAGGTACGAGGTCTAAGAGATGTAAAAGAGCAAGAGGAGAGTTTTACTTTTAGATGTATATGATTGTGTATACGTAAGCCAAAATATACATACAAGTCTGTTATTATATTATGATGATTTAAATAAATACTCACTGGTTTGGAAAAGTGACTCGGCGGAGAAGGGGTTGGGGTTTGAGAGGGGCTGCGTGGGGGGAGGAGCGGCAGGAGGTGGTAGGGGGGCAGCGAAGAGAGGAGGCGCAGCGGAAGGAGCCACGAAACCCGCTCCAACACTTCTGGAACCGACTACTACAGGGGCGGGAGGACCTCCGACACTTGAAGGGCTGAAACATTAAAAATACAAAATAATTAACAAGCTGGTAAATTTACAAAGGTAAACGTCTAAAATAATAAATGCAAACTGTAAATAATAAATAAATATTTTGGTAGCAAAGAGCCCATCCGTCAAATATAATATGTTAACTTTAGCATCACGAAGAATTTTCACTAAATGCATAATTATTTTGTGACCATGTCCGATCCCAATAAGATCATAATATGTGCCTTCACAGAGTGGAGGTTTGTATTTATACAGATTTTGATTTTACGAGAAATGGATGTTAGCCACTTGCTCAACCTTTTAGTTCCATACTCTGACACATATACACAAATTGAAAAACAATATGTGTATTTGCCAGACCCAGGATTCGAACCTGGGACCCATGACGTTATAGGCCGAAGCATAATTGTGGGCGTTATGAGGCATCTATTTTAAAAAACCAATAAAGCTCACGATTATAATATTTGTAATTAACAATGTTTTTGTGTTTAGCACAGCATTTAATAATTGTAATTAATAAATCAATTATTTCTATAAGTTAAGTTTTTAATTTAAGGAAGTTCATGATTACATATGGCATGAAAAAAAAATATATAAACGTATTTCTTTTTAGATTTTTCACCATAGAATGTGGAAATAGATGGATTATATCAGATACTCTATTTTAATGAAACCGATTAGTATACAACATAATAAATTAATCTATATAAGGACATGGAAAAAGAATTCACCTTAGTCCCCATTGGTGCGGAGGCGGTTTGGGTGCCACAGAAGGTGCGGAAATCACCGGGACCGCTGTGGGAACGACCGGCGCTAAACTGGGTGCCAAACTCGGTGACATTCCAGGGGGGATGGTGGGTGCCAAGCCGGGAACCAGACCGCTCGATAAACTTGGGGGCAGACTAGACGCCATGCTCGACTGAAGGGAAGGCGCCATTACCGAATGGGTGGTGGGGGGCATCACGGGGGGAAGGGCGGGTGAGGGGCCGGTACCTGAAACGGGAGTACCCACGCTCGCCCGCGATAAACTGCTCACGTTGCTTCTGGAAAACGATAAAAATTACATAATATTAAAAACAATTTTGATGCAACTTAAGATAGGTACCTAGTAATTTATAGTGCCTACCTGCTACCTAAATTAATTAATTTATCTTAATAATAGTTTGAGAACTTTTGAAATTTATTGTAATAATTTTATTGTTTTCAATAAATCCACCAGTATAAGTCGACCACTGAGTGAGGGCACTTTTTATACTGCGATGAGTTTAGTTCTAAATTCGAACACCTGATGATTTATGTATATCTATGGCTAATTTCTTATTTACTTTGCAGTGAAAACCAAATTATTATCTCTTTGTTTTGTTCTTATTTCACTCATGTCAATAGTAAATTCAAATTATTTATGAAAGCATCACAACATGAATTTTCATTAAACTGTGTAGTCACATAATAATAATTGAATTTGAAATGCCAACTGCAGTCCAACTAATTGCTGCTAATAACACGATAATTTCAATATTGGCTTTAAATAGCAGACAGGTAAATTATCATCTGTGATAGGAATTGAATTACATCCCCAACCCTAGCTGGATTCCGAATCGAAATTAATTTATAGAATGATTATTCAAAGGCAGATTGGACAATGCTATTTACTTTATATTAATAATGCCCCCTGTTCACAATACGGGCGCTAACAGAGACGTGGCCATTCAAACCGCCCCAAATTGTAATGTACTATTTGAATCCGTTCAACGAACGTATCCATATTTCATTTGCATTTTGAATATGCAAATGGATGACAGAATATATCGGATTATGGCGAATCTGCCCAAACGGTGCATTACTGATTCATGCATATTAAAATTAGTAGTGGACAGATGCATATTTGTTATGATGGCTAAATCTAATTAAATTGCAGTATATAACTACAGACAAACAAGTAGTATTCCACACATATTAAAACGAATAATTAGATTTAAAAATATATAAGATTGACATTTAGTTCGGTGAATGAGTGGTTTTTTAGTTGGCACATAAGTGAATGTAGCAATGATCAGGGTGGAGAATTCCGTGTCCGGAAATTTGTATGTATGCAGTTCGCTATAACACACCTCACCGTGAAATGTTGTATCGGAAATATGGTCTAAATACCGTCCAACCTCTTTGAGTCGTATAGTACTGAGTGAAACACGGTTCTTGTGAAGACAGCGGAAAACAAATTTTGAAAATAGCCGATACACTGGAGTATTTGTTAGGTTAGGTTAGGATCTATTAAAATTGGAACATTATTGCCTGCAATGCTCCACGAACAACGTGTAATTTTTTCATCTCAATGCTATAGATATGGCGTTAAATATGGAAGTATATGGTCATCTCTTTCCGATAAGAAAGCTCACAGCGAACTGTGCTATGGTGAAATGTAATACGTACAATGTAACCGGAGAATTCTTACCAACATTCCTAACAGTAATGTTTTGTCAGGAACACTGGATTGTATGTTCATAACATTGGTATTATCAAATATGGATTCACTAACAATGAAATTGATTAATTAAATCTATGAACGATTTTGATCAAAAATGTGTTATGAATTGAACATGATGAATAGGGGCCGGATTTATATGCGAGTGCATGTTTGGTTAGGGTGTATGCACAGTTATGAGACTTGCACAGAAATCCGTTTTGAAAGATGCAGAATCCAAAAATAAAATTTTATTGTGCATATAAATGCATATTTGAGACATTAGTGCATATTTCATAAATAAATGCATATTTTAGGGCTTTTGCATTTATAATTTTAGTTTTTTTAAATTATTTTGTCGTAATATTACTAAATTAGGTAGGTAGATAGTTTAGATGCACTTGCATTTTTAATGGCATCCTCGAGCTGTGGATTTATCAGAAAAAGTGAAGTCAACTCGGGCACCTTTATTTAAATTTTGCGCAATCACCTGTGTGGATGTTGAGAGGTCGTTTTCCGCATATAAACAAAATACTGACAGATATGCAGAAAATTTTAATCCGAGAGCAAAATATTGTAACTTTTTTTCGGAGAAAAAAACAGTAAATATGTAGTAGGTATTTAGGAATAGCACCTAGTTAAGTGTGTCGCTTATGTTGTTTAAAGTTGTACATCATTTCTTATTCAATTATTTGTACTTGTAAACAAACTATTTTTAAAATTGTAATTGATTAACTTTATATTGATTATTTGTGTTTTTTTGTTATTGTATTATATTGATTGAGATTATTATTTTGTTATTCGATTTTTTATCAGTAATATTGGGTGAAGTGGGTATTTACATTTTTTTCCCATAAAAATGTAGATTTTTAACTGCCTATTTCTTTGGTTTTAGTGCATATTTTACTGATTTTAAGTGCATATGTGCATGCATATAATTATGTTTTTTGTTGCATATAAATCCGTTCCTTAATGATGAATGTCTTATTTTACTAAAAACGTATTAAGAATGCAAATTCATTCATGGGTAACATAACAATAAATGTTTTGTTGTTCATCATTTGCAATGCATATAAAGAAAGAGAACTTTTTTCATATTTCTGAATTAAAAATTCTCTTTCAGTGTGAATTTGGGGTGACAATATCAGTAATAAATGACCTGTCACCTTCTTGTTGATGTATCAGGGACTGTGGAAGTGATTTTTAGTATAATAAACGTCATAAGTACTGACCCATAACTATCTCTTTCTCTGGTAGGGCTATGCCCCCGCGGTGAGTGTGCGGTGGCGGTGAGAGGAGGAGCATTGGTTCCGGGAGTTTGAGCTCGAACACTTTTCGGTGTCACCAGGGGTGACGTCAGACTCGATCTCTGCTGAAATAGACAAATTACACATGAATTAAAAATAAATTAACAGATTAGTACGGTCAAGTGTAGACTTTCTTCTACTTCTAGAGGTGATGTTCAAGCAATGTCACTACTGTGATATATTCAAACCAGAACTTGTTTTTCTGCAATATTCCATATATACATGACACATCCTTGCTTCTTAGTTTCGGGTAGTCGATAGCAACCAGAAAAACACATCTGTATATTTGAAAGAGAATTGAAGAAGATACGAAAATAACAGTTGTTTTTGACCATGACCAGCGCTTGTGCGCGCTCGTTGTCAGATGGCACAGAGATTCCAGCCTGTTTTTCAATTACTATTTAGAACTTCTATTTTATTTTATCATGTACATTGTTTCATATTTTCAGTCCATATATTACGCGTTCCTAGGACAGCAAATAGTTTGAAAACCTGAAACATTGTTGATATACATAAGATGATGCGGTGTGCTTACGGTGGTGTCTGTATTCCTGGGTGACGCCGCGCTTGGAGATGCTGCTGCAGGCACATAAGGAGAGTGATGCATCACGGGGGCGTAAGGCGCATAGAGGGCGGGTGGATAACCAGGGGGGTAGGCAGCTGGAGGGGGCGCCGCGGCGTGTCCGGGAGCGGTGCCCACCGCAGGACTGACCGCCCTCACCCCCGCCCCCAGTCCTGCCGCCGCCGATAACCCTCCACCGCCCCCTCCCCCTCCGGGGTCCGCTGGGGTGGGCTGTTGCTGTTGCTGCTGCTGCTGCTGGCCAGCAGCTGATCCGACGGGGAGGGCGGCGTGTCCCCCGCCCGCTGGTGGCGCCGGACCCTGGCCGTGCGCTGCGGGCACGTGGCTCGAGTACGGACCGTGATTAGGCACGCCGGCGGGGTGCTGACTGTGGTTGGGGACGCTCCCCGGATGCTGGTTGTGATTCGGCATCCCGAGGTGCTGACTGTGGTTCGGCATTCCCGGATGCTGATTGTGGTTGGGCATTCCGGGGTGCTGTACATGATTCGGCACTCCGGGATGTTGGCCGTGGTTAGGGACGCCCGGGTGAGCGGCGTGGTTCGAATGCTGACCGTGGCCGGGCACCGTCGTCGCATGGGGGACGCGGCCCGCCGTCCCGTTGGGGTGCTGGCCGAGACTCGTGACGGAGGGGTGTCCGTGATTCTGGTGGTGCTGCGGATGCGGCGGAAGTCCAGACGGGTGCGATCCGTGAGGGGAAGGGTGGGTCGGGTGGGAGTGAGGGTTGTGGTTCTGCGAAACGGCTGGATGCGACCCGTGATTCTGGATTCCGAGCGGGTGCAGGCCGTGGTTCTGCAGGGGCGGGGGATGAGATCCGTGGTTTTGAGGGTTCTGACTCTGCGGGTGAGGGCCATGGTTGGGGGCATTCTGAGGGTGAGGAGGATGCGGCTGCGACGGTTGGTGGTGAGGAGCGCTGTGGTTCTGCATGGAAGGTTGATGAGGGGAGTGGTGGGGAAGGTGAGAGGGATGCGACGGGTGAGTGGGATGCGTCGGATGCGTGGGGTGGGTGGGATGCGCCGGGTGCCTGTAGTCATGCGCCAGCGGCACGGGGGGCATGAGGTGATGCGGAGCATAATTGGACGCGTGGTATCCGCCGAGGGGGTGATGCAGATGGGGCGGCAAGGGAGCTTCCGCGGTGCTCCCCGCGTTATTACTATTCACATTACTATTATTATTACTAGTTATTATCATCGGTTTGCTAGTCTGGAGCGGCGGTATCTTCGTCACCGGAGGAGTGTTCTGCGTTTTCGCTGACGCAGGCCTTGGCTGCGGCGGGTGATTGTTGTGAGGCACGTGGTTCGAAATCGGAGTTATGTGCGTTGTTACAGGACCATTGGAAACCTGAAAGCAATGAAAATGAAGATATTACATAAACGTAAACCAGAATAAGTTGGTACCTAATAAAAAGGGATAACATAATTATAACTACTGTTCCATTTTCCGATTCACCATCAAATTATTGTTAAAAAATAGTTGGCACAGGATCATTTTCAAACAACAACAAAAATAAACAATACAATATAGGTACCCAGTAGTAATATAAAACAAAGAAATGTCGCAAGTCATAACACCCATTATTGGTCCTTGTATATTATGTAAAATGTTGTAATATGTACTTGCAATGTCGACTGTGAGGTTTCCCAAATAAAATAAAATAACAATATTACAAATGGAATTCAAATCACGTCCCAAGATGACCAAAAAATAATAATATAAAGAAGTCAGAATCGTCAAGGGCCGTGTTTTATTCATCTCCTGTAGGAGAAACTTTCGGAACTTCAAAATTAAATTGCAAACAACGATAAAATGTTCAAAGTCGAAACAATTTTCTGCGAGATTAAATCGTCCACGAAAAGTTCGGGTCGGAAGTTGGATTTGCAAAAAGGAGAAAAGTTAGTTGGAATAGGTAGAAGATAGGTAGGTACCAATCCAAATTATTTTTAATGCTTTTTGTTTATATAATAACACGGCTCGAAGAAGAGACAATCGTTGGACAATTTAGTCATCCAGTGGTATTCAAGAGGTACAAAACGTCCACAAGGTAGACCTAGAGGCCGCTGGAAGTGGAAGGAGCCAGCAGTGGATAGATTCAGGCCGATGATGATGTTTATATAATACGTTGACGAGTATTAACTATTTATGTTATCAGAAAACGAAATTAAATAAACCTTCAAAAGCTGATTTAATTGAAAATTTAATCATCTAGGAATAAAATTGTCCATTCGTACGCTCAGATTAAATTATCGGAAAACGCAGTAGGATTTACGAATCGTGTGTAAATTAAAGTTTCTGGTTCTCTCTTGTACTGAGGGTCCATGTTTCGCACGCATGACGTGTGAATATGCGAAGTTGATACACCATTGAACACCGCGTTAGGAGGTTAAATGATATTATGTGGATTCCACTCTAGCCCAGGATTTATCAGCAAACAATTTCATCAAATACACATACATGCATCTATATAAACTTAGTATCTGATCCAGCCGAGTGTAATGATGACATTTTATTATTGTTTGTGTATTATGTATTATTAAACCACCAATAATTGCAGTGTCGCTATGTAATAATACTGGACAACGAAAGGACATCTCGGTATAAAAACGTAGATAGGGAAATTAACAATGATAGTAGGTATTATGAATTGGATCTGATTTCACAGCGAGATATTTTGTACAGCCAGTCCTCTCGATAAGAGGACTTCCCCAATTTTATGCGAATCCGGCGAGATTAATGAGGGACGATTTGAATTTAGAATATAAAAAGAAAGAGTCTGGAAAGCTGTGTGGTAATGCGTAAAAAATAAACATAATGGTCCCGATTGCCAGCAAAGCGCCGCTAAATCCGTTTTATTCCTCGTAAATTTATGGCTATTGATAAATTTAATACATTAGTAAAGTTAATACCGAGAAAGCCGAGAGTCGCAATAAATCAAGCACACGAGATGTGTATTTTAAAGCTATTTTAGATCACAGATAATGAATAAGTATGCATAATATTATAATATCTCGTTTGTATACAGGATATGAAAAAAGATTAACATTTCTGACTTTTTATAAGTTAAATTTATTATGCTGACAGTTGTCTTGCGATTTGGGGCCTTTAGGCTGTTGAAACGCGTGTCTTGATCTCAGACAGTGAACAAACGAGACCTCAAGGGTTTGTGTAGGTATAGAAAAATAATTATTTCACAATGATCTGTCGTGAGCCATTCACAGGTGATTGAAAATAACATTAGACGGTCACCATAAGTTATGAGTGTTGTAACATTATTCCGAGCGGGGTCTTCTGTGTTCCAGTCTGGTAGATTTATAGTTATTCATGACAGCTGACAAGCTGTACTTACGAATTAACAAAAAAAAAACAAGTTAGACGAGGAAAATCACAATATATTTTTAAAAGCAATCCTGTTAATGACTTTTATAATGTTGCCAGTAAAAAACCATGTTTTTTTAAACACCTCAGTTAACAACACTCATTAAATAAAATAAAAAAAATATTAAATTATTATAAATAAAAAATAATATAAGAAACAAAAAATATAATAAACCGGTATTTTGATTATGTAAATTTGTATTATCGATGTATTTTAATTATGTATACAAGATTCACATTTACCTACAGGCGTGCCAAATGTTAAATAATTATTTACAAAAATAATAATTATCCTATTTGCAGTGTGTTTTGAAATTAATACTGAAGTTTGACCAATATTAATATTTTATAACAACATCGTAAAAATTACCATAAAAATCCTTGTGTCAAAGCTGAAAATAAACATTTCAGTCGTCAAATATTTTTTTTTATTATTAATGTAACTATGGGTCATCGACAATAAAACGGTGTTATTGCGCAAATTTATACATCGGTTCAGCGGTGGGAAACTCGGAGTCCGCTCTATGGTTTCCGATGCGCCCTTATTGTGGTATAGCTAGCTGATATGGGTTTCTGTAAAATAGGCACTCGTTGGCAACGATAATAACAATAACAGTAAGAAATACCATACGAATACGAGCAATGCAACACAGAATAATTCAATTATGTTTTATATCATAATATATAGATGTCACATTTTTTACCACATATTATAAACTTTCTTACACGCTGAAGTAAGATGGCTTAGCAAGAGGCTAGGTACACGAGTGGTTCATTAATATTTAAGGCAAATAAAAGAATGTATTACAATAAAATGCAAATTTTACTGCTAATATACATTTGGTTTCTTATAGATATAACCAATGACATTAATACGGATGAAGCATCTGGAAAAAAAATGACTCACTTTTTTGTCTGGTCTGCCGAATGGCATAAATAATCTGTTCTAACGCCATTACAGTAAAGATGATATTGCTATAAATTCCCGATGCTTTTTGTCGGGTCTGTCGAATGGTTCGATTCGAACAGGTTCGCTCAAATGAACATTGACACTAGAAACACTGTTCTAACGCCATTACAATAAAGGTGATATTGCTAAAAATTCCCGATGCCTGATATCGCATTATGGAAATTGCGTTACGTCTACCTATACATGTGTGACTGTCGCTATGCGCGAATTTACTTACTAGCTACAGTATTGAGTGCGTTGTCCATTAATAATGTCATTGGATATAACGGAAAAATGAAATAATTGAACCTAAAAAGAAAATCATCAAACTGCTGAAATCATCAGTGAAATAAATGATTTCACTCGATTGTAGCTAGTATGATTTTACTATATATAAGTAATATGTTATATTAAATGTACGAATAGGTTATTTTAATTATTATACAATATGTATTAAACAATTAAACAGTATTTCCGGAGGTCACTTAAGAAATAAATATATGCATAATTTTATAATAAGCGAGAAATAAAACATGAAAATCAGATTGATGAACAAAATATCAATTTAAAACAAGCTATCAAAATGTGTACCTAATAAATTACGCCAATGACAGTAAAATGGTTGCCGACCCCTGCCGTGATCGAAATTTATTCTGTTGGCATAATAATTAACTACTAAGGCTATTAACGTAATTATTTTATCATGTGGTTGTGGTACTGTAAAAAGTAAATGTAATATGCATTCGCCATTATTTTGCTACATAAAAAGCGGTTTCATAACAATAATAAAAAAAAATGCTCATTTGAAATGCATTATACAACGAAGTATCTTTTTAATATGATAACATCTAGAAAAAATGACTGTTGAAGTCAGGTAAAATTGAGAAAACAACACTGCTTGCTTGCCAGTAAAGAAAAATAATACTATCTTGATTCTAGATTTTTTTTATTTAAAGCATTTATAAAGTAAAATCTTTCTTTATGTACCTTCTATGCACCACCTATCTGACAAGTAACACATATTTAATATTAAACTGTGTAGGTGTTCACCAAATATGTATATAGAAAAAATTCTACTAGATATGCAACTAACCTACCATTCGTAATGCCAATTGGGAGAGCAATAACTCTGTTCAACCAAATCACTTCGGATATTGATATATTCCACCTGCGTGAGGTGAGGATGACTATATGTGGGCATTGTTTTACAAATTTTTTAAAATAGGGTCTGCTTAGCTCATTCGGTGTATTTTCTTGTACCTAATTTATATATTTTTAGTATTTACACTTTTCTACTGTTTAATAACTTGTATATAAAGAATACTGTTTTAATAATCCTTCTTTATTTTTAAATGTCATGTTGTGAACGTCTTAAATTAATAATTTGTAATGTTCGACTATGTCCGATCCTAATAAGATCATATGGGCCACCACAGAGTAGAGGTTTGTATTAACAGAATTTTGTTTTTACGACAAATGGATGACAGCCATTTGCTCAACCTATTAGGTCCATACTCTGACTCGTACACAAACTGAAAAACAATATGTGTAGTTGCCAGAACCAGGTTCGAACCTGGAACCCACTACGCTATAGGCCGACGCTTAAGCCGCGCGCCATCGTGGGGTTCACTAAGTATACCTATACTTAAATTTGAAAAAAAAAAGGATCTCTGGTCTACTGGTTAAGTTAGTTGCAACTACAAGTGACTTCAAACTGCAGGTTCGTTTGAAGAGAACTAACTTCACACGTCTTCAACTATAATTTCAGATTCACCCAACTACGCATAGAAATGGTTATGTAAACAATATTCAAACAGATTTCAAACCAGTACATGACCCACCATTTTTTTCAGCGCTTCCAATAGAAGAAAATAATTCACTTGTTAGGTAACAATACAACCAACCGTACGAACAATCATTTGATTCGAAAATCGAACTGTCTCAAATAATCCTAATACGGAATGAGTCAAAATTAATTATTCATAGTTGGCATACTTACTATAAATTAAATAATATAGTAATCGTAGAAAATCCATTGAATGCATAGATAATAAATAGATACCGAAATTGCATTAAAAGTACAACGTGTATAAAAATAACGAAGCTAGCTAGTTCATTGGTCGAAGGAATTTGAAATTGGAAATACTATCTACTATGTACTTAATAGAATATGCGATATGGAGAGCAAAAACCATGTTCAATGAAATCGCTTCAAATATTGATATATTCCACTTACGTGAGTTTAGGTGGACGTTGTTTCATAAGTTATTAAGATAGCGTCTATCAATAGTTCACTCTGTGTGCTTCCATCTACTTTTACTTTTATTTTTGTTATTTTATTTGTTATTTTATTACTTATTGTATCATTAACTCAAATTTCACTGTATTTTTATATTAAAAATTGTTAACACTTATTTTATATCATGTCGTGAACGCTTCGAATTTATAATTTGTTATGTTCATTTGAAATCGTTTATTAAATTTAATCTATTTTATCAAACGTCAATAAACAATACAACATAATAATTAGTATATTCAACAGCCGTAAACAATATGCACATGGGTAAAGGGGTATAAAATAATGATTTGCAAGTGTATGGAGTGTTAAAAGTTACAATGAATAACGATAGATGGATATTAACGTAGTTGAGAGATACTATTTTAATGACAGCGTTGATAAAACGAGTTCCGCCATGTTGTGCCGTGTTGCATTACCTCGCTAATTACCAACATATTATGCAGGTTAATGCTTTCGACAATTTATTATCGTGCGGTGAGGCATGCTTATGGTTATGAATAATGCATGAACAAAATGCCCCGAAAGTAGCAACCGAAGATAAAGAAAGATTTCTAACATGAGAACAAAAAATAATTCAGTATGAAACTAGTTTAATCAACGACGTTAGTATAATTTATCAATAACAAACATAGTATTTCTCTGGCTTCCACATCAAGTTGTGAGAAAATTACTAGAATAGTAATATGTAATTAAAAATAATGTATATCGAAATATAACCAGTTGTAGTTATCTGATTATACTTGTCATTAATAACAATACAATTGAAATAACTAGACTTACGTTTAAAAGTGAGCAATTTAAATGTTTTGGCATGAAGTGTCCTTTTTGAAACACTGAAAACGAAAACGGGACCTAAACGAAGCTACGCTAGCTACTAACTGTTGTACGAAAAAAAGAAGACAGATTAAAACAATTCTTTTTTTTTTTTTGTGATTTTACCGAGGCTTTGACTGCGACTCGCTGTCACATCGCCTCTTCTATTCTAGAAGGGGATCCGTCGATCAGGTCCTCACTCCTATTCTGTTAAATAACTTTACAATTTTGTCATTGGTCATATCATGTTATGAAGATAAATAATTATTCAAATATCGTAGAATTATAAAAAAACCGTTAACTTATTATAATGGAGTTCTACCACTTAAACGCAAATCCAATTAATCAGATATGTAAATACAAATTTAATATCATTCATGTTCATACAGTCATCATTCTTCAACATGATTAGTTAATAATGGATCATTTGCGAAAACCGACTAATTAACAAAAAGTTAGAAACAATTATTGTTAAGTATTGCATACAATTCAACTAGGGATTACAATGCCGGTATTCCAGAAATTTTAGATACCGAAATACCGATTTTAAAAATCAGATAATACCGATACATTCGGTACCTATTAAAAGTGGAAACAAAATGCATTAATTAACGTAAAAGGTTAAACATGACTGTATTTTTTGTCGGGTTACGCGATGTCTGGTTTACTTCCGTTGACCTTCAACGACCTTGGAAACCAGCAATGGCACGTGCTATAAAATATGTTATAATTATATGTTGTTTTCCATATATTTCACGAACCCGTATTAGTATTTTCATTCGGTATTGCAATCCCTAAATTCAACCGTGTATTCAATTTACTCATAATAGTCACTGGTACATTTGCATTCGTTCAATCCCCAGCTCTTCATATATCTGACGACAAAATATGATTAGTTATCTTAAGGCTATATATAACCTCAGTGAGACATGGTCTAAAAAGATCATGGCTAGGCGATGCGCGGATTGCGGGTCGCGGGTGCAAATGACGCATGCCGAACGAAATATTATTAAGTCATATAAATCAGACATGCGTCCATTTAATGTTCTGTTTAGAAAGCGGCCATGCATATCCACGGTTGTGAATATATGACGGGTGGTGGTGGGCACTATTGTTCTATTAGTAACAATAATAACATATTCATTGACATGTTTTCTTTTTCAAGTAAATGGGTAACGTTTTTAGTCATCTTAACACGATTTAGGAATTAATACCCCCGGCGCCAACATAAAACAAATTGACGTATTCACACCTCGACGTTCGCTCTCCGATTGCCAACGAGTCCAAAATTACGTCGCGCCTATAGTTGAAAATTATTTGCCGTTTCACTGAAGTATCGTCGTTTCCCCTCATGGAGAATATAATACATTATATTTTTATTGATATGTAAACACATTTACGATAATATAATTGTCATCAATTATTTACTATACAAGATATATTTAATGCTTAATAAACAATATTATAATTATCGTTATTGCTGTAACATTTTCTAAATCATTATAAAATATCAAAGTCACTCCAGCTGTAAATTACAGCGTCCATTACGTAGCCTCCTTAATTACACGTTACATTAATAATAAAATATTACGATACAATAACTGGTATGGAATATATTCGAGTGTAAAAAAAAATGAACGTATTTAGCTAGCGCTGTATATTAATATCAATATTTATAATAATATTCTATGCTAGACCAAAAGGCGTACCACCGCAGGCAAAATAATAATTACGAGAATAATCACTCTTTCAGAGTAACGGAGCCAGATAATGAAAATAAAAAGCGAAACTACATTCAACACTAATTTAATGATAATAAATCCAGCTCTCTTATTATATGGCTGTTGCAACAGTTTGAATAAATCATTATAAAATCTAAAAAAAATACTAAATGGCGAGATTAAAAATTCTTCCCACACGATACGTTATCGCAGTATTTCTCAGAGCCCGATTTCCTAACTATCGTCTCGTGTGGCACCAGACGACATGACGTAATTGTGACGTCTGCCAATACACGCTCGAGCGGGCGGCATGTATTGGCTGATGTCACAATTACGTCATGTCGTCTGGTGCCACACGAGACGATAGTTAGGAAGAGTTGTAGTCGCCCGGTCGACATGACGTCATATGACATCATTGTGACGTACTACCGGAGTGATAATAGCATTCGAGAAAATAACGCTAGTCAAATACTGGCGTTATTCATTGTCCCCATACACAAATAGGTGTTTCAGCATAATAATATCTATGGTGAGCAGTGTGTGTTGGGCGGCTTGCCTCGAGCGTGTATTGGCTTACGTCACAATTACGTCATGGCGTCGGGTGACTTTATATCACTAGTTAGAACATAGGGCTGCAGAACTATCGACCGTCTCGATTATGTGGTGTTTACAATAAGAATAACTTAAGATGGGCTTACTTAACGACGGCATCTCTGCATTTGGGAGTATAATATATTATTATAAAATTCGGTACTGTTCATTTATCAGGAACAAAGCGGAAAACACATTTTTAAAATAGCCGATAAACTGGATTATTTGTTAGGTTAACCTAACCAAACCTAACCTAACCTAAACTAACCCAAACTAACAAATAATTCAGTATATCGGGTATTTTCAAAATGTGTTTTCCGCTGTATTCCTGATAACCGAACAGTACCCAAAATTCAACACTTTTTTGAAACTGTAGGTATACTCGGTATCGATGATGGGAAGGCAAAAAGAATGGTCGAAAGGGAGCAAACTATGGTCGTCGAACAAGAATTTCTCCACGTGTTATAACTGTGAACTAACAATGTGTCCTGTGTAGTTAATCGCATTTCTGTTTTCAAATGCCCCCAAATATATCAGTTCAGTTTACGCTCCCGTGGTGTTCGGATATCAATTTACATAATTTGATGCTGTTTATAAAAAAAAATATGTTTAAAACGATCAGGAGTGATGTTAGAATTATTATTAGTAAACTTTTGGTTGATTGCAAAGAAGAAAGGGAGTCGCATCTAAAGAATAGGCATAGTAATCAAATTAGTGTATGCGATGTAATTAGGTATGCTAAAACCTTTAAAATAATATAGGTGGGTCGGACGGACTCATCTGGACAAATGCTAAATCCAGTGCGTGGTGCTCGATGTATAATATTATAAGACTACCGAAAAACCGTTACAAGGTACGCTGGATTGAGGAAATATTAAGGTTTGGAAGAGTTATGTGATTGAGAAGAAACAACAGGAAGCAACACTGAACCGATAATTATTGGGAGAGCTTGGGGAGGCTTTCATCCAGCAATGGATCGAAACAGGCCGCTGATAATAATACTATAAAAACAAGTACAAGTTAATCACTGGATCTAGATTGCTGATGGTCTGTATGTTTATTGTATATACGTACATACAATAGAACTACGACGATAAAATACTGCAATACTGACCATACCTACAATGTAAATGCGATTCTGCCGTACACACTAGCCGAATGGCTATCTGTTACCAATAATGTAATTTTAAATTGTGTTCGCGGTCAGGCATTCAATATTAATATCTGCAGCGAGTGAGTGTAGCTTTTATTAACCTCCGCGAATAAATGCATTTGTGAAACATAACAAACGCGATCCATTATTGATATCGGACGAAACGCGTGCCGTTTTCTATTAGATGACGATTTTGGTTTAGTCTTGTTACGTCTAAAATGTAGCGTGTACCTATTATGATAGCATTTATAATTTTATATGAAAAAGATTCAACCAGTGGCGCGTTTGCAAACAGCATTTAAATTTTTATTAAAATTAGATATTATTTTAATAATTGTGTGACATTGAAGTTAATGGCACCGCCAAATCACACCCGCCCCGCACCACACCCGGTCTTAATCGGACGTATCACGGGACCCTACGATTGTGTGAAGCATACTTTTTTTATGACTGGGAATGTCTCAGTAGCAGTTATCCAATACTAAGGTCGCCATGCACTCAAATGTGATTTGACTGAATTTAAATGACTTTAAGATAAGGTATCCATGTGAGAGAAGAGCACGTAGAGGCAATATTAAAATTGTAAAAAGTAATAAATTAAAGTTAATACAAAACTGCCGAACAATCCAAGTGAAGAGATCTTCACGTTGGCAGTATGACGCCGCAAATTATCTAAATGGAATAAAATTGGCCTTTGCGGCGACCAGGTCGTACGGTCCGATGAGCCCAACAACTGGTTGAACTGACTTAAGCAGCTCTTCCGTATACATATTAGGACATTCCCAGAGGATGTGGTTCGCATCCTGTATTTCTCCGCCACATGGACACTCTATGACAGGTATGACAGATTTGAACTATTTCGAAACTCCTTTTTAAATAATCTGACGAATCGATTGCGCCATTTACGTTAAAGAAAATCGCTGCTGGATTCGACATCATACAAGAACCCACAAAAGTATACAACCAAATATGTGATATAATAATAAATATTAGTACTGCAATGACGAAATGTCAAATGCGATTTGGCAGAATTACTCTGAGGTTTGTTCATGTAACACTAACTGATCCGAAGCTTATAGAAATTATTGCATATTTACGATCATTAATAATTAGAACCTATATTTTGGCGTCTGGATTTTATATGGATATTTAAGAGTCATATCACACTATCCGCAAAGCGAAAATTGTTTAACCAAAATCTTCCTCCAGTACCTACTAAAGGTGCAAAACACTTAACTTACGAGTTCAAATACTGAGAGTACCTAATACAACGTGGTAAGGAGAGATGCATGTTGGGTATAACGCGCAGAGATCAACGAGAAATCAATTAGTACCTATACGAGAGGAAAGTGTAGAGATCTAAAAATGTATAAGTAGGACACATCTAATCATCTACCTAATGAAATCTAAGAAATAATCGTGGCAATGATACTGATCACCGAGAAAAATGAAGATAACAAGGGGAGCTCTTCATCCAACAGTTAACTGAGTGGATAAGATGAAGATTTTTTAAATATAAAATAAGTCAAATATTTTGTAAGATCTATTGAAATCCTACGTTGTTAAGGTATATTTTCCAATTGTACCTTGGTGACATTTTAATGACGACGGAAGACCGAGCAGAATGGAGAGTAACGCTACAGAATATTATACATTCGGCTTACTAATTACGATATTTAGGTGTAAACTGTAAGTAGTGTACATATTTCAAAGAACATGACGCCTGTAGAATGATAAGTATCGCATTTTTTTTGTGTTCATTTTAGCGTTCATACGCAAACAAATCAAAATGTCTGATTTAAATAAGAATAGCAAAAAATCTCTTTGTATAACGTACCTACTTACTTATATGTATTCAAAAAATTAAATACCTTCTTTGTCCGTAACAATTTATTCATGGAGTGGGTACTTAACAACATCGAAACAGGTTTTTTTTTTTATAAACACTTGATACGAATAATAACTATAAAAAAAACCTAATCACGATCTTTTGAATTGAATAAAAAATACACGGGTACAAATATACCGGCGTGTTAACAAACTGAATATAAAAAGCGGTTTATAGGTACCCACTAGAGGTGTTGTGACATTTTTAATTGAGTTTACAAGTCTTGTGTCAACTGAATATCGCTGTACATTTATTAGGTGATCAAAAATGCGGTTAATTTATTCGAAGAAATCCTTCGGTCGTGAATAATAAACTAATAAGTGATTGATTATCGGTACACTGTCTGGAAATTCGTGATACCAAACGCTAATGTTCATAAAAAAGGTGACTTGAAGGCAGAAAAGGGAAAATGTCACTTCATAGAGATATAATAAGCTGTCAAACATGACAGCGAGAATCAGAGTACGTATCTGAGAAATAAAAACTTTTGTAAAAAGCTCTCGACCGAGGAAAAAAATGAAGTCATTATAATCTTATCTCATCAACATCGGGCAAACGTAATTATTTTTTATCACCAGTGTTTACTTATTGGTGATATCGTTTTTATGACTTTATATCATGGCAAACTAGTGTAGAATAATTTTTAATTGTTTCAAAGTAATGTGGTGAATATCACGGATAAGTGCCATAATTTCCCATTGAGAATTTTAGCACACTTAAATCAGAAGCATCTTCAAAATTACTTGGACTGACCGGGTGACAAATGTTGAAGTTATCAATCGAATGGGGAAGGACCGAGAAGTTCTACGTAGTATCAAAACCAGGAAACTACAGTACCTCGGCCACATTATGAGAGGACAAAAGTACAGCATTCCCCAACTTGTCATTCAAGGAAAGATCAATGGTAAGCGCGTAGCAGAGGAACGGCGCCGCATTTCGTGGCTTAAGAACCTCCGTGATTGGTACGAGTGCAGCTCCACTGAACTGTTCCGGGTAGCAGACGACAAATCTAAGATCGCCTTGATGGTGACTGACCTCCGCTAGGGATGGCACAATAAGAAGAAATCGGAGAAAAAAAGGAAATATGGAATATTTATATACGTGAGTTTATTTATAATATATCATGCATGAGTATTAGATAGAAAATATTATCCATTTTAAAGGCAAACTTTAACAATTATTATATTAAGTAATACTTTTAAACTATTATTAATAATATTTAAAAGATTGTCTGTTGTAACACCTTTTTGTAGTAGAATTAGTAACAGTTTTTTTGTATTGTATATTGTAGCGTGTAAAGAAACTAAAATATAGTCGGTATGTTGCAACGGAATATTTACGCATTAGTTGATTTTAATGGCGGACCAGATTTGAAACAGATTACAATAATCGCATTAAAACATAACGGGGCATTACACATAAGTGACAGGCTAGCAAATAAACCCGACGCGAACGAATAATAATCGCCAGTATTTATTTTATAGACCAATTATCAATACTTGAATATTTAATCGGACCTGTGTTAATATGCCCCGACAGGTTGGATGATTAAAATCAACGTAATAGTATTATAATAAATTAATAACACTGGAATTAGGATTGTAGGCATAATGACAACATTATAGAATTAATTTTGTTTTCATGACCATTGAAATAGACAACGTATCCATAACGAATTGCATATATGAAACATAATAATATTTTCTATCGAATGTCAACAGTGATAACTGATAACAATAATATTGAAATAAAATGTATAGAATTGTAGGTTCCTACTTATTTTATAAAATTTTGGTTAACCTACCAATTAAATACGAGAATTAAGTGAGCTATTTGACGAATCCACTGGGTTCTTGCTCCATTATAAAAAAAACTTGATGTATAATTTTGACTGCAACTATCAAACTGTACAAATAAACAATCCTGCGAAAACCTGACAAAACAGCGAAAAACTCATGTCAAACTAACATGAAAATAAAGTCTGTCACAAAACAAAAATCATGCTCTTATCTTAAAATACTTAATATAAACAATAATCAGGCACACTAAGCTTATTATTACTTTATATAGTTATTTACTTATTATATCTATTATAATCCACCACTATGTGGTTAAGACGTCAATTTGAATACTCTTGTCTAGCGACACAGCTGGGTTCGCTAGTTTAATTGCACGTCGTATAAAACACGTGTATGAAAACATTCCAAATACAAAATAATGAAAATTGTGCAAACTTGCAAAACCTAAAAATATAAAATCAATAGAACAATATTATTAACCTAAATAAGAAGTTATAGCTACAAAATATGGCGAAATTGCTACTAACGTAAATGTCATATAATTTTAAATTATATGGTAATCGCGGTAGAATACAATATTAATTACGATTACAGATTCAGATATGATATTAATTTTACTAGAACATAATATTATCTTTTCTCGGTTACACGCAGTTAATTCAAAGATCATAACAATAATTATTGCTATGTAATTAATTCAGTTTGTTTAATTATACATTGGTAGTAATATAAAACAACAAAGCAAAGCCAACTGATAATTAAGTCTTACACGTATAATTATATCTTTGAGTCAATTAAAACAGCATTCAATGCAAATTTGTTTCGATTACAATGCGAGATAAGCGATATTATTAAAAAAAAGTAAACGCCGACCAGTAAAATAGACAATGATGATGCGATGTTTATCATTATACGTAAGAACTGTCGGCAGATAATAAATACATTTTACAGCCTCAATAATGGCTGCAAATTTATAAAAAAAAAAGTGAACACGAATTTCTTTTGTTTATGGTTTGCTTTATTGCTCATTCATTATCTATTGATCAATCAGCGGTTACGTACTAAACTTGGTTTTGGATTTGGCTCTTCTGAGAAGTGGTGATATTAGACTTTCTCAATCAAAACATATTATATAAAAATACTATATGTGATTTTATGAAATTTAGGTCACAATCTACGAGTATAATCACAAGAGAACACAAAAATAATGGTTTGCCTTGTGGGTGAGGCTAATGTATAATTCTTGAGTGTGAATAAATATGGGGTAAACTTAAACACGTCTTAATTTACGACGGATCTTAACAGCATGGCCCCCACAAGGGAGGGGGAGCTGACAGGACTCTGGCCTAGGGGTCCAGGTTCAGAGGGGGCCCGGCGTGGCGGATCGACCACATAATTGAGATAAACACACATCATAAATTTGCTCTAATTGTAAAAAAAAGTCGTCTGCGGGGATATTTTACTTCAGGGTTATTACCATTTTAAAATAGGTATATGGTTGTATGATGCAATTTTTGGTTCTTGTGTATTGTTAAAAATCGCTAAAAATACACTGAATTTTTATTGACATTGATTTAGAAAACGCCTGTGTAGAGCGTCAGACTGCTTTTAACCTTAGTGGTAGGTAGGGGGGCCGCCAAATATCATGACCTGGGGGCCATGCTTAACAGCCTACCTCCACCCTTCGTTACTGAGTGATGATTATAATAAAATATCGAACCATGGGAAAGGTGGTGTGTTGTTGACAGGTAACTAGATTAATTTGAAATACTTACACTAAAGCAGGGTAGTTTTGTTCAATTTCCAACAAAAAAGTCTCACCGCGTTCAAAAGATAATAATATGTAGTAGTAAACAATTAAACAAATGGTGCATAGTCAAGGCTACTTTGTGCACAACGCGGGTGCACCACACATCACACCACATTGCAATAATATAGTGTGCGTGCACCCTGTAATCAGCGGAAAATTATGCTGTCAATCGCACACACAACTGTTGTGCAAACCGATCGCGTGTTTGCTAATAATGATTGATAATACGATTCGGCGCATTGTGTGTACAATGCCGACCGTCTCATTCGATGCTAATGCAACGTGAAATTATTATGCACGCTGGTTGAAATTATTATTGCGCGGGTTATTTATTTTTCCGGCTAAAAGCGTTGCATTCGCGAGCAACATCTGTTTTACATTCGCAGATTATAGTAGGTAATTCTTTGCAAATTCGGTTTGAAGAAATCGCATGTAGAATAGCTAAATAACTGTTTTGTATTTTGTTAATAAGTAAATTAGACGGTATTTAACTTACCCCTTAATTACAAACTCTCTGAATTCTTACGACATACACACTTCTTCTTCTTCGATGGCGCTACAGCTCCGTCCTCCAGCCGGAACGGTCCTACCGCACGTCTCTTCCAGTTCATGATTTTTAGCAGCTGGTTGGCATCTTTTGTAATGTTGTCACCCCATCGTGTGCGTGGCTTTCCCACTGGCCTTATCCCCCCTGGATTTCCTTCGAGGATCTTCTTCGGTATCCGTGACTCAGGCATGCGCTGGACATGGCCTGCCCAGTTCAGCCTCTGGAGTGTTATGAAGGTGGAGAGTTTTGAATCTTGGTATAAGCGGTATAGTTCCGTGTTGTGCCTAATTCTCCACTCCCCACCATCATTCATGGGTCCGTATATCCGCCTCAGGATCTTTCTCTCAAAGCAATCCACCATTTCAGCTGCTTTCACATTTAGCGTCCATGACTCGCACCCTTATGCAACTACGGTGCGTATGATGGTTTTATAGAGCCGGGTCTTAGTTTTTCTGTGGACATTTCTGGGTTTGAATATGGGCAGCAATGAGAAGTACGATTTATTTGCAGCGGTTAAATACGGGCTTTTATTTCTTCCAGTTCCTCGTTCTCTTTTGTAATATTGGAACTCAGGTATATGAACCGGTTGACAACCTTAAATTGATGGTTTCCGAAACTGGATCTTTGGCCCAGTCTACTCTGATTTTGTCGGCTTTGCACCATGACTTCAGTTTTGTTAACTCTAGTGCGGCCCTTTGGAGGTGGTCAAATTCTTTCTTCACAATCTGTATGGACGACATACACACAGTCGCCCATAATAATTAGCGGTAGGTATGTACACAATATTATTTTCATGTACGTAAAAGTGAGAAGCAAAATACGATGATAATTATAGCTAATGCAATGATACCAACTACACCATCGCTATGAAACCATAAAAAACTAGTAAAACAAGTTGTCAACTTAATAAAACGGCTTAATTTTTTAAGACTACCTACCGTATATTATTTTAATGGCTGTTCAGCTAAGTTGGCGACTTTTTCTGTTTAAGTAACTCATACATTATTAAATAAATGGCAACTGCATTTTTTATTGAGCAATGCCGAGTGCGATACGAGTGTTGCCGATTTGATGACGTTGTCAACTCAACTCAAGTCGTTATAATTTAAATAAGCGCACATGCAAAAAACCGATCGCCAATAGTAACTCAATTTGGAAAGCGCTTCAGAGTATTAGGCCCCGTCTAGCGTAGGCGCGTTCGGCGGAGCGTTGAGCGGCGCGCGCAAATCAAACGTATAACTCACATTTAAGTAATATATCACAATTAGGGAAAGGTAAGCAAGATTCGCCACAAAACTGCACATACGTGCATAATATTATTAAAGAGTATTTATAGATTATTTCCAGGGATGCTTCGAATCGATAGCATCTATAGTCCGCACGCCTGTGGCGAAGGGTGGAGGTAGGCTGTTAAGATCCGCCATAAATAGTGCACATTAAACTTTGTCAGTCAAACGTATTTATGTTTTAATTGAAATAAGACTAAAATTTACAGATTGATTAGTTTTTAAACATGAATTAAACTAAACCATAATACTATTGGTAGATATATTTTAGGCGATACGACAAAATTGTGCACATTTTTTCATTCATACTTATTTTTTTTCGTTGGATTAAGAATACATACGTATTACACAATATATTGTAGGTTCATTTTTTTAAATTCATTAGGCCCTGCCTAAACCAAACTATAATAGATAAAATTATTATTGTATCTATAAAATATCCAAAGTGATGTATGATTCAATTGCATAATTTTAGATATTTTATAGATAGACGAGTATTTTATCACTATTATCTATTATGACTTGGTTTCGCAGGGTTTAATTGAATTTTAAAAACTAACAAACACCTGTAAATTGTAATCTTAAGAGTGACAAAGTTTAATGTGCACTATTTATATCAGATCCAGCCTACGTCTACCCTTCGCCACGGCCGCACGCTACTATGTAGTATGTAAAAATATGAAAAATCTCATAATTATTATTCAATAATAACTAAATCATAAGAATCGGCGAGGCGGAAAAATACTAAGCGATAAATCAGCACATCCCGCCAGTTTTCCCATACCCACGGCAAAAACAAATCCCGGGAAAATAAATCCCGGCCGCGTGTAAACACCGGACTTACTATCGGAGTCAACGGAGCGCTCGGCGAATCGAATTAATCAAAATCGGCGGATTAACCGATTAGCCGGATTAACGTGACGCTACGAACGGCTCAATAATACAACACTTAATCGTGACCGGCGAACATTTATCATTGTATCGACGTTTCAATGTTGCGAAACACGCCTTAATATTAATAATAACAATGGGGGGTCTTGTCGCGGTCTGTTCGCGTTAGAAAAACTAACCAATAGTAAATTCATAATGTTGTACTGTTAAAAATCCGCGTTAGCATCAAGAATATACGAGGTTATAGTTGAATTTGTTTATGACCATTCTAAATTTAAATAAAATTATATTTTAGTTATTAATGTCCAAAAAGCGTCAATGAGATTGAGCTGCTTGTTGGCGAATTTACAATTTGCCTGTAAAATCGCCCAGTGTCATCATCGAACAAGGTAACAAGCAGATTGTAAACAATCTACTGAGAAAAGTTGAAAGCCGGTCAAATTTACACGCTACACGCCGGCGTGTGGGCCTACTGCGTCTGCGCAGTAGAGCGTAGTAGCGACCTCCCGGTAAAAAAACGAACTACGTTCTGTCAAAATAGTCGCTAGCTTGTTGGCTTCTCAGCGAATGGAAAGTTTTGTGTGTCATCACAATCGCAGTAGCTGAATCGCCCGCTTTTAAAGCCTTCAGCCGCATTTAGACCAAGCGAGCGAATGTTTGTTCTTTCCCCACTCTAGCGAAATTATTATGCTCGCTCAACAAAAAGAGTTTACGACGTTTACGTCAAGAGAATTTCGCTGGAGTGGGGGAAGAACAAAAATTCGCTCGCTTGGTCTAAATGCGGCTTTACAATTACCAGAAAGGGTATGTATTATTCAGAAGTATGTAACAATAAATTTAATAATATATACACTATTCAATAGATTAGGTACATTGCCGAAAAAGGCTATCCCTGCGAGAACTGCACCGTATTAGAAGGATGTTAAAGTTATCGCCTTCATGATAAATCCACAATATCGCGGTATAAAAATGTTATTTTTATTGGTGGCTGAGTAAAATTATACAGGTGGTACCGATTAGAGCTGGCGCCATGGCCCCCAGGCTACAATGTTTGGCGGCCCCCCAACCTATCGTTAAGGTTCTGGGCAGTACAATGTTCTACTGTAGTGTTCCTCAAATGCCATTCCGTGGAACTCTAAGTTCGTGTTTTTAACAATTTTTAGCATTTTTAAATAAATCTAATTGAATTGTCGGCACTTGGCATCGTATTATGAAGCTCTGATCGCGACCCCCTTTTGTGATGGCCAAGTAACATGTGATCCTTTACCATATTGGATAAATATTTATTTTTAGTAATCAGGAAACACGCGAAAAATAATATTATAAAATTAAAATCCACCAGTGAAATAGCGTCGCAGGCGACTTCTTTACTATTAGAGCAAATTTGTGGTGTTTATTTTACTGAATTGATAGACCCGCCACGCCGGGCCCCTCCGAAGCCCGGGCGCCCACGTGCAATAAGCAGACAGTAGGCTGCTTGATCTGCGACGTGATTGCATACAGTCGACTGATAAGTTCCTTGTGGTATGTGTGCATTGGCTTTTAGGTGACCATTGTAACTACTGGCCCAGATATACTTTACCTAGGTGGGAATCGAGAGCTCTCGGGATGCCCTACCGAAACTAACTGCAGTGATAAATTAATTCTACTGCACGTAATTATTGGAGGAAAGATAGAGGCTAGGAAGATACGATATAAAGTGGAAGAGTCTTCTCACCTGCATTGAGGAAGTGGTGTAGGGCGGCGGCGGCAAGGCAGCAGGGGCGGGCGAGGGAGCAGGCTGCGGCAGGGGCGCGGGCGCAGGGCTGGCGCCGCCGCCCACCACGGCTCCCCCACCGCCCGCAACCCCGCCGCCACCCGCAACCCCTCCGCCGCCGCCCAGGGGCGCGCTGCCGCCGCAAGGGAACTCGGGGACTGGTCCCACGCCGACTCCTACGCCCCCGCCGGCCGCGAACACCGCTGACGCGCCGCCATCGGAGCCCTGAAAAAAGAAAAATGCGATTGTTAGACGTCTGCAGTCACAGTAATCATACGATAGGAAGAAAGTGGGAATAATGAGCCAGAGAATCAGCGTTACAGGATTTGGAATCTAAAACATGAAACATGTAGGCAGCTTGGACTGTCGACTGATAGATGCACAGTTCTTCAAGCTGATTCTATTCCTCTCTGTCCTATGCGTTAGGTTATTTCCGAAGACCGACCTCAAGCCAGTAGCGAAGGGTGGAGGTACGCTGTCAAGATCCGCCATAAATAGGGCACATTAAACTTTGTTAGTCATACGTATTTGTTTTTATTGAATTAAGACTACAATTTACAGATAGTATTGATTAATTTTTAAAAATCAATTAAACCCTACCTAAACAAACCATAATAGCTTTGGTATATTTTAGGCAATATGACAAAATTGTGCACACTTTTTCATTCATACTTATTTGTTTTAGGTAAATTAATAATACCTATTACACATAGTGTTGTTCATTTTTTTTAATTCACTAAGCTTTGCATAAACCAAACTATAATAAGTAAAAAATATTATTCTATTTATAAAATATACAAAGTTATGTATGATTTAATTGCATGATTTTAAATATTTTATAGACATACGAGTAAAATTATTCTATTTATAAAATATACAAAGTGATGTATGATTTAATTGCATAATTTTAAATATTTTAAAGATAGGGTAAGGTAAGGTAATTTGGCAGTATTTTGAGTAAATGTAAAAAATTGACACTTAAAAATAAAAAGTTTTATTCTTTTTAAGGAATGACATAAAGATTATAATGTTAAAAATGTATGAATAGAAGAAAATATTGATAAAGTTATTTGTTTAAATGTAATATTAAACTTATTAATGTATCATCAATGGCTAGGTAATTTGGCAATAGGATATTTAATTTGGCAATAGCGGTAAGGTAATTTGGCACTATGATCAAGTATACAAATATTAAAAATATTATTTCGTTTATAACTACTTTTCATTATTATCCGGATTCATGGATCCACTGCACTTATCACACATGAAAATATATTCTTCTGTGGACTCGTCTTGGCAGCGTACATGATAAGGAACATAGCAAAACGAACACTGAATCCATGACGTAATACTTCTCTTTCTGACATCTGAGAGATACTGGGTATGAAACATCTCAACCACTCTTCAAATAGTTCAGCATTTTATTAGAATTAGGCAAAAAAAAAAATTGTTATGCTGAAAAAAATACCAAATGTATGTAGTATAAACATGATAGGTAATTTGGCAATAGTCTTATTTAACTCAATTGTGATGAAATATCATTAAATATGTTGTAATATATATAAAAGTATTTTATACTATTTAGAAATTAAATAAAATCGATAAAATTTTACCTTTGAAAAATTATTATAACGAGCACTTATAATTTTGAAGTTAAAAAGTTAATATTTTCACACTATTAGCTAAGCAATCACGGCAAAACACTAAATGTTACATTCAAAATAATTTCACAACAAAAAACTACGTTTATTTCTTAATCGCAGTAGTATAAATTGATTTCAGTTGTAAAAGTTATGACATAACAGTAAATTAAATAAAACAGGTCACCTTGAAATCAACAAAATACGTATGTTTCAACAAGACAAACGCTTTACTGTTTTGTACCAGCGAAGATGCGTATGATAATCGTCGCCTGTAAATTATTTTAATATTATTAGATATTTTTCCATCTATCGGTGAGTCTTTGAAGCCTATATAGCGATAGGTTATTTAGGAGTCATTTTTTCAAAAACTACTGCCAAATTACCTATACTGCCAAAATACCTTACCTTACCCTATACGAGTATTTTTTGACCATTATCTATTATGGATTGGTTTTCGCAGGGTTTAATTGAATTTTGAAAACTAACCAATACCATATGTGAATTGTAATCTTATTTCAATGAAAACAAATACGTATGACTGACAGAGTTTAATGTGTACTATTTATGGCGGATCTTAACAGCCTACCTCCACCCTTCGCCACTGCCTCAAGCTATATCTATCGGATGTTTTCAATCACCTGGGTAAGTACCGATGGATGACTAGAATAATTGTGCAGCGATTGTCAATTTTTCGAGCTTCGTTATCAACCCCATTTCCATTTAAAATGTGTTACAAACTTAATTACATCGCTTAGGTACCTCGTTTGTACATTTAAATAAACTGATTATCTAATGCAGATTACAATTACTATATTACGAACTAGCTAAATAATTATTTTTAAATAGGTAAATCAATTTAATTCCAATTGCAATTAAAAAAAGGTTAAAAAAAACATTGCTTCATTTTTAGCTAATCATGATCCATGATCACAAAGCAGAAATTATTTTCTAATAAAATCGTAGAGGAGAAACATAATGTAGGTATGTGAAATATTTAGAAGTAAATAATTATATGTTATCCAGGTCATGACCGGCCGCGAGCAAAAAAGCTTTCAAATCCGAGCGGCGAAAAAAAAAGCTGCTAATAGTTATTCACACGATAATTTTATTGACCGGTCAATAATTAATTATTATTTCTAGGCTGGCAATTATAATATACGTGCTCCTAATTGCGAGTTGATTGATTTGTATTTTGTAGCCCACAAGAAACAATAACGTAACATAAGCAATAAAAAAGGGAAACAATAATTACACCAACGCAACATTATGAAACATTATATATTAATTCATTAATATTAATTATAATTATTGTCCCTTGCTATTCAAACAAATTTATTTGCTGGTTTGTACTAGTTAATTATTATTTAATTAAATGGTCAATAAAATAAAAAAGAAGAATATTGATAATATTATTATGAATTCGAATTTTGAAATTCGGCCTGATGGAAAAAATACATTTTTTAATAAATTTTATGGCCATTCAACTTTTTGAAGTTATACTACTTGTGGCGCGTTTGGGAAATAAGATCAGTGTATTTTTGGCGTGTGACATGTAACACATAATTTATTTTTTCGCACGAAAAAAACGCACTCGATTGGATTCGAACCACCAATTGTTCGGTTATCAGCCGAACGCACTACCTTTACGCCACAGTATGATACTGCAATAGTTATAATATTACAGTTTAGAATTGTTGCGTTGCCTACGATTAACAAACGATTAAAAATAAAAACAACGAGAAACCATTATTATAATTTAGTAATATAAGTTAAAGTGTATAGAAATAAACCAACGGCGTTCCAATAAGCGGTCCTTTTTCTTGAGTGTGTAATTTAACAAGATAATTAAGAGCTAGTCCTTTACAGAATCTAGTTATCACAAGTTTTGTTTTTGTTTTGTTACGCTAAAGAAGTATAACTTCTAACGCGCGTACATAAGTACACACACCGATTTTTTTTAACAATACAATCCACCAGACAACTTTGAAGTAATGAAAAATCAACTATTAACCATTGATTACGTTGTATAAACAATCACAATTTATTATTATTGAAAGTATAGTAGTGTAATTCTGTAATTTGTCTCTGAATGACAATTACAAAGGGGCTATCAATAGTTAGCACAATTATACAAGCTTGGAATATATTATTATTTATTACTGAGCTGTCGTAACTAGCCATTACAGGTTCATAATAAAATACACATTTGTCATTAGTCATTATAATTAAAAAGAGGTATAAAATTATACCTGTCCGACTCCATGTAACTATTTCATTTAATGAGTATCTAAACGTTTTATACGCGTATTAAATTGTACACTAATTAATTCAAATAAACTAGAGGTGAAATAAATTACGCTAGAACTAGTTTCTCAACATTGCACGTTTACTGGTTTAATTACTTTTTATGCCCCCGGCTGTATTTGATTACGAGCAGATTTTTTATAGCTATTTATTTATATGATACATATAGCCAAAGCAGTTCATAATAGGAGCAAACTTGTAACAGTAAAGTTTTGAGAGAAACTTTGATTGATTCAATTTTTGAAACGTGTGTTACGAGACGTCGAGTAATTAAAAAATGTTTTTTTTTTTTAATATAAATAATCACCTGCAAGGCAACTCACTTTATTAGTCGTGAGGCAGATATCAGGCACACCAACGTTTTGGAGATTAATTAACAAATAGTCGAAACTAGTCCAGCGTATTAATTATTGTATATTAATTTAGATGGAATGAGATCTTTTTTATTGCTATAAATTACATGAATAAGCGGACGTTGATAAATTTATTTTATAAAAACGAATCTGAGCACCTACATAATACGTCAGTTGTAATTAATCATCAGAAATGTCTTTAAGTTAGTATAATTTCTTCTTAATACAATATACCTATACATTGTAAGATTTTTGATATAAAACTCATAATAAAATTACACTTTCTATTGAGTAGAAAGAGACAGATATCTTTTGCTATAAGATCCACCAGTATAAGTTGTCTGTTGAGTGGGGGCGCCACAAGCTAACATTTTGATAATTATCATTTCATACTTTCATACTGAGATGAGCTAAGTTCTAAATTCGAACACCCGACGATTTATGATGGTATACGTACCTATAGATACCTAACTTCATTATTATAATTATCAAGAAATTCTGTGTCAGCAAAATATAGATACAGTATAGGTACCTATAGTAGGTAAATGCTGAGAATAGCCAAATTATAGCCGTTGAAGAAAACCTTCTTGTTCATGTATGTAGATAAAATAATTCTTATCCAGTATATTTATTGTGTACTCAGTAATAATTATTTAATATTTTCAGTTTCTACCCATTTGAAGATAATATGTAATTAATTGTAGAGAGAATTGTGGACGGCAACACTATTTTTTTAGACAGGCAACCTGTCGTTAACCTACTAGAAGTCGAGCTAAAAAAAACAAATGAAAGATCAATAAAAACAAACCAGTCGTGTAATATATTCCTAATGTTTCTAAATAATGGATATTAGCCATTTCTAAACGATGTTACTGCTGTCTTAATAAGCAATAATTAAAACAAATCACTGATTTCGAACCTAATAAAAACGTTTTAAATTTAACATCAAAACCAATAGCCGTAAATAAAATATGTATACGAAAGGAAGAATACAAATATCCGCATTTTAATCACGCGAAGTGTTTTAATTTTATTTCCCCTCTCGCAGACAAATTATTAATTGAATACGCTTTGTAAGTGGTGTTTTCGTGGAAGTTATTAATTAATATTTAATGTGTATGTCGAAACAATTAATTTTCATAACGGAACGCCGAGCGGAAAAAATAATAATATTTACACGAATAATACAATATTTACATCACGGATTGGCGTGCGTGTGACAGCTTTAATTAATACATATGAGATGGCGCCACTGACGCACGGAATACAACACTAAAAAGCAAAATGAAAATTACATTAAACATTTTTTTGTTAGAAAAATCTATCATTATTCTTATCTATACTGACTTGTCAGTCAAAAATTATGGAAAAAAATTAACATAATAATATAGCTAGTCAAATTATGCTCGAAGTAAATGAACTTTTTGTGCCATGCGCCCACTTGCTCAGCTAGCTGCTAGACATTTGGTATCATTTAAGTATGGCAATTCATGCCTTTGAGATGTGGTGTAGGCGCCGAATGCTTCGTATTTCTTGGACGGAGCACAGGACGAACCAGTCAATCATCCAGAGACTGAAGATAAAGGAACGGCTCTCGAATCATATATCGAATATTATGTCTGAGAAGAATTCCGCAGTTTTTTGGACATATTATCAGGCGCGGACCGGACAACCTGGAGAGACTCGTAGTTTTGGGTGGCCTCCAGGGAAGGCGAAGCAGAGGAAGAGCGTCTGCGCGCTGGAGTGACCAAGTGAAAGAGCTGACTGGGGGCACCTCCATTCTGCCCTGAGAGGAGCGGGAGAGGAAGGGAAGGAGGATGGAAAGTCTTGGTCGCTAAAAGGATGGCGAAATTCAAATGTGGTCACGATCCTCAGCCATGAGGGCACTACCAAGAAGAAGAATTTTGTATGACCAATAACTGGTATTTTGTTAATAATAATTAACCTATGTAATGATTGTTATGTTATGAAATTAATCTAATTGTAATGTTTTATTACTTATTATTTATCTCCTGTATCTTTAATTATTGTGAACATTCTTCGTACCATTTTATATTTTCTTAGAGCTGATAATAATTTGCATTTTCCTTGTCTCTAATTGTATTTTTTCTGCGTCGATACTTGTGTATTGTTTATAGTTTATGCCGCTTATGTCATTTCCCATTGATATCACAAAATATACGCGGATTGTAATCACCGTTTAGGAACAAATAAATAACTATGTATGTATGTTTTATACTATGAAGACGTCATAAAGTTGAAAATATTGGACTATACTACATACATACATTATATTAAGTATAGTAATTAAGTATGGATTTCATATTATTACTGGTTCACAAAAAAAAAACGGAATAAATTTGTCAGATTTCGCTTTCCAAAAGTTCAAAAACAAATGATGGAAAATAACTCTTTGTTTTTTCATTGTTAATGAAACACGTAGGTAGGTAATTAATAAGTTGGCAATGTTGGCAATAGTTCACTAGTTGATTCCACATTATTTCATCTAATATACCACCGAATAGAGGAAGGAAAGTAAAATATAATTATTTATTAACATAATTTACCACTGGCGTAATGTGTTTAGAGCCAATTTTTAATGGCATCAATAAAATAGGTAAGCTATGTTTATTGTCTCTATTATATGAAGAAAAACGTAGATGCCTACACGAATGATAAACGTACGATATTATAACTACGTGTAGTTACATTAAAATGTAATAATTATAAACGATTTACCTGTTTTATAATTAATATCAGACGGAGAGCCAAGTGAGTATTAAAAAACGAATCAAAGTTTATTATTATTGAAGATAAATTTACAAGTTGATCGCCACTTACAGCGAAATGGCGTGCTGAAAGAGAACTTCACATTGACTTGATTATGCTATGTTTAGTTAACGGCCCACGTGCTCGTCGTAGGTCAAAATTGAGTTTTTATTGTATTTTCAAACCATGATCCTCGACACTCCTTAAATGTTGTAGATAATCTATTTATATAATTTTGAAGCCTTAGTATCCTTTATAGTTATTTTAAACATTTGATGACTGCATAAAGTATTTTTGTTACATAAAATAGTATTCTTTTAAACCTCTCGCTCTAATGTTTTAGAATATAGTCATATTTCGGTACATAACTGTGCAGTGGTGTTAAGATTTTTTACGTTTATTAATTTTTAAACGCATTTATGAAACCATTAGTATAATTTATTACGAGATAATTTTTGTAAAATATTCACGATAAAAAATTATATTGATAATCTCTGTGATCCCAAATTTGACAAGAATTAGGCATTTTATTATTCAAAAAATCGGCAAGATTAACACATTTGAAGATGATTCTAAAGATACTTATTATAAGCTATGTCTTTGACCATTCAAGTGTGATAAAAATCGTATGAATAATGATTGCTTTATAATAATTATTGACCTAAGAATAAGGTAGTGTTTTTTTGAAATACGCCATTTCTTTTGTCATTCCCCAGTGGTTAAGCTACAACATACGGCCGTAGCCATAAATTGACAAACTATAATTAAAGTAGGGAGTAAAATGATATTAACGCGCGTGTTTGAACATGTACCGTTTAAAAAAAAAATAAAAAAAAATCGGTTAGGTACATGTTCAAACACGCGCGTTAACATAATTTTACTCCCTACTTTAATTATAGTTTGTCAATTTATGGCTACGGCCGTATGTTGTAGCTTAACTACTGGGGAATGACAAAAGAAATGGCGTATTTCAAAAAAACACTACCTTATTCTTAGGTCAATAATTATTATAAAGCAATCATTATTCATAAGATGTTTATCACACTTGAATGGTCAAAGACATAGCTTATAATCAGTATCTTTAGAATCATCTTCAAATGTGTTAATCTTGCCGATTTTTTGAATAATAAAATGCCTAATTCTTGTCAAATTTGGGATCACAGAGATTATCAATATAATTTTTTATAGTGAATATTTTACAAAAATTATCTCGTAATAAATTATACTAATGGTTTCATAAATGCGTTTAAAAATTAATAAACGTAAAAAATCTTAACACCACTGCACAGTTATGTACCGAAATATGACTATATTCTAAAACATTAGAGCGAGAGGTTTAAAAGAATACTATTTTATGTAACAAAAATACTTTATGCAGTCGTCAAATGTTTAAAATAACTATAAAGGATACTAAGGCTTCAAAATTATATAAATAGAATATCTACAACATTTAAGGAGTGTCGAGGATCATGGTTTGAAAATACAATAAAAACTCAATTTTGACCTTCGACGAGCATGTCCCCCCTTAAGTAATTAAGAGATATGCGTAGGAAAAATAATAATTTAGTATCCGTTAGCCACATTACACTGGTTATAATTGGAATAATTATTATATAAATAACCGCGGGATGTTATGAACAAAGATTAATTTAACTGGCATTTACACGGAAATCACAGAAAATACAATAATTTACCTACACCACTAATTGATTTTAGACTTGAGAACGGCGACGGTAAACCATTGTATGACTATCTGCAAAAATATATTCTCGCAGTCTCACTTTCCCTATTATTATTATAGTGCATGTACACATGCATGGAATTACTGTCGGCAACTGTGCTTATTTTAAACTGTCATGACAATAACTGTTTACACGTAAAAGTGCTGACTGTCTCTCCAATCTCATTCTTCAAGAGTAAGCGAGACGCGATGTTGTCATTTTATACTACTGACTGACAGGTCGTACTGAAAATCGGAGCCAAAATGAGTAGTTCGTTTTTTTGCCGGGAGGTTCGCTACGATCGCTCTACTGCGCAGGCGCAGATCGAAAATAATCTGAACTGTCGTGAAAAATGAAGGATATTCGGAATCTTCCAATCTTGTTTAATTTATGCACGCAATCTTGCCAACTGCAGGATAATACATGTTTCCCCATACATTTTCTTACTGTGCACAGTACATCCATGCACGTGTAAACGGGGTATAATGTTACTTATAATATATAGGCAGATGGAGTACCTATTATAATATATAATGTATAAATTTAAAAAAAAAAAGCACGAGGTATGCTGTCAGATTTGTTAGATTCGTATGTCATAAAAAAAGAAAATAAAAAGCTTTTAATTTAATATTATGAATATGATTTCCACATTTGATTTATCAAAGGAAACTTTACGATAGAAATCAAACCGTGTTTATATTATAATTTCATACAACTTGATTAATGGGAAATGAAATCTTTGTGAAATTCATTGGATGGAAAATAAAACATATACCCAGGTATTATCGATCTGTTGAGACTAACGAATGCTGGTCATAAACATTTTATCGTTTATTTACGCAACTCTTCTACTTTGAAGTTGTTTTTTTTTTATTATTATTATGCAGAATAACCAAACCAAGCGCAACGTAAACATTGTATGCGAGCCAACTTCGAATCATAATCGTAACATTATGAGGTAATAATTAATTATTAAAAATATGTATAATGCTAGCTATTAATAATTTTACGAGACATTTTAAATTCTGGCAACTAAATTGCCAAGAAAGAAGTGATTTTGAATTTTAAAATATTGGCCTGAACCATACGGGAACAACGTAACGACTTGCCGGGAGGTTCTGCTGTGCGTGCCATGCACCACTTATGACCACGTTATGCAACATATTAACTGACCCAAAAAAGAAAGTTGTTGATGAAAAATGCACTATTAAAATAATCAAAGAGAGTTTAAATACACAAAAACAAAGATTCCATCTAGAAGAGCGGTGGTGAACGGTTACATGTAAATTGTACGTAAAACATTTCACCGTGGCACAGTGCGCCGTGAGCTTTATCAGAAAGATATGACCGTATACTATACGGTCTCCAATTTTTAGATGATTCAATATGAACATTAAGCTAATACAGTGCTGACGTCACGGCTGCCGTGTTGGTATTATAATACCATTAGATATAATTAGCATGTTATTTAAAAGTGGTAATTAAATATTAATTAACTGGTCCGCAATGATTGAGTTAATTCAAATTTCATAGCTGATTTTATGTCCGTTCCACGTAATACCAGATGGGAAATACTGCCCGTACCAAAGGTAGGGTGGGCTTTTATGATAGATGGGCGACAACCATAGCCTATATATAATATATGAGAAGGTTTTCTTCAACGTTTATGGTTTTTATAACAGTTCATAATATGTAATTGAAAGTGAGTTAGAGAAATGCAAGGAAAAGTATGTTAAACTGCATAGATTTTTGATGAAAATATTCATACAGTTTTCTATCGCAGACCATTTTTCAGAACGACCTCGGTCTTATTAATATCCCTACTCATAAACTTGGAAAGTCGTATTGCCAGCCGTTAAAATAAACTTGTGGCTGTATACGTCATTTTATTCTTATCATAATAGCACTTTTACAGCGAGTACGTGCAGTTAACGATATTTACTGGCGAGCCCTCACGCTTCCCCGTTGGTCGCTCGATCGTTATGTTAATGTAACACTAACTGGTTTATTTCGTGTTAAGTATTTTTTCATTTCGCGTTTCGCGAATGTCACTTACAACTGATACTCAAAAAAATGGCTCTAGCAAACCAGTTTATAAAATCAATGTAATTCTTACCGAAATAGATTGTATGTATTACATTTCACCGTAGCACAGTTCGTGCTGAGTTTTCTTATCGGAAAGAGATACCCGTACTAATTATATCATAGCCGATTTTGGCAAAATTCATGAATTCAAGAATGAAAAACTAACCTAACCTAAGAAATAATAATCCAGTATATCTGATATTTTCAAAATTTGTTCGCCGATGGCTTTTTGTAAACCGACAAGAACCGTGTTTTATTTAGACATGAATAATAATTATAATAATCAATATCTTCAAAGAAATATTTCTAGAAGACAACTACGGAGCGCTCGAACGATTGCAAATTGTTAAGTACCTAATTAATAATTATTATTATTTATGGTTTGATCAAATGTTATAATGTAACTTTAATAAATTAGTATTTATTTTTAAAACCGTTCTTCGTTTGGGATCACCCTATTTTAGACGTTTCAGTGTTTAACCGAACCGGTAGACATTTTATTAGTGCAAACTTCCACATCTTATAACGTTGCAATGTATCTTTAAACAGGTCATGTTTATTATTTTATTATTAATGGCATCGACACTCCCTTGACTTCCTGGTTAAATATCTTATCTACCCGTGAATCCTTCTAGCGAGTGTTTCCAGTTCGTATGAAAATAATATATAAACATCTCGTCTGTATGAAGATAATAATATGTATGTTTTGCTCGCTTGTAAAAGCACTCGCTGTGACTGAGTACTTTATTACAAGCTGTCATCGTAATTGCAGACATTGCAAATGATTCTAAGCCCACCATTTACTATCTACGTATCCATTTTAAGTGCGGGATATTTGTAGAGCAAACATACAGTATTAATTAATTATCATAATATGCTGAGATTTAATAAATGAATCGGGTACATATTGAAAGCATTTAGTCAATTAGTTATTATAATAGATATTATATTTATTCATTTTTAGAAATTAGCTGCTCCCATTTTTATAATCCATGTACAATATTAATTATTAAAATCACATTTCTTCCTCATGCGTTATCTATGTGAAGAAGTAGAAAGATAATAACATAAATGACTAACTTTCTTCAAGGTATGCTCGCCTTTCATTCTCTTGAAGCTCGTATGTCACTTCTGCTCTTAAAGCATTTTTCCATGATCTCACGTGGTTGATATAGTTTCCAATCCCGATTTTCTGGTAAATTTGAATTTTTAGGCACCCGTAAATTACATGTGTGGTCGCAGCCATGACCTATTTTGGGTGAAAGCTGTTTCCTCATGTTAGGCTAATGAAGGCCTCCGACTTCCTGACTAGCTCAGGTACTTGGAAGTGGAGGTTCATTAATGTGGAGGAACAGGCAGGAACCTCATGGACGTGGAGTAACCAAGAAGTCACGGGGCACAAAGTCAATTAAACACCAGATGAAATCTTCAGAACTCGTATTTTATTGTTATTAGAATATGTTTGAACAAATATGTATGAACAGACTGATCTTGGATTTAATAATCTTGCCCTTTTTATCCGTTAGGGGTGGGTGGTCGTATTTCTTACCAATTCACACCGATCACCGATACCGCCATATGCTACACATTTATATAAGGTTGACGGAGGTCAGTCTATCAATCAAACATATAGCGATATCGATGTACATAATATGATTAATATTAATATTACTTTAATTACATTAATTCCTTAATTACTATATACCACTAACGCCCATCCATATGTCCCCCTTTATTATTTCGCTAACCCATTGCATGTTTATATTACATTTTATTAACCATTATATTACCAATTATCTTACATCCAAATCATATTTTATATTTAATTTAATTTAATTACCCTTTACCTAAGCATATTATATTTGATCAAAATTTTAATCCTATTACCTTATTACCTATATGTACATGGTCTGCGACCGACTTATCTCCTCTACAGCTCACCTTGCGGAGTGCCAACACTCGACAAGGCAAACTGTGGGACTTCTACATATGTTAATTTTGTTCAGCTTTGTCGAGGGTCGTAATCATTCCACCGGTGGCACATTGACTACTAGGGTCAGACCGAGCGGCTGGGAGGCACTACTTCTTATGGGAGCGCCCCCCACAGGGGCGGAAAATTCAGTGTGCGACACTCACCAGGCACCAATAGCGAAGGCTGTGCGGCTGGTCAATGCACTCCCTAGAGATGTAGACATTTTTAGCGATGCATTATGCATTCTGTTTTTAAAATTCTATTTTATTGTTTAATTTGTATTTTCATTAATTATTGTTGTTTTTTTATTTCTTTCTTATAAAATTATTTTTTCTTGCTTTGCTTTTTTTCTTTACCTTGTTTATTCTCTAGTTGATTTACTTGTACTTTTTATTCTAAATGTCATGTTGTGAACGTATGGAATTAATAATTTGTTATGTGCTCAACGTGTCTTTTTTTAAATAAATAAACATCGAGTCTTCTATTTTCTTCTTCATCTGTTAGGTTTTCAAAGGTTACAGGTTGTCGCTCCAGAAGTTAGCAAATGCAATACTATCTTAATCAGTAGGATCTTGTTTAAATGGTTGACGATGCTGCACTCCTATTGCACGATATTATCTCGGGTAGGTACGCCCAAGCATGGTTCTCAGTCTATTAAAGAATTTCTATCCTCGACACTCAAGATTGGCTTCGCTTGGTAAATGCTCTTTGCTGATAATCGGTTCTCTTTCGGTATGACGGAGGCACAAATTCTCCACAGAGCTTCTTCAATTTCTGTAATATGATCTTTATGATATTATCATACTTACTGCAAAGTGCAACCATTCAATGTTGAACACTTGACACTTGCATTCCTATGTGCTATACGTCATAAATGATATTACGTGTATAAATGTATCTACTCTTTTGTACAATCTAAAGATTTGCCCGCCATATTGCGATTTCTAGATGACCTTTGTAGACATCTACAATATCGAAAAAAGGCGGTGATAAAATAATGTTCTTCCGTTTGTCGCTTCGCTCGGCTGAGTACTCTCATACATAAGCCACAATACGCGTAAACGAATCGCTTAATGCGTCAGTGTAGTAAATCTTGTTTTTATCAGATCCATTATATTAATGTTGCATACTTTCTGCGCCAACAACGGTTGTATGCACTGCTATTGCATTATAATATTTTATTCTTCGTGCAACGAAAATTCACCATATTATTATAACACTATTAAATATGTGTTTTATATTGACGACAATAATTTAATTTTTAGAAAGCTGTTCGCCGACACTGATCCACACGTCAGTAAAATATTTTCTCACACTGTTCGGTTAAAGTGTTAAACCCAAAAAGCTGGATTATGGAACCTAAATGTAAGTATACAATTTAAAAGATAAAAACTCATTTTTATTTTCAAATTTCAAATATATTTCCTTCATTATCGAACCCCGTTTGTTTTAGCCAAGCATCTATTTCATGTTGTATGCATATTTAGCATAATAGAGCTTTGACAATACAGTTTGAACTTTATAAAATTTGAATATTAAAGCAAAAAATATTCTTAATGTTGTAGAATTGAGAACGAAAGAAAATTGTATATAGCCGCCATATTTATCTTCTGCAGATTGGTAACACGTTGCGGTTGTTTATTTACATATTGTAAACTATTATAATTTAGTGTATTTGTCTGTCTTTTTATGTATCCACAATAATTGATATGACTTGTCCTTTCACAGGCAACATTTGCATTATAGAGTTTATTATGAGTTATAATAAGTATTATTAATGTATTGGTTCAAGTATACGTTAAAAAAGAACGGTGTAGAGATGGTCATGTATTTAGTACCCGATTAATAAAACAATAACATTCATTTGTAATAAATGCAAGATGCCCGTTTTATCATGGTAATATCAAATAGAATTGACTGTTCGGTATGGCGTAAAGTTTTCTATAAATAGATTCGAAAAGTGAAACAACTTGCAGCTAAATTAATCAGAAGACCACGATCATTTTTCGATCGTCAGTTTCATTAATTTAAGCTTCATCTATTGGAGAAAGTTTCCTCCAGCGTCATTGTTTACGGATGATTAAAATTAAATTGGCCAACAGGGGGAGATTCAATCATTTTTGCCTGCCTTTAAGTACATGTTAAAGTTTAATGCATTGCCAGTTCATATTCGGAATTACTGCGCAGTACGATGAGGCCGTAATACTTTTTTATCGGTCGTTAAACGAATATCGCGCCATTTTATAACGGAATAACGACGTTTTCGCTACACAGGACCTTTTAATGGCCGTTTCGTTTAAAAACCGCGCTGCACTCTTGGATTCTAACATTTGAAAAAAATTCCGTATTACAACAGTGACGTTTTGTTATCACATTTTTTTGTTTTGAATTTCAATTATTAATATATACATATAATATATTATAATAGGTAGGTATATATTATGCGTTTTAATTAAAATATAGGCAATAATAACATTCCCAATGAAAACCGATAGTTTATTAATTAACTGTTAGTTACCATAATATAGATACACAGATACAAGATACACAGGCAATATACCAGATGTTACAAAAATCCATCAAAAAAATCAGATGAGTTGATTAGCATGTCCCGACAATCGATCTATGTCCTTTACTCCCACTAGATCAAAGAATTTTCAAGATTTTTCAGTTTTTATTATGTCTATGGCTTTTTTATGTATCACGTAGATTGGGTAAAACTAATAAACCTCACTTTGTTAAATAGTCCCCCTAGTATTATCGAATATATATCTACCAGTGTGTAAGATTCTTGCACCCCTAATACGTCCAAAGAGCAATCCACAAATACCTCCTCAATAGTGTCTATAATACGGAAAAATGTACCAAAACATAAATACCAGGAATTGTTGTTATTTTGTAAAGAGAGTTTGTCCTGTGTTTTATTTTTTTCAATATCAAACTTATATTTAACCATTACAATTGGACGATTTTCCCTGCTTCCTGAAAATAAGATTGTTTTGTATTTGTGAGGTTTACACAATATATTATAACAATTTCGGGGGGACAATGCATATTCTTTATTTAAAAAAAAATACGATCATCAATTCCTCATAAAAAAGGGAATGTTAAAAATCAGAACACGTAAATAAACCAAGTAAAAAGCAATCGACCCATTAATGAAATAAAACCCGTGTTTTAATGCCGATAAAACCCAACGTCGTACGAAAACAACTTGAGACAATTACGAAAAAGCCCATAAAAAAACTAAAGGCAACCGACAAAAAAAAAAAACAACATAACGTAAAGGGCTTTGCGATTTACGGCGCAATAAGCTAGCGGTCGGGACCAAATTGTGTGAGGTAATGCGACACAAGTGGCTGTATTATTAGGGGCGGGGGCTGCGGGGGCACGCGATGCGAGGAAGCGGACGTCCGGGCGGAAAACCGGAAAGTCAAACGGGGCACGCGGCGCTGCGGTGTTTGGGCATACGAGGTTTTGATTAATGAACGATAGCATGATTAGCCCACTGCTTAAATATCCCCCTTCAAAATATCATTCATAAATGATTTGTAAAATAAGCGAAAAATCTGTATAATTGAATAACTGTTGAGGTTGCTAGTGAATATAAATATACATTATACGCTATACGGTATGTATAATTTTATAAGAAATCTCACAATAAGAATGACCGATCGATAAGAATGGAATCTTCACTGGTATATATTTTCTAAGAGCTTATTTTAATCGCCCTTAAGCGGAGCATATCATCAGACCGTTAACACGGGGAGCAACACAAACCTTACCCCATTTAAACAATCTCACACCAGACCTGGTCTTAACAATATATTACAAGGTCCTAAGTTTGATGCGAAGCATCACTAGTAGTTTATGTCTGGGAATGTCTCAGGAGCAGTCACACAAGACTGAGGTCATCACTTAGTTGAGTGTGTGTTGACTGAGTTTATATGACTTTCAAATTAAGAGTAGGTACATATTATCTAGCTAGATCACGGAGAACAGACAACAATGAAAAATATAATATACAATCAAACGCTAATATATAAAACTGCCAAACAATAGAAAAGCAAAATGACACAGCACATTTTATAAAAGCAACAAAGTTGTCCTTTGTGGCGACCAAATTGGACTATTCAATGGGCCCAACAGCTGGTTGGACCGACAGGATCACCTCTTCCCTTTTGGTAAAAATTTCAGGGCATTCTCGGATGATGTGGTTAGCATCCTGCATTTCTCCGACGAATAATACGAGGAACAGACGTATTCATTTGTCCTAACAAGAAAGGCTTCAAAGCTACGTCAACCATGAGAATGGAGTGCGGCAACCTGTTCACAGTAAATAAATAAATACTTTTGAACAAATTTACTAATAGATTTAAGTAGTAGACACAATTTCACTAAACAATTTCAATTTATGTTTTCATTTAATTAACAAGTAGGTGTGAGTTGGTACAATCGAAAGCATACGCCTTCGACTGTTTGTAAGGTGAAACTTCCGAGGAAAAAAAACCAATTCTGCATTATTAATGCAAAGAAACCCTTACGTAGGTACGTATATAAATTTTACAGGTGATTTTCCCACGAAGCATGTCTGGAATTTCTTCAGCCGTGAAAAGCAAACAAGTGCCGTTTCCCAGTGGCATAAAAGAGCGAACCGTGGAAGCTCTCGCACAAAGGGTAATAACCACGATTGAAGGCTGCACGCGATTTTAGCACTTATTCGATACGCGTCCGCAGAGAACGCTCGGTGAATCGTAAAAACACCCAAGTATTTGTACGAGCAAGGAAGTATGTAACAGAAAAGCTCGCGTGTGTATTTACTTTATAAGCTCTCTAAGGCTGAAGTGTGAAAGGAATCGATTGCAGTTGGCAGAAGTAGTAATATTATTATGAAAAATGAATAACATTATTATACCGGCATAATAATATGATACGGAAAAAATATTTTGTAACCTGGCAACATAGATTTTTTTCACTAGTGTTCTATATTTGAACTGTCAAACATTTAAAATAACTTTTTTAAGACTTAGTTAATTGCAACGAATAATTTCTTTTATTTTGTTAACTGTCAATTCATGGTGGAACTGCATTGTATTGTTGTTTTTATTTAATAAAACGCATTTTTTTGTAGTACTTATTCCACTTTTAATCAATAGATTAGGACCGATTTCGTCCGCCTCAGAGGGACATTTTCAACTAAATAATCCTAATCTATTGATTAAAAGTGGAATAAGTACTACAAAAAATTGCGTTTTATTAAATAAAAACAACAATGCAACGAATAACATAACATATTATGCAGTGATGCAATGTCTAGCGTAAAACTGCATAAGGCGGTTCAATAAAATCTTGCAGGTTTTCTATTAGCAAGGGTGTCCAGCAAGGCGACACGATTTCACCCAAACTTTTCACCCAAACTTTTCACCCGTACTCAGGAAGATCTATTCAGGCGATTGGGAGAATAGCGGAGTTGCAATTAATGATGAATACCCCAGTAAATTGCCTACGTTTTGCAGACGGCATTGTAGTCTTTGCGAAAGTATTAAAATATCTCCAGGACAGGATGCAAAAGCTTGTAAATGAAACTTGAAAAATAGGATCAAAGACACACATTCAATGAATTGAATGAAGTGAATGACGAGCTTGTTCGCAGATCCCTAATTGATGTGGGACATTTGGACGCATAAAAAGTATCTCCAAAAGTGAGCTCCCGCTGCCTCTAAAAAAATAGTGTTCAATCGATGTGTGAGTAAAGAAACGTAGCACAGAAAGGTGAATAATAGATTCTTGGATTTCCACCGCGTGTACTTCTTCCTTCTTTCTTCGACGTTTCGGGCTCGTTGCAGAGGCCATTATCAAGATATAATAGAGATAGCTATTTTGATAATGGCCTCTGCTACACTCTCAAAATGTCGAGGAAAGGAGGAAGAAGTACACACGGTGGAAAACCTGGTATATATTACGTTAAAAAACAACCGTGCAAGTCTCAAACATTATAGCATGTTGGGCATAACGTGGAAAAAACAAAATAAATCATTAGATAAGGCGGCACACTCAAGGGGCATATCCGATGGTGATGATAGTAAATTATTACTCTACATTCCCTGCGAAACGGTTCAAGAAATGAACTTACTCTGACTTCTTGGATAATCTACGATTTAACGATTTCAGGTTATACCTATAACTATTGTATTACAATAATTTTAAATAAAAAAAAAATGTCAGAAGACGGTCTGCTGCTATGGTGAAATAAAACAACAATAAATTTAGTGTATTCTAAAATCATTGTAGGTTATAATATAAGGTGCTAATGTAATATGTCGTAATGGCCCATTAGATCCTACCCTAGACAATTTGCTCGGTCAATCCAACTGTTCAATCAGCATGATATTGCAGTTTGGTGGTATACACAATAATGGGCACTTAATTATAAGCGATTCAATTAACCATCTAGATTAGCCCGAGAAGTCTGTATATCAGTTCAATGCAATACAATGTGCTATCAACGAGATTCATCTCAGATTTCACGGCGATTAGAATTAATAGTAATGGCGTCGGATTTAATCGGACAGCGCTGTAATTTTACGAAGGTTAAGTCCGGTTTGTCGATTGGAACGAATTGATACACTCAGGTGCGTACATAAAGAAAATCACAAGGAACGAAAAAGATACAAAATGTTATTTAGGCGAATATAATATTTCTTCTTCGTCAGGATCTCAACCAGGACCTGTCGAACAGCTTTCTCAAATAGTCTCGTCACTTCTCTCGGTATTCTACGGCACGCAAGACCCGTGTCACTCTGAATTGGTGCAATCATCAGGGGCATCCAATGTTTACTTTAATATGCTGATATATTCATATACGGACTGACACAAACGGACACGTGACGATAATAATAATAGCCAATAGGACACGTGCATTCGATAACCATTCGTAGATGCGACAGGTCGCAATAATTCGGAGGTTATAGTAATATTATATAGTTATAGTGCAGTAGTTGTAGTGATAGGCTAACTGTTCATCGCTAGACTCAAAATGTGGAATGTCTGGGTATGGGGTAGGTATGTACCCGGAAAATATTTGGGCCGGATCATCCATAATCGGAGGTGGTTCCGCAAAAAAGATAAAGATTGATTTAAAATTGTGTTGTTATTTTATTTTATTAAAACAATAAAAAATGATATTTTTTAAATAATTCGTTTTTCAAATATTGTTTTCTCTCAGACTGTTACATATGTGAGTTAGATCTTGTTTGCAGAAATACGTCCAATTATGGATGATTTTTCGAAATGGACCCCTACCATTTTTCCACCAGGTTACTAGGTTTTAAATAAAAGAGCGGGAAATACAATATCGATTTAATGTAAATAATAAATAACACTAATTTGATGGTATATTATAATTATTAAAGTTCGGGGTAATCTGTCTGATGCGAAGCTTTTAAAGTTAGTAAAACAAAGTGAATAATGCAAACAAAATGTCAAATGAATTTTGCCGCAAATCCAGTTAATTTTATTTTAAGACTCGTTAACCGCGCTCGCCGTAAAAAGCGTTACATTGTGTCGCTTAAATTATCTCGTAAAAAGTAATAAACATTCATTAGCGGGCATACAACGCGATGAAAATAAACCAGTGCGGCCCTGAAAAACAGGAACGGAACAAAAGCTCAATGCTCGGTTTACACGGTGATAGGTATAAACTAAAATAAATTACATATCACGTCGGGGTCACCACTTTTGGAGAGATGATAACACGTCGGTTGACCACTGATGGGATGTTGATGTGGAGAAGATAATGTCATTGCTGCTTGGATGTTGTGAGGGGAGTTTATTATCGTTACAAGGATAAATAAATACAATAATAAAGATCGTGAGGTTATAATCGCGGGACGGATGTACTGGTGAGATCGATGTGATCGAGAGATTGATTATATTAATGAACTGATAGACTGGACTCGAGTGGAATGACGGTTGACTATGTCAAGTAATGACATATTAAATGTCATTAATGTCAAGTGACCGGACACAATGTGAGAGTGGTGCGTCGAGTCACGGACTCGTGACGATAGTAAGGATTTATAGATTGTCCTTCGTATTAGGTATACTAATGCAGTCCATATATTACAAGAGACATTGTCGTAATAAACAAATCGCTGACGATTGTTTTCGCCCTATTGTTTTGTTTTGACAACAAAACGTAAATATTAAAGTGTCTCACTCATGTAATACTGAGTGGTATATTGCTATATATACTTTATGAGTGAGCACTCACCCTTGCTGTGTACGCCAATGGAGACATTAATTTAATGACATGCAGTTAATCTGAAGATAGTCGCGAATGAACCTCGAATGGTTATTTAGTCTCCCCAACTATATTTTAGGATAACCACGACGATAGTAGCTGGTCACAAATTAAAATATTATATATTATATTCCTCCTACGTGTTGTCCTTGCCCCAGACTCTGAAGAGATTTCAGGGTTCTCTAATGAAGCATAATTGCTTACTTATTTTAAATCTAAATAAACTCATCCACTGATAGGCTTCCTCACTTCCTGCGAGGCAAAATTCGATTTTTAAATTAATTCTAACAGAAATAATATAATATAAATCTACTACCTGATGTGAAAGTCCATGTATCAACGAAAATTTTGCAAGGTTTGAGTCTTAAGTGTTAATATTATGTTAATTTAGTTACCATATGCCAATTTTGTAGGTATTGCTTAAATTACTGTAAGTAAATTTTCATTTCATTTTGCAGACGTGCGCGTGATATTTACACAATACATAGTACTGACGTATATAAAGTAATAATTTCAATACTTAAAAAAGGCATGTACCTAAGAATGTTTGTTCGCTTATGGTTCAAAAACTACTTAAGACAATTTCTAGATTAAATTGAAGATATACGATTTTGTAGAGGTTTATCTCAATGTCTCAATATCTCAAAAATTAGACACTTAATGAAAAATAACGCACTTGCAACAATTGAAACATATAGCAGCGAGTGGATTGGTGAGGTGAGGTGCGGGTAAGGTGAGAGCACCTTCATGAAACCATTGTCGGTCGCGCGACCTTAGTCAGACCCAATAACAAAATTAAATCGCGTAGGTAAAGTATCAAAATAGCAACGGTTGGAGTAGTGAGATGACGTGGGGGTAGAATGACGCTAGTCTGGATCCAACAATTATCTATCACTCATTGGTTAAAAAAAAATGAAACAGTCTATTTCTTCGGGAATGGGACGACTGGCCTCCGGATAATTGGACGCCGCACTGTCGTAGACACCTGTAGACGAGGTATTTTAATCAGTTTCTATCTACTACTTAGTAGTTTGAATTCATTTTACTCTTAACATAATGTATTCTTTATCGCGGATTGAGAATTACCATGCCTAAGGCATAATATAAAATAAAAAACTCTTTTTTCGTTGGAACTTAAACATGTGCACGATTAAATCATTGTTTACGTCTGCATATTTACATTCTCACCAACTATTAAATCATAATATAATCATTGAAATATAAATAATAATATTGAATATATTTTTTTAAAGTACCTATAAGTACCTAACGTATATTTATTTTCGAATTCCGTGGCGTCCAGTTGTCCGGTGCCAAATCGTCCTAGACCCATTTCTTCATTCTGAATACCATCTATCCATTTTTGGATGTCACACGGACAAGAAATCACAGGTTTTCTCTAGTCGGAAATATAATATTACATTTAGAAATTGATTTTAAAAGTTATCCATAAACGGTAGGTACAAACTGCAATTAACCAAAATAATAATGTATCTATTATTTGGCAACCTGCTCCAGTTACTAACCGCGCCGTAAATTGGGTAGACCGGCGCGGCATATTCTGCCAGAGGCGAAGTAGGAATAATTACTATTCCCTATGCACATGTTGTGCTGGCGCCTCGGAGCAATCTCTCATAAGTAAAATACGAGCCAAGTTTTGTTCATCTTGCTTACTTTAAAACGACGCCTCTCTCGCTTGTAATTAGCGGTTTTATAACTCGCGAACGGGAGAATTGTTGGCTAGACTCAGAGCTGGAAATATAACCGGAACCGTACTCTACAACCTGGAGAATCTTCACTTATTTTAAATCGAAACTCTAGAAGTTTTATTACTGTTTTTAAATGTGTAGTAAGCTTGAAGATAATATTGACAGCAATTTGCTTTTTTTTTTAAAAAGAAGCTTTTTAGTCTAACTTGTCTATCATGGTATAGCTATAGATAGGTGATCACAATGCCTAATTACGACCGTGTGTAAGCCATTAGCTGCTCATGCCAGCGGTTCCGTGTTCGATTCTCCTGGTTTTGATACTAGGTACGCAGAAATTCTCGGTCCTTTCCCATTCGATTGAAAACGTCAACATTTTGTCATTCGGTCAGTCTAAAGAATTTGAGGATATATAAGGAAGGAGAAAAAAGTTTAAATGTGTTATTAATTCAAGCCCTTATTCGTTTTAACGTGTGACGCTAATTCAAAAAGGTTGAAAAACACTGCTCTATCGAATTGTTTTGGTGACAATCGAAGGCATGAGATGCAATAAACTTCGCGAAAAATCCTCAAATGGAAGTAGAATGACCGGCCACATAGCTCGAACAAGGCATACGTCACCAAATAAAACCAGAGAAGGATAAAGTCTGAAGGGAAGACCCACAAGCCGCTGGATTGACGAACCAGTCAAGCTCTGCGGAAATACGTGGCAATGCAACGCACATTACCGACCGGAGTGTAATCAGTTTGGAGAGGCCTTCATCTAGCATTAGATAAAATATTCAGGCTGATTAGTTTTTTTGCCATTTTCTCTGTCATTGTTTAGGTAAATAACCTTGTATTTTTACTGTTTATTGTGGCGCATTTATCAATCGCTGTTATGTCAAAAATAGCGTTTACTCGATAAATAAATAAATAGATATCTATAGTAAAAATGCCGCCAAAATCTGAAAATTATATACAACTTGTTACGATGACGGACTTGACGAAAGTTAATATTGCAGTTTTTTTTAATAATAAATACAGACTTGAATAGTGCAAAGTGCAAACAGAAAACAAAGAGCATTATTTTCCTTTCGCGAGCGCGCCACAATATTATCAGAGGCGTGCATCGCAGCTACCACGGGGAGGAAGCGAATCCAGGAATACAAGCCGAGTAGGAGGAGGAGTGCATTAAAAGTTACAATTTAATTAAATTACCCGGCTAATGGAAGTAGATAAGCGGCGAAGTTAAGGAGGCGCTCCTTCGCTTTGTGAGTTAAAACTTAAAACAAGCTGCAAGACCGTGCCCACACGGGTGGAATATGTGAGATATATTTTTTATGAATAACTGATATACTGACACAATTTTAATGGAATAAAAAGGATGTTATTTATGTGACGTGATTCATAGCAAATAAATCAACAAGCACTATTGTGCAGGTACCTAAATACGAGCCATGCATTCAGTATGCAGTCCCTAAATCATTAAGAAGCCAGTATCGGCAACTAAGATTGCGTCGCCTACAGTAACCACTCACTAATACGTCATATAGAAGGTGGTAAATCTACGGAAAAAGGCATTGGTCCAGAACAATACCACTTAAAAGACGGTCAAGACACGAAGTCGAGCTAAATTAGTAACTATGCAAGGTGATTGGTGTTTTTCGCACTATAGGCTAAATGCGAAGATCGTTCAGAGATACATTCTACTAGCAAGCAATTTTAAAAAGATAAAAAAAAAAATTGTAATGTGTTTTTTTTAAGTATCCACCCTTTGTGACAGGGTTACTTGTGAATAGGAATTCTTGACCACTGTGTGTCCTCTTACATTAAAACTTGGCAATCCATATTAAAATTTGGTGACATTTATTAATACTGCAATGGCAGTTAAATGTATTCTAATAAAGATCATTAATATTGATATAATTTATTATAGAGTACCAAATTTTTCAAACCTAGGTAGGTGCATAAAATATTTTTAAAGCGAAATATAAAAAACATCTATCAATATAATATGACCAATACATGCAAGCAATATCTACTTGTAGTGCAATTGACGGAAACACTGAGGTTAGGGTGAGGGCAGGACAGTTTTTAGTTTCGAAGATCTCTGATAATATGTTACAATAACTGTAAAAATAGTGGTCTAACAGCTTGCCCAATCAAAGTTTAAGTTCATGTTGTAAAATGGAATTCTGCCAAAACTCAATAAAATCAACGTTCATTTAAAAACGTGGCAACATCATTAATCAAACAATATTTAAGAGGTTTTATGAAGAGCAAATGATCCACAAGAATTACCACCAGGCGCAAAAAGGCTGCATAATATTTCGGCCATATTAACCGGAATGAAAAGTATGTTTTAATCCAGCTAGCAATGTGAGGAAAAATAGACGGCAACGTAGACGTTGGTAGAAGGAATTTCGCTTGTCAAAGCAACGTCTGTAAGTCCCGATTACACTGAACCCAATATATAAAGATATAGGTACCTACTACAATTAGGTTGCCAAAGTTCATTAAAAGAACGCACTGGCAATATTGTGAAAAGTAATATTAAAATATTCCCATGTAGACGCTGCAATTTTGTAACACACACAACAGACTCTTTCTGAAGTTTCAGAAATCCATAGTAACGCGATTTATAGTCTGCCGGAACTTGAAAAGGCAGACAGACTTCTCCGCTGGCTTTGAAATCAGATAAAATTATTTAACTCCGAGAAACAGCGACTGCGTTCCACCGCAGCCACACCACACCACTGGAGTAATGTAATAATTAAATACATCAAAGAAACTTTGCATAGTAATAATGTTGTCGCTGAATAATAAAGGAATACTTATAGCATCTACTTTATTTTATTTTATTTTAAAACAAACATCAAAAAACTATATATGGGTAAATAACTAATAATATAGTCCTAGTGTTTGCGTGGTCGTTTCAGCGGGAAAATCTAAGGAATTTATTCAAATCATTTGTCGCATGTTCTTTTGACGTAGGTAGGTCGTAGAACGACTTTGTATTTGACACGACAGATCGCCACCGTTCGGTGATTATGTCAAAAAAGTTTAACATATTAGCGCCTGTACACGTGCATGGATTTACTGGCAGCAATCGTGCGTATTTTAAACAATCATGACAATAACTGTTTAGACGTAAAAGTCCTGACGGTCTCTCAAATCTCATTCTTCAAGAGTAAGCGAGACGCGGTGTTGTCATTTTATGATACTATTTGACAGGTAGTGAAAATCGGTTAAGGCTATACCTCAGCTGGGGCACGGTCTAAAACGATCGTGACTACGCGACGCGAAGATTGTCCAAACTTCGCCTGCAGAACAAAACATAATTTGTCATAATAATTCAACATGCGTCCATTTAATGTTCCGTTTATTATTATATTTGTAACGATAATAATATATTCATTGACATGTTTTCTTTTTCAAGTAAATGGGTAAAGTTTTTTAGTCATCTTTACACGATTTAAGAATTAATACCCCCGTCGCCATCACGAAACAATTTGACGTGTTCACAGCTCGACTTTCGCTCTCCGATTACCAGAATGCAGAATTGCAAGTCCAAATTATTTGCCATTTCACTGAAGTATGCTCTTAACCTCAAAATGAGTATAGTTCGTTTTTTGCCGGCAGGTTCGCCACTATTGTTCTATTGCACAGGCGCAGATCGAAAAAATCCCTACGGTCGCGTGAAAATTCAGAAGCTTCCAACTTTTTGATGCATGTATGCAATCTTGCCAATACCTACATGTTTACCCATACATTTTCTTGTTATTGCCGCGATTATACTTTATGATTACTGTCAACAGTAAATCCATGCATGTGTAAACGGGGAAGTATTAGAATCGCTTATAAATCATAGCGGAACAAAAATTATATTATAAGTACCAAAGTGAAGAGTTTAAGACAAAAGAGAAAGGTGGTCAGAGACAGATTCTTTTCGTGACATAATCACCGAAAGTGGGTATAAGGTCATGGCGCTGGTTAGTGATCTAATAAGACTGTCCCGGGAGAGGGAAAATTGCTATAATATGGATCCCAACCTAGATAAATAGCAGAACGCCTGCTTTTGTAAGACGCAGCAGCATGGATAGGATTATTAATGTAAGGCTCTCACAATAGCGTAAAATAAGTGATGTTCATATACCGAAATCGAAAATATTGTGCTGGATGCACAAATAAAAATATTAAAAAATACCGCCAACATTCATTTCGAGTCGGTTAATATTCGAGTACACAATTCCAAAAGTTCCAACTAAACTCGAACATCGATCAAAGGCGAAATGATTTCGAGCCAGCCGTGGTTGTAGTAATGGGAAAAGCTCCCGAGAAAATATTTCCCGGGAAAATGCACTGTATAAAGTAAAAGCAAAGACTGGGGGATTTCCCCGCCCGCGAGGCTCTTACAGAAGTCTGCAATCAGAATTAATACGGTGGTGAGGGGTATTATGATATTTACTGTTATTTCGCGTCGATATATTTACTAATGTTTTATTATTTAATTAAACTGTTTATTTGAGTTAATTATTTAGGAATACTAACAAAATAACTAAACAAACGGTTTAAGCCGCACATGACGTGTGAACGTCGAAGATGAACAATGTGGGGATTATTTGAGAGTTAAGTCTGAATAATGTGTATATTTTCTATGAAAGATAATATAGACGTCATTATGATGCGCTTTCTTTTCTCAACAACTAGATTTAATGATCACATAAAATATATTAATACCACACAAGTGTCTTATTTTAAACGTTGTCGTTTTAAAATAGAGTATAAAGCAGTGGCGAAGGGTGGAGGTAGGCTGTTAAGATTCAACATAAATAGTGACTTTAAACTTTGTCAGTCAACTGTATTTGTTTTCATTTAAACAAGACTACAATATGTAGATAGTGTTTGTTAATTTTTAAAATTGAATTAATTATCCAACTAACTAACCAACACCATCTGTAATGTGTATTCTTAATACATCGAAAACCAATTAAATACGACTGACAAAAATTAGTGTGCACTATTTATGTCGAATTTTACCAGCCTCTATCCAATATCCACCATTCGCCACTGGTATAAAGTCACATTTAGTGGGTATCTACATCAGATGTCCGCGTTTATGTTAATTTTAAAATGATTATTTTGTTTAAAAATAAATTTCATTAAAAAATAGTATCTACATATAATATATTTATATTCGGTAACGTTACCATTGTAGTTCATAATTGACTCATAATTGTGAAGTTGCAACATTGTACGTTCTGTATAGTAAGTGGTAGAAAGGTGAGGAGATAAATTTTATACAAATCCGTAATACACATAATTATTATATATCATACAAATGATATGCATAAGTTGAAAAGCCCTCGTGATATTAAAGAGGACAGCTGATGCAGAGGAATAAGAGGGTGTTCAGTTAGTCCCTCACAGCACCTCCAAGCGGCATCACATCCCCGCTGACTTCGGAGGGATGAATATACAGCGGGTGGTTTCCGCCATTTTTTTTTTATTTTGTTCAAAACCATTCCGAAAGTCAAAGACATGCCGGGAAGATTTTTGTGTTACAGTGTTAGACTGAAATGTAAATAAATACACGTAAGACTGACTGTTTAAGGGTATATTTTGTTAAAATTTTTTTACAAAATACGCAGGGTAAAATTATCTAGGTATTTGGAACCTTTTAATCTATCTATTGTTTCAGGATAAAACTCCTTGACGAGGACACCTGACGTTAAATAAACCTAGGACTCCTAGGAGTGTAATATCTAATGAAAATATCTACATATTTTTTTGTTGCTTGAAAGTACAAAAACAATATTGAAGACATAATAATACTGTAATGAACTTAATATTCAAACATAGGATAATAGTCAAATAACCGATTGAAAAGATATGAGCTATTTGAATGGATCAAAGTAGTATAGACATATATAACTTATATATAGATGGAGTTAGGTATAGGTATGACAATTTTATGGTGTGTGGTGTTGTTACATTGGTGATCATTGATAACTTAATATTCTGTAATGGCGTACTGTAAGATGGTGCGGCTTGTATAGTATATCGACCGTAGAAAGGAAAAAGGGCATAATCGTTAACTTTTTTCAAAATAAGGTTTTATTTGATAATAACGTTGTACACAACTTCAAACGTTGTGTCCAAATGATGTAAAAATGCCGATTGATTATCTAAATTTAGCTGGATTTTTTTTTAAAAAAGAAGGAAGCGTAGTGCGAAAAAAGACTTAATCATCATTTTTGTTGATTTTTCTTTAATTAAATCGATAATTAATATCAGATTAGGAATATAAAAACCAATTATTAATTATCATGCACTTCACGGTTATGTCGATTTTGTATTTTAACTTTGACCGAAAACCATAACAAAAACGTTGTTGTGCCTCCTGTAAAATTTCTTTGAGTTACGTCCTTTTTCCTTTCTACAGTCGAATATAATTTTGTTGATCTAAATAACAATTGACATCCCATTCAAATTTCAGGGTTTATTCTAAACAATTATTAAGAGTTTATAAAATTAATTGAATCGAACGAACATAGAATTGATTATATTGAAATGCTGGCAGTTTTTAACAAGCTGGCATTGAAACGTGAAACAACTTTTCATCTTTACTTTCACACAAGTATGAATTTAGACATATGACATAAACAATATACTCTGTAAAGGTGTAAAGAGAAGATTTTCTTGAGCGTGTTCACATTGTATGTCGTATGTATTAATAGATACCTTAACATTCGAGTAGGTATTTTCATCTCTCATACCCTGTGTTAATTACTAGGAATACTTTTCTTAAAAAAACACTGTTAAAAAAATAATACGATTCTATTCACATTAAAAGCGGTAAGAAAAAATATAAAAGAGGAATACGAAAAAAAAATATGAAATGAAAAATGTTTAAAAGAAACTTTCTTTCCCGTCACTGGGCAGGAATAAAAGAATGGGGGCTATACTGTGTACTCTCCCCATTTGTGCTTCACCCCCTACCCGCTACAAGAAGCGGGGGAGATATTACTCCTCTCCCCTTGCGAAAATCGCTTTCGTAAAAATAACAACGAGGAAAAACGGAAAATATGTTTCTCGAGAGCTAGGTTGTGTTTTATGCAGGGATGTCAACAGGAGTATGAAATACTCGAGCACTTGAGATATTTAAAAGAGACAAGTTCGAATATATTATTTAGAATAATTCGATTATTGTAATATTTTTCTATTAATATTTATAATAATTTTTAACTGAGACCGAATTTAATAAAAATGTCTGAACGGTGATATAAGACTATAATATTCTTAATTGAAAATACCTAACACATTAAGCACATAACAAATTATTAATTCAAGACATTCAGAATTTACAGTACAGTACAGGTAAATTAACTTAGGTAAGAAAAAACAATAAAAAAAAAACACAAATTAAACATATCTATTGAAAATAAAAAGAAATCGAACCGCTGTAATTAAAAAATGTATAATATAACACGTTTGAATTATAGAAACACGCCAAAAATATAGTCTTAAATTATAAAAAATATAATTCAATTTAAAAAGTCACCAAACCAAGAGCAGAAAAGCTGCATACTTTGATCATATTATTATTTACCGCAATTAGAAGTATGATTTACCATAGCAAAGACGGCAGAGCCGTAAGGCAGGATGGGGTTTTCTTGGCTACGCAACTTCCGTAAATGGCACAATCAATGACCAAGTCGTTGATGTACTGATACTACTGGTCCAGGATAGGGAAATACATTTTTGGTCGCCAATATTCTATAGAAGACGGCGCAAAAATAAGTTTTATTATAGCGATTGGTGCTGAGGAGGGTATCCTGAATGAAGCACAGAATGTATGCATCGGCAAGAGACTGTCGTTTGTGTGCCTGCGTCATATTATGCGATTCTTCAGACATACTGACCAAATTCTGTTAATTGAGCAGTTGTGTCAAGTAAAATAGATACCTAGAGGGAGACACATCGTTGGGGTGGAGTAACCAAGTGAATAAAACAGCGTATTGGTTACCTGGCTTAGTCAATGGTTTCCCAAACTATGTTCCGCGGAACACCAGTGTTCCGCGACAATTTGGAAAGGTTTTAAACACTGCAATACATTTAAAGATCTTCTACTAAGTAGAAGTAAAATAAGTAAAACTAAAATAAGTAAAGAAACTAGTAGGGACGATTCCTGGGTTCAGAATCCATTTTCCGTGACAGTTAACCAGTAGGCTTAAGCGCAATTGACTATCAAAATCTAATTGGTTTAATTAGTGACTCTAATTTGAAACAAAAATCAGCCTTTAAATGATTTCTGGGCGAGTTTGTCAGAAGAGTACCCCAATTTATTATTGCAAGCATATTACAAGCTATTATTGTTTTACTTCCGTTTTCTACAACCTATTTATGCGAAGCAGGATTTTCTTTTTATGCTGCAACCAAGTCAAAGTGCAGGAAAAGGCTCGACGCCACACCAGATATTAGAATCTAACTTACCAATATTGTGCCTGATATCAAGAAGATATGCAATTCAATGACTCAACATCATCAACAGTCATTAAGTGCTTTCTTTATTCATATTTTCATGTTTATATTATAGTTTTATATTTAAAAATAATTACTAAATAAATAATGTGTTTTAATAACATTTTTTTAATTTTCAATATTAGGAATTACCAACCAAAAAAATAAAAAATAAAATTAATAAAAAATAAAATTCCGTTAAAATTTCCGGGTTTGCAGTGTTCTATTGCAGAAAAAGTTTGGGAAACCCTGGACTAAGCATTGTTTTCTATAATTAAATAACGAACCGACGTATTGCTATAATCAGTTGATTAAATGGTAAATTACGAAATGAATACCCAAGTGTCCGGGTAAAGACAAAGTTGGGTTTACTTACGATAATATAGTGTACAGACACCCCTACCCGTAAGAGGGTAGTTGAAATATGATCGCGCAGTGAGATTGCCGAGGTTCGCATTGATAGATAAATAAGATACTCGGGGAGTAATGAAACGGATCTCGGGCGATATCGAATGATGATGGCCGCCGTTCGTTCGGGGAATTTTATTAAATGGCAGCAACTTTATGAGGATTTTATTCCCCGCCGATATTGCATCGTTTTCACTCAAGTTCGTTTTTACGAGTACTCGCTCCGAATACAGATCGCCCGGAGCAATCTGTTAGGATTATTTTACTGGTTATAAAGATGGCGATATCTGTTTGCCTTTAGATGCACGTAAAATTTATACTAATGCGCCATCGTTGAGATTAATTCTAGAAATATAAAATGATTTTAATGGCATGGAAACACTGCTATTAGGATGTTATTTACCAGCTGGCAATGACATTAATATGGACGAATCATCTGGAAAAGAAAATGACACTCACTTTATTGTCGGGTCTGCCGAATGGCATAATCTGTTCTAACGCCATTACAATAAAGGTGATATTGCTATAAATTCCTGATGCTTTTTGTTGGGTCTGCCGAATGGTTAGGTTCGAACGGGTTCGCTCACATGAACATTGACATTAGAAACACTGCTCTAACGCCATTACAATAAAGGTCATATTGCTATAAATTCCCGATGCGTGATATCGCATAATGGAAATTGCGTGACGTCTACCTATACTGAGAATGTGCGAATTTACTTGCTAGCTACTGTATTGAGTGTGTCGTCCATTAATAATGTCATTGCCTGCTGGTCTATTCTTAACGGTTATCACTTTAGCACAATTCAGTTATTTTCATTGTTCCAAATTAGCACAGAAGGTATTCTTTACACCACGTAAAAGGTTAGCGGCGGCTATCTCTAATTCGTAATACGGCTAAAATTTACATTGGTAGATATATCGGTCAAATTCGGATATGTTCGTACTGCCGAACCCCAGCGGATAAGATCGGATAAAGCCGAACCAGCGGCATCTAGTCGCCAACGAGCTGAACACAAGAATTTTGTATTGACACGTCAGACATCAACATAATCTACGATTTCATTATAGTCATGTCATTGCGATTGCAGCAAAACGTTCAGATCTTGCGTCTCAATTCTCAATATTTAAATTAGCACGGCCAAGCGAGGGGTTGTTAAAATATATCACATTTTGACAGTTCAGACGGTTAACTTTTTTACATAATTAACCGCCAGAATACGTAAACTGATAAATGTGATATATTTATCACAATTAGCTCTTTTTTATGTTAGAATTGGTCTGCTAAGTCGCTAGATGGAAACAACGTCGTGTAATAATGATTTCATTAAATTGCCATACCAATAAATACACAGGTTCATCGAACACAATTTAACGATAGATATTATCTGCAGTATTGAGAAAATTAAGAAATGTACTTATGGAGGACTTAAATCGGCATTTAAAAAAGAGATAGAAGATCATAACTGCTTTGTGTAAACAATAGTTATGACCATGGCCCCCACTCCTGAAGCGGGTCCCCAGGCTAGGATCTTTGTCGCCCCCCCCTGACTATCGCTAAGGATAAAAGGAGTGCGACGCTCTACAATAGTGTTTTCTATATAAAATATATGTCTACATTTAGTGTTGTTTGTAGGTATATTTTAATACTACATCCATTTGAATTATGGAGTTGTCGAGTATTGATGCAAAATTAAAAATTGTATCATACAACCAAATAATTTAAAATAACAATATTATTCAATAAAAATAACGCCACAGGCGATTTTTTTTTACTATTATAGAGAATTTGTCATGTGTATCTATCTCACTTATCTGGTCTAGCCTACCGAGCCCGGGTCCCCAGGATAGAACGCTGTCAGCACCCCTTTTATGGTGGCCATGGTTATGACCATTAAATGCGGCTCCCGTGTACAACGTCTTATGTAAAAGCGACTAAGCGAGGTTATAAGATTGTCGTTAAATGAAAAATATCTGATTGTCTTTCCAAATAATTGTGAAGGTAAAGTAAATATGAAGATAATTTACGAATTTAACATCTATGAGACTGGGGCTCCCAAGGGTGCAAAACATTGAAAAAAATATTACTTTTTTTTTTTTTTTTTGTGATTTTACCGAGGCTTTGACTGCGACTCGCTGTCATATCGCCTCTTCTCTTCTAGAAGGGGATCCTTCGATCAGGTCCTCACTCCTATTCTGTTAAATGGCTTTATAATTATTTTGTCTAGCTCTTCCGTCTTTCTTTCTTTCTTCTTTAGACGCCAGTGTTTTATGCACCAGAATCGCTCTCCTCCGTATCCATCCCTTCTGTATTTTCGATACATCGTGTAATCATTGAATTTCAGATAGTCTAATTCAGACCTCAGCCAAGTCTCTGAGATTAATGCTATTGAAATTTTTTGTCTTATTAAGTAGAGTTCTATATCATCCTTTTTTTTGCTTCATACTTCTGGCATTCCATTGTAAAATCCTAATTTGTTTTTTATTATCCATTTTGCTCCAGAACCTCCCCTAGAATTTCCTTTAAGTGTCCTTCTTTGAATTGTTTGCATACCCAGTCCACTGCTTTAATTATTAGTTGTTTAATGATCTGCTGCCAGTCTCCCCCTTTCAGCAAGACTTTCATAATTTCTCCCATCGCGTTAACCTCTGTCTTCCCCTTTGAATTTTTCTTATTTTTTGTAGGCTTTACGCTACTACCTGTAGATATTATTGTTGAGCCTGAAGCTTCTACCACCGCTTCTTCTTTCTTTTTGTTTTCCTTAGTTTTTTGAATTGTTTCGCTTTCATCTCTTCCTACGACTTTTTTTTGTTTTAATATGTCAGCATAGCTATTATTTAACATATTTTTTTTTGCTTCCTTGAAAGGTATGTTCATTTTTTTCATTGCTTCTTTGCAATTCTTTTCCTCTTGCCACTTTGGGCATTTTTGGCTGTTTGCCGCGTGGTTACCTTTGCAATTGATGCACGTAATTTCCTCATTTTTTTCGCAGGTTTTGTGGTTTTCACCACACTTAGGGCACGTTTCTACTGTACGTCCGCAATTGTTCGCGATATGCCCATATCGCCAGCATTTGTAGCATTGCATAACCCTGAATACATACGGTTCTACAGCAAAAGAGACTCCATATATGTAAATTGTTCTCGGCAATATTTTCTCCCCAAATTTAATACTGACTGACGAGGTCTTTGTCAGCTCTCCTGTATCACCTTTTCTTGTCAACCTCTTAAGGTTGATTACTTTTGCATCACTTTTGATTTCCATTTGCAGTTCTTGGAGGTCCATATCAATATCGACTTTTCTTATTACTCCATAAGAGCAGGAGTCATTCTCTTTGGTCACAAAACCGAGATCTTTGAGTTCTCCAGCTTGTTTCACTTTATCTGCTTCTTTTTCATCTTCTACTTGGATGTACGTCTTTAAATTTTTATTGTAAATTTTCTGTACTTTTACTCCTGCCTTATGCAGCATCTGCGCTATTTTCAATTTTAATGGAATTTTACTTCCCGTCGCTATCATGACGATGTTTTGGTTTCCCTTTGGAGTGACCCCAGAGTCTCTTCTGGGTTTTTTTCCAGAGGTCACCGTCTGCCATTCTTCTTCTTTTTCTCCAACCACTTCCTCTTCATCATCGTTTCTTTTCTTCTTCGTTTTTTTGGTTTCATTCACTTCCATCGTGGTGTTTTCCATTTTATTGCTTTTGCCGTTCACGCGGTCTTGGAATTCGCGCAACAGTGTGAACAAAAAACAGTGTGGACAACCCCTCGCTTCACAGCGTTTGACGCACTCCCCGCACAAAGTGCACTATCCGTGCAACAATAAATATTTTTCACTTTTTCTCAAGCACTGGCACTGATTGTCAAAATCACATGGGACCACACATGTTGAGTTTATTGTCAAATTCATTTACAAACAATATTATTTTTGTTGTATCCCGTATTTATAACCGTTCGCGAGTAACCAGGCGAATAGCGACCCGAGTACTCAAGCGAAGTTGTACAACCTCACTCCACCGCTGTTGGCTTCCGACTGAAAATATTACTTTAAAAAGACTATTAACTACTTCGACTCCGCTAAACGAACAAATTAATAATGAACGTATACGAATAACACACATAAAAAAATGGCAGAACAAAGCGCCGCATAATTCGAAACGGAAAAGTTTTAAAAAGAAAAAAAGCTCCAGAGAGAGAGAGCGCAAATAGAAAACGAGGGGGAAAATCCCGTAAGGAAACTAAGCTTGGTAGGAAATGTCTATTATATTCCTGGGACGGGAAAGAAATCCAACAGTGCCGTACACGGTTGAATGGAAAATATACTAATATATTATTTAATTTATACCTCGATACAATTTATTAGATTGGAATCATTTTACAACGTTTTTTCTTAGCTCGTATTCTTATTTGTCCGGTGGTTCTTTGTCCGGTAAAAATCTTGCAATCGATTTTTAACTAACTTCCCGACTGGCCAGACATTTGAAACTTTTCGAATATAACAGAACACGATGCCAATGCATTTTTTCAATACTTTCAGCCATCTCTTCAAGTAGAATTGAATTCATTTTCAGTTAATTCTGTTTTGTATGAAAAGTTATTTCGACACCATTATTGGTTGCTAGGGGTCTGGGGTCCTAGCAAATAAATTATTAATATATACGTGCGTTACTATGGAAATCAATATGACATTTCAGTATTATTTCTATCAAGTACAAATTTTTTTGGTCGTTTAAGCTAGTCAAGTCAAGTCAAGTTTATATGATTCAACAGAAAATTTTAAAACGTTGTATATAAAAAATTCTTTTTATCTTGTAATTATTTTATTCTAAAGTATCCTAACCTCTCTCCCGGGTTTTTATCAACCCCGTTGTTAACTAAATATTCATTGTCTTTGGGTAATTTTATAATAAGTGAAAAATCAGTATTATTCATTGGAAATGTTTATTTTTTCCTAGTAAATGATATAAAACTCATCGTCGAATACTAACATAGTTTCGATTGACCAAAAATAAGAACTCACGTAATAAAACACTGTATAGGCAACTACAACGAAATTACTAACTTTTTAACAAAGGATAATATGACTTAAAAGTTCGTTGGGCCAATTATAGGGGCCCTCATCCCCATATTTCCCTTCTACCTTAAATCCTCAGTATTGTCGCAAGACCAGGCGCAACGCAGTTACGATTCCGTAGTCGACCGATTATTAGGATCGACCGCGCGCTTACAAACACTTACCACCTAAAGCGCCTTTAAACATCAAGTGCCGCACACTGGGTGACACAACAAACAATATCGCGCAAACAGATCACGGAGCAAGATCATCAACAGCATAACAGGTCAGTGCCTGGAATCCTAACATAAACCCCCCCCCAGCATCCACATCTAACATAAAAATCAATTATAGTCCACTATAAAAAGCGCAACCACAATAATTAATAGCCGTTTTTATTATTAAATAAAGAATTTGTAGCGAAGCAGTTTACATAGTCATTTGATACAAAATGTAACATAATATTTATTAAATAATCAAAAAAGTAGGTATGTAATAAAATGTTACGAGATGTTGCCAAAATTAGGGAATGTAAAGTTTCAAATAAATAACAAAAAAGAGAGTTCTTAAAATAAATAAAAATAAATTATGTTTATAATTTGCCATTTGACATATTATAATAAACATTTCAGCAATTCAACGGTGATAGATTGCTAACAATATTGACCTTTATGGTGTAATAAAATATGTCGGAATATATTTACGATGGTAAATTTGAATTTTAATATTTTATTATAGTCATATTATTTTATACTAAAGCTGAAATTAGTATCGTCATTAACAAAACTCAACCCATGAAATGTTAATTGAATTTTAAATCGTTTCAATATAATATTAACTGGTTATGTATAAAAAAATTATATAAACATAATTATTATAGCTGATACCTATTGCCAGTTGACATAATAGCGACTCGGAAGTTAAAGTTCAATAAATACGGAATACATAACGTCACTGTTCTGGCAGAAAACACTAATTCGAAAAAATGATATAATGAGTTAGTACCAAAATGTTCCTTATTTCAAACTTTACCGTCTGGAAACCTTCTTAATAAATAAACAGTCTTTATTTTAAAGTTATCCTTTTTACGATTACTTAATAAACTCACATGATAGACCATTATTTCAAACATTTTAACAACTTCAAAGTCAAATTACACAACACTAGTATTCTCCAGTTAGTGTGTTCTGCCAGAACAGAGACGATAATATATCGTATGAAAACTGGCAAGGACACATTTCTCACAAAACAATTATTGGAAAATCTAATCATCCAGCAGTGTGCCCTGGAGGTAGAAAACGTCCGTCGAAATATTTTGAGGAAGTGCGTGACAACACAACGCACAGTAAGGAGATGAATAGAATTAGCTTGGAGATCTTTCATCCAGCAGTGAATTGATCAAGGCTAAAAATTATATTTAATATTTAAGACTTTTAGACGATGATATTGTGACAGCTCATCATGAAGATACTGTAATACGCATAAATATTTACCTTTATTTGCTCTACAATCCGATGTGGTCCATGATCCAGACCATGCATATTATCGACGGATCGGTTAATAACCATTTATCGTAAGCACGTCAAATGTTAGGAAACCACACCTTATTGCACGTCAAATGTTAGGAAACCACACCTTATTACAGCATCAACGATTACAATAATGATTACACAAACAAATACATATTTAGGAATAATAAAATTGAGAAATGGAACTAAGAACTGTATAATAAAAACAGAAGTTGTTTGAGAATTCATATGGGAATTGAAGTAGCATATCCATTTCCAGACTTCATACTTTGACTCCCCTTATTATATTTCGTACTCGGGGTAGAAATGGTAATAATGTACGCGAGGGTGGGTAAAGATATGAGAAATTTACGACAGGGCGGAAGGTGTTTATTGCAGCATTGCCTGAGCGATAAGAAAAACGTTACATCAAAGATAATACACAAATATATTTACAGAATAAGTCGATTCGGGCGTAAAAGCCCGATACAATCGAAGCCTTCCAGATAAGGGTAAACGGCGCCTGTAGATCTATGCATATATCATACTACCAACGAAAAAATAGAGAAAGGGGTGAACACGGCGCCATACTTTGTGATATTTTGATGCGACATTTCACACGTCTATATTACGATAATAAGTGCACATTGCATGTTACTATAATTAATTAAACTTACGTTGTTCTTGTCGAGTTATTGATTAGGCAAACAAGGTGAGATCAAATTATCCGAATTTTTTACAATACAACATCAAAAAACAGAATATATTATATTAATAATATATACCTATCATCATTAATTATCTAGTTTATCTCTAAGCAACATGGATTATAATGGCGTGATGTGTGTTATTTGACGTATTTGGTCGACCCGCCACATCGGGCCCGCAGGCTAGGGCCCTGTCACCCCCCCCCCCTTTGTGGGGGCCATGATTGACATATTAGGTATGTAAGTATATGTGGTACCAAAGATAAGGTTACCTTTGATACAAGTCGGTTATGGGGCAAACAGGGCGGCAAACACATTTTGAAAATTGCCAATATACTGGATTATTTGTTAGGTTGGGATAGTTAAGGTTAGGTTAGGTTGGGTTAGGTTTTCATTCTTGTAGTTCATGAATTTTCCCAAAATCGTCTATGACAATTAGCGCGGTTCCCACCTGGCTTCCCCATAACCGACTGGTACCTTCCTTAGATAGGTAGGTACATAATATAAAATGATAAAAAGAACTTTTTATATACCACGTTTTTAAATTTTCTGTTGAATCATATAAACTTGACAAATCTATGTATTAATACATTAGCACAAATAAGGACAAATAAAGTGAATAAATCATTTTGATTTCCATAGTAACGCACGTATATATTATTAATAATTTAGTTGCTACGACCAAATTTTCTGTTGATTCATATAAACTTGACAAATCTATGTATTAATAAATTAGGACAAATAAGGTGAACAAATCATTTTTTTGCTATTTTGCAACAAACAAACAAATATAGAATACTGAAATGTCATTTTGATTTCCATAGTAACGCACGTATATATTAATAATTTAGTTGCTAGGACCACCCCTTTAGCAACCAATATTAGTGGATTGGATTACGGATTTCTTCCGAAATAACTTTTTATACAAAACAGAATTAACTGAAAATGAATTGGCATCGTGTTCTGATATATTCTAAAAGTTTCAAATGCCTAGCTAGTCGGGAAGTTAGTTAAAAATCGATTGCAAGATTTGTAATGGATAAACAGCCACCGGACAAACAAGAATGGTAAAGAATACAGTGAGAGTTAAAAATAACCACGTTTAGTTTATTTAAGTTTACGTATCGAGTATGTGTGCAGATTCACGATTCGACTGCGAATGAAATCTGAGAATCCTTCGACGACGATCGACGCGCTCGGGATTCGCAAGGCGCCAGCGAATCCAGGGTTAGTATAATGCGAAAGAAGTAGCGAGCTGGAAGCTTTGCGAGCTTCCGCCGATATCGTCTTAGGTACAAGGTAACGTAAGCAGCGTACATCCCGGAGCGCTTTGAAAGTTTAGCAAACAAACAAACAAGCACAGACGGGTGGAGGCATGCGGGGATGCCGGCAGCATGCGCGATGCACTGCAGGGTGATCCAGAGAGATATTGTAAAAGCCACGAGTAATTAATACACTGTGCACTAACGGGATAATGTAGTGAAATATATGTCTAAAAAGCTCTAAGGAAGTTCGTATAACTTAATGAATAATAGATAATATTATGTTGAATATACCATGTGTTGTTCAACGTAAAAGGTACTGACAGCAGTGGCGAGGGGTGGATGTAGGCTGTTAACATCCGCCATAAATAGTGCACATTAAACTTTGTTAGTCATACGTATTTGTTTTTATTGAACTAAGATACAATTTACTGATTTGTGTTGGCTAGTTTCTGAAAATTCAATTAAACCTTGCCTGAACCAAACCATAATAGTTTTGGTATATTTTGAGTGATATGACAAAATTGTGCACACTTTTTCATTCATACTTATTTGTTTTCGTTGGATTAAGAATACATATTACACATGCTGATGGTTATTTTTTTTAATTCCTTAAACTTTGCCTAACTAACCTATAATAGATAAAAATATTATTATATCTATAAAATATCCAAAGTTATGTATGATTTAATTGCATAATTATAGGTATTTTATAGATAGACGAGTATTTTTTAACTATTATTTATTATGACTTGGACTTCTCAGGGTTAAATTGAATTTTAAAAAGTAACCAACAAAAATGTAATGTCTGTAAATTTTGGTATTACAATGAAAACAAATACGTATGACTAACAAAGTTTAGTGTGCACTATTTATGGCGGATCTTAACAGCCTACTTCCACCCTTCGCCACTGGTGTGAATATGTTTTCGCCAAACTCAGATAACTAACTTTATGTCGCACACAGAAGAAACCATTAGTCATATTATGCTGAGGACTGCATTTTTCATATATTTTATGTGGAATGATGGTTTGCATTGATGCTACAGTTTTATTATCGATGTCGCCACAACTCAAGTCGAGCTTTTGACGTTCTTCGAAGCCTGAACGATCAATGGAATTATATATAACAGTATAGTATACATACAGTATATTATACATATATAACAGTAAGTGGAAGCGAAATACTAAAGACCGAGACGAATGCAAGGATAGGCCGAGATGATAAAATATTAAATTATTAAAAACATGCGACTATTAAAGTATATGAAACTTTCATTTGTTTGCCGTGTACAATTCGATAGGTACGTAAATGTAGGTTGTATAAATAATAAAACTGAGCTTGAAAAGTTGGACAGGTATCCCATTAAGAGGGGTTTTCCGAGACGCCTCCAGTAAATCGGCCACGCGTTTTCTTACCGATATAACGTACTGAATAATTTAAACCACGAGTGCTGCTGATCAAAACATGGTGACCTTCACCATTCTGTTTTGCCGGGAAGTAAGTAAATAATAAATAGGATGAAGCGTACAAGCCTCACAGCTTAAACCTCGCGGAACGTGTACAAGAAAATAACGAAAATATTAAATCAAATTACCGTACCAACCAATCTGCAGAACCTACATAGTATACTATGTACATGTTTACCGATTGATTTAAATCTAATATGTATTCATTACCTATGTATAATGGATATAGAATAGCATTATTACGCATCTAACTGACGCATACGTGAATGTTAGCGATGGATTAACTGAATTAACGTCTAATAAATAAATAATCCATGTTTCTGAATACTACCATTATATTATTTAGAACACACGGAAGTAATAATATGGTGCTGGCGATGGCTGCTAAGAGTGTCCTGCGCATCTATTCTATACACAAGGCTGCTATTGGCCGCTATCGACAGCTAATTTATGTATTGAGGTATTATAATAAAATTGTTACAATAGGTTAGCCGTCAAAGCTGTCTATCTCGCTCTAAAAGTTAATACAGCCAAGGGGGTGCTGTTAAAACATAGCACTAATTGTAACAATTGCAACTAACTTATTGTAACAGCCGTGTGTATAGAATAGATGCGCTGGACGTGGTACAGAACTAATGCCTCGATCAAGCATGACCTGGTTTCCATCTGACTGCGTCTTATTACACGATCATTCGGATATACTTTTTTTTCAGAAGATCAGAACGCATCGAAAGGTTAATTGTGTTGTATACGAAACAAAGGCGGTAAAGAAAGAATGCCTGTGCCAAGGCAAAGGACATTTACTGGAAAATATACAGCATCCGCCAGTCCCATAGGTCAAGCACGAAATGCTGACACGAAAAAGAAAATCATGCAGCTTAATATGTGGTTTAAACATAAATTTAACGACAGAATGCAAGATGTCTAATATGAAATATCATGGCAGATAGTTTGTAAATTGCATGTAAAGGTAAACAGTCCTAAGCGTTGGAAGAAATACGTCTCTACCAATGCACGAGACTGCAAACAAATCACGTGATTAATCATGTAGGATGTAGATAGGTACTGTAGGAATTTTAGTACCACAGACAGTATGAAACAAATCTCGCGCCAAAATTGCGATCCCGGGATTCAATTGTGACGATCCTACAAATAAACAACGTGCATTTTATCATTAATATTTATTAAAAGCGTAAAATGATACCTTTATAAATGGAATCTATGAATAGAATAGTTTGAATATTATTATATTTTATTATGAATCTTCTTCTATGGCTATATCCGCCCCTTAATTGGATCATATGGACACCACGCGGCGCCTCCAAGAACCCCTTTCGATCGCCAGTCTTCTTGCTTCGTCCCAGGTCAAACCAGCATTCCGTAGCTCAGCCGTACACACACTATAGATAGTATTTAGCGGCCTCCCAGGACGCCGGAATCCGGTAGGTTTGAAGAACAGGCAAGCCAGGTTGAGGTTCTCTTCTGGCATACGCAGCACGTGACCGAGCCAGGTCCAACGTCGCCTCTTCACCCTCAGCGTGATGAGAATAATATGCGGGAAGTACTGAGAGAAATCGAATATAACTTTTGAGAGTCGTTACGACAATTTTTGGTTACATGATGTTAGTCTATATATTTTAGCTGCAATGCAGCAAATCGTGAGGTTTTGACGGAATGTGTGTGTGAAACGGAAACCCGGCGAGTTTATTAGGATGTACGAGAAATATAAGTCCTTCTTTCCACAAGACTTCAATATAAATGAGCATTTCTTTCCGACCAAGTTATTTCCAATCGGATGTTCCTCACTTCCTCCTATACTAGTATTTGCTTACCTCGGTGTGAAGCGATACCTCGCAAGTGGAGAAAATGTGATTTGAAAAGAGCATCACATGTTTCAGCCGAAACGGAGATTTACGGGGGAGGACTGTATAGCGTGGAGAACTTGTGGGGAGTGGGAGTCGGGATGGGGGAGGTGTGGCAATAAAAGCGGAAGGAACGTGGAAAGATTCTGCGGCGCAAGATGTCGCTTCGCCAATAACATTATTGGGGGATAAAAATGCTTAATGCGCAATGTGGGGACCGTGGATAGCGTAGCTGACTAAAATATATACTGCAATATAATCCTGTCTTGAACACGGCTTTCTCGCGTATGTAAGCACTTACGGATTTGTGGGCTGTACTTACTTACACCATAACTTATTTATTCTTTAACTGTGTGAAGCTACAGTTCTTTTCAATTTGCTTCACTTATAGAAACAGCAATACTTAGGAATACTTAGCAACCCTTACGACACTATTGTTTATCTCTAATTGGAGATTTATGACTTGCCCATATGTTTTAACGTTTTGAGAAATATATTATATCTACGGCGAAAATCCTCGTGGTCATTGATTGACGATCGTGACTGCTTAGCTTTCGACATCTTTCCCTATCCTCTGAAAGCCTTGTATCGATTGCTAAGGATTTACCATTAAATACGTTCACTCGATTGGTGTTCACTCTCTGTCCCTAGCGGTTACATGTTAATTGTAGGTAAAACATTTCACCGTGGCACAGTTCACCGTGAGTTTTCTTATCGGAAAGAGATGACCATATACCTACTATACGGTTTCCAATTTTATTAAATTCAATATGAACATTCATTCAATTTTCATAGCTGATTTTGGGAAAGTTCATGAATTCAATAATGAAAACCTAACTTAACCTAACAAATAATCCAGTATATCGGCTATTTTCATTTTGCTATTTTGTTTGCTGCTGGCTTCCGAGAACTTCTGAGAACCGTGTTTTATTTATACATGCATTTTATGTTAGTTTTATACGACCCAAAGAGGTTGGACGGTCTTTAATATACGGCCATATATTTCGTACAATAGCCGATATATTGGATTATTTGTTGAGTCTTCTTCTTCTTGGTCGTGCACTCGTGGCTGAGGATCGTGACCACATTTGAATTTCGCCATCCTCTGAGCGACCAAAACTTTCCATCCTTCTCGATCTTCCGCTTATTTCAGTGCAGAACGGATGGTGCCCCCAGCCAGCTCTTTCACTTGGTCGCTCCAGCGCGCAGACGCTCTTCCTCTGCTTCGCCTTCCCTGGAGGCCACCCAAAACTACCAGTCTCTCCAGGTTGTCTGGTCCGCGCCAGACAATATGTCCAAAAAACTCCAGAATTCTTCTCAGACATATTGTCGAGAGCCGTTCTTTTATCTTCAGTCTCTGGATGATTGACTGGTTCATCCTGTGCTCCGTCCAAGAAATACGAAGCATTCGGCGCCAACACCTCATCTCAAAGGCATCAATTGCCTTCCGTTCCCTTGCCTTCAGGGTCCACGACTCGACTCCGTATAGAAATATCGAGAACACTAATGTTTGCACAAGCATCAGTTTTGTGGCAATCGAAATTCCCCGATCCTTCCATATAGTGGTAAGGCGTGTCTCGCATTTTTGGCAATCTGTATGCGCCTTCTTATTTCCGATAATTTTGTTGAGTGAGGTTAGGTTTTCATTCTTGAATTCATGAACTTTGCCAAAATCATCTGTGGACATTGAATTAATGTTCATCTTGAATCTAATATACGGTCATCTCTTTCCGATAAGAAAGCTCACGGCGAACTGTGCCACGGTGAAATGTTTTACGTACAATTTACATGTAACCATTGTAACAATTAACCCCATCAATACATAACTATGATAAACTACCGTCGATAGCCGCCTTGTGTATAGAATAGCTTCACTGGTGGAGTTAATATAGAATATCTATGCATAGCTTCATGAAAAAAAAATCAAAGCAAAAATATACGGTTACACGTTAGTTGTAAGTACGCAGTTCATCGTGGGACACTTATTCGTATGCCGCAGTACGTGAAACATGAGTTCGTATAATATTTTATCAAATGACGAGTTCTTCGTTGATCATTTCACCGTGGAAAACATTTGTACGTTCTTACAAAATGCGGCGATAGTTTACAAATAGTACTGTTCCAATAAGATTAACCCTAACCTAACCGCCACATGTTGTAATACGTACAAATATACTCCACGGTGAAATGTTCAACAAGAACTCATCATTTGATTAAATGTTACACGAACTCATGTTTCACGTACTGCGGCGCACGGATAAGTGTCCTGCGGTGAACTGTTTACGTACAAATTTCCGGATACGAAAATATACACAGTAACTAGGTGTATTGATAAATCAATAAAAATAAGTGTTAAATTCATTTTATTTTCTTGAAATAAAAATCGGCGGCCGACTACGTCATAATATTTTCACGGACGGAATAAATTTCGCGCCAAGTAGGGCGGCCGTAGAAAAGCGTTTTGTCATGGAGCAGACATTTAATAATATAAAAGTAGGCAGAAACATTTACGGGAGGCGAGGCGAAAAGAAAATTCGTTTTCGAGATAAAGCAAAAAGAGTAGAATAAAAAAATAAAACTCTTATTTTTCTTTCGCTAACTGAAGCCTATTTCTTCTTCTACTTAAAGTCGTTCGTTTTTCGGAGGGCGATTTTGCAAATCAACAGAAATTTATTTTCTTTGTCCTGGCAGTCGCGGAGTCGAGTGGTCTGGCCGCCCGCATAGCTTCACAACTAGGGACTGTATTATTACCGATTATCGGAAAACGGGAAAACCGGCATTTCCCTTAAACTATTGCTATTTGTAAAGCGGTATTTTGAATTAAAGATTATTTTAACACTGTAAAACATCAGTGTTGTATCCATGATACCTACGTTAGTGAGGTACAATTTGATGGTGTAAAACTAAAAAAAAAGCACTTTTAAATACCAATGTATCATATCATCAAAAATGAGTATATATTGCTCTTATTATACGAGGAAATAAAATAGTTGTAATATAAATAGGTACTATCGACCGAGGGTACCTACTTGATGGATAAAACAATAGTAAATTATAATGGATTTAAGTTTTGTACTATTCCATTTGAGTCGTTTTCTGCGACCCGGGTTTCGCCTTTCAGCATCTTCAGGCACTATGTGCACTCACCAAAAGGTAAATACATACTGACAACGAATACAATACATTCTAACTTATATAATAAATTAATACAATAAACTATGTACGTAAAAACTTTATCACCCACCTATTAAGTCAACAAATTATGAATAGTTGAAGTGTTTGTTTAATACAATCAATAGGCGTAGACATCGCCAAACCCAAATAATAGATCATTAAATAATAATCAATAAATCGTCAATACTGTGAATTGAAGTTAACTAATGAGATATATCTATAATACCTATTAGTCTTTAAAAAGTTATATTAATAACACAATGCTTACGGGTCCTTTTAATTAATTTTATAATTAACGTGTTAATTTTCATTTGAAAAGTAATTAGCAAAAACACAATTTTGTGCGGCCCGTGAGCTATGGGTTAATGGAATTTAATGGGGTTAACCAATGAGATGTATCAATAATACCTAGCTATCAGTCTTTGAAAAAGTTATATTAGACAAATATTCTTACATGCTACTTTTTTATTAACAAATCCACAAATAAGCACACATACATACCCAAATACACACACTATATACATTAATATTAAAACAATAGTGGTTGACTTATTGTATGAAACATTTTATTATATTATACATTTTTCTTTAAAAATATTAAGATGGCGAATAACGTTTGCTACCTCATATTGTATGCAGATAAACAATATAATATATTATGTACCTACAAGAAAATGGTTAGTAAGAAAAGTAGTGTAAAAGAAAAGTGTAAGCGATTTGATAATCATTGATGTGCAAATTAACAATTTGAAACTACGATACAAATCAATGGTTAAAGATATCAGTAAAACTATAGTTTTTTTTTTTTACCGGTATTACAACTTACAACCCTTTGGCTGGAAAACTTTGGCTCGTTTATTCAGCATAAAGAAGATGAGAGCATATTCAATATTTAACTATTCGAGCTGAGGGGTGGTTGGCTTGGAGTGAGGGTGGGAGGGGGTGTGTTCTCGGACGGTATAAAAGGAATGTTTTTTCTTTACAAACGTGCTTGAGAAAATTCATATTAGATCGAGAGAAAGATATGAATAAACACAAACGAAAGAATATTCAAAAAAAAAAAATATTATATTCGAATAACATGTCTGTAGAAAGGTAAGTACTTGATTTAACTGTAGATATGAATCATAAATAATAAAGAATAGCTGATGTCAACGATATTTGTTTTTTTTTATTATTATTGTAATAACGAAAGGCAATAATAAGAAAATGTTTGATATCGTGTGGTATCAGTTGGTTTATGAGAAAATTTCTTTCTAACTTTGCCAATCTACGCTGATAGTTTATTTAAAAAAGATTGATTTTTAGAAAAATATAAATGTGTAACTTGAAATCCTTTTTATATCAAATATTTTTATATCTTTTAATCAAAATTTATTTTAGGTATGGTGCCAATATTGAAACTCGGTTTGATATAAAAAAAAGGATTTCAAGTTATACACATTTATATTTTTAGAAAAATGTTTTTTAAAATAAATATATAATTTTAATAATAAATATGACCATAATATATAATGTAATAATAAGATATAACCCGGCAACGAATTCACATTTTATAATTTTTTTTTACAATTGTAAGTTTATCTTTGAATTAAAAAAAATAATGTTTTCAGATACATATTTATTAATTAATATAGTTGAAATTGTAAATTATCAAAAAAAAATCTCAAATTGCAAGCTTCGTATTTTTCCGCTAGGTTCTCTGCTGGCATGCCTTAATCATAATATGAATATAGATTGAAATCATTTTTATTTATATTGATTCAAGCTTTGGTATTGAGACCACATTCACGGTCGATTTGATATAATTATTTTTTTTATAAAAATAAATGTTTTTTTTTTAAATAACGTTACGCAAAAATAATACCTACGTTAAAACTATGAAGTTTAGAAAAATCGTTATGGCAACTATTAACGAACTTATAAAACTACATTTAAACGTTAAAAATATTTATAAAATACGATTTACTAATAAAATCTGTACATTTCATATAGTTTAGTGAATTGATTATTGAAAATGAAAGTTATTAGTAAAATATATTGAATTTGACGTTTTGATAAAAATTATCTGCATTAAAATATAGAATATTCACAAGTAATAAAAAATGTAACTATGCATTAAATAAATAGATACTTGATTAATTAAATAAGGAATCAAACATATGTTAAACAGCAAACTTTGCTAGCAATTCTCGTCTTCATAGTTTCTTTTGTACCGAATTGACATATACTAGAAGTAGAATATTATTTCAGGTAATTTAAACAACGCCAGTTCGATTAAGTAAATATTTTTCTAAATGGTTATTTTATATACACATTCATAGATTATACATTATTATATGCCACAATTAATATGACTAATACAACCATAGCCATGCTGTATTGTATGTCATGTCTGCAAGTTAGTCAAACTTCTTGAAAAAGAAAAGCGTAGCAGTGGCGTACATACTACTACTAACTAGGAGGGGCCAAGACGGCGGAGAACGATAAAGTTTTTCCATCCATAATTTATACGCGGGAGAGCGATATTGTGTATTACGTAATAAAGTTTGCAGGCTTTTACAGTGGCACGAACACGTTTCGTATGATTTATTATTAATTTTACATTATTATATTATTATACCCCTCCGTTTCTATTCTGCTTTTTTATTATGAATAAAATAACAAGCTTCAAATATTAGAAGCAGATACAATAATCTATATTAGAAATATTAGATAGTATTTGAACAATTGTTACTGATTTTAAAAATCGTATGAACTCCAAAATCTTTAAACATAGTAAAACCAAATTTTATACACATTAAACAACTTAACGAGTTTTTTAAATTAATAACATTAGACACATGAAAACAAAGGAGTATATTGTTTCACTAATATTCAGTGATGGTTAATTTTGATATAAATGTTTATTCTGACATACTAGTTAAATAAGAAGCAATTTAACTATTCAAAGGTCAGCATACCTACATGCCAGACAAATAAACGCGAATTTTATGTACCCACATGCAATTTTATTCCTGAATCTTAAAGATATTGTCAGAATAATGTTTGAAATTAATCTCAGCCGATGAATTATATCACCAGGATATTGATAATGCGCTGAGAGACCCAGTTCAACAGCAAATCATCAGAAAATTCTATATTCACAAACAGTGGTTAGGTGATACGCAAAATGTCAAACGACTGGACTTCAAAGATCTTGTCCAAGTGGGTATCTCAACGAAAGTGACTCCGAAAGCGGTGGATTGATTGTGTGAGTGAGGACTTTACTAATTACAGAATATATAGGTATGGAAACATAAATTCTGATAGGTAATAAAAAAACTTAATATATAAAGCACGGTGAAACTGTGAAAAATGAAAACAGAATCAATGGGAACTGAAATACCTACCAGTGGGTCTATTCTATGCTTATCGACCGCTAAAGTGATAAAGTGAAAAATATTATCAAACTTAGGGTAGGTTTGTATCAAAATATTAGCACTTATTGTAACAATTACACGAAGCCGGTTTTTATTGTTGCAATAAGTGCTATATTTTAACAGCACCTATCTTGCTGCTGTTAAAATATCGCACTTATTGCAACAATAAAAACCGGCTTCGTGTAATTGTTACAATAAGTGCTAATATTTTGATACAAACCTACCCTAAGTTTGATACTATTTATCAATTTAGTGTTCGATAAGTATAGAATAGACCCACAGGTGTGGAGTAACAGGCAACCGATCTCGATTGAGGAAGAATATGGGATAAACTTAAACACGTGTCAAGAATACGTCATTTTAAACTAATCCTTCGTTCGGGCAACTGCTCTCGGTTTATGTTTATACACTGATAATCATTCAATATTGGTGTATTTGAAGGTTGCAACGCACACCATTGCATGTCTACACTGTCTGTTTTATTTTCGTATGACGTACACATTCAAAACCCTGCTTCAAAATGTAGTGTATTGGAGATCTGAATTATATTTATTAATATATTCTGTGGTTTTGATAGTGGTGTTATAAACACAGATTCTACGAGGTTTAAGTTTACCCAAACTGACCTTACATATTATTATATAGTGATAAGTTGTACTTGATTAATTGACGAAATAATAATAAACAGTATAAAAATAATAACTCTTAAAATAAAAACGAAAAGATAATTAAAAGCGGTATTTCAAAGTACGATTCAATTACAAGACAATAAATTTAATAAAAACCCGTTTAAGATATTAAAACATCGGCGGCGTTACAAATTACCTTTTTAAAACATTTCGACATTTAAATAAAACACAGACGGCCATTAATCAATATATAAATATATATTCGAGTCTCTTATTATTTGTATCCGGAAAGCAGAAAATTGAATATAATTATAATAAAATAAGTGGAGTTTGACAGGGGAAATGTTTGAAAGGTTTTACCCCACTCTCCCCCTTTTCAATTAATTACAATTTCTTCTCGGGCATTTGTATTAGCCGTGTCAGTAAAGACATCTTTCCTCTCTTCGCTGAGACGTAATTCAATTCGGAATAAATAATGTACCTACCTCTAGGTAGGACGGGAGGAATATTTTATCAGGGCGTTTAAGTTGAGATTTTCAACGAGAACACAAAATATTCATGGATAATATTATTATTATTCAAATTGAAGATCCAAGAAAAGCTTGATATTATGCCTGGAAGACTTGTATTTATTTAGTTAACCTGTCATTGCAACTAATTGCATTGTAAGGAATAATATTTTTTTTATACATTCAACACTTAAATGTCAATAAATTTATTTATCGGGTCACACCATTCCAAAAGGAACATCGAATTGTATTCCAAATTCAAATTTACGTAAATGGATGACCACAAGACCGTAATCGTTAGAAATATCTATAACCAGAGCGTTGGAGCGGAGCGGAGCACGGAGCAGTGGAGCTATGGGGTTTTACCCGGAGCACTGAAAATGTGTAGTGATCCACTCACTGCTCCGGATGTTTTTTTTATTATTAAATTTTCGTCTTAAAATCCAATGAAAATATTATATTGTTTGACATTTTGGAATACTGGAATCATTTGAAATAAGGCAACACTGCCGAGTGATAAATAACCTCACTTTTTTGACAGAAGAGGCAGATAATGAAAGACGATTCGCTGTCGGTTTTGTTAAACATAATTAATAATGAAAAAGGACGTATAATGAACATTATTTCAAAATAACTTATTATTTTATTTTTTAACATTTGTATACATAATACATATTAATTTTTACCCGGAGCGGAGCAGACCCTGGAGCGGAGTTGGAGCAATTATTAGGTGCCGGAGCGGAACTGGAACAGAGCAACTCAAAAAAGGGTCCGCTCCGACCCTCTGTATATAAAAGCAAAATTGTTGTATTTATCTGTATGTTTAACTAAGTATATCAATATTGATGAATCTCGCACCCTTTATAGATATTATTATAGGTACAGAAGTTTTTGTGTTATAACCGAACGATAAATAATAGACATACCTACAACATTTTCTGGTATTAAGAGTAGACTTTCAGCAGACATTCATATCGATTATCGATTACTTAAAAGAAACTTCTCGAAAGTAAAGCACTTCCAACAATATGAAGTAAGGCGCAGGTAGGGAAGCGCATGCCTAGAAATCGATTAATTGATAATAGGAATAAGTTGTGTTGTTGTGTAGGTACAACAGCTGTCTACTTTATCTTTCGGTATTTTGCGCAGATGAAGTGGGGGATGGCTAGTTATTTATATGGCCAAGGTTTTACCAGAAACAAGTTAAATTTATATCGGAAGTAAGCAAGAAATTCCACAGCAATTCAGGAGCAGTGTTTCCATATAAAAGAGTGAATAAATAAATATAAAACCGAGCAATATTAATTAGCGCAGGGGCCATAAATAAAAACGCTCCTCGGCACGAATTATCGGGCAGTTTATATACCGGGATGACTCTCGGGAGTTTTACCGGTTCGGTCAATAAATCTTCCTCGTTTATAATTCGCCAGTGAATATTTTATTTATGAACCAAGCGCCCAAGCGAGGGCTGCGCTATTTGAGCCGGGAATATAATAATTCATGCGAAATAAAACAACATGTTGCCAGGAATATCTGATGCAGGATTTACTATTTCGCGATGGACGAATGGACAGATAATCGCCGGACATGCTTGCTAATCCAGTGGTGACAGAATGAATTCACTTCTACCGAAATATAGTATACAATTATACATAATTAGCGCTGACCAACGAAAGAGAAATAGGTATATTATATGAATAATAATTTGGGACACTGTTTTAGATGGGTTAAAGATAAGTTTGGAAGGAACGGACACAAAAATACCTTTCAAAAGTGTAAAATATATTTTTCTAATGGCTAAATAACAGTCCTATTTATTTCGGTCGACATAATATTATATAAAATATAGTATAATTAATAATGTTCACGTACGCTTAAAACACGCACATTCGTCGATTTTCGTTAGCAGAGCACAACTAATGAATAAAATAATACCTAATGATTTAATTGTTACATCATATAATTCGGTATTCAGATGGCAGAAGGGCCCATCTGCATTTTTTTCTATTTTCAAGTTTTCTTCTACAAACGTTGTAAAATACGTTAAAATGTGGCAAAAAGACACATCTGTCAGTGGATTACAAACCAAATGCCACAAGTGAGCCAGGCACACGCATATTGAGTGTGTTTCACACCACGCACGGATAGACAAGACAAAGTCAAAAGACATTGCTATTTTTATACCAAGGATTGGTACACTTTTGAAAAAACTGAATTTAAAAAAGTCTAATAATAGTTAAATACTCATTCTCATAATAATGGTAAAATTAATATTTTTACTACCAATCGGAATAAGAAAAATATGAGGCATTTGTAACAATTGCAAAAACATTTTGATATCAGTTAAAACGAATCTATGCATATTTTTTTTCTCTCAAACTAAACAAACAACTACAGCCGAACAGGTTAAATAATACTAAAATATTATCACTCAACTATTTTGTTCGCTAGACTAAATTGAAATCTTATTATTGCTCTCCACAATATTCTCCTGACTACCGGATTATTCTTGTGAACAAATTAAAGGTGTATGGATCAGAATTGTATATGCAATTTATTATTGCTATATTGCTAAGACGATTGTTATTGCAGTATCTAACAATTTTGATGTAGATTAAAAATACAATTTACCGAAGTGAATTTTAATACGTTTCCTCTTTTTTCGAAGGCAGTACCTACCTAATAAAATATACATCATACAAAAACGGCATGGACTTATTATATTTCCACAGATTTTCGATGTCCCACAGCGGTAGGCATTCCAAAACCGAGAGGGTAAATGGCAAAAAAAAAAATGGAAGAAGAAAACCGAGCGCGGAAAGAAAGACTCGCAAATGGGGTGAGAAAAAGTTAAGAGGGGGAGGATAAAAAAAATGGGGTGGGGGGCAGTTTCCGGAGCCGGCATTAAACTTTGGAATTACGAAATCGTTAAAACTTAATAATAAAAAGCTAAAATGATAAAGCGGAGAGCGTATAGAAGCAGGAAGAAGGGAACGGATGATAATTAAGTTGGGCTGCCACGTGTCTTGACTCTCTTCTCCTCCTCGCAGTTCTGTATAAGGCGGGTTTATACTTACTTTATGTAGGGAGTGGGTTGACTTTTACATTTGGATAGTTGCTTGATCCCGTAAACGTCGTGAATATCAATTTTACTGACGATAAAAGAAGTTGACATTCAGTTAGATATATTTCTGAAGGTTCCTACTTAATAATATTAAAACAATACGATAAATTTTAAAATAATATCATGATTTATGATGTATTGTTGGTTGTCACTTAATTTAATCGAAATTAATACTTACAGAGACACTTGGGGTTATTGTAAATTTGCGGTGAATGACAGAAAACTTCACATGATTTCGATTTGATAATTGATGGAGCCGACCATCATTTATTTCGGTACGATTTTACACATTTATTAGGGGTTATGGAATTGATTTTTAACTTATTGAAAGGGGCCCGAGATTATAACAGGCTCTCGCACCGAAAAAAAAACAATATATTTTTTAATCGAGCGCTTGTTCCTGTTACGTCAAATATCTACAACTTACTGATCCCTTATCGTATATAAACATTTGAAAGCGCTAAGTTACTAGTCGATCAGAACATCATCTTTAAAAAAAAGTGAATATATTTTCAAAGATATGCTTCAAGTTTTAAACCCTTTTTATGTATATTGTAATATTCCTAATACCACTATACAGCATGTGCGATATTTAAAGACTTTTATCAATTCTTGTTCCTGGGAGACATAGGTATATTTTTCATTCTTAGATTGATTTTGGTCACCAAAAAAGATCCTTGATCCCTGATATTCTTCTACAAAGAAGAGTGATGGTTTTGGTATGTGGAGGACCGAAATACTGACAAGTCTGGAGAATTCAGAGTTTCAATTAAATCAGTAGAGTCTGTATTCACGTCACGTCGTTCGCGGACGGAAAGCATTGTGCCATCGCGTTCAACTGTTGCAAGTTTTCAATGGGAAGGAACGAGAGGGAATGCAGTGCTGAATGCTGAAGCGGGGGTGGGGGGGGGGGAACCGCACGCCAGCTTATAGAATAAAGACTCCAGTTATGTTGCGAGTAATTTTTACATTCGACTGACAAAACATTACTATATCGTTGACAAAGATACTCAACATTTAATAACACCTATAAAATCAAAAGTCTTTAAGTACTATATTCATTTGAGAGTAACGAAAAAATTTAAACGTAATATAATTCTACTTGTATCTGTGTTCTTTCTATTAAAATAAGTACCTAAATATTTTTAAGAGCGCACAAATTTTTGTTTTGTTCACCGGCCTGCGTCGGTGGTGAAAAAAGCAATTAGGGAATATGAAAACATCTGTAAAAAAGAAACGAAGATTCTTCCATTCTCTCTTTGAGATTAAAAATGATTCAGAGCGCCATGAATATCCGTAATTACGTAATGGAAAAAAGAAGCTTTGTTTATATTAAAATTAAAGAGGATAAGTTCACTAACCATAAATCTTTAAAACACTTTTGCAAAGTAAAATATAATAAATAATCCGCTCGCAATAAAAGACTTCAAATGTCAAAATTAGAAACTATAAATTGGGAAATGGTTAGACGTGTAACTTATAGCAGGAAAAAACTCAATTTAAATATAGAATAAAGACACCAAAATATTATTTACGGCTGTATTTTATTTATATTGCGACCGCCAATGGCATTTATAATTAACAAGTATATTATTATTGTAGCACCGTACCTAATAAAGATACAATATTTTTTGATAATATTAGAATATCTATTGATTGAGTTAACATTTACTTGGTAGAATTCCATTTTAAAAGAAATGAAAATATGATTAATATTAAATTCTACAGGTGTTTTAAAAAGGTTTGTCGATAGCTATTTCGGTTTTAACACCAGACTATAGTCTTGATAATGGTGTTACAACCGAAATAGTTATCGACAAACCCTTTTAAAAAACCTGTAGAATTTAATATTAATTATATTTTCATTTCTATTAGAATATCTACTAGATACAACAATCATATAGTCCTCAATACTACAACTATATAACGTCTTGATTTTCACTGTTTTTGAGATAGCTATTGAATATGATTCTACATTATTCATTCACTACAAAATATTAGATAACTTTAAAACCATAAATGCATTAAATAAATAAAATAATATATTATCTATTATAATATTTTTTCATACAATTGAACATTATTTAATTGTTCCCAATTATTAAACGAGAACAAATTTCCATTATTATTTTAAATAATAATTATAGCCCAGATTCTTAGACTATAGACAGATTTATGTTAATCAAGTATATTTTAAATTTCATTTTCCCTGCAATGACCAAATAAGAGTTATCTAGGTATAGTATTGAGGTGACGGTATAAAATAAAATGGGTATTATAATTATTATATATCTAGTCATTGTGATATACCAAGGTTTTTTCTTGCAAGTATTGGTTGTAATCTATATTGTGATTAAGCATTTTTAGTATAATTCTGTCATCCACATCTCAAAATGCTAACGAAACTATTTTAAAAGTATCGATTTATAGTTTTGATATAGCTGATATTTGAACATATGGCACTTCTAAAATCTCGTCTAAGAAACATTCCGTATATATGGAGAAACGATGGGGAGAATATACACAGTGCTGAGGCTCTACGCCGTAAAGAGTCTACGGTCTGAGAATGCACTGGCTGTAATATAATTGTACATCGTATGAATGGCAGTGTAATGGCAAAGAGAGTAATGTCGAGCTATCAATATGGTGCATAAAAAGAGGCAGATGGAGCTATCGATGTTGACGGTCGTGTGTCCTCGAGAACCGAATTAGAAAATGGATAGTTTTGATAGAGACGCGAGGAAGCCAGAAGCCGCCCAGAGTTGTCGTGATTCTCATCAACGTATCATCCATATTCTATATTGAACATACATAATTTTGAAAACACTCATAAGACACCCGTATATTCGTTGAATAAAAGAAAAACATAGTTAATTAAAAAATATTAGCAAGTTCAAGTAAGTAACAACAGAAAAATATTGGAGTGATCCGTGACGTCGGTTAGTACCTAATTAAAAGTAATAAATACTTTAAATTTAGAATACAAAAATTGATTGCCTACCGTAACAGGTATTAATAAGGCCAATAGTTAAAATTTGTCATAATTAAGTATGGCATTTGTAGCATAGTGGCAATGTAATGTCTTACTTTTTTCGAAAAAGATTCTTTCTATTGGCTATATTTTCTCATGAGTGTTTTCAAAATTATGTAGGTATATTCAATGATTAGAATGGTACATTTTTAAATCTTGTGAATTATTCGTTGAATAAAAGAAATAGTTAATTAAAAAGACGTATAATCTATAGTTGCATTTCACAGCCTTTAGCTACTACGATGCACAATGATTATTACTGTATGCATTTACTATTTGATAATTTCTTCGTTTAGTGTTAACAAGACTTTTATTCATCATTATATTATATTATTTGTCAAATTATTCAATTAAAATAACCGCAAGTAATGAAAAAGGCCGTAAAAAATCAGAATTAAAATATTTCATTCGGTAGCATAACAAAAATATATCTCCACAAAAAACGAGGAAACAAATTTGTATTACTTATAATATTACAAAAACTATAGCAACGGCACCTGTTTTGCTTTTTTTTTTAATTGGAACAAAAACAGCTGACGGGCTTTTATAAAAATGGATTTAAAAAAAAAACAGAAACGGTTGCATGATGTTTATAAATTAATAAAAGCATTGAAAGGCTTTGACGCGCGGCCGGGCATGAATTAATGATATTATTATTAATAAAATACGTGAACATAAAAAGCCCAAATATATCTGAGTATTGCGTTATCGCAATACTCAGATCAGTTGTTTTTATTTATGTATTTTAACGGATACAGCTGCTGTGAAAGTACCAGTTAAGTAATCGTATTTAACAATGTATTTTTAGACATATATTTTTATTATTGAGAAGAGCATAATGCTAAACTGAATACATATCTGTTAACATATATTATGTAATTATAATGACATAAATATAAAGGGGATGGTCGTAAGGGTTTCGTATAATTTGTTTTTACAGATGAACATGATTGTTAAATTATGTCGTTCTGTCGATTATGATCGGTACAATGATACACTGAGCATTCTGCTCGATTTAAATGATTGATATTTATGGTAAAACTTTGTAGCAAATTTAGCAAAATCAATAGTCGCGTTAGATAGGTAGCTTATGGGCACGTGTTTGAAACGCTGCCTTCTCTTACTATGTGCGCCCACCGTGGAGCAATGACAACCTCAGAGTAATAATATAAAGAGAGTCGGTATTGTTCGACAAAATGAAGCCGTGTTTCTTGCATATAAGGCAGAGTAGAATTTCAATTTTATTATTATTAACTTAAATATGAAACGTTATACGATCATGTTGCTTCTCAGTACGGCTACCAAATTTAAACACAATATAGTTAACCATATTGTCTACTAAATTAACTAAAAATAATTACTACTTACATTATATTTAACACAAAAACATTAACTTTCAGCAACACGTGTTCGCAGTTTTTAAATGAATGTAGTCATTGTTGTTTAATTTAATAAAGCGCAATTTTTTTGTAGTACTTATTCCACTTGCAAAACCACATTTTCCACTTTTAAAAGTGGAATAAGTACTACAAAAAAAATTGCGTTTTATTAAATTAAACAACAATACAATGCAATTCCACCATGAATTGGCAATTAACAAAATAAAAGAAAAAAATGAATGTAGTCAATAAAATCAATATTTTTTGTTATTGTTTTTATTCAGGCCTTGACTATAACCTTTGCCCCTTAAGCCATAGATATGTGCGAATAATAATTAAATCGTCCTTACCACCCAATATAATACAATTGATTGAAACTAGCATTAGAGCCCAATGGCTTGAACGAATCGGTTGCTAACAATACCTACTCTAAAAACTCTACAAAAACACCTCCAAAGATCTAGTAATAAATAAATATATTTGATATTTAAAAAATCCAATATTCATTTTATTATTATATAATGACTACATAATAAGGAATTATATAATTTTAGAGACATCGATCATTGTTACGTATTTAACGCTAAAATCTAAAACATAAATTATTGCAAAATAACCATATTATTATTATACGTAGATATATAATTATATATTATATACAAAGTTTACCAGTAAACCAAATAAAAGTATGTAGGTAGTTATATATTTCAAGATTAAAACTGCCTCGATATGACTATCTATCACTGGAATTAATTATTATTATAATTTAAATTCTTATTGATTCATTAGTGTTATAATTCAAATGTGTTGAATTGTGCATGTCAAACTTTATTGAGAGTACAAAAAAAAATAGTAAATAAATATTATGGTAAATTGGAATTAATTATCGGTGTTCAGATAGCGATTTATATCATATTAAAATACCGATAAGTTAAATGTTTAAATGAGCGGGAAAAAATACTAAGACCGGTAAAAAAAGTTAAGCTTCCAAATACAAAATTGACTGCGCTACCAATTAAGGGAAAGAAAAATGTTTTAAATAACTCCACAATGTGACGAAGTAGTAGGATGTCTTTAGGTTAAACTTTTTTGGGACGGTATCGATTATGATAATATTATGTATTAATATATAGGTTTTGATATACAACCTATAATATATAGTAGATTCATAAGGTAGTAAATTAAATAAAGAATTATACAATTATAGTCTCTTCAGTAGATAATTGTAAATATTATAATGGAGAATAATGAAGGAATTACTGCTAATTTGAAAAAACTTACTCGTTGATGTAGAACTGTTTTACATGTATGTGAAAAAATCTGTGATGAGGCAACGGAACATACCTGAAACAAGAGAAAAATAATAACATTAATACATGAACTCAAGCTTGAAAATTTAACATAATAATTAAATTTACACCAAACCAAACTATACACCAGTGGCAAAGGGCGGAGGTAGGCTGTTAAGATACGACATAAATCGTGCACACTTCTTCAGTCATACTTATTTGTTTTCGTTGAATTAAGAATAATTACATATTATTACAGATGTTGGTAAGTATTTTTAAAATTCAATAAGCCCTGCCTAAAATAAGCCAAAATCGATAAAAAATATTCTTCTATGTATAAATTATGTACTTATAACCATAAGTAGGAAATGATTTAATGACATAATTAATATGTTTTTACTATTATCTACCATGGCTTGGATAAGGCACGGTTTAATTGAAATTTTAAAAGCCAACAAACACTATCTGCACATTGCAGTCTTAGTTAAATGAAAACAAATACGTTTGACCGACAAAGTTTAGTGTGCATTATTTATGTCGGATCTTAAAAGCCTACATCCACCCTTCGCCACTGCTATACATATATATTTGAATACAGAAGGTAATAAAAAATCAATAAGAATAAAGATAAATAGTTACAACACATAATAATAATAGAAAATGACAAAGTATACAAAAAAGAAATATGAAAATACATAATATGTGATTATTCTTGATATTTTTTTGTCAATAGTTCATTCTCAATAAATACAATTTTTGAAAGCAGTGTCTAAAATCTAAATACCATATTGTAATTTATCTACGAATATATTCATAGTTCTCATGGGAACTTATTATTATGCACGACTCAGGAAGAAAAGCCTTCGCCGCAGACATTCGTATATTAAATGTATACCTACCTACTATTATAGCGACATGGTCACCTTAATTTAAATTAACTACATTTTTTATACAATGACACTGTTTACCTGTTTGAATACCTAAACAAATTCAAAAGCGACACCACGTTTCGGAATGAAGTAACCAAAAAAAAAAGACATTAAAAAACTTGAATCCATTTAGCTGTAAATTAAAATGCCTTGATAGTAAAATAGAGTTACAAATAAGTTTTAATGCTGGCTATAAATTCATCAAGGGGAATTAATTATTTAGTTATAGTCAACACAGCAATGATTTACATTTGAATTATGCGCGTTTTTATATCACGAAATGTATTAAAGACATGATATAAGACGTAAAAGATTGTAAGAGCCTTGCGATTATTCTCACAGATTCAAAACTAATCATGTTTATAGGATGGTTTTTATTTATTTACAACATAGAAACAATCTGGGCCCACGTTGGTCGCAAGTTATAGTATCTTATAGTATGTATTAACGCTTTCGCTGCTGAATAGATAATGAGATTTTAATTGCCCCCTTTAAAATGCACGTTAATTACATCGATCGGCCGCCTGGTCATTACGCACCGTGTGCGTCTTCCGCGTCCAAAGTATTAATAAAATAGAAACACTTCCGGTTTTAGCATTTCTTCAGAGTTCACAGAGATTAACACAATCACTGCTAACCTTTTAATTATCACATTTAAATACCATGTTAATTATATCTAATGGCCAATTACTCCAAACGCGCCAGTCGCCACCAAATGAGTTCAACAATGAGTATATTATAGTATGTATTAATAAAATAGAAACACTTCCGGTTTTTAGTATTTATTCAGAGTTCACAGAGAAACACAATCACTGCTAACGTTTTAATTACCTTTTAATTATCACATTTAAATAACATGTTAATTATATCTAATGGCCAATTACTCCAAACGCACCAGTCGCGATGTTAGCACCAAATGTGTTAATCAACAATGACAGATAATACTTCAAACGCAACAAGAAAACAGATTAACAAAATAAGATGACTCGCTCGATCAAATAACCAAATGAACTTGCCAAAGGATTACTTCAGTTCAGGTAGGTATCACATTTGACAATTAGATACCACATTAACCGCCCACGGAATGACCTAAAACCCGCCGGATAGACGAGCTCATAAAATTCCGTCGATGTACGAGGCAGAAAAAAACTAGAATCCGAGAGGAGTGGAGAGAACTAAGGAGCCCTTCATCAAGCAGTGGATCGACCCCAGCCGATGATGATAGTGGTATATACATAGAACCTGAAGATGTAGGAAGACGAAAGCCAAGCCGCCAGAATAAATTTCTATGAAATACTACAAAACTCCTCGATTGATATATCTACGCAACACCTATATAATATATTGTTGCATTTTGACCAGCAGTAAAGCCATTTGTATGCTTAAATGTACATATTATCAGAAGTGCCAGTGGTGCCACTATATTATAATATATTTCAATAAACCAGCTGCAAGTATGATAGTTATGATAATAAAAACTAATAAGAAACAAACAATAATTATTGCAATAAAACATTCATGAATGTAAGAAAATACCCAGTGATTTGAAACAAACCCTAGTTTTTTGTGCCATGTTTGTCGTTCGAGAGTAAAAAACATTTCGAATAATATTAATTTATGGTTTTTGCGTGGATGTCGATTTTCGAATTTGAACAACCCGCAAGAGTGGAGTTGCGACAAAAAATATATATGGGCGGCTGTTCATATTACGAAAATATTATTTAAAAGAGATCGTATCTACGGCATAATGGGGAGGCAAAAAAATGAGACCGTCAGAGATAGACGTTGGGAATTTGAAATAAATCTGTGAGGCAAGTGATTGCCAACATAGCAAAACGAATTTATAATATTATTCGATAGGTATAAATTAACACAATAGTCCTGAATCCTTTCAACAACTCCCCGGAAAAGTTTCAGCCAAAACATAAAGCTACATCAGAGGGGGCCATAGTGGCTGGTGCTTGTATATGACTATACTTATAAACATACCACAAACGCGTGAAGTTCGATAGTTTTGACAGAAAATATGACGTAGTTATAGCGTCGCCGAGCGAGAGAAAACGGTGCAATTGGCTTAACGATACATCAATTTACCCTATATAATTCGTGCCCAGGAGAAGAAATCGCAATCTGCACAATTTCAAGGGTTGTTCTACTATAAGATACTATATATTTAAGATAAAATGCCACCCGTAGGCAGCGTCAAACGGCCGCCTCATTTGTTTATACATTATTTTTTTATCATCCTTGCATGAATCCAATATCTAAGAAATGTGTTGTATGGATACATTACTAACAAAATATCAGACTAATTATTCGAAAATCTGCACGTGTCGTTTCTGGTTACCAAGTACGTCGAAGGGCAACGGAAGTAAACTTGATATCGCGAACCCGACAAAACCAGTGAGCTGATATAATCCGAAAATATTATCAGGTGGCAGCGCCACCTGTCAATATTATTGCTGATGCACTCAATAATACTATTTAGTAAACAATATTAATAGCTAAAGAACACATCGATTTGAATACGAATGCGTGTGAGCGAAATGCATATAAGTAAACGTGACTAAACAATTAAGTGCAGCGTGCATGATAAGATGCAACGTGGGTGTTATATTTACTTATGCGATCGCGTAACAAAGACACAAACAGAGAGACAGTTTATGCGTTACAGACAGACATACAAATCAAGACAAATATATATTATATAATGCCATAAGAAAACAAAATGATTAATTTGTAAGAATATTTCATTAACGCCGTATATATTTTGAAATTAGTTGAGATTTTTTTAATGGTTATTTAATCATTTAATGGAATTACTCTTAGCAGAAACAAAAACTCCAGATTTTAATGTTACTGTATAATATATTATACATTCTCTGTTTGGCCGCGGGCCCTGATTTAAGGCCGACTGCCCAGGACGTTTTATCTTGTAGTCATTATCATATTCGTTGAATATCAATGAACGGGGAGGAGCGAAAAGGAAGGGGGGTCCAAGGCGGGAGCGTGCGGGGGTCGTATTATTTATGGGACGGCTCCGCCAAATGGGATAAACAGAAAAGTTTTTTCGAGACTGATTACGAATTCCGCTACGAAATGTCGAGATGGGAGAATAAATAAAATATTTTTAAGATAATGTAAAACGAGCGTTTGTTACGAGGAAAAAAATCGAGGGAAGGCGGCGGGTAATGTGTTTTTGATGTCTCTCTTTCTTTTGAGGAAAATTCCGCGATTGAGAAATATAATTCACAAAAGTTTTACGTAAAAAAAAAAACAAGCATTAAATTTAATAAATCATTTACATAAACCTAATGTCTCTGTATTAAAAAGTAATCGCTATTGAGCATTGATGTAATAACAGGATGAAGTGTATTGAAAAATAAAAAAAAATCTTCATAATCTAGACTGCCCTTAGTACTCATTGTTTATAAACAGATAAATACAGATGAATATCTGATGGCTGACAGTCAAATGCTTTAGTAAAAATAATGAGCCCTACAAACATTGCAATACGGGTGATAAGTACCTACATGTTATCATCAGATGTATATTAATTTGATACAATTCGATCAGATGTGTTATGTTATGTGCTACCAGAAGGAAGATTCGTAATAAAAACATCAATTATTGTTATTAATTGATCATCAAAGGCTCGCTATCCAACTATTCGAAAATAAAATTCCAAGAATACTTTAACTTTAACTAATTTATTTTTAATTTTAATAATTTTAATAATTTTATTTTAACAATGTTTCCAAAAACGGGGGACCGCATACAGAGTGCATTCTGTCTCTAAAAATGCATCCAGCCAACTGGAAGAGCTCTCCCGCTGTCTCTCCACTCTGCCACATGCTGAGGCTTCGCTTTGTCTTTATTCTGGTGCTCTAATTATTCCCATACCGCTTTTATGATACCCTAATACTTTCGTCAATGTTTCATTGTTTTTTTAACTGGGTATCATATCAATATAAGTATCAATTAGGTAATAATTATACAGTGTTTTTGGTACTAGTCGGTTTACAGGAAGCCAGGCGGGAACTGCGCTAATTTTCATTGCCGATTATGACAAAATTCAAGAATGAAATCCTAACCTAACCTAACAAATAATCCAGCATATCGGCTATTTTCAAAATTTGTTTGCCGCTGGCTAGATAATAATAATTATAGTGTTTTTTGGAACTAATCGATTTACAGGAATTCAGGCGCGATCCGCGCTATATTTGATAGTCGATTTTGATAAAATTAATATAATATATTATATCATCATCATCATCAGCCGGGGTCAATCCACTGCTGGATGAAGGCCTCCCCAAGCTTTCTCCAACTCTCTCGGTCCTGTGTCGTTCGCTGCCACGTATTTCCGCCGAACTTTACCAGTTCGTCAATCCAGCGGCTTTTAGGGCGACCCTGTGGCCGTTTCGTACCCCTTGGGTACCACTGGATGACGGCATTTGTCCAGCGGCCGTCCTTTCGGCGAGCAATGTGCCCCGCCCATCTCCATTTCAGCTGTTTGGCAACGTCTATTACATCGCGTACTCTTGTCTTGCTTCCTAACCCATTCGTTCCTCTTACGGTCCTTTCGCGTGAAGAATACTTGTATCTTACTTTAAACCATGTTTTATGCAGTCTCAAGGTTACTAAAATAGTATCATTTAACGTGGTTATTTGAGGAAAGGAATCTATGAATCCACCCAATAACGTGCTTTTTTTCTTTATCATAATGACTCGTCCTCATCTCTACGGGAACCCAAGAACTTTCGTGTGTTTAGTATTTATAGAAGTGTCGCTATTTTTTTCGTCATTCGTATGTCGAAATATGCCATGATCCCGGTGCCTAGAATGCATGAAATGAATTAATTGGTTATGACTTACTTGTAATACCTACATAATAAAACTGCCAATACCGTATTTTGACTTGACTTCTTCCCAGTTTCCCCTAAAAGATTCGTTAACATGTCTACCTTCCTGGTGAAGATATAGGTACCATCACTCGCCCTCATTAAGGAGTGTTTGAGTTATATCACTATCTAAGTACCTATGAACTTCTATTCCGAATTGTACCAACAACAATAATTATTATAAACATACGTTTATTAAGGATGTTGAAAAATAAAAGTATGTATGTATGAAAACAGTACGCTGTACTACAATGACAAAAAACTTAACGAAACTTATAAGTAGATAAGTACTAAATTACTAATAGAAAAAAGAAGCCTTTGTGTTTTGGTTGAGATAATGATATTGATTCTAGAATAAGATAAAAATTATAAAACAAATTAAATTACAGTAGGTACTTAAATACTGTAAGGCCGACAGCAAATAGATAATTTAATTCACTGAAAAAAAATGTTTATAAAAGGATTTGCCCTGTGTTGCTTTTATAGCCCAATAACAAAATTAAAAAAAGGCAATAACATTATTTGATTCATAAAATGATAAAGCAGCAAAAAAAGAACACAGTTTAGCATATTAATTCGTACTGCAAACACGGAGCGATAAAAATAGCTCACTCGGCAGCTATAAATTCGCTTAAAAAAAGAAGAAAAAAATCGTATTAATTGCGAGCCGCGCTTCGCAGATAAAATCTCAAAAAAGCAAATATTTGATGGCTTATGGCGCTTTGGAAACAATAAACATCGCCAATAAATTTAACATCGGCGGCGAATAATAAATATTGTTATTAGCGACTGAATAAGTAATTCGATCGGGCTATATATTTAAAAAAAAAAACGGTGATGTTGCCAACAAACTGCTAAACATGGAAATAATAATATATTATTTTATTCCATTTTATTCAATGCGAATTAATTTTTTGCCGAATAAATATATTCATTATACCTATTGCATAAGGCCTTATTTATATTTTATTATCGCGAAATGAAGACGGCGTGCTGGAACGAAACGAAAGAAGGACTCGCCTTGAATATTCAATTAGCAAAGCGATATAAATTTAAACGTTATTCGAGTTTTAAGTACGGAAATATTAAAAAATAATATCTGCCTCGGAGATAATAAAACATTAACAGCGATCGGGGAATTTCATTTATTTTTTATTTTGTGTTTTTTTATAATTCTCCGGAATGTTTGACGACAAGTCTGAGGGTTGCCAGACATTGTCAAATAAAAAAATAATATTTACACGAAAAATGATTTAAAATATTCATCTTTTATTTTCGTTAAATTTTACGTTTTGATTGATGGCGTGCTTAAAGAAGGATGAGAGGAATTTATAAATATACAAGATGTTTAATAAAAACATAATTTCATAGAATAAATATTACAAATATAAATTTGTTGTTTTTGACTTGGGAAGAACGTAACGCGCGATTCATTTACAATTGTATTAAATGCCTACTTAAATCAATGTAAGTTTAAATAGGAAATTAAAAATATTTATAAAGATGAAAGTGATAGTATTCTTTATATAACTATTTATATTTTTATATAAATTATGTGGCGTACACAGGGCGTGTAAAAGTATTTAGTGAAGAACACATTGTCTTGATTCGACAGGACGTCGGAACTAAATTCAAAACATTTCAATTCAGTTCAAATGAGGGTGAATGGACTAAGCTCACTAAGCGAATCGTTCACCGAGATGTGTGGCCAATTAATTGGTTTTTAATACTGATAGAGCGCGGGGAGCGTTCATACGCCGCCATAAAAATAGGGTGTTAGTACCCTAAATACTTCAGTTACAACTTGTTATTTGTCCATTTTACGGAGACATTTAAAAATAGGAAACTATGAGGAATAACTGCAATGAACCTATCAAGCCGACCAATAAATATTTTTAAATCACCGATTATGCTATTAAAAGTTGGCAATTGCTCTCAACGAACGCCGTCTGATGTCGAATCTGTGGGTATGGGTTGTGTAATTAGATCATTAATTAGAACGGGGTGAAATGAAAATTTTAAAACAATCTCTCACACGAGCACGTAATTAACAACACTGAATGTTATGGCAAGCCTTATTTAAATTATTTATATGAGAATTTTAACCGTAGGTACCACCAAGTCTACAAAATAACATATTTACGCATAACTACGACATTACCTGATACGGGATAATAAATAGATTAATTATTTCTCAAAAATAATTCAAAGATAATAAGTGTTGGGTATTTATTATTCATTGAATTTTATTTGTCAAAGTGGAACATAAGAAAACACGTATTTCTTTACTTAAATAATCTTTTGTCATTGCGAAATAATAATAAAATTCAATTTCGACCGGGACACATATTATACAGAATGGCGACACTACGGCGATAATTTCACTGGTAATTAAAAAAAGTATAGGGTACGAAATGTCTTTAGCGGTAAATGGTAGATATAAAAAAACTGTGAAGTCGATTAATATGCCACACAAAAGAATGAGAGGAAAAAATATCGGATATCGATTAAGTTTCTACTGTGCTGGTTGGTTTCAATACCAACTTATAATCGAAAACTATATTACGGGGCTAATGTGACTCATATATTTATTGTATGCAAGTAAGTACCGACCTCAAAAGCAAAAGTATGTACGTCCAAAATTTTAATAAGCTAAATATTGCGCGGTCTTCTATTTTTCGCATAAAAATGAAAGAGAATGTATATTTTTATCTTATAAGAAGATAAAATGTTTGATATTTATTTGAGGATATTACGCAGCGCTCTTAACGTTCAGTATACTTACCGATAGGTACTTCGAATTGATATAGTAAATATTTTGCGTCGAAAGTAGGCAGTGTCATTTCCCTCCATTTGCGAAAGTGAAAAGATGCTGTCACTTTTATCTTTTTCGTCTGGATTCAGGACTTGGAGGTGGACAAATAACACACCGGAATTGTGGTCAGAAACGACGAGTTTTATTTGCGTTAATATCTACTAGGTTACTACATTTTATATAATTATTTTTACGGAGGACGAAATGTATATGTTTACGATTTGGCTGATTGCAGCGTTCTGTCGCGCCAAAAAAACGGCCGCTTACGAAGCGAAGCTTGGTACCGATTAGGGATTCTCCAGATTCACAGACATCCCCAAATGGGAACCATATGGGAGTGTAACCGTAGGTACTACGTTTAGATTAAAGAAAAATGTTACATATTATTGTTATATTGGAATATAAATTCGTCGATATGGCCAGTATTCACTTGCCCTACGGAAATGCTACTAGATCGATCAACGCTTTCCCCATGTCCCGATGGTTACGAAACGTCTCAGTACCTAATTAAGATTCTGAAGTCACTAAGTATAATTCAGACTTCCAGCATTTTGCCTTTGAAGAATTGTTATTTTGGTGTACAAAAAGGCGGTGTACACATTACCAAATAAATTGTATACAAAATATGCTAGGGGCCAGCCACAAGATGTCAATCAAAAGGCAATTTATCAAGAAACATTGACACAATGCTGCGGTATCAAAATACATACACTCCGGGCGCAAAAAAAAAACAAAACGACTGCTCCCATTTTCAATGACATGTGTTCGAATCAATCAATCACGAACAATCAAACCGATTGCCGCGCAATGTAAAATGGAACGGATTTATTCAGGGTCGAAATGATTTTGAATTAAATAATTATTATATACGAATTTAAAAGCAACAAAAAATATTAAATGCAAACAAAGATATAAATATTACATGAGCTTAAAGAAGAAGTAAATAATTAAAGATTAAATATTTTAAAAGTATTGTAAAATGTAAAAATAAATTTAACATACCGTCTCTGTTCTGGCAGAACACACTAACTGGAGATTACTAGTTTTGAGTAATTTGACTTTGAAGTTGTTAAAATGTTTGAAATGGTCTATCATGTGAGTTTATTAAGTAATCGAAAAAGGATGACTTTTAAATAAAGACTGCTTATTTATTAAGAAGGTTTCCAGACGGTAAAGTTTGAAATAATGAACATTTTGGTATAACTAACTCTATATGTCATTTTTTCGAATTAGTGTCTTCTGCCAGAACAGTGACGATACATTACTTACTTATATAACTAAGTTTTCGAAAGACAATCGGTTGTGTATGAACGGATTGACGTAAACTAAAGTTACAATCAAATCAAATAAAATACATTTTTTTACTTACTCTAAAATATGTGATCAGGGTTTCGTCTTTTGACATTGTTAGAGCGGAATGCAGAAACATTTGTCATAACTAAAATTTCCTTAGCACAAAATACTATGCAGAAACATGTTCTTAGTTAATACCATGTTGTCTATGGTTCACTCGTCTTAAAAGCTTCGTTCGTTTTTTCTATTGAAAATAAAACCATATTTAAAAATTCTCTTTCCTATAGTTTAGGTAAATTATTTTGTAATTGTTAAACGACGACAAAAATATGACAACTGCACTTTATAAATACAATAACTATAAATACATAATTAATATTTAATTATAATACTCTCAGTCATTATACGTGATTTCACAGGCACAAGATATTTTTTTTTGTAATATGGTAACACTAGCGTCAAGTGACATTCTGTCTAGCATCTTGTATTTCTGCGGACTGGCGTATAAAAAGTAAAATAATATTCTGCATGTACATGCCAAACAAATTAACAATATCAATATCCATATTGAGATAAATAGTTAAATGAATTTGAGTGTATGGACTGTTTTATAGACATGCGAATTTATTTTGACAGCAGCTGTCAGTAGTAAATGGTAATACACAATACACATTCATAACAAAAGTAATCTATGGTTAAGGATTCCGTAACTCTATAGTCAGTATAGTCTATAGTTAAGTCATCCTTTTCGGCAACTTATCCTTAAGATCGAAATATTGGATTCTGCATTCGGCTCTTAGGCTCTACGCGTACGGTAGATACGTGTACAACTGCCAAACTACCATGTTTATGTACTAACAATAACAGGTAATCGCAATAAAATAGGTAAATATTGCAATGAATGAATTGAATGATCTGCTTCCTTAATTGAATCGCTTAATTTAAGAGGTAAGTAATAATAAATTTGTGTTCACCCTACCCTGCCCGCAGCAATCTCATTCGATTTGTCATATTAATTTGTCATCGAGATGTAAGCGCAAAATTCTCGCATAATGAGATACATTTTGTGGATCAATGTTGTCAGTGTTAAAATAAAATATATTATTATTTTGTCACGCGGATGAAGAATACTATTGACGGCGGATGTTGCCAGTTGGCACCATGTCAGAACACGTTAAACAAGAATAATATTTTAACGACTTCTAAATAATTTTATTAATGTCCGAATGCGTTACAAAGAAAATATTGAATTGATGTTAATGTCGAATATATTGTGTGTTCTGTCTGACCGCAGTTGAGAAATGTTTACATATTAATAAACTGGCAATTTTTAATATTTAGGTACTTGGAAAATATTTTAAAATTTTTTATTTTTCAAATAACACACTGCCATTCATTTTATTTTTATATATTGTAAACATGTGAACTGTTCGCCCCGATACAAAACCTTTTATTAATCATAAAATCTTCATCAAAGACCTAAGTGGTGAAGATAATTATTAAATCAAAAATCCATTAAAAATGTCATTAATAAACGTTCTTTGACTACTACTTTATTACCAGATTAATAAAATAATACTAAGATATATACTAACTTTCGCATTTTACTTAGGTTTTAATATTGATTTTTGCATATACGATAAGTTGCTAATTCCGTAAGTAACCTTGCTTGGAGTAGGTTACTTACGAATGGATTTCGTGTACAGAAAAGTTGACAACGTCGTAAAATACTAATTGTGTGTGTATGTTTTGTTAGGTGCCTACGTGGTATAGATATATGTACCATCATAAATTGGCCGGTGTTCGAATTTAGAACTAAGCGAATCTCAGAATAAAAACGGACAACTTATAATGGTGGATCTTTTTATTGAACTCAATTATAATGGTTTTAGTTATAGTCGACTGTTCCGAAGATGGGTTTAGCAGCCGTCAACGTAAATGACTCAATTAAAATAGAATTAACAAAAATAAGTTTGTTTCAAAACCATTACAAGTATTATACATTTTAATTGATGTTACAATGTTTCTTCATCAAGGGTTTCACCATAAATGGTATGCATTATTTTTAATTTGTTTGTGGATTTAATGGAAAATTCGAACATAATTGTCGTTTTTACGATGTCAACTTCTCTTTATAGACTTTTAGGTATTAACTTATTAAATAGTCACTATAATATTGCTACTCATTTTATTAACCTAGGTAACCTATTAACTAGGTTCGTGTATACTGTATATTGATATGAGGTTGTATCCATTGTAAATGAAATTAAATGCCAAGATGAAGAATAAATGAAATCGACAATGTTTTAAAACGTAAAGCTTCACAATTTAATGCAACGATACCATATAAAAATAAATAACGACGCAATAGAGTAAAGCGATCAATAGACAGAATAAAATAGTTAACTGCACGCCCATAAATTTAAAAGCACGTCACTGTCTTTCCAGTTAATAAAAATTTACATCGATTCTATTATTTTATACGCGCCAAGCGCAGTGCCCCATAATAATAATTTATATAACATCCCATAACTTCGAAAACGCGCGTTAAATTATTTTATTACTCACGGAGGGAAAGCTTAATTTTATTTCAATTGAAGCATTACGATAAAATATAGTTACGCTTGGAACTGGTTTAGTTATCTGCAAACAGAAAACGATTGATTTCAATCAATATATATGATATTAATGAATGGCAGGATACTGGGTGTAAAAGTTTAATGGCTTTGTTTAAGTGGTCCAGTTAAATAGCAATTATTTTATTATCGACAGCTGCAATAATTAATGTATTACATTAATATATATTTCAGTTTCATACTTTATAGTTTTATACAAAAGTAAAAGAGGTGTCCGGGTGTTCGGCTATTTTCGAAAATTGAACACTTTTAAGACTAGAAACGTTGCAAACGTGAAAACACCGTTTTAAACAAAGTATTTTTTTATTTTGAAAAACAATAAAATATGCATACACAAAATTACATAAGTAATCGAAGGCAAAATAACTATAATACCTATGTAAGGACCACGTATTAAATAAAATTTAGTACCGAAAATTATTCTACCGCCATTGATTAAGTAGATACTAAGTAGGTAGGTAGTCAATTATATAAAAAACGTAGGTATCTAAGTGGTTTTACATATTATTATATGGAATAGGTTGGATAATAAAGTGAATTTCAATAATTCCGTATGTGACTATATTACCTATTTTAAAATTACCATTTAAGGGGAGATTAAAAATGCGTGTATGCGAGGCGGATACTAGGCCGAAAAACCACACCCTTGAGTGCGTACGACGATGGCCGAGCGGCTGAAGTGTCGGCCTATAACGTCGTGGGTTTTAATCCTGGGTCTGGCAGAATACACATATTGTTTTTCAATCTGTGTATGAGTTAGAGTAGGACCTGGGATAGGATGAGCAAGTGGCTAATATCCATTTCTCGTAAAAACAGAAACCTCCACTCTGAGCGCCCATGATCTTATTAGAATCGGACATGGGTAAAAATGCGGATAAAAGAAACGCTATTTTTATTTGTTTCTTTCATCTGGCATCGACTTCAAAATAATGTTTTAAAAATTGGAACCTACATACGCAGAAATCCGGTGCGAATTTCAGAATTTTTTATTTTTCTGGAAAATTATATAGTGGTTGGGCCATTTATATTCCCATTCCATTCCCTATCTCATCACCCATCTCCTAATCCCCAGTTTTATTGTCACCAGACAATGTATAAGCAATTATGCGTCATGAGAGACCATGTTGCAAAGAGACATGGAGTTGCATCGCATTAGCGGACGCGAGCGGGCTTCTAATAGCTTTCCGTCGCTTAAGTGATTGACTCAATAGATACAGACTCATTCATAATATATCATCTTCATTCATACACCCTCACATATGATCCATAAAACTGTGTCACAAAGTGCGTGAGTGTACGAACCGGGTGACCCAAAACAACGATACCGCCCGAGTGACAGTTGAAACCAGACCACGGAGCCATCAAACATCATCACAAAGGTCAGTGTCTGGCACTCTGTTCCATCGCCCCCACCCCTAGATCCGACCTCCTCATCGTCCCTTAAAATAATTACAGTCCACTTAAAAAGCTCAACCATATAGGATTATGGAAGAAAAATATGACGAGTGTATACGTATTTTAATGTTCGATCACGTTGATCCCAAGGCATTGTTATAACGGCATCACATCATTTTAGGTTGTAATTAAGGCGAAACCGCGGATGTGGTACCGCAAAGTTCAACTCGATGGCCTGTGTCCGACAACGTGCGGTGACTTTATGACGATACGAGTTGCGAGGGCAGGGGTGGGTTATAACAACCCCTATTCAAACAAACAATGCGATATCGAAGGCGGTAAACCCTTCTTCATCGGCGTGCTAATACGATACGAACACGGGGAATAAATATTTAATATAAATGTACACTCCTCGGAAACGCTTTGAGTAAGATTATTATACTTATTTCGCTTAGTTTAATATTAATAAGGACCGGTTTCGTCCGCTTCCAAGAGAAAGAACAATCTGGATTGAATTGGCAACAAACACCATCGTTGCTAATTTAGCTTAACTTAGGCGTGTCCTGACCGTATTTAAAATGGTTTCATTTTCCCGTAGATTTACTACCTGCAATATAACGTAGTATTATGTATTGATACTGCAGGCGATGTAATACATGTTGCCGATATTGGCTTCTTAAAGGTGCGCATGTTATGGACATATCGCGCATAAGTATGATTCTGCATCGCGCTCTGTGTGCCAAAGCACACTGCGAATGACTGTGCGATGCGTAAAAAGCACTTACTAAGCATAATCTTTTTGCTCTGCGATACGTAGGTACATTCTTTCTCATACTACTGTTTCATCAATTACGTGTTAAAGTTTTTTTCACACTATATTATGGTACATTGGCTAAACAACTGTAACGTCAATATATTTTATGGAGTAAATAGGTGAAGAAAACGTACAGGCACACTTATATTTAGTATTTATTATTATTATACTTACATAATTTAATGGTTCATTCTTTTACGTAATATGCCTAGGCCATGCCTAGACCATGGCCCCCACAAAGGGGGGGAGCTAACAGGACCCTAGCCTGGGGGCCCAGCAAGACGAGTCGATCAGATAAGTGAGATAAGCACACATGACAAATTTATTATTTAAAATTACGCGTTGTACGATACAATTTTTAATTGTGTATTAATACTCGACAATTCTATAATTCAAATGGGTGTAGTAAAATATAGGTAGATACAAAAAAACACTAAATAATATACACATTAATTTTATCGCGTACACCATTTGAAAAATGCTACTGTAGAGCGTCACACTGCATTTATCCTTAGCGATAGATAGGGGGGCCGCCAAAGATCCTAGCTTGGGGGCACGCTTCAGGATGTGGGGGCCATACTTAGGACACATACAGTCCAGAAAAACACGACTGTCAAAGTCAAAGTAAGGCGTTAACTAATAAAATGGGTGACCGAAACTTTAATTTTAATGGATACTGTAGGTTTTTACTAGCCCTTAAATGATTTTTTTCCCTTTATTTGGAAGCAATTGAGCTCTTCTCTAAATGGAAGGCTATTCTGCTTCACAATGGTTTACAAAAGTATACATACACTTTTTTAACTACAGACATAAATAGTTACATTATTAATAATACAGAATTACATTTTTGTTACACTATACACTAGACATTTACGTTATATTTTTGCAGAAATTCATGTACAACTTTCATAACTGAAATATTTGGTTTTGCCAGGAACGAATTAATCGTGAAAGGAGGGTATCGTTTGTATGCTGATGTAATGTTAAAATATTAATTCGCAAATGTGCGCAATCTGTGGCGTCACTGTAAATAACCCTTTGTCAGGCCTGGCTGCGGGGTAACTTTGACCGGATCCCACAGGCTAATGAAAACTAATGAACGTCCCGCTTTGACGCGAGGATATCCATATATTTGCTCACAAAACTGAAACCAAAACGGGAGGCCAGGAGTTGTCTGATTATGATTTGCTTACCTGTGACCTGCGCCGCTGGGGAAACCGAGTGCATTGAACAGGTTAAAATAATTGCACGAAATACTTACACAAATTAAGCATAGCCAATATTTTGATTGTGAACGACTACCACATACAGAACCGCAATATAAAAAAAAACCAGGTACCTACACTGATAATACTGCCTACGACCTACGTATTCACATTAAATGAGTCGCCTAGGCATAGAGACATAACTCACATTTTGCATTTTTGTCATTTTTGTGTTAGATGTACCAAATGATCCTAAAGGCATTAATTTATATAAAGAAAAATAGTTAGCTATCAAAAGTCACTTTAAAGTTTAAACAATATGAAAATCGTTGTTAAAGTTGATGTTTGGTGTCATAACTCACATGTTTCAATGAATAAATTTATAGAGCTATAGGTACCTATATCTCATTGTGAGCTGTGTCTATTATATATATTAAAAAAACAATGTAAATCGACTCACTCATTCAATATTCAATGGAGTCCAATACTTTTCTTCTAATTCAAAAAACTGCTCTGGTGGTTTTTTTAGATTATCTCAAATCTCGATTTTTGGAATATGGAAGTTATGACTCTAGGCAACTCAAATATAATAGTATTAAAAATATGAACACAAGAGGCTTACAATTTAAAATAACATTTCAATAGCACGATGTACGGCAATAGCGTATTGGTAATGTACGCGACAGGTAATCTTTTTGGCAAAATCGAATCTGAATGCGTTTGTGATTGTATATATTATTCTATTACTAAAGACACTACGGTCTCACTACAACACTACTGTCATTTTGGGCCTCGTGGCCTGTTGCAGTCCTAAATTAGTATATGAATATATTTTTATGTTATCTAAAAACGTGACACCGTTAGTACCTACCTGCGATATTCGAAATAGTCCTGCAAATGAAAATATTCTACGTTAAAATCTTTGTTCAGTTTTAAGTGTCACAATCGGATTTAGTTTAATATCAATTGAGTAAATAATATGCACCTACCGATATTTAAGATCGCCGTAAAAACTCACCAGCGAAGAAACGAGTAAGCAATAACGGTACCATTAAATAGTAATAATACAAAAAGGGGCTATATAAAAGCACAACATCAAGTTTATTGCTACAAAGTAGAAGTATTTTATGAACATGAACGATAATTGGAAAAGCTAACACGCTCTATTGGAAAAGCGACGCGTTTTCTTTGAAAAAGAATCACCATCAAAGTGTACACATAAATTTTAATGTCATCAGAGTATGCTTTACGACGAAATTTGTAGGTGACACGGGGCATAAAAGACAGCGTGTAAATATACTCTATGACTTTATGGCCGCCGTATCATTGTCGATGTGACCCCTCGCCCTTCCGAAATGATTTTATAGCGTACTTTATTGCCGCAGTTTGTTCATAAAAATATTATTGCCAGATGCAAAAAGCTCCCCCCCCCGTCAAAAGCGCGTAAAATTTTAACGCCCGGCTCTAAAGAGAAATTAAAAATCCTACTAAATGAGTTAAAATACTGGCGAAGTAGGTATAACTAAAAACGTTTCGGGGACATGGGCCATGATTGAAATGTAAAGTCAAATAGAAATGTCACAACGTTACATCAAAATAATCTTCGTAAAATATAAATTTGTCATAAAAAATAAATAAAAATATGATTTACATTTAGTGGATTTCTTGCCAAGTTGTGTGAGAGATTATTATCAAGAAAATGTATTTACAATAACGTTTATGTGTTATAATGAATGACTTCATTGAGGGCAATGAAAGAATGAAATGAAGCTGGCCATTGAGGGGTACCATACCATATCAGTGGGTACCAGAAAACCTGGACTGGAATGAGGCTATAAAGAAAATGGGCCGAAGTATGTGGATCAAGGCCTGAACAAAAACGATGCATAAGTGCGAGTAAGAAAGTATTCAGCACCCTTATAATCTTTGCGACACGCGCTAGAGTAAGATAAAAGGTCTACATATTTTTAAGTTGGTTTCCAAAAATATCGCCGGTAAATCGTGCTGAATCGCTTCACGTAGCGTGTTGTTAGTGTTGCTAAATTTGCTATTTTTTGTGTTAAACATAAAGTCAGTGGTAAATATTTTTAGTTAATTAAGTAGGAAAGGTGGTTCTGCATGTTGTATTAAAATATGGTAGCCGTACTGATAAGCAAGAAGATGGTATTACGTTTCATAGGTAAGTTGATACATGTTCGTGACAATTTATTTGAATATTATTATTTATTTTAATATCAGTGACCTAGTGTTTCTTTAAAATAACTTAAATTATGGATATATTTACCTAATTGGTTGCATTTTGACCGCTTAAAAATACTATATAACGTAAAAAACAGAAAATTATATTTTAATTCTGAGCGTCTAGTGCGAGCACTTTGGGCGAGCACTAGCGAAATGGTCTATGGTCTCGAACATTTATAGGCGAATGCGTTCGCTCGCTTACAAACCAAACGCATGGCACGTAGCTTCATTTAGCAATGCAACGGGTGGCGTCTATATGTATCTATAGTCTATGATGTGGATAGATTTTCATCATATGGCATCATTAGAAAAGGGGAAATGGAGTAAGTCTATTCTACCATCACCACGAGAGGTGCCCTGGTTTGTAGAGTCTCCTTTGACGAGGAATGAGCTTAAGTTAATGCTGAAGCTAAGAACAGGGCACACAATGGGCAAAAGATTTGATGTCCTCATGGGAAGAAGCGAATCGCAACTCTGCGATGAATGTCTCATTGTACATATAGCCAGTACAATGCCCTAAATATGAACTTCACAGAGTACAGCTGCGAATTGCGGATATCTATGAGAATGTCGACGAATTGAAGGGTGTTCTGGCTGGGTAAGACGGAAGAGCTAGGCAAAATTGTAAAGTTATTTAACAGAATAGGACGACCTGATCGACGGATCCCCTTCTAGAAGAGAAGAGGCGATATGACAGCGAGTCGCAGTCAAAGCCTCGGTAAAATCACAAAAAAAAAATGAATGACTTCCATGAATTATATTATGATAAGTGGTCATTATGAATTTACGGTATCTATTAATTATTTTTTGTATCAGAACCTGCGCGCCCATTAACGCCGTCTGTGGTTGCGTTTTCATGTGGGGCCAACAGCCGTTCGGTGGTTCACGTTAGGCGCAGACGATAACCATGGCCATTTTAAAAACAACACGCCCATAAAGATGTTGAATAGAAACGTTCTTGAGAAGATGGGAAGTTTTGCATGTAATAAAATGAAGACGGACATGGTTACTAATGGCGATGATTAAAATAAATGCAACTCCTTCTCATCTAACAAACGTCGATATTAGTAGGTACACTTTCGTGCACAGATCCATTTTCGTACCGTATGAAAGAAATATAGCGGTTATACCTAGTGTCGATAATCATCGCACACTGTCATTCATGCGAACTTGTAAAAAGACCCTTTTTGAACGTTGACGGGATACAACAGTCATCACATTATTTTTAACATAATATATTTGTACCTATCATTAGTGGCGGTTTTTTAGGTATGCGGAGGCACGAGGTGATGACAGGTTTGGAGGCCCCTTTGCGAAAATGTACATTGCTATTAACCAATTAAAAAATGTTTGAGTGATTTTTTCGACCCAATAATACGCATATCAAGACATTGATACTTTCCGGTTCCTACGAAGTGACTGTGACTGCCTCACCTTATCTTGTTACCGGAATGGAAAACAATCACTGTCTGACAATCACTGAAACTAAAACCAACTCCATATTAGTATTTGAAATACGTATCGGCTCAGGGAACTCTGACTGTGTATCGGCTTCAATAGAATCGCTAAAAATACGCTAAGTCTGCTTGTCGAAAAGTCCCATTCATAAATAAAATTTTAAGTATATTTTAAATTTATGAATTGTTTTTTTGTTAGGGTCCGAAAAACAGTTCCTCATCACTTTTGTCTTTGAGACATTTATCTTTAGACCGACCGTTTGACTGACATCCGCGAGATCTTGCATTCTACATTGGAGGTCTTTCGGGTCTTGTGAGAGTATAACAATATCATCTACTAGCAATTATGCAATTAAGCAATTATGATAATTATCGTACAATTTATCCCGGCATAACAAGCCTAAGCCAATGCGTTATCTCACCACTGTGCTGCGACACAAAATTTATGACCTATTTATTATACATACCTTCGAACACAATAGACTAATAAATTAAAATATACCTATATTCAAGTGCTATCTCGTTCGCGCGCATTTAATATCAATAGTGTTGAAAGTCTACCAACTGGCGAGTGCACAGAACAGCGACTGGGATGATATCATCACAAGTGTTTTGGAATAAGTTTAATGAACCACACATACTGAGGTATGTGTAGTTTCATCCGAAACTTGAGTACACAAACTGGTGACAGTATTTCCAACTCACCTCTACCGTATAGCGTCGATATAAAAAATACGCATATTTCGTGGAGCATTTCAGACAGTAGATACTGTTAAAATTTTATAAGATTCAATAATTTGATATAATATATATATATAACGCCGTCATTATAATCAGATATTTGATATGTACTTCTTGATTGTATTTCTAATTTACTTACCTACCTATTTTCTTCTATCTTTCCCTTGAATTCCGGTGGTTTTTATTACGTATATTTTAAACGGTTTATTTACAGCAAGAAATTATTGATTTCAATATTATACAGCCATGTATTTCCGATACATCTCACCTCACGATGAACTGTATTACGGTCAATTGCATACATACAAATTTCCGGATACGATTAAATGTAACCTACGCCAGATCATATAAATTGTAAGTAATGCAAATACACACTATAAAAACTTGCACGATCACTCAAATAATAAAACAACAGAGCTTGCATAATACGCGAGGGCAATTTACGAGTTAGAAAATTTATACGACCCGTAATTAAGTTAATGTTTTAGAAAAATCGCAACCAATTACGGCCGCGATAGAAATCTGGCGGGAATTTATTGTTAAATTGACCCTGCGGTGTGGGTTCGCCTCTTTTACGGCTTAATGATTTACAGCTGATCGGACGTATTTATATACAAATAATAAAACAATCACGCCAGGAAAGTAACGGAGCACGCACGCTGAAAACACCTTGTAAGATTAGTATACTCGCAAATAAAAATATTGTTTACACCTGCTAACAGTCGCTCCAAACACTGATACGCCTAGACAAAGAATGCTCAAAACCATAGAACAGATTAATAAAAAAGAAATGGAGCTAATTTTAAGCCGGATTTTGTTTATGACATAATGAGTCGCTATAAATAAAACGTCTCTGGAATGTCCTTGTACCCAGAGTTGGGTATATCCGGAGAAAATCTCAATATCGAGATTCGGGATTTCCCGAAATGAAGAAATTTTCAATTCTCGAGATTCGGGATTTCCAGAAAAGAATTCTCGAGATATCGGGAAATTGAAAAAAAACCTGTAAAAATCCTAAAATCTGTGTAAAAACAAGACAAATTCCAAAAAAATATGATATTTTTATTTATGTAAGACAAACAAAATAGAAGTATGAAAATAAAAATAATCAAAACATTACTTATTAAAATAGAATTTCAAAATCACTGTCAATCGCTGCGTCTGACAATCGTGTACATTTTTGAGGCACAAAATTCCCTGATGTTGCAAAAATTGCGCTCATTTTGAGTCGACGTTTGCTTTGTGTTAATTGCCCCGACCAGTCTTTGAACGTTTTGTGTTTTCTGTCCACTTTTTTCATATAGAAAACCGTTTTTTCAATTAATATTTGATAATAAAGAAATCCCGAATCCCGAGGAAAGATTCTCGAGATCGGGATAGAAAATCTCGAAAACTTCTCGAGAATTCCCGAAAACGAAGTCTACTTGTACCTATTCAATATAGCAATGTTGCGCTTGTTGCAATCATACCACTCAGCATTAAATGAGTGACACGCTTTAATATGTTTGTTTTGTTGTCAAAACAAAGCCATAGAGCGATAATGATCGTCAGCATTTCCTCAATCATAACTAGATCAGAGGGGTCTGTTACGATTTGTTAATTGCGACAATAACTCTTGTATTATATGTACTGCATTTGTAAAAATTTGAAGGACAATGCGTGAATCCTAACTCACTCATCGAGTCCGTCACTCGACGCACTATTATTATTGTCACGAGTTCTTCGATTGACATGGTCAAACGTCAGTACACTCGAATCTTTTGATAACATCGATACACCCCGCGAGTATAATCTCAAAGCATCATCATTAATATAATATAATCTCAAAGTATTTTCGTAAATAAACTCCCCTCACAACATCCAAGCCACAACGACCTACTCTCTCCTCCACCACATATACCACCAAACGCGTTTCGGGTATCTACACGGGAAACAGACGGTTTGAAAATAAAATATTTTCTTTCACAAGTATTTTAAGTGTATCCTGTATAGTAGGTATATCTCCTCAATCGTGAAATACATCTTGTTACTACCACGTCGAGAAGGTAACGCACTTACCCTCGTCCTTACTGTCACAAACGTGAAAACACGACCTAAGCATGGCCTGTTATTATTTTATAAATTTGCTACAGGAAGATTCGAAAATAAATCTATATATAACTTGGTCTCGAAGAAAATAAGAAAAATATAAGCCGGCTCTCACATCTAAGCTCGCACGTTCGCCGCACAGCCTTAAATCAAACCATCTAAGATCGTCGCTTCGATGTTGCATATGAAGACTGCACACATAGACACCTAGCGACAGTCGCGTGTAACCTCTCGAAATGTGGATATATTGGGATAATGTCATTGATTGGGATGCGTCGACCGGCGAGCGGGTACATATAAGAATGACCAATTCGTAGGTGTGCGTATGCGTTCTGGCGGCTTCGAATCGCAGCCCAAGACGCATCCGATTTCTTGCTAGCAACACTAGACGTTTTTTCAAACTAAAAAGTCGCATTACACTCGGCAACGCGTGTTTTGTGAATAACGATGACGTCACATCGACGTATTCGACGTTTTGATGTGCAAGCCGGCTAAAACGTCTAGATTAGTATCATGGCGTTTTGAAAAGGATATAAATGAGAAGGGAAGACAAATGAATGCGTAAACCACAGAAACATATAAATAAGGATCCTATTTCTTATCCGGTGTAGCCGGGTTTACACGGCGTTATAACTAATGGTATTAATAAAATGTTATCAAAGTAGTCGTCTGAGAATGCAATTCGATATAATAGGACATGCACTCAATGGGTGCATCGCTGTTTGGTTGCGCGGGCCAGTGCCGCTTTTATTATTCCGCGGTCGTAAAAGCTACGCTAACTTTCGAGTGGCTCCACAATTTTCCCCAGTGCCACTTTTTGGAAGAGGGAGAGGCTCCATTTCCCTCTTCCTTCTCTCCTCACGGCCGACAAGTGCTCGGAATATTTTACGACAATACGCTTAATGGAAGAAGTTACGATCGTAAAATTTATATCGGGGATTTTAATGTGGATTCGGGGAGGCGGGGTTCCGGCGTGGCTGAGAGCATTCCGCGCGTGAAATATTGAAATAAGACACAGTAGTATAGTCGGGAAAAACACTGAGTTATGTTCGTATGCACTATCATTAATTATTATTGTCTATGAAATAATCAACGACTTTTTGGAGCGACCGTAGAGCAATTCGGTACGCAGATTGACGATAAAAATGACTAAAAACATTGTTTTCAAAAGTATTACGGCAGCATAAAAGTATATAGACAAATGGATGGCAATGGTGACAGTAAATAAAATGTTTTTAATATAATTAATGACTGAAAAAAAATAATAACACTAAGTTCACTCGCAAACAAAACTACATATTTACGACGGCTACTGGTGGAAGTTACACGCTGATAACTACTGCATTTCGTATAGGTACTATTTGTTTGGGTTTTGTTATTTTATATAATATATGTTTATATAATATATTTCTGGCACTCAACTCGAGCAAGTCAGCAGCTACATCTATCTCGGACGGAAGCATGGAAGCATGCACGATGAAATTGCTCGAATAACAAAGCTGGGATGGAGTGCTTTCGGACGTCTGAATAGTATCTTCAAGAGTGACCTACCATTATGTCTTAAGCGTAGGGTGTTCAACCAATGTGTGCTACCCGTGCTCACGTATGGCTGCGAGACGTGGACCCTCAACACGAGAGATGTCCAAAGGCTAAGAGTCACACAGCGAGGCATGGAGAGGTGCATGTTGGGCATCACGCGAAAGGACCGTAAGAGAAACGAATGGGTTAGGAAGCAGACAAGAGTACGCGATGTAATAGACGTTGCCAAACAACTGAAATGGAGATGGGCGGGGCACATTGCTCGCCGAAAGGACGGCCGCTGGACAAATGCCGTAATCCAATGGTACCCAAGGGGTACGAAACGGCCACAGGGTCGCCCTAAAAGCCGCTGGATTGACGAACTGGTAAAGTTCGGCGGAAATACGTGGCAGCGAACGACACAGGACCGAGAGAGTTGGAGAAAGCTTGGAGAGGCCTTCATCCAGCAGTGGATTGAACCCGGCTGATGATGATGATGATATAATATATTATATTAATTTTATCAAAATCGACTATCAAATATAGCGCGGATCGCGCCTGGGTTCCTGTAAATCGATTAGTTCCAAAAAACACTGTATAATTATTATTATCTAGCCAGCGGCAAACAAATTTTGTAAATAGCCGATATGCTGGATTATTTGTTAGGTTAGGTTAGGATTTCATTCTTGAATTCTTGAATTTTGTCAAAATCGGCAATGAAAATTAGCGCAGTTCCCGCCTGGCTTCCTGTAAACCGACTAGTACCAAAAACACTGTATAATTATTACCTAATTGATACTTATATTGATATGATACCCAGTTAAAAAAACAATGAAACATTGACGAAAGTATTAGGGTATCATAAAAGCGGTATGGGAATAATTAGAGCACCAGAATAAAGACAAAGCGAAGTCTCAGCATGTGGCAGAGTGGAGAGACAGCGGGAGAGCTCTTCCAGTTGGCTGGATGCATTTTTAGAGACAGAATGCACTCTGTATGCGGTCCCTCGTTTTTGGAAACATTGTTAAAATAAAATTAAAAAGCATATTTACGATAGGATAAAACAGCAGAGAATGGTTTGCGAGTTTGAATAGTTTATACGCAATACATAATTAAAGTAGATTATTTTGTTTCAGAATGGAAACTAAACGTCACCAAATAAAAAAATGACATAGGATGTAGCAAAAAATTGTCAGACTATCTGATTTAAACATTCGGGGTGCCTCCTAGTTGCATCAGTTAGGTTCCACAGCAAATGCATTATTACATTATTACAATACACATTTCTTTAACCCTCGCGGAGTATTTATTCATCCACTTTCTTTGCCTAAAGTGAACGTACTGACATATTGAAATAGCTTGAATATCTATATTTATTCCTTCTTCTTCTCCAATTCCACTACCAATGTACATCATTAATCATAGATGAAGCCCTTATATATAGTGTCTTGTTACATACTGACGACTGTTAACGGTTTTATAATAGTGTATATAATATTGAGTATATAATAATATTATATTATATTATAATACATGATTACCACATTGGTTTATTTATATCAAAGGACCAAGTTTAAAAATTAAACATGATATAACAATATCAAGTTCTGTTATTCTATTTGATAGACCTGTTGCAACAACTTAAGGACTGTTATTGTTGAGAATTGTGTCAAACTTTCCTAAAACTAATACTCATACATCTATGTCATCCCTTTAAAGGTTCAAGCATTTTTAAATACAGCAGGACTAACTTAAGATGAAAATCAATATGAAAACAGTCAGATGGGTTTATGTCAAGATGACAAAACATAACATTAATTGTATTGCAAAATAATATAATACATTAGCAACAGTCACAAAGATTCAGACGACACAAAGAATGCGTTCGCTATCAAAAGCTTGGCAAAAAAGCTCACGGCAAAGGCTTAATAACTAAGCGGAGGCGCTAAATACAGGATTCGAGGTTCGTTAGACCTCTCCTCACGAAATAATTTATCGCCATACATTACGGTGACTCCTCGCGAGAGGTTAGCAGTTACGTCGGCCGCAAGTCTTTGACATATTATGGATTACAGTCGGTTCGCCTCTGCGGCCGTGCGAGGAGCTTATTTTATACGGCAGGTATCCTAAACTCAGACGGAATTAATTATCATTAATATTCGCGGTGGTTACATGTAATTTTCGGCACACAAAGCAACGGAAAATGGTGAATGTATTATGAGTGACAAAATATTAAATTGTCGACTTCTACTTAATCCATCTTTGTTATCCGTGGCGCCTCCAAGAATTTTCTTGCGTCTCCTATGGCAAGTCAGCGTCCCGTATTTTTTTTAAAAATATTGGAACATGATTATAACAATATAATTAATAAGTTTTTCCTCTGAAAGCGAAACATAATGTGTTTCCGTTCCAACATAGCGAAGGTTGTCTAAACAGAGTTTTTACCAGTAATAGTTGTTAGCAATTTGTTCAACCCTTAGATTTCTGGATGTGTGTTCAAAATGCATTTAAATAAACGACGTCAATTTTAGTCATCCTCGGAATACAAATCCGAAAACCTACAGAAATCACTTTTTATGACAGGTAACTAACTAGACGTCTAGACTAGATGCACCGTGGATGCACAGAATTCACTCCCCTTATTTGAATAATGGTTTTCACTTAGCAGTATTTGACATAGGTACACGCGGTGTGTAATCAAAATAGTGTAAGAATACTTATCTTTGTAATTTCCACCGTGCCTTAACTGATTAGTTTGCATAAACAGTGTTCATGCCGACCATACCGCACCCGCCAAAAACATTCCACCCCTCCTCCAGCGATCTACACCGTATTCGTCCAGAGCTACGAGGGCGGTTGGTTATCACTCATACCCTTTGTGATGACTGATGAGTATTCTGCTACGTATCCAATGCGGGTGCAATATTTTCATGCGATTTTATGCTACTCCCATAAAGACTAAAGAGGCTTACCATACATCCCGGTTTGACCAGGATTGTCCCGGTTTCACACATTGGTTCCGGCGTCCCGGATGGTTTGGCATTCTGTCCCGGTTGTTATTCCGCGTATGAATGATTGGCAATAATAAATATTGATTTATATATGATTGGCCGTAGACAGAATACGTAATTTGTAAGTGTTACTAACGACACTTCAAATAGAAAATAGTAAAACGAGCGACTGTCGTCGTTAGATACTTTTTATCTTTGGAAGGTGTCCACGTAAAATTACTGGATGTTGAGTCTTTTCACGGCGAGAAATCGGAAATATTGACTGAAAACATAATTTCAGCATTGCGTCCTCGTGAGATTGATGTAACACGAATGAAGCCGTACATAGAATACGGCAAAATAACTTTTACAGATGACTCAGTCAAGAACTTGGTGTTAATATCGTCGGCATTGGATGTGGAGCACATATTGTGCACGATATACTTCAATCCGCTGTGGATGGTCTGCCAATCGAATTTGAAGCTCTTGTTGTGAATATATATAAATATGTTCATATCTGCACAGTTCGATTAACTCAATCGGCCACTTCGGCATTACGTGCAACTTTTTTTATTAGAGAATTAAAAAAAAATATAAAGTGTTGAAAAATGTTCATTCCAGCGAGAAATAACTACGACTAGTACAATAAATAAATTAATTAAAGTTTCTGCTGCAGCAGAATTCTTCTTTTGTAGATACTTTTAATAATAAAACAATTTATAGTGGTTAAATTTGTTTCATTGACCTATCTCCCATTCCTGTCCCGGTTTAGAGTTTCTTAATTATGGTAAGCCTACTTAAGCCTCAATTACATCGAGCTTCTTTACGAGCTGTTTATTGGCGAATTTACAATCTGCCTGTAAAGTCGCCCAGTGTAATCATCGAATAAGCTAATAAGCAGGTTGTAAACACTCTACCGAGAAAAGTTGAAAGCCGGTCAACTTTACACGCTACACGCCGGCGTGTGGGCCTACGCGTCTGCGCAGTAGAGCGCAGTACCAACCTACAGGTAAAAAAAATGAACTGCGTTCCGTCAAAATAGTCGCTTGCTTGTGGCTTCTCAGCAATTGGAAAGTTTTGTGTGTAATTATCAAATCGCAGTAGCTGAATCGCCCGCTTTTAAATTCGCCAATAAACAGCTCGTAAATAAGCTCAATGTAATTGAGGCTTCATAGTAGATATAAATTTGATTATAAAAAAGTATTTGAAATTAGAACAAAAGAGTTTGAGTAATAAATAAATGGTTCGAATGGACAACTACATCGGTAGTTCTAGTGGGCGAGATTCACGTGTGCACGAGCCACCGTCTGTCTGTCAGCGAGTAAAATTAACGCAGAGAGAGGCGAAAGAGCAAAGGAAAAAGACGACACGAGAGACAACGCGGTTTAAAGTGGATAAAAACGGCGACAAATGACACTTTTATGGCGCGGGTTAATGTATGGATGACGATTTTTTTTCTCCTCTGCATGCAATCTTGGCGTGCCGCATACCGCTTCGGAGTGGCGGCACATGATGGAGTGACTATCTATTTTAATGATGACAACACTGAATATTCTCTAAGACGGGGTGAATATTTCAAACAGCTAATTAGATGCGCAATAAATTGTCACAACCGCCTTGTAAAATTTGACCTTTTTTACGTCTTTATTGTTTGACTCCTAGGCTTTCCTATCGTATATTGTAGATGTATAGTTTATAAAAGCAATAATATCTCCATTTGACTGAAATAATACTGGTTTACTTTTACATGATGATAAAATTATTGAATACGGAATAATATCGTATATGGCTGCATAGGTTCTGTGACAGCGAAGAAGAGAAAGGAGCGAATGGATGCCTTTATCCAACAGTGAATCGACCCCTACCGGTTACAATAGTAGCGAATATTGACGTACGAAACGGTGTTGACAACTGTCATTCACAAAATGTGTACGGCAAGGGAAGAGCTGCTCAAGTCGGTTCAACCAGCTGTTCGTCCATCGGACCGTCCGATCTGGTCGCCACGAAAGCAAATATTATTGCATTTAGCAAATTTGCCGTGTCATACTGCCAATGTGAAGATTTCTTCACTTAGAATGTTCTTCAGTTTTGTATTAGCTTTTGTTACTTACTACAATTTTTAATAGTGCCTCTACGTGCTCATCTCTCCCATGGGTAGGTACCCTTAACTCTTAACATCATGTAAATTCAGTCAAAACACATTTGAGTGCATGCAGACCTTAGTCTTGGGTAACTGCTCTTGAGACATTCCCAATCATAAAAAAAGATTAAGACCGGTTGTGGGGCGGAGCGGGGCGGTGTGGTTTGGTGGGGTCATTAACTTCAATTTCATTCACAAAAATATGCTAGATAGGGTAACAAATAAGCAAGATAGATGGCAGAAAAAATAGTAGGTATGTTTTTTTTAAATAAAAAAAAATGTCTGGAAATTTTCATTTAAAAAAAAAATAGGTGATATTTAACAGTGTTTCCGAATGTATAAAACATGTTAGTACCGTTATAAGTAATTAGAATTTTATTTATTCGGCTCAAGGGAGTAAGGACTCTCTTTACAGGTTGTTAATTGTCTTTTATAGCGTGCACATATACCAAGAGACTGCACTCGCCCAATCTAAATTGATTGCATAGCTCTGGAATGTAGGCATTGTATCGTCACTGTTCTGGCAGAAGACACTAATTCGAAAAATGACATATTGAGTTACCTAGTTATACCAAAATGTTCCTTATTTCAAACTTTACCGTCTGGAAACCATCTTAATAAATAAACAGTCTTTATTTTAAAGTCATCCTTTTTACGATTACTTAATAAACTCACATGATAGACCATTTCAAACATTTTAAAAACTTCAAAGTCAAATTACTCAAAACTAGTATTCTCCAGTTAGTGTGTTCTGCCAGAAAAGAGACGGTATATTGTGAGAAGATACTCCGATATTCGTAATATTATTGAGAATAAAATATAATACGGCAGTATTCGCGAGCTTTCGAGATTTATCATCCGGCAATCCTTCATTGTTCGCCGAAGCGACGCTACACGTGACGATGAAAGCCTGCTTATAAGGCAGACATATTGCGAGAGGATTTATCTCGCAAACAGTGTCGAGTTTGTACGTAATATTCAAACACAATGCGCGAGCTTTAAGCTCTGAGACGTCGTATTATCTATTTTACGAGCTTGTTGACAGTACGGGAGCATAACGCTTGTAAAGGTATACCCAGCTACTTGCGAGTAAGCAGGAAATAATGTCGGCACTAAACAACTCAGATAAGAAATTAACGTAGTTTCAAATTCAAAGTATGTGATATCGATAGCTATCTATAAATTTATGGCAGTTACTTATACGTTATTAAGAAAGATACTCAAGTTAAGTATGCCATTAATAATTAACAAGCAAATATGACACACTGAGCACATAACAAATAATTAATTTAAGACGTTCACAACATGACATTTAGAATAAAAAGTACAGGTAAATCAACTTAGTAAAGAAAAAACATTTTCATATCAAAAGAAATAAAAATAAAAAACAATAATTGCAGAAAAATACAAAATAAACAATAAAATAGAATTTTAAAAACAAAATACATAATGCATCGCTAAAAATGTCTACATCTCTAGGGAGCGCATTGTCCAACCGCACAGCCCTCGCCTGGCATGAGGAAACAGCTTTCACCCAAAATCATGGCTGCGACCGCGCATGTTGTAATTGACGGGTGCATAAAAATTCTAATTTTCCCGAATATCAGGAATACTATACCACGTGAGAGCGGGGAAAAATGCTTTATATGCGACAGTACCTATCTACGTCTAAGTAAAACCTTTATAATGAGTTGATACATAATATTAATTGAATTGAATATTTATGCAACACGTGGCAAATCGTCCCCAGCCGAAAGCGCGCAGTGATACAGGTGAAATTAGTTTAGAGATCGCCCATCGACAGGGACGGCGGTGGTAATTACAACAGCCCCTCGGCGGGCGGGGGCGACGTGAATAGTTAACCGACTACTAGCTCTCCGAATCTCATATCGTCCCCTTTAAATTGTTAACTAAGCGGCGGACGAGGGTGCGCGGTTTTGCGGGACGACTGCCAACCGGATTTATACACTACAGTGTGATTAATAATGACGCACGGATGAAACTGCTTCTGTACCATGGCCTATTACAAAAACTATCTGCCTCCCCGTATTTAAATTGGGAATGTCTTGGATAGGCAATCTAGTAAAAAAAATATTAATGCACCCCGATAGTATCATTGCAAAGAATAATATTTTCAAAACACTTAAGAGTTTGCTTGGTGGTGATTCAAGATAATTTGTAAAATGTTCATCTCATCGTGAGTTTTATCATGTTACACTTCAACAATATCGAGGGCATCCGTTGTTTGTTCTCCCAAGGTGCAGAACTAACGAGCCATTAGTGATGCCAATTGGGAAGGCAATAACCATGTTTAATGAAATCGCTTCGGATATTGATATATTCCACTTACGTGAGTGTGAATTTAGGTGGACGTTTTTTACGTATTTTTATTTAAAAAATTGTTAACACTTATTTTATGTCATGTCGTGAACGCTTTGAATTTGTAATTTGTTATGTTCATTATATGTAAAATAAATAAATTTGATTTGAATTGATTTGAAAAATATTATAAATTACTCGTAGCACTTTGTTTTCTTTTAAACTGTTGAGCAACTTAGGCCTATATTTTTGATAGATGAATACCTAAGTTTAATTATTTTACTGTATTCAACTCGTGTACGTATATTGACATACGATAAGTCACATCGATAAATGAAAATGGTGTTGTCTGTCTCAATTCACAGAACAGACAATAAATAGAATTCCGATAGGCAATATTCAATATGCTACATTCTGATGCAGGATTTTGAATGTGTGAGTGTCCTACAAAAATTAAACTTGCATTATGCACGTGCAATAGCGTGTGTAATACACAAATGTTAAATGAGCGTTAATGCATAAACGGAGGGCTGTTGTCAGTATTCGACGTATGGCGTATTCTTGACACGTGTTTAAGTTTATCCCGGCTTCTTCCTTACTCGAGATCGGTTACCTGCTACTACTTACCCGTTAGGTATTTCAGTTCCCATTATTTCTGAGTTCCCTGGTTTCAATGTGGTGGTTTCAAATGTATCATTTTTACATGTCAATACATTGGACGCTAAAGACGCGCTATTAACTATTAAGGTGGCCATTCGATATAATTAGCATGCTATTTAAATGAGGTAATTAAAAACTATCCCCCTATCAATGCCAGGTCCTCGAGATATCTGATGACTGATTAATTATGATTACAAGATAGTATAACACATTACATAAATTGAGATAAAAAATATATTTTGATAGTTCAAAAAAAGATTTTGTGTATTCCAGGATAATTGAGTTAGGTATCTATTTATGTTATCTTCAGAAGGAACTTAAACAATTGTTTTTAAAACTGTAAACGTCATCAGTAAGAAAGTGGATTTGTTTATCTTGGGATTAAAACCTGAGTTATACATGCAACTGCTGGAAGGCAATACAAATCAGAATACAAATTACATCGGCCTAAGACAAGAAAAAGGACGAAGCTCCTTTGAAAGTTTATAAAGAAAAAAGGATAGTGCTAATAGGTATAGATTGTCGAAATGTAGTAGAATAATTAAGTAATCATTCTTAGTAAACATGGGTTATGGAACGTATTAACACTCCTTTATGTTATTTGGGGTTGACTTTATTACAAAGAAAAGCTTTTTCCTACCTTTGGCGCGGCGGGTAAAAAAAACATTACACAAAGGAGCGAAGTAATGGGAATATTTAGCATATTAGATACGCGCCGAGAAAAACTAAAAACGTACGAAAAATCAGGATTTCCCGGAGAGAAATGCAAAAAGAAAAGCGAGCCGGCTTTGCGAGGGAAAATTTTACATTATTCATTACACGCTGAACATTCATATACGTATGTATTCTCGCTATACGTGAGAAACGTGTTTAAGAAATAAAATAATGTATGTATTCGAAACGAAGATGGCGCGCCAAATAAGGAAAGAAAAGACAGAACAGTATCGATGAAGGATTATCGTTTATTTATTATTTGGCTGCCAACAAAAGATAAGGAAACATAAAATTATTAATAATTCCACTAGATATTTAAGGAACCGTACAAAAAATACAGTGGATAAATCCTCAAATAATTGGTCTAGGCAGAAATTGAATATGATATGAAGAATCTAAGGGCATGCTTTCGTGAGAGCACAACACCAAATTCAGAGATATGGGCATTTGAAAATTATAAGTCTCACATACCTACTAATATTTTTGAGAATGAGACCATAGAATGAACATTAAAAAATATACATGCAAAACGTTCACAACTTGACATGGGAGAGAGGTAACAAAGTGTGCAACAAGTAAATAAAAAAAATACACGGTATTTAAAAAGTAAATAAAACCATAAAAAGTACATGCAAGTACACAACATGAGTAGAAAGTATATAAGTATGAAATAACGTCTAACTACTCAGCTGACGTAGGTGGAATATATCAATATTCGTAATGACAAAATCACATTCTACTATCAAAATAATCTTAGTGTAGTGAAATAAAACCGTTCTATCTTTTAAAAAAAACTATGGAATAGCTGTCATTAGCATTAACGAAACAGAATCAGATATATCGACTAACCACCAGTTCGACCGAAGTCATCGAACCGAGTGACATTCACTCTACCCTCAGAAATGCTACAACAACGATCTAAAGGCACGAGGAAGCCTCCCCCTCAATAACGATCTGTTACATTTGAGAATTTTGAGATAATCAAATAAAACTATTTTTTAGAGAAGAAATTATTTATAATTTAAAAGGTTTCTCCTGAATTCATTAATCACTTATTTTTATCCTCATAAATTTTTCTCTGTGAATCTTTTTACATCCGCAGGGTTAACAAAAACTCTCGTGCCATCCTCCATTTTGACAGATGCATAGATCATTATTGAAGGGAGGCCAACATAACGAATCAAAAACAAGTGAATTAATGTTGCTAGATCAAAAAAATAAATATGCCAAACGTGACGTAGATCATTGTTGCATATTTAGTTCAAAACTGCATAGATCATTATTGTGGGGTAGGCTTCATTTGTTGATTTTCATAATAATTATTATTGGTAGAGTAGTGTTGTTGCCTTAGCACAGAATATGTACAGCACTGTAATAATACTAGGTTGCGAACACCGGTAGCCGATATCTTCGAAAGTCAAAATTAAAAAAAAGGCTTTCGTTCAGCAGCGGAAAACGCAGGTGGTATTTCCAGCCACGTTCCCGCAAAATATTAACCGACGGAGGGTGAAAAAGAGATGCGAAACAAAAAAATAACAAGGTTTTCTCGATTTTCACGGAATTTTATACGTTTTTCCCGATTCTCGCGTTCAGAGTCCCCGCGAGGGCGATTTGCGAGCGACACTCGGGCGAGCGGGTCGGCCGGCGATCGGGATTTTTTGTTTTTTACTGCGTAATATTGCCTCCCCGTTGCGGGTATGGTGCGAATCGTAAGATTAAATTCGTAAATATTTACTTTGGGGAAATGAATGAATGGAAGGTCTCACAATACGGTTATCCACCCAGAAGAAATTTCAAAAACATAGAACAGCATAGTGTGCAAGACGCAATAATAATATATTCGTTGTCATGAATGATATCTACATTGAATATAGAAGACGATAGGTTTGCTAAATAACTAAAAATTGAATATCGTAAACAGGGAACTTAGAAATAATGGGAACTGAAATACCTCAGCCGGTTCTCACATCTAAACTCGCCTCGTCTGCCGCACAGCCATAAATAAAATATTCTAGGAACGTCGCTCCGGTGTTGCATATAAAGACCGCGCACATCTGCAGAGATCTTCACCGGAAACCACCTGATCAGTGATGTGTCCTGAATCTGGGTCACATCACGGCCAGGATGAAGAAAATTGCAATGTTTGTATTGCACTGTTTTTATTGTGAGTATATAAACTTGTACCTGTTTATGTATGCAATTATGTAAACTCGTACCTCGTCAAAGCCTATCAAATGTCAAAATTACAACTGAGATGAAGGAGATAGGGGGCCCAGCCCCGGAGCTCCACGTACCTATATGTAAAGGCTATACGAACCTATACGAACCTAGCGACAGTTGTGCGTAACCTCTAGAAACGTATATACATTTGGATGCGGCGACCGGTGATCCGGTATAGGAATGACCAATTCGTAGGTGTGTGTATGCGTTCTGGCGTATTCGACTCGCAGCCCGAAACGCATGCAATTTGTTGATAGCAGCACTAGATGTTTTTTTTTTTCAAACTAAAAAGTCGCATTCGACCAATCTGTGTCCATTTGGCAACGTGTGTTTTGTGAATAACGATGACGTCACATCGACGTATTCGACACGTAATCGACTACCTAAGATACTACAACCTGAACATTATGAAAAGGGAGGAAGAAATCCAAGTACGGGGTGGCTTTTCTAAAATTTTATTTTTGGGGTAAGTCAAATTCTAAACGCAGTTTTGTAATACAGCACCTGCATTGGAGGAGTAGTGAAAAGTAGTGAAAAAGAAGAAAGTGTATCGAAGATTCAAATCCCGTGGCTGGATTACATTCACAACATGTTGTTTATTAAATGACGCGATTCTTATAAATGCTATTGTTGAGGTGCACGTGCGTGGTTCTAAGGCATAAAGCCCACCAAGAAAGCGCTCGGTGCGCTCACTACTGAGTAGGCCCCCTCCACCCGCGCATTACCCTTCACCTATGTAATAAGGGGCTGAAGCAGCACAAAATAATAATTATTATCAGCGTCTCTCATAACAAAGCAATAAAAATATTATTAAATTTCTCGGGGCTTGTAATTAAAATCGGGCACGGAATAACTAAACAAAGAGTTCGCTGTTCTTAAATAATGGCTTCTCGCCCGTCGCATCGACGACGCTTCGAGGAGCGTTATTTTGCTTGCCATTTTCAATGAATGGACTACGTTGTATTTTCGTTAATTCGTATCGCCGAGAAGCCAAAAAACCATGACTTATGGGGCAGGCGGGCATAATGTGTCGTCAAATCCAGTGTGCGCTGGCGTATTTGATTACGTTGTATTTTCGTTGATTTACGCGCCACTTGTGATATTTTGGGCAAGAGCCCCACTTGCTGCGTTAAGTGGGTTTTACGCCTGAAAACTCAAATGGTTAGAGGGGCGCTCGTTGGTCGTTCAATGGGTGCGTGGGGAAAATAATCTGTTGCAATTCGAAGTGCGTCCGAGTAATAATAAGAACACATTCTTAGAAAAGCTAAATAATAAAAGCAATATAACATGACCAGTTTAAAAGCCTACATTATTTTATAGGAGATAAAATCACGATTCTATGCATAGAATAGGTATTATTAACCCCTGCGAGACTTCGGGCGCCTCATCAATCACCATATTTAAAACGTGGCGCTAATTTAATTTCGCGATTTAAATTTCCAACTAAATAAAACATAATTTGCATGCCATCAAATGCAAACAAAAAAGAAAAATCGCCAGACCGCAGAGGCAATCTCTCTTGCGCTCGGGGCGCGAACGCGGCGGTCGTAACTCTTACAGTTTACACGCCTGGGGGCTAAGAGGTTAATTAATAACAAGTAAACAGGGAGGGGCTTTAAGGGGGGCACGGCAGCATCCGCTCCTAATTAACTTTGCTCTCGCGATCCGTCGGAAGGCGTCTCAATGCCGTATTACAACCTCGAGGCTCGATTCCACTTACTGAGAGACGATAAAACATATCTGCACATTATATTCCAACTATGTCACTCCATAACACCCTATAGCACATTTTTTTATAACTATTTCCGATCTATTATGTATGAAAAATGGTTAGGTATGTAAAAGGCGAATATTTGGTTGATACCAGTGTTTCAGCATTCGTTAAAACTCGTGCTTACCCCGTTTCTGTTTCGGGCGAGGTTGAACGATGTCGCTATGATCACTGAAAAGTCAGAATAAATAACACTTCCATGAGTAATTAATGCACCCAGTGAGACCAGTGCATATATTTTATACACAAGACTGCTTTCGGCCGCTACAGCAGCTATCTAGGGTAGGTTTGTAACGAAGCATTAGCATTTATTGTAACAATTACAATAAATTAACCGTCTAAACAGTCAAAACTGTCTATCTCGCTCTAAAATTAAACACAGTCAAGAGAGTTGCTGTTAAAACATACCACCATACCACGTATTGTAACAATTACTCGATAAAAAAATGAAAAACTACCATTGATAGCTGTCGATAGCTGCCTATAACAGTCTTGCGTATAGAATAGATGCGCAGCTGTCATTTTTGACGTTTCATACTAAACCAATAATACTGCAATCTACATCGTAACTACCCAGAGCATACAAATTATTATAGAAAGCTGAAAAACCGTTACTAAGACTGATGCTTCAATTAAAGGCAATAATTGCAGATCGCTACACACAGTTCTACATTCGCTCAAAAAACAATTATATAAATTATTAAATATGCACATATTAGTACACATGCTAATTTCCTAAAGTTTTTATGGCTGTGTGATCTCGTTTAATGCAGTATTAAAAACAACAGATTTGTCTATCATATGTGTAATGTCTTATATCTGTCTTCATTTAGGAATTTTGCTAAAATAAAACGGTATTAAAATTATATATTGTATTACCGTAGTATATGGATATATTATAGTCTCAAGAAAAGATATAGTCACCCAGTAGCCATCTTATACTTATAAATTAAAAAACCGTGCGGTTTATCGATCTGACTCAAAACTGACGATTTCGAGATTCGAGTTAGTTGCGTTTGGAGGTGTAATGCGGCCATGTCGTCGGGAGACGTCTCAGGTAGCTGAACGCATAATCGCTGTGGAAGGACTTTGTAATGTGCCCACCCCCTCACATTTAGCTTGGTTGCCGGGTGACTTTAGCAAATTTACCTTTGAACGTTTAGCGAATAGTTAAGTTAGTTATTCGCCCCGCTTTCGGATGTTTCATTCAGGACTCGACTCTGAAAGTCTCGACGTCTAAACTGAACTTGTCAATATGCTGACTGAGCACTTGATTTAGGAAGGAGAATATACACTTCATTAAGCTTAGCTATACCAAAAGTATATTGCGATAATATTAATGTAACTATTTATTGGTATAACAAATGAAAACTACTGAGATCGTTGAAGTATGCTGTAGAATTGTAGATAGAATGTGGATTGTAGACTTGTATAAGTTTTATAACTATACACTTTTATTTACACTGATACGCCTCTTTCCCTGATTACATCTCATACAATTAAATCAAATGATAGTAATTTGTATTAATATTATATGTAGTGATACATAAATAAATATCATTTTCATCCAAGAGCCGTAGTGCAAAATTATGAAGCGTATACTCTACCTGCTGTTTTAATTAATTTGTATTAAAGTAAGTAAAGCAGTGGTAACGTGTTCGCCTGGTAAGTCGTAGGTCTCGGGTTCGAATCTGACTCTAGTAAAAATTCATAATATATTGTTTTTCGATGTATGTTCGGACGCAGAGCATTGACCTAATATGTTGAGCAACTGAGTAACAACCACTTCCCATAGGTACAAAATATTACATATCTATACAATAATATGTATAAAATATTAACTACCCAAAGTATAACATTTTTTTTTGCAAATACAGTCGCACTCGGTTATTACGATCACTGATATAGCGAGATCTCGGATGTAACTAGGAAACATTCGTTGATTTAAGTATATGATTTTCTCCATACATTTATTCACTTTTATTACGAGCTACTAATCGGTTATATATCAATGAGGTATATAACATAACCACATAAACAGATACGTAGGTACTTGACCACAAAATCAATGTGCCATCACTCTCATATTCAATCATAATTGGATAGGGAAGAGATATATATTAACCTCAAAGTCGCTAAACTCGCCAATCCCATCGACGCATTATGTTTTTAAATTAACAATGCATCGAAAAGTATGTATATCTAAATGAAAATTCACATTTATATAGAATTACTTTGATGCACTCTGTTTCCCTGCTTTGATGCAACGGATAATCTGCCGCCGTTCACTGCAGAAGTGGCAAAACTTGCCTTTATGTACACACACAAGTACAGGTGCATGTCACGTATCCCATGTACTCAGAAACTAGTGCCAGACTAGTTGTGCGCGCCGTAATAGTATAGTGCCCGTGGAACAAAGCAGAGTGCACAGACTACGTGAATGATGCCGCAATAAACCTCGCCGAGCCAGCGTTTATTGGTAAGGTGTGAAGCTAAAGTAGGGCGGCCGTAAAAGCGTTAATTGAATTCGCTTTTATTTTACGACTGCCATACGAAACGTAACGCAATTTACGAATCGTTATTATTTCTGTACATATGACTCGGTCGGCACTCGAATAGTTTCGGCGTATAACACCCCCCCTGCGATTGTAAAATTCGACACCCTGATATTATCTTTAAATCCAAAATCTTCTACATTATTGCCAATGTAAAATGTTAATAAAACTGACTGCAGCTATGACAGAACAGATTATTCAATACACTACATTTTCAATGTGCGAGTGTCCTACGAAAATTAAGAGCATACATAAGTGAAACGGCAAATAATTTTCAACAATAGGTGGGACGAAATTTCGCATTAGTGGCCAATCGCCGGGCGGTATTCGAGGTGGGAGCACGTCGATTTTTTTTGTGATGGCGTCGTAAGAATATATTCTTATATCGTGTAAAGATGACTAAAAATGTATGTATGAGTATGTACGATATAAAACAGGTATAGTACCTACGCCCAAAATTCTAGATATAATTTTGAATATCTGAAAAAGTATGTTAAAAGTACTCAAATTTCGAGATTTCCATTCGATAAATTGGTGCAAAGTACTATAAGTTCGCAATAAATGAAGATTTGGAGAACTTGGAAAAAAAATTGCTCGAAAAACGTAAAAAAATCCCTTGACTTTGGTTTGAAATGAAATTACTTGAATTCTTCCGTAAGCACTTTTGGTCGGAAGAGGTACCTAAATAAAAAGAGGTCTTTGAGTTTCCCAAATTCTCCGTTATTTTTTTTCTGGGAAACAAAAAACCAATACATTATCAACAGATGACATCGCGTAGGTACTATATTTTCCCTCCAAATACTATAATTTTGGAGGCTCTGTACTATAATTCCACTTTGAAAAGATGGCAACACTGCTACCAAGTAACTTCAACATCAAAAACTTCTCATTAACTTAACTTCTTTTAAAAGTGTAAAAATACTGATAAAACTCGAGTGAGAAAAATCCCACAAGCTTTGCAAGTCCCTCGACACTCCATTTGCGAACCAGCGTTATGGTTATCGATTTAACGATTCGAATCTGATCGTATAAGTCAAATATGTAGGACGGCTTTTAAATTCGTTTACAATCGTGAGAACGTAAAATCTGAAAGTTTCTCCCATTATAATAATAAATAATTTATTGATACATTATGAATTTATTGATAACTTACGTCACGCGAAAGGTCGACGGCTCGATGGATTGTTTGTTTATTGTGATCGGTACATACCTGGAACAAAAAGAAAATAACATTTTAAATACATTTCATAATAGCCATAAATCCGATTTAAAAAATATAATCGACCAAGATGGCGGACATTGAACAGCTGTTAAAATCGAATGAAAATAGAGAGAACATTATTTAAAAAATCTTACATAAATACATTATTATCACGCAGTGGCGAAAGTTCAATAGGTATAGATACTAATAATTCTACAATGTTAACAATGGTTTCTATACGAAATTAACATTGAAAATAAGTCGTCTGTAAACAACGTCTGTTTGTCAGGAATGTGCGACAAGTTTAAGAAAAATCGTGGTGATGGCGTTCTTGTTGTTATAATGTAAGTACATAATATTGCGAACACTTAGTACTCGGAATCGCCACTAAGCCTAGTGATCGCCCTTGACTTACAAAAAAGACAAGGCATTACTTGTGCCAAATAAAAATATGCCTGTCAGTATAGACGTGAGTTTATATAAGAAAATTTTTCATTCTTAATTTTGATTTTGTTTTGCAACGTGTGTACCAACATAAATATAAACAGGAGTTATAAAATAATCAAACAAATACGTAGGTAATAAAAAATGTATTGCTAAATGTAATAATAAAAAAGTTACCACAAATACGATAAGTTGATATGTGAATAAAAAATGTTTTTATATAATGTATTCTAAGTGGTTGTTAAATAAAATAAACTGCTCAGAGTCCGCTAATAGGATACGTAATGGTCACACGCAGTCGTTAACCAATGGACGATAAATAGCAAAAGAAACACACGACGTGCCTTTATTGCTAATAGAAAATAATAAAATTGTTTATCGAGTCACCTGTACCTGTATGTAATATCAAAAACCACGATGAACCGGTTAGGGATGACAAAACCAATCGATACTGAATTTCGGTATTTGGAGATGTGTAAATCAGATACTTACCTACTTCTCACGGATCATTCTCAAATTTTGTGAATTATTCGACGAATAAAAAAAATATTATTTTATATAAGTAAATAAAAAAGTTGTGTTTTTTATTATCATGTTGCACTGACAATTCTTGGTAGAAAGTCATTGATTAAAATAAAACACAATTTGTAGGTAACATGTAATATATGTATATTATATTAACGATCAGCGTAGCTATTCTTAACAGTGAGCACTTAAGCACGTTTCCATTATTGACATTGGTCCAAATTAACACGAAAAGCATTCCATACTCAAAGCAGTTATCGACGGCTATCGGCGGTTATCTACATTAATAGATAAATTCGTAATACGGCGAAAATTTTAGGTTGGTAGACATGTCGGTCAAATTCGGGTATGTTCGTGCTGGCGGATAAGTCCGAACCCAATATTTTTGTATTGAAACGTCAAAGATATCAACATAACCTACAATATGTCCTATAATATTCAAGTCATTGCGATTGCAACACAAATGTAATTGCAGTGAAACAAATATAATGTTACTACTAACTGCTACTAGCCATTCGATATTAGACAGCTCGCGGGAAACTATAAATTAAAGCGGCGGCCATGACGTACCTAATCATATTGACAACAGTCAGATCTTGCATCTCAATTCTAAATAGGCATGTAAAATTAGCGTAGTCTATTCGATCTAAAAGTTAAAACAGTCAAGAGAGGGGCTGTTAAAAGATAGCATTTTTTGACAGTTTAGACGGTTAACTTATTGTAAAAATTAACTGCCTGAATACATAAAGTGATAAATGGATGTATTTATAACATGTTAAGTTAGAATAGTCTCACAGGGCTGGTTTGTTTTAATTATACATACAATCATCGCAAAGAATCATTCTTATTCTTATTAAAACGGTCATTTCATCTGAGGTTTCTATTAATGAACATATTTTAATTTCGGTGCAATATGCATGCAGTAAGTAAATGAAGAGGAAAAAAACTAATTTGAGTCACGTCGGAGGTTTTAAACGCTGAACAACGATTTATTGCACCATACTAATAAATATGTAATTATTATCTACCTACCTCTTCATACAGTGTTGCAAAAGGGGCACTAAACGGCCACTGGGACGTACTAAAACCCGCGGGATAGATGACGTCATAATGTTCAGTGGGTTTACGTGGCATATACGTGTAATAGCTAAATAGTAACTCATATTTGTAGGTTATAAAGAATTGTTAACAAACATCTAACGTAGCCGCGATAAGATCGGTTATTCGGTTAACCGAGAAACTGGCAATTGAAACCCCTACGATGTATTATTATGTATGTAGTGCCGCGAGAATCAAATTGTACAAAAGGAAAGCAGGTATCGCATTAACAAGCGATATTAAATTATCGCGGCGTAATGAAATAACCACACCAACCACCGCAGGTGAAAAAAAATGAATATCACAAGTTTCCATCGTAAATAAATTGGTGCTGCGGGCTCAATTCATTATTACATGATGCCGGTACATAAGTTTCACACTTTCATACTTGGGCTATCAAACGTTGTTTATTGTTGAAAGAAGAAAAAAACAACAAATCTTATATAATATTGTTTGTGGGTAATTGATACGTTGTAATTCAAACTCACATTTCAACACAAATTCAATCAATTACTATAATCATGTCGTCGTTTTTTTTCGCAAAAGTCTCGTGCTAGTATTTATTATACACACTGTTTTTTCAAGTTATTATAAATGGAATCAGTTTATTCAACCAAGATAAACGTTCATATTGAAACTTGTTTCATATATACACACCTACACACTTATCTATAGAATGGATGGGGGGGGAGCCACTGTCGAAAACTACCCAATCAAGACTCGCAACTGGACAAAATCTGACATTAGCATGACGTTTTCAAAATTGCGTCCATATGGTAGTTCATAGTTCTATATTTGACCGTTCTTTAGATAAGTTTGTAGGACTGTACCTACATATTATTGTAGCAAGTCAGTTATTTTCAAGGCATCTCCGGGTTAGACTCGAGATGAAAATCTACTCAGCAAGTTGGCCCCAATTGAAGATATTGAAGTAAACCTTCGTGTAGATAGAAAGGTGGAGATTAAACGTACTAAAGTGAAACGAAAAAGGACCTTTCGGACCGTTAATTGTCATACAAAATATTAAATCCAGGGTACACTTTGCTTTTGTAAACAAAAGTAGCACTGATTTCTTGTAACTGTTGTTGTTCACTGTAACTTGCTTTGGCGACTTTTATTAGTAAAATACATAAAAGTTTCATCAATATTGCTCTAATAGTTGCCGAGTTATAACCGAACAAACTGGTAGACATATTATAGTATCCACTTATGTCTTGTTTCGCCATTACAATACGCTTAATTTTAACAGGCACATAACATACAATAATGTACACCATACATAAATCAAATAAGTAATAACAAATAACACAACAAAAATGATATTGTAATTTTTCAAAAACCAAGGCTTTTAAGCAAAACGGAACGTAGAAAAAAATGGTTGTGAGAAATACCAGAATAGTATACTAAAAATACTAAAATATGTGTTAATGTGAACAAGCGAACAATATTAGAAAACTCAATTGACTTTATTATATGTATTTATTAAGAAATTATTTAGAAATTTATTTAGTCACACAGCGAGGCATGGAGAGGTGCATGTTGGGCATCACGCGAAAGGACCGTAAGAGAAACGAATGGGTTAGGAAGCAGACAAGAGTACGCGATGTAATAGACGTTGCCAAACAGATGAAATGGAGATGGGCGGGGCACATTGCTCGCCGAAAGGACGGCCGCTGGACAAATGCCGTCATCCAGTGGTACTCGGGGTCGCCCTAAAAGCCGCTGGATTGACGAACTGGTAAAGTTCGGCGGAAATACGTGGCAGCGAACGACACAGGACCGAGAGAGTTGGAGAAAGCTTGGGGAGGCCTTCATCCAGCAGTGGATTGACCCCGGCTGATGATGATTTAGAAAAGAGTATTACGGCATTACAGCGATTGGCCAATACGCCATAATACATAATAATATAAGACGTAATATAAAAAAAACTTAGATACACGGGTAGTAATATACTTATATATATATTTTTAGCATTGCTAAACGAACATAACGGCCGAACAGCTAGATTAAAATCACAACAATGTGATATAAAAACACGATAATAACAACAATGTATAAATTATTTCCACTGTAAATACGGTCGGAATTGATTCTCACGATTAGCAGTCGGACAAAAAGTTCGGCTATCTATTAAATCGTAAATGTGGTTTATTTATTTTATTAGATCGCGTGATATTAGTGTATCGAATAAACATTCTTTTTTTGAAAGAGCTATTAAATAAAACAAATGCTATCGAATAATATATGACTCCATCACGCGAAACAACGTCGACTGAATATTGACAAGTTGACTTATTTGAGATATCGCAGTTGAAAAGATAATCATTTGAATAAATAGCATGAACTATAAATCATGACGTGACATTACAATAGTGTATCAGATATAAATACCATGCTACTGTACATAAATAGTAAATATTCAGATATTTACTTACTGTACATAAAAATAAAAGAGCAATTATAATCATATACCTAAGTCAAAATAATAGTAATTATTAATTATTATGATTACATAGTTTAGTTATCTAACATGATTTATTAATTGCATTCACTTGGTAGGTACTACGAGGGACGGATTAATTCGACGGAACACAGGAGAAATCCCGGTAGTGTATTGCCAAACCCTAGTATAGTGCAGTTGTCGTAGCTGTGTAGTTATAGGATTTGACAAGCACATTTCAACGGCGCCCACATATAGAGTAATGCCATATCCCACTACGCACCAGAGAAAAATTGAAATAATATTTCTATTGATTTCGTTGATATTTTTATATTAGCTACTGGTCAAATTTGATCGCATTTTTACGAGGAATGGTATATAGATGAGACTTGTTAGTGATACTGAGCTAGTGAGATATGCAGTGGCGGCTCGTGGATAAGATATTTGGGGGTGCTGCGGTTGATTAAAATAAAAATAAAAATAAATGTTTATTTGGATTATACTTTATTATTAACATCAAAATTATTGAAATTAAACATATGTATTTCTATTTCATTATAAAATTGATTCTTGATTTTTTTCCTTGAAAAAAGGTCTTTCACCTTTTCGTTGCTCTCGACAGCTGTCGGGCGCATTCGAGGTTACAGTGATATTAAAATCAATGTATTTTTAAATCACCGAGTATATACTTATAACTTATACCTATCATCCACTCGAAAAAATCATATTTGAAAAAAATACGATGCTCCACGGGATTTGAACCCGTATAACTACGGGTATCACGCCAACTGTGCATTAACCAATTATGCTACCTTCCAATCTAATTACGACAATTTAAACTAGTAGGTCATACATGAAATGCTTATCAATATTGCGTTATTATTGACTATCGGTTTTTTCAAACATGATTTTTTTCTAGTGGGGATATCTGAGGTGTTTTCAAGTTATGTATGTTCAATATATGGAATGTTATATTTTCAAAATCTTGTAAATTATTCGTTGAATAAAAGAAATGGTTTATTACAAGTACAAAATAATATGTTTATTATAACATAATTAATACACGCCAAAATAATGGATAGGTGTGTAGTAAAATATAATGTTAGAAAAAGGAAATTCAATATTGTATAATTTAAACATGAATCATTCTGGCATGCGAAAAACTCGTTAATTAAAAAGAACTGAGCTTACATTTTGACATAGGCGGCAATCGTAAATTGTTTTAAATAACCTGTTAAAGTCCGATTAGGCCGAATTCAAAAATAATGTTCACTACACGCTAGAAACGCGGAGTGCTTTACAAGTTTTAGATCTAAAAGCTCTCTTGCGACGATAAGATAGACATCTACCGAACTACTGTAAACTTTTTATTCGCGTCGAAACAGTGGGAGCACGAAAGGGGAACAAAAGCACGCAACGAATTTGCTGAATTATTATCAACAAATTTAATAAAAGAGCATTTAAAATATAAACAGGAAAACTGTAAGTATAAATTTTAACTGCGGAGGGCAATTAGTTAATGTGAATTGTAGTCAGAGCTAATATTATTACCGTATATATTTGTCTGGAATTATCTGTAACGCATGAAAGGAAACATATAAGATATGTGAGAACGAAAAAGGGAGAAGACGTACTATACACGTATAAGCGCAAATTCTAAATTTGAAAAATCAGAGAAATCAATTATTTTAATGGGGTCGTGAAAGAAAACACATGATACTGTCATAAAAGTATCAACAATTTAAATTACAATAGATATAGGGTGATATAACCCACTGTGTAACCTTGGGCAAGATACACAACCAATAACATATAAACATTATGGATGAAGAACTGTCAGCAAAGCGTCATTTGACAAATGCACGAGGCACAGTCAAGAGACTACAAAGAGTTAGCCAGGTTGATGCAGCAGCTCACCGACAAATAATTGAGTATGAAACACCGGTACCAAACACTGTAAGACAGAATATACATTGAAAGGTGTGGAAGAAGACGTATGAATGTTGACAGGTGGTACTGCCACCTGGCAATCTTTGCTAATTTTAATATTATAACAACGGAAGAATCGCAGTCGCTTAAAAAATTACATAAACTTATTAAATGATTTAATAGAACAAAATTTGAATTTCATTCTATAATTAAAATTTAGTATTCCAAATTTGAATATTAAACGGAAATAATGCATAGAAACGTTTAATATTATCGCCGAGCGGAGTTTCTATCACTGACAATATTATTATTATAGATATTATTAAGAGAAATTTTTATTTTGTCTTACTGGTGCAAAAGTAGAATACAATTTTAAAATGGCGGTCTTACGCTTTTATTGTAAAATAATAACGAATAATCTTACAAAGGTGATGTTTATGCAAGTACTAACAAAATGTAACTTTATTGCATTATAAGTTAAACACGATAATAATATGTTTTGTGTTATTATTGCACTATGTGTTGTTATCACTTGATTTGGATCAAAAGTATAAATAATAATAATATGCAATTCAAATACGAAACACCATACATAGCAACATATAACTATCGCAAGCAGCATTTTAACACTCTCGTGCGGCCAACAGCATAAAATAGATAGTTATCCCAATAAATAACTTTGAAAGAGGTATACAAGTATTCCTACTCCATGACAGGTATTTACTGTAAAACCGTGAATAATAGGTTTAAATGGACCAATTTATATTACACCTCGAAACGTATTTTATATGAATCGTCGCCTCGGGAAACTATTATATTTTCAAACTGACAACATAATTTCTTCATTTTGAAGTCAGGAGTAAAACATGAGTGTGTTAAGTGTCCGGGCGAAACGATAGTAAAGATTATATTGGATTGGACAAAGTCGATTTTGTAAAAATATTATCTTATTATTTTTTTATTTACTTCTCCTAAATACCTACCAATAATGATTTTCTGCTATTTCCATAATACGTAGTGTCAAATAGTGTGTATTATACCAGCCAACGAACGATTGGTATCAACACATAACCAAAATTCAATAAATATGTCAAATAATAGGACCTAGACGTCCTAGACGGTTCCATGACTAAACAGAACATACTTATAAATATCAAATAAAGAAATATATCAGTAGGTATTAAGTTATTTAACAGTAGAAAAGTGTAAATACAAAAAAATAAAATAAAATAAAAACGAGGAAGTACTACGAATGAGATAAGCAGATCCTATTTTAAGAATTTATAAAACAATGCCCACCTATACGCATCCTCATCTCGCAGGTGGAATGTCAATATCCGAAGTGATTTGGTTGAACAGAGTTATTGCCTTCCCAATTGACATTACCAACGGCAGGTTAGTTCAGCACCTTGAGAGAACAAACAACTGATGCTCCCGATTTCTAAGATAACTATCAGGGACACACAGGTCAATACTACCAAGAATGGCAGAATTCTCATTTTCACCGCGTGAAGTCGGAAGAAATACGTGGCCAAATATAAATATCGTCTAGTCTAGTTATGTAGGCATACCTAAGAGGAAGTCAGTTGGATAAAGCCAAGCAGGGATAAGGCATAAAGCCCATTGACGCAGCGAGTGCGGCGCTCGCGCAAAATTTCCATAAGTGGCGCCGTAAATCATCAAAAATACAACGTAATCAAATACGCCAGCGCCCACTGGACTTAACGATGCCTTGCGCGCCGCCTGCCGCATGAGTCACCGTTTTTCGCTTCTCGGCGATACGATTTAATGAAAATACAAAAAAGTCCATTCGTTGAACACGGCTACCAAAGTTACGCTGCTTGAGGCGTCGTCGATCGACGGGCCAAAAGCAATTATTTAATAACAGAGAACCCATTGTTTTATTTTATTCCGTGTCATTATATTTCGCTGGTTGAATAATGTCGTCGTAAATATTTATTACAAGCCCCGAAATAATATAATATTTTTATTGCTTTGTTTTGAGAGACGCTGTAAAAATAATTGTTTTGTGCTGCTTGGGCCGCTTATTACATAGGTGAAGGGTAATGCGCGGCGAGAGACGTGTGATTATGGTTATGAATACGCCGACTTCGCCCGCTCGACGCGTTCTGTGGGCACCATCGCTTAGACTTATAAAATATATCGCTGATAATGCAAATAAAAAAGGTAATTTGCTATATATATCTCATTAATTTAAATTTAATTTTGGTGTACCTATTAAGATTTGAGCGCTAGTAATATTTAATAACATGTATTACAAAATTACAAACACAAACGTTGAGAACAATGACAAACTGCCGTCCTATGAATAAAGGAAATACTTACATTATAGAAACTACCAAGAAAAATAAAAAAATGTTTTATTTTTAGTCTTTTTATTATTGACGTTACCCACACGCTCAGTGCTTCAAAATTATAAGAAATGTCAAGACACATGAATCTGAATGAGTCATCGCGTAGATGTGGACTATTACTCGTTGAGGTGACGCATCAGTGAAACGCCAAATAATTTTCAACTGTAGGCGCGACGAAATTTTGGACTCACTCGCATTCAGTGAGAGAATGTCGAGCCAGAAGCACGTCACTTTGCTGCGTGATGGCGACGGGTCAATTAATTCTAAAATCGTGTAAAGATGACTAAAAACGTTACCCATTTACTTTAAAAAGAAAACATGTCAATGAATATATTATTATTGTTACTAATAGAACATACGTTAAAGTGCCCACCACCACCCGTCATATATGCACAACCGTGGATATGCACGGCCGCTTTCTATGACGCTTTAAACGTGTCTGAAAGAAGTGATTTTAAGTGCTCATTCCGTCCCGAGACGGAGCCGCACGGGACTGATGCTGCAACCATGCACCGTAGTGCTTAAAGAAGAAAGTTAAGAAAGAAAATGTTTGTTTTTGGACTGGCTCTGCTGTCCGCTGACGTTAAGCGCTTTGTGTACCCGCATACTGAGTGTCACGAATTGAAATGGATGAGTCTACAGAAGAGTCGGGACTATCCCGCTCCCCATACGACGCTGCAAATTTCTCAAATGCCGCAAAGTTGGCCTCGGTTGCTACCAGATCTCCATGACCAATTGGGCCCGTGTGAGGACGGACCCTGGCAAACAGCTCCGCTCGTTCGAATTCCATAAGCGGGCAATCCCAGAGGATGTGTTCAACATCTTGGTGGTCATGCCCGCAGGTACAACCCGGCCCATCTACTATCAAGCCAAACTCGTGGAGTCTGGCGGCGAAGTTGCCATGGCCGGTGAGGAACTGGCTAATCCAGTGCGAAGGTTGGAGTCTTCTAGTTTGGTGCCTGCAGAATACGTCTGGAAAAAAACGGTAAGTGTGCCGCCCCTTGGGGGAGGCGGTCCACCTCGCCTGCCATGCCGCAAATGCGGTCTTGTACACAATGTCACTTACAGTCTTTCTGTAAGGAACGTCCTCGGATCTCTGCGGTGGTGTCAGATGGACACCGGCGAGTATTGTGCTGATCCCCCTCAAGAGGAGGGTGATATAAACAGAACATAAAATGGACGTATGTTGGATTTATATGACAAATAATATTTCGTTTGACAGGCGTCATTTGCACCCGCGACCCGCAATCCGCGCATCGCCTAGCAACGATCTTTTTAGACCGTGCCTCAACTAATGCATGGCCTTAAACAATGAGCAACACACATGCGTAAAAGTTCATTTCGTTAGCGGTAGGAAAGTTCTTCTATTAAAACTATAGGATGTTAGAGCAACATTGTGTGGCTATCTGAAAGGGTAGATCGCGTTTGTGCGGACAGGGAGGAGTGACGGCCACGTGACAGGGAGCTTTTTGACGAAGTGATTATTATCATTCAGTCGACATATGCCACTAGACACACATGCGACACGAAATGACGTGTTACGTCACATTATTGTATTGTGTGAGGTTGTCACAACATATTTACCGATCCCTCGTAATAACGTGGATAACAATAGTCATTGAAAGGTGAAGATCACTGTATTCATTCAATTCATACAGGTATAGAGTATATGCTTCATAACTTTGAACTCCGGCTCTAGGATGAAAATGATTTTTTTACATAAGTATATTATTTGTCTACTTATTTATTACTACATAATATATTAATACAAGTAAATATCATTAATTTGATATAATTTTATGCGAGGTAATCAGGCAAAGAGGCGTATCAGTACAGTAAAGAGCAACGAAAAGTGCAAAGTTTAGGAAATGTATTGATTTAAATTTTCGAGTATTACCGCTAGTTACACCCTACACGTCTACATGCAGAAATTAGAACACATCTATGCATTACATTACATGGTGTTCGTAAAGAATTTTACCGTGAAGTAAGTTGTATGCAGGTACTTTACAAAACATTAAAAGTAATGGAAATTCTTATAAGTAATTTGTGGTGAAAAATAATAGGTAGATACCTATAGTTCATTGCACAAAATATAGATAAGAACAACCGGCAGTTTTATTAAAACCTGTCGAGTGTTTCAAAAATGGTACATAGAAATCGTATCAATTTTAAAGGATTAATTAAAACATTAATCAATTTAAAGGATACGCATTCATACAGATATTTTTTATAAATATTTCGTCTTGAATTACGTAGAATATGTTACTTTTGACATATTATAAATTGACAATAATTTATCAGACAATTGAGCGTACTAGTGTCAAGCCTATCAGTATAGTCGATAAGTTAGTATAGAATAGACCCACAGACACCATTAACGAGGGGAGCAAGATTAGTAAATGCGATCCCTGAAGACATAGACATTTTCAATGATGTACATTGTAGGTACATACTTTGCATTTTCTTTCTGAAACTTTATTTTTCTGTATAAATTATTGTATGTTTTTTGTTTTCAAAATTTTATTTTTCTGTATTAAATTGTACCTACTTCAGTGTGTTTTAATTTTTTTTTGTTATTATTATTTTCTATACCTAAGTATTCTCTTTTCTTTTGTGAGAGTAATGTTTGTTATAATGTAAATCTCATGTCGTGTACGTCTTGAACATAGATTTGTTATGTCCACAATATTTTATTTTCTTAAATAAATAAATTTATCTGCATTGATAACACTCGGTTTTTGATTTAACGCTTTCTGCCACGATAACGACGAATGTAATAACCTATTTTGTGTTAAAAAACTGATTTGTTTTTCTACATTGATTTTGAAATGTCTACGCGTTAAAATGGATGTGTTAAATAACTTCGGTTCTAGTTCTGTATTGCGTGAATAAAACAATTCAAGTGTAGGCCGTGAGATTTAAATAATCATTTATGTTCCTACATAATATATTTGAAGATAATATGTTAATCGCACAATAAAAACGTCAGCGTATCACAATATTTGGGATGCGAGCCCATTACATTATTTATTTATAACAGTTTAAATGTCCAAAAAAAATAGGTTTTTTTCTAATAACAAAATTCGATACAAACACGCCCGCGTGGGCTTTTACTTACGGTTTGGAAATTTATTGATTGTTAAAAATTAAAAATATATATGTAGATATATATTTTCGCTTGCTATCATTTACATAGTACATAATATAATGTTGGTATATAGATTATTTATGATATCAATAAATTATTTAATATTTCTATATTTTTACCAAAGAAAATCCATATTATCTACACTTAATATACTGAGTCATAAAATTGATTGGATAATACTTTTCCGAGAGAATTTAACGATTAATTTTATTGCGTTTTTATTATTGAGGCATTTAAAGTTAGCTGGAATTGAGTCGTATAGTATCAAAAGTAGAACTGTCGCAAATATATCGAAATCGAAAATAATCGAAAGTATGCCAAATTATTCTTCTGACCATAATGTACGACTAGCAATATAATATTCGAATCAAAATCATATCTGTGTGGTATAAAATTGTGATGGAAAATTAGGCTTGGTATCAGAATTAGGGCTGTTAAATGCAAATAGAACTGTCGAATTTGAATTGAATTTCTAATTTCTAAATGTAGACACATATTTCATGCTATTATAATACTAAAAACCCAACAAAACGTTTTTCTCGAAATAATGAATAACGCACAGATCTACGTTTGATACTATATAACTCAATTCACACATGGCTTTTTAGATAAAAAATGTAAAATTTTATGACTTAAAAATCTGTCATAAATATATATATAAAATGCGATTATATATCGTCTCTGTTCTGGCAGAACACACTAACTGGAGAACACTAGTTTTGAGTAATTTGACTTTAAAATAAAGACTGTATATTTATTAAGAAGGTTTCCAGACGGTAAAGTTTGAAATAAGGAACATTTTGGTATAACTAACTCAATGTGTCATTTTTTTGAATTAGTGTCTTCTGCCAGATCAGTGACGATATTATGTATTATTATTATTACTACATTCAAAATACCGGGATGAATTTAAATTGTAGGAAAAACTGTCTTAACATTAATGTCGTCTCGACCGTTCCTTCGTGGTTGAGGATCGCAATTAATTGAGATACAGAACCGCACAATACGAGCGAATAAACAATAGGTACATAATGTACACATTATAAACTTTACACAATTTAATAATTGCTTTGGAACTGGTTACTTGAATAAATGCACGCAGCACCACTAATAGATTTAGGTATTCCTATATAATATTAAACTTACTATCGACAGAAGGTAGTTGATGGAATTTAAATTTAAACTCTAACTAATTTAAGTTTTATTAGTGAAAGGGGTTTTTTTACAAACACTTCAACTACCTATTTATAATTTGTTGACTTAATAGGTGGGTGATAAAGTTTTTACCTACTTTATTGTATTAATTTATTATATAAGTTAGAATTAATTGTATTCGTTGTCATTGTGTCTTTTGAGGAGTGCACTTGGTGCCTGAAGATGCCGAAAGACGAAACCCGGGTCGGAAAAAACGACTCAAATGGAATTGTACAAAAACTTCAATCCATTAGAATTTTATTCCCATATACCTAGTATAATTTTTATTTATAATTATTGAAATGGCCAAACGTTCTCCCGTGTTCACTAATATTAATCATAAGTCCCTTCATCAATACTACAAGATTAATATGCGAACTATTCCATCATTTTTGGTTGGTGTTCCGTATAGTCCGACAAATATTTTACTTGATATACAAAATTAATTATTTGACAGCAGCTGTCATTTTTGTTTCCATTTTCGCCACCAGGGGTGCCACATGCATAATCGTAATGCGTTAATTTATAGAAATCCGAAAATCAGCTGATTAACGCATAAGCACACATAAGAATAAGTGTTGAAGTGTTAGGCCCGGAGGAAGATTCATAAATCGTTCACAACACAATAAAAAATATTAGAAGCAGTATTAAAATTCAACAAAACATAACAGTTATGTGTTTATCTCTTGGAGTATTAATAACGCATTGTCACGATATTACAAGATGAAAACAATCTCAAATCTATTCTATTAATCAAAATGGAATAAGACTGCAATTAACTGTATCCATAAATATTATTGCTGTCTACATACAATACATAATTACAGAGTACAGGTTGACTAAATAACAGCAAACTGTCAACGTCCAATAAATGATTACAGGGTGACCTACAAATATTTTATCATCTCATCTGTAACGCCGTGTGTGGCCGAACAAATTGACTGCCTCTGTACCCTGTGTTTATTCACTAACAACCGGTATCTTCCTCATCAGTCACTTTAATCAAAGTTACGTGCAAGTCGTTGGGTCGACGATTATTTGTCGCATGGATGAAATCATGATGAATACGAGAATCTCAAATCGGGTTTACACTTCCCAAATTAATTTATTGACAATTTACGTATAAAGAAAATTGTTTTGGGGAAGATGTTATGTAATTTTATATATATTTTTTAAACAGCCGATAATTAATGAATGTCTCAAAAGTAGTATTAGGTCAAAATTCCTTATAAAAATGTTCAACCACCATAATATAGGAAATACACGTAATGGCATGATCACATATTTTTTTCCGCGTAAAAACTACAAACAAAGCGGTTATAAATCACAGTTTGGAGAAAACCGTTCTCATTTCCTAATGAATTTGACCATAGGTCTATCAGAATCATCACCGAATTACGCTACAAAGAAATTTATAGGTATTTTGCGAAGCGAGATCTATTAAGCCGAATTCAAATCGGCAATACCCGAGCCCAATTCAAAGATGAAGGTAGAGTAGACGAATGATTTCCAATACATTGTTCTCAGCCATCACATTCATTTTTGTATAATTAGTAGTTTTCTAGTCTTTAAAGAAAATTCGATAGTAAACGTGGGATATGGATGCCTTACACACTATAAGTGAATCTAGTAACTAACTACCTATATATTATTATAAGCAAATTCACACAAATAAATCTGCAGTTAAGAAAAAAAATGAACTTTAAATGAAAAATTGTAATCCTGAAATAAACTGTTGTGTATGCATAGATAAAAATACAATAAACCGAGTTTAATTCAAATGTAAATGTTAATACGAATAAAAATGTCACCGATGCGAACACGAGCTTGTTTCATAATAAGGGATACAATACAAATTAAAAACGAAATTTCACAATGCAGTAAGGAATTCAATAAATAGCAGTAACATGACAAATGACCAGATATATAAAGAACACAGAATGCGAATGGACATTGTTTAAATATAAATTAATCACAATGTGTAGCAGTACATACTTCGTGCACATAGGTATGGAATGTGTCCGGTATCACCTGCCGGTTTTTTTCTACCTCGCCAAAACCAGTACAAAATAATAAGTATGCCCCTAAGAAGGGAGAATAATATTATGCCCCTTTGGTCAAACTTGTTTTCCTACTTAAGCGGAAAGAGAAATGAATACAACTCACGCAGACGTGTTGAATACGTAATGACGCTAATAGCACTCGGGTGTTTTTATTCCTGGTTGATTTAATAATGTAATTATTATAATAAACACGATTAAATTCACTGTTTCGTGAAACCTGAGAACCAGAAAAAAGTAAGATGATGTTATCGTATGTAAATGTAAAAATAAGTTTTGAACTGGATGTGAGGGTTGGATATATGTATGATGAGGATTCCTTGGGCTGGCCACACAGAACAGATACTAAATAGAATTCCGATAGGCTATATTCAATACGCTCCGTTTTAAAAGGTGATACTTCAGTGAAACGGCAAATAATTTTTAACTATAGGCGCGACGAAATTTTGGACTCGCTGCCTGCGCTGAGAGAGAACGTGAAGCTGGAAATACGTCAATTTGTTTCGTGGTGGCGACGGGCGTATTAATTCTTAAATCGTGTAAAGATGACTAAAAACGTTACCCATTTACTTTAAAAAGAAAACATGTCAATTAATATATTATTATTGTTACTGATAGAACAATAAACAGAACATTAAATGGACACATGTTGGATTTATATGACAAATTATATTTCGTTTGACATGGGTCATTTGCAACCGCAATCCGCGCATCGCCTAGCCGCGATCTTTTTAGACCGTGCCTCAACTGAGGTATAATGTGATGTTGATCGGTGATTGGCTGTTCGGCAGACAGAAGACGGCAAGTGGAGTTTTGTCCAATTTCGACTGCGATAAAGGAAGTACAATATGCCTGACGAAACACTCACATGAACATAACATACGGATTTATCAATGAGAACTCTGACTTTAAGAACCCCACGTTTATCAAAATAAAAGTGTAGTTTTAACGTAGTATTTTCGATCAGAGTACAAAACTTTGTCTTTCGTAAAGTTATTGTAAATTATTATCTTGTGCAAAACCGCAATTCCAAAAGTGGTCTTTTTAAATGGGTTTAATGTATTTCGCATAATTTTGCAATTGTATACCACGAAAGGTTTATATTTATGCAGTATGTACTACCCTGTAATTATGGTAATATGTTGTTATTTCCAACATTTAGTACACTCGCACACGAAGGTAATCCCTTACGCAATATTCGTACAACATTGGAGTTATTAAAAAAATAATCACGACCGGAGTATAAAAATACTCAATAAAAATATTATGTAGCCGGAGTAATTTTATTTTTACGGCGGTTTGTGATATTTTGTTGTGAATGAAAAGCGAATGAAAATTGATTACGTTGAAACATTGCGGGGGCCGTATGAATAACGGAAATAAAACAGGGCCATTAAAATTGTTTATGAATATGCTTACAAAAAAATCACTGAATAATAAGTTGCAACTACAAATACCCTTTTGGGCTTCCCATATGCCCTGATTCAGTTTGAATTGTACGGAATTAACAACGCTGTTGGGACATTTGATAACCCCCGTTTCAGACGGGACACCGGTGTCGCACTCGTATATAATAAGGAGGTCTTTGTATTCGAATAAAGGGGCCTTTGTATTATGTTTATGAACGCCCAGAGCTAATGAGTCAACGCATAATTTCGCGATATAAATTAGAACATAAAATTGGCTGCGGTCATAAAAACATGTGTATCGGCGGCTTGAGAATGTAGCAGCCGACAGAAAAGTGTACCATACACGCTTTGACTCATTAGCTCGGGGCGTTACAAAGGTCTCCTTATTATATACGAGCGCGACACCGGTGTCCCGTCTGAAACCGGCCTAAGAGTTTTGGAAAAAAATATCACCATTATTTATTCCGTTTTCGACAAAGTAATGTCTCGTTTGATATTTATACGTTTGACATTACTTTAAGATTTTGATTAAAGTATTTATAAAGACAATATATTGTATTTTTATCATTTAGCATTTCAGTAAGTGTCTGGCCACGAGGTAGTCGAGAAGTATCCCCATTTCAGTAGTGCCGATAAAATTTAGTAGGTTGGCAGTATTTCAAATTTAAAAAAACACACACACCAACATCGACTTAAAAGAAGACGAGTTAATGAAACCGGTCAAATGTCCGGACTCTACCTTGAAAAAATATGGGAACCGTACTCTATCAAATCAGTGTCGTGTCCGATAAATATTATTAAACTATTGTTTTAAAAATATTGCGGCCTCTTACTGACGACGTGAGATCTCTTCACATATTCTTGTTTATCAGTATTGTTTTGTATAATACTCGTACGTATATATTTTATAAATTAGAATAATACGAGTTGGTTTGGAGTGGTCTGTTTGTGTTGTAAGAAAGAAACTTAGCAGAAACCGCCATTTTTCATTCATTCCGAATGGTTCCTGTGGATGAATTTACTTTAATAAAAATCTTATTCCCAAACTGTTTTATAGTTATGTGTGAATATACATGAATGGCGAATCTATCTAAAAATATGTTACAGTGCCACAGATTTATTTGGAGAATTGATAGGGAACTATCCACAGTCCAAAACTATCATTGTAATTTCATTTGTTTCCGCTCTACAGATATGTTTGTGCGACTGTATGTATAATTGGCCCAGTGTTGACACTGTAAAAGAACTTATATTTTCGTCGAAGTGATGACAGAAAAACCTATCTGACTTAAGGCCATACCTCAGTTGAGACACGGTCTAAAAAGATCGTCGCTAGGCGATGCGCGGATTGCGGGTCGCGGATGCAAATGAGGCAAAGTCAAACCAAATATAATTTGTCTTATAAATCCAACATGTGTCCATTTAATGTTCTGTTTATTGTTTTATCAGTAACAATAATAATATATTCATTGACATGTTTTCTTTTTAAAGTAAATGGGTAACGTTTTAAGTCATCTTTACACGATTTAAGAATTATTACGGCCGTCGCCACCACGAAGCAAAATGACGTGTTTCCAGCTCTACATTCTCTCTCCGAATGGGAGCGAGTGCAAAATTTCGTCGCGCCTATGGTTGAAAATCATTTGCCGTTTCACTGACGAATCACCTTAAGTGGTAGTAGGTTTGCTTAGATTATTATTACATTTTAATTATAAATCATTTATAATATTGCTAACCAGTTTTAAATTATTTGAATAAACCAGTTCTATACGTCATCATCAATAACTCCCGACGTAGTAGATACTAAGTATTATAAACATATAAGTAGAAAAATGCAAAATAAACTGACGACATGATTGAATTACCTACAGTTGATGATTACGTACAAATGTATACTAGTAAATAAATACCTGTTCAAAATTCATTTCAACATGACTGTAGTTGAATATAAAAACAAGTCAAAGTCAAAATACCAACAATCTTAAAACGAACTGAAGTTTTAATAACGAGATAAAAATAATGAAACAATTATTAGCCGTAACTGCCGCATACGAATGTTAGAATTTTACGCATTGTTGACGATTTTCCACGAATAAAAAAATTAATACACTTCAAACGGGTCTACATTTTATTACGAATAATAAAAATCATACCGGTGTCGTAAAGCGTAAAATTCTTCACGAGGATTTTCACTGTTTGCGAATAATAATTTAAGTTAACAGCTGTTAACGGAAACACATAAATTAACTCGCGAGTGCATAAAATTTAATCAAGACTAACTACGCCCAGAGAGCCGGCGGCGTCGTGCATTTAAAGTTTCCTGAAATAAATGCTGGTAGCTTGAAATTATTCAGATATGCAATGCATGGGTATACTCGTGCACACATTTGCACTCGTTCGACGTAGCTGCAATGGTAATTGCGACGAGTTGCAGTAAGATAAATAGCTTGCTCGGAAGTGTGAGAGTGCACTAACTTTGAATGTGAAATGAAAGAATAATTTGCGGTTTTCACTTCAAAATATATTTTTGTCAATATAAATAAATATTTACGGACAATGATAAAAATGGAACCAGTCTCAAGAATTAAAAACAAAAATTGCGATAACAAACAAAGTGTGCCTATTTCAAAATGAGACGCTTCCTTAGCAGTATTGCCAACTGTCATTCATAAGATATTCCAGAAAGAGGAAAAAAATAAGCTAGATGGCAAAATAAAATCCAAAATTTTGAAGTATAAAAGAAATGCGCCATAATAATTATTAAAAACATCGGTTTTACAATAACAAATATCGAAAAAGAATTTGGCATTTTACAATCAATAGAATAAATAAATCATAAAATTCAAAATTAATGCAGGTAAGAAATTTAATAGTCGTAATAATTATAATATGTAGGTAGGTATGTAAATATTATTTATTATATTTGTCTGCAATGCAGCACAAGCCACACATACTCTATACTAGTCTATACCCATGTTTATACCTGTCCTGTCTGCCTGCGCATTGAACACACTGAACTCATTGAGCGCAGACAATTTAATGCTAACAGGTAGCACTACCACCTGGTGTTTTTTCCTATTAAATTATAAATTACGTAAAAACAGCATGCTGATTTTCAAGAAAATCTAGTGTAATATTCTAGCTTTATTATGAAAAGTTCTAAGCTGTTTGCGATGTCGAAAAACTCTAAAGTTAATGCTATACGCTACTAAACAGTAGGAAATCCAATCCCGGGATCCCGGGATCCCGAGCTATTTTCGATACCTATGAATCCCGGGATTGATAAACATAATCCCGGGATTTCGGGATTGATTTTTTTATCAATTTTTATGGAAAATATAACAGAAAAAATACTTTTAATACAAAATAACTACATTAGAAATAAACTGAGTTTGAATGAAGTTTGATGTGTAGGTTGCCGATTCATTTTATTTTTTCACATAGATTATTAAAAATGAGAAAGATTGGTAAAAAAACAATGCTTCGCACTTTTAACAAAGTAATTCCATCATGATCATACGTTTTACTGCAGTTTCATATTTGGCTGACTAATTAGATTTATGAAGCGGAAAGGCCATAAGTACGCCATGATTATTTGCTTTACTATTTTAAATCTCGCTGATCTATTCATTATGTCTTTACTATCAGAAATAGCAATCTCATATTAAATTCACATTATTATTTACTCCATTAAACTTGTGTATTTCCAAGATTTAACGTATACAATATTAACAATAAATGTCTTAAATAGTATAAATTATACTAGATTTATTTTTGACCGATTTTATCAATGTTATTTGTAAATATAAAAATTTTATATTAACAATGGAAAAAAATCCCAATCCCGGGACCAGTCCCGGGATCCCGGGATTGTCAAATTGTAATCCCGAAATCCCGGGATCAGAATTTTGGCTCGGGATTGGATTCCCTACTAAACAGGATCACAATAATATATAGGTAGGTACATATTAATTTATGTTCTGTAAAAACTGCAACCGGCTTCAAATATTTACTGTCTTTCCAATTTATATATTATATGCCTGGACAGTAGAGACGATATAAACATATAAGTTAGACGTAAGTATTTTAAATATGATACTGGCGGATGATGAGTCTCGTGGATAGTCAAACGAACCAACGATTTCATAATCAGCAAACTCCAGATACAAGACTGACTCTCCTCGGTTTGCCTTGGCCAAACTTTTCAATTGTTTGGTCATATTGCCTTCAAAGAGGATGATACTCTGATAAAACTTGTAGCATAGTGAATTCGATGGTTGCTAACGATTTTAGACTGACAGTGCATGCCGCTGAATGGTGATAAGGATAGAGCCAAGCTCTGGAAAGGTCGTCAGAAGGCAAAATCATCAGTGTTACAATCCAAAGACATGAGATCCTGTCGCAGAAGAATATAAATTTAACAATGTGAATAAAATGGAATATTACAATCAATTACAATTTTATACAGCCGGTTTACTTAGGATTCATAAAACATTTGATGAACAAACATAAAGTCACATGCAAGCTTTAGTGGGAGCTTTTGAAGGATTATATTATTATTTTATTTTTTAAACCGCATTCACGAACACGCAGAAGCGACAAAAAGGAAAGAGAGCGTGTAAAATAATAAAGACGACAGCGATTCGCGGACGTGTTCGTGAGCGGCGTTTTGGCGTACAGAAATGCACGATCCATAAAACAGTGACACTACGGGGAGCGAATAAAAAGAGAAGAGGAAAAAAACCTCTTCAAATAATACAAAAGGCAGACGACAAAATGCGCCAAAGTGCGACGCCGTGCCGAGGTGTTGGGAAAAAGGAGTGACGGAAAACCAATGTTTTGTCAGTAAACGACGCGGACAACTTCACTGGCGTCTATTAATCGTTTTATTAAATTATATGTATCACTGCAATTGAAGATCTTGGCATAAAAACAGCAAATGTCACAAAGGTCATTTTTTTCAGGAGAGGGTAAAAACATAATATCTTGGTTGTCAAACACATTTTTAATAATTTGACAATGAAGATTCATGGAGGAGCCTTATATGCACTGCATGTATGTAAATAAAATATCAAATTGATGTTTGTTAAATAGATATTTAAAAAGAAATGAATGTGACATTTGCTGTTTTTACACAATTTTTGGACCTTTGTCGTTTTTATAACAAAATTGAAAACATGGAAAAGCAAATAGTATGAATAAAATTATAATTTTATTAAATAAAACAAAAAATATATATTTCTGTTATTTTTTAATCATAATACTACATTTAAGAAGGTTTTGACACATCATAACCAATTATTAAGCTACGTACTTACATGTTTTAAAAAAATCTTCAATTAAATATTTAAAATAAATCAATCATGTGCATATTACTACTGATTAGTCTTGATCACTCACACCTTCACTGTCTTCTTCAACGTTATCATTTGTATCATTGTCACACGGCAAATTTTCATAAAATGATGCATTTATTGGATTTTGTAAATACTTAGTTAATTTTAAAATATCTTTTTTCTTTGCGCCTTTCAATGGAATTAAGCCATCATATGCTGGCTTAAACGCAATCGTGACTGGCATTTGATGTCTTTTCACTATATTGAATCTATCCCACAGTCCAGAGAAACTGAGATGTTTGCAAAGCACTTCTCCCTTACAATCCTTGTCTATTTTGTACATTCTAACTTGCCTAAGATGAAAATCTCTGCCGAAGGATGACTTAAAGTAAGGCTTTAACGTATCTTCAATATTTAAAAAATCTTTTTGCTCCGGTTTCTCCAGAATAAAGGGCCCAGGAGTTTTTCTGGCATCCAATACAACTTTATCCCAATCCTCTGGCACGTCTGCAAGGATTGTTTTCCTTGCACTGCTGAACAAATGAAAGTCAGCGTCATTTGGTAAAAATGTGTGCCCTCTGATAGGAAATATATGGATGACTCGTTCAATTTTTTTTAATACATGTACCACCATATACCAAAACCAAATCATAACAAAATTTTTGTTTTGTCCAGCACATCCGTCACTCAAAATATACAATGTTTTCGTGCCTGCTGGCAGATGGTGGTTTATGTAATGTAGTAACAAAGATGTTACATCATTTTGACCTCGTTTGGCGAATCCTTCATGATACGTGTACATATATACATCATTTCTGGCCAAGTCATGTATCCCAAAAATGTAATACCATAGCTGTCTGGAATAAAATACCGCATTTGTTACCATATTCGGTAAAGGCAAATTTTGCATAAAATCAAACGATATGACTGTGGTATCACTTGAACCACTTGCGAGTTCTTTTAATCTTCGCTTCGTTGTAGTAAACTGTTGTGCTTTAGCCAGGTGAAGTTGATAATCTATCTCAATCTTACGTTTTTCATCTTCAGAGAGATCGGGTAATTTCAGTTTGGTTGTAACTGAATCACAGTATGAACACGTATCGCTTCGAGGAGCTCCAAATGACAAATTATATCTAGTTGTAAATACTCTGTAGTATGTGTCATAGTTTAGTTGAAGCCTGTATTTACTTAAAAACATCTCGTGCATTTTCATAATAGTCAAATTTTCCGGAAGATACCTAACATTCTTATTTTTCGCGAAAGAATAATGACTTTGACGTGCCTTAAATGATTGTATATGAATGTGAATCAACTGAATCACTGATTCAGGCACTGCTCTTGGGCGATTTGGATGCTTTCCTCGTTTGTCCATAGGAGTCGAACCCGAAAATGTGATGTTGTCTTGAATACGTCGCAGCCGGGAATGCGTAATACCATGTATTGCCACAAATGCCTTCATACAGACTTCTTCGTTAATACCATCAGATGTAGATCGTATCTAAAGTAAATAAAGAGAAAAAATAATTAATTTTTCAAACACATTATCATTAGGTATAATAGGTGTAATGCCTAATTTGAATGTAAATTTTTTATTAATTCAATGAATACTCACTTTATATTTATATGATGCTGAATGCTTGAATATACCATGATCATTGACATCATTTATTATTATCGGAGTATTTTTTCTGGGACGTCTTCTCTTGATCGGTACTACTTCTATACATCCAGATATATAGCCATCTTGTTGATTTTTAGAATCCATTTCATAAAAATTCTCAAATATTTCTTTCCGTAAATCTTCATTTATTTTTGTAAAACAATGAAACCTCTTGCACCTGGAAACATAATAATCAATTAAATACAATCCTACATAATATACTTTATTACAATCATACATACATTTACATAAAACAACATAGTAAATACAATGCTTTGCATTCGAAAGAAGTCATAACTTCAAAGTAATCACAGCCATTGTGAACTAAATTTAATCACACAAACTATTCAGCATAGTAAATATTTTAGTACGTATTAATAATGTATAAGTTTTTAATTGAATATATGTTATGAATACATAATTATTCCTACCTGCAATCTTCACCGATAACTTTTTTTGAGAGTCGTTTCCCAACATGATTGACATGATCACTTCCCTTTATTTTGGCGGTTTTTATTAATGTTTGCTTGGTTTTATTAACTTTTCTCTTACGAGGCGTTTCGGATGTCTGTATCCTATTACATTCCATGATAAAATATACAAACAATCGTTAAGGAACTTCATAAAATGGCAATGCCAATGACTGAACGAATGAAAGATAATTTTGACAGGTCAGGCACTAACAAGTATGGAATGTATACTAACGCCTAACGCCGCCTGGTGATAAAAGTGTGGAACTACTGGACCTTTGTTGTTTTCAAACAAAATTCCTTGGACTATTGCTGTTTTTAGAAAAGTGGCATATTTTTGAGAGCGGATTTGAGGGACTTATGATTTTTTTAAAAAATATATCTTTGCACAGTTGTATGTAACCATACATAGGGAATATAGAAATGCAATAAAATGAAAATGGAAAAAAGTGGACATTTGATGTTTTTATGCCAAGATCTTCAATTGCTCTAAAATAAATACTCTCCATTGGTCGATTTTACAACAAAAATGCGTTATATCCTCTTTTTACAGTGACAATTAAACGATTGTCTCTCTAAGTACCTACAGTAAAAGTGTGGGGATGATGAGGTGTGTAAAGATACTGTTGTTGTTGCTTGAATGTTGTTTATTTAACGTTTACAAGAATAAATAAATACAATAATAAAGATGACGTATGGGTGCACTATGTACTGGTGAGATCGATGTGATCCAGAGATTGATAATATTAATGAACTGAGAGACTGGACTCGAGTAGAATGACGGTTGGCTATGTCAAGTGACCGGACTCAATGTGAGTGGTGCGTCGAGTGACGGACTCGCGTCGATTTAAGGGTTGTCCTTATTTATACAAATACAGTCCATATATTACAATAGATATTGTCGAAATTAACAAATCATAATAGACCCTACTGATCTGGTTATGATTGAGGGAATACTGATATTCGTTTTCGCTCCATTGTTTTATTTTGACAACAAAACATAACTATCAAAGTTTGTCACAATTTCATCTGGAATTAGATAGGACTATTTTCCATTGTTCGTTTGAAATATCAGCATATCATGCATGTCCGTAGTGCAGGGAGTCAGGCACCTGGGAATCTAACATTGGGTATATCACTACAAGGGAGTCTCTCATCCCATATGCCTGTCATTCACGGTACGTAACTTCTCCAGGCTCATCGTTTCTTTGAACCACCTACTACCCTGTCATTCATAAAAGCTATCTTGATTTTAACCAGTATATCGGAGATTATGATGCAGTTTTGGAAAACATTTTTTATACCCTATTAGGCCTTAGCTGTATCCCACCGGAGAGCTTTGGCAGAAATAAGATTGTATCAGCAACCAGGATAATAGGATAATGCAGAGCTTTCCGTTTGTGGAGAGTCTATTAAGATACATCCACACTGTGCAGAGCTACGGGTCATAATATGCATCGCCTTGGAAAGGAATTGTTGTTTACTTTTTGCTTTATTTAGGTTGCAGAGTCAGGTCAGGTGGTATAATTATTGGCTTTCTATTTGCACTGTACATACTTTGGAACTAGAAAAAAAAGGGAAATAAAACTGGGGTGTTTGTTCATAGGAGGCAGTGGATGACGAACTAACTGTCCCCCGGGATGTCCCGACGGCAGTCCGATCCGACTGGGGTCGTTGCAGTCGCATTTTCCCGCCATTACACTTTCGCGGCAAAACTCTACAACGTGATGAATCCCCGGGCGAAACAACAAAGATAAAGTGCCTCGGGGAATCACTGGACGAATCAACAACTTTCGCGGCTAGTCGTCGCTGTATGTAGAGGTAAACGGAAATGGGGTGTCTTATACAGTAGGTAAGCAATATATTTAGGTACCACTGAAAACAGTCTACAGCTTATATGGTGTTCTATGACACAACAAACTAACAGGCTATTGTTAATTTCACAGATTCGGAGAGTTGATAGATATTGAAAATTAGGCAGGAACTTTATTTGGCTACATATTTTTGATGACTTAGACCCGTTTCAGACGGGACACCGGTGTCGCGCTCGATATAATATAGGAGGCCTTTGTATTCGAATAAAGGGGCATTTGTATTATGTTTAAGAACGTCCAGAGCTAATGAGTCAACGCATAATTTCGCGTTATAAATTAGAACATAAAACTGGTTGCAGTAATAAAAACAAGTGTATCGGCGGCCTGAGAATGTAGCGGCCGACGAAAAAGTGTACCGGACACGCGTTGACTCATCAGCTCTGGGCATTCATAAACATAATACTAAGGCCCATTTATTCGAATACAAAGGCCTCATATAGTATACCTAGCGCGACACCGGTGTCCCGTCTGAAACGGGCCTTATACTTATGGAACGGCAATCAGTCAGTGAAGTTCCAAGGCAAAGTGCCGCCCTTAGTTAGACTTAGAATGCTGCCCCTTTTTATTTTTAGTCACAAACTGTAAGCGAAATCTTTAAGTGTATAACTACTAATTTTATGCAACAAACATTTTGAAAAAAAATGTAAGATATAAATAAATATAGTCACATTTATCTACTGAGATGGGAGAATTTCCACAAAACCTAATCTGAAACAATGGTGGTAACAAGTTTAGAGCCCCTGTGCATTATTAAAATTTAGCGATCGCATCGTCCGCTCCATGGAAAACCGCCACTGCTTGGTATGATTCGTATTAGTGGCCTTTACAATTTGACGTCCCCAGCAAAGCTTGACTTGCCTACCTCCACGGTACGTCACTGGAATCAGTTGATTATTCTTTAAATGTGCAATAATTATCTGTCATTGGTAATGTTAGTTGGTAGGACAATAATTGTGTTCATTCAAATTGGTTCACCTTTTGATATAATATTTAAACTGCATGAGAGTAAGTTTAAATAGAAGTTGTTTTGTATATAGGTAGATACTTAAAATGGTACTCACTCACTTCAAATACATCAGGTTTTTCAAATAAACGATATTAAATTTGTAAAATCTCTGAAATTACAACTTAAAGATTCATCAATACTTAAAGACAAGCCGGTTAAGTAGTGGGTACTGTAATAAACTAGTAAGATACAAAATTCAGTAAGTACGGGAAGACGGTGACAGATGAATATTATACCTAATGCATCCCCATTCAAATGAATATTTAAATGACGATGTCAATTGCACAAAAACCTGTTTAAAGTACAGTATAATCGTGGCAAATAAATTAATATTAGATCCGCGTCGAATGCACGCGAATTTTCAAATAATAAAGACGTCTATTGTATCAACAGAAGTGCGTAAGTGACTTGCCAAACTTGCACTGAATAATGGCGCGAATTATTTATTCTGTCCCCCACCCGGAAATCACCCTCCGAGGAAAGCTAAAACCATTTCACCCTTACACTATTTTGTCGCCACAGAAGCAGAACGATATTTGTGAATCTTTACGAGTGAATTTCAATTCTGTTGTCAATGAAGGTTATGATGTAGAAACGTTTGTCTTTGCAAGTGGATCAAAGTTAACAAGATTAAGAATATTGTACTACCATGTTGTTAGGTGTAATCTACCTTACGTATATTGGAGAAATGCTAGAGCTGATAGATTAATAGTAAATAAATCACGAAGTACTGATACATAATGATGTCATGATTTATCCAACTCTATTTCGACCACTGCAACTTTTATGGTACCATCTTTGGAAAGTCGACGTTATCTGATCGATATTTTCTTTTTAAAATTATCAATGGTTTTGTTGACTCGCCAAACCTACTCGAAAGGGTGGGTTTCCATTGTCCATCAAGATTTACGCGAAACCAAACTTTGTACCATATCAGTCGTAGCGGTTCTAATTATGCACCAAACTCTTTTATTCGGCGCTCTTGTATGAATTATAATAATGTATTTCTCCACCGTTGATCCTTTTAATAATTCACCTGTATCATTTAAACGCGCTATCTCCAAAATGTTGTATAAATAGATAAGTATATATATTTATATATTTTTTTAATGTTACTTTTTTGTATATAATTTAATTATTCATTATTCTTCCTCGTTTTTCTCATGTTATATTCTTCATATTTATGTTATGCTTACTCTCTATATTGTTAGGCTTAACTATATTATAATGTATACATGGAAACTTTGCTGGTTGCAATAACTTTTCATTATTCTATTTTAAATTGTTGTAATCAATATGTAACTGTTTGTTTCCTTAATAAATAAAATAATAATAATATTTTTTTTTATGATTTAATTTGAAAGAATTAGGTTCACCACAGAACGGGAAAGAGTTAAAGCGAAAATCAAGGCAACGGGGTCGCCAATACATGACGATCACACTATTATTGGCATGTCACAACCCCCTCCCCCAATGAATAAAAGGTATATATTATTTAAAATTACCGATTCCACTAAATATAATGCTATTAAGTAAACAATATAAATTATTTCCATAAAAAAATAAGTAAGTATATCGCTTGCTTGTTTCGTGACGTAACATCGTATTATATAAGAACCCCTCCCCCCCTTAAGGTGTAACCCATTTTTCCTACAATGGAAGACAAGAGAATTATCTTAAAGTATTCTGAATAACAATTCGTCATTAAATTGTGTATATTTTTAGAGAAACGGTCAAGGTACAAATGTACTGATACGTCACGTCTCTCTAGAAACTAGCTTTAGGCACAATTCGATATTACCAACAAAAACTGAATACCTACTACTTGCCTGAAACTGAAATTCAATGGTTGGGTTACATTGGTAGTCTTGGTACTTATATAATATATTTTTTATCAAAAAGTTGTATGAAAAAGATAATTATTATGGAATATAACATTGATATAAGAACACCCGCTGATTGTGTCTACATGCAAAACTTCTCAAAACGGCTGAAAATGCATTAATAACCTTTCGCTTTCGAGGCGCCGATATTAGATTATTTGCGCTGGGGTGTTTGTAATCTGGATGCACCCCATCTTGAGCGATGTTCACGCCAATCACGTCAAAAAGTGACAGCGACGTGTACAGAATAGACCGCAGATGTGTTTAGTCTATTTGCCGCCAGACTCAATTTCATATTCCCAATGTGCCCCTTTCAACCGAATTAATGTAAATTGCTACGGGGTAACTCAGGCCCGAGCCGTGTGGTCGCACCTACTCAATCAGATAATATAATATGCATGCAAGAGAGAAACCGTACAGATTTCTGAATAAATAAATGGGTATAATGTGGATTGTAGAATTTTATTTAGGGGTTGATTGAAATAACCTTAATTTATTCATCGCGGAACATTTAATTACTTACTATTTAATTACCACATTTAAATAGCATGCTAATTATATCTAATGCCGACAGAACAGCCGTGGCGTCAGCGCTGGAAGAGTCAAATCAGCTTACAGAAGGCCGATTTTGCAGATAAAAAGTTAGCACATGGACAATAATAAAATTACAATAAAGCAGGTAGGATTTTTACTTATTAAAAACTGAGAGCGACGTTTGCATTCATATACACCTACACTACATTTCATCATAACACATATCTCTTCAGTGTTGCCATATCTATTGAAATTTCAGTAGATATACTGAAATTTTGGTCAGGAAAAGAAGGAATTATGATATTTGTGATGAATTAAAGACACTTTTTACATGATTTCTTAAAAGACACTTGAGAGATTATGTCAATATGCACGCTTTCACCAAACACAATCGTTGAATTTCATACATTTTTGTCAATCTACTGATATTTTGAAGAAAAAATTTACTGAATTTTGACAATTTTAGTTGGCAACACTGTATCTCTTGATAATTGCCTCGGCAACGAGCTCTAAACGTCGAGAAAAGAAGGAAGTACACGTGATGGGAACCCAAGAATCTATTACGATAAAAAACAACAGTGAAAGTCTCAACCAGAAACAAAACATCGAAAATTCTTTTGATTAAAAAACAATATTGAATTTTAATCTGAAGCTTCGCTGTAACGTGTATGGTTTACAGTTTACACAGATTGTTAGATGCAGGTGCTTTGCTCGAACGTATCAGAATTAATCGCGATGTATGGTTGGCTGGCTTCCGCACCGACTCGATGTGTGTAATTGCGCGTGATTATGCAAACTAATGTTATTGATAATTGAGGTTGGCGGGATTACCCCTTTGAAATCCGCACGGCCGACTGGGTTTCTGAATCAAGTTACTATCTACACATGTGAATAATTATTACTAACAACCCCTAACATATATTGAATTCGATTCATGAATGTTACTCTACATTTTGTGGAAATTCGTAAAGATACAATGTGACAGTAAAGTTCTGGGGCCCTATGTTAGAACTTGCGTGTGCCAGCTGCCCGGTCGACATGACGTCATATGACATCATTGTGACGTACTACCGGAGTGATAATAGCATTCGAGAAAATAACGCTACTCAGACAGCGGCGCTATTCATTGTCACCATACACATATAGGTGTTTCATCGTAATAATATCTACAGGGCGGCATTGTATTGGCTGACGTCACAATTACGTCATGTCGTCTGGTGCCACACTAGTCGATAGTTAGGAAATCGCGGTGCTGATCAAATTGAGATGCATGTCGCCTACTTTACTGTCACGCTGTCGCGGTGACAAATTTAGCCTATGGTTTCGTCATTTTGCAGAATATTTTGAACATGCCAACTGTAATGTATTAGTAATTTGAATTATTATTAATTATTCATGATAATTTCAATTAACTTTAAACAGTTTCTACGTGTGCGTACGTTAAAATTACTTGCGACATGACATCCATAGATAATAATTTGAGCAGAACCCAACCTGCAGACCATAGATAATATACAACATTCTTATAGAAAATACACAGTGCCAACCGCTTAAAACAAAAAAACGTGATTTTTAGATGACAGTCGAAAAGTGTAGGCATGTAGAAGATGATAAAAACGTTAATTGAGTCATACAGGTGTCGATGCAGTGCAGTTCAACGTGAGGTGACCTCATTGTTGCTCTGTTGATTCCGGCAGATTTTGCCAACTGACAATGTTAGTTTTAAGGTTCAAAATGTGCTACGGGATGGGAGCATCAGTCTGATAACATTTTAAACACCAAGAAAAACGACAGACTTTTTTCCCGTAGCGGCAGCTTACTGTGACGTCACGTGATAGTCAACGACATGCAGCATAATATAATTCGCGCTTTAGTGTCTTTACTCGAGAACAAATAAGTCAGGTCGGAGATATGATTTTGCTGAAGAACCTAACATTTTCGACACACTTTGATCGGCGTTCGCAATCAAATTATTTATTGAGAATCGTCTTTGGTTACTGCTAGAAGCATAAAGATAAACGAACGAGAACGTAACATACGCGATGACATCCTAAAAAAAATACAATAGGATTATCAAAATCAGAACATAAAGTGAATGTATTAATTAATCGTGGACCGAGTGGGACTACACACACGTCTCGCTTTCCAACATATCATACTATGATTGAACGTAGTTATGCAGAATGTAGCCAGTCCACAATAATGTCGAGCTGAGATAATGGCACTTTAGCAACAACATGATATTAAAAATGTATGTACAATTGTAAATAGTATTTTATTTCAAGAATATTTTTTTTGCGGTTTGGCTATTTTTAGCAGAACGTAGAGAAACCTTCTCGCATCTGATCTATATCATATCTAATTTCTTTTATTTTTTTGTGGACTGGCTACTTTCTGCATAAATATGTCCAATTATAATATATGTAAACATTAATAATAAATTTGATTCACAGTTGATGACAGGTAGCTTCAAATTGTAATTACCTACGACATCCTAATATTTTTTGAATTTTAATTAAATTCTCGTGCATAAATTTGTTCTACGTGTTGAGGTGTTCACAGCGGTTACTTACATATCTTAAAATTAAGATATATCAACACCGAATACTACGAGTACTAATGAGAGTTGGAAACTAGTATTATTCGCATGAGAAATACTTTTCTATATGGCAACTATAAACAGTGTTTACGCCGATCACCTACTGTACTAGACCGTGCCACTTCTTCTACAGCTGTGTACTTGACAGTCCCCTACAACTCGACATAATACTTTTCATGTCCAATTAATTGATCAAACTTTATTAAATATTGTGAAGTTCGCTGTGATAATAAATGTGTAAATGTGAAGCTTAGGGATTGATTTTATTACCCCATCTCCCGTAGCCAGACTATCCCAAATGTATTGATATTACAATGAAATAGTAAACGGTATTAAATTTCTCATATTACAATAATTGTTATGATGGCAAAATAATTGAAATACAGATTAAACTCCGTTCAACTCAAAATCGCACATAAACCCTTTGTGAGCTGGCTATATACCAAATTCAATACGAACTGACGGAATAGATGACGGTGGAACATAATACTTTGATATGTGACAAATCAAAGTGAACCTTCGACTGCGGATAGTAATTGAACAATTGAAACAGACAGGGGCGAATGAATGTTTAGGGCCGCCACCCCGGTTGCAAAAGGCAAAATAGTCAACGAGAAAATGGTACGTCGAGCCAGAGGTGATGGGTGGGCACAGAGTCGTATTTGGAGAATATTCACCAGGAAATAATTTAAGAAATACGTACTGTGAAAAATGAAACAGCTAAATTTCACATTTATGTGATGACAATAATAGAATTGGAGTTATGTGGAAAAAGAATGCTTACAAGTTGCGTATAACGGTATGCGCAAGCATATAGATAACCTGAAAATATGACAGCTGTCATATTTACATTTCTCGAGCCTAATACTACAAGGTTCTAAGTATTCGTCCTTGAAAAAACAAACCCAACAATGAAGTAGTATTCTAAGCTGCCTCATTGTTACTTTTGTTTCTTCAAGGACAAACACTTAGAACCGTGTAGTTCTCCAGTCGCGATTTACATAAATTAAAAAAATATTATTAATGTCGTTTGCTCGCAAACTAAAATTCTTTTGAGTAACGATTATATACGCAAATACGAAAGGCTGGCAGTATTAAATACTTCTTATTATATAATTCAAAATATTGAAACTTACTATGTAAACGGATAGCTTAATAATATATGAAATTCATTGCCATGTCAATAAAAATAATCGCATGAGAACACACTAGAAATACTGTATTCGCGATTAGTCCATTCATTCTATTAAACACTGACGAAGCACCCATAAGTTGATGTCAACTATTCATTTTTAATAATTTAATTTATCTTATGCAGTTGTCATTGTTTAATTGTTTTGTCAATGAAAAAATATTAATAATTATCGGGCAATCAGAATTGAAAAAAATGACAATATTGCGGAACGCGACGTTGCCTCACTAGTTACGATTTTCGATGTTATTGTAATTATATTAAGTATGTGTGGATTTCGGCGTTATTTTATTTTAACGTGTGGGAGTCATCACCGCGGGAGTTATGGTGTGGTGGATGAAGAGGTCGAAATTTGGTGGTTTCTCAACTGGATGGAGGAGAGAGTTTTATTTACAGCGTCAACAGTCGGTACAAGAGTATGTTACAGTAGTTATGTTACAATACTTATGATACTGTTCGGAGGTCCGAATCTCGGTAGAATGAGATGTTGTGCGATGCGATATAACTTATATTCGAGTGACATGTCCAATGAATTATGATCCGCTATTTATTGACGTACTCACAACGTAAATAATATCTAGAAAAGAATATTTAGGAAATAATTATTATAATTGAGTAAGCTACTATAATATGGAGTTTGCGTCATCGGATATAGCTGACAATGTAGAAAAATGGAGATCGCAGAAATAATAATCGCAGTAAGCTATTTACTGAGTTTACAATAATTGGACACTACGGGAAATGGATATTATTAGAGAATTTGTAATTGCGGAAATATATTTAATATCGCCGATCAATATGCTGACACGGATTGAGTTGTTTATCCCCTTAAACGTAACTGTTAAGACATAGGTATTACAAAGAGTAAAAACCTCTAAGTGAAGATGGGCGGGACCACAGCGCTAGGAAAACGGTCGATCGATGGAGAGATCACATCATCCGGTGGTACTGACAAGATATTATAGTACTTAAAGGACGACGAAAAGCCCAATGGATAATGAAGGGTAAAATAGCAATGGGAGAGTAAGGGTAGTATTAATTTAAAAAACACCACAAAATAATAATTGTACGTGAAATTTAATGTCAAATCATATTGACGCCCCCCGTGGCTTGGGACTGACGTTTTGAAAACTCCTGCTACGAAGCGGCCAGAAGCTATGTGGGGGTTAATACGCCTCTCGTTTGAAAATTGCAATTCGGCGCGGCGAAAGAGTCAAAGTGGCGCTGCCAGACGGGCAGATTCAGCGAACCGTCGGTAATAAAAAAATCCAATTCACTATTCCAGCCAGCGTTGCAACAAGTCAAAAACGCCATGTGAAAAAAAATGCTGATGTTTTTTGCGTTTGTTTTCTGTTTGCGTTTGATTCAGATAAATGTTGGGATGGTGGGCACCATATGATGGATTAGAATTGCGCGCGGTGAGTATTTTAAAATGGAGCACATCCTGAGATTGCAGACACTTTCAGCTACAAAAATGATTCGGAAAATGAGTATCTTAACAATTTAGTTTATATGAATATTATGTCATTTATTGCATATAAATAATAATATGGTAGTTTATTTCTGCACACTGTGTTTGATCCATATTTCGGCAGTGAATATTCCAGAAGAATCACGGTCTTTAGTATTGAATGAAGGTGACGACAAAAAAATATTACATGCAAAACGATAAGGTGTTACATAAATAAGTGTAAATATAATTTTTGTTATTACTACCGATGGGAATTACTGTTATCAAACTATGTACATATTGCAAAATATCTCCTTGAGTGATCTTATGCGAACTGATTGATCACTTGAACTACTGGAAAATTAATATGCAAAAAAGGAGCAGAATTGCACATGTTTATTAATATTAAAATAAAATATGTTTTAACGGGAGGTGCAATTGCACCTGTAGAACCACGTGAGTGCACCCATTTGCAATTTATATCTGGACGAAAAACAGAAGCCCACCCCCCCTAATTTCACAATGAGAAATGGTAGTGCCATAACGGAGAAGTACCTAATAATAATGGAATTGCTAATTTAACGAATAACAAAGCGAATTAAATGCGCGTTACAAAAGACGCTGCGGCTTACCAATTAGACAAGGGTTGTCGGGAAATAAGGGTGGATAAAAGTGAGCGCGCTGTTCGAATCTGTATAACTTTCAACACAGTCGCAACAGGGCGCCAATTTCTATAATAGAAAATTAAGTTTAGGTAGGTACCTGTCTGCTTCAGCATTCGAGATTTTAGCCATTTGGGATATCAAAACAAATTCTATATGTAGGTTAATTAGTATGTACTGTATGAATATTATTATTATATTTTTTGAACAGTACAATAGGCAATTAGGTCCAATACCAGTACATAATATGTGTCACTACTGTAGTGAAAAACTAGCAAAGTAAACTAATCTGTAATCACACATCTACGATGTTTGTCAATTTCTCGAGATTCGAGAATTCTTGAAATCATGAATATTTGTTGTCTTCCGACCAAAAACATCTTTTAACGTTCAAAATTGGGAGTTTTTTTTTTATTTAGCTCGTTCGGCCAATATAACCGGGATTTTTTGGCTTAGCCTAATTGAACGAGATTAGAGAGTGGCCTTTTCTGATTATAGGAGATTTACTGATCACAACCTGTAGTCCAGAACCCCTGGATGAGAGACCAGTGCCTTACGCGTTGGACAACGAGGGCGGCAACACATTATAAAAAAATCAGCACTGTCCACATGTGTGTTGTTATTATTTGTGTTTGTTGTAAAATTTCTGTTCAATAATCCGCAATCACAGGCGCTTTCACTGGGTATGTACTAGGTATTACCTACTTACAATTAAAATTAAAAAAGCAATCGTTTAATTAAAACCAACAAATTCAAAATAGATATAAATAATACAGCAATATACATATAATATGTTTACTTATTGACGTCATGTAAAATTGTAAATCAATGGAAGTAATATTTTCGAATTTACAAAATTTACATTCTGCTGTATCTAAAAGAGAAAACACGCTTTTCATTTTTTATTGTGGATATAAGGCAGTAACGTGGATGGAGGGAGGGTGGAATAATATTATGTAATCCTCATAAAACTTGAAAAGCGATCGATGGTATCGCGACAGTGAGCGACGGCGTACAAAATCATCTCAAAAATCACACGTCTTTTCCCGTAATATTCCGTCAATCTCATAAAACCTTAACTCAGGGGTTTTGAAACTGTATTAGGTATATGAAAATAATTCTTTTTAACCTTCTCCGTCGAAAATACACGGCTTTTCTAAAAACACACAAACAACAAAGCATCCGAATTATTCAATTCAAAAACGTACCACGGATTGCTAGTAATGGGAAGCACATATTATTTTTAAGTGATTTTATTAATATTAATTGAGTTAGCATTTACTTGGTAGAATTCCATTTTAAAAGAAATGAAAATATAATTAATATTAAATTCTACAGGTTTTTTAGAAGGTTTATCGATAGCTATTTCGGTTGTAACACCATTATCAAGACTATCTATTATAATAGTTACCACTTTTGCATAAAAAACAAATACCTACTACATTCGAAGGCCTTTTTGATATACTTTTATTTTATCAGTTTTGAATGTGATGCCCTTATTTATACTATCGGTCGAAGATAGATACCAGACGGAATATGAAATTAAAATACTAAATAATCAAAGTTTTTGTACCTACTAGGTATTTCATTTGAATTGCTTTTAGCAGCCTAAATTTCGTTTTTGGTTATCTTTAGTCACTACATTTATATATCTACACATTTTTTATGAGCTCCCTTTTAAGTCAGTCATGCTTCTCTTGGCGTTGTCAGCCTATCTCCTCTGAGGGTTGTCCAGGGTAGGGAATCTAATACCGGTATTTCAAAACCGGTAGGTATCCCAGTATTTTTCGATACCGAAATACCACTTTTAAAAATCTGTTAATACTGATATATTATATTGGAAATACTGGAAATGTACTGGAAAATGGTTAACATAATAGGTTCAACATGACTGTATTTTTTGTTGAGTTACGCGATGTCTGGTTTACTTCCGTTACCCTTCAACGCACTTGACGACCAGAAATGCCACGTGCTATGACATATTAATATTTTGAAGAGCTTATATAATAAACATATATTTATGAGTAGATAATAATATATACTTCTGTTTTTTCAATATATTTCAAAATACCGGTATTCAATAGGAAACATCGGTTCAAGTATTTTCATTCGGTATTGCAATCGAGCAACCAACTCGAGCAAGTCAGCAGCTACGTCTATCTCGGACAGCAGGTGTCCATAGACGGAAGCATGCACGATGAAATTGCTCGAAGAACAAAGCTGGGATGGAGTGCTTTCGGACGTCTGAATAGTGTCTTCAAGAGTGACCTACCATTATGTCTTAAGCGTAGGGTGTTCAACCAATGTGTGCTACCCGTGCTCACATATGGCTGCGAGACGTGGACCCTCAACACGAGAGATGTCCAAAGGCTAAGAGTCACACAGCGAGGCATGGAGAGGTGCATGTTGGGCATCACGCGAAAGGACCGCAAGAGAAACGAATGGGTTAGGAAGCAGACAAGAGTACGCGATGTAATAGACGTTGCCAAACAGCTGAAATGGAGATGGGCGGGGCACATTGCTCGCCGAAAGGACGGCCGCTGGACAAATGCCGTCATCCAATGGTACCCAAGGGGTACGAAACGGCCACAGGGTCGCCCTAAAAGCCGCTGGGTTGATGAACTGGTAAAGTTCGGCGGAAATACGTGGCAGCGAACGACACAGGACCGAGAGAGTTGGAGAAAGCTTGGGGAGGCCTTCATCCAGCAGTGGATTGACCCCGGCTGATGATGATGATTGCAATCCCTAGTCCAGGGTATAAGTGTGTGCTGGGTTTTTTGATGTTATTGCTGATATGCCAACTGTGGTTTTCTGTAACCAGCCAAAAAGAGAATTTTATTTTCAAATATGTAGGTACACAAATAGACCATCTTGTTAATTTTGTCAATCTTCAGGCTTCACACCCACACAGGAATAAAAAAAAACACGTTCAAAAAGGTGTAAAAGTATTAATTAATATAAAAAAAATATATCCCAAGATAAAGCACAGTTTGAGAAAAACTGTCCCAAAGAAGGATACGAAACGAGAAAAGCGTCGTGTGTGTGGGCGGAGGGGGTTTAGGTTGGGCGGTTCTTTCCTCCCACCCTACTCTCCGCCATATTTCCTTTATCCAGTCGTAAAAAGAAGCCTCCCTATTCTTTACAGCGAGGATGTTCGCAGCGAGCTTTGTTCTATAATTTATTGAGTAAGCATTTAGAATGTGGAAGTCTAGTTTAATGGAAAGTGAACGAGCACTTAATGCGGAGTTCTACAAGTTGTCTTTATTATCGGGCTTTGCTTATTTTATAAGACGATTTATGATGCTTGTAGTGATAACAGTTTCCGCAGCCATTCACGAGATGGCACTATAGCGCATATTATTATCATTTACATACGTCCTTAAAACATTATCGTATACTTTTATTAAAATTGTGATGAGTGCTTTAAGAAGCCGGAGTTTTAAATTTTCAAATACTTAATCTCAATGAGATTTTCAAAATAAATGAAAGTGCTGTTACTGTCCTAAAACAAAACAACCTTTTTTTTTTTTTTTTTTAAACATTTATGTCATATGATTTACGATTAATTTTTATTTTTCTCGCTATAAGAATTATTTGTATTTTTATTTAGCAAATTAGTCTCTATTAAGGAGGCCTATAATATGATCTTATTAGGATTGGACATGGTCAAAAGACGAAATATTATAACAAGTACCGAACGCCACGCTACATTTACACCCATAGAGAGCAGTACCGAGTAAATATTGAAACATACAAATACAATCAATAGATATTTGTACTCTGACAGGTAGGTAAGTAGGTACCTAATAAAATAATACATGTGGAAATGATACAACTGATATAAATTTGTTTATATTTTAAATATATTTTTTACCTGCTAGCTGGATACTTACGAGATTTTGAAATATCAATGGTGATAGAATTAGATAGAACAAACGTTATTGAGAAGATAAATAAATACAGATTTTTTATAATTTGACAAGTACCTACCTATAACTTGTAACAAAAAAACTGAATACTCCAGTACACGCGTGTCTATTTCTAAGAACACCCTCGCTCTCAATTCCCGCGCAAATACAATATTTAAAACGATTTCTGTAAGTTTAAATTTAATTATTTTTGTCAATCTGAGAGCCTGCATTTGTAGACTGAAACGGTAATACTTTAGTAATAATAATAAACAAAAACTAAAGTTTTAAGAACAATTATTGTAAAGCAGTTCTAATACGTAAAATCGTGTGACATCATTAAGGATCATCCCTTAGAGGCCATCCATGGACTGAAACCGTATGCGGTTTAGACCCGTTTACCATACTAAACTTATTATTTATGTTCATGAAAATATATTTTCACTAAATTTGTAAGTGTAAGTGTATGATATAAACGGATACGATCAGATGCTTATAATATACTTTGTGAAAATATATTTCCATGAACAGAAAAGATAAGCTTAGTATGGCACACGGTTCGAAACCGCATACGGTTTCAGTCCATGGATGGCCTATTAGAATGCCGGTAGTTATTACAAAATTAATACGTAAGGATGTACTAAGTACTTAATCAATTTCATCCACATAAAAAGTATATTACGCTATTATTAATCATATTTGCTGCGATATAACTGTAGGTGTGTTAATAAATATTATTACACAAGCCAATTTAGTCATGTTTATTACAACGAAGAACCCTTGTACTCCAATGCCAAGGCAGGACAGCCCCATCTCGCATTGTACGTACACACGTAGTTTACTCGTCTCCATTGTTCGAGAGACATTTCATTTTACGAGACTAGAACGAGAGACAGAGTTGTGTGTAGATGTCTACGCTGTGCTACGCTAGTCTACGATCCGTGCTACGACTTCTATGAGGCTAACGATTCTCATGCTCTCTATATAAACAGTAGTATGGTTTATTTTAATCACGTTTTTTTGTATGCAGTAGCGGCATATATGTAAATATATGAAAACCAAATTTTGACAGAATAATGGTTATACAGATGATTATAAATTATAATATGATATTACATTTAAGGATTTAAAAGGCCCGACATGCTCAAAATTTCGGTTACATGTAAATTGTATGTAACACATTTCACCGTAGCATAGTTCACCGTGAGTTTTCTATCTGAAAGAGATGACAGTATACTATACGAGTAAACGGTCTCCAATTTTATTAGATTCAATATGAACATTAATTCAAGAATTAAAACGTAACCTAATCTCACCTAATCTACATTAACCTAAGCTAACAATATTTCGGCTATTTTCAAAATTTGTTTGCCGCTGGCTTCCTGTAAACCGAAATGAACCGTGTTTTATTTAGACATGAATTTTATCTCAGTACTATACGATACAAAGAGGTAGGACGGTCTTTAATATACGACCATATATTTCCGATACAACATTTCACGGTGAAGTGTGACGCGGCGAACTGCATACGTACGTCAGTAATTAATATAATATTATATGAATAATATATGCTACAGGATTCGCCAGAATATGAGATGAACATGATAAAATAAAATTAAAATCGACTTTTTTGAATGACACTTCTCATACAAATGTTATTTTTTCGTAAACAAAATAACATATTAAAACGACTGTACGAGTGTCATTATTGGAAATCCGTGTTCAGTCCTTTACAGCATTGTTGTCCTATTTTGCTAATGCGACTGGACGTTTTCGCTATAAAAAGAAGAACAAATAAAGTGCGTAAAAGTTTACTTACATCGCAATAAGGGTTTTGATTACTATAATTTTACGTTAATTTATATGATATATTCTGCTAACTTATCCCGCTAGTAGAGTGTATATAGGGTAGTATTCCCTGTTTGTCCTGGTCATGTGTACTGAAATATATACAATACCTATTGTAAATGTAATGCACCTCGTATTAATATTTTCATTTTTGCCTGTCATCGCCGAGTTATATTTATTTTTCATACAAAAAGAGAACCGCTGTGCTAAGCAAAAGATGTGTTGGGGATGGGCGTGAGCTTTCAGACATAATAGAAACATCCCACATTTGCACACCACCGAGCTTTTCCTTCTTACAGAAAGCTATTTCTCGCTTGTTCGCGGAAACTTTTGGTTTTGTACCGCGGATTACGCGGATGTATGTAAAAAGCGACAGAGTTAACGCTATCTTATGACCAAATTATTTATAATATTATTATTTTGACCGATTCAAGTGAAATATTATATCATGATACATAACATGACGGTGAACAGGAGTTCTTTGATAAACATGTTAAGTATATATATTTAAAAAATAAAAATATATTTCACAACTGCACATAAGATATTACACTATTCAAGAATACTACCCTACTACTTATTTAGCGTCCACGATGGCGTATGGCAAATGCACATAAATAATAAATATTGATTTTCAATGTATGTTTGGAGGCACAGTATGGTCCTAATAAGTTGAGCAAGTGGTTAACACAAATTTCTCGTAAAAACTAAAATCTGTCAATACATAATATACATACCTCTACTCTGAGGCCTACGCGATCTTCCACCACTTAATCAATTATAAACTGGAATTACTAAGTTAACTTTACTTTTAAAACAGGTTATTATAATAATAGTGTACCTATAGTTTCCTTGAATAAATGAGTGTATTAACAAACAATTCAATTGGGTATAATCAAATTGGACCCGCTTGACGGCATATTCGATTATAAATTAGATACATTCTAAATTTAATAAAAGCAACGCATTACTTATGAGATTACAATTAAATATTTGTTGACAATTTTTTATTAACATTGTAAATTACCTAAAACTTGATTTTTCATACTTAAGCTCAAATTACATTGGCAGATTGCGTCTGGCCCGATCGTCTGCCACGACTGTCAAACTCTATTCTCTATGGTTTTCAAGGATCGTGAGCGATCGGGACAAAAGTGGAAAATCTTCTATTATTCCGTCGTGCGATCCATTCATTAGCAAGCGAAGATTGCCGAAAGCGTACGAAAATCGCTGAATACGCGCCCGCTCGCGAGCCACGCAAACTGTCGTTCATTATACTGCTCGATTTCAACAACTACAAGATGGCGAAATCTCAAAAAAATGTATGGACCAGCGCTGAGGACACAGTCCTCGTCGAAAAATGTCAAACGGCCGTGCAAATTTCAACAGATGCTCGCTAGGTTTGACAGCTCAGTTTTTTTGACATAAAATTGCGCGGAAATACGTTCAGTATAGCCACCAATCTAAGAAATATCTAGTTTTCGGTCAACCAATATTTTTAATAATAGCAACACTATGTTTATTATTATTTTAAACCAATCAAAAGCAAGGACCAACGCGATTGAATCGTTGCGTGTAATTGCAAATAGTTTTAAAACGTTGGCCACGACAGTTATTGGATCGAGTTGGGTCTGCGCGTCTGCCAATGTAATTAAGCCTTTACACATTTTCAAATATCAAACAAATCTCAATACTATGTTAAAATACTCTTATATGAATATTTTAGTGTCTGTTAGATGTAAGAATGATGTATCTAGCTAATGGTAGTTATTTTAGTATTAATATTGTAAAAATTATTCATCATTCCTGCTTGTATTGCGTATATATATATATTATATCACGACGTGTATATGATACAAAAAAGATTTATGATCACATTTTCTTGTCTTTTAGAAAGCTAGATATAGATGTGGCGATAGCAGGCGGAGAGTCAAACACACCAGTAGTGGCTTTGACATCGAACGAGATATGGGAAAGATAAACCGAAGTAATATATTATTATATATCATATCCGATGCTTTTTTAACGATCTCTTTTATCAGATTTGTAATATCAGAAGTTATCAGTTTACTGAACGATTTCGTCTGTTGCTCCATCAGTATATCTATTAAATTGCTGTATTTCTACTATGTAAGAATGTCTTAGATTGTTAAGATGAAAAATGGTAGTTTATGAATGTATAAAGAGGAATTTTATCAATGAATCGGTCTCACGTAAAGAATTTTCATACAATACCTACTAGAGTTTCCACTATAATGTTAAGCAATTTGACATTTTTATTATAATATTATAGTGTTGATACTTGCGCCATAAAGAAAATAGAAAGATGTCACATCGATAGTTGCAAGATGTGGTGTCCAAGGCGCACATTGCGAATGTAAAAGAGTTCTGCAGTTCGTGGGCCACCGTTTAGAGAAGCAAGGATGTCATTTACCTAAAGGATGAAGCTTTTACCAACTAAATGAAACACATAACGGGCCCTTTAATAGCTTTACTAAGTGCAACAGCTAAATACTAAATGGGAACTCGTAAACGATTCCGCTGATAGACATTGTAATATGTATAGAAGAGTTACGTTCTTTCTAAAATATGAATATATTATATATATACATGCATGTGGTTGCAATGGCGAATGGTGACTTTTGGAACGAGGTAGGCTGTGGAGATCAGAGAAAATGGACACACTTGGCAGGTATTCTTACGGGAAATAAGAGCATACTAATTCGATGAAATTTCAATAACTCACTGACGACTAATAATTGAGCGATGAGTTTAAATTATGTATTTTCCTAAACATTTATACACATCAAAAAAAATCATTAGCTAAAATTATTTTTTATTTTTAAAAACAATATAAGTAGGTACCAACCTACTTATATTTATATGTGATTAATGAATGTCATAGAAATTATTTTTAAAACTATCTAATTATTAATATATTATACCTACGCAAAGAATTAGGCATACGCATTAGAGCCTACCGTTTTATATGCAATACACCAGATATCCTGAAGTCACGTGGCATAAAGTTCATAAAGAAAAAACATCACTTGCCCTTTAATTTGTTAAAGACAGATGATTATAATACATTCATACTTTCTGACATAATATACGACAGATGTCGTTCACAAATTAAATTATTAAATAAAATGTACGTCAATATGCAATTAAAATTATTTTTATTAAGTGTCGTCGTCTTAATCAAACTCTATACTTGAAGTCAATTATGTCAATAATTTTATCCTGCAAAATAAACCATTACGACATTTTTTTTAATATCCACATGTAAACCAATAAATAAGGCTAAGTGCTTAGAGCCTCTCAGGGTATTAATCCACCCCTGAGTGTAAATGCTGATATCTAGATACATTTAACTAAAACCTACCAAGTTAAATGTAATATAATTATGCAGTGTAGTCAAGTTTATTTGTGATATGGAGAAAGTTGTAATAATACGTAAGTATATAGTGAAGAACAAAGGGGTGGATAATTATGATGATGTATTCAAGGATTGTCGTCTCCTTTCCTGTCGCTTGGAGCTGGAAGGAAAGGAGCGCGTATCTATCAACAGTCAACAATGGAAACAATGAAAATATTCTCAAACCATATGTGCACAATAATTAGGTAGGCAAGTAATAGATACATTTGCAGACATATTATTTATCTACTCTATTTCTTAAATACCTATCGTGAATTATATGAAAAACTGCGTCATTATTTAGCCAGTTATGATGCTATGATAATGTATGCCGGAATAAGTGGTAGAGATTAGGGAACCTGCACAATTAGCATCCCAGGTCAGTTGTATGATCTGACAGATTCACACACTGAGACATCACAATACGATAATTTTGAATAATTGGGATTTATAGCCAAAAAGATCAGTTTCACAACCGCATATTTTTTAAAATAATTTATAACTATTAGATAGAAAGAAATTCTAAAAAAAAAAATGAATTGTGTTGAAAGTATACGGGTTTGCGGGTAATTGGCCACGATAGTCAATTCTCTATGTGTTTCTGCTGTACGAAAAATTCATAAAAAGAGACAGATAATAAACTTTGACAGTAAATAATAAATTGATGACATTGAATTGGTTTAAACTGGAAAATGACTTACTGCGTGACGTTCTGTAATACGCACATTCTGTGAAACATTCTGGAAACATACATGAAAAAGATAAAAAGAAATCATTAGTAAATAAATATACTTACGGAATATCTTCATGAATAAGGAGTTTGCACAATGCAACTCGTCTGACTAGAAAGAGCCACAATCCTCAATAGTGAGTAATACGAGATATAGAATGGGCGACAAAATTCTCATCATTGAAATAACTGCCTGTAACAGATAACCCTGCAGAAGATGAATGGAGCCTTTAGAAGAATACTTTGAGACTAGCTGTATAATTTAATATTGGAAATAAATGAAAGGAAAACTGTAACAAATTATTCGATGAAGATTCTCTATGGATCATGGGGTTTGAGCTGTAGTACCACTTTATAAGATGAAGGTAGAGGGTAACACTAGAAAGATATACGCAGAGAAAAAATATAATTAAGTATATGACTATAAATAATGCTAAAAAAAATGAACCATGTTCCACTCTTATAAAATTTGCAACATGAAATGAATAGTTCACATTGGAGCCTCAGATTATTTGTATGGGTGAATTTTCAAAGAAGGGAGACGCCAAGAAGAAATCGCATGAATAGAGCAGAGTTGCGCGCTTACACATCCCGACAATGTAATCTCTCGCGTTCGCCACAAAGCAGCCTTTGAAAACGACCCGTGAACTGACAACAGAAGAACATTCATACTGAAATAATAATACCACAGCACACATTCCGTTCTTGCAAAGAATTTTTATACGAGTATTTTTTTTAAATATGTACTTCAATACCGGTTTTTATATAGACTATTAAAATTTCGTCGAAAATCAGCATCATCACATCTAGGGAATCCAATCCCGGGATCCCGACTCCCGGGATCCCGAGCTATTTTCGATACCTATGAATCCCGGGATTGATAAACATAATCCCGGGATTTCGGGATTGATTTTTTTATCAATTTTTATGGAAAATATAACAGAAAAAATACTTTTAATACAAAATAACTACATTAGAAATAAACTGAGTTTGAATGAAGTTTGATGTGTAGGTTGCCGATTCATTTTATTTTTTCACATAGATTATAAAAAATGAGAAAGATTGGTAAAAAAACAATGCTTCGCACTTTTAACAAAGTAATTCCACCATGATATCATACGTTTTACGGCAGTTTCATATTTGGCTGACTAATTAGATTTATGAAGCGGAAAGGCCATAAGTACGCCATGATTATTTGCTTTACTATTTTAAATCTCGCTGATCTATTCATTATGTCTTTACTATCAGAAATAGCAATCTCATATTAAATTCACATTATTATTTATATTACAATATTATTTACTCCATTAAACTTGTGTATTTCCAAGATTTAACGTATACAATATTAACAATAAATGTCTTAAATAGTATAAATTATACTAGATTTATTTTTGACCGATTTTATCAATGTTATTTGTAAATATAAAAATTTTATATTAACAATGGAAAAAAATCCCAATCCCGGGATCAGTCCCGGGATCCCGGGATTGTCAAATTGTAATCCCGAAATCCCGGGATCAGAATTTTGGCTCGGGATTGGATTCCCTAATCACATCTTACGTTATTGAAAATTATGATAAACGATACAGAAAGAAATTGTTTCAGGCAAGCAACAAGTATGTGGGTACATGCTGTAAAGCAGTGCTTCTTAACCTTATTGCGGTCGCGGGCACATTTTAGATTTAGGATAATGGTAGCGGGCGAACGCCGGATTAAAAAAAAAGATTTTGTGTTACATCTTAACTAACCAGCGTTAAATACAATGACATTATTAATGGACGACGCACTCAGTACAAGCTAGCAAGTAAATTCACTCATAGCGACATTCGCACGTGCATAGGTAGACGTCACGCCATATCCATTATGCGATATCACGCATCGGGAATTTATAGCAATATCACCTTTATTGTAATGGCGTTAGAACAGTGTTTCTAGTATCAATGTTCGTTTGAGCGAACCCGTTCGAACCGAACCATTCAGCAGACCCAACAAAAAGCATCGGGAATTTATAGCAATATCACCTTTATTGTAATGGCGTTAGCACAGATTATGCCATTCGGCAGACCTGACAAAAAAGTGAGTGTCATTTTTTTCCCAGATGCTTCGTCCATATTAATGTTATTGGTTAAATAGCATCATTGGAAAATGTACAAAGAGAGTTTTCGCCAAATTATTTATGTAAAACTATATTTTAATATTGTATTGAAAGGTTTTATAGAGCTAAGAAATTCTGCTATATGTTTATTCCCCCCCCCCCCCCGAAGTTATGCAAATTATCCAATTGTTCGAATATTTGACGTTTTGAAATAAGATTTTTTTAAATTCCTTCCAAAAGATCAAAAAATTGACCAAGAACCATCTTATATCTGTGTGTTAAATAAAGTCCCAGCTTAGTCCAGCAGTGAAGAATGTCTTTTTTCTACGAGGGTTTTAAACATTCTGTATCATAATGTTGTTGTACATTCCGGACAAAAGATAATATTTTGGCACATAGGTACTGCCTTCTTGAATAATAAGTACATAAAGACAACGAAGGATTCATCTCTCTTGTCTTATTAATTAACATATATAAATATAGCAAAGTGAATTATTTATGAATAATATACACTACATAAAATAACGAATAACCGATGTAACATAACCGGTTAAAAATATGGTGTACGGTGTACCAGAAAACCGGCATTGCATTTTAAAAATGAATAGCGAGAACTGACAGCTGTTGGTATAGTGTCATGTGACAGTTGGTGTACGCTAGTTTAGTCTCGCTTTCCTACCTTATGAGATGCAGTAGTATTATATTTATCATCCTGCCACGTTTCATATTATGAACGTTATATGGCACTTTCCTTCGCCTTTTATGAAAATACTATTGAGTAGGGATCAAATGACGGAAATTGTTTAATGCATGCTTTCAGATGCAGCCATTGAAATAATTGTACACAATGGGTGTACCTAAAGTACAGTAATGTAATGAATGACTAATGACAAGTTAAATAAATATAAAGCATAAGTACCACAACTACAATTCACTACATAATAATGCCGTATTCTAGAACACTATAATTGAGCATGCTTCGAAATATATACATTTTAGGGCTGTAGGTACCTACTAGAAAATGCAAGAAAATTTCTGGTATGTATTGCAATGAAATCGTTTATTTCATCGAATTGGAGTTTTGTACTATTCCATTTGAGCCGGTTTTTTGCGACCCGGGTTTCGCCTTTCGTCATCTATTTATTTGCCTTTTGGTGAGTGTACACAGTGCCTGAAGATGCCGAAAAGCGAAATCCGGGTCGCAAAAAACGACTCAAATGGAATAGTACAAAACTTAAATCTATTATAATTTATTATACATATATGGCAATTGACAATGATAACTATATTAGTTCTAATGATTATCAATATTAAGGTAGGTACCAACTTATTAACTGGAAAAGCTAAGTTTCTATTGTAAAATCTTCATTACGAACTAAGAAATAACCAAGAAAAATAACTTATCACTCTACACTTATAACAAGTCAGTATATACGAGTATATACGATTAAATAATGGAATTGGGAAAGCAAATCGAATAACATGAGAGTATTATTGCTTTTCTTATTCGATATTGCAATTATTCAAACATCCCCTAAATCATGACAATAATTAATTACTGAGACTCTCATATAAACCTACTTAACTGCATGTCAAGAAAAATCCCCATTCATGAAATGAAATCCAGTCGAAAGCTACTGCTGAGAGGGTAGAACTGTAGAAAAAGAGGGCGAACGACTCGTGCATGTCTCGGGTAATTCCCTACCCCACATTCATACGAGATTGCTCGAACATCATTCCGAAGCTTTCTTTCGATTCGAAGAAACGAGATACTCGAGAATGTACCCATGTCTAGATGAGGGGATGTCCCTAAAATACTAAAGGAATAAGGGAACTTAATATAATGAATTGCACAAAAAGCGATATGCGTAATATATTCAGGTTTACAGAGTAATTTAAATTCAAATATATCATGGTAGTCTTTTAAACGTCTGGAATGTTTTATGGGTGAGCATGAATAAGAAAACTGATCATTATAAATAATGCATTTTATCTCAATTGCTCCGGTTATGCAAATAAAATTATCTTGCTTATGAGAAATAGTATACAAATGACTATAGTTCATGTAATAAAAGTGTATTATTTATTTTAGACTGTACTTAGAGCTTCCATATAAACAATCTTGAACTGAAAGCAATATTTAGGTACCTACAAGACCCACTTATAAAATAATAGAGAATTACAAACAATTACGCTATGTGCCCAGGCGCGCACACAAAGGAAGCCATCAGAAACGGAATAAAAAAATATTTAGGTAAATGAAATGTTAGTTTTTCTTCGTCAGGACTCATGACAAGTTCATGACCCGGATGGCATGACTATCCACTGTCAAACAACCTTCTCAATGAGTTCACCTGATTTTTCTCGGCATTCTACTGTTGCCACTGGAAGATCTGTGGCAATTCATAAATTGGTGCAACCATGGCCCCCACATCCTGAAGCGGGCCCCAAGCTAGGATCTTTGGCGCGGGCCCCCCTACCTATCGCTAAAGATAAAGGCAGTTTGACGCTCTACAGTAGCGTTTTCCAAATGGTGCGCGTTAAAATTAATGTGTTGATAGATATATTTAGTGTTTTTTTTATATTATATATATTTAGTTATATTTAGTATATTTTAATACATAGGTACCTAATTAAAATTTGTATCATAATATAACCACATAATTTAAAATAATAACATTATTGAAGGAAAATAGCACCACAGGCGACTTTTTATTACTATTACAGAGAATTTGTGATGGATGTTTATATCACTTACCTGGTCAACTTGACTCGCCGGGCCCTTCGTGAGCCCGGGCCCCCAGGCTAGAGCCCTGTCAGCCCCCCGTTTGTGGGGGCCATGGGTGCAACTATCTGGGCCATCCAATGTTTGCTTTAATATTCCGATGCGAGATGTTTGAAATAAAAGACAGCGTGGACGACTCAAACGGACACCTAGAATCCTAATATTTTTAATCGTTAAGCCACGCGCATTCGATAACTAGATACCTACCTGCAGGCCAGATATTTATCGCTAGACTCAAAATACGGAGTGCTTGGGTTTAAGCAACGAGTTATTTATAGTTAGCGGGGTTAATGTGGAAGTCAGTGGCATCTGCTGGGTTTTGTTGATCCCACCCCTGCCTTAAAAAATATTATAGATATTTTTTTCCAAATGGACCCTACCGAGCAATTTTTGTGTGCGCACTTGATGATCATATTATATCCACTGATGAACGGCGCATTATTGTTATATAACAACGGTTAAATTTACTGTAAATTGAACATCTTCGGCAGCATTTCGGAGCCTGGATAAGGAGCGACAAAGTAGTAAAAGCCAATATGTAAGGTAGGCTTGCAATAAAATTATTTTACGGCGGCATTGTGCGGTTCAGATGAGATGCTTAGCTTTACTTTGATGGACGTTTAATAAATTCAGCGAGCCGAGTCGTAGATCCGACGCTTTATCGGCGTCGGCGTAAATTCTAGATTCATAGACAAAACGTAAACGGAGAATTAACGTCTACTGTGTCTAGTACGTATTATTACCATAAACTCATCCTTCTGCTTTTGAGGTAGTTACATTCCGCAAAAAACCGTGTAAAAAAAACAGGATAAATTCCAAAATATTAAGAGACCTACATAATTGGGGTGACGTTTAAAAAACCTTATAAAAGTCTATACTTACTATATAATAAATAATACACAAGGAATAAATGACTAACAAGTAACTACAACTGAACACAACATACGAATACGATGAAACTTCGAAATCTTTTACATAAACATGTGCCACATATACGGCTCTCGTGGTGCAGTGCGTAATGCGCTGGAATTTCATCCGGGAGATCCGGCTCCATCCAGGCGAGGACACAATATATTACTGTGATTTTCTCAAAGCCTAAGTGTCTGTGATTGTTTCACTTCTATTCGAGTATATATATGCTTCATAACTTTGCACTCCGGCTCTAGGATGAAAATAGTGTAACATAATAATTATTATATCCTAAAAATATATTTTTTAGATATATTATCTATTACTAGATATATTTAATATAAGTAAATATCATTTGATCTAATTCTATGCGATGTAATCAGGCAAAGAGACGTATCAGTGAAATAAAAAGTGCAAAATTATAAAACGTACCTATACTCTACTAAATAATACACTATTGTTAAAGTACACTACATTGGGCCTCTAGGGCTGTTGCGGTGTACTGCATGTAAGTCTCGAAATCATATTATGGAGGAATTGCAATTTAAAAGTGTGATATGCCCTCTAAAATTAGGCAAAATGCTAATTTCTTTGTGCTTCATGTGCATATTCTATATATCGGATGACCTTGACTTTTTTCTATCATAAGTAGGTACATATTTATATAATATAAATACACAACGTTGTTAACTCTAAATATATAAATTAATGACATACCAACTTTCAGCAGCAACCCACGACGTACTACCCGAAATTAGGTGGTCGGTATAATTGAAAGAGGTAAATAAGCACGAAGAAGAACGTGTTGAAGTCTGTGCTTCATCTGAATTATTGGGGTAATATGATAAGCTAACAAGTGCACCATAAGATTCGCGTATACATATCCTATGCCTTTCTATTACACGCAGCATGACACTAGTGATTTGCATACATTTCTTAGCGAGACTCATTGTCAAAGAAATCCTATTACGATTACGAGGGTTTTAATGCGGCACCGTAGTCCTTAAATACTACTTAGGTATTATTGTATCGACTGTATTTGTTCAGCTGTCAGCCATTTAATCAATTTGGCGATCATCATTTACTCTTGTCTGCCTATTTATGCATTGATTTTCTTTGTGGTATTTTTGCGCCATGTCCAACATGCAGCTTTGCAAACCACGTTGCGTTGCGTTACTTTTTAATAATTAAAATCCTGAATTATTTGGCAACACTTTTTTCAAGGACATAAGAAAATCACATAGTAATAAATTATACTGTGGCGTCACCAGGAGTCGAGCCCAGCACCGCGATTTCCTAACTATCGACTCGTGTGGCACCAGACGACATGACGTAATTGTGACGTCAGCCAATACACGCTCGAGGCATGCCGCCCGCGCGCAGTGCTCACCGTAGATATTATTACAATGAAACACCTATATGTGTATGGTGACAATGAATAGCGCCGCTGTCTGAGTAGCGTTATTTTCTCGAGTGCTATTATCACTCCGGTAGTACGTCACAATGATGTCATATGACGTCATGTCGACCGGGAAGCTTGCACTCGCAAGTTCTAACATAGGGCCGCAGTGCCATAAGTATTTGATTATGAGGGCTGCTTTTGTCAGAGAGTTACAGATTTTATTGTCGTAATAAAATTTATCATTCAGCAAGAGAAAAAAAGTTGCAATATTATTTTGTAATTATTCATGTTACCACTTCTACATGTCGAGAAGTTTTTAACAACACAAAAACTATAATTAATTATTTCACGTTTTGATAAGAAAAATGAATTAGTTAAAGTGTTACCACACTGATAAAATTGTTTATGGAAAATGCAATTTTTTATTCATGGCTACGCCGACCACCAAACGAGTGTCGGACAATTAGAATGAGATAAGAAAATAACCGCGGAATTGTTTTTAGAATAAAAAAACATTTATTAATATTGTATTTATATCAATGGTCTGTCAACCGCACTATTGAATTAGATTATTTTTTCTTATCGTTATCTAAAAACAAGCCTGTAGTACTCTGATTATAATTAACTAACCAGTTATTTTTTTATTTATTAATTTAACCAAAGTATAACAAATCGTTTTATCTTTTCAACTTCCGTAATAATTGTGCTTATCGAATCAGAAAGGAAATGCACAGCTATCCAATTATGTTAACTTGTACAAAACATAAATAAAATAATAAATAATAAAATACATTTATTTTAATCAAACACATGGTTAGGCACTGTACGCTGAATGTTACTAAGTCCTTATACCTACCTCTTAGTGGCGAAGCGTGGAGGTAGGCTGTTAAGATCCGACACAAATAGTGCACATTAAACTTTGTTAGTCATATGTATTTGTTTTTATTGAACTAAGTAACTAAGACCACAAATTACAGATGGTGTAGGTTAGTTTTTTAAAAATCAATTAAACCCTGAATAACCAAACCATAATAGTTTTGGTATACTTTGGGCGATACGACAAAATTGTGCACACTTTTTCATTCGTACTTATTTGTTTTCGTTGAATTAGAAAATTCATTAGGCCCTGCCTAACCAAACTATGATAGATAAAAAGATTATTCTATAAGTATATAAAATATCCAAAATTATTATGTATGATTTAATGGCATAATTTTAGAAATTCTATAGATATACGAGTATTTTTGACTATTATAATATTATGACTTGGTTTTTGCTGGGTTTAACTCAATTTTAAAAACTAACCAACACCATCTGGAAAATTTATTCTCATTTCAATGAAAACAAATACTTATAACTGACAAAGTTTAATATTATGCACTACTTATGGTGGATCTAGACAGCCTACCTCCACCCTTCACCACTGCTACCTCTAGTATACAATAATATATCGAAGGGAAACTGCGGCCTTGAAGGTTATTAAGTGCTGACTCTGAACGGATTTTTTAATGGGAAAACTGGCTTGACGGAAAAATAGGAAAGTAAATCTAAAAAAAGAGCGGCGAACACCGATCGACAACCTTCAGAAAAGGTTAAAAATAAAAAAAAATGAGTAATGTGATACCAAAGGGAAAATTTTCAATTGGATTCATTTCAATTCGGAAATGTAATAATTGTAATCTGTTTTTGCGTATTTTTATGTTCGTTTAGATTTAGCGTTTACTTGGTATTATAATAATTCATTATACATTATAAAATGAATTTATGGTTCTTTGTTTAGTGGAGGCCAGTGGCAAACAAATTTTGAAAATAGCCGCTGTACCCGCCTGGCTTCCAGTACACAGAGTACACAGACTGGTACAGAATTTATCACTTTTTTGTTCAGGACTCATTAGGTATATAGGTAATATATATATATATTATCTAGATTTTCAAGGAAATCGACAATAGCTTTTTAAAAGCAGAGGAAGAGCGTCTGCGCGATGGAGCGACCAAGTGAAAGAGCTGACTGGGGGCACCATCCATTCTGCCCTGAGAGAAGCGGAAGATCGAGAAGGATGGAAAGTCTTGGTAGCTCAAAGGATGGCGAAATTTAAATGTGGTCCCGAGAACCTCAGCCATGAGTGCACGACCAAGAAGAGAAATGTTTTTTCTATTCGGGGCTGACTATACAGATACGCTTTTGATGGGCGAATAGAAAACTTTTTAACTAATTAAGCTTCGGGTAAAGATTTTTTTACGATATTTATAATAAGTATGTTTCTGAGGTTTTTTCATTATACATGTGAATTTAAAAAAAAACGTGTATATTTATGTATACTTATATTAAAAATATATATATATATATATCATAGTAGGTATATGTAAATAAAGCATCCGATTAGCTACCGCTTTCAATATGGACCAACTTATAAAAATCATCGAACCATTTTTTTATGTAAATTTTACCAACAAATAAAAATACATATAAATTCATGCACGTGTGCACCAAAGCTGCTACCCTATATGAGTTAACAAAAAATGACAGAATGATACAAAACTCCAGTGAAGTAATTCGTAATTATGTACTTAAATTTTGATTCACCACCTGTTTATAAATCGTATGAAGTAAAATAAAATATGTACAAGTTAAAACTGAGACAATAATAATTGTAAAATAAATGCTACACAATATAGGTAGGTAAAATGGTTTATATTATCGGACATAAAACGAAATAATGTATTATTTAGACTTATAGGAATATAAAGTAACTGCCAATCGTTAAAAAAATCATAAAGGGTTGTGACGTGAAAAATAGAGAAAAAGTGAAACATAAATTATTTGATGCAAAATTAACGCTGTCTGCCCATAGTCATTCGGAATTCTGCATTGCCAGTTATTTAGGATTTTTCGCGCCAGATACAAGAGCTTTCAATGTGCTGAAAATACACTAGATTTTTAGTTTATTTATTTTCATGCGCATCAAATTTCTGACTATCAGATACTTAATATAGGTAGGTCGGTACATATTTAAGTAGCGTGAGAAATAAAACAACACAACGCGATGTAACATTTTAATGTTACGTAATTTTGAAAACAATAATAAAAGTTCACTGCCAAACAGCGAATCCCACAACACGCCTATCTCTTCCTTTAGGGAGTAGTACATTAATAATTGCTGTTATCATATAATTTAATATATGCTTAGGTATGTGACACCAGTTCGACGATTATCGGGAAATCCGGTGTTTGATTTATTTATTTATAAAAAAGAGTATTACGGCATTACAGCTATTGGCCAATGCGCCATAATACATAATAAATACAAATATATAAAAATATCTTAATTACAAATAACAACTAATATAACAAGAAAGTGGAAAAGACAGCATGCGTAAATATTAAAGAAATATGATAATATATACAATTATAAATTTAACCTATTTAATACGTCCACAAACATAATATAGTTTATAAAAAACAAATCAACCTTTATGGTGCCATCAAATAAGCTAATTGCACGATACACAGCATCATGAAACATAACATCTGTCCTGCGACGAGGTATCTTGAAGACCGTGGAGCTACGAGTGATATTGGTGGGAACATGAAAATTAATATTTGCCAGTATATACGGATTGTAAATGAACCCACGAAGAAGTAAAAAAAATGCTTTAAAAGAACAATCACTCTTCGGGTAGACAGGGATTGCATTGATAGCATACCCAGAAGAAAACGAGTCGGGAAATTCATTTTATTGTCATTATCATAAGGAAAGAACCCGTATGTTCTTAAGTAGAGAAATCTAAGAAATCTATTGTGGACTCGATTCAACTTAATTGTGTGGATGGACCTATTAGGACTCCAAATAATGCTGGCATATTCAAGAATACTCAACACAAATGATACGTATAATGTACGTAGCACTCGGACGTTTTCGAAAAAAACTTGCCAAATGTTACCTAATTATTAATAACGATATAACGTTATAGATAAATAAAATCGGTGTTTGATATTTCAAGCAACGGTATTATTTTAGTTCTTATGACATGATTAGATATTACTGATAAGTGTTGGTACATAAAAATATTATGCATTGTTTAAGGTTTCGTATTTTATTCCGAAACTCCGTGTACCTATACTTTATATTATTATTGAACGGAAAGACTTTTATTTTTCGATGTTACGACAAAACATAATATAAATGTTTCCGCTGAAGGTTGGCGGGCAACGGGGAGAGTGAAGGGGGTGATGGGGGTTGAAGTTTGTCAAACAAAATGGAGGGTGGAAAAATGCGAAGAGCTTTGACGTCTTTTGTCATTTTACTATTGAAATATCGCGTGTCTGTTAGGCTATTGATCGCGCTCGCAAACTGAAAGGAATAAAATATTAAAGCGATTTGAAAGTAGGCAATAGAGTTAGGATCTGAAACGGCGAAGTAAGGCGCTATATTTAAATAAAATATAATATAAAAGGTTGAAGAACATAATTATTATGAATAATATAAGTGTTATACCTATATGTAGTGGCGGCAGGTTTGCTTTATTAAATAAATGAAGCCGGTTTTAAATGCTTTGCCTACGAGACAAGTTTATCACATATCTATGCATATAAACTATAAACGTAGCCTCAATTAAATACGGAAAGACCAAGAAGTTGTGCGTGGCATCAGTACTAAAAAACTACAGCAAATCAGTTAAATTATGAACGGAAAAAGGCACAACATTCCCAAGCCTATTGTCCAAGGAAAGATGAACGGTAGGTAGGTAGATAGGTATATGACAATTATGTGGTAGAGGAAAACGGCGCATTTTGAGGATTAAACCATTGGTAACGTAACCATTTACGTGGCTGGGACACGTATTCCGGATGCCGCCAAAGAGTGCGGCACTTCGTACCCTTGTGGCACAGCCTCAAGGGTTCTGTCGCCGTGGGCGGCCCTCTCTCACCTTGCAGCGGTGCTACAAGAGCGACCTACGTGCTGCAGGTCTGACATGACGGGAGGCGCAAGAGTTGGCGATGGACCGAGGGAAGTGGCGCCAACTTGTGCTTGCCCTATGCCCCAAAGTTGGGACGTGACAGGGTGGGAGAAGAACAATCGGCACTGCTGTTTGTAACCGGATGCAGAATACGGTGAAAATCGAATATTATTATCAATCATAATTTGATTTTTTTTATAAATACTTAGTAATTCCTTAATAACATACGTAGGTATCATTTTATATGAATTAGATATTATGTTTAGAAAATTATTTGATTTTTAATATATTATTTAATTTAATTTAATCAAAATGGTGAAAAGTTCAGTAGGTATGAATTATTTAAATTAAATTAATAATAAACGAGTTACATCAATTATGCACACGATGGCCGCGCGACTTAAGCTTCGGCCTATTACGTCGTGGGTCCCAGGTTCGAATCCTGGGTCTGGCAAGTACACATATTGTTTTGTGTAAGCCAGAGTATGCACTTAAAAGAGGAAAGGTTGAGCAAGTGGCTGACATCCATTTCTCGTAAAAACAAAATTTGTAAATAAACCTCTTACTGTGGAGGCCCATATGCATATGATTTTATTAGGATCGGACATGATCGAATAATAATATATATCAATTATCTTAGTAATCAGTAGGCCCTTTTAAGTGATCCTGCAAAATCAAACCTGTCTCCGATGGATTACCAACCTCCGCAATTGTTATGAGTGCAGTTCCACTGAATTGTTCCGAGGAGTAGACGACAATAAAGCCCTGATGGTGACTTGTTTGAGACTTTCACGGTTGTTTTTTTATCATAATGGATTTTTGGGTTTCGACCGCGTGTAGGTACCCTTCTTTCCTCGACGTTTCGTGCTCGTTGCATAGGCCATTATCTTGTTAACTCAACAATCCGTTACGATAAAAAAAACAACCATAAAAGTCTCAAACATTATAAATCTACTAGAGTATTTTTAGTAGAAACCGTGCCACCGAAGTAACATTGTACCTATAGGTAATTATTATTATATTGAAAATACGGTCGATGTGCTATTCTTTATGTAGATAGATTATCTATCAAACTAATCAAATGCGGTATTGGAAAATATAGCTATTACCGGCAGGGTCGTTTATTGGCAGCAAATATCCCATTTGAAATACAGCGCTTAGCCCTGCCAGCCGACATTTCTCTCCGGATCTTCGACTGATTTATTCGCCCGTCTATACTTTACCGGCTGCAATGTCTTCCTTGGGTGCCGCGTCTACTGTTGCAGGGGTGGCAAAAGAAAATACCGGATAATATTTTGAAAACCTTCGGAACGTGTTTGAAATTAATGGTGCATTACGGAATAGTAAAATTATACTGTCTTTCATGATTGATGATACTGACATTCGTGTTGCAACACAAGCCTAGGTAATATAAATAAATTAAAATGTTTGATTCTTTTACGCTTCATTTTCTAAAAGTTTTAAACTAGGTACATATTAAATCAGAGTGATTTATAGAGCGAGAGAAATAATTAAATTAACCCATTGGAGACAATCGGTGCCAATTAGGAGCCACTGTTACAGGATGCAGAAAAAAGTCAAAATCAAACAATTTTAATCAAATTTTCATTTATTTTTCAAGTTACTTATTGAAGCTATCAGTTTTTGATGTTAGTTATATAGCGTCAGATATATTTTTTAAGAATCATTTGATTTATAAAATAAGTTTGGTAGGTATGGGGTGTTTGAGACAGTAAAAACATGTTCTAAGCCCCGCCCCATCCAACTTCAAAATACCTTAAAGAGTATTCTGTTTAGCACCAGTTTTAGTATACTTTTATCATGGACTTTTAATCTATGTCATTTTGTATAAAAAAGGTTTAAAAAAAAAAACTATATTTGACATGTTTTTTGGATTCCACTGATACACAAAGTTAACATAAATATAAATAAATAATAGAAGAGTTCAATACTTATAAATATTTAAAGGATTTATTTGAATTAAATGAAAAATAAATGAGTTATATCAATGTTAGTAGGTAATCAGTGTGCCTTTTTGAGTATGTATTACTGACAAAATTTACCCAGTTTCAATGGGTTAATTCCATAGAGAAGAATAAAATAATAAAGACTACGACAGGAAGTATTTCTTATTTATAATCAACATTCAAAATATGTACGTATACTCAAAAAGCACAAATTTTCCAGATGGTTTTCTGCTGGGAGTCAGGAAAACTTTATTCTGTAGTTTCGGAAATAGATAGGTACATAATTTTAGGATACATATTCATAAAAAATATATAAAGTGTGTACATAATCCTTAATTATGAAAATATTACTATTTGACAGTAAATGGTAAGAATGTGGAACTCACTAAATAACCGGAAAAATACCGTTATTTTGGAATAACGAAAAGTAGGTAGGTTATGCATCCCTACGTGTACCTACCAATTTATTACCTATGCAGGCACTTTACCTCTCTGTAGCTTCTGTATACATACATCAATAGGCAGCTGCCGACGCAAATTGATACAAAAGCGAAACGGAATATTGAATTACGGACAAGACCTGGAAACCGGGGCTCCGCGCGCAGTCACGCGAGCAAATAAATAGCTCTTCGAGTAAACGGAATAAATACATACAAGCGATGAGGAACACAATTATTTATTTACTTATTTCATTTCCACAACATGGAGGTAGCAAATGGCAAAAAATATGGAAGTTGGAGTAATATCTATACATACTAGGTATCATACACGAATCATAGAACAATGAATTAACATTAGGCAAGTTTTAGTATGCCAATTGCATTGACTGGAACGAATCGACCATTATGAAAAATACCACGATGACGTGTTCCGACGTTCTGAGCAATTAAGTATTATTATTAGAATCGGTTATTATTACGGGTTTATGTAGATACATATGTAATTCTCAATTATATTTGAAACTATACATACCTACATTGTTTTCCTAATAATCTAAGTTTCATAAACTTTTTCGTCAAAGGGACAATTTTGAAATCAAAAATGTTTGGCGGATTTGTAAATATTTTCTGTTTTTAAAAAACATAAGGCAACAAAAAAATATTATTACTCTTATTAACATATAAATTTTAATTTTTTTATTTTCATTATGTGATTTATGCAATAATTGTTTGTTTGAAACTAAATCCTGCAATCTAGGCTCAAATTTTCTCATTTAATTTTAAATGTAATTTTTAATACATATTTGATTTTTGAAGAATAAAATAAGATAATATTATAATAAGTACCTATATTTATATTATAAATTATAATAACATTGATTTGGTGAATTCACAGCCAAGTTTTGTTTTAAATTTAATATGCAAATGCATTGCATCTTACATGGTGACATTATTCTTTCTCACTCTCACTTATTTTTAGAACGTTTTTATTAGCTCGTATTCTTGTTTGTCCGGTGGTTGTTTGTCCAGTACAAATCTTGCAATCGATTTTTAACTAACTTCCCGACTAGCTAGACATTTTAAACTTTTAGAATATATGAGAACACAATGCCAAAGCATACTTTTAGTCAACTTTAAGCATAATTGAATTCATTTTCAGTTAATTCTGTTTTGTATGGAAAGTTATTTCAGAAAAATCCGTAAAAAGTAAAAGACTATTATTGGTTGCTAAGGGGGTGGTCTTAGCAACTAAATTATTAAAATATACGTGCGTTACTATGGAAATCAAAATGAAATGTCAAAATGTAGTAAAAAATTTTCAGTATTCTATATTTCTTTGTTTGTTTTTTATTTACTTCATATCAAGTACAAGTTTGAGCATAATAATTCAACAGAAAATTTAAAAACGTTGTAATAATAAAAAGTTCTTTTTATCTTTTAATTATTTAAATTTCGTTCAGACCTTGGTGTAAAAAAGAAGTCACTACACCAGTATAATAATACTAAGCCTTGTTTATTGAAATTTATTTGCTGTGAAAACCTTTAAATCTAGAAGATACTGTATCGAAGCAACAATGTATCGAATTGTAATTCCAGGTATTCCAGCAGAGCGAGTGGGCAGCGAACAAATAGGATTATCTACCACAGTAATGCGATACGGCTCTCCTGGTGTATCGGGGCGATTACCTGCACGCACCTTTCCAGCGTTTTTGTCGCAAAGTGTTGGGATACGCTAATGGTGGTTTAATGTGACGCAGCCCTCAAGGCAGGTAGCAGCTGATCTCGACCCGACCGTGTAATTATGTGCGGTCATTTATTTAACCGTACATCAGTTTGCGAGATGTAAACATTATACACAGGTAGCAGGTTTATAATTGGCAAGCTTTTCAGTTAATTATACCTCCTACTAGGCAATTATGAATTAAGTTGTAAACTAAAGACTTTTTTTTAAATCCTGAGAAAATTTGCAGGTAGGTAAGACTATCTAATCATGTGCCCAATCATTGCCGACTCAAGTAGAAAGCCGATACATTCACAACGACCGGTCCTACTTTTTCCGCCTCTCCGGTTGTTGTATATGTATGAGCTGTCATTGTTCTATAAATCTATAGAGTGCTCATACTGACGCGTCTGTCGTGTTCACACAGGTAATGGTGTGATTTGAATAGATAAGTTACATGATAAATAATACACTAGCATTAACACACCTTCTACAAATGTAATGCATAGATCAATGCTACACATTTTTTTGGAAATCGTTAAAACCACCGGTTTTTGTGTGAAGGACTAACTGACTTTGACAGGGCTGATGAATAACAGGAATGTATATTATTGGACCTAATAGGTTGGGCAAGTGGCTGACATACATTTCTCGTAAAAAACAAAATCTGTCAATACAAACCTCCACTCTGTGGAGGCCCATATGATCCTATTAGGATCGGATATGGTCGAAAGAAGAAAAGAATATTGTTTATTAATAACACTGATAGTTAATATATTTGATTTGAGATTTTTTTATAATTCAATTTTAAACGAGAAAGGGCGAATCAATATATCAAGCAATCTGGGATCTGATTTTGACAGCTGAAAAGTGGACCACTCGTTGCTTGTACAAAAAGTTATGCAAGGCCCAACACATTTTGTATTGCAAATTCACACCTGCATTACAGGACAACGACAATGTGCACGATTCATTTTGTTGTTGGCAATAAATAAATACATACATATTAAAAACCTGTTTCCTTTCTGAGAATAAATTGATCCCGACAGAACATCTTGCTAAGTCCGCCATGATCTCAATTAAATTATATGTAGTTATAAAGTATATCACATTTTTTGTCATTTGTTGTAATGAATAATGCAATTATCAATAAAAAAAAATAATATTCGCTTTCCATTTCCATAAATTGGAGTTTTTTTTCAGACGTAAATTGCGAGAAATAAAAACGTAAAACCGGGAAATAAATATACACACTAAAATAAAACGGGACTACAGAAACTAGGTACACGCAAATAACGAAGAAACTTAATTTTCGAGCACTTGATATCGGGGTTGCACTGATGTAACTACATATACGTAATTAGGGATTGCAATACCGAATGAAAATACCAATACCGGTATCCGTAAAATAATTGAAAAAAATAGAAATCTACCAATAAATATATTAATATGTACCTATGTAAAAATCTCTTTAACATATTCATACATATCATATAAAATGTGTCGTTGCTGGTCAAGGACGATGTAGGGCCACGGAAGTAAACTAGACATCGCGTAACCTGACAAAAATGTTACTAATTAATAATTTTTTCTTGCCAACGACATACTGCATATATCGGTACTGTCTGATTTTTAAAATCGGTACCAAAAAATACTGGGATACCTACAGGTTTTTAAATCCCTAAATAAGTAACGATAATGGACCAATATTTTATTGTGTTAATCTGAGTCGAAATGATTGATTGGGACTGATAGTAGGTCTTAATAAGTTGGATTCCGTTAACAAATATTACATAATATAAAAAACAATCAAAAAATAATGTGTAATTATAGATGGTGGTGAAAAATTGACGACGGCGATGGGACAAATCCGCCAAGTCGCCCACGATGCTTCTCGTGCGAAATCAATGAAATGCCAACATCGAGCAGCGTGTGTTCGAGGCTATTACTCAAATCCCGACCGCTCGGGATGTCCGACGTCGGTTTGCGGTATTTTAAACACGTTTATTGGCCTTGTTTTACGCTCATTACCAGCTGTTAATCTTCTAAATTGACTTGTCTGTCGGTGTGCCGTGATACCTGCCTGCCACTTCTCGCATCATCACGAGACAACACTTCGTTTATTTTTGTTATTTACGATTTTTTTACCTGTGCAAGAATGTAAGGTGCACTGCAGGTGCGGTACATAACATAGTAGCTAATATATATTCTGCGGTAATGAAGAAGATTAATAATCAGCATGAATCAAATGAAAGTAAATTTCAGTTTAGTTTTTAACCGTAATTTTTCCAAGATGTCGTCGGCAAAAGAATGTCACTTCCGTTGATTTTGGTTTTGAAAATTGACTTACTCGGTGCCGTTCTGTAATGTTCAGTGAAACTTTCTGGAAACATACCTGAAACAAAGAAAACAAAAGTTCATTAGTATATGAAATAATGACAAAATAAAGTCGATTATTTGTAGTTTGTTAGCGATATGACAATTACATAGAGATTAATACATTGAAGACAACAAATACATGTGTATTAATGACCAAGTTAAATATGGGACTACTATGGCGTTACTAACTGTTTTCAATATCCTATAGGTAAGTGAAGTCGCGTCATTAAATAATTCTTCATTATTATTTCACGAAAACATAATCTTATTAATAATACTTCGTTAACTTTGTTAATGTTTTTAGTACCTACTTATTTGAAAGAGGACGAGTTAAGACGAAATATTTAAAAACTATACGGTTGCTATGAAAATAATAACATTTTATACTATCCATTTAAATACATACTCAAAGATCGGCAATAAAATGCTTAAATTACTTCATACAAACCAGTTATTTATTATTTAACTTTGTTGATGCGAAAACTGCACCCAACGCATTTTTGTACACATTTACCCTTTAGGCATAAAAAGCCCACCAAAAAAGCGTTCGGTGCGCTCACTACTGAGTAGGCCCCCTCCCACCCGCGCATTACCCTTCACCTATGTAATAAGGGGCTCAAGGAACACAAAATAATTATTATTATCAGCGTCTCTCATAACAAAGCAAAAAAATATTATTAAATTTCTCGGGGCTTGTAATTAATATCGGACACGCAATAATTAAACAAAGAGTTCACTGTTCTTACATAATGGCTTCTCGCCTGTCTATCGACGACGCTTCGAGGAGCGTGATTTTGCTTGCCGTGTTCAATGTATGGACTACGTTGTATTTTCGTTAATTCGTATCGCTGAGAAGCCAAAAACGGTGACTCATGGGGCAGGCGGGCACAATGCGTCGTCAAATCCAGTGTGCGCTGGCGTATTTGATTACGTTGTATTTTCGATGATTCACATAGAAAATGCGCGAGCGCCCCGCAAGCCTGCTTTAGTGGACTTTATGCCCTACACATAAATTATGAAATTATTTTCTTAACACCACTCGTTTTGACAGTGTGTTATATGACAATATCACGTCGACATAATTATCATTGGCGTAGTCAATCAATTTCTCGATAAATAACTCCCCTTCCTCCTTCCACTATTATCGATCCGTAGTTGCAGGCACGTAAATCAAAGAACATGACAAGCTCTTCAATACACTGGGTTTCAGGCTGCCCTAAGGTCGATTCATGTAATTTATAGGCCATCCATGGACTGAAACCGTATGCGGTTTCGAACCGTGTGCTATACTAAGCTTATCTTTTCTTATCATGGAAATATATTTCCACAAAGTATATTATAAGCATCTGATCGTATCCGTTTATACCATACACTTACACTTACAAATTTAGTGAAAATATATTTTCATGAACAAAAATCATATGGCTCACGGATCTAAACCGCATACAGTTTCAGTCCTTAGCTACCTCCTGTTGTCCAGTCACAGAGAAACATGCTGGCACATTATCAACATCAACTTAGCGACCTATATAACATCGCGTACTCAGTCCATGGATGGCCTCTTAGCTACCTCCTGTTGTCCACTTACAGAGAAACATGCTGGCACATTATCAACATCAACTTAGCGACCTATATAACATCGCGTACTCTTATCTGCCTCCCCAGCTATTGGTTTCCTTTGTGATCTTTCTACATTATCAACTCAATGTTTACATATATATACCTAACTAACCCGAATGATTTAAATTTTAAAGAATAACAAATTTAATGTTATAAAAATACTTGGATGTTTATACAATATAAATACAAATGGGCCTTGTCATATTATGCTTTTTGCGCTTTATGGAATAAGACTTTAAAATGCTGCGAATTTCTGTTTGTAACTATTCATGCTAGATTGTAAATGAAGTGCCAACACGTAGACAAGCAATAAACTATTCATATAATATATTTCAATAGCTTTATTTCAAAGAAATACAACATGAGAGAGATATATTATTTTTATCGCGAAAGGATATTCATTCATTCAGAGATATGGATCGCTGAGAATTTTCAACCAATTCAATTGTATAAACGTCAGAGAGTCGTTCGGGGCAGGTTTGCGAAGAAACATATTTATTTATTGGCAGCATTTCGATTTTATCGGCAAGTCGCTCTCTCTCCGATCAGCAGATTTTTAAATTCAATCTGACTCCCCGGGCTAAGGAAGAGTACCGCGGCAATTCGAAATGCATCTGTCAAATGCAGTCGTAAATTCGGTACTCGGCAGGGTTGCCATCTATTAAATCTTTTCCAAAAAATATAATAACCAAATTAAACAATTTGTCAAAATTAAATTGGTAAGGAGGCAGACAAGGTACCCACGTGATGTGTTCAATATTGCACAGGTTATGAATAAATGGCGATGGGCTGGACATTATAGTTAGCCGAAGAATGATATACCTACTATTATGATAACTATATCAACGGATTAGTGCTACATTATTTTGTCTCGTGGCTTGGAGAGATGCATGTTGTGTATATCGCGGGAAAGACCACATATAAAAACAATGGACAACGGGCAGACAACCACTATTTTTAATGCAATAATATAGCGGAATACATAATTTGAAAACATCTCATGCATAAACAAACTAGAAAAATCGTTTTTGTAGAAAAAAATACGACACCTGACGGAACTTGAACCTGCATCTGCTGGATTCGCGCCAACATGTTTTATCAAATAAACTACGGGCGCCTTAGATAATTACGACGAATTTAACTAGTAGTTATTACATGAAATGCTTATCGAATTGCGTTATAACGTTGGCTATAAGTTTTAGTATATTAAATTAAGGGAGGTATCAATTAATTCCTTAATTACTAACCGACGTCGCGGATTATTCCATTATTTAATTTTTATAACGTACTTAAACTTGCTAATAATTTTATTAAACTATTTTTTTTATTCAAAGAATAAGACACAATACTTCAGAATGGTAACACAGTTTATTGATCGTCGAAGTCATCAAGTGTGGCCAACTGTGAAGAGTGGAAGGAGATAAGAGAGGCCTTCATCGAGCAGTGGATTGACTCCAGATTGAACCGAACGTTGGTATAATTGAATAAACAATACAGGAAGTCTACAATATAGAAAAAGTTCGAAATAATGTTATAGAAATATACCATTTCGATATATTTCTTTATATATTGTGTTGCCAACTAGAGATTTATTAAAAGATAATAAGTTGTTACTTATTTATTAATTATATTACATGTTCAACAGCCCTTGTTAAAATGGTTCCACGAGTCGAGTGAGAGGACGTGAGGCACAGGGGGTGAAGGGGACAGGAAGCAGAAGAATATGCACGAGAAATTTCACAAAGTGAGCAGGGAAAATGCAATATCGTGAAACATTTATGTTTGGCTCATGCAAATACACGGCCTCGGGAGGCGGAGAGACGTAAAACTCCCCGGCGCATTTATAATTCAAAAGGTTTTCTCGCATAAATAAAATATACCGACTACTTCAGGTGAAACGTCTTACGTAACAAAGTCTCTTGTTTGAATATTGGGTACACACTGGAACGGACTGCCGGAGGATTTAAACGAACGAAATATAAAGCGCAGTACTGTGCCAACGATGGTAAATGTTTTTTTTTTTTTTACTTTATACCAACAATACGTAAGAAACAAAATAATTATATATTCAACGAAATGCAGCTTATTTCTCTTGTCTCCTTCGTGTTGCTGATTTACAGTAGTGTTCTAGTTGTGTTGCTGCGCAGAACATCTCTGTCTTTTCCCATCCGATTGAAAATTTCAGACAGTATTTTACCTATATTTCCAGAACAAAATAGAAATTTCAGAGAAAAATACTACCGTATTACAACCAAGAAGGAACACAGCATTAAAAAGATATCTTATGATGACCAAGAATGATTCTTATCAACATAGGAAAGACAAAGGAGAAATAATCCTTGGACTAACAAAGGAACCTAATGTAAGGCAACCATAGTAGCACACCTCATGTAGGTAGTTATGTTATAATGTTATATGTTTGAAAGTAGCCGTTTGCAAAGTCACTGAAGAAATGCCTGCATAATGGGCATGGAGACGAGGCTGGTGGTGGAGAGAAAATAGTGTGCAAATACAGAAGGAAGAGAGTCAAAGAATGAACAATATTAGCTATACCACTGGCTAATAAAATACATAATGGTCTTTGTAGTAAAAGGGTGTGAAGTTGAAAGAATTGTTTCAAGATTAGAACAGAAGGTTTTGGGTATCAAAACGACAAGATCCATACCACACGACAGCAAAGATACAGAATGAACCTTTGATATTCAAGAAATTTGATAGATAACTAGAATAGTTGTTTTGGCGAAGATTTTAAAAACTTTCATCGTTTAAAGATGGGAGAATGAGAAAAATCTGTTATCCGGAGACATGGGTACCAGAGAGGTGGAGGTCTGGAAAAGAGGGACAGATGAAATTAGTAATAGATTCGATTTATGGTGTGGACCACCACCGAAAAAAATAAAAGAGAATCTATTATTAAAAATGGGGAATTTTTTTGGATAACGATCGTAATGCAAACTTGTTTTGTTGGCAACACTGTAACTTGAAAATGATGACAGAAGAAGAAGACAGAACAAGGCTTGTAAATAATTAGAGTAAAATACGGGGAGAAGAGAATAATATATTTAAACAAGCATTAGGAGTGAAGAGTACATAATTAATGTTATTATTCCAACAAAGGGTACCATCGAGGAAAGATAATAAAGATAATGCACAAATTTATTAACAGCGCCATAATCCACATTAAATGTCGATTCACCTCGTACCAGGTTGATTAAAACAGCTGCTTCTTCTTGCCGTAATCATAAGATTGTTAATTGCAGGCGCAGTATATCTCGAGACAAGGGCCGTAAATAAGGTGAGCAGGGCCGCTGTAAAAAGCCAATTAATAAGGCGGTAATTGGGCCGGACATAAAATAATAATACCGTATCACTAAAAAAGCATCCACCTGCCCCGGATCATAAATCCTGGAGCGCCGACGGCCATGTTGAATTATTATTCCGGCAAGATGAACGAGCGCGGGCGAAATTTACGAATAGGGGTGCGTCAATGTGAAGGCTTTATCGTAGGAATCTGTCATCGATTTTTATTAATAACGTAACTCTTTCTACATTGGGCGGGAGTAGAAAGAAATGATTCATAATCATAACACATGGTACCTACTTGCCTAATTCCCGCCAACTTCAACTTCAATTTCAATTTAATTTCAATTTCAATTTCAATTTATTTATTTTACATATTGTGGACATTACAAATTATAAGTTTAAGACGTTCACAACATGACATTTAGAAACAAAGAAATATTATTAAAACAGTTTTATGTACATAACACAAGAGATAGATCAGTATTAAGTTATTCTACAGTATAAATGTGTAAATACAAAAAATATTAAGTATATAGGTACAAGGAAGTACACCGGATGAGTTAAGCAGACCCTATTTTAAGAATTTAAAAAACAACGTCCACCTAAATTCACCCTCACGTAAGTGGAATATATCAATATCCGAAGCGATTTCATTAAACATGGTTATTGCCCTCCCAATTGGCATTACTAATGGCAGGTTAGTTCTGCACCGTGGGAGAACAAACAACGGATGCCCCAGTGACGTCCCGTGGGGGTAGGCAAATTGAGCGTCGCTTGGGGGCGGCAGTTACTCGAAGGGCGGCAAATCGGGTAGAATCATTTGGAATATATATAAATACTAAATAGCTACCTAAACTTAGTAATAATGAACATAATATCTTTCCATTTAAAAATCAGCACACTGGTTTTGTCGGGTTCGCGATATCTAGTTTACTTCCATTGCTATTCGACGACTCCTTAGTGACCAGAAACGACACGTGCAGATTTGCGAATAATTTGTCTGATATTTCGTTAGTAATGTATCCGTACAACAGATTTCTTAGATATTGGACTCATGAAAGGATGATAAAAATAATGTATAAAAAAACGAGGCGGCATCTTGGCGCTGCCTAGGGGCGGCATTTTATCTAGGGACGTCACTGCCGCCAACTTATCAAGTAAAATAATATGGATATCAACACTTATATTAGACCTACATATTTTTAAACGCTACAACAAGCCACGAGGCTTAATGTCACCAGTCACTGTAATAGTTGCAGCTGAACAATTATTACAGATATACGAACATTTCTGAATATCACAATCAAATTAAGCAGAGCGTTGGAGCTGAACTTGGAGCAGGAGCACGGAGCAGTGGGGAGTACCGAACATTTGTAGTGCCCACACTGCTTAGGATGTTTTTTTTATTATTACAATTTCGTCCTAAAATTCAATGAAAATATTATACTTATTTGACACTACTTTGCAACACTTGATTAATAACCTCACTTTTTTACAGAAGAGGCAGATAATGATAAACGATTTGCTGTCGGGAATTTTGTAATAGAATTAATAATGAAAAGAACGAATAATAAATCTTATCTTATTTCAAAACTACCTTAGGCGGGCCATTGCGGGTCAGCGACGTCACGCTGCTAGCCAAAACACATGAAACATCAGCTCCTGCACATGTGCTGACGCCACATTCTGGTATTATACAAGGTTTTTTTTCAAACTAAAATGTCACACCAACAAAATCATATCAACAAACATATTCGACGTGTGCGAACCGGCTAACATTGCAGTGCAACTTATTATTATTGCTTTTAGTTTTATACGATCAACAAGAAAATAGAAAGGTAGTTGGCATTTAAAAAAATCAGCTTTACCAAAAATATCTGCATTCTACATGCACAGTTCCCAGTAGTATCTGTTTATTAATATTGAAGACTTCTTGGATTATGTTAACGCAAAATATAAACTTCTTAGGTACAACAATATTCAATTGAATATACTACCAGACCGCGCAGTCGAAACGAGCAATACATCATTAATGTAAAATTCAACATGTTATTTATTTTAAATATATCCTACTGCCGCAGACTCGCATAATGGCCGGCAGACACGATCCGCCGTCGTCTCCAATTCCAGTACCCGTTGAAGCATTCAATATTCCGTTTACGGGCGTATTGTATGTTGCATACCTACACATTATGGGCGATATTTTCTCTTCTCAAAGGGAAGCAAGAAGGCACGGCGGCTACTATAATGCGTCTCACGATCTGCGAGATAAACACCCCATTTGTATTGACGCTCCGTTATGGTCATACAAGCCTGTCGGTTCGAGAATCGAAATATACCGACCAGGGATTGCGATACCGGTAAACCGGTATTTAAAAAAAACCATTTTTAAACTACGATTGCAGAATATAGTATCAAGTACCTACTTCTAAAAAAACATATTTCGTCACCCATTTTCTAATTAACGTCAGTGCGATTCATTCGTTTCGATTTGATCGTGTTCAATTCAATTCAATTATTTTTTTTAACATATCGTGGACATTACAAATTATAAGTTTAAGACGTTCACAACATGACATGAAACATTATTATAAAGAAGAAGAAAAAGTAGTAAAAGCGATAAAAATGAACATATAAAAATAAAACGTAATATAAACATACAAAAGCAGTGGAAATACAATTATACGTCTATAGAAATTCAAATAAGTAAATGTTATGAGTGTTGTGACGCAATAGAGGTCGCTAAGCAGATGAAATGGTAATGGGAGTGGACAACCGCTGGACGAATGCCGTCATAGTGGTACCCATGGGCACTGAATGACCGCAAGGATGTCCCAAAACCCGCTCGATAGAATAATTGAAAAATTTCGATGGATGTACTTGGCAGCAAAGAACTGGGGACGGAGAAGAGTGGAATAAGCTAGAAGAGGCATTCATCCAGCAATGGATCGACCATCGACCCCAGCTGATGATATTGATGAATATGTCAGAATAGAATTTCAGGTAGCAAACTGTTTAGCGGTTTAGCCGATAGATACAATTTGGCTATGCCTACAGTAACACAAAAATTACGCACACGTGTGGCTGATGGCAACTCATAAGTAGGGCCCGGATTTGTATGCAACAAAAAACATGACTATATGCATGCACGTATGCACTTAAAATCAATAAAATATACACTAAAACCTAAGAAATATGCAGTTAAAAATTGACATTTTTTGTGGAAAAAAATTGTAAATACCCACTTTACCCAATATTACTGACAAAAAATCGAATAACTAGTTAATAATTTTTCAACATAATACGATATCAGAACAAAAAACACAAACAAAGAATATAAAGTTAATCAATTACAATTTTCAAAATAGTTTTTTCACAAGTACCTACAAATAATTGAATAATAAATGCAATGTAAACCAAACATAACTTAAAAAACAAAAACGACACACTTAACTATTCCTAAATACTATTTTCTGTTTTTTGCACGAAAAAAATTTACATTATTTTTTTCAATATTATGCTCTGGCATTAAAATTTTCCGCATAGGTCTATCAGTATTTTGTTTATATGCGGAAAACTACCTCTCAACGTCCACTTAGGCAAACTTTAAATAATAGTGCCCGAGTTGACTTCAATTTTTTCACTGATAAATCCACAGCTCGGAGATGGCATTAAAAATGCAAGTGCATCTAAACTATCTTCCTTACTAACTTAGTTATATTTCGATAAAATAATTAAAAAAAACTAAAATTATAAATTCAAAAGCTCTAAAATATGCATTTATTTATGAAATATGCACTAATGTCTCAAATATGCTCTAACGTCTCAAATATGCATTTATATGCACAATAAAACTTTATTTTTGGATTCTGTGTCTTTCAAAACAGATTTCTGTGCAACTCTCATAGCTGTGCATACACCCTAACAAAACATGCACTAGCATATAAATCCGGGCCCTACTCATAAGCCATTTTTCTATTACAACCAAAAACGTGCCGACGATTTATTTTTAAGCGGGTCTCCAGATCAATACCACAACCCAATGTGGTCTGACTAAAGACGTTTACATTCACATTTCGAAAGCATTAATCCCCTAACATTTTTTTCCTTCCAGGGTCCATGACTGGACAATATACAGAAGTATGGACAACACTATTGTTGTGACGAAAATAGAGTGGTAATGCATGTTATCGCATATATAACTACATAGACAATTACCGGTTATATTCGCGGTTTACCGATTATAAAGCATCGCGCAGACCATACCAGCAACACGAATGGATATTTCAATCCCTGTAAATGCTGCTACTTGAACTGACGAGACGTGTTTCTTTAGGCTCTGAGATCGATTGCGTAAATATTTTTTTCTCGTATAAATAGCAACTGCGGTAGCCATAAATACGTGACGAGTCAGAACAGTTTAATACGTGTTTTAATGATGATCTACTCTAATTGATTGGATAATATTATACACAATGTTTAGATGTTAAAAAAATATCAATAATATTTTATCTTTAACCCTTTAGTGGCAACAAACGGCAGGCACCTACATATTCTAATTATGTATTATACTAGACTGTAATACTTTTAGATGCAGTGATAGCAGTCACACAAGTTAGGATAGGAATATTAAAACCTTAATAATTATGCAGCATTATAATAAGTATTATGCTCAGAAGTTCAGTCCTATGCGGCTTTAAATCATAGTTCTCATTTCCCAATGAATACGACAAAATATTCATCAGAATCAACACCGCGTTGCGCTACAAAGAATTTTACCACGGTTTTTGCAAGGCGGATTCATAGACCCTGGCTGAATCCAAATTAGCAATGTAGATACGTGTATTTTTTCAACAAAATCCCAACAAGCAAAAGTCGTTCAAGACACTCGCACACCATTGCTACTTAGGTATCCACCTACATTCTTTCAATAGAGAGCATTATTTTTTTTGTTCTAACAACTGTAAATTTGTATAGTCAAATTCTAAGGCGTAAAACCCACTTAACGCAGCAAGTGTGGCTCTCGCGCAAAATTTCACAAGTGGCGCGTAAATCAACGAAAATACAACGTTATCAAATACGCACGCGCCCACTGGATTTGACGACGCATTATGAGCGCCCGCCGCATGAATCATCGTTTTTGGCTTCTCGGCGATACGAATGAAAGAAAATACAATGGAGTCCATTCATTGAACACAGCGAGCGAAATCACGCTCTGGAAGCGTCGTCGTTCGACAGGCGAGAAGTCATTATTTAATAACAGAGAACTCTTTGTTTAATTTTATTCCGTGTCCTATATTTCGCTGGTTGAATAATGTCGTCGTAAATATTAATTACATGCCCCGAAATAATATAATATTTTTATTGCTTTGTTATGAGAGACGCTGTAATAATAATTATTTTGTGCTGCTTGGGCCGCTTATTACATAGGTGAAGGGTAATGCGCGGCAAGAGACGTGTGATTATGGTTATGAATAAACGTTTCATACGCCGACTTCGCCCGCTCGACGCGTTCTATGGGCACTATCGCTAATAGATATCATATTTAGGGCAGAAGCTGCAAAGAGAAATGTATGCGAAGCGAATAATAGTTTTCTTAATCAATCACCGCACGTGATTTGCTTTCAAATGGGAGACAAATATTTCGTTTCCTACTTATTAAAAATAAAAATAAAAGAAAATAAACTTTGATGGATGACCTGAGTACTTATTATCCAAGCATATAAAATACTCATTTGATTTAATTTTGTTTCATTACGATGGTTTTTTCTAAAACCAGTAACACTAATAATTAGCGCCATAAAACCCAACTGCTAAGGCGAGAATAATATTTTATCGTGCCCAATATAATTATATTAATTACGTATTCAAGGCGTTAAATCAACACAAAAAGAATAAAACGAGTTAAAAAAAGGTAATATAATAATATATTACACCTCAAGTGTCTGGATACAATTAAAAAACTGATTCTATACATGCATTGAAGAGATATTCAAATAAAATACCCAAAATGCATAAAGATTTTTGTAGGATTAGTCAGGGGTTCTGGAACTTATTCGGCTCACGGACCCCTTGGTGTATCAGTATTTTTCATGTAAAACTGTTTTATATTTCTTTGTTTCTAAATATCATGTTTTTATCGTCTTAAAACTTATAATTTGCAATGTCTACAATATGTTAAAAATTAAATAAATTGAAATAAATAAATTGAAAATACCAACCAGTCAGAACATACCTAACGGTTGAGAAAAAAACAATAAAAAGAAAGTTACCCTAATTTTCGTTAAAGTTAGATTGTCGCAAATTTATCACTTGTGTTTATGGGGAGCGGTTTGATGTTATTTCTGGGTGAATAACTGGGTCAATAATTAGTTATATGCGCAAAACTGTGTGTAGGTATTTAAAACGATAAGTCTCATTTCAGTGCAAATATATATAAATATAAATATATAATAAATACAATACATTTCTGCACACGAATTAACATTATATCATGTCACACCAAATTGCATCGCACTGTCAGCCCCCCCCCCCTATCGGGGCCGTGGACAACCTCCACTCTGTGGAGACCCATTTGAGGCCTTCTTAGAATAGGACGAATCAATAATGTAACAACTACTAGTTAAAATCGTCGTAATTTAGTACGATACCGGTAGCTTAAATGGAAAAGCATACTGGCGCGAATCCAGCAGATGCAGGTTCAAGACAGGTCGAGTGTCTTTTTTTTAGTGTGCATGCACGAGATGTTTTCAAATTATATATAATACGTAAATACAATTATTACGTAAGTCATATTGCAATTTTATTTAAATTTAACTGAGATTGGATTGGAACTCTCATTTAAATGCAGCAAAGTGTTAGAAATTCGTTGTAATAAGCTCGTAAATGACATGAAATTACACCACGGATAAACATCATGTTTGTTATTGACGTTATTGCACTAAACGTGCTCACGACTGTTTGAACCGAGTATACTTACTTCGTTACATTATTTAATAGCCATGTATCATGCCACTTAATAGCCGAGAGCTCGATTTGAAATTATTATTAAAGTAGGATTGAAATTGATATTAGAGTCAGCTTAGTATGCAGTGAACGTGGCAGCAAGTCGATGCTAAAAAAACCAACCTGTTTGATCGTGCGCGACTAATTTGAAATGGTGTCTCTGATGTGCATAAATAAATAATATAAGTATTACATCCGCTTCGAAAATAATTATTATTTATCTATTTGCATCTGAGAATAAAATTAGATATTTTTTTCTTTCGATAACAAACAACGCAAGACATTGTCACCCATGATTTACAGCATTGCCTAAATTATATTTATTTACATATTGTCACAATTAGTAGATAACACATAAATAATCAAATTGTGTCATTTCATATGCACCTATTTATATCTTTATGTTAAATTGACAATTGAGTTTTACACCATGTTCTGGTCTCAATGCGGTAAAAACTAATATTATTAAAATTTGGTGGCGATCTGGTGTTGTTTCCATGCAATTAACCATCTCCTATGAAACGATAAAACTAATCGGGTTGCCAATGGTTTATATCAAATTGAAACTTTTACCGAACGAAAGTCTCAAAATCATGTTATACCTAGATATAGATAGAGTAATTGCAATTAAAAGTTTCACATGCCCTCTAAAATCAGGCATACATAATGCTAATTTCTTTGTGCTTTATGTGTATTTTTTATAAATCGGATGACCACGATTTTATTCCTAGCATACCTTCAAATTTATAAACCTATATGTAGACTTGTAGACACATAATCCGTTGTTAACTCTAAATTCCTAAATTATCGACTTACCAACTTTTGGCAGTTACCCCACGATGTCAAATAACTTGTGAAATTACAATGTATTCATAAAATGTTTCTATAGACAAAAATAGTTGAGAATCACTGCGTTATGTGGCCAAATTTAATGTATTGAGTAAAGCAACAATACACATCGACATCAATGACGAAATTGGTATACATTTTAAATTGATCTTAATATGACACCTTAATCGTATCTACTTGCAAAATCACTGAGGAAATATTTCTGTTAGGCTATTTTTTAATTTTCGTAATTTTAACCTAATTAAAAATTATGTTGTTTTTTTCCCAAAGTGAATTCCATTCATAGCAATGGCCAAAAGGGCTAGGCCAGTGGTAGGCAAACCGCGGCTGTTTGACCCCTTGATTGCGGCTTTGCGAAAACCATTCAAAGACGGCAAATAGATAAAATTTATAAATGCATCCGAATAGCTATTTCGAGATTTTAAGAACAAAGCAGATATTCTAAAAAAAATAAGAGTTACGGTCTTTGTGCTGATATGGAAATATTGAAGAAAAACAAATGTGAAGTTAGTTCACAGCACAAGTGGTCTGCTTTGAAAAACCTGGAGACGGAAAGACATGATGATTTTTAACACATGGAATAGTATTCCTGACTCGACTCGACATATTCATGCGAACAATCTTCCAAGCATGAACCTTATCAAGAGTAAATTGAGAAGTCGTCTTATTGACGAGAACCTGGAATCGTGCTTAAAATTAAAAACATCAACATATAAACCTGACTTACCTAAACTTTCCAAGGAGATGCAAGGCCATTATTCACATTGAGTGTTTGTCAGTCATTGTCATAATTTAATTCTATGGATACCCTATTACAATTTAATATTTATCAATAAATAAGATCATTATTAAGTATAATATCTAGTTTTATTCAGTGTACCTATACTTTAATTAAGACTTACAACATTAATTAAAGTTTATAAAGTTAATTAACAATGTACCTACCTATATATTTTATGTTTAAGAAATTTGGCTATCAAAAGAAATCTAAATCTTGTACTGTTAATATTTGGCTCTGTTGACGAGTTTGCCGACCACTGGGCTAGGCGAATGACTAAAAACCGTTCCTTTTTTAAAACCCATAAATTCACTCTGTGGAAGCTCATATGCTTCGCTTGGGATCGAAATGACAATTTAAGATTACCGTTTTCACATAGATATCATACAAGGTTAGTCTTATGAAAGCACGGCACATATTACTTACAATTCTGTTACACACAGCCTGGATTTAACACTGAATTCATTCAATGATTGTTATTAATATGATTTGGCAAATAGACAGCGGCCGCCTGTCTGTCTGTCTGTGAGCGGCTGGAAGAAGAAGGGAAGAAAGCTCGGCACGACAGAAACGCTCACGTCGCACAAATCGAATAAAATCGACGGGACAAATGGCGTCCGCCCTGGCCCATCCGCCCATCGGCCGGCATGAATGCTAATGCGCCCGACCCGCCTATGAATTACCGCCGCCGCGCTGCCCATGAATTATTCATGAACGGATAAAATGGGCGAGCGGCTCCCAAACTAACCGAGGATTGATTCGCCAGGATGAAACATCTCCAAAGTCATCGAATTTCTTCGGGAAGAGCAGAATACTCTACAATTTTTGTAGAAATTTTGTTCGAAGAAGTATTCAAAAACGGTCAAAAACAAAGTTAATTTATAAAAAAAACCTTCTAAAACCTAGTCTTAATTTGGTTGGATCAACTGCAGTAGAATGGTGTTTAGCGGCAGTAGGTATTTGTTTTAAATGATGCAGATAATGACTGTAGGTATTTTTTTGCCACATGACCCTAGAGACGGCCTTGAAACTGTTCATGAGGTATGATCCATGTCTGGGAACACACGAATAATGGAAAGTGGTTGCCTTTTGGGCGAGACTGTAAAAAGGTTTACTTCTCGAGTGTGGAGAAATATGGGATAAACTTAAACAAGCGTTAAACATTTTTTTTTTAAATAGTTACTTACATCTGTACAGTGTCGCCAACCGTAGTATAAAATTATAGTGAAATACTATAATTTTACGCAAATATGCCATAAATACTATAATTTTGAAGATTTCGAGACGAACTTGTACTATAGTTTTTCAGAATTACTATAATTTTTACTCTTTTGTACTATAATCAACAAGATGAAAACACTACATCTGTATCATAATAGACATTATAGTTTTTCACGTAAACAAAACGCACTTTAAGTGTTGGTATTTGAGAACTTTCAGACGGATTTATCATTAAGTCCTCAGCCGGCTTCCTGACCATCAGTAATTCATAAGCCAAAACTGCCTTAGAGTCATGGTATATGACAGGGATGGAAATACATGAGGTCAAAGAGAGCCACATTCTGGATTTTCATATATAAGAACTACACCATAGTCACATTTAAAAAAGAAAACCTCGCGAAAATTCAAGTATAATGGGGAAAGAAAATACCTATATTTTTATCAAGATATATTGGGAGCCGCATTTAACCCAACGAAGAGCCGCATTTGCCCACGTCTGGCCTAGGACTTTATGGCGACCAGCTTTTCCATTTTATATTAAGATATTGATCTGTCAAATCTGTGTTTGATTCAAACGATGTATTATTTTTACAATGGGTTTATTTACCATAATTCAGTATAATTTATATTAAAAAAAACTAGGCAACTAGCATGTCTATATATCTATTAAATCCACTATAATAACACAAAATTAAGAGGTGTATAAACCATTCGTATCAGTAAAAATAATAATGGAGAGGTGTCGTTAAAACCAGATGAACGCATCGATACGATCAGCTGATCCGATCTTCAAACAGAGGTATTCGAAACACGTTAGCTGTTGTGCAAGTGTCTAGGCATAAACAACTCGCAAATTGACCATAGAGAAAATCCTCGCATGCAAAAGCAAAGAGCAATCTACCGCCAAAGACGTGCTCAAACATGAGTCGCATACTTGAAGCTGTGCCAACTACAAACACATGAGTGTTAAAGTTTATTTAAGTTACATCCACTAATTAATGCTGTTATAAAAACGTATACACAAAAGACAGGAATGCGTATATACAATAAAATTGTAATCATTAATTCAATTACCATTCTAGTTGATGCAAGGAAAAAACTAAGCAAAACATTTTCACTCAAAAGTGGAGCACATAAATTAAGAGGCCATCCTCAGACCGTCCTCCTTCGTGGACTGATTATAAATAAAAACAGACGAATGAATCTATGTAGTTACTATATCTGCTGTAGGTGTCTGATAGTATTATCAGATTACATAATAATTATTATATTACTGGAAAGGTGCACTGTTGGGCATAGATAACGAGAGAAACAAACCGAAAAGGTGGAAAACAAGAGTACCTACGCGATGTTATAGATAGCAGATGTATGGGTTTTAAAAAATGAAATCCTTATAAATTGCAATAAGGGCCTATAGCAAAATTCGCGCTCGACCTAATGTCATTGTTATCTTATTCTGATAACACGTGCGAACGCATGACCTTAAAAATTGACACATCCGAAACAGATGTTACCCAGTACATTTTGGTCCATTTGTAATTAGTGTTCAATCATTAGTCAAATAGAGAAATAATGAATAAGAGTATGTAGGTACAAAACAAATAAAATAATATTATGGAACAAAATAAGCAATGCAAAAATGCATTTTTGAAACCTGCTTTTAGCCGGTTCCACTGAATTACGCACTTACACCCACCTACAACTTATAACATTTAATCGCTTCAATCAAGGACGCCCAGACTATTTCGGAAACATTCATCATACCCACATACCCTGCACCTGGAGTCTAGCTATGACACCTGATCTGCAGCTATAACTACGGATGTTCACCTACGAGTGACTGACCTATCGCATCCACAAGTGGTTAATGTGTACGCGTCGCCTAATGATTATTGAGTTCGTTAGCGTACGTTTGTGTCGTCCGCACTCGTGTCCAGAAATTTGTACGTATGCAGTTCGCCGTATCACACTTCACCGTGAAATGCATGGTCGTATATTAATAAAGACCGTCCGACCTCTTTGGGTCGTATAGTACTGAGATAAAATTCATGTCTAAATAAAATACGGTTCTTGTCGATTTACAGGAAGCCAGCGGCAAACAAATTTTAAAAATAGCCGATAACTGGATTATTTTATAGGTTAGGTTAAATAAGGTTAGGTTAAGATGTAATAAAATTGGAACATTATTTTCTGAGATGCTCCACGAACAACGCTTATTTTTTTCGTCAAAATAAGAAAGCTCACGGCGAATTGTGCTACGTTGAAATGTAATATGTACAATTTACATGTAACCGTCCGCACTATCCTTATGTGTGCTATAAGAAAGTTGAGAAAAGTGGTCCAAACTTAAGAGGTTTTAAAAAAATAATTCACAAATACTTTTGCAATGCCGACCCTTTGTTAAATTTATTAGTGTGCAGTTTGTCAGACTTTATTGATTGCTGTTAAAATTCCTCGCACCATAAAATGCATTCTGCAGCGATTCCTGATCGATTATGAATTCGCGGAACGCACGATGCGCTGTCGGGCGGCGACCGGTCGCGCTCTTATCCGAGGCTATCTCGGCGACGCAATCTCGTTGCGGCCGCAGAATAAGTGAGTGTGTGACGGTATTTATTAATGCGGTCGTCACGTAGTTATGGACCTGCGTGGAAGCCGCTGAAATGAAGTGGCCAACCTGTTTGACACTGGTGAAACATCACCCGGGTTAAATTATTGGCCGAAGGACCTCAAAAACGAATACAATCATATGTAAGTACAGTAAAAATAAAACAATGATTTAGTTCGTGGATTGTATGCGTACGAATACGTATACCGTAGTCAGTACTACGGGCACACCGACTGCCAGGTAATTAGTGTCACTAGTAGGGCTAAACATCCGCACGCATACCATTGACCAACCGAATCATTTTTTGTTTTTACTGTAAGTAGGTTTTGAAAGTGTTATTATTGATCGTGACTCAATTCGATGAACGTATGTATATTCATCATACACGGTGGCCGCGCGCCTTAAGCGTTGGACTATAACGCCGTGGGTCCCAGGTTCGAATCCTGGGTCTGGCAAGTACACATATTGGTTTTCAATTTGAGGGTGTCAGGGTGTAGACCTAATATGTTGAGCAAGTGGGTGACATCCATTTCTCGTAAAAAACAAAATCTGTCAATACAAACCTCGACTCTGTGGAGGCCCTTATATGATCCTATTAGGATTGGACATGGTCGAAAGATATTCATCATACTTAATCTATAAACTTTGCAAAATATTTTGACTTAATGATAGTTTGCTAGCTGTCGTCTGCTGTCGTTATGTCTTCATCTTGATAATATACGTCATTGGATAAAGATGCGTTTCGTTTACACCGAACCATCTCTAAATCTTATTTGATCATCAAGCCGTTGAAGGTGGTTGCATGTCAAATACATTTCCTGCATGGGGTATACTAGCTAGTCAACACGATAACACGAATATCACTCGGGTTAATTCTGTATACCCAATGTGGTTATCTCAATTGCATGTTAACAACTGCTGCACAATGCTTTTACTTCGTCACTTTGATGTATGTTTAACCTAAAAAAAGAACTTAATTACACAGATTTTATATTATGGCATTTTCTTGAAAATTTCTTGAAAATATTTCGCGCAACCAATGACATTTACACAACTTTACTAGCGGGCGTGTAATACGGCAACTGTGGCCTGGCTCACTGTACAGCAGGATAGTAGTTAACTCCCATAATATGACATAGCGTATTTGTCACGTTTTAAACTGATTTTAAAATTAAGTGATAAAGTTAGCTGCTGATGTTGAGTTTTTTATGAAATACTTCAACCAGTAAATGTATTGTATTATCTATGTTCAAGCTGAACATTCAAGTGGGTGGATTTTTAACGATTCAATGTTGTCTGATGTATTTATTTAGGTAGCCCTTTACTGCATAAGGCTGTTGACTAGAAACGCAACTATATCAAAGTATCATTATTAACTTCTTCCATGCACCATAAAGTGTACGTTCCTGTTAGTTAACTATGTACAAGATTGTATAATGCATACCCTGTCACTCAATTGCTCACTCTGTACTATCACATCAATTAATTATCAATATAGATACAACGAGGCTGCCAATAATAAAATATTACCCCAATAGTTATGCCCGCAAGCGAAAATTAATATGGCTTCGCAAGTTTCTGACAGATTGGAATCTTCCGGTATCAACGTGTCGTTTCGAGTGGCACGGTGACAAAATATTTAACGGATATGTTGCGTTCGAAATTAAGCGTCGGCTGCCAGCGACGCACGTTTGGCGTTGCGACGCTTTTTGGTGCTTTCCCTGTCAATTTATTGGTCAAAGCTCCCAGTGCAGCGTATTAATTCAGTAGATAAACATGTTAATCCATTTTATTAATCACAACTATAATGTATCCCTTCACTTGCATTTGATTGAATGAAATATCAGTTGGACAACGTATAAATTCATTGACAAGAGACAACTTATTACGGTATACTAAAAATAATTAATATTGTTGCAGGTTACTTTGGAAATCAAAATATTCCTTTAATATTTCTAAATAAATTACTAAATATTTCCGGATATATATCACATTTATGTTTGTTATTGTTGCACTGGTGTTGCCAATTGGCAGGAAAGTACTAGTATTCAACCCGATTGATTCAGACATGGAATATAAATTACTTGTAAGTATAAGGGTGGGCTGGCTGGGACACGTGTTCCGGATGCCGCCAAATAGTGCGACACTTCGTACCCTTGTGGCACAGCCTCTAGGGTTCCGTCGCCGTGGCCGGCCCTCCCTCACCCGGCAGCGGCGCTACAAAAGCGACATACATGCTGCAGGTCTGACATGGCGGAAGGCACAAGAGTTGGCGATGGACCGAGGGAAATGGCGCGAACTTGTGCTTGCCCTATGCCCCAATGCTGGATCGTGACAGGGTCGAAGAAGAAGATAAAGGTGAATTTCGAGTCACCGTTTTTTGTTAAAATAGAGTAGGTACATACCTACGTTTAACTCATTATGTGAACTTCTCACTGTAATAAACATACCTACGTTTAACTCATTATGTGAACTTCTCACTGTAATAAATAATTACCAGTATTATTCCAAGTCGGATCATAATCACAGAATGGAAGTAATATCAACATAAAAGTATATGAAAAAAAATAGGAATGGATTTTATCATTAGCCCAATATATTGACCTCTGAATCAAACAAGAAAAAAAACTACATATTATGTACTACAGACGTGGAGTTCGAACGCGCATCCACAACTTCATAAAAAGGCAAACATATCACTACGAACGTGCGAAGTGTGTTAAAATTAAAAATGTAAAAATCAGGCTAATAAGTTTTTGAGTGAAACTTGCCTGGTCATTATAAAAACAATGAAACATACCCAATTGAGATAGTATCTAAACAAAAAAAAATATGACTTCAATATATTGTAGTATACCACAAAAAAAATGATCTTAGTCCATGATATCGTCGTATGTTTAATTACTTTAAAATAATTACATTTAGATGGAGCGATAATGATAGCCACTAGTAAAAAAAGTTAACTAGAACGTGTAATATTATTCAACTGAGTATTAAAATATTCAAAATGTAGGTGTCTTAAAATATTTTAATTACATATTATTAAAACAGTGATTAATAACCGCCGGCATCGGGGCCGTCGACAAAATATATTGTACGCCCAGAGGTTAAATGTTATTATGATGAGAATATTGCATTTACTCCGGTTAATTATTTTGTTTTGTTAATGTGAACATTTTTGATGACTGGTTAGGTACAACCGTCTAAAACAGAAAGGATATTCCTATTTTATAATTTTTATTTATTAAGTTTATAGGAAACCTCACAAAGACTCCTGATAATGGACCCATACTCAAGAATACTCCGAACTAATATAGAGTGTACGTAAAACAGTTGGATTCTTGAATGGCTTGGAAGTCTCATGACGTATCCTAGAAGCTTGCTCGCACCCAATGCCGTAGAAGTGACGTGTGAACGAAATAATAAACGTGAGTCAAACAATATGCCAAGATCTTTAATTTCTGATTGACGCTTCAATAATCTATTTGACATATTATTTATTATAGTTGAATATAATCGGAGGTCTTGATTTCGAAAAGCTAATACACACACATTTGTCAGTATTAAATTCGAGTTTATTTTTTTCGACCAAATTTCAATTGAATTGAGATTATTTTGTAATAATACCTATGTGACAATCTAATTCGCTGCGAATTGACGCATATAATTTAAATCGTCTGCAAAGAGTAAAAACTAGATTCCATTTTTATTCCATTGACAATGTCATTAATGAATATAAGGAACATAATTGGGCCGAGATTTCATCCTTGGGGAACACCTGAATAAGTTTTAAAGACGTCAGATATACACCCCGCATATTCCACATATTGACAGCGATGCAAAAAGTAAGATTTGAAAAAGTTGATAAAATTTATAGATCCAACTACTGTAGATAATTTGTTAATAAGAATATCATGATCTACTTACCCGATCTACTCCTATAGGCATCTATAAAATGAGAAGGAAAACTGGCAGGAGCAATGGCTAAGGGTGGAGATAGGCTGTGAAGATCCGACAAAAATAGTAGACATTAAACTTTGTTTCTATAAATGTTTCTATTAAATTTCTTTTTATTGAACTAAGACTACAGTACAATTTACAGAAGGTGTTTAAAAAATCAATTACACCTGTACTATTATAGGCCAAACCATAATAGTTTTGGTATATTTTTGGCGATTCGACAAAATTGTGCACAGTTTTTCATTCATACTTATTTTTTTGTTGAATTAGAAATACATATTACACGTCATGTTGTCGGTATTTTTTAAAAATCATTAAGCCCTGCTTAAACCAAACTATAATAGATAACAAATATTACTATATTTATAAAATATTCAAAATTTTGTATGATCAATGACATAATTTTAGATATTTTATAGATAGACGAGTATTTTTTGACTGTTATCTAGTATGGTTTGGCTATCGCAGGGTTTAATTGAATTTTAAAAACTAACCGACACCATCTGTAAATTGTATTATATGTACAATGAAAACCAACACGTATGTCTGACAGTTTAGTGTGCACTATTTATGGCGGATCTTAACAGCCTACCTCCACCCTTCGCCACTGGGAAGGAACCATGGATCAACTTGGGCCTATGATGGTGATGATCCATAAAAGTTTACGAGATTTACATTATGTTATTCCAAAAGCTTTCGAAAAATGTTCTGCTCGTATAATATTATGGTGTTGCCAACAAGGTGCATCGCAGGTGAGTGCTGTGTAATATTTTATCCGGGAGCCAGATATTTTAATGATCAGTATTAAAAAACAATCATCCGCCAAAAAAATGTATAATAATGGCGGGAAACGCTGGAGGCATTCCGCGCCGAAAAATTAATGGCAGCGCTGCTGTTTTCATGTCTTAAATAATGGCGAACAATTAATCGCTGATTGGATGATAACTGCGATGTTGAAAATAAGATGGGTGTGTGAAAATGATGAAGATAATAAGGAGTAATTTAAATATTCGTGTTGTGATTATTATCAAAGCAAAGTAAGTAATAAAGCGTCGTTCAGAATTAACTCAGAAATTCGTACCGTCATTGTTGTGTCTATTATCTTAACCTTCCCCTTACTGTGGTGTTAGGCCCGTTTTAGACGGGACACCGGTGTCGCGCTCGTATATAATAAGGAGGCCTTTGTATTCGAATAAAGGGACCTTTGTATTATGTTTATGAACGCCCCAGAGCTAATGAGTCAACGCGTGTCCGGTACACTTTTACGTCGGCCGCTAGTCTCAAGCCACCGATACACTGTTTTTATTATCGCAGCCAGTTTTATGTTCTAATTTATAACGCGAAATTATGTTTTGACTCTTTAGCTCTGGGGCGTTCATAAACATAATACAAAGGCCTGTTTATTCGAATACAAAAGCCTCCTATGTTATATCGAGCACGACACCGGTGTCCCGTCTAAAAAAGGCCTTACAGTCACGTTACATACTAGCGATCGCCCACGACTTCGTCCACATTAAATATGAGAGAAAACGTAAGAATGAAGATAGACTGATTCTATTTGAATAAAATTTATAATTAATCTTCAATTATTTTTCAAGTCAATGAGATACAGGTACAACAATAAGATGAACGCGCGTGCTGTTTTGACCAGCCGTTGAATAAAAAAGTCGCTGCCTAATAGACGCATTCGTCAGTATTACATTCGAGTACGTTCGCACGATCGCCGGTGGTTGGATGTAGGCGCATGCCACCAATTTGCACTTATCTTACCTACTCGTGAATAACAATTGTTGCAAGTATGTTACTTTCAAGAAATTTTATAATTTAACTTCACAAACTATAGATCCACAGCTATAAATTTTCGGCTGAGCGAGGGCGCCTCATGCTAATATTTGACACATCATTCAATACTTTTAGACCCGTTTCACACGGGACACCCGGGCGCCGAGATTCCGCATTTACATATAAATGAACGCGACACTCATGTGTCCACGTCTGAAGTCGTCCATTCAGTTGTGTGTAAATGCGGAATGTCGTCACGCTGGTGGCGCCACACAGGTATTCCGTGTGAAACGGGTCTTAATACGGTGATGTGATTAGTTCTAAATACGAACACCGGACGATTTTAGATGTTATACCTATACTGTACCTGATACAAACGGTTTGCTCCTTGTGTGTGCACGCCTGATTGTGTTCTATCTATGATAGAACAATATCAAAACCTAGGGGCGGCAGGTTATATGAAAGTATGGTGAAGCAGGCAAGTATGGTGAAAAAGTATGGTGAGGCAGGCTGGTAATCAATTTGCGGAAAAATTTCCAACATTATATTATATGGGTACGTTATAATGACCAAAGTAAATCCTCCGTGATTCCTTGCATTATTTTTTTATCTCGTTGCTATTTCTCGTAAGTTGTCTGCTATTGTTGGCCTGCTTCATTCAGTTGTATGAGAAAGCCGATTCCTTGCCCCTCTTTTTATTTAATACCTCTATGATCAAAACAAACGCTGCATTGAAAAGATACAATTACATTCTATCGCAACTAGAATTTCATAGTTTCTAGTTAATATTACAATAATAAAAATGTACAAAAGTGTTTTGTGTAAAAGTATGTTAATATGGCAGCCATAACAGTTATTCATAAAGCAGTATTATAAAATAATTCAAGAGAGATACGAACAATTTAATGGCGAAATAAATATGAATCACCGCTCGGCAGTAATGGTGCAGTAGCATCAGATAAGAAGTAAGTGCTTTTATACGGCCCCGCTCAGTGCGAAACTGTCGCAAGTACGTACTCGACTACAAAAATAATTTACACATACGATAGTTTACACACTGTGTATGCTTAGTATTACCGCGAGTGGGTGTATGTAACATTGCAAAAATTGTACATGTTTATTTCTTTACTGGAAATAAATACAGTGGATATCTGCAAGAAATATTGCAGCAATAAAACGTGTAATGAATAGTGTATCACCAGGATTACTGATAAGAGACGGTAATATGTTTACCTGCCATAAAAGCATGTATATTTTTCATTATAATACTTATTAAACATATTAAAAGAGTAGTTGACATACCAAAAGAAATGTAAATGAGTTCATTTTCACGTAAGTAATCATTAGCCGTTTCCACTCTCACTGAGAGTACCCGAGCAAGCCAAGCGCGACAGAAGTGGGCACACTCGGCCCCTCGCGTGTATCAATAATGTAATAGTATCTGCGCATCTATTATATACACAGGGCTGCTATTGAGGGTAGTGTTACACCCCCGAATGGTATCTGGAGAGACCCCGAGTCGGTATCAAACCAACAAATAGTAAGGGTTGATTACGAAAATAAATAATAATAAAGCCGGCAATGCTGTAAATCCCGGCCGTTGAAAAATATTTGCAACGTCGCCATTGTCGACAACGCTTCTCGCTGGGAGCAAAACAAAAAAAAAATGGCGGTTTATACGCGGCAGACGGCCAAACAGTAAACATTGTTAACTCGCGCTACATATAAAAGAAATTGTAACTGTGAAAAAATGTAACCATTAGTATATATTGAGCCAAATAACCCTTGCCGTTTCCACCACAATTCCGGTGTGTTATTTGTCCACCTCCAAGTCCCGAATCCAGACGAAAATCCATACGAAGAAACAAAGTGACAGCATCTCACCACTTTCGCAAATGCAGGGAAATGACAGTAGTTTATCATATGTATGTATTGAGGTATTGAAATTGTTACAAAAAGTTAGCCGTCAAAACTGTCTATCTCGCTCCAAAAGTTAACACAGCCAAGAGAGGTGGTGCTAAAACATAGTACTTTTTGACAGTTCAAACTGTAAACTTATTGTAACAATTAACCGCCTCAAAACATACATATGATAAACTACCCCTGACAGCCGCGGATAGTGTGTTTAAAATAGATGCGCAGGGACAACACGAACCAAGACCCCTCCAAACCAACCCGCCCTGCACCACACTTGGTTTAATCGAGTGTATCACGAGGCCCTACATTTGGATGTAAAGCATCAGCAGTTTTTTACGTCTGGGAATGTCTCAGGAACAGATGCAAGTCTCCAAGTGAGAGTGGTAGGATAGGTAGCAACATCGGCTATTTATGACAGCAACCATATAGAAACAAAATTAAATTACATTTACAATTGAGTATGAAGTATAGGATAAGCTTTTGAAGAAGACATTTTCAAAAAGGAGTCGTGTGTTGCCAACACCGCATGTAGACTAGACATAGAGCGCACCACTTACAAAAGGCTTTCATTATATCATTCAAACTTAATTAAACTAACATAACGTAGGTTGTAGTATATCTATGAAAAGCGTCACGAGTGAATCAGGGATAAGAGAGAGAAATATAAATAAAAGAAAGAATGAGCAGGAGTAACAACATGGTTGAATGAACCACGTTACAAAGGGGATATTAATCTTAAATTTATGAGCAGAATGTATCCGAGGGATGTTTTGCCAACTGGGTACTTTTTTCCCTTCTTTCTTTCAAATAATGTACGAGAACGGGGGGGGGGGGAGGACCCCATAAAGAAGAAAACAATATTTGAATTGCAAAGCGGCTATAAAAAAAATATCTCGACATTAAATTATGTCATGCAGAAGAATATTTGCCTTGATTTTCTTGACTTTTTTTATTACTGAATGAGTTTATTTTCTTCTAATATTATCATAAATATCTTTAAGCATGTCATTGGGAAGTAAATATCAAGCACAACATGTAAATACCTACAATAAAATAAGCAAAATAGTGTATAATGTTAGTTGGTTTAATATTATGAAATTAAATTATCGAAGAGGGGTTTGTAATTTAATCATTTAGGTACAATTTACAGTTAACAGGGCATGTAGACATCTATTAGTATAGGTATAGCTAAGACAAATACCATACATAATTTAATAATTAAAACATGTGTTGAAAGAAAACGATACCTAATACTTTTTTCCAAAACCACAACCAAAGGAGAAAAAAAATTGATTCGGTGGGATGCGATATATCTTTATTTTTCATTTAGCGGGTGAGTGCTCTTAACCAAGTAATCAATCAACATATATGATTTTGTCAGTGTTTCTAAGCTTTATGATTGCTGAATTATTCAGAATAGAACATAGAACGCAATTGTCCTGCCAAGTTTTTATTCATTTCCGTTTAATTCATCACCTTTTTAAAATTACTAAAAAAATAACCGATTAAAATATTAACGTAGAATACCTAATTTATTTTAACGCTGAATCCTATCCGATTTATGGAGTAGGTATATTTACTTTTTTGTTGAAACTTTCATTGAAAAGTGTTCTCCACTATGAGCAGTGTTGACCCGGAGATAGAATAGAGGTAGAATGGTTGAATATACATACATAGTTAAACGTAACCCAGACCTACATACAATTTATCCGTAAACAATTAAAATCAGAGTACAAAAATCACTTAGGTAACCTTAATAGAAGAAGCAGACACTCCAATTCGTGTTATTAAACTTTATTTGAGATGTAACAAAGTGAGCAATATGCAAATGCCTATATTATAATGTTTTGTTTAGTAATACTATAGTGATTATTGATTTTCTTCAATACCGCCAGTGTAATTAATTGCCACAATAGCTACCCTAATTCGGAACCTATTGTCTTATTCAGGGAAATGAATCTGTTATGTGGTCTTGCCTGTGATAGCTTATCAATGACTTTAAACTTTAATTTCATACTTTATAAGACACTGTAAAAATACTCTCAGTTAATATCCAGGGGACTACGACAAACATAAAGACAGTGATAGCGCGAGATAGAGGTTGAGACGTGACTCGTGACTAATGTCCCAAGTTTCCGTTCAGGCTCATCCAACACAATGCGAACACTTTCAATTCGCTTAATGGACGAGCGGGCAGACGTCGATTTGTCAAATTGCAACTTGCAACACCGACCGCCAGACTCGCCGCAACACAGGACTTCGGGAATATTCCCGGGACTTAATTGTCATTCAAATCGGACACTGAAGAATGCGATCATGTTACCAGAACCAGACAGCTGGTATTTCCATTATAATAAATATACTTATATTTAGAAAAGGTATTTGGTTAGAGTAGACGCCTATAACAACTACATTCACTACAACGGAAGGCGACCTCCCTTTAGAGTTAGAATCTAGATTACTCAAGAGTCGTGAGTTTTTTTAGGAGCGCCATCAAAAAATCTTTACACACGTAAGGCGTCGAGACGAAAATGTTTGAAAACCACTGTTATAAATTATAAACCATACATTAAAAATATAATAATATTGATAAAAGTACTACGAATAATAATTTGTACAATAATAAAATACGTTGATGAAAACATTACCTATTATCCCTCCGATTCCCAACCTTTATCTCGTAACTGTAACGGGACGCATTTGAAATAACATAATCATTCGTGATTCTTATATAGGTAGGTACCTATCACTTTTTTCAGACTAATCGCCAATTTCGTAACATATGGTTATATCAAATTAACTTGCAATTTTATAATTGATATAAGTGGAAGATCAGATTGGGATTTTTAAATCGTATAATAAATAATCGCTTCGAAAAAAGTTTATCGATGTAAATTATATTCGGCTTGAATGGTTTTCCGCCATTTTGTTAATTAATCGGTCTGATGGCTTCAGATACTTTTCTTTCGTACAAATTACCGTACACCAAATATATAATAATATAAGTAATTCAACTGAATGATATAGATTAAATAATAGTTTATGTATACGCACGGTTTGTAATATATTATTATTGTCTATGTGAAAGTGTAGTAGACACAAAATCACTAAAGCATAGATGCTATAAACAGTATAAAAGTATATGGCTGACATACGAGTCTACCTAGAACTTTCATTCCCGAGGGACACAACTATTCGACGGGAAAGTGAAATAATGTTTTGCAAAAGTTTTTTTTCAATACTGAGGTATGTTCAAAATATACCTACGACATCGCAAGAAAACAATATCGGAAGTGAGTTTATTTATACAGCGCGACATTAGGATTTATATGTAGATGGCTAAATGATGTGTGTGAATCTCCTTATACCTACGTATTGAAAATGTGTTGAATTGGTTAGTATTGACATAATATCAGTCATATCACAGACGCAATTAATGATTATCGAATGAGCTGATAAGCTCGACTAAGTAGCAATTCATGTACTGTGGCTCAAGAAAATGATAATTGCTAGAAAGAAATTACGGAAAAAATTATGCAGTGTGAACATTATAAAAAAAACATCGTTAAAGCGCTGATATTACATTATTTACGGTATTGAAACATAGACTCCGCATTTCATGGATTTCATACGCTCAAATGTATCCATTATGGGGGAGAATAGCTTGGCATTAAAAAACGTCTTTTACTCACGTAATCAAGATGCATTCTTCAATTTTTTGGAAGCATTGGTGGAAGATATCCGAGCAGCCTGGAGGATTGTGATCACTAATGACGACGACAGAAGGATGACAGCAATGGGTGAAGCAACAAGATCAGTGAATAATTGTTTAAGTTGTCCAAGTTGCAGAAGTGGAGATTGTCGGGCAAAGAATTAATTTCAGTGATCGCACATAATCAGTAATAAGGCAATGGATATAGTATGTTAAAAACAGGGGAATTGAATACAATTTGTATTATTTCAATTATTATTGGGAATAAATATCTGAAATTGATAGGGTCTATAAATAAGTCCTTAACCACTGCAGATTATACACATTAGTGTGAATTTCGGTAATTTTGAGAGAAAATAAGTCATAGTCAGCGCGGCGTTGAGTGAGAGAAGACGATGCAACAAGGCTTGATATAACTTACTGAAGTCAGAATGGAAACCGTATCAATAATCAAATTCGGCCTGTGAAATTCGTACGAATTAGAAGGAATCGAATCAGCGCATATTCAGGGTTAAATTGATCGACGGTTCATATTCATATTGCATCAGATTGCATGGATTAAATAATAAAGGATTATTTGGTACTATTCGGTTATACGGAATACAGCGGAAAAGGCATTTTGAAAATAGCCGATAAACTGGATTATTAGTTGGGTTAACCTAACCAAACCTAACCCAAACTAACCTAAACTAACAAATAATCCAGTTTATCGGCTATTTTCAATATGCGTTTTCCGCTGTATTCTGTATAACCGAACAGTACCGATTATTTAATCTAATACTACTAATCAATCATAAATGAAAGCAAAAACAAATTGAAGAGTGACATTCCAAACCGACCTTAGTCCAAAATTACAAATTTTCATGTTTTGATGGAATCCGATAGAGTGTGCTGAGATCTATATTCTCACCAAAACTTATATTTTACAAAAAATCCTATGTCTCTTAAATTTGATGTCGAAATGTGCCTTTTTTCTCAAAACAGCACTAAGGTAACGGTTGATTCTTTCCAAACTGGCCTAAGGATATATGCGCATGCGCAGTTGAACTCTTTTTGCTACATTTACGCTCCAAGCGGCCATAATATAATATGGTAAGACGTCAGATTATAAATGTCAGACGAAATATTAGAGAATTTGTGTTTTATAAGTTCATGTGCACATCAGTAAACTATTTTTTTATTGAAAATGATCCTACATTGTAGTATTGTTAATGTTTACCTTTTTATCAAAAAATGCAATAAAGTGAAAGAAATTTTATATTATTTTTATTCATTAATTATCCCAACAGACCTGTCCATGACCACATTCTATTACACAATCATAATTGTATTCACAAAAGACACTCAACTTTACTTTATTGTGTCCCAAACTGTACTTAGTACAGACTTAGGGCCATTTTGAAAAAAAAGTCAGTTTTTGAATGAATTTTTTTGAAGTTTCACTATACTTTTTAATGTTATTGATATATTATGTTTTCGAGTCTTTGAATTTTCTATAAAATTGCCAAACATTATAGTACCGAAAAATTAAGAGGTAAATTGCAAATCACAAAAATATGATTATCTCAAAATCAGATTTTTAGACTTAGGCCGGTTTGGAATGTCACTCTTCAATTATAGGTGTTAATTATTTACAAGGCATTATTTAAAATAAATGTGGTTGTTAATAAAAGCAACCCGCGGCACGCGAACGTAGTAATTGAACGAATTTTCAAAGTTGATTTTTTAAATTGAATTAGTTTGGCACGTGACGTGTACGTTGAAAACTGCTGCCCCGAGGCGGGATGATTTCGCGCTACGCTGGGGAGAGAGCGAGCAAAAAAGGGTAAATAGGTAATAAAAAGAGAGATGATGTGAAAAGCGAGCGGCTTGCGGGAAAACTTCCTTTGCCTCGGGGCAGGAGAAGCCTCGCTGCAGCGGGGAGGGGGTTTTTATGTGGCGCCCAACGTGGGGCGAATAAATGAGATTTATTTTTTCCTAGTTTCATCTTTATTTACACGGGTTGTGTTGTGTGACTTTGAATAGAGCAATTAACAGCAAGGATATACTTTTTATTCTAACACGCTATTTTATAAATATAAAAAATAAGTTATTACTAAAATTTATAGACACGTTGTGCGAATGCCCTTAATATTATAATTCTAATAGACATATTGTTGTATTAAATTTAAATTATTTATACCACGAAATAATAAGGATAAAGATGTATGAATAGAAAGAGGTGGGTAATTCAAACAATTCACGATACTTGGTAGAAAAATACGTTTGGACTACTAATTCTGTTTAGAAGTTTGGTCAACCCTACGAAACGAAATAAGAAAGGTTGGTACATACAATGAGGAGGCGAGGGGAGAGAGGAGTTAGTTTTCCTCTAGAGGCACGTGAGTGTAGTATAAATTGAAAAATAAACAGGGAAGAAAAAACAAAAGCCTACAGAACAAACGACAAACCAACTCTTTTTACACACTCGGAATGTTCAAAGATTTGAAATTGGAAATGAAGGTCGTTTTCAAGTGTTTGAATCAAAATATATACACCACAATAGGTACATGGAAATGCGCAAATAATAAATACTTAGATCAGCGCATCAATTCTATACACAAGGCTGCTATCGGCAGCTATCGAGGGTAGTTTTTTTCATATTTTTGTATATTAGCACTGATTGTAACAAATTACAACTATCTTATTGTAATTGTTACATTGAAGTTAATTCCTCCAAACCAAAACCCGCCCGCACTACATTCGGTCTTAATCGAGCGTATCATGGGACCCTACAGTGGCGATGTGAAGCATCTATTTCAATTTTGCCTGGGAATGCCCGAAAATAAGTGCTATGTTCAACAGCACCTCTCTTGGCTGTGCTAGATAAGATTTCACTGTTTAGTTTAGACAACTAACTTATTGTAACAATTATAATACTTCAATACAAACATATGATAAACTACCCTCGTTAAGCGCCGATAGTAGTATTGTGTATAGAATAACTGTGCGCATATAAGTCTTAAGTTATGATTGTATGGCGTTCTGTCACAAATATAATATATTTTTTTCTTGTTTATTCGGGACAATTTGAACCAAATAAAACAAGCGGTCAATTTGTCGTAAACAAACTGACGTCCAGATAAATTCAAAAAGAGGCAAGTCCAGAAAAAAACGAAATGAAAATAAATTTACAAGAGAAGCGCATCCAATAACGAGACGTCGCAAATTGGGATGTGTCAGGAAAAGCGGAAAAAAAAGAAAAATGCCACCAGAATGCGTCAGTCGTCGCTCGCGTCTATATCGGTCGAGTTTCATTCTATCAGGCATAAGGAAAACACAATCATTTAAAAATACAACACTTCAAAGTGACAGAGAATCATGTGACGGTCGACGAGAATCTCATTTGATTTTTTAAGTGTTGTAACACTTGCCAAATGATACAATAGATCAACATTTCGCAGATCATAAATAAAGATACGACCCGAGGATATGACACATTTTTGTTATTTAAAAAAATAAGACTTTTCAAAATGCCAAAACAATTTAAAGCTTCGACTTGTTAATAAATATTATGATGTGACGACATGATGTGCCAATAATGCCAACATGATATGACAAATCAGTAACCAATAATCACTATTGTCTGTGAATTTCGCCCGAGGGACGGAAAGGTTCAGATGAGCATTTGTGAAGAAAATGTTGCTTATGCGATGGATAAACCATTATTGAGTGCTACAAATTCAGCAATATCTAGGAACTTATATGTTTTGCCAGGATTTTTTTATGATTTGGTTGATTTTTTACAACGTTTTTCTTAGCTCGTATTCTTATTTGTCCGGTGGTTCTTTGTCCGGTACAAATCTTGCAATCGATTTTTAACTAACTTCCCGACTAGCTAGACATTTAAAACTTTTAGAATATATCAGAACACGATGCCAATGCATTTTTTAATACTTTTAACCATCTTTAAGTAGAATTGAATTCATTTTCAGTTAATTCTGTTTTGTATGAAAAGTTATTTCGACACAATTATTGGTTGCTAGGGTCTGGAGTCCTAGCAACTAAATTATTAATATATACGTGCGTTACTATGGAAATCAATATGACATGTCAAAATGACATTTCAGTATTATTTCTATCAATTAAAAAATTTTTTTGATCGTTTATTAAGCTAGTTAAGTCAAGTTTATATGATCAACAGAAAATTTAAAAACGATGCATATAAAAAGTTCTTTTTATCTTGTAATTATTTACACTAAGGCGTTGCCAATTTAGCGTAGTTATTATCAGATCTAGCATTTCTCGATATGCATGCATCTCGCTCGTTGCGTTTTTACTAGCATTTTGTGATGCCTCCAACAGCTTAAAATGTGCTGAAAATACGAATTAGTTTATTTTCATGCATATCAAATTTCTGACTATCATATACCTACTTACTGCAGTTAAGTCGGTACCTAATTAATTATAGTAGCCTGAGAAATAAAACAACACGATGAAAAAATACGAGCATTCACGGCCTTATAGTGAATGGTATCATAATAATATAATTTAATGTGTGCTTAGGTAAAATATGTGACATCATCCCCTAATAATGATTCATCGTACGTTGTTAAATAAATAAATTATTTGTTTGATATTTCACACCATGTCTCCGTCGACGCGCTGCAACCGTGTCTGAGCCCTCAATTGTGAAAATTTTTCAAGATTTGTATACTTCCTGACGAAGCGAGTGCTCCATCCTCTTTTGTGAAAAACCGTTATTGCATAGACCTCGTCCACTTCAATTCCACAATTATATTTGTCGTCCACTTTTATACATTTGGTACAAACAAACAAGTTTGTGTCACTTGGACAAATAGGGATAAATCAAAATTTCTTCCCTGCCCAGTATCATATTTTGTATGTAGATAGAGCGTTTTGAATCCTGTACATGCTGTACAACTTAAATCATTATAAACCTGATTCTCCACACCGCATTCTCACTCACATACACTGCATAAACAACCTCTCGAATGTGATGATCAGTCCATCTGCTGCCACAGTGCCTAACCTAATACTAATACGATAGCATTGTTCGTATAGTTTTATAAAAACGACTAGACAGTAGCGAGAATTAGAGCTTGTTTGCGGTGAATATCAAAAATGAAACTGTGGCACATTTCGACTATGTGTACATATTTGGTGTTACTGGACTGTTTGGACTTACTAATTAAATGCCTTGTGAGATATGTCGTACTGAAACGATTAAGTTACCTACTTATTCCTTTTTTGTATATCTATCTCTAGTACAAAAAAATAACAGGGATGTTTCGATATATATTATGTAGGTATTATAAATTTAAACAATGTTAATACGGGGAATATATTTTACGTCGCAGGTGAGTGACCATGTATTTATGTATCTCACACCCCACGCGTTTGTAAACCTAAACTAAACACACAAAGCGGTGAGTAATTTTTAGAATGGGAACACGCGAGCTTGTTGCAGTCAAGAGCCAAGAATTTACAGCCCGTCACTCGTCGGCTGAAGGAGATAAGAGGAACGGACCAGAAGCGAAAACAAATCTCTCCGCAGCGGGTTGTAGCAACATCGCGATGGCAGCGAAAAAACAAAACGAGGATGTCACATTACCTATCGACGAGCAGGCATCAATCTGTTAACTAGCCAACTTGGCGGGGCGCCAGCGAAATGTATTTTACACCGGTGCCGGGAATACGCTTAGAATTGGCGCCCGTGTAACGAACTGTCATTTAAAAGGTTAATAATAATAATATTATGTTAAGTTAAAATTAATGACATACATTTAAAAAAATCTTGTCAAGGCGTGTTGAAAATATTGTAAAACGAAATAAAGTATGACGGATTGATATTATTTATTATAACGTTGAGCGATAAAGATGAGCTGGCAACAGATGGAGTTTTGGCTTACAAACAGACGTTAATGGCTGGAACACCAGACTTAGTAAGTAGATAATATTTGTGGGTCTGTAACGACCGTAACTAAAAAGAACAGTAAAAAAAATATTCACATTAATCAAATCGTGGAATTCTTACTTCACCATACTGATTTTACAATTGTTATGGTCGGGGCAGATAGAGAATGAGTCTAGGGAGAATCCTACCAGGTATTTTGAAGCCTCCTCAAACCTTACCACTTATTTCAGTGATGCGTACGACAGCGACATATTATACTGCTCAGAGAGAAGCAGTGTCATTGAAGGCAGCTAGGACAGAAGACGAAATACGATGCATAGGTAGGTAGGTGGTAAGTGGACAGTTTAATTTTACACATGTAACAGCAAAGTTCGCAATGTTGAAAAAGGGTGAGTCATTATGATAAAGGACGTCAGCGCGTAGGCGAACCATGTAAACAACACGACTAAAATTGAAATCGTTCTATCGCGATACCTTATAACAACAGTTGGTAGGTATGTTTCTTCAGCACTACGATTGCATGAATACCAACATTCAAATCTCAAAGTAAATACCTACACGACAGAGAATTTAATATTGGTTTTTGAAAATAGTGGTAAGAGATACCTACCTTTTTGTGTTGGACTAAGTTTATTTTTCATACATCAAAGAGACTGTCAAAAAGAATGGCCGGGCATTAATTATGGCAAACAACATTTCACGGTAGAATTATTCAAGTTAAACGAAATAATAAATCATCGTCGATACAGTCCATATGGCGTCGATGTTGCCCCGCGTAAGATTGTTCAAGTATCCATACGGAAAATGCAATTAACTGTGGCAAACATGGAGAGCATGGCAATATACATCAAAGGATTGCTTATTTGCTCAAAGCGCCTTTAACACATTTTCTGTAAGAGCGCTGACAATTCAAATAGGTAACACTTAAAATGATCTGGAAGCAATTATGAATCACCGAGGCACTTATTTATATTGTAAAAGTTGCAGTAGCCACGCGCCACTGGCAATACGCCAAACTGACATTACTTTGGTCGGACAGTTAAAATATTATTAGTGTATGCCAGGTCCCCACTATGTAAGTAGTTATCAATTAAATAAATAACTAATTTTCTGAATTGCTTCTGTCGGCAGAACGCCAGAAGAATAGATTAAAAAACGTTAATACACTCAGTTAAAATCTTGGGAGAATTTTTGATTTAAAATGCAAACATAGTTTAAAATCTTGAGTGGATTCCTAGATAAATAACATGAAAATTGATGCTTCCGTCGAGATATAAAAAGCAGTTGGCAGCCGGTCCTTTAAAATGGTTTGTTCATACAAAGATGCACTGAAACATATTTAAGCTAGCCATTCTTTTTAAATTTGAGTATCAGTACCTACATATTTATTTCATGTAGTTGTAGATGAATGACCTGGTCCATTTTATAGAAGGTAGATTCTATAGATATTTAGATACGAAGCGCATAACTACAAGTTGGAATGAATGGAATGAGCATCGGAGAGACCTTCAGTGGAACGACCCCTGCTGAATAGTGTGATACAAGAAATTATTATTATGAACCTGCAGGACGAAATGCATTATTATAGTATTACATTTGACTAGGTACTATTGTATTCATACTCCTCGAGTCTGTTATTAATAATAATAATAATAATAATAATAATAATAATAAAGGAATTAATGGCAATGAAATTGCTGATCAATTGGCAAAAAAATCTGTAAAATACCCAACAGAAAATATAAGAATTCCATACACAGATTTTAAAGCCCAGTTTAAACAAACAATGAGCGAAAATAACGGTAAATATTTAGAAAATCTTGGGAAAGAAAAGGGAACACACTACTATCAAAACTTTTATAGTAGATCTCCTAAAACTTGGTTAAGTAAACATTGTAAAATAAAGCGTGATGTAATAGTACAATAGCTAGAAGCAGGACAGGGCATTACAGTCTCAACGAATAATTGTACAAAATTAAAGTGGTAGATAGCCCTCAGTGTCAGTGTGGACATCCCATTCAAGATCTTAAACACATTGTCTGGCAATGTGATGCCTATGACCAGGAGAGAGAAGTGTTATTGAATAAGTTGGGAAAATGCAGGTTATACCCTCCTTTTACGATTAATTCGTTCCTGGCAAAACCAAATATTTCAGTTATGAAAATTGTACATGAATTTCTCCAAAAATGTAACGTAAATGTCTAGTGTATAGTGCAGGGTGGGCAAACTGCGGCCCGCGGGCCGCATGTGGCCCGCCGGGTATTTTTTGCGGCCTGCCATCATTAATTGTACTTCTGATTACGAATAACTTTTTTATAATTTTTTAAGAAATATTGACAATAGATTAAAATTTGAAGAATTTGTTGTTTCGTAAATGTGTTATCTCAGTAGGTACGTCTTCCTTGCGTCTCGTCTCACACTATGTAACCAATATTTTCGACGTTGAACATCGTGACATATTTAAATACTTTTAACTCCGCGTTGCAAGGAAAAAAAATATATGCCCATGATATGGTAAAAAGTTTGATTGGATTTCAATTAAAACTCAAGTTAATCCTTCGACAAATATCGAATAATAACGTGGACCACTTTCCAACTTTGAAGTTGCTGAATATACCAGAATATAAATTTGAATAATATGGTAAAATTATTAAAGCTCTGAATGACGATTTTTCACAAAGATTTGGTGACTTCCAAAAAATTGAGACAAGTTTAGCAATAGTACGCAATCCATTTTCAATAGATATTGATAGTGTACCGCATGGCCCCCACAAGGGGGGAGCTGACAGGGCTCTAGCCTAGGGGCCCGGGCTCAGGGGGGGCCCAGCGTGACGGGTCGACCAGATAAATGAGATAAACACACATCTTAATTTTGCTCTAATAGCAAAAAAAAGTCGCCTGCGGCGCTAGCTTACTTCTAACTTATTACCATTTTAAAACATATAGTTGTTGGGACGTGTTGAGAAATACTGTGTTAAAAAATCGCTAAATTACACTGAATTTTATTTGACCTCGAACACCATTTGAAAAACAATACTGGAGAGCGTCAGACTGCCTTTAACCATAGCGATAGGTAGGGGGCCCGCCCAAGACCCTGGCTTCGGGGCCCGCGTCAAGATGTGGGGGGCATGGTGTACCGACAGAGCTACAACTTAAGATTATTGATTTGCAGTGTGACACTGATTTAAGAGAATTGCATCGTCGTGAAGAAATCTCCAAATTTTACAAAGCCCTTAATTCAGACAAATTCGACCATCTTAAAGATTATGCAAGAAAAATGTTCGTTATTTTTGGATCAACCTATATATGTGAACAAACATTTTCGATCATGAACCTCAATAAAAATTCTTTACGATCAAATATCTCCGATGCCCATTTACAAGCAGTTTTGAGAATATCAACTACAAAATTAACACCTGAATTTAAAAAATGTTAAAAAAAACAGTTTCGTTCTTCTAATTAATTTTTTTGTAATGTTTATTTTTCGTGATAATAAATAGTGTATATCTAAAAATGGTATTTTACTTGCGGCCCGCCACTCATTTTGAATTCTTGAATTTGGCCCTCCATCCAAAAAGTTTGCCCCCCCCTGGTATAGTGTAACAAAAATGTAATTCTGTATCATTAATATTGTAACTATTTATGCCTGTCGTTAAAAAAATGTATGTATACTTTTGTAAACCATTGTAAAGCAGAATAGCCTTCCATTCAGAGAAGAGCTCAATTGCTTCCAAATAAAGAAAAAAAAAAAAAACTGTTTTTCAGATATCTGTAGGTATATATAATCCAAGACTAAGTGCACAGAAATAAATATCGAATGTCTTTGCAATACAGGTGATATTTGGGACTTAGTTAGTTAGTGGTGGTTACTGCATTATACCCAGTAGCTAGAAATTATTACTTTTGCCTTGTTTTGCTCGACTGTTGTTGGTACAGTATCACATTGAAAATGTATTTGTCATTACTCATCCACGTTAATAGATCAACGATTGTGTATATTATACTGTATAATTATCTTACTTTCATAGCAGAAGGAATTATAGATAAATTTAGGTAGGGAGGGTAGGTACTTGCCTAATTCTTATAATACATAGATATGCTTCTATAGATAGAATATAGATTCAAATAATACACCCTCGGAATCATGTCGACTGTAGAAAGGAAAAAGGGCGTAACCCGCAGTTACTTCAAAATAGGTTTTGTTGCATAATAACGCTGTACCTACACATTGTGTCCAAAGGATGTAAGTTGCAAATGTCGATTTATTATATAAATTTGGCTAGCAATTAAAAAAAAGAGGGACACGACGTGGGAAAAACGACTTAACCATAATTTTTGTTTGTGTTTGTTTTTTAACTCAATCAGATTGAAGACATAAAAACTAAATTATTAATTATCATGCACTTCATGGTTATGTCTATTTTGTATTTTAACTTTGACCGAAAACCATAGAAAGAACGTTTTTGTGCCTCTTGTATAATTTGATTTGTGTGGATTACGCCATTTTTCCTTTCCAAACTCGTTGTGATTCAAAAGACCCAACCAAGAAAATAACATTGGTAGGTATGGTGATACTAAATAACATTAAAACTTTTTAAACAGACTGCTGATTTCTATAATTTGCGAGATATATGATGTGATAGGTGCTGTTATGAGAAAACAGCATACAGAATATTAAATTATACCGCATTGAATGAATGTCTGACAAAACGTAAGCGGGCATGTTGCGATTTTCCTTCGACAATCTGGCAGCTGGTAATATATTTCACTGATTGCTCAATACGTGACAAGGAGATTGGCTGTTGCGAGCAGTGTCTTTAATGTTTCGACCTCTTGTTTCCTGCCTGTCCGCTCAACTCGCTTCAACTATTTACGGGGAATATTTCAAGACACGATTTACAAGTGAGATGACTTATTGGTGTATTATGTAGCGATTTCAAATGTTTACAACAATAAAGTGACTTTTTAATTATATAACTTTAAAAGCGATTAAAGTTTAATATAAAAATCAAGTATGCACGTACTTCCGAAGTAAAAGAGTAGGTATATAGAGAAAACCAGGACAGGTAACAATAGTACCTAAGTATTTAATTTAGGTACTATTTTGTAACAATGGTGCCCATGAATTTTGCATAGCCAACAGATATGTGAACTAACTCAATATGTTTCTATCAATAAATCTGAGAGGCAAGATTATTTCAATTTGTTCCCGAGTACGGAGTATTCTTCAAATATTCAATGTTAAATAATAAAATAGAAAACATGTACTTTCCGACAACAAGAAATCGGCGATAACAGGAAGTCGCTGTAGTCGCATATTCATGGCGGCAACGCGTGCTAGAGACGTGTTCAAATAATGTATCAGCTCTCCTTTTAGAAGTGACTCTTTTTCTTACTCACAATAAACCATAAGTTTACTAATAATAATTCTAACATTACTCCTAATCGTTTTAGACATACATATTTTTATTATAAAAAACTTCAAATTGTCACGTAAATTAATAGATCCGTCACCACGGCAGCGTACAATGAAATGATACATTTGGGGCGTCCTCATTTGAAAATGGAATTGCGACTAGCTGCACTGGAGGGGATTGTTAGTTCACAATTTTATATGTCGACAAGAAGTTCTTTTTCGACAATATGAATAAACAGCTGTGACAATAATTGTTGCATTCCGAGGGAAAGAAGCCGGTTTCATCGATATTATCGTAAGAAGGTATTTAAGTAGATACCTACTATGAATTTTATTATTATATAGCAATGTATCCAGTATAATTGTTTTAAATTAAAATATTTGTAATGTTGTTAATAAAAAAACGCGTTATAATTTTAAACAGCTGAATTTGGCAAAGCGTGTATTGGACGATCATTTAAAATTTAAATAAATATGAAAATAAAAAAAAAGAAAAATTACAACGGTCGTAAAAGTAAACACGCATTAACGCGCTTTTTAAAGCGGCATTGAGAATTCCGACCGCCCACCGACCGGCTGAACAAAAAAAGTTACGTGCCACAAACGTGTTTTCCGCTTGGATAAAATGAAGAAAGAAAAATGGAAATCTTTTCATGAGCGGTCGAGTGTTTTGGCAGATGCACCATGTACAAGGAGGGACAAACATCGGCTGAGAGTTGATACAAAGAGAAACAGAAGGAAAATAACATATGTCGTGATTGTGACTCAAAACGAGACAACACGAAATAATGATTGTAGTGGCTACAGGCTGTTTGAACCTTAGATTAAAACGGTAATAAAAGTTAACCTTAACTTACAAACAATAGACCTTAGTAAGATCTCAATATTAAAGTTGAAGAACGCGTTTGCGTTTCGTGATGCCAGCTGATGATGTGAATTGCATTGTCTATCCCAGGGAACTCAGAAATAATGGGAACTGAAATACACAACGGGTAAGGCGAAAGCAGGTAACCGACTCGAGTAAGGATGAATCCGGGTTAAACTTCCACACGTGTCTAGAATACGTTTAACGTCGAATACTAAAAACTGCTCACGGTTTATGCATTTACGTTCATTTAATGTTGGTGTATTACACACACTATTGCACGTGCACAATGCGTGCTTCATTTTCGCAGGACACTCACACATTCAAAAGCCTGCTTCACCATGCGGCGTATTGAATATAGCCTATTGGTATTCTATTTATTATCTGTTCTGTGTTCTATCCACATCGTGTTGACGGATGATCAATAGGAAAATAAATACTCAGTCCTATCTATAAATTAAATTGGAGCTTTAAGATTGCAGCCAACCCGACCGTTTGTTTTTCTCACAGTATCTGGCCAAAAACCCTAGAATACGTGAATTAACATCAAGACAAAATTTAGATGTACCTATGTATAATAAATAATTGTATTGTCTTGGTTGGGTCTAGTATTGAATTACCACGACTATTTACAGAACTTCCTCTGACGTCTGGACAGACAATCTTGGTAGTCGGATTCAAAGTGGAACCCGCGTCCAATGAAAGCCTGAAATTAAATGCAAAGTCTGCCGTTTAATGATCATCATCACCAGTTTACGAATAATTAAGTATTGATGTGAAAACAAATGAGGTTTTTTGCTGCACTCATGAGTCATGAGACTACATAATATGATATTATCTTATTGGCTGCATATCACTTAATTAATTCTACCAATTAGCCGACCAATGAAAGGCACCGGAACGTGACTGTGTCAAACCAATGTGGATTTAGATAAAAGCCTCTACACATTTACTTACATCTACTACTTACTTGCCATTTATTGTTCGATGTCTGTAGGTACATATACAGATTCGCGAGTTATCCAAAGGATTATTGATGATAAGACAGATTGACTTACAATTGGTAGATTAGATACTATCTAAAAGAATATGCAGGTATTCTCATGTTGGTACATACTGGAAACTTCAGACGAATGTAGTTACGATTAATGTATAGATGTGACTTACCTGAAAGCAAAAGAAAGAATAGTGTAAGTACTATAAAATATATATAAATAACTATAAAATAAAGTATATAGGTACAATGACAACATCAGTTTAATAGCAAAATTAAAAGTATGTCAAAACATATTTACAACTAAATTGAAAGTATATGTAGATACAACATCAAATAGATTCCAATCTAATTATGTATTTAGATGTATTTTTTAATCATAGATATCGAATTAAAATAATTCCATAGTAAATGTAATGTAATACAAAGTTAATAACATGTTTATTCTATTTCGTCCATGTGAAATACGGAAATACATATATATGGGATATACTTCTTCTTTCTTCCGACCATGTCCGATCCTAATAGGATCATATGGGCCTCCACAGAGTAGAGGTTTGTATTAACAGATTTTGTTTTTTTACGAGAAATGGATGTCAGCCACTTCCTCAACCTATTAGGTCCATACCCTGACTCACACACAATTTGAAAAACAATATGTGTACTTGTCAGACCCAGGATTCGAATCTGAGACCCACGGCGTGATAGTCCAACGCTTAAGCCGCGCGGCCACCGTGGGTGGGATGAGATATACAGGACGGAATATACTGATTCCTGATGATTAAGGGTTGAATCAAGATGTACACCCCTCTAACCGCATCTTACTTCACCAATCAAAAAATGCTATGTGATCACGTTATCTATCCGTGATGAATTGTTGCAAGTGCGTTATTAACAAAAAGTTTTGGAACTTCTGAACCTTTACGCGCAACCGTAATATTGTCTATAAGCTGAACAAGTTTCATCAATATTGGCCGAATAATTATTCAACACATGATATCTATACATATTATAGGTATATCTACGTAATTCCAGTTATTTTTTACGTTTCGCAAACATCAAAGTGACGTGTTAACTTGTTAGAATAAGCCGACTAGACTGCAGTTTAAGGCTATACCTCAGTTGAGACATGGTCTGAAAAGATCGTGGCTAGGCGATGCGCGGATTGTGCAAATGACGCGTGCCGAACGAAATATAATTTGTCATATAAATCCAGCATGCGTCTTTACAATAATAATATATTCATTTACATGTTTTCTCTTTCAAGTAAATGGGTAATGTTTTTATTAGTCATCTTTACACGATTTAAGAATTAATACCCCAGTCGCCATCACGAAACAAATAGACGTGTGCACAGCTCGACGTTCGTTCTCCGATTGCCAGGGAGTCCAAAATTTCGTCGCACCTATAGTTGAAAATTATTTGCCGTTTCGCTGAAGTACCGTCTTAAACCACTGGTGGTGTTTGTCTACCTATCGCACCCACAAGTGGTTATCGTCTGTGCGTGGCCTACGTCAATCGACGTGACATGTTACTAAAAGAAAAAAACTTAGCGAGTATCTAATTCTAAATAAAAGTAGGTATCTAATAAATTTTGGCAAATAAGTATGAGCATCCTGTAAGGTAGGTAGGTCGAATGAATAAATAATTCATGTGAAGCGGATAGGAAACTTATGTGTGCCAAAACACGGAATATTAAGCTTTCACTGTGAATTGATGAAGAATTTATCTTGGCTCGCGAACAGGACTGATAAAATACAATAATGTCGAAGAGAAAAAGAATGAAAATAAATCAGACAAAAAAACCCCAAACTCAGGAACAACAAATTAGTGACACAAATAGATTTTCAAGCGCAAAAAAATATGAAAAAAATTTATTCCGGCAAAATGTTAAACGGTTTTAACAACTACGATAGGATAGCATCAAAAGAATGAATACCCCAGAGGGGGAAAAAAAGTTAATAACAAACCCGAACCTCATTCTGTGAGATTCGAGCAAAAAAAGACATGAAAAAAGGAAGATTAAAACACCGCCTAGGGAATTTTATTCACACTATATTGTGTTCGGCAAAAAATGTGCGCCTACCTGAAATGCGTGTAGAAAAAACAAACAAACACTCGAAAAATAGGTTTCGTTTAATTTTCCTACTATGTGTTCAGTATTGGTTGATAGAAAAAATCATAGGCAATTCGAAAAAAAAAATACATACAGATGGATCCGTCAAAAGATTCAAATAAAGAACGTGTATTATTATTATATGGGTAGGTAAACTAATAAATCATTGAATGAATATTTATAGGTATGATGTTATAAAATATAAGTAATAGATTTGTTAATAAGTCCTACAAATGAAAATAAAATTTAAGTAATGTGTACCTACTTATCTACATTAAGAAAAACCAAAGCTGCACGAAGGAATGTTAGATTTAATTATCAATCATTGGGATAAAATCTTTGATCAACCATTGGTAAGACAAACAATAATAATTTGCTAGTAGTACAAATCTAAATTATAAGTTGAATGAAGGGAGAAGGAGGATGTACACATGAGGTGCGGACAATGAGCGTGTTGCCATTTCATTTAAATCAAACGATTGCTATGGATACATACTGTATATCTACGTGCGTGAAATTATTCAAACAAATCATTAATATGTTACCAGTTAATTGTTTCAAGTTAATATAAACTATTAATTTACGATTAAGTACATATTTAATTTCCATAGTACAGGTATGTTATGGATGACGATATATCTATAAAGGTATATATATATATATTTAAATAATTTAGGGAAATCGACAATGACAAATTTTGAAAATAGCCGATATACCTACTGGATTATTTGTTAGGTTGAGTTAGGTTTGATTAGTTTAAACATCTTGAATTCATGAATTCTTGCCGAAAATTACCGCTGTTCCCGCCTGGTTTAAAGTAACTTCCAGTAACCTTAACAGACGTGTACCATTGTTTCTATAAATTGTCAACTATGCAAGGTTGACCCCACCTTTGCAAAAGCCCAGTCAAACATTGAAAGTCGTCTGTAGGTATTGAGATATAGACAAAAATTAAAACTGGGCGCAATCTTCCAATTATTTCCTTCTGTGCATATAGGCGAGCTCATGTCGGAACAGTGACGTCACGGGGCAAGCCAAAAGCAGCTCATTTTTGTATTACCTATACCTGCAGAACCCCATTCGAACTGTGTACGGAGGGGAGGTACATTAAATTGTTTTATGTTTTTTGTTTTATGTTTTTATGTAAAAAGTTTTATGAATATCAACAAAATTACACTGACATATTCGACGTGTTGCAGTCGAGACGAATTTAGTGTGCGACTCGGCTAATGGCTTAGTAAATTTCGTAAATAGTCAACTGATTGATGGGGATACTTCAAGCTAGACAGGTATTAAAAAAACGGAAATTGTAATTTCTACGCAGGAAGTTTGTAAACTGGCAAATTTTAAATGTTATAAAAAACACACCCAAAATAAATAACTACATATTCAAAGAAAAACAAAAAAAAAATGTAAGACGAAAGAGATATCTTGACAATGCGTTCGCCGTCACAACGATCCCCCAATAATCGAGGACATGAGATCCTTATTCAAATCTGTTTAAGCATAAAACAACACAATGCTCAAAATGGATGCAACTCCAAGAGAGAAGCAAAAAAAATCCACACACAAAGGGCCGCACTGAGTTGGCGAATAAAAAAATAGACGAGGGTTCATTGAGGGGCAAAAAAAAGAACGCAGAAGAAATAAAATAAACGGTATTCATTAAAATGTAACGACAGCAAAAAAAAAAGAGATAATAAAGGAGGAAAAAAAAATCTATGAAAGGAGAACCCGTTGTAAACAGAAACCCGGCGGTCGGTCGTAAATACGAGACAAAAAAATTAGGTCTGTTGCAATGCAATCCCGAGCTTCTAGTGGCCATATAATTTTGGCAGGTGTGGCAAATAAACTTGCTGCGACATCAAACATTATAAACATAATTTCGTAAATTAATAAAATTAAAGACTAGGTGACTTAGGTAATGTGATGGAATTGCAATTTACATTACTGTTGTATTGTAATTATTTATATATTCATTGATTGTAATGACTGAAGTAAATTAATTACTTTAAATGGGTATGCTAAAGCTCAATTATGTCTTATAATAGGTATCAGTGGCGAAGGGTGACTTTTGGAAAGAGGTAGGCTTTAAAGATCTGATAAAAAGAGCACTCATGCCAAGTATACTTACGAGAGGCCATTCGATGTAATTAGCATGTTATTTAAATGTGGTAATTAAAAATGAATTAAAAGATCCGCAGCGAATAGGTTTTAAGTACACATCAATGACAACGATACACTAATTCAATGAAACTTCAAAAAGTTACTGACGACATAAAATTGAGTGATGTGTTTAAATGACGTATTTGTCAAAACATTTATACTTACCCATCAAAAATGATTACATAAAATCTTTTTATTTTTAAAAACAACCTATATTTATTAATATTCGATTAAAAGCTATTATGTTAATTATGTTTGACGAGTTTGTCCGAAGAACGAAACTGACAAGGAGTGCATTTGGGTGCTTGGAGAGTGTCTTCAAAAGTGACCTCCCAACGTGCCTTAAGCGTAAAGTGTTCAACCAATTTGTGCTACCAGTGCTCACATATAATATGGACCCTTAATGTAAGAAATATTAAAAAATCAAGAATAGAGAAAAGGCATGGAAAGGTATAATGCGGAAAGTCCAAAAAAGAAACCAATTGATAAGAAAGCAGACAAGAAAGAGGACACGATGTGATTAGAGGTCGTTAAGTAGGTGAAATAGTGATGGGCTGGACATGTCGCTTGGCGAGTGGATAACTGATGGATAAATGCTGAGGAGCACTAGTGAGGAGCACTAAACGACCCCTAAAACAGGCTGGATAGACGAACTCATATAGTTCGGTGGATGTACGTGGCGCCGAAGAACTGGGGACATAGAACAGTGGAGGGAGCTAGAGATGGTCTGCATCTATCAGTGGATTATGTAAATTTTGAAAATCTCAGAATCGATTAAATAAACGAACGATATGTTCATACGTAGTAAGCAAAATAATAGGGGATGAACAGTTCTGCAACCGCGCCTTGCTGATTTCATGGTAAAAGTAAAATCACGTTCACTGTCAATAATGCGATAAACTTTAATAACCCTACGGAATCTAGTTTGACAGCCCTGGCCTTTTTTATTTTGCCAAAAATGCATATTGACGGCAAATATCAACACAGGGATACGAGGAAGACGAATATTTTGACACGGATAATAAAAAAAAAACACCACAAGAGAAATCTTAGACATAAGAAGAAATTTAATGGTCTCCGAACAGAGAGACCCATAAATCTGAACTTGTGAAGAGTGGCAATAATAACATAATACAAACATCCATGGAATGCTGATTTATGAAAACATCACGGGAGATGTTGTGTAGGTACTATGCAAACACAGCTGGTATAATATAATCAGGGAACACAGACATAATGGGAACTGAAATACCTAACGGGTTAGGAGTAGCAGGTAACCGATCTCGAGTAAGGAAGTATCCGGGATAAACTTAAACACGTGTCAAGAATACGTCATACATTGAATACTGACAACTATTATACTGCTCTCGGTTTATGCATTGAAGCTCATTTAATATTTGTGTATTACACCACACTATTGCACGTCTATAATGCGTGGTTCATTTTCGTAGGACACTCACACATTGAAAACCCTGCGTCAAAATGTACTGTATTAATCTGTTCTGTGATCGACATCTACTGAGTGCTCGGCAGTCGGCATAGGTGGTATTTATTAAGGTAAGAGCTAAATAACTGTTTAGTAAGGTGTATTCGCCACTGGATTAAATAAACTTACATAAGATATTATGATTTATAATAACGTATCATTAATTTTCCTATAAAAAGTATTCAACAAGCTAGGATATACCTACATAAGAAATATAATAATAAAACACATTAATGTGTATTATAATACTATTATCGAGGAAGCTTTTTCTTCCTTTATATAAAAAAAAACACATTAATCCTCAACGTGACGCATGAAAATAAATAAATAATAATACACATCGGTGGTTGGTGGATATGTAAGTATGTAGGTATGGTGAATCAAAATATTCACATGTGGCCCCAAATTAATATTCGAAATTTAAACGCGTTCGCGCTCCCCTAACCGGAATGGATAATACGGGGCGGCCATTGTATCCGTAACTGATCATTTATGCTTTTATGCCTGGGGTTAAATTAAACCCTCAAAATACCGAACCCTCCAGTTAGAGGAGCAATGGTCGGGGTGTTATGGAGACCCATAGACACTCGGGCGGCAGGATTCAGGGGCGGCAGAATATTGCATATTAAGGAAAGGAGATGAACAAGGTGTCCTCCGGTCAGATGTATCTTATTTGAAGATATAATTTGGTTTTGTGTCACGACATGATGGGACAATGGGGTAAAATTGGTAGTATTTATCTAATCCTGTGAATACAACAATAAAGAAAGTTGGTTACCTTCTGGGTGTGGGTGAATTCTTGTAATGATCAATTTGGTAGCCGCTATCAATTTAGAAAAACACGCCGCCCTATACTTTCGAAAAGTTAAGCAAATGTCGCGTGTCAGACAGTACATAATAAGCATGATGATCGGAGTAGGTACGGTACGCCTTGACTACAAATCCCACAGACAATACTATATCTCTTACAAACACAGGTATGATGGCAACGATAGATGAATACAATGTGGCTACTAATATGCCGGAAATACGGGATATTACCATGGTGTAGAATGTAGATACATACGAGATAGAAACTAATGTTTCGCATAATATTTGGGAGGTAAAAACTACCCTTGACACGGCCCTGTCTCCAGCTTTCTAAATAATTCTCAATCCTGTTTATCCACTCCTGATGCTGCCTACTATATTTTCTCCCCTCGTGATGCCGCAAGCCAGCAAACAAAATAATAATGAATAATTTTGAGCTTCACACTTCACTGACTTTTTAAATAGACAATATTATTATAATTTTTATTTGATATTCGTTGTATTGAAAGAAGCTTTCGTTTAAGTTTATATACTATTATTAAGGTAATATAAAATGTTCAATTTTATCACAGTGCGGCTCATAAAAAAGGGTTTGTTCGTCTTGGCAAGTACCTACCTTACTTTGTATGGAATATGAAAAAGGAATAATAGTTCTCGTTTTGTCTAGTCTTGGCAAAAACAAATTACATAATTTTATTGTTCTTATCGGTTTACAGGAAGCCAGAGGCTAACAAATTTTGAAAATAGCCGATATACTGGATTATTTGTTAGGTTAGGTTAGGTTGTCATTCATGAATTCATGAATGTTGTCAAAATCGGCTATGAAAATTGGCATGGTTCCTGTCTGGCTTCATGTACACCGACTTGTACCTACCATTTTTATATATATATATATATATTTAAAGATGTTGCTAGTTGAGCACGTTATAATTATTTTCGTTGTCGTTATTAACATACTATGGTAGTAGCCTTGTACGTATAGTATGGCGTCTTCGCTACCCATGTGTTAAATATATTATACGTCACTGGCGAAGACTCCTTCTTAAGAAAAATATTTTTTGACATATTTATATACTTAATCACTTCATTATTTTATGTTATATAAAAATAATTTATTTTGCCAACGAGAGATGTATAAATGTAGGAATGTATTACAGTATTACACAGTTTACAAAACAACTGCAAAGGTATTAAAAAATATACAACAGCGCGCCGTAAATAAATAATAAACGCCGCGATGTCTCGACGTAAATAAATCTCCGATTATGTATGACATAATTCTGAATTTTTTTCGTATGGACTTAACGTCTCGTAACCTCAGCTAGTCTGCTGATTTGTACGAATTAAGATAAGCTCCTATCACAGAGCCTAAAACATTCGCGCATAATAATGTTGTCACGACTGCGCACTTTGTCCAAAATCATTACTAATTAGATAATTAAAAAAATATTTTCAACGGCGTTTAATCGAATATTAATAAATAAGTAAGAAGTATAGATTGTTTTTATAAATAAAAATAAACTTTATCTAATGATTTTTGATGGGTATACATGTTTTGAAAAATACGTAATTTAAACACATCGCTCATTTTTATGTCGTCAATGAGTTTTTGAAGTATCATTGAATTAGTGTGTCGTTGTCATTTACTAGTGTGTACCTATTCATTAGTAGTAAATATCTTACTATTCTCGTCAACATACTTGACAAGTGTGCTCTTTTTATCAGATCTCCACAGCCTACCTCTTTCCAAAAGTCACCCTTCGCCATTGTTATACGTAGGTACCTATCTATGGAGTTTTAAATCGAGGGGTGTCAAATAATCTTGAATGATACTGGTAGTACTAGACGGATTGCAAATAAATATTTAAAAGAGAACTCTTAAATTATAGAAAAATAGAGAGAACTTGTACCTTCTATATTTAGGAAGACAACATTAGACGATTTGACAAACTCCTCCAACGCCTTAAGGCTTAAACATATGTATGGACACCACGTAATAAATTAACACCAAGAGTGTCCATAAAAAGAATTGGTATTTACTTAAATAATTTTTGTTGTATTACGACATGAATGTCATATGAGAAAGAAAATATACCGACATAATAATGTCCACAGAAATCAAACAAATCCTTCGCGGACTAAATGAGGATTTACGGAGTAATTTACGATTATTATTATTATGGGTATGCATGCGCGAAAGACTAAATGCAACAACAGCCCCCGTGATAAACAACACGAGGGTTAATCCGGCATTAGGGGAGTATTACGGCAAAGCCTGCGCCCGAAGGACGTTCTTTCAACACAATGGGACTAGTGGAGGGAAGACGAAACGTTGATGAAGCGTTGCGGGGTGTTTGAGTGGGACATCAGCCCCCCGCGACAGCCCCCCAGGGACGATCCCGCGGGGGATGAATGCCGGCGACCACTTAAATAAACTACCCCGTCGTTAGGGGTTCGCGAGGGTAGCCGGAGATTCCCTGCGAGCAATTTATTTAATGAGATATTTCAGCAACGGCAAGCTGTACATACGAACGTGTAAACAGATGATTTCGGCTTGCGGCTAGGAATCTGCAATTAAATTCAAATGAACATACAACTTAAGCAATTCGCCTGAAAACTATATTATGGTTTCGCTACAACTATACCTTTAATTATATACTTTTGAAAATCAATACATTAGGTATGCAATAAAAATCTGAACTTAATGTTAATGTTAATATTTATTTAGTTTATTAGTCTTTCTGTGTGGTTTAGGTATATAGGTACCCACAGAACTGAGTTCCCTGATTAAACCATTATAGAGTAGTTAAGTCAAAAGGAAAAGAGTTTATTTGCATTACCTATGCACATAACATATGCGCATAAAATAATAACACAGTTTTTGGTGGGTTTTAGATACATTTAAAATTGTATTATAGTATATCGATGGAGACTGAGTTACTTTAACCATTGTTTAAATTAAAAATAATAGATGTACGTGGTCTAATTTGAATATGTATTTCAAAAATTAAAGCTGTGTAGCTACACATACATTTCAAAAATGGAGAGAAGCAAACATTATCATGAATAAATTCACTGCTTCAAGCTGATTCGGCCCCTTTATCTGGACAACTAGATCTGTCTACCGATTGTCGCTTGTCGGTCTATTTCGATTACATCTTATGCTTAACTTAACGAATCGCGGGATGACAATATGAGAAATGAGACTGAATTACAGATTATGAAAAACAGCTAGAACTAGTCATTATACGCTGGATTTTTTGGACAAATCCGCGATAAAAATAAAACCAATATTTTTATTTAAGAAACAGGAGTTCTTTGTAAAATAGGTCCGCGCAGAAGACAAAAATCACGGATGACGTATCTAATAATGACACGGATTGAGAGAGCACGACCTTGTTGTTCCGATGGGCGGTCTTAAATAGAAATAGGTATTAAATATTCTAACAAGTCACAGACAGGTAGATAATGTTTGCCGAATTTAATTCGGTGGCACAACAGGTAAATAAAATTATAACGTATCTAATCATACATTAATATTAACTGATAACTGACGTTTACTTGTATTTATTGGGGATTACATAATAAAACGATCAAAAACCTGAAATACAACATGCGGTAGCTGTTTTTTTTTTTATTCATTATGATAAATTTAATAAAACCAGAATCTCTCAAATGACCCTGAGAAGGGGGCATAGATAAAAAAAGCCACGAGAAGCGATTGCCGTTCCCACTTCGCCCGGACGAAAAGGGGAAAAACGGGAAAAGAGACGAAATCGAAAGCAGAATTCTTCACAATTCCGGCGGCGTATTGTCGATCGATCGGGGAGTCCCCGGTCACATAGTTGTGAGATGCGACAAACGATCGTTCACACGATTAAAAGGTCAACCAAGTGACGCGATTCAGTGACGATGAATGGCGGGTAAACAGGGTGAGAATATTTCCATTGACGTTATCATTATTAAGAATAGAAATACAAATATTATACTAATAAGTATATATTCTAACCTACGGAAGACGCACACCTGTTTAATGCACAATATTATAAATAAAATAGGTACGATTCAAATAGGTATAAATATTTTTCATAAGTTTCAGACACTACGTGGAACCAAAATTGACAGAACGAGATTCTCGTATGTGAAAATGCTCATATTCATTAAGATGATACGTTATCTAAAACTATAAAGTTCAAATGTGAAGCTTCTTCCAGATTATGCAAAAAATGTAAAAGCACTCTCTCATTAATTCAGAGTGTAGGTATATGAAACTTAAATGTCTCTTTTTTGCCTTATTTTAGTATGTTTAGATTCCACCTCTAGGTATAGGTATAGCATAAGGGTTTCTTAACACATTTGAATAGAATTGTTGGGGCTAGGATTCACGTCTCACAGACTACTGACGCAGTCACATTTGAATATATCGTATCACCAATGACATTTCACGCATGTCGCCATATATTCGCGCGTTCGTCGTAAAAATCAATTGCACCAACTGTTCCCACTCTCCCCCACATGTGAAATATATATATAAAAAAAATAATCTATTTGTTTTGTTGGTAGTGCCTATTTTTATTTTGAAAAAGCAGAATTTATTTAAAATTTTAGTACCTAGTTTAAAAAATTTACAAGCCTTAAATACCATAATAATATTTTGCATTTAATTTGTACAAAATAGTGATGAAAGTAAACGAAATCAGTCATGATCTTAAACTACACTAAGTAGATAGTAATGAAAATTAATTAAATTCTATATTAAAAAAAAAACACTAACTGTTATTTCAATTTAATTTAATATGAGTAAGAGATTAAACATTAGCGATATTCTATATAGAATTCATTTTAAATCCATGTGGCGTGTTGGTAATATCTTTTTATGCGCAATGCTCTACGGAGCGTAAAAATCAGCGTGCGTATTTATTTCAAATCAAAATGTGCAGAATTCGCTCGAACAAATAACACACGATACGGAATAGATATACGTTCTATATATCTGGCGTATAAAAAAACGCGGTAAAACTATGCTGTCGACTGGCATGTTAACAAAACGAACACTGTACAGCGATCGGGAGAGCCAATTAGGAATTCGAATTTGTAAGGCATTAAAATTGAATGCAGTCCACGCCTGCGCGAATTGCATTTTTTACTTGCACACATCAGACATGCGGCAATGCACCGAGAAATTGGTGCTTTTTAAACTACTCAACTAATAATTAGACAACATCAATGTTTTACGGTTTCCGTTGGATCGACACAGGTTGGCGCTAATTAAAAACAAGGCGCTCACTGGTGTGTGTACAAATATTACGACTTACCAGGTGTTGAAATATACCAAGATTACTGAATGCAAGCCATTTAAAAAAAATGGGTAGACATTGAAACCATTATAAATTGAATCGTTTTACCGCTTACACTGTGTATTAAAATCCGTAACAAAAAGTACTAGGTACTTATACAAAGGTTTTTAAGGTACCTAGGGGAAGAAAGGATATAATATTATAAATATCAGGTTTATTATACAATTAATGTATAAACGTATAGGAATGAATATGATGTGGTTAAAAAAATCTGTCAAACATGAAAGTATCCAAATAAAATGGAAATGTAAAAGAACTTATCAATAGATTCGGCGTTTACTTTGTAAAAACCTATGTTCGAAATATGTATACCTACTCATTAGTTCCCACAAAAAATAATAAATAAATTTATTTATAAGGATTTATAATTATTTTTCGCTTCTCTTGGTCCTTTCGGGTGATGCCCAACATACACGTCTCCATGCCTCGCTGTGCAACTCTTAGCCTTTGGACATCTCTCGTGTTGAGGGTCCACGTCTCGCAGCCATACGTGAATACGGGCAGCACACGTTGGTTGAACACCTTACGCTTTAGACATAATGGTAGGTCATTCTTGAAGATACTATTCAGACGTCCGAAAGCACTCCATCCCAGCTTTGTGCTGCGAGCAATTTCATCGTGCATGCTTCCGTCTATGGGCACCTGCTGTCCGAGATAGACGTAGCAGGTTAGGAAGCAGACAGGAGTACGCGATGTAATAGACGTTGCCAAACAGCTGAAATGGAGATTTGCGGGGCACATTGCTCGTCGAAAGGACGGCCGCTGGACAAATGCCGTCTTCCAATGGTACCCAAGGGGCACGAAACGGCCACAGGGTCGCCCTAAATGCAGCTGGATTGACGAACTGATAAAGTTCGGGGGAAATACGTGGCAGCGAACGACACAGGACCGTGAGAGTTGGAAGAAGCTTGGGGAAGCCTTCAACCAGCAGTGGATTGACCCCGGCTGATGTAGGCTAATTATTTTATTATACCTACCTACCTACATATGATTTTTAATTATGTCAAAACCACCGAAATAATTAACATGGTTGGTTAGATGTTAACATGTTTGATGCTGAACAGGGAACTCATTTATTATTGTTCTGTAATGCTAACCAAACAATATGTTGTACCTATGTACTGAACGGTGAGCTCAGGCGAAAAAAACGGAGAAGAACGACAAGGTAATGTACAAAGAAAACGAATATTGTTAGATTTTTATCGATGTTTAGTTTATTATGACTAATATAAATCAGACGTATATAAATTGTAACCAAATACATTCGTTAGCATACCTACATGACTAATGCGGATCTTGTGGTGCAGTGCGTAAGGGGCTGGCCTTTCATCCGGGAACTCCGGGTTCGGCCCGGTGACGACACAATAAAAGTACCTATTTATATGATTTTTACAAAGCCTGGGTGTTTGTGATTGTTTAAATTGTATTACTAAATACACTACTAATTACTGTCATTGGGCTTCTAGACCAGTTGTAGTGTTAAAAAGAATAATATATATACTTAAGTATGTAGTCAACACTAGGTACCGATATTGCTATTTATAGTACGTATATTATTTAAATTTTTCGTCTTCTTAATCATATATGGAGTCAATATGGTCATTCATTGCCACAGCAAAAATAAAAAATAGTATCTAAGTATTTTAAACAAATTAATAAAAACATCTTGTTTGTGACCGAAAACTACAAACGTAATATATGGAAATACAAAAATCGACTGTATATATTGCCTGCAATTATTTAAAAAGCAATTTGAATAATTAAACAATAAATATCTGCCATGTATTTTAATGAGAAAAGCACACACAACACAATTTCGTATTAATAACATTAAAAACAAGATTAATGCGATACTTATATACAAAATGCTAACATTCTATAATACTACAAGATGACGATAAAAAAATGCCCATAATAATAATACCACACGATCATGCCAAAACGAACGAAGGTCGGATATCTAAATTGGTAATCGGCTAGATTAATGACAATCATTATACGAAAACATATATTAAAATACGTATATTAGAATGCATATATTACGAGAAAAATATTGCATATATATTACGCATTATTTATATATTATCGTTTTGTATAAAAAAATAATAATGCCATACCAAAAAGATAAGATTAATAACTCAATTCATAAAATTCGTTGAATTTATGCAGCGGTGGCATTTCGAAGTTCTGAATATATTAAAAAAATAAAAAAGTTGCATATTCAAATAAGAATAAAAATTAGCAATTCAAATATTCTACCTCTTATCTTATGTAAAATTAAATAGATATTTTTATATTATAATATCACATTAATAAGTAGTATTTATATAATTAATTCAGTTATTTTAAGGTGAGGTATGATAAAATTTAATCAAATTAGCATATGCATATTTATGTGAAGCAGAGAATGGTTTTTGATTGTCGCTAATTAAAAATGAGTTTTTTTTATTATAATAACGTTAAGTGAAAATTAATAAAGGAATGGCAATATTTTAATCACAAAACTATTTGTTGTGATTTAAATTCAATTATAATAATATAATATTAGCAAATAAACTAGCATTCTAAAAAGAAATAAAAAACTAATGATTATATTTAAAATGATTAGGCGTAATAGTTATGGTAAATATAAAAGATCGCATAGAATTAATTGATACATTTACATTTAAATTGTTTTACAATAGTATGTTGTAATACATAAATACATACTAATATTAAATGGCGTTTTATAATTGCATTTCGGAAATGTGACAAAAATCATGGCATAAAGAAGCAAACATTATTGGTTATGTAAATATGTGATTCAGATAGTGCATTAGGTAATAAAGCTGATCTGAGTAAAGTTTTTAATAAAATTAATTACCTATATGCTAGGTTATTTAAAACATACATTCTAAAGAAAAATATATTTTAATCAGTCTCAAAAGTAAAAAATACTAACACTGTCAGCTGTCTCGTATTTTAGGTATATCCTAAGTAATTAAATTTTGGATTCACTCATACGCATATAGGTACACTGTATTGAATCTTCTACTAAGACAAGTAACCAAAATCTTTAAACAATCCAAATAGTAAGTTTTTGCCATGATTTGAGCAATGAGTATGTTAGTTTACCTCCTACCGGTATATTGGATAAGATGATCGACTAGTGAGGCCGTTGACTTATTTTAGTAAAATTTATATTTTTTTTAAAGTAAAATTTTTTTTAAATTTTTAAAGGTTTAGTAAATGTATCAGTAAAATACTGAGGGTGAAACAAAATTCAAGGGTAAATAGGGCTATATTATATTATTTAAAACTTACATGCATAGGCACATAACTTGATGAAAAGACAATTGCTGGACAAATTAGCCACCCAATGCTACCCAAGAGTAGAGTACAATAATTGTATAAGATTGATCTAAAGACCGCTAGCCAAGCCGTCGAAAAAGTTCTACGAAAGTGCGTAGCAGTCTCATAATACCTGTGACCGAGAAGAATGGCCTCCACAACGAGATAACTTCATCCAGTAGCTGACCCCATACTGATATAAATTATAATTACAAGATAAAAAGAACTTTTTATATACAACTTTTTTAAATTTTCTGTTGAATCATATAAACTTGACTTGACTAGCTTAAACGATCAAAAAAATTTGTACTTGATAGAAAAACTGAATAGTGAAATGTCATATTGATTTCCATAGTAACGCACGTATATATCATTTAATAATTTAGTTGCTAGGACCCCCTAGCAACCAATAATGTTATCGAAATAACTTTTCATGCAGAACAGAATTAACTAAAAATGAATTCAATTCTTCATAAAGATGGCTAAAAGTATTAAAAAAGGCATTGGCATCGTGTTCTGATATATTCTAAAAGTTTCAAATGTCCAGCTAGTCGGGAAGTTAGTTAAAAATCGATTGCAAGATTTGTACCGGACAACCACCGGACAAATAAGAATACGACCTAAGAAAAACGTTGTAAAAATGCTTCCAATTCGTAAGCTATTTCACGAGAGTCAGTTCTAGCGACACCCTTCAAGGATCGCCATGTTATTTGTACGCCTAACATACCGAAGGCGTAGGTACTTAGTGGCACTGTTTTATACTAAACTGACTTAAACAATCAATCGTAAAAATAATATTATTTACAGCTACAAAGGATTTTACAAGTAAAGTAATCACAGAGTAAAATTAAATGTAGATATTTAGCAAATAATTTAACGAGGGCCATTTAATATTATCGAGTAAAATGAGCGTTCTAAATTAATAATTCTAGAAACTGAGTCAACGGTTTAAATAAAATAAATATTAAAAACTGAATAAAATATAAAAGGCACTGTTTAAGTAAAAGCCTTAGGCACGTATAGGTATATTGCGAAACGCTATACTTGCGGATTGTTCAGAAATGCAAACAATATTAAATTTAGACTCGTAGCAATTCATCGTGCCTCCCTTGGAGGGAAAACTAAAGGATATTTCTCGCTAAGTAATTCACAGTTTCTTGCCGAGCCTGACCCCGGAGAGATAAAACGGGTAATTAACACCAGTGGCGAAATTAAGTGGGTGCCGGGGGCGATTAAAACTTGGCTAGATCACCGCGCGATTGCGATTCGGAGGTTTTTATGCACTGGATACTACGCACGTAATTAAGCTTTGTGTATTTGTATATTATGTAGGTATGTGGTAAATCATTTCTGGTTGTTTTATTGCTTTATAACACGGTAGGTAGGTATACTTAATATATTTACGAATAAGAAAATATTATATTGGGTAGAAAGTGTGTGATTGGGAGTAATTTGACCTGTACAACATGGTTAGATATTCATTATTCATATAAGAAGTAATTGCGCTTGAGATCAATTAGTTGATATCATTAGCGAAAGGCAAAATAATATTTAACCTGTAGTTTCGTTAGAGGAGGAATATGGAACTATACTCCTAGTTCCTTATCTGTTAGTACGGTATAAAGTTATAATTTACCGGATCATTTCCCGAAACGAAATCAGAACTTGTACCTCGTTATCGCGCATAAGAAAGTATCAGACGACTAAAACTACATTTACATTAAAATAATGTTTAGTAGCAACCGCCAGCACGTATAGGGTTAGGTATGCTCGCCTTTCATTCTCTTATAGTAGGTACGAGAGCTTCTCTTCTGCTATTAAAGCATTTTCCCCTCACGTGGTACCTATAGTTTCCAATCCCGACATTCTGTTAAATTTAAATATATTGACATATTTTGGGTGAAAGCTATTTCCTGATTTATCAGGCTTACCAGGCACCAATAGCGACGGGTCTGCGGCTGGTAAATGCACTCCCTACAGATGTAGACATTTTAAGCGATGCATTATGTATTTTGTTTTTAAAATTCTATTTTATTGTTTAATTTGTATTTTGCGTATTATTGTTGTTTTTTATTATTTTATTTCTTTCGTTATGAAATTATTTTTTGCTTGTTTTTTTCTTGACTAAGTTAATTTACCTGTGTTTTTATTCTAAATGTCGTGTGGTGAACGTCTTGAATTTGTTATGTGCTCAATGTGTATTTTTTAAATGAATAAATAAATAATGACATGATGTAGGTTTTAGTTACTTTCAATCATCACCGCTAGGGTGCAAACCATTAAAAAAGAAAGTCACTGAGTTGCACATTATTAATTTTGAAGTACTCGTAATACAAAACTTGCACTGAAAAAACTCGAACTAATAAATAACTAATTAAGTCCCCAATAAAGAAACAAAAAAATACTCGACCGCGGATTGCCATTTGAATTTTTACAAATATTTAAGTGGATAATTACCCCTATATTATTATAATGTAAGCAACACGAACAAATTTGCCGATCGGTTACCCGGTTCATTTTAAAGCTATTTCATTTTATCAGCTGGCATGCGACCAAATGAAGGCCGAGCCGGCTCGCCGAGCAGCGATTGTTTCACAGGGGGGAGGTAGAGCCGCTGCAAAAGGTCGCGAAGCTCTCCATCCGCGACCACCCCATGCCCCTTCATGGGCTCTTATCATTTATGGCGCTTTTCCCGTAATGGGATCGCGTGACTGTGCGGACTTCTATCTTTTGCCCCACCGCCGTCGCGAGCGCAAAGATAATGTGTACAGCATTGGACAAAGCGAACGCAGAATACCACTTGAAGGGAGCTTAGAATTGCAATTAATAGCAACTAAGCAATGGATATTATAAAATCACTAAATATATTTAAATTATTAATGTATCTCTCATGGGCGTCGCGAGGATTTAATGTAAGGTGGTGTGTGTAAGAAAATTCATATTCTTATACCTACAAATGTTGGATATTTCGAGTAGGCGTCGCAGTTTATAATTTGCAGCCATCCCATAGTCTTCTGTCCCTTCGACACTCACTTACTTGTACCTACTCTTAAAATGATTTTTGTTTTGATTTTTATTTTTAGAACTTGCGAAAAAGGAGAGAATAATAGTGTTATAATTTATATATTGTACAATGATATCTCTGCATTCGTTTAACTTGGCTGGCGATGGGCGGGTTATATAGCAAGAATGGACAGTGATCAACCGCCGAGGGGAATCCTAGATACCAGACCGGACGGTCGGAGGTCGATTGGCAGACCCAGACTCCAGTGGTTGTACGGTGTCAACAGAGATGCTAGAGCGGCCGAATAATGTATTATTGGTGTGGCACCGCAGGAGTGGGCGGAGTTAACAAAAACATAATTCGCTCGAATCACTTTTGACATTTTTATATTTAGGGCTTAGACACACAGCACTGCAGTTGTGGCGCATCGACGCTGATTACTTGATTCCAAATGCATCCGATTATAATCTCCAGTTGAATAAAAAAAATCAAATAGCTTTTACGCTCCTTTCACATTAGGTAGGTATACGGTTCTGACCGTACGGCAAAAAAACGGACGGCGACATTCTTTCAGTGGCGTGAAGAAGAGCATGACCACAGAACAGATAATAAATATAATACCGATAGGCTATATTCAATACGCCGCATCTTGATGCAGGATTTTGAATGTGTGTGTCCTACGAAAATGAAGCACACATTATGCACGTGCAATACACCAACATTAAATGAGCGTAAATGCATAAACCGAGAGCAGTTTTCAGTATTCGACGTAAAACGTATTCTTGACACGTGTGTAAGTTTAACCCGGAGTCTTCCTTACTCGAGTCGGTTACCTGCTATCGCCTTACCCGTTATGTATTTCAGTTCCCATTATTCCCCGTTCCCAGAGTTCCCTGAGCATGATCCTTTTCACATTACACGGGAAAGGTCAAAAACCGAAATGGCGCCGTATAGCAGCCGTCCATTTCCACTGCATTCACGGCTCCCGGATGGGAACGGATGACTCAGTGATGCACGTGACCTAATGCACGTTTTTTCATTAGACGGTTTTAAATAGACAACACTCTACCACAAACTGAGCTTGTGATGGAAAAAAACCGAGCATAAAAAATAGTGTGAAATGAGCGTTAGGATTTGTCCAGGTTTTCGGGCCACCTATCCCACAATGATCACGATACTCAGTCATAAAAGAGTGCCGACGAGGAAAAGAGAAAACTGTGGAATTGGAGAAACACTGCGCGCGAACGGCAAACCCCTGCCGACTGATGAATTATTTATACGTCGAGTCGTGTTTGTAAAACAATTTGAGCGCTATGGCGTAAAAGCCATAATATACTTTGTTTTGTCGCTTCAATCTTCGTGTTTGGCTCGCTAGCGTGCTTCGCGACCGTTTATTTACAAAACATTCAGCATGTAAATTATTATAAGCTCGTATTTTTAAGCGGCCATGTCGGGAACGACTCCGCATCGAGGGTAGATCGCTATCCTCGTGACATTAAGTTATAAAACGAATCTAAATACGCGTTAAACGCCAGAAAAAAACGGTTTAATTCGGTAAGATATTTGTATTTTAGCCTTGATGCGTTAGTCGCTGGTATTTAATAGTAATGAATGCGATTAAACTCCCCTCTAATAAAAAATATGCACACAGTTCAAAGGTTCCCAACCCGTGTGTCTGTACCCCCAGGGGGTGCAAGACGGACTTTTAAAGTGCGCGATGAAGAGGGAAATATGTAGGTAGGTACTGTATGCATATTTTAGTACAGTCGCTTTCTCTTATTTAGACCGCAACGATGCTACAACATAGATGTCATAGAAGTACGCTGTGCAAGATTGACAAGAGAAGAGACGCGAAGTAATCGAAAAATTCACTGCAAATTAAGATTCGAAATTGTGTAACATTGTATAAGTAGGGGAGAAGTCTTATGAGTGGGACAGAGTATAAATGGGGCACTATGCTTACATACGACAATACCACGCGCGTTTACATAATTTTACTCCCTACTTTAATTATAGTTTGTCAATTTATGGCTACGGCCGTATGTTGTAGTTTAACCACTGGGGAATGCCAAAAGAAATGGCGTATTTCAAAAAAACACTACCTTATTCTTAGGTCAATAATTATTATAAAGCATTCATTATTCGTAGGATGTTTATCACACTTGAATGGTAAAAGACATAGCTTATAATGAGTATCTTTAGAATTATCTTCAAATGTGTTAATCTTGCCGATTTTTTGAATAATAAAATGCCTAATTCTTGTCAAATTTGGGATCACAGAGATTATCAATATAATTTTTTATTGTGAATATTTTACTAAAATTATCTCGTCATAACTGCTGCACATTCATGTACCGAAATATGACTATATTCTAAAAGATTAGAGCGAGAGGTTTAAAAGAATACTATTTTATGTAACAAAAATTCTTTATGCAGTCATCAAATGTTTAAAATAAATATAAAGGATAATAAAGCTTCAAAATTATATAAATAGATTATCTACAACGTTTAAGGAGTGTCCAGGATCATGGTTTGAAAATACAATAAAAACTCAATCTTGACCTACGACGAGCATGTGGGCCGTTAAACAGTAACAAAAACAGTAACAAAGTCCGAAGTGCTAGTTATTACAAATCAAGAAAGTGGGTTCGCTCTCTCAACGCGCAACGTTATTATTTTAATGGCCGACTGTGAAATTCAAATTGGCTCACCGCGTCAAAAGTTACGATGCGCTTTAGTGGGGTTGTAAAGCGGGGTGAGATTTATTTTGAAAGTATACCGATATGGAAGTGATTGTAGGGGTTAATTTAGAGAACTAAGTAGATGATGGAAAGCTATAATTGTGTTAGAAATAGGGGGAAGCATGTTTCATTTTTCAGCACCATTATGTTAGTGCCTATCTACTTTGTTTATGTTATTAAAAAAGATTTTTAGAACACTCATAAGCAGGGCGTGCCATTATAGCAAACTCGGAAAATGTTGGTGCTCATGATAACGCTGAAGATGCGAGAGAATCACGTGAATTTTATAAATTATTAGTATGCAGTAGAAGGACCACTCAAAAAAAGGCCAGGAAAAAAAACCAGGGTTTCTTTAATGTATAAGTATTTGGGGAACGGGAGAAAATAACACAATCGTCACTTATATAATAGGTATTCTTGGCATCAAACTGTCGTAATATTGTGAAACTTAAGAGGTTATCCGTAGACTAAAACCGTATGAACCATGGCCCGAACAAAAACGGACCATAAGTGCGAGTGAGAAAGCATTTGGCACGCGTATATCTCCACAATATGCGTTAGACCGTTAGAGTAAGATAGAATTTCTAAGGATGAATTAAATATTTCTTGTGGACGTCGCCGGTAAATATTGATTTGGATGACTGGTCATTTAAAAACTGCGAGCTCATGCTGCTGATATGTATTGTTTTTGTGTTAAATATAAAGTTAGTGGTAATTGTTTCTAGTTACTTAATTTAGTAGAAAATATAGTTAACTATGTTAAATTTGGTAGCCGTACTGAGAAGCAACCAGAATAAAATTGAGGTTCTACTGTGCGCTATACACAAGAAACACGGCTTCATTTTTCTGAACAATACCCACTCTCTTTATATTATTACTCTGAGGTATGAACGGTGTGCCATACCCAACGAATGATTTATTTTCATGGAAATATAATATCCTTATGTAAATAAGCGAATACGCCACAGTAGGGATCGGAATTAACTAACGCTTGCTGATGTTTATATATATGTAGTTATTATGATGGGAGGTCATTAATTTACGGAAAACAGTGCCAGCAAAATATATACAAATTGTAAACTCGAGAAGAACCAGATTAGGATACATGTGGAACTGAAATATATAATATGCAATACCGAGAAAGAATAAGAAATGTTGTGAATAAGGATGTTGGAATATTATATTAAAGTAGATTTAGTTTATATGTAATCCGTTTACCTTAAATAAAATACTGCAAAACGACGATCTTATGATGAACGAATTTAATATAATTTATGTAATATTAGATATCCCTATAGCAGGATATTATAATATATAGGTATTTAATCAGTATAATTCTTATTCTGTACACAGGAGGTAAAGTATTTCGAAAACAAACAAACCACGTGCACACCAGAGGCGAAAAAGGCCAGAGAGGAATTAACCCTGAAGTGTATTCAGCAGAGCGCGATGTAAATACGCAATAAAAGAAAGCGAGAGAGGGACGTAAGCCACCGGTCTCCCGGTGGAGTATTATCGCGACGCGCTATCGTATAATTATCGCAGCCACTGCCGCCTATTAGCCCAGTCCACCCCTGCGCCGACCCAACCCCTCGTCAATGCCACCCACCCCTCTGAACTGAGGGAAAACGAGTTTTTCCGGCCCGGCCTGGAGGAAGGATATCTCCAGTGTCGAATGGACCGCGGTTAGTGGGGTTAACCGCATTTTTTGGAAAATGTACCTAGATTGTGTTTGAAGAAAATTCGGATATATTAATTTCGTGGGAGTTTATCAAATTTTCAAGAAATGTCACACCGGACTGGTTTAAAATTACATATTTTGCATCACTCATTTTCCCTATAAGCTCTCTGGTGAGCCTGACATTGACAGATTTATCAAACCCTGAAACTTGTGGTGGACCAGCTAGGTTACGAATATGGATGATAAGAAGACCGACGAAGCTTTTTATTGAACCACGTTTATTGAAGTGAAAGGAAACCATGGCTTCGGTAACTTGATGGCTTATTGTACCAATGATAATACTCAATACATAAATATGATAAACCACCGTTGATAGCCACCCTGTGTATAGAATAGACCCACTGGTATCAATCAGTGGCGAACGTGGGAGTAGACTATTGAGATCTGACATAAATAGTGCACACTAAACTTTGTCAGTCATACGTAGGTACCTATTTGTTTTCATTAAAATAAGTGCTGAATTTTAACAACATCAAGAGAGGTGATGTTAAAATATAGCATGTATTGCAACAATTATAAACATCTTATTGTAATTGTTACAATAAGTGCTAATACTTTGATAGAAACCTACCCTTAGTTTGATAATATTTATCACTTCAGCGATCGATAAGTATAGAATAGACCCACAGAATATAATAGATATTGGCTAAATGCCGAAATGCTTGCGTAGTTGGTTTTACTCTCTGTGTGTCACAGACAGGTTAACTAGATTGCTAATATCGCCGACACTTTGATGTTTGATTGACACGCCTATAATTATTTAGGTATGCGTTGACAACCTTGTCGGGCTTATCGACATACATATTAATCTGAGTATTATGGTATGACGGAATGTCTAGTAACTGTCATATAAATTATAAATGATGGCTGATATATTATGTAATATGTATTAATTACCTGAGATAATATGCCAGAACGATTGCTCACAGTTAGTACACTGTATCTCAATATAGAAAAGACTCGATATTTAAAATACATACACTAATCTTGTACAAAATAATCTTTCCAAAAGTTTCAAAAAAATCTTGACTACATGTCGAGTCAGTAGCGAAGGGTGGAGATAGGGTATAAAGATCCGTCATCAATAATAGTTGATAGTTTATAAATAATAGTTTACATAACACGTTGTTAGTCATACGTATTTCTTTACGCCTAGACTAAACCAAACCATTGGCATATTTTAGGCGATACAAAAAAAATGTGCACACTTTTTCATTCATACATATTTGTATTAGTTGGATTAAGAATATATTATATTGCCCATATTGTTGGTTCATTTAAATTCAATAAACCTTGCCTACAACAAAGTATAATAAATAAAAAAATGTTATTCTATCTATAAAATATCCAAAGTTATGTGGAGTATTTTTTGACTATTATCTATTATGGCTTGGTTTTCGCAGGGTTTAATTGAATTTTAAAAACTAACCAATACCATCTGTAAACTGTAGTCTTACTTCAATGAAAACACATACGTATGACTGGCAAAGTTTAGTGTGCACTATTTATTGCCGATCTTAGCAGCCTACCTCTACCCTTCGCCACTGCTTCGTGTCAAATATGAGCATGAGTCAATCAAGTATGAGTAGCAAATACGTTTTTCATTATTATAAATTAAAATTGAATACAATGTGTGTGTAGTACTTATTTCACTTAGTTTAATAATAAGTAGTACCGGTTTCGTCATATTCAATGGCACACCGTTAACTGATTCGACACACACAACATTACAGATATTCAATGCCTCAACTTTACTTAAGTAATTGATTCATTTTTTAACAGAGAATTTCTTACAATGTTAGTTATTATTGACCATATTATGTTTAATAAATAATTTTGCCTTTAAAAATGCATTTACGTAAATCTGTAATATTTTATGTCAGTTTGACGATGACCCATTGCAGTTTAGTTCTGATATTTATTAAACTAATTACATAAACATAATATTGTGTTTTGTTTAAAACTCATTCACTGCTGACTAGATAATGATTTTTTAATTACCACATTTAAAATGCACGTTAATTACATCGATTGGCCGCAGGTGCGTCTTCAGCGTCCAAAGTATGAATACGATATTTTCCCACAAGAATTGACAGTTTAAACTATTCAAAAGAAAGGTTATGATTATTGTCCATTTACAATAATAACCCACTGGGGGTAGAATTAGGTAATCTGGAAAAGAGACAGTTAATATTGACAGCAATAACAATCTAATTAACAACATCTTAAATCCTAATTGCACTGTACTCCTCACAATTTTTTTCACTAAATACTCCCACCTCCACTGATCAATTATAACTGACCTTGTAAACAGTGTAAACAAAACAATGAAACTGTGATATTCCTTTACAAGCCATTAATAACCATAGTAACAAATAATAATGTAGTAGTATTGATCGAGTACACTATTAATTAATTATACCAGTGTAATTCAAGATAATAGCACGCCCATATTAATATACCTTACATAAATGTAGTGAATATGATTATTTGTGAATACTAATTAATGATAATTACCAATCAGTTTCGCTGATTACATAATTACGCTCAAACGATTTAACGTATCGCTTCAACAAATACAATTTAATTGGTTGGAGTTGTAAATAATAATGAAATGATACATAAACTAAGCTACAAACAAAAATAATTATGTTAGCCACACGATGGTGCTATGTAATGGACAGAAAGGGAGAGGCTTGATTGGGCAGTTAGCGAGAGAACAACGAGTCGGTGGAAGTCAATTTATCAACGTGATATCAATCGTCATTTAACATTGGAATAAGAAACGCGTACTCACAACAGCCAATAAAATACACCAGGTGGCATGCGAACATAAATATTGGAAGTGTGTAATGTTTTTACTCTGTTATTTTATTATGTACAACTGAGTACATATTATTATGTACGTAAGTAGGTATCGTTAGAAGTTGACGAGAACATGGTTGATTGTTATTGAATTTAGTTTTTGGGCTGCCACTTATGTTCTAATTATTTATTTTTTTATTTTCATAGGAAATGAAGAGGAAGAATATGACAAGCATGAAATTCAAAATTAAATATTACTGTCAAATGGGTAGAGTTTGATATCTTCTTAATATTATGGTTTATAATTAAATAATTAATAATTGTTTTGAGGATATGGAAACTCTCATATTTAAACAAATCATACAATAGGTATAATATTAATCAGGTAAAGCGTTTACTTGGTGCCCAATAAAATGAGTTAGGTATTACTTGTCAATATTTATAATGCTGCATACACTCAGATTTAAGTAGATTTAATAAAGTACCTACCTATATCTGAAAAAGCTCACCATGTGACCGAAACACGTGTCATAGAAAAAAATATCTATATATGGCAAATACCAAGTGAAAACAGGCTTAATACGTATATTAACCTTAAATTTAAATAAGTTAATACAATTTCCAATATACTAAATTGTTGCAGGAGTAAAAGAGAGGGAGAATCGTCTCTCTCTGTAAATTAAATACTAGTTTTGATAATGGTTTGACAGACGACAGCTATCGACTATTAACTAATTACTAAATTAATATAATACAATACCTATAGATAATACTTTCTTTTTCTTCTTCGATATCAAAAGTTGATAGGTACATATTGTCGGTGTTTTGTAAAAAGGGCGAATCAACCATTTTGGCGAAATCGAGATTTTAATGAGAATACAATATGTACCCCACTAGCTTTGTTGTGTAAGAACGGCGAATTTTTATCTCCACAGGAAAGTACTTAACACGTTGATCGCCATGGGGGTCACCGGTGACCGGCATCGGATTACGTTCAGGGGGCCATGGGGGTCACCGGTGACCGGCAAAGAAGACCTGCCTTAGAGTTGTTGTACAGCGCCGGCGGGCACGCGCGCAGTGCATTTTTCGATACGCGGTGACCGGCATGGCCCTTCTGTATATTACTGCCACTTGGCCTGAAAATATGTCTTCCCAGTCACAAAATATAGGCTCACTAATGTAAAGAATGTACATAATGAAAAAAAAAAGTTTTCCTTTTAAATTGTAAATGTGTTTTTGTTGATATAAAAATAAAAATTAAATAGATGATAAAAATGTAAGTTATAAAAAATATGTAAAAAATAAAAAAATAGAATAAAAAAATGATTATAAGGTATGTATACGTATATTTCCAGTTTATGTGTATCCAGGTATTATACTACCCAATTTGAAAACTTTTATTCCGTATTTGTGCCTTTTCTGTTTATTATACTATCAAAATCTAAATATAATTCGACCGCGAAATGGCACCATGCTCTCGTCAACACATATGGACAGGTGACCGGCGAAGTGGCCGGCCCGGCGCAATAGAATAAATTAACTTGTTGGCGCCGCGACGGACACATGTGGCCGGCACATCATAAAAACCAATATTTACGTAAAAAAATCATCAAAATGAAAAAAAACATTATATTCTTTCATTACCTATCAAATAATACCTTAGAGACAAATAATCATTTTTTAACTATTTTATGTAAAACTAGTTGGCGATCAATGTGTTAAAACGATAATCGACTAAAATTAAATTAATTAAAATTACGAAATAAAAAGCAAATGTGACATATTAGGCCTTTTAAAATATTATATAACAATACCTATTATAATGACAGTATTCTTTCTAAGCTTTATTATAAACTTGTTAGATATTTATAATCATATACAGGTAAAAAACAAATAAATGTCAAAAGTTAAAAATCCTCCTCCTGTAAAGTAGCATTTTGGTTAATTCACCCTTTTTACAAAACGCCGACGATATGCAGATAATAATAATTATTCATGAATGAAAATAAATATCAAGCGAAAATGATAATATCCATAAGCTCAATCGGATATAGTAGGTTTATTGAGCTTTCCGCAGCACAGCAAAGTTAACGCACACATTAAATTATATGAACGTTGATTAGTAGTAACACCAGACCAGTCTGCGCTTTGAAGTGTGTTGATATTTGAATACACTAACATAATTATTAAACCCTAAATATAGCGTAAAAATAGAATACATTACAAATGAATAAATAAATAAAATAAAACCTTCGACTTAAGCGGGTTACCGTGGACACACGCACACCTTGTATTGCTTAAACCCTAGTATGATACAAAAAAACACCCTCGTAATAATTCCGAAGAGGGGTAACATAAAATTATTCGGCCATGGGGGGCTTTATCATAATCAAAAGTGTTTCGAAATATTAGGGGGTGGATAAATGATTGAGTGTGTTATTAAAAGCAGTGTGCGTTTGCCAGGAGATCCTATTTTACAAATTGGGGGAGGGAGAACAATGAGAATATGTATAGATATATATAATAAATATACCTACACATGGGCTAGAATTTTTGAATATAACAATCGTGCGTACATAACAATGAATAACAGTAAATATAAATTATATTCACACTACATAACATTAAGTAAGTAAGCGAAAAATAGTACCTACAATGAATGATATTTTCTAGTATAAGTGATATTATTTTGAAGTAGAAAAGCTAGACATAATAAGTACCTATATGTATAGAATTAACTAAGATTAATAAAGACTAGAAGCTTTCGTGATGTAGCTTAAAGCTCTCCCGAAGACTTTTAAAATATAATATATATAGGTATTGGACGGTCACGATAGGATAGGTGAGTAAATATGTTGGGAGAACTGATTCAGTGTTACCACCTTCACTATAGAGACAGCTGCATAGGTAAGATAGTTCGAACAATTTTCAACAATACTACATATTTACTATTATTTATTGTTACAGTGTATGCACCCTGCACAGAATAATAACGTGAAGCAGAAGGGATGTTCTTGTGTCAACCTTCCATTGGACGAAGTTTCGCAGTTAAAAAACAATAAAAAAATATTAGATTTCAATTTCTTTTGATGATTCTGGGGTGATGAAAATGATGAGACAATTTTATGAAATGTATGTATCCAATTCTAGTATTGATTTGTTGTACCATTATCCCTGAGAGAGTTTATTGGCTCAATTCATTTAAAAATAACATAGGTGGTAGTAAAATCTATAACTACAGAAAGAACGATTAGTACATTATTGGTTTCGACAGGATGGAGGTGTTGCTCATATTCAGGACCAGAATGCAATTTTTAAGGGAAGATTTTTCAAATCACATGATTAAAAAAAAATTACTTAGGGTGGACCCGTGATCGCTAGATTTGACTGCACCAGACTTGTCCCCGTGTGTAACCACGAACATTATAGCAGTTCAAAATAAAAACATAAAAACATTAGATAATTTTATGAAAACATTAAAAAGAACAAACTGTTATGATAAAGTGTAGGTAGTGTAGATGTATGAATGAACGTCGAAGAAGGAAGGAAGTACACGCGGTGGAAACCCAAGAATATATTACGATAAAAAAATAACCGTGAAAGTCACAAAATTATATTAAAAGAACACGTTCAAGTGTGAGCAATAAAGGTGGTAAACATTTAATCGATTTAATTTACCATACTTCTAAAATATATATAATTTTGTTTAAGATCATTCTTTATATTGAGTAGATTGTCAAAACACGAAATAAACGGTTTACAGTACAGTGAAATAAAACTGAGAAAGCTTATTTGAATTCATTAAGCCGGAATTATCAGCTGTCACCATATATTTAATAAGCACCTACTAAATAAAACAAATTCAAACAGACGCTAAGCCAATTACCAAAATATTCATTTCGATAAAAGCTGTCACCGTAAAACGAAAAAAAGCTTTCGAACCGAACAACATCGCGCCTGTCACGGAAATAAAATTAATAAACACCGAGTCGCAGAGAGACAGGGACCGTAATATAAATTAATACCCAGAGAGGGGAGTGAGGGAGAGAGACAGTAATGTATATTAATGTCGGCAGTAATCCGATTACGGGGGATATGGAAGCCGTGGCGTTAATGCGGATTCAATAAAGGGCTAATCAGATAAATCAGTTTCGGCAGAGTTAAAATAATCTGAATGCAATGCATGAAAGTCAATTCGCGTCATGGCTCGGATGATGTATTCGTTTCATGGCGTTCAAGCGAAAATAAAAACAAGGGATGAAAATGATATTTAATTCGCAATACAAAGCGAGCCTGACATGCGGGGTGATATTATCAGTACGTGCGTCAAAACTGTGGGACGATTAAAATAATACTTTATATAAATTATTCTTTATTCAGTTTATTCAATGAATAATAAGCCGGCTCAAAGCCATAAATCTAACCTTCTAGGAACGTCCGACCGGAAAACCGCGCACACCTAGAGACACTCGCGCGTAACCTCTCAAAACGTGGATATGTATGGGATACGGTGACCGGCGACCCGGTATAGGAATTACCAATTGGTAGCGTGTGCATATGCGTACTGGCTGCTTCGACTCGCAGCCCGAGACACATGCGATTTGTTACTAGCAATACTAGATTTTTTCAAACTATTATGTTGCATTCCACCAATGTGCGGAGCACCATTTGTGCAACGTGTTTTGTGAATAACGATGACGTATTGGAATTGGACACGTTGCAGACGAGATAAATCTATATATGCGAGCCGGCAACGCCATTCGATTGCAGCATCACAATGTCGTAATGTATGATGGTATTGGTTTATAATCGGTAAGCTTCCCATCCGGAGTGCGATAGGTGTGAATCGACATGAATTTAGCAACGGATAATCGGGTAATGAAGTAAATTTTAATGTGAACGAATTTCGTCAAAATATATTTGTAATTGAGTACCTGTTAATTATAATATTTATAATAACAAATGTCATATTTGGTTGATTACTTCGTATGTAGTCAATAGACGTCCATGTCTATTAATGAATTACACAAAACCAAAGATTATATGTATTCAATTAATCAAACACTACAAAATAGGTTAACCGATATCAAAATAAATTTATTTCAACACAGACATTCAAGGTGAAAACTTAACCTATCAAATAAACGAAATTGACTGTAAAAAGACAAACCCAGTCGATTCGATTGCTCAAGCGATACCACGGAGTTAATGTATTCAAATAAAACGGGTGGGTATCGGTTATAATCGGGTGGTTAATCGTTCGTATCGCCACGGTCGCGCAACCAACCCTTGGCTATTCTGCCACCCCGGTGTCCGTACACAAAGCAGCCACCCTGCGCCCTCAGTTTAAAAAAGCTGCTTTAATCGAAAAGTGCTTCAAGCGGACTGGAGACAATAATAAAATACCAGTTCCGATGAGTAAATAAACTGTAAAATGAAACAGTTTTAATTCTATGGATTGTGACGCACAAAAAGGGTTAATTAAATAAATTGTTAATGAAACTGTGGTGGATTAAATTGCCGAAATAATAAGAGAAGTTGTTCATTTGCAGACAAATGAGGAAATTAGATATTCTCCAAATGTACAAATCTATTACATGTGTGTAATACTTGCCCATCAGTATAATTACGCTAAGCAAATTCGATTATTATTATTGCGTTACAAACAAATAAATAGATTAAAATGTATTCATGCTGATGCTGTATCACAGTGACTAGCCTATGAATATGGAAACAGTGACGTGCATAAATCATGAGCTTTCGATATTATTATTGTAGCCCCCAGCGCATCAGCTCCGTTACATCGCCAAACATATCTGTTAACAGGGAGGGTCAGGAGGGGGCCTGTCCGAGCGATAACCGCCCGCTCGATGGTTAATTGATACCCCCCGCGGGTGCTTGTAATTGTGCTCGGCCCCCTGGGGCGCACGGCGCGAGGACGCTGCCAGTGTTGTCCATGTTGCCATGTTATTGAAATCTCGGTAGGTATATTATAGTATCTATTACCAACTAAGGTTTCGTAATACCTTAAAGCTAAAAAATCAATAAATAAGGCATAATTACCTAACCTAGATAGGAACATATTATGTAATTGTGACTAATATAAATTATTACAATCTGCGGTAGGTATTTGAAACCACCAACCACTAGTATATAACTACACACATATATCAATATGACGTATGTTTGAGTCCAAGGCTTATTATAGTCATACACCCTAATGCCATGAGATAATGATTAGAACATAATTCACGTAGAAATGGAAATAATTATATCTTCATTACCCACATTTCAATTATATGAAAACCAGTAACAAAGTTCTTGTAATACCTAGGATAAAATATGCATCGAGTTTGATAACATGTTTAAAAAAAATAGCCAGCTATAGATTTAAGATTCAAAAGGAATCATTCTTTGTGAAATATCATATTTAAAGCCCTGAACTGCCAAACGAATTAAAAATCGACCTTGGAAGAAATGTAGGTATAATAGACAACAGTCGTCTATCAGTTAGCTATCTGACGAAATATGCAATTCTTAGGGCATGTGACAGATCCTATCTCCCAGTCTCCAGAATGTGACATGACCGTCATTTGTGTCTGCTCCCTGAATCCAGGGTCAAACTAATAATCATAATATCCGGGGTGATAATCATGTGCAGAATTAGAAATGACCACAAAGACCGCAATACTGATATCAAACAACGACAAGGTTAAAAAATATATATTTTTGTGTTAGCATCAAATCTCGTTATTGATAATTGAATATATCTGGCAACACTGGCTGCATCGTTGCGTCTGATCACCATCAAAACTCACAATTATTATTTGGATGAGAGAAACCGCCGCCGTTGGTCAGCTTAATAATAATGAATAAATAAATGGAATTTGTTTGTTTGGTTTTGAAAACGTGAGAACCTTGTAACTATATGATAAGCTTGTTAGGTATTAAAATATGTTAATTTAGGTTTAGATACTCCGTTTGTATGTGTACATACATTAAATTTATATGGGTACTATTAGCTAGTATGGACATTGTATACTTACACGTAATAAAAAGTTTTTCGATAAGGGGATAGTATCTTTGACAGTCGATTGACGTTATGTACCTACTAAAAAAGTGTTATATTTTTTAACAGTTGTATTCGTCCTGTGTGTGCCATGTTATGGTAAAAACTCGAACAGCATAAGTAAAGGTGGAGTGGGGCTATTTGTTAACGAATCATGTAGAAATGTATTAACCGACAAACTATAAGAGAATTCAGATACATACAATAACGAATCGAATCATAAAATAAAAAATTAATTCAACGAGTCGATCATAACACCTTGCTCGCGCAACACAAACCTTTTGAAATAATTAATTTTTATTATCAAAAACAGCGTTACATTTTAATAGTTTACGGTCGGCATCGTGGCTAATCGGGAACAAATTTGAAACCACAGGGTCTGTAATGGATTATTCACCTACTGTGCGTCCATTGCATTATGTAAAGGTGACTGTCTGGTGCAAACTTTGGTATCATTGGACAGTATTTGTACTAAAATAAGGACGGTGCTGTGATGACATTTAATGGTAATCGATAGGTACCGTTTGATGATTTCTTTTGATCTCAATTTTATATCGATCTGACGTTGCAACGAGACGGCACAACGTATCATACATCCAGGAAGACTATGAACTTTAAAAATGATCACCAGTTTTTAATGAAAAACTCTATAGCTACCTACGTACTTTCAGATTAATTGCGATTCTTGAATTATATATTAGTAGGAAGTGCGCGAGTGAAGAGTGTAGAGAAAAGTCGACATAACAAACACCCCTAACTGTGTAGGTCGCAGATTCCCACGAGGTTACGTCAAAGCATACATTGTCCCTGTATATAGGTACCTACCCTGTATGTGTAAGTAACCGATCTCGAGTAAGGAAGGATCCGGGATAAACTTAAACACGTGACACTGACAACTGCTTTCGGTCTATGCATTGACGCTCATTTAATATTGGTGTATTACATACACTATTGCACGTCTATACCCTGCATCAAAATATAGCGTATTGAATATTTTCTGACCATGTCCGATCCTAATAAGATCATATGGGACTACAAAGAGTGGAGGTTTGTATTAGCAGATTTTGTTTTTACGAGAAATAGGTTGTAAGGTATGGTTAGAGACATAAAAATATTGAAATGAAAGGATTTAAACTGGGAAACATAGAAACAATACAATCTGTACTAAGCAATTATATCTTAACAACTTGCAGTCTTGTTAGTAATGTTGCTATACTACAAAGTGTACGCAATACTAATAAGTAATATACCTACACGTTCCTAGTTATGTCAGTGAAATAATCCTCTCGGATGTTTCGGCTGGGTTGTTTTGTTCGCTGGCGCAGGGTGCCTTGGCGCGAGCATCCGCCACTCGGGATGAAACCCACGGAGAACGGATAAACGGCAGTTCCAAGGAACATTATTCAGACGGAGCTTTTGCCAAATGGAGTTACGAGAGAGAAAATAAGCGCGCCTTGCTAGCTGCTAACAAGATAAGCCAGTGTACGGCTCGCTTATAATATAGGTACCTAGAAACCTATACAATTTACGCAACAATATGTAGGTATTATTTAAACGCAGAATTTATAAATAATAATTAATTTACAGTTATTTGTTTGTAGTATGTAAGTAACTAACCATGAATATGTACCTACATCGAGTTATGGAAAAATAAGTAAGGACAAATTAATTACAGCCAGATATTCATTACTACAGATAAAATAACCGTGGTAAACTTTATAAAGAAAACTATAAGTAAGATGAATAGGTATCTACTCACTTAATGAACTAATATAGGATTACAAATACATCATAAATAAGGGTTGTTATTAGATTAACTATTGTCGATTTAATTTAAGTAGGTAGGTGTAGGTACTGTTATTTTTATTGTAGATACTGGTACCAAATATCATAATGCCTAAATCCCCCATCAAAAATCCTCCAATCGACAGAGTCGGAATATAATGATATTATTGTAACTGTAAATGAGTCAAGGCTAGACCAGGATGCACGCACAGCGTAACAAACAAAAAGGAAGTTACCGTTATCTGTTTTCTGGGCGGACGAAGGATCGAGAGTAGGTACGGTACGAGCAGTCGGTTACCTTGAGCCTTGAACGTCGCCTCTAAATACGTTTGCTACTTTTTTCGCGCCAAAGCGTGCGTTTACAAATGTTGTTAGTAATTAATTGTTACTTGTAAAGCGAAATATACTTAATGTCACTGAATCAGTGTTTTTAATAAGTGGAAAAGTGTAAATCAACACCCTACGTAAACTCCTACCCATCAATACATATTCCGAATACATGAATATTATCTGTCGGTCAATGTCTTGCATAATCCGTCGAAGACTGCAAGCAATATGTAGGTACATAATTATTGCAACCAGGGTTGACGCTATGGGTAGATAATTCATAAAAGTCATGACGTGTCAATGCAACGGGCGTGAAAATAGGACATTTCATTAATTTGCTATGTTCTAATAGATTTAAGTTTTGTACTATTCCATTTGAGTCGTTTTTACGACCCGAGTTTCGCCTTTCGGCACTATGCGCACTTACCAATGGTAAATACATACTGACAATTTGCTATGTTATATAAACAACGTTTCTCTATTTACTACGTTATAAAAACAATGTTTGTTAAATCATAATGATCAGAAAACCTATGCTAGCATATAAAATAAGTGTGAATACGTCGAATCTATAAGGTAGATTATTAAGTTTCACAGTGCAATCCATCAACGAAGTAACAACGCATTCAACTGTCCAGTTACGGAATAATAAACGTGGTCTGATTCCATGTCGCGAAATTGACGCGATTTAATGTAAAGAAAAATAAAAACCAGTACTTATGTATATTAAAATAAATAGGGACGTTTATAACAGTAATTTTAAATATAACTGGTGTTAAACGTTAAAAAAATCTACAGAGCTTTTTAAATTAAATTGAGTTTAAGCAAACAAAACACACAACATGCAAAGTAGTCGGCAATTTAATATTGTTATTCATATGAACGTTTGCTTGCCAAAGCGTAAAAACGCTCGGATGACGCAAACCTGTGCATCTATTCTGCATAAATTTTAAAACCGTTTCGTGTTTGGCATATTAAATTGTTGAAACATTCTGGCATTTTTATTTTTACAATAAACAAAACATTAAAGCGAGGCAATTTGCGAAAAACAAACTGCATCGATGGATTTTTATCGACCAATCAATGGACGGGCGGAATTTTTATTAAAATGTGGTCTGGCTTTACGTTTTTTGTGTGAAAAAGAATGAAGACGGATTCTTCGAATATAAACAATGATTCAATTTCGGAAGTAATACATAAATGACTGCCTACTTAATATTAATATTTAATTTAATAGATCTACACAAATAATCCAAAATTGCGACCAGAATAATGTGCATCACGCATGGATATAACAACTAGATGAATACCTACCTGTGTAGTTAGTTACCATACAAGTGTCATTTTACGCCACAATATGATTAGTTAGGTTAACTACCTAATTACCTACAAGGAAATACCTAGTATTGGACATGACTTAGTAAAATCTTTAAAAAAGTGCGTAGAACGTATAAATAAAATTCATACATATAAACAGACAATTTTAGGCAACAAGGTGAATTTGAAATTGTTTTGTATTATATATTTGGCCAAGGGACATTTAGGGGTTACATGTAAATTGTACGTATTACATTTAACCGTAGCACAGTTCGCCATTAGCTTTCTTATCGGAAAGAGATGACCGTTGACTATAGGGTCATCTCAATAGCAACGACATGAAAAAATTACACGTTGTTCGTGGAGCATTTTCATAACCAGTTTTGGCAAAATTCATGAATTCAAGAATAAAACCTAACCTAACATAATCTAAAAAATAATCCAGTATTTTGGCATTTTTCAAAAAAATTTTGCCGCTGGCTTCCTGTAAAACGACAAGAACTGTGTTTTATTTAGAAATACCTAATAATTTTAAAACATTTAACACACAATAGTTTTTAGCTTCATGGTTTAGCTATTTAGCAAGTAGAGGGTTAGAGAGAGAGCCAATATATTGCATTACTGATTACGGTGATTTGTAAATAATTCACATACCTACATCACAAACATCACAGTTGGCCTTTCGACATACTTAATGTTGAATTGCCACTTTTCAGTTAAGAGACCAGGAACGTCGTTCAATACCCATAGTTACAAAATAGTAAAATTTACCCATCTACTTTAAAACTTTAATTTCGCACTCAAAATGCGACACGTGACCCCACGTGCACACTCACAATATTATAATGATTTGTTGTTATTCCATAAACAAAAGACACGCTTTTGGGCGCACGCAGTTGCGCGCGCATTGTTCGCGCGCCCGCTTCATGAATTTAAATTTCGAACGATGATACCATGTCCCGAACAAAAGAACGCAGGGAGTCGATTCTGGAAAGTTTCATTTGACATTCGGACGCGGTGTGAATATTGAAAACGAATTGAATAAATATTAAAGACAGTCAATGCTAAATAACGCGGCATCTAATGGCTATGTGAGAAAGCCGATCGTGTACCTACTCGCCTACTAACAACGTTGATTTAATCACTAAACGTCATGCCGAAGAATGTTCGTTGGAACGCCTACTTATATTGAGTTTGACAGCTGCAATCGTGTGTACAAAAAATACCATAGTAATGACATTTAGCTGGGTTAAATACAAAATACAAAAAAGAACAATAGATAGGTATGACATCGATAGTCTGTCACACTGTAGACAGTGGTTTTCATGTGCGGCCACCAGAGGATTTTTCTGAGGCCACCAACATCATTTTCAGTATTTAATAAATGATATGCGTTGTTGGAAATGAGTCATCCTACAACCATTTTAATAATACCACGGTTGAAAAATTTTGGTCTAAGTAATACGTTGACCAAGAATCAAGTCAATTTAAAGAATTGGCAACAATTGCTTTGTTAATATTGTCGATTTTTCCTACTACTGTATACTGTGAAAGATCATTCAGTATAATGTACTTCATAAAAAAACAAATATCGAAGCCAGTTAAATTGTCGATTTTTCCTACTACTGTATACTGTGAAAGATCATTCAGTGTAATGTACTTCATAAAAAAACAAATATCGATGCCAGTTGACTGAATGTTGTATACTTAAAAGCAGCCATGCAGCTCGCATTAGAAAAAAAAGTATTGAGGAATTTCCATTTGCATTATTTTTAAATAAATGGATATTGTGTACTAAAATTTTAGTAAATACAATTTAGCTTTAATTTATTTTAAATCACAACAAAAGTGAAATTCTGTGCGGCCACCAGATGTTTCCATAGAACTGTCAATGTCAATCGTGCGGACACAGTAAAATATCACGTGAGAAGCACTGCTGTATGTAGAAAACCTGGGCACAGTAGTGTTAACACGATATTACCTACTTGGCATAACCTAACTTAAACAAAACAATTAATAATGCCACATAAAATTATTATTCGCTACACAAACGCACTGAATGAAGAAGTCAATTATTTATTTGATTACAAAATTGCAAAAGAAGGAGTCGAACAGATTCGAAAATATATTACGCTATAAAACACCAGATGAAATCAAATTTAATACGAATGGAAATCATCAAAAAAATTTGGAATTGATTTTTTTAATGGCCGCCGCCGGAGGCGAGATGGATAAATAAAATAAAATTGCAGCAGTGATTCGAGTTATGTTAAACAAATCGTTAAAGGGCAAAACGAAATGACTGATACAGACGGCAGTAAAAAGTTGAATTTTTACGACCAACATCATTTGGGATGTTGGACAATAATTTTGGCAGAATTTAAAGAAACAAGTGCACTTATGTAGTAAAGATTATAAACACACATTCGATTTTAGATGAAATTAAGATATTAATATACATAATCATTGTTTGTCATCAATATATTGACACAAAAATGTCAAAACTTTACTTTTCTCGCAGATATTCCCAGGAATATACCTACACAGGGAATTCAGAAATAATATGTTCTGTGAATATGTATACATTAGTGCTGAAAACTGATACGATTAATGTATTTAATTTGTTTTGGCGTTCAATGCCAATTGTCACTTAGCTGTCACATCAGTTGCAAAACAACGTTACAACCAACCAAAGTTTTATAGTAACGAAAATGAGGTTTATTTGTAGGGACTAAATTACATTTTATTTCAGGTTAATTCTTGTTGACAAACTAAATAATGGGTGGTTAAATCATTTTGAGACAAAATGTTTCATATTATGCGAATGATAACAATACTTAGATATTGCAGAATGAAACCATTTGGGTTAAGATTAAAGTTATAACTACCTGGTAACTGTCACATAACCTGTCTTGGGTAAGAAACTGTTTTTATAAATACATAATTTTAGCATAGTGAGAGGTAGGTAGGTGTCAATATTATTATGCACAAATTACCGGCGGCGACGATTTTCTTTGACACAGATGACGCATCGGCTCATTAGATTTAGAATATTAAAAGGGAATTCGAAACAGGTCGAACTAAATTACGAAATTAACTAAAAGAATGTTTAAAAGATGCGAATTTCTTACAAAATGGGTAAGTAACTTATAAAATATAATCAAGAGCATAATTACTCCATTAAAAATATCGCTAATTTGTGGTATAATAAACTATTTGTCATCGTGATACCTATCTTGTTCAATAATAATTATTTTTAGTTACAGGTGCGATTCTAGGAAAGTTGTATTTTTATTTATTTTTAATCCTCAAAATCAGTCAGTGCCTCGAGTCTCCCACATGCGAGTTTTCATGTTATCGTGGAATATAATGTGAGAATAAAACTCCGATATTGGAGGACTCATTAATAAATACAGTAGGTATAACGTAGGTATTCCAGTAAAGAAAAAAACAGTCCGAAACTATTAAATTTCTAAGCTTTAAATACAGGCCTCAGTTATTGACCACGACCACAAACTGTATACGTACCTATTTGCTTAAAACATTAATAATGCCACTTGGACAGGATCATACCTCATCCGGCTTATCCTTGGGCTTTGGAGGCGACTGATCCTTGGGTTCCTTTTTGTCCGCGGCGATAGTAGCTGCAAGTGCGGCAGCTGCAGCTGCAGCAGCGGCTGCTACGTCCTTTTGCTTAGCGCTCTTCTTCTTGCTTTCTTTCTTTTCGCTGCCATCAACATGGTTCTTCGGTGATTCTTTCAGCCTCACTATGATAGCAATTTTCGTTCACAAGATGCTGAACGCTTCGCCGCACCAAAACGGACTACGATGACAGCTTCGTAATTTTACGAGACAACTGACAAAAAAAAAACTTCTGACTCCGTCTGACGAAATCGACAAAACGATCTCGATTACACTGGCAAGGATAATTTTATTTAAAAAATTACACCAACTTGACCATCATCACAAAAAAAAAAACACACTTTTGACACTTGATATATCCAATACAAGTGGAATTCGGAGATTTGACAGGTTGTTTACACTATTTTACTTGACAGTAAAACGAGTGATCAACAAATCGTAGCCACAAAAACACTGCAAATTTCAAACACTAATATATCACTTTTCAATGGATATGCACTTGGGAGGTATCCAAAAATCACTTCAGGCAGGATATGTCACTTAATCCATGGCCGGCAAGGCGACAGGTGGGCAGGAGACGGAGAAGGATGGAAACCTCACCGGTGTGGGGCCAATCGCAACATTCCAGCGCGGCAAATTCGAATTCGGAACGCCGACCCGGCGGAACATAGAATGATAATAAAACCGCGCGCGGGAAGAATAAAGAAATAGGCACACGGCAGTTGGCGGTGGCGGCACACCGCGAGAGCGCGCTATTGATTTTTGTAAAAGGCGAACGCGAAAACCACCCCGCGGACACCCGGCCTTTCAAGGCACAGGCCAGTAAAGGTTAACAGACAACACAAGTTAAATCCCATCAAGGAAAAAACAAATAGCGAAATCTAGAGACTCTGTTATCGGGGGCTATTGAGCGGCGCACAACACAAACACAATGGACCGCGCGGTTCGTGAGATGGGGCGCGGATGTTAACTCCGCGACGGTTTGACTCGCAATGAAGAGCGGTGGAGCGGGAGCGGGGTTTCCCCCTCTACAGCTGTTCGCATGCGCGGGGACGACCGGATGATCAAAGTGGGGGGAAGGCAGTGTGGAAAAGCGCCGCGAGAACGGCGTTGTCAGACTTGCAGCGTGCATCGTTCCGAATAGGTAGATAGTTTTCTGGTACTGCCAAAAAGCTCCCGAGCTTTTGTTGATGCCGAATGCCGTCTAGCGGCATCGCAAAAGCTGTATAAACCACGAACAACATAATCCGCAATTTATTAACAGCTTTTTATTTGTGTTTGGATAATTAAAAGCTATTTAATGCGATTTAGTCATTTAGCAGAATATTTCCACTACCATCATACGCGTATGAATATGAGTAATTTGGTAATATTGATTTTTAGTTAATTTAGAATATATCGGTGTTGTTTGGGCATAACCTGTTAACTGCAAAATGTTGTATTTACAGGAGAGCCATTTTAAGCTTTGAATTGTCCACATAAATTTCAGTTCATTTTTTTTTGTTTAAAATTGAAAAAATCATTATAAAATAAATAACTGAAGAAGAATATGACAATACTTAGATTGTCAATTATTTCACTAATTATGTAAATAAGGTCACTTATCAGTGATCAAACTATGATAAGGTCTTTGGGTCATGTTTTGACCAAACTAACTACTGTGTTTGTTCACATATTGTCATCATATTATTACAATAGCGTTTTGAGCATTTTAAGTGAAATATAGATATCAGGTTATTACCAAATGGAAGATAATACTATAGTGACACAATTTTTACTCTTAACATAAAATGACCAAAAAAGCAGTTTTCATGTTATGCCCAACAACACCGATATGCTTGCAAACAATAAAAATAATACGTTGAAAAGCTCCCGACGTATTATTTCTTAAACTTCAATCAACATTAATTATTTAATAAAATAATGCTATTGTATTGCATAATGCCAATTAAATTAATTACCAATTGATTATATTATTAACTAGTTGCATCCGATTTGGAATATATATAAATGTTAGGTATATCAACGAACATTTAATGACATTTTAGTGTATAGCTATATTAATTGCATCAGGCATGTGCCTTACTCGCCTCGGAAACTTGGTTATTAAGGCTATACCTCAGCTGAGGCATGGTCTAAAAAAATCGTGACTAGGCGATGCGCGGAATGCGGGTCGCGGGTGCAAATGACGGAAGCCGAACGAAATATAATTTGTCATAAAAGTTCAACATGCGTCCTTTTTATGTTATGTTTATTATTATATTCGCAATAATAATAGTATATTCATTGACATGTTTTCTTTTTTAAATACATACGTAAAGTTTTTTAGTCATCTGTAGGTACACGATTTAAGAATATTTTCATCCGACGCCATGACAAAACGAATCGACGTGGAGACGCCACGACTACCGCTCTCCGAATGGCAACGCGGCCGTAATTTCGTTCTACATACAGTTGAAAATTATTTGCTGTTCACTTATGTACGCTCATAACGCTGCGAAATGAATGAGTCCTGATTGGTTTTTAAACAGAAAATGCGCTGGAGTAGAAAATTCAATAGCTTTACAGTCGGTGTGGGGATTGTGATGCAGTTTAAACCAATTAAGATTTGCGCAAGCTAAGATCATGTGAACTGCGTGAATGACTAATTAATGTCAGAGAACCCAAAACATCCGCAAAATAAGAACTATTTTGAATGGGGGTGTGTGGAGGGAGTTGTAGGGAAAAACCACACCGGGTTGTCTCGCACTTGTTGGATATTACGTTAATGCCTCCACGTATAGGCTAGCAAACGATTATAACGTTATAGACAAAATTTAGCTGTGCATAGATGAAAGTAAGCTATTAGACTCCGGCTTGTATATCGAGACATACACGTCACAGCGGTCGTTTCTGAAACTAAAACCGTTGCTATTGCAAAGCATGCAAAAAGCGCACGACGTAATATTATCATCAAATACAGCGCCATGACGTATATGTTAATATATAGAAGCCGAATAGTTGTCAGAAGCTTACTTTCTACCTACCAGACAAATACGAAATTATGTGATTGTGAAATTAGATTTGTATGAATGGTGAAAATACGGGACGCACAAATTTGTGTTATTGCTAATCGCTTTTCAAATGCAAATAACACATTAATTACAAAATAAATTAAAAGTGCCCGTAGCCATTGTGCTAGCAGAAATATTACTACATATATTATTACATAATTAAAAACACTACATTTTTTTACGCAAACATATAAGAAGAAGAAGATGTGTGCAGTGGTAATGCCAATTCGGAGGGCGCTAACTATGTTCAACTAAATTGCTTCGGGTGTTGATATTATTCCACTTGCGAGAGGGTGAGTTTAGGTGGACGCTATTTTATAAATTCTTAAGATAGGGCCTCCTTAACAATCTCGGTCTACTTCTTTGAACTCCTATATATGTATGTATAATTGTATTGTCAGTATTGTCACTGCTTTTGTATGTTTATATTATATTCTCTTTTTATATTTTCACTTTTATCGCTTTTCTTGCCTTTTTCTTCTTCTTTATAATAATGTTTCACGTCATGTTGTGAACGTCTTAAACTTATAATTTATAATGTTCATAATATGCTGAAAATAAATAAATTGAAATTGAAAAAAAGATTAAGCAGTTACTTATTAATTAATATGAAAAAGGCTTGTACATAATATGGCTAGTTAAGTGTGGACATACCTATTTATTTTTCAATTTTCTAGCGCTAAGTCCCTCCAACGAGCACTCACCGACGCTGAGAAATATTATTTAATTAAACTAAAGTTATGGATGCATTGTATTATATCGTAGGCAGTATAAAAACATGCTTAAATAAACTGTCAGCTAATTAACGTATGGATAGTTTAAAATTCAAACAAGCACCTGGCTTACGAAGTTGGAAGTGTGTTTACAGGTGAGGTGAGATGACTTCCGGTGCACAGCGTGCTTAACGACCCGCTCATAAGGGTACATAATTGGGTAACTAACGCTACTTTGTAATAAATAATTTAATAATATGCATATTTTATTATCACGCCATAAAATAAACAGGGATAGGTAATTTCGTCGACTACATAATGTTAAGATCAAAATTTAATTCCAACTGGTACCTAAACAATAAAAAGATTGAGAATTCACTGATACATACAGAACAATACTGAAAGAACGATACTTACTTAATATTGGTAACAAAAATAAATTATAACTACTAATTAATAAATATATAGTACAAAAAACAATACGGACATACAAAAAAAACTATGCTTCACGTCCATAATAAGAGGCCGGGATTTTTTTAAACGCAACAAAATTTGCCTTTGTGGCGACCAGCAGGTCGGATAGAAATAATTAGCAATTTTGCAATTTGCCACATGAGATTTTATTAAACCGAGCCGACAAGAAATTGGAGACAATGTTTTTGCATTATGAATTACCTATCTTTTTTCGGATTTTCAACCGATCTCGAGTTTGGTGGAATATATGATAAACTTAAACACGTCGTTTTAAGCTTGTCCTTCGTTCTGACACCTGCTCACAGTATTAGTGTATTTGAAGGTCGCAACACATGCTTACTATTTATTGCACGTCTATAATGTATGGTTCATTTTCGTAAGACATTCACACATTCAAAACCCTGCGTCAACATGTAGTGCAGGGACGGCTCTTGTATAGGAGCAAAGGTGCACTGATCTCCCAAATTATTACGTAACTATGTAATAATAAGTACGTATTCAAATACCTACATATTGTATGAATTAATTATTGTAAAATATCTTTAATTTGTCGCCCGTCTGCACGCATAAAATGCGCGTAATTTCTGGCGGCCTGCATGTATGCGTAGGTACGTCCTTCGTAGTATTAATTGTGCAGGAGAGAAATCGAACCGCCTGGCGATGATTTTTTTTTCACGCTGCCGATAATGTGGGCTCAGTTGTGATCTTTTTTTATTTCCGAACGTGCAATATTTACCTCACTTGGGACACTGTGCCACCCAATCTGAGCTTACGAGCGCAGACGACATTTCACGACAATGCTGTGTTTGACTGGCGCGAATAATAACAACTCACAAACGTTTTTGAAGTCGGTACAAGATTCCCGCGTAATATTTCAAATTATTATATTATTATTTTGTACGTTATGAGGTAAATGCTACGTTGTTTGCCATATAATATTGAATCGATCAAAATATCGATTAGAGTGATATTGTGTTCATTAAGTTAGGTGTAGCAATCTCAACATACAAATACCAATTTTATAATTATTTTACCTTTAAAAATTAAATAATTTTATTATGCCTAGAGCAAAGTAAACTTGTAAGTAAGTAATTGATAAACTATTAATAACCTTTACATAATATAATATACATACTACAATTTTTTACGTACCTACTTATACTACTCTAAGAGAAGTAGTTATTTAACAAAAGCGTTACATTGTAACAATTTCTACAATATTAGGTATTTCAATAGTATATGTGGAGTATGAGCGTTATTTTGAACGTAAAGGGGGTTAAATATTTTTTAAGAAGATGAACAAAGCAATTTTCCAATGTCAATTATTGAAGAAAACAAATATAAATTATTCTATCAAATACAATATTCGTGTTACCGAAGTATTTTTCATTTTTAATACGTCTTTCAAATCAGTCCCATTTGGAGTGCAATTCTGGAGTTGAGGTGTACAAAGTATTAGCAATTTTTTAACAGATAGTAACTATATCCCGTTGAAAAATCACCGATCCATAGTATTTATCAAAATGATACAGCGCGTAGGTATATGCGGAGAATGTGGGATGCAAATAACCGAAAGGGGAGTATAAGATATGCCCGAATTGCGTCAGTATGTGAACTTCAACCGACCATAACCCGCGTACTACCTATCGGAGCTACACAAATGAGGAGTTTACGGCTTTGTACCAATGACATATTGTCTAAAATACTTGCATCAGTTATAATTTATGGAAGTTAAGAGTGTCAAACGTGGAAACTACGTTGGCACATATGAAATGTATTACAATAAAAATCGAAAAGAGTTTGTATGTCTTTTGCATCATACCTATCATATCCAGAAGCTGGACTTTATAACTTTGACAATAAATAAATGCTGTAGGTGAATGTGAGCGTCGTTTCGTTTCTCAACCCCCCCCCCCCCAAGATGTATTATATATTTAAGCATAAGCCTACCTCCACTCTGAAGGCTATTGCCGATTTTTTTCAATACCACAAAAAGGAAAATGCATGTCTTTGCATGCACTCCCTAATTTTATGATCACCGGCCGCCACTGATGTAGTGTATTGGGGTATATATAGCCTATCGGTATTATTAATCTGTTCTGTGTGTATAATGCTACCACCAATTTTAAAACTATTTTTAATCAGTGGTGTCACGTCCGAGTGAATTATGGAAATCAAAAGTAGACAGATAGACATACAGATTTAAGGATAGACAACGATTGGATCTAGATGCGCTCATCCGTTCCGTTTCTATGAATGTACAACCATTGTTTTTCGATACGAATGTTAGTAGATCTTTGCTAAGTATGCGTGATCGATAGATACCCCGTGCGCCACTCTACTTGTAACCCACCTCACCACTTCAACGATGCCATCTGACCACTTCATCCACTCATACAAAAATGTTGCAAGTGCGTTATTTTTGAGAAGTTTTATCTCTGTTAGTGAATTGTCATTCATTCCCAAATCTATTATTATTCATATTTGAAAGCTCGCTGAATACCAACACGATATTTAAAAGTTTGCAACATAATGTAGGTACCAATATAATGTAGGTACATATATAAAGATAATTAAAATGTTTCTACCATTGATACTTTATAGAGGTCCGTCGCAATATAAACACCGCAAAGGAAACAAAAAAGAGAGTCATTGACATACGAGAAAAAGAACCACTGTTATAATACCTGCGCAAAGATATAATATATCCTTGTTGTTATACATCGCTTTTTATATGAGTTAATAACACACCATTCAAAGGTAGATATTACCAATAAAAAAAGGGAAAAAAAACTATGCCTTCGGAACTGGCAGGTTGAAGCGAGCCAAGCCATTAAGTTATTCGAACAAGCGATGCGATTCGCCAAAGAAGAACGTTGTAATGAGAATTTTTTGTGTTATATTTAAATTTATTATCATTTAATTACAATTTTTACAAGCTAGTTTATACCTACTGCACAATATATTATACATAATATGTATTATAATGTATCCAACATAATATAATAATTTTCTGGAACGGTTTCCAGTATAAATAGACAGTAAATATCATGAGAAGAATTATTAATTCATATAATACATTTCTACAACTATATATTAAAAGTAGAGTTACGTAACTTCTTCACACCATATTCGATCCTAGACGATCATACCTATGGGTCTACCTACAGTCCTACACCATCGAGGTATTAAATAACTACACAGAGTAGAGGTTGCATGAACAGATTTTTTATTTTTAGAAATGGATGTTAGCCACTTGATCAATCTATTGGGTTCAAACACACATTGATAAACAACATGTGAATTTAAAGACGCGGGATTCGAACCCGGGACCCACGAAATTATAAGTTGTGACAATTGTTAGGTAATAGGAATTTTACTGAATTATTTTTGTAGAAAGAATTTTCTCATACTAGCAATTATTGTTGTAAGAATGTATTTTATATTGTATTAGTAGAAAATATCATAGTCACAGAATAAAAATCTGGTCCTTTAACGTGATTGTTAAATTTTAGTCTTTACCAGAATATTGAAAATTTGTAGTACCTAGTGTCTTTACAATTTACATAATTATATTCCGAACGTTTCAGCATAATGTAAATTGTACATTCTAATGGATTTAAGTCATGTACAATTATTCCATTTGAGTATATAGTTGTAATTGTACATAGTTGTAAGAAAATACAGTAAACGTAGTAAGTACCAATTTTACATAATTTAATAATTATCAGGGCCGGTTTAGAACTTCTACCTAGATTGTTTATATTTTCTCTTGCAAAAAAAAAAATAGCACCAATAATTGAACGCAGTTATGCAGAATGTAACCGGTCCACAATAATGTCGAGCTGAGATAATGGCACTTTAGGAACAACACGATATTACAAATGTATGTAAAATTGTAAATATTAATTTATTTCAAGAATATTTTTTGCAGCTTGGCTATTTTCAGCAGAACGTAGAGAAACCCTTCTCGCATCTGATCTATATCATATCTCATTATTTTTTATTTTTTGTGGACTGGCTACTTCCTGCATAACTATGTCCAATTATCAAGCGGGCAATGATAAAATTGTATTTATTATTCGGTAGTAGTGATATTTAAACATAAAAGACGTCGCTCACTTCTAGATGAAAGCGTTAAACATGCTCGCCGATTCGTTTCCACGGGGGCCAATTTAACGATCATTTGTTGAGAGTTTAAGGCCCGATCGGCCAATCGAGCAAAACTTAGAAATTGAATTACGGCAGGGCCGGCATTAGATTAAACAGCCAAAGCTTATGGATTAAGCCGTTATTTTATTGAATAATTTTATTGGGCTGGAAGCCGGACTTACAAGGAATGTGGGTAAAATTTTACTGCAGAAATTATGATACTGAAATATTTGATACCCTCGATATTACAGCATTTAATTTCATGTTTTTATGGGACTATTAAAGCATATTATGAATGTGGTGGGCAAGACATTGCATACTTTTCGATTGACCTGGAAGCCGTACTTAATTATGTGACTGATAGTTGACACTAAAATATTTAATATCCACATTACTTACTACTAAAATAACTAGGTACCTAAGTACATATTAGATTGTGTAGAGAAATAAATGAGAATTATAATCATAGCACCCGTACATGTACATGGATTTGCCTAGTGTGCATTTTAAACTATTGCGATAATGACAGCTGTTAACACGTAAAAGTGCTGAATGTCTCACTAATCTCGTTCTTCAAGAGTAAGCGAGACGTGATGTTGTCATTGTATGGTATTATTTGACAGGTCGTGGAAATTGGTTAACCTCAAAAAGAGTCTCTGCGCAGTGTATTCCGTTTTTTTTTTACCAGCAGGTTCGCCACTATCGTTCGACTGCGCAGGCGCAGATACCGCGCAGTCCAATTGTCGCGTGAAAATTCAGAACTTTTTGAATTTTTTTAACCCATGCATGCATCTTGCAATTTTCACGATAATACGTGTTTACGGGGTATAAGACTACTTTATACATGTAACACACATAATTATAAAGCAACACCTCAGAAACTTATGCGCACGCACCAATATTTTTACAACATATTTTGTGTACCTACCTACAATTCTTAATATAAATAACAACGTGATCTCTTTGATATACGGCCATCTGTTTTCGGTACAACAGCCTACTGTGAACTGTGATACGGCGAACTGCATAAGTACAATTTACATTTAACCGTTTAGAAGGGCCCTATGATTCATCTAACGCTACGACTATTGGTAAGTCAACGGTTACTATCGATTCGAAACAATAATAATATCTACAATTATAGGTCTTTAATCATAATTAAAGGAAACAGTTATGTGGCGGTTATTATTAACATAAGTTATTTTACGAATAGGTAACGGTTGTCAGGCATTCGCCCAACCAATTTTGTCCTTGCACTGGATCAAAATACACGAAAAAAATGCATTTTTGTCCAGGCAAAGACGGGTGTTATACCAACTAGGTAACCATGACCACACGTTACCAACAAAGCATCATGTCAGTAACCGTTTCACTTACAATGTATTATTAATGTCTTTATGATTGCGCAAGTAGGTATCAATCTTCGTTCATATAAATAGACACGCATTCTTCGTCTTTATAGTATCATAATGGTCCAATAAAACACGGCAACAGACAATGGTCAATGTGGATAGTATTTGTGCAATCATCTTCACACGAAGCAGACGCCTCAGGAAAATCATTTTTAACGAGGAACATAACCGATCCTGTATTCTTCATTCGCTCTACATTTTGATGTTAATCCTAGGTGACTTCCAAAAAGATTTTTAAAATATTTATTAAAAGACAGAAATTTCGGTGTTTGATTTGGTTACATGTAAATTGTACGTTAAACATTTCACAGTTCGCCGTGAGCTTTCTATCGGAAAGAAATGACCGTATACTACACGGTCTGCAATTTTGGCAAAATTCACGAATTCAAGAATGAAAACCTAATCTAACCTAACAAATAATCCAGTAGGTATATCGATTATTTTCAAAATTTGGATTCCTATAAATTGACAAAAACCGTATTTTGAATGCCATGAATTTTATGTCAGTACTATATGTACCTACTATAATTAGATAATATGGATTAAAAAAAACTTAAACGTCCACATAAAATATTTTTTTTTAAATTAGTTTTTTTGTTCTCCTGAACAGTTAGGTAACAATTTTGCAGATATGACATATTGTCAGAATGATCACGATATACACTTAAACAAAAAACAGTAACCGAGCAAAATTTTCAATATTACCATAAATGCGAATATGTAAATGACTAAATTTATAAAATTCTTTCAACCACCTTGTACGAAAAAGCAAGGGCATAGTAATTTAAAACAAAAAAATTCCACTTTCATATTATGTATCTGTGTTTTTTATACTTACGTACTGTTTTAATACAATTTCTAGTTGTGACAGTTTACAAAATATTTATATACCTACCTACTTAATTTGTTCACGCATAGATGTACCCACCTAACTTGTTTTGAGCTATAAACATAATTTAAATACCATGTAGTGCAAAAAAAGGTTCTGATTATATTGATGATAGCAATACATTTCACCCTACGGCAGTCAGATAGTGAAGTGTCTAACAATCAATAAATGAGGAGATTGTTGAACAAAAGTGATGTTAGATAGAAACCGGATCACCGTTGTTGTCCACTCCATTATTCATTTAGAATGGGCGAGAGAAAATGCGCCGTGGGTAATAAAAATCACCAGCCAGCCAAGAAGGAGTTGAGCCGTTAAATCCTATTTGAGATACAGCGTCTTCCGATGTTTAAATAAGTTATTAAAAATGATTAATAGGACGAAGAGTGGCCATGTCATAAATCATCCATATGGATAATGATATCGTAAATGCGAAATAAAAACGAACGATGCTAATTTATAGACGAGATGAAGAACGTCGTTTTGACAGAAGAGAATTTATTAATAGGTGTGTTTAATATAACAGAAATAAACGAATTGAAATGAGTAGGAAATATCTCATGTTGGATATGGGAACACTTCAATACACAAATACTTTATATGAATATAATCAGTGGCGAAGGGTGGAGATAGTAGGCTGTTAAGATCTGCCATAAATAGTACACACTAAACTTTGTCAGTCATACGTATTTCTTTTCATTGAAATAAGACTACAATTTACAGAAGCCATAATACGAGTAGATAATAGTCAAAAAATACTCGTCTATCTATAAAATATCTAAAATTATGTAATTAAATAATACATAACATTTGATATTTCATAGATATAATAAGATTTTTAATCTATAATAGTTTGGTTAAGGCTGGTAAAATGAACCAACAATTTATGTAATAATAAATGTGTTCTTAATCGAACGAAAACAAATAATTATTATAAATGAAAAAGTGTGCACAATTTTGTTGTATCGATCAAAGTATATCAAAACTATTAAGGTTTGGTTCATGGTTTAATTGATTTTTAAAAACGAACCAACACCAAGTCTTCGTTCAATAGAAACAAACACGTAGGTATGACTAACAAAGTTTGTGCACTTTTTATGGCGGATCTTAGCAGCCTACCTCCACCCTTTGCTACTGAAATACATAAAAAATCATACAACATTATTCCAGAACGGAAACTCCTTAGTTTATTTCCAAAACCCTATTATGATCTACGGTGTTGGTATACATTTGTCACCGTCTGGCCGTGCTGTCTGATTTAAATACGGACGAATAAATCGGTTTGAATCATTTATATCTAAGTGCATAAAATATATTATTAATACCTACATGTTCGTAATTTAATGATTTATATGAAACACACGACTGCAAGCAAATAAATACAAATACATCAAGGCATTATATTTCGTATAATGTAGTGTAGTGTAGAGAAGGTTTTAAAGATATGTAAGACTACTTACTTATCAAATCTTACATTTTTCTTTATTATACTATTTATTTAAATTGCATATACAGTAGATACTTAATCCTCGCAATCTATTTACTGTCGGTGGTTTTGCCCGCTCAGGAGGACACTGATTAAAAAATCATAGAAATTCATTACTACGAATTGACTGTCGGAAGTGATTATCTTCGCACATCGTCATTCGTCATCAGCTGTCAAATCCTATTTAACCATAGTATTATTGTCAAAAATGAGTCCTACCATTGTTTTGTTGAAGAGTTTCTAAGTTCAGTACTAAAGCCAATGCCCCGATGCAAATTGAAAAATGAGACCAAAATAAAACAAGGAATTCATATTACATATTTCTATGCAAAGCATAATAAAATGAAATTTCATTTTCAAGCTGAGAACATGGTGTAACTTTTGATAACTTCTGAAGTGACAGCAAGTAGCCATTGAAGACCAGAAAGCTGAAGAAGACGTGTTTTTATTTAATATTAAGACGATACTTCAGTGAAACGGCAAATAATTTTCAACTATAGGCGCGACGAAATTTTGGACTCGCTGGCAGTCGGACAGCGACGTCGAGGTGTGAATACGTCAATTTGTTTCGTGATGGCGACGGGGGTATTAATTCTTAAATCTTGTAAAGATGACTAAAAACGTTACCCATTTACTTGCAAAAGAAAACATGTCAATGAATATATTATTATTGTTACTAATAAAACAATAAACAGAACATTAAATAGACCATGATGGATTTATATGACAAATTAAATTTCGTTCGGCATGCGTCATTTGCACCCGCGACCTGCAATCCGCGCATCGCCTAGCCACGATCTTTTTAGACGACCATGCCTCAACTATAATAGCCGTAAGTGATGAGTGTACATAGTGATTTGAAACAACATAATATACATATATACCAGAAATCTACTAGATAGTTATAGCTCTAATTTACATGGTAAATATAATAATTAAAAAAAAAACTATTCTCACACTATTGAATAAGCGAAAGGGCAGCTAAAAAGCTGTGACATAAAGTAGAGTTATTTGTTCAGAGATAAAACGGGCAATGAATATTAATTAATACATAAAAATAAAATAATAAAAAAAACATGACGAAACCGGTTGAATTAAAGGGATTTATTTTTACGGTTGGAATATTACTTTTAATATATAATAAAAATATTATTTACTGCCGTTAATATGCACCGTAAATATTTAAGAAATTTATGGCATTGACACTGGCACATTGGCGGAACATGGAAGCCACCCCCTTCGATGAATTTATTTTAAATTAATTACTTACATAAATATTTCACCGTTTCACAAACCATTGAATTTTTAACAAACTACAGCATCAAACATATAAAATTTATGGTAGGTAATTTAAAGGTGTTCAAACTATGTGTATATTCCAATATTAAACAAAAATAATTAGATACAAGATAAAAAGAACTTTTTATATACAACGTTTTTAAATTTTCTGTTGAATAATATAAACTTGACTAGCATAAACGATCAAAAAAATTTGTACTTGATAGAAATATTACTGAAATGTTATTTTGACATGTTGACCAATAATGGTGTCGAAATAACTTTTCATACAAAACAGAATTAACTGAAAATAAATTCAATTCTACTTAAAGAAGGCTAAAAGTATTTAAAAAAATGCATTGGCATCGTGTTCTGATATATTCTAAAAGTCTAGAATGTCTAGCTAGTCGGGAAGTTAGTTAAAAATCGATTGCAAGATTTGTACCGGACAAAGAACCACCGGACAAATAAGAATACGAGCTAAGAAAAACGTAATGTAAAATAAAGCATACCTTCATGAAATTTAAATCATTTATTATTGAAATATGTAACCGATTGTCCTACCAACAATAAAGATTCATGATTATTGTAGCGAATAATAAATAAACTAGATGCACAGGGAACACAAAATTAATGGAAACTGGCTTACCCTGCTGGGTGTGGTATAACAGGCTAAATATATCCAGTGTGGAAAAATATGGGATAAACTTATATGCTACTTTCGATAGAGTTATCAATATGCATTTTAGTAACGTAAATGTAATGCCGGGTTCACACTGGCAACATGTCGCGCGACAAACTCGTTAAATTTTACGATAATTATCATACTTATTGTAAAATTTAACGAGGTTGTCGCGCGACATGTTGCCAGTGTGGACCCGGCATAACGTGTCTTCAATCTTTGGAAACAGTCAACGCGGTTTTTTTACTTGAGTTTGATGGCAGACGTTCCATAAACTACCCTACTTCAGAATATACATTTTCTAATTATTAATCTGTTCTGTGTCAATGCACGTTATTTTGCCATGAAATCTTATTAAAGACCTACACACGCATATTTATTATTTTTAAATCCGTTATGGCCCAGCCCAGGTCATGGTCATGACTTCATGAGCATGAAGAAAATTTAATACACTACAATAAATCTTTCTCATTTGCTCCCACAATCATCATATTTAGGATCAACTTTCTCATACCTACGCCAAAAATGTCATCAGCTGTAACGTAACGCAATTTTGATTAAAATAACATACATATAATATTATTCCCGCGCAATGAAGGGGTTTCGATATTCAAATAGATTCACGGTTTCTTTTGTTTATACGTATAACTATATCGCACAGTTGATAGATAAACTGAAACTAAAACTGAATGCCCCCACCGTTGTGAATATTCTGGATCCGCTAATGCACAGCAGTGAGATGCCACGATAAAGAAAATGAGGAATTTATAAATGCAGAATAAATATGATGTTACTGTCACACCGGGGAGATATTAACTTGATGCGAGATGATTTACGGCGCGTTGTTTGTGAGCCAGCAACGCGGCCGTACAAGGAAAGTGGGACGCGCGACAAAAAAAAATCGCGCGCATTTAGCAGACTGGAATACCGCGTCCTAGAATGTCTCACACAAAGCGAATAAAGTCGCGTACAAACAAAAATATTTGCAATGACTCTTGGAATACTATCTGTTTATATATTTTTATTATGTTTACATGAATATAGTACAGTAGATAATATTAAACAATAATAAATGAGGTGCGAGATGATAACAATAACTGATACAACTTGGAGTTATGTGCGTTTTCAAAAGACGCGATAAAAATGCAACTGTTATTTTAATTTTAATAATAAAAAACTACATGCCTACTTCTGATTAAAACTTACAACAAATGTTTTTAAATTCTAATGGCTCAATGAGATCATATTATTTAATTAAAAGTTGCTATGAAATTAGGGGCAAAGTTATTGATGAAACCGCCACTTCCGAACTGATTCAAACTGATTTAAGCATACCATAGGTATAGGTAAATCGTTTTACAGTGTCACCATGGGTACGGCAAATGCGGCTTGCAGTTGTAGTGGTATCGTTTGCTAGCATTGAAACAGGCATTGTCGCAAGCAATTCAATACACGCGTGAATCGCCTATGGTGCCACTGTAGAATGATTTACCTATACGAGAATATGTAAATTTTCTACAGTGGCACCGTTGGTAAGATACGGTAAAAACTCTTTGCAGTGTAGTGTTACTGTTTGTAGTAGTAATTGAAAGAGTTTATGTAACCATGTATAGAATCGCCTATGGTGCCACTGTAGAATGGCTGTGAATCAACGGTTGATTGATATTCTCTTATTCATGACATGACGTCACACGAGTTTGGTTGTTTTTAAACCCCCCCCCCCCTCACCACCCCATCGTCACATTTCATCACATAACCTTTTACCCCTTGACTATATTACGTCACATCTTTGACACCCCCCCCCTCAAACGTTAAAAACCGAACAAAAGTTTTAATATTTATCCTTAAATCCCCGATCCCTAATATTGCGTTCTCAGTTTATTTTATATTTTTTATTTACTTTCTGACGTCAAAATTTCTCTGAGGCCCCCCTACCCCATTCGTCACAAATTATCACCCCCTGGAGAGTGATGTCATATATGGACGGCCCCTTATGGTTTTTTGACAAGGATGTGGACATTTTGGTTGAATGTCGTATTTTTTTTCACGTTTAGGACTCATTATTGTTAATCACGAAGTAGATGTTATTTTTAAGTCATTATCTTAGCACAGGTGGAATGTAGTCAACGTTCTCTCAAAGGTGTGTGTGTGCGTGTGCGCGCGCACATTTGTGAAAGATGTCCGCACAAATATTTCCACTCTGCAAGCAGAAAGTTCATAGAAAATAATATGCGATACTGGACTTTTAGTTTCCCTAAAATATTGAACACTGATAAAAAAGAAAATACATTTTCTTCGCGGCGAAATAACTAGACAAGTTAATTTATCTACGCAAAAAATAGTGAATATTTGTAAACATAATTTCGTGATTCGCATACCTACATAATATAAGAGGAAATGTTCAATTGACTATTATAATTATATATTAACAAAGTTATTAAAAAAAAAGTGATGGTCATTGTGAAGAAAAATAACAATCTATCCGACATAGTAATGTAAATGATACAGACACGAATAAGTCCGTTAACAATGCATATAAAATGCATAAATGTCAACTGTGTTTATAATGCAAAAGTCGCCGGACCCGAACGCCGAGATTGTTTATCCTCGAGTTAATAAAACAGGACAAAAAGAAGCTGAGAGAAATAATGTTAAACGTTGAAATGTTTTCAGAGCCCAGAGCCGCGCGAAACAGTTCGCGGTTGGAGCCGGGGACTTTTTTTGCTTTTTTCCGTGACTTTATCGAGCATGAGTAAGTAAGAAGTTGAAACGCGGACGACGACATATGAATGCGCCGCACGTAGCAGCATATACGGCTGTGTGGCATCAGCCTTATGGTAGCGCTCACATTGGCGGACGAGTTAAATAAATACACACTGGGTTTTAAAGATTTTTTTTTTAAATAAGAGCTAAACCAGAAAGCTAACAAAAAAAATCCATACACGGTTACGGCGAGTGTTAGATTAGATGGTGCAGAGTCAAATAGCGTAATTTAGTTGTTTATATGTATAATATTATTTTGAATGCCATTTCAGCATCTGACACGTGCGTCAACAAGAGATATTCGGACGAGATGAAGTTACAACAATTATTTGGCGTAGTAGTTGTGAAAAATAAATGACGAAACCAAATTCGCGGGGTTGCTGCCAAAAGTTGGTAAGTAAGTCGATAATTTAGGTATTCAGAGGATTTAACGGATTATGTCTAAGTATATGTATATAAATTACGTATGACCCGAAAAAATTCAAAGTCATCCGATATATAGAACATACACAAAAAGCAAAAAGAAATTAGCATTTTGCCTGATTTCAGAGGGCATGTCGAATTTCAAATTGCAATTAGGTACTCCATAACATGATTTCGAGATAGATGGCAGTGATCACACGATATAGTTAGTTCATTTTTCAAATTGATCTTCCGTAAACTTACAAATTAGTTTTTAGGAGTTTATATTCGTTTTTGTAACAGCACTGTTGAAAATCGTGGCTCCTTACGAATGTCCTAGTTATGTATCTTCAGCGTAAGTTTAAGCTACATCCTTCGTCCGCATCAAACTCTCGATAATTCCACCTGAAGATGCACTATGGACAAAGAACAGCGGAAGGTACTCTTTGGAGACATATTTTAGAGATCCGGTGCTTGGCATTTATGCTTTTCAGAAGATATATTATATTTGTCATTTTCAGTCCATATAATCATTAGTATTCGCATCTATCATATACCAAAGGAATCAATCTTACCTAATTCTTTCCTTATATGTACTTTACAATTTAACCGCTTTATGCGACGTCTATGAATAGCCTGCACAAACAACTGATAATCACTTAATATATAATACGTGGAATAAAATAAGTCATGTTGTCACGAGACGCCTCTGGGGTCCCATTTAAATGTTTATTTTATGCACTTCGGAGTGAGTACAACATTTTGCCATCGCAAATAAACAGAAGTGCATCGCGGGCTGTGTAATATATTATTGTGGTGCAGTTTTTTGTGAGAACTACCCCTCTCTCTCGCACACACACACATGTACACAGCACATTGTTTCGCTCTCCGTCTCTTCCACTGTTGAAGTGCAGCGCAGCACAATTTTAATATCACGATCGGGAGTTGAAAATTTTCAAACAGAAAAACAAGAGTTAAATTGGACTAATAATTGCATGATGATAATATGGTTTCCATATTACTACGACTCGAATGTTTGAATGAAATAAAAGAAAAAAACATCTACAAAAAAATCAGTGTGTGTACTTATGTACGCGCGTTAAAAGTTATACTTCTTTGGCGTAACAAAACAAAAACAAAACTTGTGATAAACTAGATTCTTTGACTAGCTCTTAATTATCTTGTTAAATTACACACTCAAGAAAAAGGACCGCTTATTGGAAAGCCGTTGGTTTATTTCTATACACTTTAACTTATATTACTAAATTATATAATGGTTTCTCGTTGTTTTTATTTTTAAAGTACCAACAATTGTCACTCTGACATTTAATTGTTTTTTTACGTAGGGAATTGCAAATGGCCGACAATAATAAATTCGCTGCCTAGGTAACGGAACAATTCTAAACTATAATATTATACAGTATAATCGTCACGATTGCAGTATCATACTGTGGCGTAAAGGTAGTGCAGTGCGTTCGGCTGATAACAGAAAAATCGGTGGTTCGAATCCAATCGAGTGCGCCAAAAATACACTCTGATCTGATTTCCCAAACGCGCCAAAAGAAGTATAACTTCAAAAATATGAGTAAAACAAATGAATTTTCGGTTTTAATCATTTTTGGAATACTTTGATTGTAATAATTGTTATATTAGAACTCTAAAGTTTATGTCAATTTAGAAAGAACAGATCCCTTTAAATGAACAACACTTTTCATCTTGTCCACAACTTTTACTACCCATCAGATGTCAAAAGCATAAAATGTATTTCATTACATGTCATGGAATACATAGATCCTAATGAGCCACGGAGCACTGGGATTATAGGTACTATCTAAAAATATTCAAACTGAGGGACGATGACGCCTGACCATGTGACGGTAATACGTCTCAAACAGTGTCACATGTTGTTATCGACTGTCCAATACCAGAAAAGTGGCGATGGGCTCACGGGGCTCCGCGCATACAACATAATTACTACTCTGGCTTATAATGCCGTGGGTCCCAGGTTCGAATCCGAGGTCTGGCAAATACACGTATTGATTTGCAATTTGTGTTCGGAGTCAGAGTGAGGGCCTAATAGGTTGAGCAAGTGACAAACATCAATTTCTCGTAAAAACAAAATCTGTTAATACAACCTCCACTCTGTGGAGGCCCAAATATTACGATCCTCTAAGGATCGAACATGTTGAAGTAATAGTACTAGTGATGCATAAAAGTTTATTTTACCATTCCAAATAGCAATACGGCAAATAGTACCCCATATTAATTCCATCACTAACCCTCAAGATAATATAATATTATGTAGTTAACCGCAAAAGGGTTAACCACTTCGCCGCGCAGGAGACTAATCCCGACTGCCAGGCGTCACGACTTCAGTACCGACTAACTACACATCAGCTCTTGTTAACAAGTAGTAGGTGTGTTCGCAACATGAGGCTCGCGGTTCGAATCCGAGGCCCGGGGGTTAAATGTCTTTGTTGTACTCCAACGTGTACTTACTTAAGCTAGCGTGTATTTATACTGTTTTATCTGGAAACGTTTGCTTTGTCGGATAATGGCGTTTAGATGTTATAGCTATACCTACTATGACCGCAGAGAACACAATACTACGTATGGTACACATATAAATGGTGTCTTAAGGATGTACTGAATTACTAATGGACTAATAATTATTTGCTGCCTTATATACAAGATCTAAATAGTAAAGTGGACATGTTATCAGATTAATTATGTCAAAGAGATGTAAGCGAATTCTCTATAATTATAGGTGTGTTGAAAGGGGAGTAGTTTTTATAATCAGACATGTGATATTGTATGGTCAGTGTTCAAAGAAAACGTGCGTTGGTATATCGTTTTGTCTTTTATTTATATGGCACAAATACACTAGTGGTATTACACCGGCAGATAGCATGAAGTTATATTAAACTATGTTTTACGTGTAAAGGTTTATCATGATCCTTTTAACTTGATAATTTGGAAAAGGGCTGAGTGCCCTTGTAACATCTACATATATTGAAGATCTCTAGACAACTGTAATTTCCGACTCGTTATTGTCTATGCTCTGAACATGAGCACGTGTGAGTTGTAGAGTTGGGTAAAACCTTTATAATGTTCAATATTATGCAACCTATTTGTAGGTGGAAACATTTAAGCGTAGCTAGCAGAATACGACAAGAATACTATACATAATATATTAACTATCATTTGCCATATGGAACCTTATTGGAGTTCAATTTTAAACTACATTCACCTGTGTTCACGTGTTTAAAAATAAAAGAAATTGAGTTGAAATGTGAGTCTAAGCTCTAAGTATGGTAGATTTTGTCGTTAAATGCAGTGATAAGCAACTTTTGTTTTCATGAAGGCAAAATGAAAAGTCAAATACATGTGGGAGCTGCATGGCTATACAAACAAAGTTGTCAAAAATAAGTTTCAGGCGTAAAATTAATTCACTTCATTATACATTTTTTCACGGATATCTTTTTCTAAAAGTTTCGTTTTTTAAAAAAAATGTAGTATTCACGATTAGCAACACTGATATGGGATTCCTCAAAATACAGCCTTAGTCTAAAGACCGCCACACATCAGGTGAGCTGTCATCATCGATAGATATCGGAAGCAATGTAACCATAGCCAAAATAATAAACAAACTGTTTGTTGTCACAAGTGACAACACATGATTTATACCTATTATAATAAGTATTATATTCAATTAAAAATTTGCGTTATCCCGCGAGTTGTTAATCACTGCTTTAACGTATCCTAACTACAATATAATATATTTGACTTTGATTAATCTTCAACAAATAACAAATTACTATTATTTGATTTTACAATGTTTGCACAGTGAAAAAAATGTTACAAAGATTGATATATTATTATCATGCTGTCAGCTGTAAATAATCTGTCTAATTTCAAAACGCCTTTATTTCATTGTAGATATTTTAAGTATACCGTAATTATTTACACCCTATCATTTTATATTTATCTATGATCAATACAGACAATTGTAAATAAGCCATGCAATGTGTTGTGTCCATGAATGTTGTGTCCAGTATCGATATAATGGGTCAATCACACACCCTCTACGTGACGATATCCAAACACTTCAATGGCTGATTTTATCGTAGAAAACGTTACCGGATAAAACGCCGGACATTTTCCACGGCGAAGAAGAGCTTCTACTGTGACCTCCATCTGCACGGCCTTAGTGATATTATAGATCGAGCTTTTAACCCCTTCCCGGAAAGTTTATCTATATTGAAATACGTGCTACGCTCACCGCCGGCTTTTTACTATGGTCCCGAACATGTTGATGATTTTTTTCGATAGAGCTTTAGCGCTTTCTAAATTGCGTTACTTATTGGCAATCGGCTTTTGTAGTTTAAATCCAAGTATTGAATTACCTTAATTACTAACCGGTGTCAGGATTACTCAATTTTCTTGTTATAACGTAGGTACTTGCACTTGCTAATAATTTAAAAAGACTATTTTTTTTATTCAAAGAACATTTCACAGGATTTAAGAATGTGAAATTATTTTATTGAGCATACATAATTTGAAAACACTTGTGAGAAATTATATCACCACTATAAACAATCTTTTGGGCACAGGTTAGAATCGTGCTGGTTATCGTTTTAGTTTCAAAAAGATTTTTTCTGTATATAATATATGTTTTCAAATTATGTACGCTCAATAAAAGAGTGTTATATACTTAAATATTCTGAATTATTATTCGAATAAAAAAATAGCTTATTATGAATACAGCAGTTTATAGAATAATACTTATTGAATATTATTTTCTCCATGGATATTATAATGAAGTAAAAATCATATCATCGATAATCGATGTATTCCTGCATCTACAGTGCTTCGCTATGTAGGTAGATACTACTGAAAAATGGAAGTCGTGATCGGAAACGTGAAGCGTCCATACACTTATCTGAGACGAGGAAAGTCCTCGAAGCCCGGTGGGCATTTGGTATGCAGCTCGCGGCTGATCGTTTTGTATTGTTATCGGTAAATGCATCGCCAGATAAAATCATAGCTCGGATATAAATCGAGATGCAGATAATGTGTGGCGAGGAGAATTACTGCCTCAATGAAATCAACCTTTTATAATATCTACTTGCGTATTCACTATTCACCTCAGGAATGCTACGGATGAATAATAATGTTACAAGTCACTTAGCCAGTCCTCCTCAAACTCTTCGCTTCGCGAGGCAATATTCTCGGACCGGCTACATGATGTATTATGTATGTATATTGTATCCAACCAGGGAATTCAGAAATAATGGAAACTTAAATACCTGACGGGTAAGGAGAAGCAGGCAACCGATCTCGAGTAGAGAAGAATACGGCATAAATTTAAACACGTGTCAAGAATACGTCATACGTCGAATACTGAAAACTGATCTTGGTTTATACATTGACGCTAATTTAATATTTGTGTATTACACACAGTATTGCACGTCTATAATGCGTGGTTTATTTTCGTAGGACACCCACACATTCAAAACCCTGCTGTATTGGTATAAATAGCCTGTCGGAATTCTATTTATTATCTGTACTGTGTATGCGACGCAATTTAAGTTGCCGATACTGGCCTCTTACCCGCCTAAGTATGAGGCCATCCATAGACCGAAACCGTATGCGTTTTGGAACCATATGGCATATAAAACTGTAATTATTGTAAATTGTAAATCATACTTATTTACACGACAGATGATTTCGAGCAGATAGCCAATGAATCGAGTGATATTCCCCTAAATAAAATATTGACATCGCATAACATATTTTTTACATTAATAAGAAAGACTGGAAAGAGATATAATAAGGTAAATGCACGAATATTGGCAACCTTGCACGGGAGGCAAGAAACTACGGACCATGAGCTAACCCGCCGGTCTTGCAAAGAAATAATGCATAAGTAGTTAGCCGATGCAGGCAAAAAGTGCACCGAATAATGCATATCTACAAATCCGACCTGCATGGCCTCAGGGCTCACAGACCGGTGCGCTGTTTGCATTGGACGCCAAGCGCCGAGCGGCGAAATGAGAAGTGGATGTTTGAAGTGGATTATTTGGAAATCTGACGACAAGGTAGAACGGAAATTTACTTACTTATCAAGATAGTCTGAGCTAGTCTAACTAAAGTACCGGTGGTCTACTACGGATCAATGATAATCGTGATCGGTGATTGGTGGATCAGTTATGCATTGTAGGATGTTGCAGTGTGTAGTTATTATACTAGTATGGTAGAAAATGCCAATAATATAATTTAATGTGACAGGTTAGAAACATGTATTTTGTTATTGATCCAAATAACAATTACACTACTAAGTTACACATTGCCTGTCGATATCATGAAAAATAAATCTTAATTCAATGTATTCAAAATTAATGTTATTATATGATTATAATATTTACTGAGGGTAGGAGTGTCATAAATATGAATATGACATCAGAAATGTGGTACCTACACATATTTTAACACGACTTACATAATTCGGAAACACCTCAGAAACATGATTATCTATTGCAACGTTCTGTCCCACTCGGCACCTTTAATTCTTCAAGATTTTCTCTGATATATATGTTTCCGAATTATGTTTCCTCATTTAAGAATGTTAGGCCCGTTTCAGACGGGACACCGGTGTCGCGCTCGTATATAATATAGGGTTCGTTTGTATTATGTTTATGAACGCCCCAGAGCTAATGACTCAACGCATAATTTCGTGTTATAAATTAGAACATAAAACTGGCTGCGGTAATAAAAATAAGTGTATCGGCGGCTTGAGAATGTAGCGGCCGACGGAAATGTGTACCAGGCACGCGTTGACTCACTAGCTCTGGGGCGTTCATAAACATAATACAAAGGCTCCTTTATTCGAATACAAAGGCCTCCTTATTGTATACAAGCGCGACACCGGTGTCCCGTCTGAAACGGTCCTTATATTCTTGCATTGTGAATTATTCGTAAAATAGTTTACTGACTTAATTATAGAATAGCATATCAGTTATCTTGAATTATTAATCTTATAAACTACATCGAACTGTTAGGTATGAACTGAATATTTTTTAATTCAACGGCAAGTTGTGGTAGACATTACTGTACCCACAGTGAGATCCATAATAATGTAAGGATTTTACATCACTAAAGATCTACCAAGATTAAACAGTTTGCCAATTAATTGTTTGAAAGCATAATTTTATAAGTAGGATAAACCATTTCTTTTATTCAACGAATGATTCACAAGATTTGAGAATGTAACGTTCCATATATTGAACATACATAACTTGAAAACAACTCAGATATATACCTACTAGAAAAAATCACATTTGAAAAAATCACATTTGAAAGAAATACGACGCCTGCAGCCCTATGTTGTGACTTGTGACATGAAGTCACCCGACGACATGACGTAATTGTGGCGTATGCTCAATACACGCATCGAGGCGAGCCGCCCAATGCACACGGCTCACCATATATATTATTATGCTGAAACACCTATTTGTGTATGGGGACAATGAATAACGCCAGTATTAGAGTAGCGTTAATTTCTCGAAGACTATTGACTCACTCCGGTAGTACGTCATGATGTCATATGACGTTATGTCGCCGGGTGACTTCATGTCACAAGTTACAACATAGGGCTGCTGGTGGGATTTGAAAACGTATATCCACTGGTGTCGCGCGAATATGCTTTAACCAATTAAGCTACAGGCCTCCTATTTAATTATGATAATTTAAACTAGCAGGCCCAACATGAAATGCTTTTTTATCTGAGGTGAAATATATCGAGGTGTTTTCAAGTGTTGTATGTCCATATTATATATTATTAATGGAATTTTCAAATTTTACACACAATCATGCATAATTATATATTATAGAAGGCATAATTTCCGACTAGCAGCTGACGGAATGCGTTATCTTATACATATACGTTATTTTGATTAATTTATTGCATCGTAATAGTTTAGTACGTTTTATTTTGGATTGGGGAAAAAACTATATTAGTGAAAAACGAGCGGAAGGCTACCCGATAATGGCACCCGAGCCCGACAATGGTTGGGTAAACCGGGGTACGTGGCCAACATGCTCTCTGACAAACGCCTTCCCATACGCCACTGCTTATTCAAACATACGGAATTGACAAAGCGGCGTAGAAGGGAAAAGACGAATCGACACTATAAAAGGAACGAGTGAATTTATTGTAATGTAACTTAGAAAGAACAGAATGTTTTATTACTTTACTAAGATTTATAAGATTTGATATTGGTTAGATTTGGATATGAGCTGCGTAAAATATATTAAATAAAAAGCACAGCTCTTGAATGATATCGACAAAATATCTACTAGACCAGTGGTTCCCAAAGTTGACTGGGCCCCGACCCATCTAGCAAAAATTTCCAATCTTGGGACCCACCTCTTAGCTGTGTTAGAGAAAAAAGGGTATAAATATTGGTAATGCTCAGATTCCCTAGTGGCGAGTCGTGGAACTACTTAATATGTATTATTTGTTCTAATTGAAATAAAAAAAATAATTTTATAAGTGTTACCAATATGAATGAAAGACTGTTGAAATAAGAAATTAATTAAACTTAAATAAAAAAAATATTACTTAAATACCTACACCTGCAAGGTTTTTTTACAAAGTTATTTCAACGGGAAGGATGTATTTGTTTCTTATTTTTCTTCATTACAGTTTTAGCATCAACTTCAACTTTAGTTACTTTTAATCGCAGTGAGTTTGATATATCCAATTTATTTCGGTATTTAGTTTTAATGTTAACCATAGCCGAAAATCCGACCTCACATAGATATGAGGTAGTAAAGAGGAGAAAGATTTTCATAGCTTCATCGAACAGGCAAGGATGATTATCAGCAACTGAGAGCCAGAATTTCGTTAACTGATTACGATTGAAACTATTTTTCAGTGACGTATCTTCTGATAAATCAATGAGTTCTTCACTTGCTTTTGTTGACATACTAGTTGGTAAGTCGTCTTGGAATGGGTTAAAAATCCAATGCAACGAATCAAGCCATCTGTAGTGCATTTGCAATTCAAATAATTATTATTTTATCACAATATTTTCCGTAACTTAGGTTTATTTCAATTTTTAAGAATTATAAATAAATGAATGAAATATCAAATTTATCACTTTCTATTTTTTTAAATTCATGTATACAGTGGCGAGGGCCCACTCAATATTCGCTCGCGACCCACTGGTGGGTCGCGACCCATAGTTTGGGAAACCATGTACTAGACTATTAATAAAATTCTTTTTACTTTATATCTTTGAAGCCTCCTCTATGTAGGTACTACCTTCTCTAATAAACGTAATCTCCACTTTTGAGAGGGGCCGGGCCGCCTGGCACAGTAATGTGCCCTTTTGAAACAATGTCCTTTGATTCTTCTGACATGACTATAGTCTCCTGCCTGGAAACCTTTTGTAAATGTAAATGAATGTAGAAATTTAATTTATTTTCACCTGAAAAACAAACAGCTATTGGATCTACATAAAGATGCAAGCATTTGCCTTAAATTGAAGAGTTTTCCTATAGAACTGACTGACCGGGTGAGAAATGTTGAAGTTCTCAATCGAATGGGAATGGACCGATAAGTTCTGCGTAGTATCAAAACCAGGAAACTACAGTACCTCGGCCGCATTATGAGAGGACAAAAGTACCTACAGAATTCCCCAACTTGTCATTCAAGAAAAGCGGAGGATGACGACGCATTATTTCGTGGCTTAAGAACCTCCGTGATTGGTACGAGTGCAGCTCCACTAAACTATTCCGGGTAGCAGATGACAAAACTAAGATCGGCTGGTTAATCGGCTAAGGTGGCCGACCTCCGCTAGGGGATGGCACAATAACAAAAAGTGCAAATATGTTGCATATCCAGATTTTTATGTTTTCAGATTATCGAATTTGACAGATTTAAATCTGTTGAAAATGGATGGCGAAATGGGTAAGATGCAAAAATAAGTTATGTGTCTAATAAATAAACAAATTTCGGTCAAAAACTCGACAAAAAATGTCTGGGTACCTTTGATATAAAAAAAACTTCAAGTTTATATAAAAATGTACAAATGCACAATCTAGATTTCCAATACTAAAGATGTGGGTGCCCGACGGAGAGTAATGAAAATAAGGTTCCTCTTTTCGCCGCAAACGACTAGTCACTAGATTGCGGAAATGGCGGGAAATTGCCGGAGACTTGGCGGGAGAACTGGAGCGAATAAGCGATCGCCATACGTCTAAAAGCTCTACCCGACGATTGGCCACTTATTCACTGAAAAAACTAGCGTTTAACTCTATGTATATAGTTACTTAAATAAACGTTCTTTATTGGATAGAAAAGCGGCTAGGCTAAATGAATATTATTAATCATATACCATGAAACCTATATTATGGATAACATTTATATATGTACGTACAATTTAGGTTATTGTATAGTATTATTTTTATTCATTATTTACTAGTTATTCAAAATATAATAGAAAGAGGTTATAAAATAGAAAGACATTGAACAAAAGTAACGAACCATTACTCATTGAAGCAATATAAAGATTGTTATCATAGAATAAATTAATTAAAGCATAAAAACTTATATACCTACCTACCAGTGGCGAAAGGTGACTTTTGAAAAAAGGTAGACGATTGAGCGATGAGTTAAAATTACTTGCGTATTTTTTAAACATTTATACACATCAGAAATAGATAAAGTTTCCTTTTATTTTTAATATGCCATTAAACGCCATAGATTTTTTTAAATGATCTAATTAGTTATTATATTGCACGAAGTGTAGTATTAGAAACAATATTATGCGCGAAGGTTTTAGGCTCTGCGATAGGAGCCTACCATATTTCATACATTTGGTTACGTGACGTAAAGTCCATACGAAAAAATATCACAATTCCTTCAAAAATAATCCGACATTTATTTACCTCAATACAGATGGCGCGTTGTGGTATATTTTTTTTTAAGCCTTTGCAGATTCTTTGGTAATCAGTATACTACATTCCTACATATACGACATCTGTCGTTTGAAAATTATAGAATATAAAATATTCAAGTGATTACGTATATAAATATGTCAATATGCAATTAAAACATATCTTTTTTAAGAAGGTAGGCTTTAAATAATCGCCTAGTATGGAGTATTCGCCACTGTTATATACTATTTGATGTAAACAACTCTCTAAATTATTGTAAAATACGAAACCGAGCCCCACGGCGGAGTAGTGTTAGATAGACTGTCTCTGAAGTCGAGGGTGCATCACATGCATTTTTTTTTTACCAAGCTGATGGATCGAAAATTCAATCCATGGCCGCTCTACTCACTGCACCACCGTGGGTGTAATAAAAATATGACTATGTACTTACAAAGGTAACAGCTATTGGATACCTACAATTGCAGCTATTCAAACCCATCTAGATGTCTAGATTAGCGTCCATTACATTATCAAAGATGGAGTTTTCGAATCAAATTCTACAATTGCAGGAATAAATTGCAATTATTGTTACTGCGCTGCGCTTTTCGAGTTTTTGTTCGCCTCTTTTTGCTTGGCTGCAGCCGGAGAATAATACTGCAGATAGAGCAATTTGGATAATTGCGATAATCGGAGATAAATTGTTTCTTCTCATGGTGGATAAATTTATTTACCGTCTTGTGTGTTCTTCGAAAACAGCAATTACAATAATGATTGTAATATTAATATCTTGAAAAACGTTGCTTCTTAATACGTATTATAATTACAGTCTTGATAAACGGTGAGAGATTATTACATCAATGTCGTTTAGTTGATTTTACTGACACACTTCCGTCATAGTTATGTGAATAAAATAAAAAGAAGGGTGACATAATTTAATTTGTTACTTATAAATACCATTTTTCTGTAATATACTTATATACTTCATTATTATAATACCATTGTAGTTTCGATGGATATTAACTAAAATTATTCGTTGTTAAGTAGTCAAATTTACCACACATACCTACACACCACGGACTCTTTTCTGTAATTCATTATTAGTAGGTACATGACCTTTTTAATGACCTTTTTAACGAAAGTTTCATATCGATGGGATCATTTATAGAAAATTTATATTATGTTTAACGGATAGTGATGTAATGAACTACGAAAAAGCATTTAGGTATTTTACTACGATAATAATCAATTTAATAACCTTTATCAAAATTAAAACTTAGCACATTGCACAGTTCATTTCGAACTATCTACTTAATTTGAAAAGTTTGTAAAATAAGTAAAATATATAGTATAAAGGCATCCGCGGTGGACTAGTGGCGGAGTATCAACTTCTGAAGCCATGGATGGTTTTAATCTCGCACTTTCACATGACATTGACAAATAATTCAAATGTGCGTATAAACTGAACTTATGTTTACATACTATACCTGCCTACTCGGTAGGATGAGCGGATGATTAGCAATGATTTCTTGTTATGTTTATAGTTACTGTGTCGTGAAACGTGTATTACCGTACCATGTACTGTATTTATGTGCAACAAGCTTTCACATAGTATACATATCACACGAGAAATAAGACGTAGTAAAGAAAATACGCTCTAAATATCGTAGAACTAACCAAAATATTCCTTTCAACCCATATAATAGATACATTAAATAAACGCTAACTTATTAATTAAATATTACTGTATGTCTGTCTACCAATCACAAATAAGAAAATATATATACAGTACATTCCTTATATAAAACTAAAAAACAGTGATGAATAGCCCACTTATATAGAACAGCAGCACAACGTGGTATGGAGAGGTGCATGCTGGGCATAACGCGTAAGGACAAAAAGAGGAATGAGTGGATAAGGGAACAGATAAGGGTTTGCAATATAGTATAGTTTGCTAAAAACCTCAAATTGAAATGGGCTGGACACATAGCTAGAAGAAAGGAAGAACATTTGACAAATTTAGTCATCCAGACGTATCCAAGAGGTACAAAACGTTTGCAAGATATGATATGGTTCTGCGGAAGTACGTGGCAACGCAACGCACAGGACCGAGAGAAGTTGAATCAGCTTGGAGAGGTCTTCATCCAGCAGTGGATAGATTCAAGCTGATGATGATGATAGAACCTACATTACCTACACCAAGTATGACGTTAAAAATGTATCAGTTTCATTTTATGACACTTGTAAACTGTCAATTTAATTTAGTCAAAAACTCGTTTTGTTGATACACTTTTGAATGTAGGTATAATTGAATTTCCATTAATTCAGTTATTCACTGTGAATTATAATACTATTTCGTGTATAGTATTCTTATGTAGTATGATATAAATATTATGGATTCAGAGCACGTCCATGAAAGAATAATAAATGTTATTCACTTAGAAACAAAGTAATATATTTGAGGAAAGCGGCAACTACCCGATACAAGAGGCAGAACGCCAACGAGAAAATACTTGAGGTTTCCAGCCGAGATTAAACAAGAGACGGCGGAAAGTCGGGAGGAAACACTGTAATCATAAGTTTAAGAGACAATTTGCCCAGAATGTAAATCAGTTAGGGTGGTTTCGCAACCTCTTTTCCAGCCCCGGATGGGGGGCGGAACTCACCCTCTGGCCACGGTGTCTAGGCGACGGCGAGGGGACAGAGAATATGGCGTAGCCGTAGAGAGTAAGAAAAACTAAAGTTCGTATCATTTTACGAATAAAGGTTTTAAAAGAAATCTCTATTTTTTATAAATGAATTTATTGGCATGCACTCTGTTTTATATTCTAGTCATCTAAAATGGTAAATATTATCGCCAATATTAACAGAATTTGAGATAAAACAATGTTACATGAATGGTTGTTAGGAAACTACGGTGTGGTTAGTATTTTCCCTGTTACTTAATTGGTAAGGCGCATTGGCCGGAATGTGATGGATGGAGGTCCAACATTCGCCGGAATGTGATGGATGGAGGTCCAACACTCGACAGGTGCACATATTTTTTTCTAATTGGTGTGATTCTAAAGTTTTCTAAATGATGTAGGTTTTTATGTTCAATGTAAGCTAACGTAATAATAATAAACCTTGTGTATTACTAATGGAATAAATTGGTTTCTAACTAATATACATGCCTACCATTAAAATTAAGCGTTTAGTTATTTTTAAATAATTGCGATACTTTGCATCTAATATAGTTGATTTAAAAAAAATGTTTGTTTTTCGTTATATTAGATACTTTATATTATACATTACTGGTACCAATTCAGTAGTTTCATTTCAAAAGTTTCAAGATAAAACTTCTCAAAAATAACGCAATTGCAACATTTTGAAGGGTGGATGAAGTGGTCAGATAGTAGCGGTGGAGTGGTGAGGTGGGTTAAAATTAGAGTGGCAAGGGGTGTCGGTCAAGCAAACTTATCCGAGTGTGATACTAACAAACTTATCGAAAAACAATGGTTCTACATTCATAGAAACGGAACAGCTGAGCGCATCTAGGTCAAATCATTGTCTATGTCTTCAATCTATATATCTATATGTCTACTTTTCGTTTACGTAATTCACTTGGACGTGATATCACTGGTAAAAAAAGATTTAAAAAAATGGTGGTAGCATTATATGCACAAAACAGCTTAATAAATAGAATTCCGAGATCCCCAATACACTACATTTTGACAGAGGGTTTTGAATGTGTGAGTGCCCTACGACAATGAACCACATATTATAATAGACGTGCAATAGTGTGTGCTCCTTCAAATGTACCAATATTGAATGAGCGTCAGTGTATAAACCGAAAGTTTATCCCATAATACTTCCACACTCGAGATCGGTTGCCTGTTACTCCACAGTCCACAACCGTTAGGTATTTATTACATTATTTCTGAGTTACCTGATTATAGGTACATCATGTGGCATCAATGGCAATAAAATAGTATGAATTTCGTCCGTTCAATGTGCGCCACTGCTCGCAATGGGGAGGGTAATAGGAATCCAAGGCAAAAAACAGACAGTTATTAAAACTTTTACATTACAGTTGTGAATAATAAAACGCGAGAGGCAGCCAGCCGAGTACCTGCCGGCGGGAAGGGCAATGGATCCTAATTCATATTCAAATTTGATGAAAATACGGACGGAGGAAAATTATTATTTAGCGTTTCCCAAGCCAGGCATTATATTATGCACGTAGGTCGACGAGTTGGCCCCGGACGAGGCATTGATGGGCTAATGAAAACTTGCGCCAACTTGGCAAGTTTAAAGTTTAAGTAGGAAGAATCAGTTAAGGGTTTTCGTTTATCCACGTACATATTTATTTTATAGCGAAGATTTCTTATAATTTTATAAACCATTATTTTGATTATATACTAAAATACATTAATATATAAGACGGTATACATATAGTCCGGTGTCGTTGTTCAGAATATCCAACGAACTGCACAGTTGGTATGATGTATTAGTCATATTATCCAAAGAGTCATTAAATTGATATTAATCCGCTTCAAAGATCCAAAGAACTAGGTGTCAATTACTACACTTTTTTTTCACTATTTTATTACTCACTGATTTAAGTAATTTATTGATTTTCAGTTTAGACGTGTATTTTATGGTGCTGAATAATAATTTGAAGTTAATCTTTAGATTTTACATTTACTTTAGGAATAATTTGGTGCTTAAATTGAACAAAAAATATAAATTCCTTTTACACACTTCATATTGAGTGCTATTACTTAAAAAAAAACATTTTTAGCCATCTTGGAATTTTACGGGCTGCCGATAGAAAATAATAAAGATTGACTTTAAATAAATACCTATTAGGCACCATAAAATACATATCGCAACTGAAAATCAATTCAATCAGACAATAATCAGAGAAAATTGTTTTTATGCCACCATCTTAGTTTTTTATGGGCTTCTGAAAGCAAATTGTTAGGTTTAACTCCAAATAACTTGATATGTCCAATTCTAAATACGAATAAATAGAGGGTAGCTCTTTATCATCAAATATTTGTAATAACTCAATTATTGTGGTGACTACATACTTTGTTAGTCCAATTAGGGTCATATTGAAATGAGGCATGTTACATCGAAGGTTTCTATTACGAATTAAAATATTCTAATTATGGTGATATATAGAAAATTGAAAGTTCAAATTTATTAATTTATACATTATAAATTCAAGAAACAGAAAAATCGTAAAGAAAGTATATGGAAGAACAAAATAGACAATATTTTAAGCATAGTATATAAAATAACGTTCACCAAAACTCATATTATCACGCAAGTGGAATATTTCAATAAGCCATTTTAATAAAAATGTCACATGGGAAGTTTAAATAGCTCAAAGGCGATATGCCAATATCTGTTATATGAATAATTTTAAGAATCCGATGTGGAAGCATTTTCAAACCGCCAGTATATTTTGAAATTCGTATTGTTAGAAAAGAAATTATAAAAGGAAAATACAAATTCGAGACAGGCACTACATTATTAAATTTATAACTATTCAATAGAGTTAAACGACTAGAGACATTCTCGCTTCGAATATATGGAATATTAATTATATCCGACTACTGTAGTCGCTGTATCAAAAGTATCCAACTACAATTTGGTTTGCAGACAAAAACATAATTGGGTTTGTTTAATGCGGCTCATGCCAGTAACAGCGCTCGGGGGATTGTCGCTTTTAGTAGAGCATTTGAATTAAATAATAGAAGTAAGATAGCTGGTAATAACTGAAAGTGTTGCAAAAAATACTGGACAATATAATGCAGTATTCGGCAACTTTGAAGTAGTTATTGGATTTCTTTCGTTTTGTCTGAAACAAAAAAATGTATATTTAGTTTTATATAGATACACAATAATTATTATTATATTATGAGTTATGAAGAAATATAGTTGATATCTTCAGGGTGAGATGGTCATATTGATTGATGGATCTAGAGCAGTGGTGGACAACCTATTTGAAAGAAGGGCCAGTTTATCCATTTTATAATTTTTCACGGGCCGCATTGGGTAAAAATAATGGTATATTATTATTAGGTACACTAGATGTCTCTGTGAATCTGAAGAGGCCCAAATCGATACCAAATCGACAAATAGTAAGGGTTGATTACGAAAATAAATAATAATAGAGCCGGCAATGCTGTAAATCACGGCCGTTTAGAAATATCGGCAACGTCACAATTGTCGCCGTTTTTCGACAACGCTTCTCGCTGAAAGCGAAACACAAGATGGCGGGTAATACGCGGCAGACGGCCAAACAGTAAACATCGTTAACTCGCGCTTCATATAAAAGAAATTGTAACTGTGAAAAAATGTAATCCTTTTTATATATTAACGTAAATACATCCCGTTGTTTCCACCACAATTCCGGTGTGTTACTTGTCCACATCCAAGTCCTGAATCCAGACGGAAATCCATACGAAGAAACAAAGTGACAGCGTGTTTTCACTTTTGGAAAATGGAGGGAAATGACAACATACATATTATTCAACTATTTTTAGATTCAATAAATAATTCACAAAATTTAAGAATGTAACATTTTAATTCTAATTGAACATACCTACATAATATGGAAAACACTTATGAGAAAATATTATAAACAATAGAAAAAATCTTTTTTGAAAAAAGTACGACACCCAGCAGGAATCGAACTTGCATCTCTCGGGCTTCGCGCCCATGCACATAAACCACTATGCTATAAGCGCCATACTTAATTGCGACAAATTTTAGCTAATGGCTCTATTAATACTCTCTGAAGTGCTTTCCAAATTGAGTTACTATTGGCGATCGGCTTTTGTATTTTAAATCAAAGTAGGTATTACTTTTTTACGGTTAGAAATTTGTCATGTGTGTTAGTTATCTCACATATTTGGTTGATCCGCCACGCCGGGCCACTGAGTCCGGGCCCCCTGGCTAGAGCCCTGTCAGCCCTCCCCTTATGGGGGTCATGGCTGGAAGTATAATAGTTTTTTATAAATAGTGTGTGTCCATTGTCACTTAAATAGAGTCTAGTGAAAAGAGACATTGCTTGCTATGATATATCACAATGCACTAAAACTGAATGTAGTTAGTATAGACAGAAAAACCATACAACAAAATAACAAATCACCGATGTGAAAATATTAATTCCGGTCTATCAATAGTACAAAACTGAGCTGATCGCATCGCCGCCTGTGAATATTAAAGTGCATAATTGGACACGATACCGACAGACAAAAGCGAGCGAACGGAAATAAAAATTTCCCGCTCACCCGGAATGGCGCGAAAATCAAATAAATCTCGATGAGAGAAAAAAACACAGAGGAGTGATGTGGTGACGGGGCACATTCGCAATTTTCAACCCCCTTCTGGCTCGCTTGGTCGCAATTAGCGGTGGAAATATTCAAAACATGGCGGTTGGGCGAGCGACATAACGAGGATATCTTCAACAATGATTGAGTGGGTGCAATATGACAGATTTTCGCATATTTTCATCGCTTCGATTACAAGTACACACGCCATAAAAATAAATTAAAAATATTTTACACATACAAATGATGCATGTAGGTGTAGGTAGGTATACCAAATCATCCGGGTCACGATCCTCAGTCATGAGGTCCTGACGAATAATAAGTAATATTCTATTCAACTAAATAATTTGTATTGTTTGTTTCTGGATTGTTTGTTTGGGTTTCAAATTAAATTTCGGCGTTTAGTTCAGCAAGTAGAACAAGTAGAGTAACATCTATTGTAATAATGTCAGTGTTACTTACAGTTAGTAGATACTAGAATTAAGATATCCGGTTGGAGGTAGTCACAATGAATATACATGAAGAACTTACCTGAAAGGAAAACAGAAAAATATTTTAGTAAGACACAATAACAAAAGTAATTCAATAATTATTTTAATTCGAATTCAAAAAAATTGGAGCTTGGTTTTGGCAATAACTTCTACAAATCTGCAACATAATAATACCTAAGTATTAAAAAAATATGTAGGTACTATGTATTAAAAAAAAACACAAATATAACTGGATTAAATACCAATTAATGAGTTAGGTAGGTATCCATTTAAACTTAAACTTTTATAATATGGAAAGTATTGTATTTAACATTTTTTTGCAAGGTGTTATAGTAAATATAATTCGTCTATTCAATTCTAAACTATCCTAAACGCCAAATCATAAAATGTGCAGGAAAGCGAAATTTAGAAATTATGAACCTATTACTTAATTCGATTTAGTTCTGTAATATCGAAATATTAAAAAATCATTTTTTGTGTTTCAAATTACAATAAATTTTGGGGATTTTTTTCCAATTTCAAATTTATGAAAAATTCAATAAATTGGCAAATAATGTCACTTATGATACTTAAGGAGTGGTATGAAAATAATTGTTTCGTAAATTCAGTATAATCCTATGCATTTAGGTTTATACAGAAATGTTGGAAATTTCATAGAGAATCGATTGTTGTAAAAAAACGTATTTCGAAAAATTGGCGTTTAGGATAGTTTAGAATTAAATAGACGAATATGAAAGACTATAATATAATATTATAAGACGATTATTTTAACAACAATATATAAGAACTATCTATGATTTTGATATTTGCTTGATGGACATCAGCGTTTTGATTATTTCCATCTTAATGATTAGGTATTTAACTTATCGTACCATTATTGACAAAACTTGCACAGCCTATATTATAAAATATTGTTGCTAATAATTCAATAGAGATTCATCTCAAAAGATTCCGAAAATGATAAATTTTTAGAAAATAATGCACTTGCAACAGTCCATCAAAAGTAGATACGTAAAGTGGGAACGGAGAAGAAAGCGCGCCTACACCCAACCATTGCCGATCGTAAGGGCTTACTCAAGCCCCCGTTATAAAGGCACTGTATATGTGGTATTCATATAAATGGAATGGCTGAATAGAGCGCGTGTTCGGATTCTACCGTTGTCAATAATTGATTTTAAAAATTAAAATTCTTTATTATTAAATATTATATCTTTATACTTATTAGTTTTGAATACGAAATCTCAGAGTATCACACCATTACGTACGAGGGTGGGTCAATAAGTCCTTAGAAAAACCGACAGGTGGCGCGACTAGTACTGTAAGCGGTTTGTTTTCATGCAGCGGCACTACCGATTCAGTATGCTGCGAAGTTTCAATCAGATTGGTCGGGTTGTTGTGTGTTTCTCGTACATTTAAAAAAAAAATTTGCTTGTGGAAAATGGAAAAATGGAAAATGGAGAAAATTGAGTTTAGAGCTGTTATTAAAAATTTTAATATAAAAGGGTTAACAGCAAAGGAAATAAAAAATGAGTTGGATTTAGTTCACGGCATATCTGCTCCTTCACTTGCAACTATTTATAACTGGTTAAATGAATTTAAACGTGGTCGTACATCAACAAAGGATGAACCACGCTCAGGACGTCCTGTAGAGGTGATTACACCAGAAATGATCAATAAAATCCACGATATGGTGTTAAGTGACCGAAGATTAAAGTTGAGTGAGATAATTGAGGTTACAGGGATCTCAAAAGGTAGCGTCATTTCTATTTTACATGACAAATTGGGCATGAAAAATATTTCTGCAAAATGGGTGCCGCGTTTGCTCACAGTCGACAATAAACGCAATAGGTTGGTGGCCTCTAAAGCCCTGTTGTCGCTCATGCAACGCAATCCGGATGAATATTTTCGTCGCTTTGTGACTGTAGATGAAACATGGATACACCACTATACTCCCGAGACGAAAGAACAGTCAAAGCAGTGGATTGCGAAGGCAAACCATGACCAAAGAAGGCGAAAACCGTAAAATCAGCTGGTAAGGTTATGGCTACTGTATTTTGGGATGCACGTGAAATTATTTTCGTTGACTATTTGGAAAAAGGAAAAACAATAACAGGGGATTATTATGCATCTTTATTGGACCAGCTAAAAAACAAAATTGAAGAAAAACGGCCTCATTTAAACAGGAAAAAAATCCTCTTTCATCAGGACAATGCCCGTGTTCACACATGTTTACGATCAATGGCTAAAATTGAAGAATTGAACTTCGAATTGGTCGACCACCCACCGTATTCGCCAGATTTAGCCCCCAGTGACTTTTTCCTTTTCCCAAACTTAAAAAAATGGCTAAGTGGACAACGTTTTTTTTCAAATGAAGAAGTCATCGATCGGACAAATGCTTATTTTGAGGACCTTCCGAAAACTTATTTTTCTGACGGTTTAAAAAAAATTGAGAAACGTCTAACCAAGTGTATTGAGCTCCAAGGAGATTATGTTGAGAAATAAAAAAAAAATACAAAAATAAAAACTGTTTTAATGCTTTTTTCTAAGGAATTATTGACCCACCCTCGTATCAGTAGTAATCCTTTTAATCCAAGACCCCTGTTCCATCTTAGATGCCGCAGTCAATTATTTCTTTGCTCATAGTATGCGCATATTACGATCATGGTTGATTGTCCACACAAAAAATAGAGACATACAGGTTATTCAAGTGTTCAATAAAGGAAAGGTAATTCAATATAATTCAAGTATGCGCGATAATTTGCATGATTGCAAGGTGTGTTTGATGGCACACTAATTACCGCGTACAGAACATGTAATTTTGAACACATGGGGCATGTACGATCAAATAATCATTGACACACCGCGTGTTTCCAAGTGATGGTCAACAATTAATCCAGTTCTAAAACGTAAATAATTGATAACCAAAGAAAAGCAATATTACTCTGTGTTCGCTGAACTGAATAGGCACTGTGACCTTTTGACTTCCGGTTACTTCCCAAAGGACGTCAGAGTTATGAGTTGTGATTTGATTTCAAGGGGTGATGTTGTAAGTTATACTATGTATTTATAATTGATACATAATCGAGATCTCACACGTCGTATATGTTTTATTTCAAAGACACATGGAGCACATATTAATTCAAGACGTTCACCACATGGCATTTAGAATAAAAAGTCCAAGTAAATCAACTAGAGAAAAAACAAGGTAGAGAAAAAAAATACAAATTAAACAATGAAATAGAATTTTAAAAACGAAATACATACTGCATCGCTAAAAATGTCTACATATGTATGGAGTGCATTGACGAGCCGCACAGCTCTCGCTATTGGTGCCTGGTGAGCCTGACATGAGGAAAAAGCTTTCACCCAAAACAGGTCATGGCTGCGCTGCGCCCACGCATGTAGGTAATTGGCGGGTGCATAAAAATTCAAATTTTCCAGAATATCGGAATTGGAAATTATACCTGGTGAGAGCAGGGAAAAATGCTCTAAGAGCAGAAGTGACCCACGAGCTTCAAGAGAATAAAAGGCGAGCATGCCTTAAAGAAAGTTATTATTCGTTTGAGAAACTGTCAAAACGAAAATAATTGTATACATTACGATAAAGATGTCGAAACTGGCCAACACTAAAAGTGCACTGTCGTCATTTCGTGAAGTCGACTTTTAGAGCTTTCGGTTAGAAAACACATCAAAAATACACATCGAGAGTAAAATATGTAAATGATTAATTGAGTTAGCATTTACTTGGTAGAATTCCATTTTACAAGAAATGAAAATATAATTAACATCTGTAATAAATTAATAAACCCTGTAGAATTTAATATTCATTACATATTCATTTCTTATGTAAATGATGTCGACGGTTGTCCATCACGGTACATACTGCACGGATTATAGTGTTTATTTCTTTAGAGTTTAGACTATAAAGAGTACATCGAAGGCGGCTCTGCAAGCGATAACAGGCTTCTACATCGCGGCAATCCGTTCACAACCAATTAAAATAAATAATACTAACCTATTATCATGCCGCTTACCTGTCCAGGTGAGTATTTACCTGATCAAGTAACACGGGAAATAATACATAGGTATTTTTCCAACTAGAGTAAGTATTATACCTACAATACTTACAGCAACCAAATACGATTGCATAGTTATTAGCTACATAATAAATAAATAAAATAAAAAAATAAAAAAGCCTTTTTATTTCTTACAGATGAAAAGTAAATGACAGTGAATTGACTATATCTAATGTATATATAACCTATAATTATATCTGTTATGTATATATATATATATACATATATATATGTATGACTTTTTATATTTTATCTAAGTATATTTTTATATTTTTGTATAATACATATATATATTAAGATTTTTATTTTGTGTATAATACTGATAAATAATGATTATATATATAAACAGTATTATGTAACATTTATATAGTATCTATATTTTTGTATTTGTAACTTAAATAATATTTTGGTTTGTTTGTTTGTTTGGTTTGTAAGAACCCCTCTTCAGGTGAAGGCCTCCTCCAAAGAAAGAAGTCCCACTGGACTCTGGGATAGATGCAAGGTTTGTTGTATTGCGTGGTTGTATTTTCCTTTGGAGGGTTTTGGTCGTGATCTTCCTCGGTGACCAGTCGTATTGGAAGATGGTTTTTGTTTCTTGTTATAATATGTTCTTGTATGAGATCTTTGTGGAGGGGGGGGGGGTTGGTTATTCTTTTTGGTGGCTTGGATGTTTCTATCGTTCTGTGGAAGGGGATTATTTTCAGGTGATGTAGGGAGTGTTATTTTATTGTTAGGATAGCTACATAATAATACTAAAATGATGTTCAAATTTTGTTAATGGTTAATTTATTTTTATTCACAAGTTTTACAATAATAACGTAGGTATAAATATCACAATTCGGTATAATATTATACCTAGGTACAAATAATTATTATTTTCCAAGGAATTTTCTAGAATAGGAATGTGTCTATAGATTTTCCAAAATGTGTTTTAGAAGTAAGTAATGCCAATGAAATCGACAAATTCGACGTAAGACGATTTTGTATGTGCGACTGGGCTAAATGTTGAAATGAAATATTTATACAAGTATTTTTCGGATTCAATTATACAGTTCCTGAAAATCGTATAGGTACAATATATGCATGCCAACGTTGTTCATGCGATTATTAAAGGCTACAGTATATTTATTATTATTTGCTTTATCGACGGTTCTGATTGTGAGATTTTTGTGAATTGTAGGATATTTTTTTGTTTTGTAGTAGGTACCTAGGTATTGTCTTTTAAAATATGAATGAAATCGGACAGCCTTCATTATGTGAACGTCAAATTTGTGGAAGCTCAAGGTTAATTCGGATATTTTCGTACGATCTCGGTAATCTTCGACTCGATGGTCAGCCGAAACGTGATCGTGCCCAAAAATAGGAATTATTCTAAATCTGTCGCGACATGGAGTGGTCGGTGATTCAGGGCTATCTGTAGCTACTGTACCTACGTCATACCTGGAGTACATTAAATGAATTCTTTATTTTAATTAATATCTGTTTTTAACGTTTGTTTTCTACTCGTGTACACAGGATATTATCATATTAAGTCACCCATAATATACATGTAAGTATACTTATATAAATAGGTTGTGTTTATAGATAATTAATAATATTTAATAATACGTAATGAACACATTCTCTAATTAATTTAAAGCCTAAAAACAAAAGTATTCCCCATACTACATTGTAATCTAGTGTTAATTTATTATTCCAGTGAATCAGCAGCAGTATTCTCTTTCGCGGCAGTTATAAATTTTATGGTAACGAGCGTCATTCGACAAGATCGCGTTCTTTATTGCTGCACTTACTTATTTACTTTACAGAAGTGAAAACAAATAAGGATCGCGTGCAAACAGGCGAGCCCAACACGAATGTATGTATTGTACATACATATTGTAAATCTCACAGGAAAAGAATACACTTAAAAACAATATGCGACGTTTTGCAGATACGAATACAGGTATTCCTCGACTCGCGACCAAGATACGTTCCAACACGCTTTGCTCGTAAGTCGAGTTTAATACAAAATATTAAAATTAAGTATCCACTTGAAAAAAACTAAAAGTTTTTGACCACCTTCATAATATGCAAAAATCAATCAATAATGAGGAATAACCATTGACTACTGGATGAATCATATGCTTCTTAAAATGACGCCCGATTTTCAGCGACTCGGCCAGTGTTAAAACTTACTGTTTTAATATCAGCGGACTCGCTCGATATAAGAACTCGATATAAGCTCACTTAATATTTGTCTCGTAAACGACCTGGCAATAATTATGAGTAAGCCCGATCTAGCTTGCATCTTACTCTAACTAACAGTCAGCGCATGACGACTTGCTCTGTCCGCTCAGACATGAATTTTTGGTAGCTTGCAAGCTTTGAGTTGCAGACACTCTTAGCGTCACTATTCCAAGAACGCAAATTTAGTTTTACAGCCAGGGCAATACGGGTGAAATTCGGAAATCCATGTTAACGGTCTTAACGCATTATACCTACAAGGAAATATTATTAGACGATATTCGTAATATTATTATCTTCTTTTGTGGTACATTTTTAAAATGACACTTGTATGGGAACTCCTCATCTAGTAGTATATCAATGGGAATAACCACGACTGTATAAGAACATTTTGGCAGATGTAAAGGAAACCTGACAAAACAGAATATGAATAAACAGAACTGTTCTGTTTTGTCACCGCTCTGTTTCTTCATGTTCTGTTATATACATCATGGATCCAATGTAAATGTGGCAAAAAATGTGCGAAACAATAATTAATTATAAATTTGGTACTAAAAAGGGACGGAAGATAGTATGCTATGTAAGAAAATGGTATTGGACTCCGTCTCCGATTGCGTTGATAATTAATTCTGTGATTGAAAAAATAATATATATGCCGTTTTTCAATTTGTATTTAAGTTGGCGGCTTAAGCGTCGGCCTATCTATATCGTATGGGTCCCAGGTTCGAATGCTGGGTCTGTAAAGTATACATATTGTTTTCCAATTTGTGTATGAGTCAGAATATGGACCTAATAGGTTGAGCAAGTGGCTAGCATCCATTTCTCGTAAAAATAAAATATGTTAGGTAGTACAAAACAGCATCGGACATGGTTAAAAAAAATTAACCTAAAACAAAGCCTCTATGGTTTGTCCAATGGTTACCAATTTAACAATGAATTTTCGTAAACAATCTGTTAGCAGCCACGTACCTATCTATACCTATACCCACCCATCCCGGCGTCCCCTCGTAGGAAAGAAATGGTAATTTTATGTTTGTTTACATAATATCCACTTAACGTTGTTTAGAAGTATGTACAGTGGACAGATTTGTGTACAATAAAATCAATAACATTAAATAATAATAATTATTATTCATAAAATCACAGGTGACAATCCGATAACTCAAATTTCATTAAATGTGTAATAAATTTAATTATACGATCAATCGAACCAATCAATTAGTCCGGCCGGCACTTGTCACCCATGAATATGTACACATCGAAAAGGTTTCGGCCGCAGTGTATAACCTAATGCGGGGGCCGAAGTGTTTTCCAACGATTATATTGCCCGAGGGGATTAGCGGCGGGTGACCCTTGGGAACCCGAAGCTCAACACGTACAATAAACTGTTGATTCTACGCAAAATTTATAATAAATACTTATAAAATATCAGTTAAATGGCATTCTTATATTATTCGTCAGTATAAAACTTATTGATCTGTATTCTATAATATATATTATATCTTCCTCTTTCTTTCTCATATCCGTCCGTACGACAGCGAGGATTTTGGCCGTATTTATCCTGTATGGCAGGGATGGAGTGCTGAGTTTAAATCTGTCTCTGGGATTCACGGTCCAAGACGCTATTCATGTGCCTGGGTCTCATACCTACATACTGAAAATTTTCAGTTGAATGTTAAAGATATAGAAGTATATCTCTCGGGATGCCGCATGGTGTCGCCAAAGTATGCAAGTTTTCTAGTTTTTACTTCTTTGATTATTCTGTTGGCCCTTGTCATCCTCGATACTTGTAATGTTGTATTTCCAGCTTAAACGAAGCATGCGGCTATACACGTTTCGAAAGCTTTGAGTTTTTGAGCATCCGTGAGTGTCAAAGTCTCTATTCTATAATATAGTAGGATCGAAAAGACAGCTTTTTTGAAATGTAAATCTATACGTATTATTTGATAAATTGAAGCTTAAAATATATATATTTTTTAAGTCTTCAGAAAACTATATTTGAATGGGAACTGAGAATTCAGTAAAAAGTATCTGGGTTGAAAGAAGTCTTTGTTCATTTAATCTTAATCCATAAGACCGATTAGAATGTCAAGACTAGGAAACATTTTAAATGGAAAACAATTGTACTTAAGTCGTTAATACGCCATCGTCAGATAATATGAGGATTTTACTTTGCCCATTGCATAAGTATTCAAAGTCTACTTTCTACTATATACATAGATACGGTAGAGATGAGGCATTTATTTATTCAGTTGAGATTAAAAAAGAAATGCAGCATTTGCATTGAGTAGATAGTTGTAATTTGGTCCCTGGGTGTATGCGGAAAATAACCAAATAATATGTTGATAGATTGAATAAAGATTTAAGTATATATAAATCATGTAGGTATGCATATGTAAAATTGAGCTTTAATGTATGAGAAACACAAAGACGATGAGTAGCGAGGGTATGGAAAACTATTTGCATGTTGGGCATTATGCGGAATGATCACGATAGAGAGCAATGGATAAGGAGGAAGACAAGAGTACGCAATGTTTTAGATGTCGCTAAGCTAATTAAATCACAATGGGTCGTTCGTATCATCAAGAAGTCGACAATGGCTGGAAAAATGCAGTTATACAGTGGTAACCATGAGGTATTAAACGAGCACAGGGTTGCTCTAAAAGTCTTAAGCACCGAAAGCACCATGTTTTAACGATGTAGAGCAGGGGGGGGCAAACTTTTTGGATGGAGGGCCAAATTCAAGAAATCAAAATGAGCGGCGGGCCGCAAGTAAAATACCATTTTTAGATATACACTATTTATTATCATGAAAAATAAACATTTCAAAAAAAAATAATGAGAAGAATGAAACTGTTGTACATTTTTGATCTTTTTTTAAATTCAGGTGTTAATTTTGTAGTTGATATTCTCAAAACTGCTTGTAAATGGGCATCGGAGATATTTGATCGTAAAGAATTTTTATTGAGGTTCACAATCGAAAATGTTTGTTCACATATATAGGTGATCCAAAAATAACGAATATTTTTCTTGCATAATCTTTAAGTTGGTCGAATTTGTCTGAATTAAGGGCATTGTAAAATTTGGAGATTTCTTCACGACGATGCAATTCTCTTAAATCAGTGTCACACTGCAGATCAATAATATCAAGTTGTAGCTCTGTCGGCACACTATCAATATCTATTGAAATCGATGTTCAACGTAGAAAATAGTGGTTACATAGTGTGAGACAAGACGCAAGGAAGATGTACTAAGATAATACATTTACGAAACAACAAAATCTTCAAATTTTATTCTATCGTCAAATTTTTTTTAAAAAATATAAAAAAAGTTATTCGTGATCAGAAGTACAATTAATGATGGCGGGCCGCAAAAAAAAACCCGGCGGGCCGCAGTTTTCCCCCCATGATGTAGAGTATATGCTTCATAACTTTGCACTCCGGTTCAAGAATGAAAATGATGTAATATATACTAAAAATATATTTTTAACACATATTATCTATTTATTTATTAGTAAGTGAAGGTATAACATTTGATCTATTTTTATGCGAGGTAATCAGGTAAAGAAGCGTATCAGTAAGTATCATAGTAAAAGGTGCAAAGTTATAAAACGTATACCTACTCTATGTGGCGGTAAAATACTCAATGCGAGAAGAATGGAAGGCGTTAGGAAAGGCCTTCATCCAGCAATAGATCGACCCCAGCTGAAGATGACATGTATATATGGTATATAGTGGCATTAGTAAAAATATTATATAAGTATTCGCAATACAATAATATGTCATTTGATGGTAAAGAAGTACTTACTTAGTTATCAATACGTCATACATTTTTTATTACAGCAGCGCAGTGTTTGACGGGGGTTTAAGTCCCGATTTGTGCCCAAAATCCCGGCATCCTATTTATTAGCGCGGGCGCCCGTTTGCCCGGATGATGGATTGCGATATTATGCCAAGAACCACCTCCGCATAATGGAATTCAAATAGGAATAATTGATTTATTGACCCGCGCGTTCGAGGGCCCGGCCCCTGACGTATTACCCAATTACCGGGACGACAACGCAGACAAGTGGGGAACAAATTGAGCATGGTTTTTATTACCGGCCCGGAAAGTTATCCGATACAAAGATATCGTTTCGTTACTATGAGTGATTAAATCCCCAAAGAAAAATATATTTTGTTGGTTATATTTTTAGGGGGGGTGTTACAGTGCTACTATACTCATCTAGCGACATATCATAAAATTTACATTTAACACCGTGTTTTCATCGAAAATATCGAAAACGCAGGTTCGAATCCTGGGTCTGCCAAGTACCAGTGGCGAAGACTACATACTAGGCGATTATTTAAAGCCTACCTTCTTAAGAAAAATATTTTTTAATTCCATATTGACATTAAATAATATAATCACATAATAATATATTCAATATGCCCAACGACATCTATCGTATAATTGTCATAATAATTTTACGATCTTTTCCACTATTTCAATAAGCACTATTTATGGCATGTCTCGAAGGTTAAAAAAATTATTTCTATGGGATTCAATCACATATAAATATTGATTGTTGTTAAAAATAATAAATAATTTATCTCGTGATTTTTATTTGTCAGTTAGTTTATTCATAGACTAAGACAATTTATTCAGCCAATTATGTAAGTTGAAATCTGATATTGTATCTAAGTCTGTGTTTTAAATATAGAAGTATTTTAAAATGTCTAGTTTACGGGTTAATTAATAAATTGTTATGGGACAGAATCACAACAACGGATATTTTCAATATATTTTGAGCGTATCTTGCGTTTATATTTAGGAAAATACATAATTCAAATTAATTGCTTAATTTTATACCATCGGTGAGCTTTTGAAATTTCATCGGTTTTTGTGTACCTACCTATTCATCAGCAGTTATGTCGGATTATCTTCTTCTTTCTCGTAAATACATCTAACAAGTGTGCTTTCTCTACAGCCTACCTGTTTCCAAAGGTCACCCTTCGCCACTGGCAAGTACACATACTGTTTTTTCAATTTGTGTAGGAGTCAGAGTATGCACATAATAGGTTGAACAAGTGGCTGACATCCATTTCTCGGAAAAACAAAAACCTGTTAATACAAACCTCCACATTGTGGAGGCCCATATTATAATCCTTATAGGATTGGATATGGTAAAAAAATATCAGTAACAATTAATATAGACATGCTATATTTTTCACATTTTTTTAGGAAGAGAAATACGAATGGCTGAGTAAATAAAGAATGGAAAGATTTAAGGTTAAATGCTAGAAGCTATCAATATTAGACCACGTATTTTTTTCGACATATCCGTGGTGTAAATGAGAACTCTGCCAGTCTTAGTGGTATTGACTTGTGTGTCCCTGAGTTCCCTGTGTTCTCCCGAGGTGCAGAACTAACCTGCCATTGGTGATGCCAATTGGGAGGGCAATAACTCTGTTCAACCAAATCTTTTCGGATGTTGATATATTCTACCTATGTGATGATGAGTATAATTGGGCGTTGATTATAAATTTTTAAACTAGAGTCCACTTAGCTCATTCGGTGTGCTTCCTTGCTTTATAATTAATTATAATTTTTGTAGGTACCTTTACTTTACTTTTCATACTGTTTTTGCGATACTGCATGTATTTTTACACTATATTTACACTGTTTAATGCTATTTCTTTGTTTTTAAATGTCATTGTTGTTGTAATTGAATAAAAAGCATTTTTTTTGTAGTACTTATTCCACTTTTAATCAATAAATTAGGACCGGTTTCGTCCGCCTCAAAGGGACATTTTCAACTGAATACATTTTTTTTATTTATAAAAATTTTAAAATATAAAAAAAATGTATTCAGTTGAAAATGTCCCTCTGAGGCGGACGAAACCGGTCCTAATTTATTGATTAAAAGTGGAATAAGTACTACAAAAAAAATGCTTTTTATTAAATTAAAACAACAATAGAATGCAGTTCCACCATGAATTGACAGTTAACAAAATAAAAGAAATTTAAATGTCATGTTGTGAACGTCTTGAATTTATAATTTGTAATGTTCAGTGTGTAAGGAAAAAAAATGGCAAATAATAAATAGACTAAATTTAATAACGAGCAATAAACTATATAAATTATAAATAGTGGCTTTATCGCATTTACTACAAGTTATTCTACACTAAACTGAAATTAAAAACGCATTTTATAAGCCAACACAAAGCTTAAAACCTTCTTTGTGTTGGGGTACACCTATACATAATAATTTAATTACTAACTTACAGTTCCTACGCTATGGATATGAGTTTTAAAATGCGGTTATGCCATGTAATTTTGGATTATTAAGTGTTAGAGACATCGATATCGTCATTTCGTCAGGTTGACAGAATTTTGGAGAATCAAATTACTTACGAGAACGTATTAAAATTATACCGTAATAGCATGGTAAATGCAACGTTGCTTTTACGTTGAAAATAGTGAGCTTTAAGGATTGGGGTAGAATCATGTTCGTGTGGTTGGCGACTGAAAAGTGAGAAATATAAATCCAAGTAAGTAATAATCCGGGAAAACATAAATAATGCGAACTACATTATCTTCTGGGTGAGGTAGTTTAAAAGTTTTAATTTTTGACTGTGGAGAAATATGGGATAAAAATTAAAACATGTGATAATGAAAATATTTGTTTAGTAGTTACGTCTGTATGTAGGTATTAATGTTTGTCACGTAACCAAAACGAGCATTGAAATTTGGAAATATTTATTAGGACATTCCAGAGGCTTTGTATTTTAACATTTTATGGACTGTTAAACATGAGTCGCACCGTGAGTGTAAAACCAAGGCATCTGCAAATTTTTCAATTTCGAGATTAAATGCAAAACAACTGCAAAAGTCGTGAACTTGATAATGTAAAAGTGAAGTAACTGAAAGAACATGCAATATAATGTGGATATAAATCAAATATTATGTTTTTTTATAAACTCTATTTGTCCTAACAAAACGAAGACTTCAAACCCTTATATATCAAAAATATGTATTTTGCAGATGCTTTGGTTTTACATTCACGGTGCGAGTTATGACAGTCAAAATCAAAATTCGACTACAAAATATTGGTATAATAATGGCGACTGTCTTAGTGTTTGTGTTTTTTAATGTGTAAGGAATGGAAAAAGCTGGTCAAATCGGTTCAACCAGCTGTTGGGCCCATCGGACCGTCCGAGCTGGTCGCCACAAGGGCCAGTTGTATTACATTATTAGAAAATTTGCGACGTCATACTGCCAACGTAAAGATCTCTTCACTTAGAATGGTCGGCAGTTTTATATTAGCTTTCATTTGTAACTTACTACAATTTTTAATATTGCCTCTACGTGCTCATCTCTCCCATATCTATACTCTAAGCTTAAACTCATGTAAATTCAAAGCAAATTTGAGTGCATGACTATCTTAGTCTTGGGTAACTGCTCCTGAGACATTCCCAGTCATAAAAAAAAGATGCTTCACATCCAAATGTAGGGTCCCGTGATACGCCCGATTAAGACCGGGTGTAGTGCTGGGCGGATGGGGTTTGGCGGGGCCATTAACTTCACTGTCTTTTTAATTAATCTGCTCTGTGGTAGTTATTAGGTATATCACAAGATTCACAAGTATATTTGTGACCAGGGAACTCAGAAATACCTAACGGGTAAGGCGATAGCAGGTAACCAACTCGAGTATATAATATTTAAATTAATTTTAACAACCCCAATCAAATAAAAAAAAATATATCCCGCAAACAGATTGCGAAAAAATTGAATCTGAAAAAAATTCGCGCCAAAAATCGCCCAACGGAGTCAGTAGCGGCGCGTCGGGTGGGGGGCTTCGCTTTATGAATACGAAAAACATATTAGCGAATAACGCCAGAGGGAAATTAAAAGTGGGGGCTAGCGGCTGGCCCCCCTGGGGGGTGGACGCGGGCGATGAACCGTTCATTAAAGCCAGCCGACGAGTATTAAAACGGAGAGGGAATTGTGGAAAAAAGCGGGAGGGTCGGGGGAGTATTATTTCGTATCATGTGCACGTACTTTAATCTATTTTCGCGCAAACTTGCAAGGACAATAAAAATGTTTTATTTAATTTATTAAAAAACATAATATCTGCATTCAGCTAAGTATATTTTTTTAATGATCATTTTAATTTTGAGATGAAGAATCTTATACCCCGTTTACACATGCATGGATTTACTGCTGACATTACGTATTATCGCAGCCATATTAAAAAAAAATGCACGTGAATACATAGTATCGTACAAATTGCAAGATTGCATGCATGAATCAAAAAAGTTCAGAAGCTTCTGAATTGTCACGAGACAATTGGACCGTGCAATATCTGCGCCTTCCGGTAAAAAATCAAACTACATCTATACTTTTAAGGTTAACCGATTTTCACGACCTGTAAAATAGTACCAAACAATGATAACATCGCATCTCGCTTACTCTTGAAGAATGATCAGCACTTTTACGTGTGACAGTTAAGTATTATCGCGATAGTTTAAAATACTCACTAATGCTGCAAGTAAATCAATGCACGTGTACAGGCGCTATTGTGCTATATATGTCTTGATTGGACGACTACTGTAGATATGACATATTTTTCTTCAGAAAGGACGAATAATTGGGACATGGTCGTTCGCTGATTTTGGCAAAATTCTTGAATTGATGAATTCAAGAATGAAAACCAAGCCTAACAAATAATCCAGTGTATCAGCTATTTTCAAAAATTGTTTGCTGCTGGATTCCTGTAAAGTATAAACCGACAAGAAACGTGTTTTATTTAGATATGACTTTTATGTCAGTAGGTACTACTATACGACCCAAAGAGGTTGGGGTTGGACGGTCTTTTAATACGGCCATATAGGTATTTCCGATATAACATTTCATGGTGAAGTATGATACGGCGAACTGCATACGTACAATTTCCGGACACGAGTTAAAAGATATCACCCTTTGACGTTGACGGGACGTTAACCAGAATACGTTAAGTGATAAATGTGATATATTTATCACAATTAGCTATATTTCGATGTTAAGTGATATGTTCGAGTAAGAATAAGCCTGCAGGACTGATATTCGATGTGATAAAATTCATGGGTTTCATGCAATGACATATTAAATGGACGACTCACTTCATACCCGGCGCGCACGAGAAATTGTGCATGAAAGTCATTCACAGATGTATAGGTAGATGTCACGTGACCATTGACGTATCCGTTTCCATTATGCGATACAAGCTTCGAGAATTTATAGTAATATAACCTTTATTGTAATGGCGTATTAGTGTCATGACTCATTGCGTTAGAAACAGATTCTCGGTTACTTACGACTTCTCGGAGATTAGACGCAAGTGAGCCCAGCGAATCACAGGCGACTGACTGTCCAATGGTTCCTGTCATTCAATTGCATTGAATAAACATTCATCAATATCTTAAAATGGCATTTTATAAATAATAAATAATACTAACACATGCAAAGTGATATCCCATCTTTCTTGGAGTGTTTAGTAGATTTTTTTACAATTTTTAACTAGCCACATTGGCATTTTGTAACACAATAATAACGGTGGAGTCGAAACCTGACAGTCAGAATGGTAATGAATTGTATGGGCAGACCCAGCGGTGTCGCCAGACCGCTTGCAAGCAGTTCATTTGAGCGTAGGATACCGATATTAAAAAATGAATTTCGCCATCCGGCAGACCCGACACAAAGTGAGTGTCATTTTATTTTCTAGATGCTTCGTCCATATTAATGTCATTGGTTTCATGGTTAATAAAACGTTAAAATTAACACGAATGTCAACAGGATTTTGTGCTTTTGTTGTTAAATCGGACATTAATTAATAAAATTTCAATAATATATACGGGAATATATCGGAAACCAAACAAAAATCAGAATCACAAAAAAACGCTAACAAACAATGGAATATTATATATATATATAACAATAATCTAAATAATAAATAAGAAACGGGAAAACATCGGAATAAAAAGAGAAACAAAGAATATTCCTTAGGTTAAAAGTTATAAAAAATAATACATTATTAAAGGACATGGGAGACACAATCGAGTTTCGGGGAAAAAACTTTCCGTTGAGGAAAGAAAAATAAAATATACCCACATACATCAAAGACAACGAATATCTTCTGCGACTTTTTTCCCCAATTTATTGAAAAAAGCCTCCCGTTCCGGGGGCGAAAAAATACGTAAATAAAAATTCTTTTGACAGTATCGACAAAGTTAAATTTCCCAAAGGACATTAACTTTCGATTGAGCCTTTTCCATTAGCGAGGGTGGGGGGTGAAGAATAAAAAGACGTTGTTTTGAGATGGGAGTCATCCACTTATAGCTATTATTCACGGAGGATGAATAGATAATAACTGTCAGCTAGTGATGGGCGAGAAAATTCTATCAACCGGATCGCCACGACGCATTTAAGTCATATTCCATTGCAATAGAGCTAAACCAAGCATTGGCCTCCTCCGCCGCTTTGCTTCATTCATTGAGGAAATCGCTTACGAAGCTCTACAAACCCTCCACCAAACAAATGCATGACCTTGCTACTGGCCTTAATACACATGTGTTTCTAACGAGGACTCTTTTCGTGCTCGTGTCTCCAACATGCAATGGATCTGCCAAGTTAATACGTAGTATTTTTATAAAGGTAGATATTTCCTATTATTTTGGACCTAATACGTTGAACAAGTGGCTGACGTCAATTTCTCGTAAAAACACAATCTGTTAATACAAAACTCCACTCTGTGGAGGCTCATATTATGATCCTATTACAATCGGACATGGTCGAAGAAGAAGAGATTTTCTAGTAATTATTACACGTAAGAAAATCATTCAACAAAATTTTATTTTATTTAAAAATATCTCGCTAAGCTATGTCCACATTGGCAACAAGTTGCCGGCAACCTCATTAAATTTTACGATAATTATCATAATTGAATAAGAGGCATAACTCTACAACAGGTTACAAACCCAATCACAGAAGTGTATAATTAGTAGTGAATCAATCACAGGAACCTTTAAACCTTGAGAAAATAATAATATAATGTATTGTGATCTTAGTCTTAGACTACGTTAAAGTGCCCACCACCACCCGTCATATATGCACAGCTGTGGATATGCACGGCCGCTTTCCATGACGCTTTAAACGTGTCTGAAAGAAGTGATTTTAAGTGCTCATTCCGTCCCGAGACGGAGCCGCACGGGACTGATGCTGCAACATGCACCGTAGTGTTTAAAGAAGAAAGTTAAGAGAGAAAATTTTTGTTTTTTGGACTGGCTCTGCTGTCCGCTGACGTTAAGCGCTTTGTGTACCCGCATACTGAGTGTCACGAATTGAAATGGATGAGTCTACAGAAGAGTCGGGACTATCCCGTTCCCCATACGATGCTAGATATATTATTGTGATCGAGAATCGAACCGAATTTGTGGTCACGTCTACCGTGATACTTATAATAGATGTCGCCAGCACTTCGCATTTAAGAATTTGAAAAGCCAGATGGAACACTAAAATTATATTGCCAATTGAACAAGCGAAACACAAAAACCTACAACCTAACTGAAATGTCAGTTTTTATAATCAGAGCTTAATTATTTTCCGTTCAGAAGTCGATCAGTTAATATATAAGTAATTCGAATAGAGTAATAAATGAAACACCGTACTCCGGTCCGATAGGTATTCAAAACCGCAAGTATGCATTAGACCTTGATTGATCAATGAAAATACTGATAAATTCGTGTTCCGTGGTGTTGGAGAGTTCTCGCAAAAAAGCCATGGGAAAGTGTGTACTGCACTTTGGTCACCATTCTTCGAAAGAAGACGACACCACAAGGAGAATCATTCAAGCCGTGTGGTAATGAATCGGTACATACAAGCCTAGGCGAATCTACCAATGCACACCCCTACTGCCGTGAGTTTATAATATAATTAGCCAGGTTGTAATCTCGCAGAATAGCATCGGAAGGGGGAGGCAGGAAGGAGTGGGACAAGTATGAATAAGGAAGGCTAAGTTAGGCAGATTTTTTTACCCCTTGGGAGATGAGAGTAAGGTCGGTCCGTTACAAAGGGGATGCGTAGCATACTTTCGCGAAATCTCAATTTATGGCTTAAGACGTAAGCCGCATTTAAAGCTCGGGTTTATCGTCCAAACCGTATATAGGTATTAGCGGCTTTAAAGGATTTGACATTCAGATATTTCGAGGGTGTTTACACAATAGACACACATTATAATATTATCACTTTTGGACAATGCTTATTTTTTTATTAACCTAATATTAACTTGTATTAATCTAAAACTAAACTTTTAATTAACTATTATTGAACATACATAATTGAAATTTGAGAGCTTCAGTGAGTATTAAAAAAGCCAATAGTTAAAATTTGTGTATGACTCCTTTAGCATAGTGGACTATGTGCGTGGGCGTGATGCCCGAGAGATGCAGGTTCGATCCTGCGGGGTGGGGTGTCTTACTTTTTTCAAAAAGATTTTTTCTATTAGTTATAATATATTTTCTCAGAAGTGTTTTCAAAATTATGTAAGTATGTAAAACTAAACTATTTCGATACCTCTCAGTTTTATGCGTTTTATCGATATCGAGTGAGGTTGTTCCTACACGCAAACAGTTTTCCAAAAGCACATCAGTGATTCGTATTTTCACTTGGGATTTGATATGCTAAGTGTTCCCAAATAGCGAAGTCCTCATTAGATCATGTTTGTAAAATGCAGGATATTTCTCCTTGTCCAAATATGTTTTGTAAAACTCTTCTAAACCAACCTGATGGAATTTCTCCTTCAACTGTTCATGGCAACATATTTCACAATGTTCCATTTGTAAATTTCCCGGTAATAAATTCACGTATACGGAGGATGGCGTTGCAAATGCAGCAAAAAGCACACGATGCTTTTTAAAATCTTGAGCCAATATCGAATCTCAATTTGCTAAATTAGCACATATCTCTAATATAGCACTCCATGGGCCACAAGTTGACACCCAGTGGGCCGCGGGTTGGCAACCCATGGTCTAGACCCAACTTTCGAGGTATTTTACCTCCCGGGTACCTACTACTTTCTAGCCATTGCTTCTTATCAGAGTTATGTGTCCAGTTAATTTCCATTTGAGATTTATAAAACAAATAAGTATGAGTGATAGAGTTTAGTGTGCACTATATATGTCGAATCTTAACAGCCTACCTCCACCCTTCGCAAATAATATACAGCATCTATGGAACGAACGACATTGACTTTTAGAATAAAACCTCGTATCTAGACATAAACTGTACTGATTTGAATTTTGTAGCAATTTTGCCTTTAATTATTATTTTCAAAATGTGCAGAAAAGAATTTTATAAAAAAAAATATAATATATAAATGGAAATAGAACAAATAAATCGTCAACAAAAAAGCAAACTCGGGGGATTGCGCGCAACGCGAGTAATAAATTACTCTACAACTACAAGACTCACCGAAGTTTGAAAACATTTTAAGTAGGTAACACAAGTAAACGCTGCTCAAAAATGGAGAGAGAAAATAGACAAACAACTGTTACTTAGTCAAGTTTACATATAAAAGTATCAAGAATATACTATATTACCTGAAATAAACTTGAGAAACAGGGTTAAGTTTAAGAGTTTAAAAAAGTTTAATAAATCAGTAACCATGCATGTATCTATACATTAGTTATTTATCACATTAACTATACGTTATTATTATTACTGTTTAGAATAGAAAGAAAGTTTTGTTGACTATATTATTATATAAAATTTGAGGTATTATGTTATTAGGGTATCCATTTAATAACAGAACCCCATTGTACGAAAAATATGATTTATAGTAGATACATTAAAAATATATGTTTGAGCAAAATAATTAATACAACAAATCAATGTAGTAAATCATGATATTTAGGATACAAAGATTATGATTGTATGTATATACATGGGTAAAACTGAGTCTCAATATGTAAATGAAAATATTAACATAGATATCTAAAAAGTATCAATATTAAGAATGTGCAAACTATCTGAAGTCACGTGCTCAACCTATTATGTCCATATTAAGTCCCACTATAATGGTCAGGCCGTGACACGATTGACACAATTCTAAACTTCGACGATAGAGCTAGTTATTGGTCATACTTCAAATACAATAATAATTATGGTTTGCAGAAAATGATAACTGTTGCGTATTGAAATGAATCGTAAGTAATAATTCGAATGCTGCCAGAGAGTACGATACTTCGTACCCTTGTGGCACAGCGTCAAGTTCCCCGTCGCCGGCCCTCCTTCACCCTGCAGCGGTGATACAAGTGGGATTTATGCGCTGTAGGTCTGATATGACGGGATACTCAAGAGTTAGCGATGAGCCGAGAGAAGTGTCGCGAACTTGTGCTTGCCCTATGAAGATGTTATGAACAAGGGTGATACAGATGCCAGTATAACGGGGTGAAGGTGTAAATAACTTTTAAATTCTTCATCACGATAAAAAAGGATTATTAATAAATAGGGTAGAATTCCTTGACTAGGGTACATAAAAAAGATAACACATTCATTAATAACACGTCTTTAAACTCTAATTGCGTCCTAATTACGCGATTTTCCTATTTAAAGTACGCCCCCTCTACTCAACTGTAACTTGAGCAATAATCATTCTCTATGATTCCGGGAGATCTGCATAAATAATATAAACAAACACACAAGTAAACATATTTATTCTACCACTAATTATATTAAAGTGGTTAAAAAATTCTGGTAATTAAATGATTTTCTTACAAATCAAGGTAACCAATTAATATTAGATGATATTGAGTCATTGCCACCGTTATTTTTAAATGTATTTTTACTTCATCAAAGATAAATAGTTTCTCGTAAAAATAATTTGAATTTAAAAAGATAAAATAAATAAATCATTTAAAAACGTGATATAATCAACGGGGAATGCGAAATAGAGACGAGAGGAATTTACATCTTCATCAAAAAAGCGTTTACACTGAAATAAATTGACCACATTAATCATTTTCTCCGCGGTAAAAAATACTGAAAAAAATCAGCTAAATTGATTGAATCGAAAATTAAAAAAAATGTAATCTGCAATAGTCTGAAAGACGCGGGTACATACGTAATGAGATAACCTAGACTTCAGACCAGTTAATGTTTTATGGCTTATTCGGATACTCCTGTTTTTTTCACTGTTTATATTAGTTATATAAAATATTATTTTAAGTGGTTCGCTGAATCAGATACCTTTGAGGATTGCACAGAACATCGAACGTGGAAAATAAGCTAGGTAGATACCTGCTATTTCAATCAAAATGGTATAGTGACACCGCAGTACGTATCATAACAAAGAGAAGTCGCATAGATATTTTACTAATGATGCAAACTTGCGATGACATTTAACTACACAGTTACTTTGTTTACTTACTCACAGTACAGTCATCGGCAATTATCCGAGATAAGGAAGAACTAGAAGAGAATCGTGCGCAAAATTGGAACTAATCATGATTATCAAAATCTTCAATAATGAGACATTTTATTGAGATAAATATCTGCACGTTTTCAAATATCGTGTCGATCTTTCCATAACTGAGTCATCTTAAGGCTCTTGGAAAAACATAATAATTACATACAATCTTCATTCAATGCGCTAATGCACGGTGGTACCAGAAGAACTTATTGCTCTATGAGTTTCTGACCTCGAATATTTACTCACAGGACATAAAAAGGTTTGTGAACAGAACTTCATGGCCCCACATCCTGAAGTGGGTCTATGGTAAGCCCCCTACATATCACTAAGATTAAAGGCAGTATGGTATGGTGGTTCCAAACGGTGTTCGAGGTAAAATCAAGAGTCGGTATTTAGTATATTTTTATTACTTTTTAATACATCCACTTCAATTATTGAATTGCCGAGTATCGACACAAACCAAAAATTGCATCGCATAACTACATGTTTTAAAACCATAATCAACATTAACATTGGGAGTAAATTAGCACCACAGGCGACTTTTCTACTATTAGGGTCAATTTGTGATGTGTGTTTATCTCACTCATCAGGTAGACCCACCACGCCGGGCTCTCAGGACAGAGCCCTGTCAGCCCCCCTTTTTTGGGAGGGCATGCTTATAATATCTACATATTGTATAATATGAGATAAGTATATGGTTTCAATTGGACATTGAAAAAACTCTTTAGTGCTAAATGCTCTCAAAAAAACGGTAAAGTTTGAAAACCGCTAGTCTAATATTATCAAGTGGTTCCCGCGAACCGATCAGTAGGTAATCCAATGAGCGCATCACTGCTAGTTATCATATTTTAATGGCGATACAGAGACGTGCGTACAGATAATGAATTATTCATGGGAAGCAATGAATTCTGTACAAATCTCGCGAATTAATTTGATATTTCAATAATATCTTCTTTGACAGCGTCTAGACGCGACGCGACGCGCTCTGTGGACAAGACTCCCGCGTAATTCCGTCCAATCCGAATGTTTTTTTGTTTTTCTCCTCTTCTTCTTTTAATCTTTTTCATTTCTAAGCGATTAAATGCGTCGACAGACGGCGACACTTGAAAATTCGAAACATCTCTTCGGTGGTATCGCAAAATCGGGGTAGATAAAAATAAAGCTATTTTTTTATCGTTTCTGACAGAGACGTTATAATTAATATACTAACATCATGACGTTTTTAAATCTCTGAAATTGTCATTATCACGTTTGTCACTATTAAATTACTATTAATAATGTCCTAGTCAAGCAATAGTCTATAAGCAGGGGTGTCAAAAAGGTCGATCTTGAAATGATTTCTGGTCGATCGCCAAAAATATTTAATTTATTTATTCATAATTTTGGAAGTATTATTTATTATTCACCATGTTATGTTATGTTATGTTATTATACACATTATGTACCATGTCAGTCGTAGCGATTCTAATTATGCACAAAACTCTTTTATTCGGCGCTCTTGTTTAAATTACAAAATGTATTTCTCCACCGTTGATCCTTTTAATATTCTCCTGTTTCGTTTAAAACTTAAATCTACAAAATTTTGTATAAATAGATATAAGTATATCCTACTTAAATATATATTTTTTTAAATGTTACTTTTTTTGTAGATAATTTAATTATTCATTATTCTTCCTCATTTTTATCATGTTTTCTTTATATTTATAATATTCTTACTCTCTATCTTGTTAGGTTAAACTTTGCTGGTTGTAATAAATTTTCATTATTATATTTAAAATTTTTGTAATCACAATGTAACTGTTTGTTTCCGTAATAAATAAAAAAAAAATTATAAGTACATATTTTATGGAATTTGAGTACTGCTTCCAAGATTTTAAAAAACTAGATCGTACCTACCTATTTATAGTTTTATTTATGAGTTTTCCATTTGATACTAAAAACAAAGAAGTATTTGCAGGAAAGCATGGAGCGACCAAGTGAAAGAGCTGACGGGGGGCCCTGAGAGAAGCGGAAGATCGATAAGGATGGAAAGTCTTGGTCGCTCAAAAGATGGCGAAATTTAAATGTGGTCACGATCCTCAGCCATGACTGCACGACCAAGAAGAGAGAGAGTGTTAATAACACAATCATCGTAGCTCTATAATCTTCCGCATAAATGGCAATACTATTATTGATAAGACATCAAATTGAATGTGATTCATGTCCATTTTAACAGTTCCTTCAGCAGTATGAAGGGGTATTTGCTAATATTAATAAAGCCTGAATATACTTTATATTCCGACTATTTATTTTAATTGATCCATGTATTATCAAAATATGGTAAGTATATACTATATGCAGTGAAAACATTCCTGAATTTAAAAAAAAGAGTTTGAAGGTTAGGTGCAAATATCTCATGTTCCATTTTGATGAACTTGATCCATAATTGCTGTGAACCACCCAAATATATGTCCTTAATTTCAGAGAAAAAGTAGATCGCGGAGGATATTTCTTCTCCAAATTAATCTTATGTAAAAATTAGTTCACACCCATGGGATATAGATAACAAACAGCGTGTAGGCCACCTTCCCTGTCCGCATCGCAGATTATTTTTTTTCCTTCTTGCTATGTGGCCAAAGAACTGCAGAAGTCACTGAGCACCTATTCGTCCGTTTGAAATACAAACGACAAATAATAAAAAAAATACAACATACGTGGTGTTGCGATATCAAAAAAAACATTACGCGATATGTTGCGGCTTCGGATAATTAATTTCGTCTACAGCCACATTTATTTGACAAATCGTTTTATAAAGAAACACTGAATCATTTTAACACTTAATTTCAGCCACTTTTTGCTACTGGGTACAACTACTTCGTATAAAAACTTAAATCATAAAAAATGACAATAAATGAAACGTAAACAGAAAAAATATTTTATGTAGACGTGATAACTGTATTTAACGTACCTATCATAGTGCTAATAATATAAACTTAGATTGATAAACTCATATTAGGTAGTACCTAACTATGTAAAATAACGTCCCCTCCAAACCATTTTTTTGTGTGCATGCTCTATCAACTAACTACATATGTTAATATATTTATAAAATTGATATTATATTGATAATATAATATTTTACTAAAAATACGTACATTTATAATAATAATACTGTAACGCTAATTCTAAATAGGTACTTACATATAAACAATACAATGCAGATTCTCCCTAATTAACGTAGCGTTAAAAACCATTTTATTGGGGCAAGTAATTCAACGGTCAAACGATATAATACAGACGTCAGGCGCTATTTATAATAAAATAACGATTGGGAAAATTATTTATATAAATAGTTGCTATGGCAATGGAAATCAATAATGTACAGGTATAGTAAATCAACTTTCCCGGTGTTCGCCGTGGACCGGCTAAGGAAAACCATAATTCCCAGTTCTGTGCGATTGAAATACAGCGTTTCCTAATCGATGCGTTCCGCCCAGCCTTTCACAACGCCTGCATTTATCGATTTTTACGAATTAATGTTGTTATTATGTATTCCGAGCCCTCGGGTTGGTACGTACGTTTGCAAGAACAGCTGTTCAATGTGCATTGTTGCGTTTGTCTTATAATATTACAATACCTAATAATATGTTAGTTGCAAGACAGGTTTCAATGAAGGAAGAGAAAGATGTCTTCATTTTATAGATATGTTCTTTTAGAAGTGGGCGTATCATAATAATATAATATAATATAACTATAAATTTTCGTTGCAAAATTCATCTGATTGCAGTGTGTATTTGTCGTATTTGCGAGGCGTGAGATTTCTCCTAGTTCCAAAAAACTCAATGAAGTTTACATATTATTAAAAAAAGTTTGTTGGGTCGATTATATTCCCAATCCCATCCTTAGACCTGCAACAATATGTCATATCTACCATCCTTATTATTATTGTCATCCAAGCACTTTACAATCACGGGTCATAAGTAGACCGTGATTTAATGACACTCAGTTATTAGTAGACAACGAAAGGGTCAACCTGCTAGTGTGACCGTCGTATAATAATATTATGTACATACAATGGCAACCCTCGTAACCAACCGAACAAGGAACTAATTTCTCATATTATGACGGTTATGGGCTCAATTTCCGATTATACGGCGATACGTCTGTTTTCCTGATACCTCACATAAAATTAGATCATAATAATAAAAGTATGTAAAAAAAAATATTTTTAGAATATAATATTAAGTACATCATTTTCATCTTAGAGCCGGAGTGCAAAGTGATGAAGCATAGGTATACTCCACATTAAATTGTATGCACAAAGTTTGGGCGAATCTGTGCTTGTTTCACTGGTACTACTTGTTATTGGTCCCACATGGCTGCCTGTTATAGGGTGTAATTGGAAAAAAATGAGAAAAGACGAAACATTTAATTTCAAGCTAAGTTTCACAGTTTTGCGAACTAGTAGCTTCACAAAGTGAATACATAATTTGTAAAGAGTATAAATACCTAACTGCTTTTGTTAACAATATCAACTCTCACTTTCTTCTGTTAATATTCTAGTTAAACAAACTTACTTACATACTAAGTGCAAGATCACACCACTCGGTGGTTTCCCGTAATGTCACAAAAGCGATTGGTATTGTGAATCGACTGCGTTGCATTAAAAAGACGGCCGCCATAAAACTTGGAACTTTAGTGGTCTTTAAGTCTGCCAAGGCTCCGTGGCCAATTCGAGATACCCATTAAATGCCCATCGACAGAACGGTGACCGTAATATTAATGGCACTGCCTTACTAGCTGATAATACCAAAGTAAGAAGTAATATAAGATAACGTTATGTAGACACAACAAAAATAGTAGGTATAAATGGGTACGATTCTGAAGAAGAGAACTGTAACATTGGTTGGTGGAGAAGAGGCATGTACCTAACCAGATATTAGTTATATTGTTTGTCAGAGAAATGGCTAAAACCAATCCAAGACTAATATCGCAATAGGGTTGAAGCACAAAGTCGTACATATTTACATGTTACAATATCGTCAAATACCTACAGCAAATCCCACTAAGGTCCGACGGGTATTATAGGATACCACGAATCACAGGAAGTAGCAGACTATGTGAACATTTCTGGGAATGTTTGTTCATTATGATAATTATTCTGTAATTAATCTAAGTGTGCAAAAGAGGCAAGATAAATAAATTTATATATAATATTAATACTATCGAACGAAGGTACTTGATGGAATTTGAATTTAAATTCTAATGGATTTAAGTTTTATACTATTCCCAGGGCCAGGGAACTCAAAAATAATGGGAACTGAAATACCTAACGGGTAAGGAGAAGCAGGACCCGATCTTGAGTAAGGAATAATACGGGATAAATTTAAACACGTGTCCTGACAACTGCTCTCCGTTTATGCATTGACGCTCATTTAATATTGGTATATTACACACACTATTGCACGTCTATAATACGTGGTTCATTTTCGTAGGACACTCTAAAACCCAGCGTCAAAATTTACTGTATTGTTATATTATAGTCTATCGGAATTCTATTTATTATCTGTTCTGTATCCAGGGCTGATCTTTCTACTCGTTATGTACGCGTTTAAAAATCACAGACATTTAATTTACGGATTTCGCAAAAACCCGGCACGAGTGTAGCTGCGTATCTACATCTATACCCACACAATTTAACACATAAATTTTGATATAATTTAATAACTGTATGACTAGTTTGAGCCATTTCGAGGCGTACTTTTAAATCTTCTAACGAATCGATTGCGTCATCTGCGTCAAAGAAAATCACCACTGCTTTCGTATATTCTCTCGATACAGTAAAATATTTTAACAAGTAGATTAGCGGTAATTTACCGACCAGTATAACATGATTAATGCACATAATGATGTAATCGAGACATAATTTAAAATTTAAAAGTACAAAGTGGGCGATTGATAGCATGCAAGTCAAATTATGCAAATATCCGTGTACAGGTAATTTATAAAGAAAATGACGCGCAATTAACACCTCGCCTTGTGTGGTTTTGCGCTATTCATCAATATAATTAGAAGCCTTACAATGTAAACACGTAAACTCAATAACGCAATAATACCATTTATAAACATTACACCGGTATTTAAGATGTGATCCAATGAATAACTCTGTTAATTATGTAGTCAATAGTGGATATTTACTAATATAAAATCAACCACTCAAAACATAGTTACATAATTATATTTGCTTCCATAATATATTATGCAATTAATGTGAATTTATGTGCGTCAGTTAAATTATGAAGAAAATGAATGATCTCTCTTACAATTGATATAGTAAACAGAATGCAATTACCTACAAATAGTACTTACAAACAATCATTAAATATCAACTATGAAAAAATATTATGATCTGCAATTATTCGCAGTAGAAAGACATAGTATTAATTTAAACACAATTCAGATAGGTACGGTAATTATTCCGCATTATCTGCTATTAAGTGTGGATGACACACTAAAGAGATAATAAATAATAAATAAATATCTTTCAGTATTTCTTTAAATAAGGTGAAAAAATGCCAGAACACATTGAATTGCTTCAGAAAAAAATAAATAGTATATAGGAATAGTTAAGTGTGTCGTTTTATTTTTATTTTTAAAGTTGGGTTTAATTTAAATTAAATTTCTTATTCAATTATTTGGTCCTTGTAATGTAACTTTACAGTGATTATTTGTGTTTTTTTGTTATTGTATCATATTCATGGCCCCCATAAAGGGAGGGCTGATAGGGCTCTAGCCTGGGGGCCCGGCGTGGCGAATCGACCAGATAAGTGATTTACACACATCACAAATTGTCTCGAATAGTAAAAAAAGTCGCCTGCGGCACTATTTATCTTCAATATTATTATTTAAAATTATGTGGTTGTACGATACAATTTTTAATTGTGTATCGATACTCGACAACTCCATAATTCGAATTCAAATATACAAATAACACTAAATATACACATTAATTTTACTGCGTACACCATTTGGAAAACGCTACTGTAGAGCATCACACTGCCTTTATCTTTAGCGATAGGTAGGGGGCCCGTGAAATATCCTAGCCTGGGGGCCCGCTTTAGGATGTGGGGGCCATGATCATATTTATTAGGTACGCTTATTAATTTGTTATTCAATAAAAAACTGTTTATACTTAAAATTTTGGTGCATATTTTATGATTTTAAGTCCATATGAGCATGCATGTAATCATGTCTTTTGTTGCATATAAATTCTCTCTCTAGTGATAACGATCAGTCTCAGTTTCGGCCGCTTAAACTTATATGGGCACAAGTAGTTAAGTGCCTGACACCTGTCGTGATAATATCGAGTATTTAAACACAGTTATTCTATGAAGGCTATTCATGCTTGAATCAGGAAAATAATAGCATTTTGGGAATCATGTTAGGTTATGCAGAATTTATGAGTATGCTCATTTCGTAACAAAGTTCGAATTTTATTAATTATTAATTTTAGTATTTTTTTAACTTTGTCTTGTTCTTCACGATTATTAAAAAATTTTGTTAAGTGTAAATATTAAATATTTCTAAGTATTCAATTGATGCATATTTCGGTCTCATGTTTGATCCAAAGTGCTAACCTTATAATACAATATGACTTTTTTGTTAATTAACGTGAGATGCTTTTTGGGTTGAATATATGAATGCATTTTTGCTATATGTATAGATTGTTCAGTGTATGGGTGAAAGTGAAGTAGATACTTAATAGAAAATATTTTTCTGTGTCTTACTAATAAGTTAATAAAAGGTCAATTTACTATTAACAAATATTTTTAGAAAGTAGTAATCAGACTTGTAGGGGTCAATACCCTACCATCTGCATGACTTAATTTATAATTACAATGTACCTTGCAACATAACAATGTTGAAATAGTAGAACAAGCGATTTATGTGAATCAATCAATTTTTAACAGAAAGCTAATTTAGCAAAATAATTATATTAATCGATTATTTATAATTTACAAAACATCATGATATGCACAAAATTGTTTATATGAAAATCAACCGTGCCTTATACTTAAAAAGTGCTTAATTGTCTAAAAATTAAAATCAATTATTTATAATTTACAAAACAATCATGCATTACACAACAAAGCATGATTATCAAAATATCCAAATAGTGATAGCAGCATTTTCTATTGTATCGAATCACTATAAAAACACTAAGTACATGAAAACAATATGTCAGTCAGTCATCAAAGATTTAACCGTAAGGTTATCGTTCAACTTCGCCCGGTCGACTTTGTAATTCACCAGAACTCACACGTGATTTCACTCAGCTAAATTATAAATCTGTAAACTTACTGTAATAATTAAATTGATATTTATTTGGAAGGAGATAATAAAACCAGCGTTCATTTCATTCACGCATCACTCTTCTTATTATTGGAGTCAAACAAACCTACCCTGCCTGTTCCTTATACCATCTCACTTCCGATAGACTTATAAAACAATAAATTTAAAATTCAGATGTAGAAAAGTGGTAGATACTTACTCAGTACTAATTCAGAAATGAATTGATATTGATTTTTGTTCACTGACATGAAAATTGCTAGTAAAATGTAAAAATTATGTATAACATGCTCACCGTTTCATAGAGATTACTTATCTTGTAATGCGTGTACCATTCAATGAGTTTTTGATAGACGGAAAAATCGCTTACCTGAAAGAAAAGAAAATACATATTGTTAGAAAATATTTCAGGACTATACAGATAAAACATAAAAAAATATTTCAAAATAAATATAGGTAAAGTAAGGTAATTTTAATTTTATTTTATTCATCAGATGTGACGTTCGTCATTCAAAATATATAACATGGAGCTTCCCAAGAAGCACTCATAGTCGTAGCTTGAGTTAATAGCTTAGTAAAGCACTCACCCGACGAACAATAATTAACGTGAGTTCAAATTCCACTTGGTTCAAGGATTTGCCTAATTATAATAGAATGTATAAGTACATGAAATTTCGTACAAACACCGAGATCAGTCATTATTTTCTTCAGTTTATTGTTCAGGGCGACCCCATGAAGATGACAAGAGCCTGCATATTCTGGTCATTGAAACCTGGGCAGCTAAATCAATGGTATTACAATCCTATTTAATAGTATTTATAAAGTTATCTCGTCAATTATGATTTGATAATACAATTCAATAATGTACAAAACACATTATGTGAATTCACGGAAAGGCACTTCAGGCCGCATGGATTCCGTTATCGTGGCCAAAGCTCTATTCCCTGCAGTGATATATGTGTTACGGCGAATGTGCGAAATTGACTATTACATGAAATTGGCAAAATTTTGCCTAAATCATGAAAAATGCAAGCCCGTTGCCTTATTCATGAATTAGACAAAATATCTGGCTCGTGCGTGAATTCGGCAGTAATTTTTCTGCCTAGTTCATGGATTGGACAAACTAGATAGTAAGCGCTACGGTGGTATTTTTTGCAACTAAACTAAATGTGTCAAATGCTCATGCATTGGTCAAAATGTACGTAGGTATATTATCTATGGTCAAAATAGATGATTGCGCTCCGGTGGTGTTTTTTGCAACTAATCAAACTAACCAAATGTGTCAAATGTCATTGATTATAATATAAAAATATACCAATAAATAACTACAATGACGTTCATATCAATTTACTATGCGCAAAAAAAATCTAGAACCATAATATCATAACGGAAGAATTTTATTGAAAGGTATTTTCGCGATTTGATTCGTGCATGGGTATCAATCGCGCAATGGTCGATTGTATGTTTGTGATAGTTTGTTGACACTTTCTTGTTAGCTAACCTCAAAATGGACATTCAATTGAATAATTTAATTCAGAATTACAAAACCTAACCTAACCTAATAATAATAATATTATATTATGTCCAATTACAACTAATAAAACCATCCGTATTACATTTACTTTTTTTTCTGTCATGTTGACAGTTTAAGAATTCCATACCCTGGCGAATTCATGTACTCGGCAGAAAATTTACCTTATTCATGAATAAGGCAACAGGCTTGACTATTACATGAATTAGCCAAAATTTTGCCCATTTCATGTAATAGTCAATTTCGCACATTCGGCGTTACATATGCACTGCGGTCCTGGCATGGAAAAATGCATAGAGAGAATCGCTGGACGAATGGAAATGGCTCAACACTACAATTACCCTATGTTCTGATGTTGAAAGTGACAGGGTGTAAAGTATGTAAGTGATATCGGTTAGTATCGGTAATAGCTTCGAAGAACATTTTAATAAGTTAATAATAGTTAGTAAGTTATTAAAAAAAAACCTCTGCAATTTGTACGTCATACTCATTGGTAAACAAACCCCTATGGCAATGGAGATGATCTTCACGATTGCTTATGTAAATAAGTCGTGCAATTTCTCTCGATTCACCCATGACTAAGATGAAATTCACAATAAACCATCTGCACCACATAATGCATTTGAGCGTTTCTGCAATAACAGGTCGTGACATCATATTTTGCATTGGAGATATTTGCAAAACGACGGTAAGTGAATTCAAATCGCTTTGTTTGCTGTTGACCAATGATAGGGAAGAAAATAAGTCACGAATAGTAAGCGACACGACACACCAAATGGATGCTGCGATTATTATTTCATATCACGAGGAACGACCACACAATAAAACATGATAATATGCCATCTTTATAAATCCTACACATCTCCAGTCACCACATTACACATTACGTGTACTAACTACTGTAGGTCATGTCAAATGCGACACTTTTTTCTAGGATAGGGAATTGTAGCAATAGTCGCGAAATGATAACGTAGTCCCAAAGCTACGTAAAAGTATAAATGTCAAAATGCACGATCATAAATGGTTTCTTAAGTCGTAACTTGTCATCTACTAAAAAAACTAACCGCAGTTTCTCGTTGTCATTGGTCAAATCATGCTGAGACAAATATTCATTAGAATGTTTTGTTTTTCGAATGCGAGCGAGTATAGAATTTTAACTAGTGTTTTTGCATTTATACTACCCACCTCTCAGAATTCACGCAAACTTTCACAAAATTCACAAACACTTAGAGGCAGTGCCAGTCAAAAACCTTTGGCACTCCTTATTTGGCCCATCGACCTGACTAAAGACCACGAGTTTTTCCAGATTAAAATTGGGTTACAATAAAACATAATAAGAGTCCAGGCAAACTGAATGGCCGTCCATAGAGACAGCATTCGTCCCCTGCACTACAATTCAAATGCCTCAACGTTTGTGTCGTTCTCTTACTTTGTTTAACTCTCTAATGGATATTATTATAATATTATAAAAATAGAGTGGAACAACTTAACCTTGGAATTGCGCAGATTGAGATTTCTTATACTGCGCACGAATTACATAGGGTTAATTACTAAGCCTATTGCATCATTTAATCTCACTCAGTGTCACTCTACTACGTAATATTTTCTGTCAAAACTATCGAACTTCACTCGTATGTAGCAGTGGCGAATGGTGGAGGTAGGCTGTTAAGATCCGCCATAAATAGTCCACATTAACCTTTTTCAGTCAAATGTATATGTTTTTATTGAATTATGACTACAATTTACAGATGGTATTGGTTGAGTTTTAAAAATCAATTAAACCCTGTCTTTTCCAAACCATAATAGTATTGGTATATTTTAGGCGATATGACAAAATTGTGCACATTTTTTCATTCTTACTTAAGTATTTGTTTTCGTTAGATTAAGAATACGTATTACACATATTGTTGGTTAATTTTTTTTAATTCATCAAGCTATGCCTAAACCAAACTATAATAGATAAAAAACATTATTCTATCTATAAAATATCCAAATTTATGTATGATTTAATTGCATAATTTTAGATATTTTATAGATATACGAGTATTTTTTTACTATTATCTATTATGGCTTGGTTTTCGTAGGGTTTAATTGAATTTTAAAAAACTAACCAACCCAATCTGTAAAATGTAGTCTTATTTCAATGAAAACAAGTATGTATGACTGACAAAGTTTAGTGTGCAATATTTATGGCAGATCTTAACAGCCTACCTCCATCCTTCGTCACTGGTATGTAGTATGTATGATAATAACAACAATACAACAAGAGATAATTTTACATGCATTTAAGCCGTTTTGGGTTTGTTCTTACAATTGGTTACATTTGGATTTTTAACTTAAAATATAGTTTAAACTGTAATTAACAAGAGCTGCATGTAGCCACAAATGGCAGTACCTAATTAATAACAGGTATCCGTTGAAAAAAATCGTAGCATACCTTGCCTTCAGAACAATATAACAGAAAACGAAACATTAATATTAAGCGCTACGTTAGAGCGTGCTTATCGAATCGACATGTTCTCGTATTGACTCGTTAACTTGTTTAACACATAGATTCCTATTTAGTTATAGTATTTTTAATACCAAGTTTAAAATCATAGTTCAAGTTAATAATAATAGTACAGGTTTTGTTTTATTGCATGAAGTCAGACGCGCACAGAGAAAATTTGTATTGGGGAGGCTCCATCTTGAATATTTTTTTATTGATTTAAGGCGGCAAACAATCCCCTCCGGTGCAGCTAATCGCACTTCCGTTTACAAATGAGGAACGACCGCATATTTACCATTTCATTTTACGCTTCCATGGTGTAACATGATTTGAAGCTTTTTTTATAATAAAAATATGTCTAAATTGATCAGGAGTGATGTTAAAATTATTATTAGTGAACTTTTGGTTTATTGCGAAGAATATAAAAAGAGAGCTGATGCATTATTTAAACAAGCCTCTAGCACGCGTTGCCGCCATGACAGGTATGTCACTGAGAAGTCTTTTATATTATGTGACTACAGCGACTTCTTATTATTGCCGATGTCTTGTTGTCGGACAGGAGCAGATGCCCACCGACATTTGCATTTACCCCGGCTATTAGATTCATTTATAGTTACTCGTCGTTTCAAATGCGGATCTCCGTAGTTTGAATCTAACGGTGGACGCCCGGCTATAACTACGGGTGCTCACCGATAAGTTATTGCGCCCTGTCACATTGACTACAATTATTAGGATCGTTAGTGTCCTTTTGTGTCGTCCGTGCTGTCTTGATAGTTGCACCAATTCATGAGTGCCACTGACACAGGCCTTGCGTCTTGTAAAATGCCGATAGGATTAGGACAAACTCGTTGAGAAAGGTGTTTGATAGCCAAATCATCCGGGTAACGATCCTCAGTCGTCATGAGGTACTGACGAAGAAGAAGTAATATTCGTATACTTTGATTTTGGACTTGGCATTAGGAATGTCTTAATAGAGTAAGTCCAATCTGGAAAACAACGCATCAATCATGATTTCCGAAATTGCTTCGCCGAATGAAAAATGGCTCACATGCAATGCCCACTATGACGCTGTGTGTAATATATATATTATATAAAAAATGAGAATGTTAACGGTACAACTAATATATAATAAATATTCAATCAAATAGCTCGCGTAGCCCCGCCGAATAATCAATCATCTGTCTAAAGCAGATAGGCATTGATTTTCACATGTAAAAAATATACCTAGGTACAACATTTAAATACAGCGTGGTCGGAAAGGTATGAGATGAAAAAGAATATACGAAAATAAATATCGAAAAAGCACTATAATTAAGTATAGTTTCTTTTACTTTAAAATAAAATAGAGAATTTATAGCTACTATAGTATAGTACCAGGCACAGAAAAGCTGCATATTTACTGAGGCCATAATGCATGGTAGCTTTTTAGTTGGCTGCAATCTTCATCAGTGGCTCAATGTGGAAGGCGTTATAGATCTGATATGACTGGCCCAAGATAATGAGGTTTACTGTAGTATGGCTGGAACACAGAACTGCAACATTATGCGCGCCGGCACAAAGAAACTCGCCCCATGCACAAATACCCTTAAACCAAGTACTTTAGATCCTTTAGGCCCTGTAGGTTTTTCGTCAGATTCATCACAAACTTCATTTTCTTATCAATTTTATATATCTTAGCCCGAATCGCACAAACAAATTGTCTTGACTGGCCGGCAATGTTGGAACGTCATCTGCTCACACAGGCGGAACAATGTCAGGATAGTGACGTCAGGCGGCTAGCCGAAACAATAACCTGTCACCCATGTCAACTGAAATATGTTATGTGAGACAAAAAAATCGCACCGACGCTATGTGCCGCACCGCAGTACAACAAGTTACACGTGTTTAGTGAATGACAAAACAAAATCAACACGTGTTGTAGTAGACACGAGTTGGTATGTGCGACCGGGCTAACTATTGTAATGTAATATTTATATGGGTATGTTTTTTGCTACCTGTGCTGTATCTGTGATGACAGATTCAATTATGAAGTCTAAGAAATGGCCTAAAATTTCTTTTAATTGTGAAAAATAACTAGTAGAATAAACTGTTTTAAAATTAAATTTGAGCTAATTTCAATACCTACTTACTCTTAACAAATTACTACTATAAACAAAATTCGAATTAGAAGTAAGTTTTTTGATGTTACTAAAAATTTAATAAAACAATGTGATTTATTGAATACAGGCAGTTTCTCAATATTTGCATAGTCACACTGTATATTGTATACATACACATACAAAAAAACACCACGCTTGAAAAATCTCAAATAACTCAATAACAAGTTAATAACGTGTAAATGTAAATATCATTAGAGGGACGGACGGGGAGAGGGAGGATAATTGAACTAACAATATTAGTTATTACCATAATGACATAATAAACGGTCGCTTCGAATCAGACAGATGTAATCATCAGCCGCTTAATTTAAAAAAAAAAACATTCATAGCTATTAATAAATACTTCACGTTTTTAAAAAGTGGAATGCGTATTAAGATTTCTATCTTTGTAATAATTATTACATCAATTGGTTGGAATTTTAAAAAACGATTTAATAAATTAAGATAACATGCTGCTGGGTTCACTAAATGTGTGTATGTAGTAAAATATACAGAAGTATTGAAAGAGCGAGTAATAGTTCTAAAATAATCCAAAAAGTTAAATAATAATACAATAAAATGCCATCTACAATCATATTATATACCTACCTACTGTTTGAATAGATTAACCATAAAAAAGGGTTTTCTCCATCACACGCTTTTAAAAACGGACAATACCGATATACTCGGTATTGACAATGGAAACAAAATGTATTAATTAACATCAAAAGTTTGTTTAATAGGACTGTACATTTTTGGTAGCTTTATGTTCGTTCGACGTCCTCAGTGACCAAAAATGACACGTGCAGATTGGGAATGGGTCGACTGGCCTCCGGACAATTGGACGCAGCACCGTCGCAGACACGTGTAGACGAGGTATTTTAATCAGTTTCTATCTACTACTTAGTGTATTCTTTATCGAGGATTGAGAATTACCATGCCTAAGGCTTTATATATAATAAAAAACTCTTTTTTCGTTGGAACTTAAACATATGCACGATTAAATCATTGTTTTTCATTTGGTATTACAGCCTCTAACTGAGATAATAAATAATTATATACTTTTATTTTGTTTTGTGTGAGTATATTATAAGTTAGATTGATTACTTATAAATATGTCTAATGAAAATAGATTAGAGAGAAGATATTGCAACTAGCAAAGATTCTACATAAATATACGTATTATAATAATAGTAGTAGGTATGTATATTGATATATAATGCTAAGAAACATAATCCATCGTTTAAATTAAAAATAAAAACTGTATTATTTATATTAATTTGAACATTACAGAGCGTGTTTGTTTGTTCAGTGTGTTTTAAAAATGGGGAGAAGCTCATTTGCTCCTAATCCAAACATTTGTCGAAATCAACAAAAATACTAATTTCGCAACAATTTCGCGATTTACTCAATACCAGGTTATATCTACATAATATAATATTGGGTATTTCTATAACGGGTAGGACCTTAAGAAGTTCTGTGGTAAAATTAATAAAATATATTTTTAATGAATCGATTCTTTATTACATGAATTGATCTGTTGGCAGGAATCAAACATCCCTAATCGTATGACTAGCAAAATAAGCAAATTCTCGAGTAATGAAATAAAAATATCACGGATTAAAATGCATATTTCGAAAATTATTTAATAAAATCATGACTGGCGTAGAATCGAAAACGAGTTAATAAAAGCTAGTAATAAATGAATTCATTCGAATCCGATCAAACATGCAGATACGCGAATATTAAATGCAAATTTTTCAACAGCCAGCAAATAATATTATTATTAAACACATAACGCTCGCTGCATGCGGTTTATTCAGCCACGTTTCCCCATTTCCGATTGCGCTGATTTCATAACACAAGTAACATTAATCCACAGCAATGTTTGCACTACTCGGTGAAAATGAATTTGATACAAACATACAATAAAAACTGCACCATTTATAAGGATTTAACACAACTAGGTATAGGTATATGTATATATATCACACATTTTTTTTTGTATTCAGTGAATAAAACTAAAATGCACGTTCTTTATTGAATATACATACGTAAGGACAGTCTCAAAAACATGCCTAGATGCTGACTGGTACTGTCCGACAAGAAATCGGCGATAATAGGAAGTCACCGTAGTCGCATGTAGAAAACTTCTCAGTGACGTACCTATCATGGCGGCAACGCGTGCTTGATGCGTGTTTAAATAATGTATCGGCTCTCCTTTTAGGTGAGACTTTTTCTTTTTCGCAATAAACCAAGTTTACTAACAATAATACCAACATCACTCCTGAACGTTTTACACACATTTTTATTATAAAAAGCTTCAAATTACGTAACTATATAGATCCGTACACCACGGGAGTGTAAAATGAAATGACAAATTTGTGGGTGTTCCTCATTTAAAAACGGAAGCGCGATTAGCTGCACTGGAGGGGATTGTTTGTTCACAGTTTTAACACGTGGATAAGAAATTCTTGTTCGTCAATAATCAAAGTTAGTAGGTATGTATAGGTTAATACATTGATTAAAAATTACAAAATATAGTTGCTATCGTTATACTCAATATTAACGAAATTTAAAATAACACACCAAAGACCAAAAAAATAGCTTAAAGTGCAATATTAATGGTAAATGTAGTATCTATAGGACAACGCCGTATTACGTGACGTGGGTTTGAAAATCGAATATCTTTAAACTTTCACCAAATGCAGGAGAACAGTGAATTATGCTGATTTTTTTATACAATATAAAAAAGATATTTCAACAATCATCACCATATTTATTTATATCAGTCAATAGCGAGTGGTTTTTAGTGAGGATAGGCCATGGAAGTGAGCGGTGTAATGTGACTTCAATCGTCCGCCGGGCGAGTGGCACTCGTACATTCGGCGCAAGTAATGTCTGGAGTAGACACTTCAAAAGAGAAGTCCAAATAACACAAACACTTCACCGAAGTGAGTGCCCCAAGAGGATATAGCAGGGTCACCACAATACCTGCCTAATGATAGAACATTTTATAGTAATACCTACCAAGTGCAAAGTTACATAACTACTACAGACAATACGAAAAGAAGAACTAGATGATTTCGTGATCATAATTTTCGAATTCACAACAGAATAAAGATCTCCACTTACTCATTTGACTGTTTTATTTGTCTTTAAGCTCTTCGCGCTCTATGTCATGGTTCAAAAATCTGTATGGACTTGTAATAGGTTATGTGGTATAGTTTTATTGTTATACCGTAGCTGAGTACACCTGCTACACACTCAGCCTCACTTGGGTAGTCTCGGCAAGTGTGATACTCAGGGAACTCAGAAATAATGGGAACTGAAATACATAACGGGTAAGGCGAAGCAGGTAACCGACTCGAGTAAGGAAGAATCCGGGTTAAACTTCATGGTTATGGTTTTGGATTCATTTATAATATAAAGACCCAGGAAACTGAAATTCCTAACGGGTAAGGAGAAGCAGGAACCCATCTCTAGTAAGGAAGAATACGGGATAAATTTAAACACGTGTCAAGAATACGTTTTACGTCGAATACTGAAAACTGCTCTCGGTTTATGCATTTACGCTCATTTAATGTTGGTGTATTAGATACACTATTGCACGTGCATAATGCGTGCTTCATTTTTCGTAGGACACTCACACATTCAAAACCCGGCATCAACATGCGGCGTATTGAATATAGCCTATCGGTATTCTATTTATTATCTGTTCTGTGGTGATACTGCATTACAGACCAAATAATATATATATATATACCCTAGTGAATTTTACGATTTGTAATCGAAATAAACCACTGACAACTAGCAATATACGAGGGTGGGTCAATAAGTCCTTAGAAAAGCCGACAGGTGGCGCGACTAGTACTGTAAGCGGTTTGTTTTCATGCAGCGGCACTACCGATTCAGTATGCTGCGAAGTTTCAATCAGATTGGTCGGGTTGTTGTGTGTTTCTCGTACATTCAAAAAAAAAATTTGCTTGTGGAAAATGGAAAAATGGAAAATGGAGAAAATTGAGTTTAAAGCTGTTATTAAACATTTTAATATAAAAGGGTTAACAGCAAAGGAAATAAAAAATGAGTTGGATTTAGTTCACGGCATATCTGCTCCTTCACTTGCAACTATTTATAACTGGTTAAATGAATTTAAACGTGGTCGTACATCAACAAAGGATGAACCACGCTCAGGACGTCCTGTAGAGGTGACTATACCAGAAATGATCAATAAAATCCACGATATGGTGTTAAGTGACCGAAGATTAAAGTTGAGTGAGATAATTGAGGTTACAGGGATCTCAAAAGGTAGCGTCATTTCTATTTTACATGACAAATTGGGCATGAAAAATATTTCTGCAAGATGGGTGCCGCGTTTGCTCACAGTCGACAATAAACGCAATAGGGTGGTGGCCTCTAAAGCCCTGTTGTCGCTCATGCAACGCAATCCGGATGAATTTTTTCGTCGTTTTGTGACTGTAGATGAAACATGGATACACCACTATACTCCCGAGACGAAAGAACAGTCAAAGCAGTGGATTGCGAAGGCAAACCATGTCCAAAGAAGGCGAAAACCGTAAAATCAGCTGGTAAGGTTATGGCTACTGTATTTTGGGATGCACGTGAAATTATTTTCGTTGACAATTTGGAAAAAGGAAAAACAATAACAGGGGATTATTATGCATCTTTATTGGACCAGCTAAAAAACAAAATTGAAGAAAAACGGCCTCATTTAAACAGGAAAAAAATCCTCTTTCATCAGGACAATGCCCGTGTTCACACATGTTTACGATCAATGGCTAAAATTGAAGAATTGAAGTTCGAATTGGTCGACCATCCACCGTATTCGCCAGATTTAGCCCCCAGTGACTTTTTGTCTACTACACACGAGTTGGTATGTGCGACCGGGCTAACTATTGTAATGTAATATTTATATGGGTATGTTTTTTGCTACCTGTGCTGTATCTGTGATGACAGATTCAATTATGAAGTCTAAGAAATGGCCTAAAATTTCTTTTAATTGTGAAAAATAACTAGTAGAATAAACTGTTTTAAAATTAAATTTGAGCTAATTTCAATACCTACTTACTCTTAACAAATTACTACTATAAACAAAATTCGAATTAGAAGTAAGTTTTTTGATGTTACTAAAAATTTAATAAAACAATGTGATTTATTGAATACAGGCAGTTTCTCAATATTTGCATAGTCACACTGTATATTGTATACATACACATACAAAAAAACACCACGCTTGAAAAATCTCAAATAACTCAATAACAAGTTAATAACGTGTAAATGTAAATATCATTAGAGGGACGGACGGGGAGAGGGAGGATAATTGAACTAACAATATTAGTTATTACCATAATGACATAATAAACGGTCGCTTCGAATCAGACAGATGTAATCATCAGCCGCTTAATTTAAAAAAAAAAACATTCATAGCTATTAATAAATACTTCACGTTTTTAAAAAGTGGAATGCGTATTAAGATTTCTATCTTTGTAATAATTATTACATCAATTGGTTGGAATTTTAAAAAACGATTTAATAAATTAAGATAACATGCTGCTGGGTTCACTAAATGTGTGTATGTAGTAAAATATACAGAAGTATTGAAAGAGCGAGTAATAGTTCTAAAATAATCCAAAAAGTTAAATAATAATACAATAAAATGCCATCTACAATCATATTATATACCTACCTACTGTTTGAATAGATTAACCATAAAAAAGGGTTTTCTCCATCACACGCTTTTAAAAACGGACAATACCGATATACTCGGTATTGACAATGGAAACAAAATGTATTAATTAACATCAAAAGTTTGTTTAATAGGACTGTACATTTTTGGTAGCTTTATGTTCGTTCGACGTCCTCAGTGACCAAAAATGACACGTGCAGATTGGGAATGGGTCGACTGGCCTCCGGACAATTGGACGCAGCACCGTCGCAGACACGTGTAGACGAGGTATTTTAATCAGTTTCTATCTACTACTTAGTGTATTCTTTATCGAGGATTGAGAATTACCATGCCTAAGGCTTTATATATAATAAAAAACTCTTTTTTCGTTGGAACTTAAACATATGCACGATTAAATCATTGTTTTTCATTTGGTATTACAGCCTCTAACTGAGATAATAAATAATTATATACTTTTATTTTGTTTTGTGTGAGTATATTATAAGTTAGATTGATTACTTATAAATATGTCTAATGAAAATAGATTAGAGAGAAGATATTGCAACTAGCAAAGATTCTACATAAATATACGTATTATAATAATAGTAGTAGGTATGTATATTGATATATAATGCTAAGAAACATAATCCATCGTTTAAATTAAAAATAAAAACTGTATTATTTATATTAATTTGAACATTACAGAGCGTGTTTGTTTGTTCAGTGTGTTTTAAAAATGGGGAGAAGCTCATTTGCTCCTAATCCAAACATTTGTCGAAATCAACAAAAATACTAATTTCGCAACAATTTCGCGATTTACTCAATACCAGGTTATATCTACATAATATAATATTGGGTATTTCTATAACGGGTAGGACCTTAAGAAGTTCTGTGGTAAAATTAATAAAATATATTTTTAATGAATCGATTCTTTATTACATGAATTGATCTGTTGGCAGGAATCAAACATCCCTAATCGTATGACTAGCAAAATAAGCAAATTCTCGAGTAATGAAATAAAAATATCACGGATTAAAATGCATATTTCGAAAATTATTTAATAAAATCATGACTGGCGTAGAATCGAAAACGAGTTAATAAAAGCTAGTAATAAATGAATTCATTCGAATCCGATCAAACATGCAGATACGCGAATATTAAATGCAAATTTTTCAACAGCCAGCAAATAATATTATTATTAAACACATAACGCTCGCTGCATGCGGTTTATTCAGCCACGTTTCCCCATTTCCGATTGCGCTGATTTCATAACACAAGTAACATTAATCCACAGCAATGTTTGCACTACTCGGTGAAAATGAATTTGATACAAACATACAATAAAAACTGCACCATTTATAAGGATTTAACACAACTAGGTATAGGTATATGTATATATATCACACATTTTTTTTTGTATTCAGTGAATAAAACTAAAATGCACGTTCTTTATTGAATATACATACGTAAGGACAGTCTCAAAAACATGCCTAGATGCTGACTGGTACTGTCCGACAAGAAATCGGCGATAATAGGAAGTCACCGTAGTCGCATGTAGAAAACTTCTCAGTGACGTACCTATCATGGCGGCAACGCGTGCTTGATGCGTGTTTAAATAATGTATCGGCTCTCCTTTTAGGTGAGACTTTTTCTTTTTCGCAATAAACCAAGTTTACTAACAATAATACCAACATCACTCCTGAACGTTTTACACACATTTTTATTATAAAAAGCTTCAAATTACGTAACTATATAGATCCGTACACCACGGGAGTGTAAAATGAAATGACAAATTTGTGGGTGTTCCTCATTTAAAAACGGAAGCGCGATTAGCTGCACTGGAGGGGATTGTTTGTTCACAGTTTTAACACGTGGATAAGAAATTCTTGTTCGTCAATAATCAAAGTTAGTAGGTATGTATAGGTTAATACATTGATTAAAAATTACAAAATATAGTTGCTATCGTTATACTCAATATTAACGAAATTTAAAATAACACACCAAAGACCAAAAAAATAGCTTAAAGTGCAATATTAATGGTAAATGTAGTATCTATAGGACAACGCCGTATTACGTGACGTGGGTTTGAAAATCGAATATCTTTAAACTTTCACCAAATGCAGGAGAACAGTGAATTATGCTGATTTTTTTATACAATATAAAAAAGATATTTCAACAATCATCACCATATTTATTTATATCAGTCAATAGCGAGTGGTTTTTAGTGAGGATAGGCCATGGAAGTGAGCGGTGTAATGTGACTTCAATCGTCCGCCGGGCGAGTGGCACTCGTACATTCGGCGCAAGTAATGTCTGGAGTAGACACTTCAAAAGAGAAGTCCAAATAACACAAACACTTCACCGAAGTGAGTGCCCCAAGAGGATATAGCAGGGTCACCACAATACCTGCCTAATGATAGAACATTTTATAGTAATACCTACCAAGTGCAAAGTTACATAACTACTACAGACAATACGAAAAGAAGAACTAGATGATTTCGTGATCATAATTTTCGAATTCACAACAGAATAAAGATCTCCACTTACTCATTTGACTGTTTTATTTGTCTTTAAGCTCTTCGCGCTCTATGTCATGGTTCAAAAATCTGTATGGACTTGTAATAGGTTATGTGGTATAGTTTTATTGTTATACCGTAGCTGAGTACACCTGCTACACACTCAGCCTCACTTGGGTAGTCTCGGCAAGTGTGATACTCAGGGAACTCAGAAATAATGGGAACTGAAATACATAACGGGTAAGGCGAAGCAGGTAACCGACTCGAGTAAGGAAGAATCCGGGTTAAACTTCATGGTTATGGTTTTGGATTCATTTATAATATAAAGACCCAGGAAACTGAAATTCCTAACGGGTAAGGAGAAGCAGGAACCCATCTCTAGTAAGGAAGAATACGGGATAAATTTAAACACGTGTCAAGAATACGTTTTACGTCGAATACTGAAAACTGCTCTCGGTTTATGCATTTACGCTCATTTAATGTTGGTGTATTAGATACACTATTGCACGTGCATAATGCGTGCTTCATTTTTCGTAGGACACTCACACATTCAAAACCCGGCATCAACATGCGGCGTATTGAATATAGCCTATCGGTATTCTATTTATTATCTGTTCTGTGGTGATACTGCATTACAGACCAAATAATATATATATATATACCCTAGTGAATTTTACGATTTGTAATCGAAATAAACCACTGACAACTAGCAATATACGAGGGTGGGTCAATAAGTCCTTAGAAAAGCCGACAGGTGGCGCGACTAGTACTGTAAGCGGTTTGTTTTCATGCAGCGGCACTACCGATTCAGTATGCTGCGAAGTTTCAATCAGATTGGTCGGGTTGTTGTGTGTTTCTCGTACATTCAAAAAAAAAATTTGCTTGTGGAAAATGGAAAAATGGAAAATGGAGAAAATTGAGTTTAAAGCTGTTATTAAACATTTTAATATAAAAGGGTTAACAGCAAAGGAAATAAAAAATGAGTTGGATTTAGTTCACGGCATATCTGCTCCTTCACTTGCAACTATTTATAACTGGTTAAATGAATTTAAACGTGGTCGTACATCAACAAAGGATGAACCACGCTCAGGACGTCCTGTAGAGGTGACTATACCAGAAATGATCAATAAAATCCACGATATGGTGTTAAGTGACCGAAGATTAAAGTTGAGTGAGATAATTGAGGTTACAGGGATCTCAAAAGGTAGCGTCATTTCTATTTTACATGACAAATTGGGCATGAAAAATATTTCTGCAAGATGGGTGCCGCGTTTGCTCACAGTCGACAATAAACGCAATAGGGTGGTGGCCTCTAAAGCCCTGTTGTCGCTCATGCAACGCAATCCGGATGAATTTTTTCGTCGTTTTGTGACTGTAGATGAAACATGGATACACCACTATACTCCCGAGACGAAAGAACAGTCAAAGCAGTGGATTGCGAAGGCAAACCATGTCCAAAGAAGGCGAAAACCGTAAAATCAGCTGGTAAGGTTATGGCTACTGTATTTTGGGATGCACGTGAAATTATTTTCGTTGACAATTTGGAAAAAGGAAAAACAATAACAGGGGATTATTATGCATCTTTATTGGACCAGCTAAAAAACAAAATTGAAGAAAAACGGCCTCATTTAAACAGGAAAAAAATCCTCTTTCATCAGGACAATGCCCGTGTTCACACATGTTTACGATCAATGGCTAAAATTGAAGAATTGAAGTTCGAATTGGTCGACCATCCACCGTATTCGCCAGATTTAGCCCCCAGTGACTTTTTCCTTTTCCCAAACTTAAAAAAATGGCTAAGTGGACAACGTTTTTTTTCAAATGAAGAAGTCATCGATCGGACAAATGCTTATTTTGAGGACCTTTCGAAAACTTATTTTTCTGACGGTTTAAAAAAAATTGAGAAACTTCTAACCAAGTGTATTGAGCTCCAAGGAGATTATGTTGAGAAATAAAAAAAAAAATACAAAAATAAAAACTGTTTTAATGCTTTTTTCTAAGGAATTATTGACCCACCCTCGTACTTCGACAGTAAATGGATGTATACGCACCTGCTTACAAAAAATAAGTACAAGAGATGAGAAAACGGCATTATGAAATATTTAAAAGCTCAAATGCAATATAAATAAATATGTATGTAATTATAATATATAATATCTCTATATATATAAAAATCTCGTGTCACGATGTTTGTGGTCGAACTCCTCCGAAATGGCTCGACCGATTCTTATGATTTTTTTTATGTGTATTTGTTAGGTATGAGAATAGGTCAACAAGTATATTTCATACCGCTAGGTGATTAGGGTATCTCTATCCAGAAAAAAATTCTTTTATTTTTTTGACAATTTTTTTTTTGTATTTTTTTTATTATTTGGCATAAAAAAATACCTATAACCCCAAATTTTAACCCTCCTACCCCCACCCTCCCATTTTTTAATCGCGATTTTATTATTTTTGTATGAACAAATTTAACCGTCGTTCGTATTTCAAACAGAACGAAATTATTTATGTTGTTGAATGACAGATGGCGCTACGTCCGAGAAGAATTCAAGAGAAGCGTCGCGTCATTTTGACATTTCATTCGGCATATCACAACGCAGTGCGTGCAAAATTTTGTACGATTTATTTTAATTTATTTATTTTTATGTGCGTGTATTACAGTGCACAATGCCAGCAAGACGCAAGGGGGGCCATTTAGGCCGTTGAAGGAATAAAGCAACAAACATGCGAAATAGTAGAGCAGAAAGAACAGACAAACAAATCCAACAAGAGAAGAAAAACGTGCGTGTAAGCATGTTGCAATTGCGTGCATCTCAATCATAAGAGGCACGAGCTGAACGAAATCAACAACGACAATTGGAACGGAGCCAAGCGCGCCGGTTCGTAGTTAACACACGCAGAGCAAATGACCGACAACGCCAACAAGTACATCGAACATTTACATCCGCTTCGTTCCTTCGTCTCGCATTCGAGTACGAGCCAGATATTGAATATTCCGCTCATCCGAAAGTGCTGATTGGTGCTATGGACAAAGAATGTCCCCATTGTCTTGCGCTCAAATTCAAACATGAGTCAGCCGGGATGTGTTGCGCATCAGGAAAAGTGCAACTACCAGAAATTGAGATACCACCAGAACCATTGAACGGCTTGCTCATCGGCACGGTTCCAGATTCAAACCTGTTCCTGAAGTCCATTCGCACATTCAATTCATGCTTCCAAATAACTTCGTTCGGAGTTAGATAGTTCACAATACTGCGGCAAATGGTCAACAATTCCATTCTATGTTCAAAATCAAAGGCCAAGTATACCACAAAGTAGGCTCATTACTGCCAATGCCAAATGCCAAACGAACCACATAATTTTTTACAAATCTACTTCATGGGCGGTGAGGACATCAATCATGTAGATGCACGTTGCGGCTACAATGGCCTCAATTCGCCTATTTCCAGGCGCATCGTCGGCGAACTGGACGCCCTGTTGAATGAGCACAATGAATTATTGAAATTCTTCAAAGCACACATGCACGAATTGCAAAGTGACAATCACGCTATTGTCATCAATCCTGATAAAACACCAGCTGGAGAGCATGTGCGTCGATTCAATGCACCTGTTGATGACGACATTGCTGGAATCATGGTTGGCGACCGCACATCGATGCGAGAAATCGTGATTCGAAGAAGAAACAATAATCTGGAGTTCATCGCTGACACACACCGTTCATACGACGCTCTCCAATATCCGCTAATTTTCTGGAAGGGACAAGACGGATATTGCATAAACATTAAACAACGAGATCCTGTCACAGGTAATTCATTCATTATGAACATCATTAGTCATTTTGAATTGAAAAAATTAATGGTTGATGTTTTTTTGTTTTTATCGGCGGTCATCGTCTACAGCGCTCTATTCCTCTTTCTGTCATAGATCCCATCCCCACAAACTTACGATACATTCGTTATTTTTTATTTAACAACCAAAATATTCACTAGAAATAATTTATATGGCAGAACAACGTTTGCCGGGTCAGCTAGTATTATATAATATACACGTGACATAAACCCGAAATCAAATCACTTTAGAAAAACTAAATAAACCAATAACATTTATATAATAATATATTCTATTGCGTAGGGGTGGCACGGTAGAGTATACCCTACTCCTACTGCTCCTCCTGCGACGGATTTTAGAATATTTTGTTATATTCTACCTGCCTATTTTACCATCTGTTATCTTAGATTTTAAAAGAATAATCCACATTACATAACATTAATTTTACTAATGGTTTTATAAATGCGTTTAAAAATTATTAAATCTAAAAAATCTTAACACCACTGCATATGGATGTACTGAAATATGACTATATTCTAAAACATTAGATCGAGGTTTAAAAGAATACTTTTTTACGTAATAAAAATACTTTATGCAGTCATCAAATGTTTAAAATAAATATAAAAGCTTCAAAATTAAATAAATAGATTATCTACAACGTTTAAGGAATGTTCAGGCTAATACTTCGAAAATACCAAAAAAGCTCCATTTTGACCTACGTTGGGCATGTGGGCCGTTAAGGAAAATATTAAATCATCGTTTACCATCGAGATTTCGCCACAGAATACCAACCCATTTGCATTGTATTTAATAAAAGTAACCATCGTAACTTTATCCCGTAATTTCGTTTCAACAATATGCCCCTATCATTACTGGTACCAGGGAGAACGGCACTTTTGTGTGCCTGAAACTGATTCTTCGCGTCATTATTATTATCATTGGCAATTATCTGCATGGGCGTTGAAGTGCCGCTAATGTACCGCGAAGTGGCACTTACGTGCCCGGTGACCGACCATAACTTCTGGACAACTCTTGACATACAGCGAACATCGTGAACTATGTCAAATAGATATGGTCGAAATATATGAAGTGGTGATATTACAAAGGCGGCTCCGGGCGGCACACAAAGTTATTGACAGTGGCGTACGGGCATCCTACAATCAAGTCGTGTCAACGATAAAATGCTAATACTTCATTAATTCAAGTGATCGTTGATTATTTCATTTCATATTCACTGATGTGGGTAAATGTTTGCTTAGAATTTATTATTGGTTACACCTACACAGAAAGATTTTATTAAATAATGACAAAGTACATTTTCTACACAGACACAGTTTAGCTAATAGGCATATGACGGTAAATTTTGTATTGATTACCACTGTGTACGTTATGGTAAATTCTTGAATAACTTATTTACATAACCCAGCTTATTGTAGTGATGTCGATAATGAAAAAGACCAAAGAAATAATCACAGATGTACAAAGATTTTAGCCACATCATATGGCATCCCAAAATATATTAAATGCTGCATCTTATCATCCAAGGGTAGAATTCCGGGAAGCAAAGCCTTGGCAGAAGAACGTCTTAGGTCTCAATCGTATAGATTGGTTTGAGCTGCAACAGAGATGCAATAGATCAGTGGTCCCCAAACCCTAGACCGCGGACCGGTACCGGTCCGTGGTCAAATGGTACCGGACCGCCCAAGGAACATTAAATTATTTCCATAGTTTTGGATATCAGTGGAAGACTGCTGTAAATCTATAAATTTATTAATGTCATTTTCAACGACCTATTCATGCGAAAAAGCATTTTCGTCCATGTCGTCAATAAAATCGAAGCAAAGGAATAGACTGGACGTGAATGCAGCCCTTCGTCTGTCAGAGACAGCACTGCAGCCAAGATTATCTAACAGTGGCGAAGGCTCCATACTAAGCGATTATTTAAAGCTTACCTTTTATTTTCAAGTATTTAATTTATATAAATAAATATCTATATTGTAGGACATTGTAGGTTATAATAAAAATATTGATTGCCATCTATCGTCGTTATTTATAAGTAGAGCTTTTAATTTAGTCATGTTTCGAATCAAAAATAAATGACGGAACGTCCAACGTGAGTGCTATTTTTAGAATTATTTCAACGATAATCCAAGCCGAATTTTCTACCGAAATTCAGTTGCCAACTTCATGCATGTCTGGGTTTTTGTTCGAGACTCAGAAGCGTTAACAGAAAAACTTTTTCGAAATGTTGATTTGTTTATTGTCTTTGCTTATCTTTAAAAGCAAATAATAAATAATAAGGATGATTAAAAAAATAATAACTATTGTGTTCGATCACATATAATTTATAAATTGTTATTAAAAATAAATATTGTATTAATTCGCGATTATTATTTAGGTTACTTCAGTCATAGACAAACATAACACGCTATTCACAGTTTATGTCATTTTGACATGTCAAAGCGGTGGTAAAGGTTTATTTTATAATACAAAATTCATTGTGTTACTGTGAATGTGGATAAATTATCTCATATTGTACCGAAATCATTCGCCAGTGCTTTAAATATATACTTAAGTATTTATTAAATTGTGTAGTGTCCCGGTAGAAAATGTGCGAACGATTTCATTTAAAAATTATCAAAGGTTGACCTTCCAAGGGTTCATTTAGATTTGAATACAGCAAAAAAACTTATATTAGACATTTTCACAACAATTTATAAATGATAAATATTTGTTTTTAACTGGCAGTTATACATTAAACAAACTTTTTTGTTGGCGATGCGTATTGTTTGGTAAAGAAAGTATGCGTGGAATTCTACTGCCATAAGTGATTTAAATAATTTGACAAATTCAGCGGTGAAACCTATGACCAGTGTGTCGTTGTCATTAGTGTGCACCTATCAGTAGTAATATCGTAAGTATTATCTTCTTATTTCCCGTAAGTTACCTGACAAGTGTGCTCTTTTTCTCTGATCTCCACAGCTTACCTCTTTCCAAAAGTCACCCTTCGCCACTGTTATCTAATATATTCGCAAAGATGCAATAGCAGGTTTCGCATTAGTTTGTTGAAAAAACCCATTGTTTTTGTTAAATTTTAGTTGTATCAGACTGTTATATGTATATTTGTTAGTTGTAGTTATGTCCATCTGTCACAATATAAGATAAAAAAAATTACCGAAAAAAAGCATTTTTATTTCAGTATTGGTTGTCCGCGAAAAAATGTTCCTTTTTTTAACGGTCCGCAGGTGTAAAAAGGTTGGGGAACACTGCAATAGATGACTAAAACTATTGCCAATGTCCGATAACGGAATGCCACAGAATGAAGAAAGAGTCTATTCTGGTCTCAAAAGGCGAGTAAAATGACAAACGCAACTAACTATTTAACTACATGCCATGTCAGCGATTTTTTAGCGATGTACCTATATGGTGTAGAGAACGGAAGCGGGGGTCGGATTAGAAATTTAAATTTATAAGTTATGAATTATTTAATATGCTTTTTTTATGATAGATAGTGAATTAACGTGTCCGTCTCGAAATTTGTGTTTCGAGTGTCGACATATTGGTCACGGGCTTTTATAAAGTTATATTTAGAAATTGTTAAAATTGTTTTTGTTCACTAACGCGTCAGTTATAAATATCAATAGAAAGTTTCACCAAATTTATTTTAGCAATTTATTAATGCTTAACGGTTAATTTAACGAATATTGCGTCTAGATAAAATAAAGGAATAACAACGGATATCTTATGAAATGAAATATTTTATGTGATGGTTAATAAACATTGATTCTTTGCTTATTATGAGAAAATATAAGGTACCTATTCGTAATGACACAAATATCTGACCTAAAAAGCTTACGGACTGTTCAAGCCTATTTATATTGCCAAGGTATATAAATTTTGACTTGTTTAACCAATCCGTGACCATTTAAAACGATATCATGCACTCATGGCTAAGGATCGTGACCACATTTAAATTTCGTCATCCTTTGAGCGACCAAGACTTTCCATCCTTCTCGATCTTCCGCTTCTCTCAGGGCAGAATGGATGGTGCCCCCAGTCAGCTCTTTCACTTGGTCGCTCCATCGCGCAGATGCTTTTCCTCTGCTTCGCCTTCCCTGGAGGCTACCCAAAACTACCAGTCTCTCCAGGTTGTCCGGTCCGCGCCTGACAATATGTCCAAAAATCTTCAGAATTCTTCTCAGGTATAATTCTTCTCAGAAATACGATATAAGTTTTGTTAATTTATTGTGCTAGATGCGGTATTCGAAAGTTGAACCCTTGTCTTCATAGGCAGACGATTGACGTAGTTGAGTATGAGTTCATAAGAACATTAGCTCATCGACAGCCGGCAACATTATAAAAATTACGGTACCCATGTGGTAAAAAATAAAATTAATTAAAAAGTTAAATTTAAAAAAAATCACCTGCCAATAAAAAAGAATGCGGCGTACGTACGCAATAAAAAGTTTAGAGCCGGAAGTGGGAGGCCGAGATTAAAATCAATTTTATAAAAAAAAAACGCGAATTCGTGCAGTAAAAGGAACAAAATAAATAATAAAAAAGTAAAACAATAAAAAAAAGACGTAACACGTGTGCCGGCACAAAATACGGGCGCAATAAAAACGGCCAATAAAAACAACAGAAAACAATTAAAAATCAGGCAGTGTAGCAAACAAACAACATGCAAAACGAATCGGAGAATAAATAAAATAAAAAACGAAATTAATTGCATAGCATTTATGTATTCTGCTAACTGTTGTGCAAACATTATATTATTATTATTATTATTGTTTCTTGGTCATAGTATACTGAAAAAAATATGTGAGACTTTCATAGCGGTAAGGAGTGACTAACCCAAGCTCACGAGTATTGTTTTTCCAGTATTCGATGCATGGCAGAGTTCTCTCGCGAATATCATCTGTAAGGGATCTTGGCAATACGTTTGACAGTAAACTGACGTTTAGTGGTCATATGGATACTATTTGTAAAAAAGGCGCTATAATTTTGGGCTTCCCGGGTCTTTTCTACTACGGGGTACTAAAAATTCTCTATAACTCCTTAGTTAGAAGCATACTTGAGAGTGGGTCTATTGTTTGGGTTCCGCATCAGTTGAAGTACGGTATTATTGTAGAGAGGGTCCAGAAATTGTTTTTAAAACTCTATTACTTTCGGCTGTATCGATATTATTCGTGGCTATAAACGACTGACTTTCTCTTAGGTATGCTTAAAGTTTAGAATGGATCCATAGTTAGCTACATATTTTTTACGTGCCGTAAATTGAATGCCATTCTTGGTGGTGTTGGCTTGTCTGATAATTACCTTAGGAATCGAAGGCATCCGTTGTTTGTTCTCCCAAGGTGCAGAACTAACCTGCCATTAGTAATGCCAGTTGGGAGTGCAATAACTCTGTTCAACCAAATCGCTTCGGATGTTGATATATTCCACCTACGTGAGGACGAGTATAGGTGGATGTTGTTTTATAAATTTTTAAAATAGGGTCCACTCACCTCATTCGGTGTGCTTCCATGCTTTATAATTTATAGTTTTTATAATTTTTGTACCTTTTACTTTAATTTTCTGTACTGTACTGTTTTTGAGATACTGCATAATATATTTATTTTTTCTTTACACTGTTTCTTTGTTTTTAAATATCATGTCGTGAACGTCCTAAATTTATAATTTGTAATGATCACATTAACATTAATTTTGAATGAGCTCTAATCGAGGAACGTATATGGTCAAAGAATCAGATAAAAGCATAAAGGGATATCAATAACAGCCAAAGTTTAGATTAAATCCAGGAAAATAATAAATACTTCATGAGAATATAATATTATAATATAACCCCGTATAGGTACCTGATACAGATAAACATCGTGAGAGCCTTACCAATACGTCATAATAAATCGGATATCATGTGGAAACATTATTTCTTGTTATTATACTTTACAAACATTAGGAATAAAACATTCCGCATTCACTTGGCTCGACATACGTTTTGTAAGTAAGTAAATTATTGAAATTTATACGAAAGAGTTGCGTGTTCAGGGCTAAATAGAAAAGCGAGTGCAGTCCAACTCAGCATAAAAGAAGATAGCGGTTTTATCCTTTTTTTCCACGTCGACCGCATGCATTCCACGGTGTATAATTGTAACAGAATACATAGTACTTATTTTATTATTTAAGCATTTCCTAAGAGAGTGCGATTCATAAACATAAAATTGTATTTAATAATGTAATAAAAAATTATGACTGATTTTGAAAGAGCGTTTTTTTTTTTATTAATTCTTTAATATTTGTCTTAAATCATTGCAAACTATAAAAAAATGTAGAATTAAACATATATATTGCCCCACTACCATTATATCGTCACTGTTCTGGCAGAAGACACTAGGGGAACTGTACCGAATACTGGATACTTTTTGTTGAAAAATAATTTAAAATAGTAGTAGACATTATTAAGCATTGAATTTTTGCATACATGTTAGGAATTTAACCTATAATCACATGTTACATTAATCAAAGTGTTAATAAGAGGCTTAGATTTATTATTATTTATATAAGTAATTTGTAGAATAAAATTGTCAACAAAAAAATGTGTCCCAATATTGGATATCCAGTATTAGGGACATGTGTTCCCTAATACTGGATATCCAATATTAGGAAACAACTTTTTCGCAAAAATAAGAAAACATGTTACTATATTTATTTATTTATTTATCGGAGAAAATGTTACGCATACGCAATAATGAATAATATGTTGTCTTATAAGAATGATTTGGTGACAAAACAATGAAAATGCTTATTGGATCAGGCATATTTCACAAATGAAGTCAATCACAATCTACCCCAGCATATAACTCGTGAAACCATTTAAAACAAACAATGCATCGTATCAATTTCTCTCTGTCAACGTCATTTGAGTACGAACTGTTACAAAAAAATACATTCAACGTCTTCATCATTAGTGTCTTCGTCACCACTTTCGAGAAAAATCAGTTCATCTTGACTTTCTGATGAGCTTGAGTCTGCACGTTTTCGTTTAGGTTTTTTTAATAGTTTTCCCTTTTAGAGGCTTTTCTTTGTCTATCTTCACCGGAGCTTGTTTTTTTTTTGTTTGTATTTCAAGTTCGTGTTTGTATGGTGAACCAGTGATCAAGGTTGATGGTCTCTGTCTGGATCTGCCTGCTGCAGTATGGGATTTGAGTTGAGGCACTGGACTGATATTTGCAGGGGTAATGAAAGTCGAAAAAGGTCCTGATGGTAATAATTTAGGTGGTGCTACTGTTGCTCCTTCGATTTGTTTTTCTCCCAAGCCAGCATCAATTGCATCGACCACATCAAGATTGCTCGTGCTCAAATTATATTGGTTTTGAAACTCGTGCACGGCGAAGTCAGAATCCACGTACTAAGCCTCTAGCTCTGCGTTGAGCGTTGGTTTATGTCCCAACTTTGATTATATCTTATCTTATCAATTGATTAACAGTAAAAGTTTTCTTTTTAACATATTTTTTTAATGTCGAGCGAGGTACAGCAAACATCTTCGATGCTTTTAGATTGCCCATTTACTTGTTTTAATGGCATTATCATCGTTTCCACGATTGTTCAGACATGCTTAAACTGAAACAAACAACAACAAAAAAAAGAAACTTTGTAGAGAAAATTAAATCCCCATAATGCTGTATCCCAATACTGGATATCCAATATTAGGACGCACCTAGTATCCAATATTGAGAACCAAGTACGCCTAAATGAAACTCTCATTGTTTTTTTTATGAATACGTTTCCATACTTATAACATACCCTAAACCCATCCAACATATGTATACTATAGCAACAAAAACATAATAGTACTAATTTAAAACCTTACCTGTGCCAAATCGTATCTAAAAGGCCACTATTTCAAAAACTCTGCTGACGACAAAAATCTGTAAATCACCTCGTATAACCATTTCTCACAAATACTTCGATATATCTAAGCAAGTCGTGTTATTTACCAAGTAGCAAACGTTATGTAAACTTTTCGCTAGATGATACTGCTTACTTCTCCAGGAAGTCTGGTATCCAGTATTAGGAACGTATCCCATATTCGGTACAGTTCCCCTAATTCGAAAAAATGACATATTGAGTTAGTTATACCAAAATGTTCCTTATTTCAAATTTTACCACCTGGAAACCTTCTTAATAAATAAACAGTCTTTATTTTAAAGTCATCCTTTTTACGATTACTTAATAAACTCACATGATAGACCATTTCAAACATTTTAACAACTTCAAAGTCAAATTACTCAAAACTAGTATTCTCCAATTAGTGTGTTCTGGCAGGACAGAGACGATATTTGAGTTCTGCAACCATGGCGCACCCACAAGGAGGGGGCTGACAGGGTTCTAGCCTGGGGACGACCTGGCATGACGGGTTGACATCTAAGAGAGATATACACAGATTGCACATTTGGTATAAGATTTTTTAAAAATTGCTTGCGGCGCTATTTTACTTAAACTATATCAACATTTTGAAGTATCTGGTCGTGTGATGCAATTTAATGTGATATGAAAATAATTGATTTAAATGATAATAAAGCTTATGTGTAGAATTTGGGAAATGCTACTGTAGAGCATCACAGCGATATGTAAGGGATCCACCAAAGATCCTGGCCTGAGCGCAGGATGTGGCGGCCGTGTCTGCGACGTATATTACTGGTATCCCTCTCCCAGATACTCTTCGAACAGGAGTAGGCCTGAGGGTAGTAGCATATTTGCCATGAGGGATGACACAGCGAGATTTGTCTGTCTGACTGTAACTGAGAAGAGCTTATGTACACAACACATGATTAGAATAAGTCGTTGTCCAACATTTAACTTAAACTGTACAATATGTATGTAATATGTACAATACAAATAGAAACATAGAAATTTTACACATTTTTACATTGTCATTATTTATCAATGACATGTCTTGTTTTATGATGAGTTTTAAGCGGGCTTTAAACTCATGGCTTTAGATACTCAGAAAACTATACTCAGATACTTAGGTCTTATAAAAAGTGATTTACCTCTTGGTAGGTACTTCCAGCGTGCACTAATAATATCTGTAACTCGCTTATGTAGAGTGAATATGCAGTTTCCAATCACACATCGTCTGACAGTATTCCCATATGTCGGTTGAAAACAGAGAGCTTTCGCTGGTTCTACATTATCAGAGGGAATGGGTAGGTATATAGCTATCAGAGAAATGTTGGAGGCTATACTTAGTGCATAATAATTTCCTGGCGTGATGAGAAGCAACTAACTTGACTACCAAATATTAATCTTGCATATAAAGTACCCATACAATTTTAAAAGCTACTTACCATAACCACCAGTACGAAAAAAATAATATAACTACAAAATGCCGGCAGGTTTACGAGTTTACTTCTTGAATTTATTAGCGAAATAATTATTGTGTACTGCGGTAGCACACCTGCTGCCACTGCGGGCCGTGCACGATAATTCGCTTTGAAATCAGGTAAATATTTCCAATGATGCGTTTCATAAACGAACAGGCAAATTATACATATTGTGCCTAATAATGGTGGGTTCGCAAAAGAGCATTAGTATCATTAGGAGGTCGCGCAGTTAACCGGTAATAAGCGATATGTATTTTAAGTAGAATTAAGGGGAGTGAAACTATTGAAGCTGAATAAACTACTTAACTAACAAATATATATCTGATTTAAATATAATTACTTTAAAAGTCATAAAATGAACGATAATCATTTCTATGAGCGTAAGTAACTGGTACGTGATATTATAATGTTAATCTTTTCAATTATTATTAAAACGTATAGCCACATGTAGAAAAAAATCTGGTTGGAAGGAAAAATATTGATGTAAACGCATAGCTTCTTTCTATAATATCTACTCGGTAGAATTCAATTTTACACGAGTATCGCGAAAGAACCGTAAGAGAAACGAATGGGTTAGGAAGGAGACAGAAGTGCGCGATGTAATAGACGTTGCCAAACAGCTGAAATGGAGATGGGCGGGGCACATTGCTCGCCGAAAGGACGGCCGCTGGACAAATACCGTCATCCAGTGGTGCCCAAGGGGCACGAAACGGCCACAGGGTCGCCCGCCCTAAAAGCCGCTGGATTGACGAACTGGTAAAGATCGGCGGAAATACGTGGCAGTGAATGACACAGGACCGAGAGAGTTGGAAGAAGCTTGGGGAGGCCTTTGTCCAGCAGTGGATTGACCCCGACTGATGATGATAGTATGTACCCTGCTAAGTAAAAAGACAGTGTTTTTGGTTTTGGGTGAAATGAGAACCCAGGTTTTAAAGTACCATTTCTCATATAGTAGGTATGTAAAATTATTGAATATCTAAATAGTATGTCAAAATAATGTCTTTTTGGGAGTATTATTTATATTCAATTATATAAATTAGTATACCTGATACGTACACGATGGTAATTTCAGATATAGCATCATTATTAAAATAAGTAGGTATCTACTTATACAAATAATTTACATTTTTTTTTATAAAATGTAATCACACTGTTCACTAAATAATTGAGACGATTATTGTGATCATAATATAATTCATTTAACTCAAATGCTTCATTAATTTACTATTACCTTAAAAATAAATGGTTTGACATAGCTGTTTGTTGTGGATCATTATTGTCTATTGAGTAGGTATAGATAAATACGTATTGTTTAACTAAATTATATTGCATGTAGAGAAAGTTCGACTTTTAGGTATTTACGAGTGCCAGCGAATAAGGTCTTGAATATAATAACTACAATTTTATTATCGTGTATACTTTCAGATTAATTAAGGTATTAGAACACTACACGTCATGATACACAATATTCCAACGATGCCATTTACCATTTACGCATATTTTATTTATTTATAGAATAATTATAGTATGGAATATATTATTATCCATAACATAAATTGCTATTTATTTACCACGCTTGATAAAATTATACGTATTACCATTACATTGTAAAATCATTTACAATACATTGTGACTGTATATTATAAATAATAAAAAGGTTTGCGGCAATCAAGTGTGAGTTTTGAAGTTTCTACAGTTTAAATTGCACAGTTAAGAATGCTAAGAGCGGAATGCAGAAAAAATTTATCATAACTAAAATTTCCTTAGCAGAAAACACTATGCAGAAACATTGTCCTTAGTTAAGATCATTTCTATTGAAAATAATACCATATTTAAAAATTCTCTTTCCTATAGTTTAGGTAAATTATTTTATAATTGTTAAACGATGACAAAAATATGACAACTGCATTTTATAAATCCAATAACTATAAATACATATTAATATTTAATTATAATACTCTTATGTTTCCGTTATTATACGTGACTCCACAGGCACCGCAAGACATTTTTTTAACATGGTAACACTAGCGTCAAGTGTCATTCTATCATCTGGCATCTTGTATTTCTGCGGGCTGGCGTATAAAAGTAAAATAATATTCAGCAAGTACATGGCAAACGAATTAACACTATCAATATCCATATTGAGATACATTGTTAAATGAATTTGAGTGTATGGACTGTTTTATAGACATGCGAATTTATTTTGACAGCAGTTGTCAGTGGTAAATGGTAATACAGAAGGGGGCGTGTTCATAACAAAAGTAGTCTATGGTTAAGGATTAATTAACTCTATACTCAGTATAGTCTATAGTTAAGTCATGCTTTTCGGCAACTTATCCTTAGGATCGAAATCTTGGATTCTACATAGGGATTTAAGATCCTATTCATACTATTAATATGTGAGTAGCCAGTGGCGCACCCAGGGGGGGGGGCAAGGGGCCCTGGCACCCCCCAAAATTATCAGAATGATTTTAGACACCCAATCCCTAATGGAACTGTCAAAAAATGCTCGGTGTCCACCCGAATTCCGGAGTGGTGTAGGTAAAGGCTGACAGGGCTCTAGCCTGGGGGCCCGGGCTGTGGGGGGCCCGGCGTGTCGGGTTGACCAGATAAGTGAGATAAACACACATCATGCATTAGCTTTAATAATAAAAAAATTATTATTTTATTTTTTATTTAATAATAAGGCGCTATTATACTTCACATGTTCAATTATGTAATTGTGCAATATATTTTTTGCTTATTATGTGTCGATACTCGATAGCTCCATTATTAATGTAAATGTATTAAAAATCGCCAATATTTCACTGTATGAGTACCCTTAATTTGAACTAAAACACAATTTGAAAAACGTTAATGTAGTGTTTCACACTGCCTTTAATGTTCGCGGTAGGTAGGGGGCCCGCCAAATATCCTATCATGAGGGCCCGTTTCAGGATGTGGGGACCATGGTATAGGTACACCGAGTGCAATAGACAAAAAGGCGATAAACGAGAAATTAGGGTGTGAAGAAGAAAAGATCCCATGGGACTAATTTACATTATCCTCCTTGGGCCCCCCCCCAATATTAAATCCTGGGTGCGCCACTGTGAGTAGCTATAGGCCGTTCGAAAAGAAATAAAAGAAGACCTTAAATATTTCTCTTCAAAGAGAGTAGGTACTTACTATTGGTTCTTTGCTCATATAGGTAGATAGCCAGAAGGGAAAACAATAATTTAGAAAGGATCATCATTAGCGGAATCGCCGACGGTCAAATGGAAGAAGGAGGTCGCATGCACGATGTTCCGATCAAGTGAAGGTTATAAGAAAAATATTAATCCGTGCGAATTATTTACTAAAGGCAATATTTTGTTATATTTTTTTTTTTAATTTCGTTGTTTAATTTTATTTTGACAGGAGAAAAATTGCAAACGTCTTGCGTGTCGCGAAAAAAATATGTATAATAAAATAATTTACGTTCGCTAAGGCCTCAATGTGTCAAGAATAGTTGAACATTTAGATTAGACCTTGGCACGCGATCCCAGATCGTGGGGCGATACGGCCGTTACATACAAACCAGAGCGTTTTTATATCAAGCGCTAATGATTATAATCGCTTGAATGTTTTTCGAATGAAAAAATAAACCAAACACATACTCGAATTAATAATTACGTGAATTAATGCTGAAAGCTGAAATTAGTTGTGGCGTTTTTTTAAAAGACGCGGAAAAAAGAAACTGGCACGATTTATAATAGAGTGGTTAACATAAATAATGTTATAATCCCAATATATAATATATTAAATAATTATATTATTAATACAATAGAAGTTAAAAAAAAAACTAATAAATCATTAGTCGTGCGGAGAACAGATTTCTAAAATGAATTTTGAATACTTAATAATATTTATGAAATGAAATTAGATAAGTAATAAAAATTGTTTTATTACGATCATTAATTATTAATCGTATTCTATTTTTTTCACAACCGAGGTGAGGTGTAAAAGCAAATTATCGCATTTTTTATTCAATCGATTTTAATTGTAGGTAATGTATGTAGGTAGGGTTGTAAACTGTACTAAACTTTGTCAGTCATACTTATTTGTTTTCATTGAACTAAGAATACAATTTGCAGATGGTGCTGGATAGTATTTAAAATTCAATTAAACCTTGCCACCAAATAGTTAATGCTATGGACCAGTGGTTCCCAAAGTTGACTGGGCTCCGACCCATCTAACAAAAAATTCCAATCTTGGGACCCACCTCTTAGCTGTGTTAGAGAAAAGAGGGCATACATATTAGTAATGCTCAGATTCCCTAGTGGCGAGTCGTGGAACTACTTAATGCTGTCTTATTTGTTCTAATTGAAATAAAAAAAATATTTTTTATAAGTTTTACCAATATGAATGAAAGACTGTTGAAATAAGAAACACAACTTAAATAAAAAAAAAATATGCTTAAATACGGTTTTTTTTACAAAGTTATTTCAATGGGAAGGATGTATTTGTTTCTTATTTTTCTTCATTACAGTTTTAGCATCAACTTCAGCTTTAGTTACTTTTAATCGCAGTGAGTTTGATATTTCCAATTTATTTCGGTATTTAGTTTTAATTTTACCCATAACCGAAAATCAGACCTCATATAGATATGGGGTAGTAAAGAGGAGGAAGACTTCCATAGCTTCATCGAACAGGCAAGAGTAATTATCAGCAACTGAGAGCCAGAATTTCGTAACTTAAGTTTATTTCAATTTTTAGGAATTATAAATAGCGGAATGAAATATCAAATTTATCACTTCCTATTTTTTTTTAATTCATGTATACAGTGGCGAGGGCCCACTCAATATTCGCTCGCGACCCACTAGTGGGTCGCGACCCATAGTTTGGGGAACCATGCTATGGACGATTCGACAAAATAGTGCACACTATTTCAGTCATACTTATTTGTTTTCGTTACATTAAGAATATATATTGCACATATCGATGGTTCATTTTTAAAGATACATTAACCCCTGCCTAAACCAAACAATGCTAGATAAAAAATATTATTCGATCAATAAAATATCCAAAGTAATAGATGATTTAATTCCATAATTTTAGATTTTTTTTTATAGATAAACGAATATTTTTTGACTATTTATTTATTATGGGTTGGTTTACGCAGGGTTTAATTGAATTTTAAAATCTAACCTACATCATTTTCAAATTGTTGTCTTATTTCAATTCAAACAAATACGTATGACTGACAAAGATTAATGTGCACTGTTTATGGCGGATCCAGCCTACCTCCACCCTTCGTCACTCGTTTTTAATGTAACATTAATTGACGCCAATTTATTGAGCTATGCAGATGATCTGGTGGTGCTCGGGGAAAAAGAACCACACATATGTGATAGTTTCACTCCTCTGGAGAATACCTACGTCGAAACGAATAAACCAAAGGCATAAAACCCACCAAAGCGGCGCTCGGTGCGCTCACTACGAAGTAGGCCCCCTCCCATCCGCGCATTACCCTTCACCTATGTAATAAGGGGCACAAGAAGCACAAAATAATTATTATTATCAGCGTCTCTCATAACAAAGCAATAAAAATATTATATTATTTCTCTGGTCTTGTAATTAATATTCACGGTGACATCATTCTACCAGCGAAATATCGGACACGCAGCAACTTAACAATGAGTTCACTGTTATTAAATAATGCCGAGGCGCCCGTCAGACGTACGACGCGTCCAGAAGCGGATAAAATAAACAGCGCGCGCCTCTTTTGCTTGCCGTGTTCAATGAATGGGCTACGTTGTATTTTCGTTAATTCGTCCCGCTGAGAAGCTAAACCACGGGTGAATCATGGGGCGGGCGGGCACAATGCGTCGTCAAATCCAGTGTGCGCTGGCGTATTTGATTACGTTGTATTTTCGATGATTCACATTGAATATGCGCGAGCGCCCCGCAAGTCCGATTCTATGTGCACGACGCCAAAGAGGAAAACATTGAGTAGACATAGTACTAAAGAGTCAGCACACCAATCGGCCCATAATTACATACTTGTTAATAAATTTATATTTGAAAGCTTTCTTATCTATTGTACACCTACTTAACAATTGATGAAAGGCGAACTTGTCTAAATAGGTAGAAACTGCCATATAAGTTTGGTTTCATGAAAATATGTTAAATCTTCCTTCAGATGGAGTCTTCTGAAAATTTTCTGAATCAAGCTCTACTTTGAGACAAGTGGCATTTACAAACAAACAAGATCAGACTCTCAAGAGTTTGTACTTAAAATTACAGTTCAAGAATCGTCCTTTCTTGACTTGTTTTCATAGTTAGGCTCCGTATTATAATATATAGAGATAGAAGAAGAGTTTCTACAGAATATTATTATTTGGTTTAATAAGTATTTATAAAACACAACGGGGTGAGAGAAGTAATATGAGGCGGCCGCGTTGCTGAAGCAAGTTAGCTTTTTAACTAACGTCAAACAAAACAAGTTTGAAATTCCACTAAATGGAGTTAGAATTACTCTCGCCGTAGAAAATGAGAAGTTTGTCTGTGAATGCATCGCGGGTAGATAGATAACTTCCGCGCTTGCAAAACTGCAGCACTTTTTGACAGGGTTATCAGAACTCAGAACCCGTAAATACGGATATTTAGTTATTCGAAAATTTATCGAGAAAAATAGATTCAAAACGACTTCAAGTCTAAATCGAATCAATTTATCATTCCAATATTCCATCCATATATTCATTTATCTACCTTATGAAATAAACAATGTGAGAAACTGACGACAGATTTAAATAGTATTAACTTATTGGTCTGTATTCATTACTTCGGTAGTACCTACCTACTATCTAATACCACATATGTATTATATTATTCTATATAAAAATAAAATTTAAATAATATGACTGACTATCCAGTTTATACTGAAAATTTCAGGTTAAGGCGATCTGCTGGCTATTTCGCTATTTGGAAGAAAACGCGTATCTTAACTCAAAATAGATTTTTTAAATTAGTAATATTACATTATCGTATTATAATATTCTTATATTAATAGGTATTAATAGGTGACGAGGGGTGGAGGTAGGCAGATTCAACATAAATAGTGCACACTAAAATTTGTCAGTCATAATTATTTGTTTTCATTCAATTAAACACCGCCTAATAAACCATAATACATAGTTTAAGTATGCTATGGGCGATCCGACAAAAACAGTGGACGTTTTTTCAGTAGTAGGTACTTTATTAATTAAGAATAAATGTTACAGATGTGTTGGTTAGTTGGTAAGTTCATTTAGCCCTGCCTTCCCAAACCATAATCGATAAAAAATATTCTTCTATTTATAAATATCTAAAATTATATATGGTTTAATTGCATAATTCTAGACATTTTATAGAAAAATAGATATTTTTCGACGATGGCAAACACTATCTAAACATTGTAGTCTAAGTCCAATGATAACAAATACGTTTGACTGACAGAGTATGCATTATTTATTTCTAATGCTAAGAGCCTACCTCCACCCTTCGCCACTGCCGTACACCACAGATCTGCCGTTTAATGAAGGGATCAAACCTATGAAAATAGAAAGAAGTTTAACTATTGCTCATTGAATAAATAGGAATCCACCATTAGGCTAAACCGCTAAAAGAATAATATATTAAATGCAGATATTTAATGTAAGTAACTATACGTTTAAATGTAATTATCTCGGAAATTAAATCAATGGCACCCATAAATGTGTTTGGACGTAGAGCGAAGAAATAATACATTGTCGTTAAAAATTAGCTTACATTATTTTTATATATTCTTTACAAACCCTGACTCGTATCGCATGTTTCTTAGTCACTGCAGGGAATATGTGCAGCTAGTGCATTTATATGCAAAATTCACGAGAGCAAAAAACTTAGCACAAAGTTAAGACTTGGGACTAGAGAGAGTAAAGTAAGTACTAGTGGTACGAACCTTGATATAACTATGAGTACGAAACGTCCCGACCAACTCCACTCGCCTGACTTACCCCATTATTATGGAGGGCAACTGGGGGGTTACAGTTTCTCTGGTCTCTTCAATGGCATTATTATTTTTTTAAGATTATTATACTCTACCAGCTGTGCCCGGATGTGAACTTGCACAAAAACATTTAAAATGTTTGTGAACAAATTTTAAAGATTTTTTATACGTTTACCAACATAATATTATTATGTATATTTGTCTTGTACGTGAATTTTAAAGGTGCTAATTAAAATCTCATTATATAGTCAGCAGCGAATGAATTAAGAGATGACTTATAACGTTGTCGGTCCAGGGTTCGAATCATGTGTCTGGCAACTACACATATTGTATTTCAATTTGTGTTTTGTTGAGCAAGTGGCTAACATCCATTCCTCGTAAAAACAAAACCTATAATATAAGACTATAAGCCATGCAGTAGGTATAAAGCGTTACTTAAGACTTTGAATAAAAATAAGAAATATTCCGAAAACTCCGGAAGAAATGGATTAGGTGCTGTAATGAACAAAAAATGCGTTAAATTCTCAACAATACTACTGCTAGACCAGACAGTTCTTATTTTAAATTATTTTCGTGTAAAACACTGTGGGAACGAGTTTTTTACGACGAAGAAGCAAACATTTCAACGCCAGTCATGCATTTATACAAAATAATTAAATACACAACAGCAAAAAAATAAAAGCACAGGTAAAACGAGACGAGAAAAAATCTTTAAAGAGGAGGCCGTTAAATAAAATTTAAGCCGAAGAAAATTATTCAGTATTATTGTTTGAGATTTTGAAATTGCCAAGTCGGGAGACGAAAATCGGTCCGACAATTGAAAATATAAATGGAAGAGTCATGCCGCCTGCACAAAGCTCCGTGCACAATACAATGGAGTTTTGAGGAAGAGGTACAGAATAGAATTAGAAGTAATTGTACATTAATTTGACAAACTGAAGTCAATAAAACGTTGATAAACGAAAGAAATACAAATCAGCTAATGCATAGAAACGATTTTAACGTTATATAAAAATTGTTCAAACATTTGTATAAAAAAAATATGTTATATCTTTTCATACAAATAGCCTCGTGTTTACAAAAAAGTATGCTATGTGTGGGCTATTAGTTATTACCATATTGGAAGTAAGGACGCGTAGTCTTGTAAATTATTTTTATGAATAAAGATCGGAAATCTGTACGATGTGGACTGTCCAAACCACGTTTAATATGACAGTAGCTTATTCATGTGCGGACATGTGCTGGGGTTAGACAGATTGATTGTTATGCACGTACAACATACATATTACTATGTATGTTGGTTTGGAATTTGCGTTAAATAACGATAACTTGTGGATTTCTGGTGTCTACTAAATACCGATAATCCAATGTGTCTAATTAAATAGGTGAAGTAAAAAATAAAATGTAAGTGTTGTAGTATAAAATGTAATGCGGAAGAGACACATTATACATATTGTTGTAGGATTGTGAATTGGAAACGAAGATGTGCTTACTTGTATAGGGAAGAATTTAAGTACTATACATGGTTGCTACATCAGTCCCGTGCAGCATCGCTTCGGGACAAGGAAGTGTGGCACTAAAATCTTTTCATTCTGATAAGTTTATAGCGTCATAGAAGGTGGCCGTGCACAAATCGCGGCTGCATATACATGGCGGGTGGAGATGGGGAAACTCAAATCATTGACGTCCAGGAAGGGCAATAAATACCATCCACGCGGGGAATTATGCATAATGGTGGAGGTGCAAGAAGAAATGAGATATTCTTAGAGACACCGTGTGGTGTTCGAATGCTTCATTTTCTTCTTTTAGTATGGCACGATGAATGATATGAGCAAGAGAATGCATTCAATCGGCAGTGGGTCAACCCCGATCTGGGATGATGAGGTGACCTATACGAATTGAATTGGGGAACCAAAATATTGAATATCTACATATCAATACTGAATAAAGAAAATAAATACAGGAACTAATTGGTAACTATAGAATATATCGATAAACCCATTGGTAAACCATTTAACTGTGTATACAGTGTTTGATACTTTTACAGTTATTTGATTAAAAAATAATAATTTAAGGGTTGATCCAATTCGTCACTGATAGTGAACGAACCGGCTCCGCTCCCATGGCGCAGCGAGCCCATTCATAAAACATGAGCGCCGTCCCATTAAACAGAATAACAGCCGCATAATTGATGCTAAGTAACTTCGAATGGTGCGCCATAAAAAATGACGATCAGCGCCTTAATAATTATTATTGTTGGAAGTGCGCGCTATAATTAACCACCGGCAGCAGCGGGGGTAAGGGACCGCGGATTGCGGCCCATCAACACTGCTGCTTATTATTTCAACAAGGTGAGCCAGACAATAAACAAATAAACACAAAAAAGATCAAACCGCTGTAATTAATGTGTTTACAAATACACGGAATTATTACACCTTTAATTGGAACAAAAAACCTGTGTGCTCATTATTTTATTACTCATTGAAAATAATTAACCAGAGTTAAATTATTATTACGGAAAATTAATGTAGATTGTTGTAAAGATAGATTATTTGCAAATAATTCATGCGTAGTCCCATAATCTGTTTATTAAAACAAATTCACTAATAGGAAGATTGCACGCGTGGACAAATTCAAACAAAATTAAAAAAAAACAATTAAGGTTTGTAAACTCGATGTGAGTTTGTGATGTCACTAGTATAAATATTATAATTATTGTCAACGGTGTGTGGTGGGGTTAAAAATGAACTATTCAACGTAGAAAGGGATGATTGGTAAAATTCTCAATTACGGGTATAATTAAGTAGCACCCACAAAGCAGCATTGAAAATAATTAAATTTGATAAAATTCAGCGTGTAACGTGTCATTTATTTATTTAAAAAAAGATACATTGAGCACTTTACAAATTATTAAATCAATACGTTCACAATATGAGATTTAGAATAAAAAGTAGAGGTAAATCAAATTATTTAGTAGACAAAAAAACAATAATTAATGCTGCATCGCTAAAAATATCTAAACCTCTGGGGAGTGCATTGACCAGCCACATCGCCCTCGCTATTGGTGCCTGGTAAGCCATACATGAGAAAACAGTTTTCACCCAAAATAGGTCATGGTTGCGACATCGCATGTTATTGACGGGTGCATAAAATTTCAAATTTACCAGAATATCAGGATTGGAAACTATTCCACGTGAGAGCAGGGAAAAATGCGCCAAGAGAATGAAAGGCGAGCATATTTTGAAGAAAGTTAGTTGGAAAATAGTCGTTTAAGAAACAGTCAAAAGGAAAATATTTATACAGTGGTTATATAGTGCAGTGCTCCGCAACCGGTGTGCCGTGGCACACTGGTGTGCCGCGAGACGATGCTAGGTGTGCCGCGGTGCAATAGCCAAATTTTCGTACTTGGCTGGTAATATATTTGAGCACCTCCATGAACTTAATAAAACAATGCAAGGTCAGAATGAAAATATATTGACGGGCTCTGATAAATTAGAAGAAGTCAAAAATAAAATGGAACTTTGGCAGAAGGAGTTAAGACAAGGATCTCTACAAATGTTCCAAAGGAACTACCAAACCACCATTGAAAACAAGCAATTAATTTTGGATCCGTCTCAAAAACATTTAACTTTGCTGCAAAAGAAATTTCATCAGTACGTTCATACAATAAATGCGACTGGACACGAAACCCTTTTGCAACCAATGCCGAAAATTCTATAGAAGCGCTTTTCCTATAAATTCAAGAGGAATTTGTTGAATTGATAAAAGACGGGACGCTAAAACTGAAGTTCGCCGATGTTCCATTGGCTATTTTCTGGATTTCGGTTAATAAAAAATATCTTCCTATTTCCGACATGGCTATCGCAGTTCAGCTCCCATTTTCGAGTCAAAAAAAGTCGCCTTCGACGCTATTTTACTACGCTAGTAAGTATTACATTTTAAAACATGTGACTGTAGGACACAAGTTATTATTATTGTATCAATACTCGACAAATAATTATCCCTAACCCGACAACTAACCATAATTATATAAATAGAATATCCGACCATGTCCGATCCTAATAGGATCATATGAACCTCCACAGAGTAGAGGTTTGTATTAACAGATTTTGTTTTTTACGAGAAATGGATGTCAGCCACTTGCTCAACCTAATAGGTCCATACCCTGCCCTGACTCACACACAAATTGAAAAACAATATGTGTACTTGCCAGACCCAGGATTCGAACCTGAGACCCACGGCATGATAGTCCAACGCTTAAGCCACGCGGCCACCGTGGGTGTGCAGAATATAACCATACAAAAAATCGCTAAACATAAAATCAATACCATTCATTTTACCTTATTCATTTAACACTATTTGAAAAACGCTATTTTAGAGTATCACACAGTCTTTAACCTTAGCGATAGATAGGGGGGGCCGCCAAATATCTTGGGTTGGGGTCCCCCTTCAGGATGTGGAGTCCATGTTTTGGTGTATAAATTGTTTTACGTGTGGTGTGCCGCGGAATTCTGGGAAGACCTTTGATGTGCCATGGGTTGGAAAAGGTTGCGGAGCACTGATATAGTGGACCAAATGAAAGACTCATTTTATAAATTATTATAAAGTAAACGATACCACTTCTTAAAATGTTTCTATCTAAAAAAGTTAATCATATATATTACTTTATTATAATTCATAACATATGTATTTCGACACATATAAGAAGTAAGCTCGTTAAAAACAATTACTTGTTATGTTAGAGGAGTAAGTACACGCCACAAACAAAAATAAACAAACATTCAAACACGATGAGAAAAAAGCTGTATGCAGCGTGCCTACATGAATACCGAATCGGGATCTGTATTACCATAAACAAGATCGTTTGGCTCATTATAATGCATATTCATTCAGTCATTAAAACAATGTTTAACAAAGGCGAGATGAAAAAATGCTGACGCGTCGAAGGTGGGTAGTTACACTTCCAACATGCATAATATTGATTACAATGTGGAACATATTTGACGTGAGGATATTATACGAATTATGATGATCATTATACGAATCGCATATTAATGGGATTCTAAATTTAAAAAAATCATGAGTGTTTTGTTTACTGAAGTATTCCAAATGGAAAATCAAAATAATTTGTTCACTATTTATTCATAATTGTATTAATACCAGTGGGTCTATTCCCAACTTATCGACCGCTCAAGTGACAATGTGATAGATATCAACAAACTTAGGGTAGGTTTGTATCAAAATATTAGTACTTATTGTAACCATTATAATAATATGTTGGTTGTAATTTTGCAATAAGTGCTATATTTTAAAAGCAGCAAGAGGCGCTGTTAAAATGTAGCGCTTACTGCAACAATTGCAACCAACGTATTGTAATTGTTACCAATACGTGCTAATACTTTGATACAAAGCTACCCTAAGTTTGATAATATCTAACACTTTATCACTTTAGCGGTCGATAAGTACAGATTAGACCCACAGGATTGGGTACGGAAAATCAGTGAGTGATTATTCGGATAGTACAAGCTACAAGGAATCATGAACCAATAATTAGAGGTAGGTTATGGAGATGTGAGATAAATAGAGAAAAGTGCACACTAAACTTTGTCAGTAATACTTATTTGTTTTCATTTAAATAACAATATGAATAATTATCTATGGTACTGGTCGATTAAATTAAACCATGCCTTGACTAACCCATAGTAGTAGAGGTGCCTGTAGAGATCCGAGAAAAATAATGCTCTTGTGCAATAGGCAGGGTTTAATTGAATTTTAAAAACAAACCAATGCCAATTACAATTTGAATTATTAGTTCAATGAAAACAAATACTTAAGTAAGACTGACAAAATTTTGTGTAATAGTAAATAGCTGCAAGCCGGGTGTTTATTGCTAGACGCAAAGCTCAGTGCATCTGGACAAGAAAAATGTATGTGAAGAGAAGTGCTGTATTAAGTTAGTTAGTCGGTATTTTTCGAATTTCACAACATATTGCATGCGCCCGACGTACGCTACGCAGCGTGTGGTTACTTTGGTACTTTCGTAAATAAAATGATGTAAGGTTGTGGAATTTTTGATAAATTTAGAAATGAACACAATATTAAATGCCGTGATTCATGGCCTGTGAGACCGACCCAAGAAAATTTCTCTTGTCAACCGGACCAAAAATAAAATGATTGTAAAACATAATAATTGAAAATGACAAGAAAGGTTGGGATGGTGATAAAATGTAATATATACGACACCGGGTGCGCATTATTAAAATTATTATGCAACTCATCTCATGCAGCAGTTTCAAATTACTGTAATATTACACTTGGAATCAATTCAATTTCGTGCTTTAAAAGTACGCATAATATCCAGCTGAGTCTAGTTTGTTAATACCAATTCAGATTTTATAAAAGTATATTAATAATATACGGAATAAAAGAAAAAGCTCTCGTTATTAAAAGGCAAATTTACTGTGCGCTATTAAGCTCACACATAATATCCCTCCAAAAGTGTCCTTTGAAGCTTCCAGAGAGAGCTTTTATTGCGCAAAGAAAGGAGCGTCGAAAGAAGTGAGGTTAAAAATGTTTAGTATAATGCGAGGACATAAATTATTACGAGCGAGCTTCGCGCGGGTTTAATGGCCCTATTACACTGAGAGACTCGACTCAATTAAAGCTCAAACCCGATTTGAAGACATGGCTAGACGTGATCGAGTTGTAAATATTATAGAAATGTGACAAGTTGTAGGTAGACAATTAAAAGACAGTAGACGAAGACAAGACTTAGCAGAGTTTTAGAACACGGGTACAGAGAACACTTCATGTCACTAAAGATAAACGACAGCAGAGCAAGTCAAGATTCTTCTTCTATTGTCTAAACTAAACAGGTGCAGATGGGTAACTCAAATGATTGCTCAAATTTCGATATGCAGAGTAAGCGCTGTTTTTGCTGCAAAAAATGTCCGTTCCAAATTCACCAGAGTACACAATGAAAATATGTTTAACATAATACACTCTCATTCTCCGATTACTTGGAATTGCAAATGTTCAATTTGAGTTTTGAATTAGTGATTTTATGATCGTTTTGATGATTGTTGATAAAAAAGGTGAAGGAATAATTTCAGTTATCGCCAGGCTCAGTAAAGGCAAAGAATATGAATAGAATTGTTTCTTGTAGTACTTACTTTAATATTGTAGATTTTTCTTCTAGAAACATAGTCGGGTCTTGCGATGTAATGCGGGAACGTAACGAAAATCGACTGTGAGATTTGGCCCGGAGAAAGCCCCAACAACGCCCTAAAGCCCTGATTACATCGTTAGGGGGTTTACGAGACCGTTTCAGGATATGCGTCGTGCGGGCAAAGTCGAAAGTCGGCGACCGCGATAATCGGTCGCACGTTGACTTTGTTAAAGTAGGTACCTAATGGATGTTTAATAATTCAAGTAGATTGTCATTGGCAGAAACGTTACTCAGAATAGGTATCTAGTACTTGACTGAAAGACTAACGAATAGGTGGTCGTCCACAAATGATGTCACGCGATTTTGACCCATTGCTATATTTCGTCAAAACATATTTTACTTAACTACGTTACTAGTAATCACAAGTGCACAGCCTAATCCAGAAGATTGGGGTTGGACCCTGAATGGAAACAGCATATGAAGTTGTATCCCGATATGTAACCTGTTATCTCAAAGGCTTGTAGTAGTGAATTTGTGAACTAAAGTGGATGTGAAGGTTGGGGCGCATCATGCAGAAAGGTGGGTTAAAAATACACTGTACTATGCGTGTGTAATTTTTATTTGTGAACATTGGTGAATATTTTCTAAACGGAACACCAGTTAAACGTTATTTTGTAGATAAGTCGACCTCGGATGCATTTCTAATCGAAAAATCGCTGTGTGTACTTATGTACGCGCGTTAGAAGTTATACTTCTTTGGCGTAACAAAACAAAACCAAAGCTTGTGATAAACTAGATTCTTTGACTCTTTTCTTTGCTCTTAATTATCTTGTTAAATTACACACTCAAGAAAAAGGACCGCTCATTGGAACGCCATTGATTTATTTCTATACACTTTAACTTATATTACTAAATTATATAATGGTTTCTCGTTGTTTTTATTTTTAAAGTACCAACTGTCACTCAGACGTTTAATCGTTTGTTTACGTAAGGAATTGAAAATGGCCGACAGTAATAAATTCGCTGCCTAGGTAACGGAACAATTCTAAACTATAATATTATACTGTATAATCGTCACGAATGCAATATCATATTCTGGCGGCTGATAACCGAACAAATCGGTGGTTCGTATCCAATCGAGTGCGTTTTTTTTCGTGTGAAAAAATAAATTATGTGCTACATGTCACACGTCAAAAATACACTCTGATCTAATTTCCCAAACGCGCCAAAAGAAGTATAACTTCAAAATGTCTATTTGTATTCCCTGGACCTAACAATGTAGGTATATTGACATATAGCAAGGTTGTAATCCTGAGTGCTTTTGAAGCCGGGATATTGATAATATGGTTGTTTCAAGATGGTCACTATAAAATCTAAGATGACCGCCGGAAGAGGTTTTTCCTACAAACAATTGAAAGCTATGCTAGGGCATGGGGAGTAGGATGATGGGAAAAAATCGGTGCCTTTGTCCTTGTAAATATACGGAAGAACGCGGATTTGGAGTATGAACCCACATAGCAAGATAGATAGCAGTGGCGAAGGGTGACGGGGTTTTTGCTGTATTCAAATCTAAATGAACCCTTGGAAGGTCAAGCTTTGATAATTTTTAAATGCAATCGTTCGCACATTTTCTACCGGGACACTACACAATTTAATAAATACTTATATATTTAAAGCACTGGCGAATGATTTCGGTACAATATGAGATAATTTATCCACATTCAAAACACAGTAACACATTGAATTTTGTATTATAAAATAAACCTTTATCACCGCTTTGAAATGTCAAAATGACATAAACTGTGAATAGCATGTTATGTTTGTCTATGACTGAAGTAACCTAAATAATAATCGCGAATTAATACAATATTTATTTTTAATAACAATTTATAAATTATATGTGATCGAACACAATAGTTATTATTTTTTTTAATCATCCTTATTATTTATTATTTGCTTTTAAAGATAAGCATAGACAATAAACAAATCAACATTTCGAATAAGCTTGTCTGTTAACGCTTCCGAGTCTCGAACAAAAACGCAGACATGCATGAAGTTGGCAACTGAATTGCTGTAGAAAATTCGGCTTGGATTATCGTTGAAATAATTCTAAAAATAGCACTCACGTTGTGACGTTCCATCATTTATTTTTGATTCGAAACTTGACTAAATTAAAAGCTCTACTTATAAATAACGACGATAGATGGCAATCAATATTTTTATTATAACCTACAATGTCCTACAATATAGATATTTATTTATATAAATTAAATACTTGAAAATAGAAGGTAAGCTTTAAATAATCGCTTAGTATGGAGCCTTCGCCACTGATAGATAGAGTTTATTTTATCAACTACATTCGTCTGTTGAATGCACGAAAGAATGCAATTTGAACCGGCAGACCCAGATATCTAATAGGTGACGTTTAGGGTAATCTTTTTATTATTCAAATGCTACATCCATTTAATATTCTAATATGAACGGTGCCATGACAACGAACTACGTGTAAAATGAGGATTTACATACTTTGGTAATTATAAGAGAGAATGTATATAATATAAAATAACCATACAATGAATAGCTTCCCTAACACAGTTTCAATTGTAGAAATATGTATTTTACAAATAAACGTTATCATAAGAGAACTGCAAAAAAATGGAAAGCGCAAAAGACAAACTATCAACACTCAAATAATACTCGTAATGCGAAAGACGTATTGTGTATTTCTAGCATATTTCATACGATATACTAGCTCTTGCAGACATAGCTTTCCAAAAGCTCTTTTAAGTATTAAAGCTCTCAGAGCAAAACAATTCACGGAATACCGGAACGAGTTGCAAGATAAAGCTCTTGAATTTCTAGTTTATTTTTCTTTTGATGCGCTCGCAATTTTCCTATTCCTTTGGTAGGGGAAACATCTCATCCCTTATCTGTTCGGTCGGCTCTCATTACGCCGGGATGAATGTATACTTTTATTAAATTATAGCTCCTCTTGCCCTTTTATATGTTTCCTCGATCTTACGTTATACCTACAACAACAGGGCGATCCATTTAATACTAAATAAATAAAAACTATATAAATTTCGTACATACTTAATAATTGTTTGTGTAATAATATAAATCGTATACCTAACATCAGTTGTCAGACTATAATATGATTTCATTAAGATTTTGAAAGATAAGGGTTAACTATCCACATTTTTTATTTTGTTAACCAGCTTACGTGAACGTCATTTTCAAATTAACCATGAGGAAGCTCACGTGACCTCACTTAATTCGTATTGGATGACTCACGGCCTGCCGCAGGAATGAGAGAAAGAGAAGATGTAAATCTCTGCATTTTAAACCTTCGCGCAGTAGGATCTCTGCACAGTAAGATAATATTATAACGATGGGTGGAATGCACGCCAAAATGACGATCAATCCCAGTCATTTTCACGACTAATGGACAAAATAGGTATTTTTTGTGATGGTGAAATAAGTGTTGTGTAATTGTTATAGGGCCTCAGTGTCATCATCTAAATAATATTATGTGTTTTCAAATTGAAGAATGACAATTGGAGTGTGTGGTAGGTCACCGTCAATTTTGATACTGGATAAATACATCATTCCTTACTTTAAAATGGACATGCCTGATATAACTGCACGTGGCATAATATATTGATTATTGCATTATCCGATAGCGGTATAATTTTTCATATCATGTTTGTCGTACACTTTAATAATAATTGCATGAAAACATGCACATTGAATACGACGAGCTTCCTTCTCCAGATTAAATGGCCTGCTCGGAGTGTTCGGCTCCCACATCTAAACTCGCCTTGCCTCTGCCGCACAGCCATAAATCAAACATTCCAAGAACGTTGTTCCGGTGTTACATATGAAGACCGCGCACATCTACCTAGCGAAAGTCGCAACGTAACCATCGAAAGATATATATATTTGCATGCGGTGATCGGTGAGCCGGTATAGGAATGACCAATTCGTAGGTGTTAGTATGCGTCCTGGCGTCATCGACTCGCAGCCCGAGAAGCATGCAACTTGTCGATTGAAACAGTAGATGTTTTCTTACAAACTAAAAAGTCGCATTCGTCCAATCTGCGGAGCTCTATTTGGCAACGTGTGTTTTGTAAATAACGATGGCGTCACATCGACGTATTCGACACATTGCAGGCGGACGAGTTTTGATGTGAGAGCCGGCTTAAGAGCAGTCTTCCACGCCACATTTCAAATGGGTTTAAGTACCTCTTTTACCGTCCAAGTCTTTGATAATACATATACCTATACAAATTGAGAAGACTCTTATCATTAAACGCATATATTATATAATATATAAATAAACAGAATACTTGTACAATCTAAGGTTATATCAATATGCAAGAATTACGCGCGAATCTATAATTTTACAAAGTGCTAACTTGCAAAACCATAATTTTATTCACAGTAGCAGAGGATGTAACGCCTCTATTACTACTGGGCAGTAACGTTTTTCATCGCATACAGTATGCAAATAGGTGTAAAATATGCAACAAGAAACAGTAAGACCTACGTTCCGCCTCTAAATGTGTGTTATTAGCACCTAGCCGGAGTGCAAGAGCGGCTAAGCTGACTGAACGGACATCATAAGGGGCGGATAAGCAGGGAAATGGATTTTGCCGGCCATTTTCCGGTTATTAGAGAGAAATAAATGTGTACTACATCGTGAAATGCGCGGGAATATCATTTCAAGCTATGTATTAATTCAATTTGTATTAACATGGTGGAACTGTATAATCATTGTATTAACTTAACGTTAATAATTGATTCCATGGATTAAGAAGGGTTTATATATTAATCAAATCTAGAAATGTTATTCGTTATAAATGGCCCAATACGTATAGTAGAAAACAATTGCAATTGTTCGTATATTTCTTCTTAACGTCCTACACCCCTCTAGACCGTGCCGGTTGCATACCGAGGCCTAACGAATTAGGAGCACCACATTTTAGTGAAGTTCACAGCTGTTTGTGCCAATGAACCCATCTTTATAAGGTCACCAAATTAATGTAGTTATATTGTGCAAACCCGCTAAAACTGCAACATAAAGAAGTTAATTTTCGTAAAATTAACAAAGAAACGTATTAGTGGAGATCTGTCACGTAAACGACAATTTAATTAATGAACTAGAATGAATAATTAGGTTAATTTTGAAATTTTCTTTTAAAGCATTTTTCTAATTGATAAACAACGGGGTTTTTAAACACTTGGAAATATTAGGTTTTATACTTGCTCAATTACTTAGTAATGATATTTTCACGTTGTTTTGTATTAATTTGTTATATAAATGAGAATTAGATGGTATCACTGTACCTACATCTAACATTTGTGAGTGCACATAGTGCCTTACATCGCCGAAAGGCGAAACCAGGGTCGCAAAACACGACAAACGGAATAGTATAACAATTTGAATCAACTTATTCGTCACTCATCTCGAGTCCATCACTCGGGTCACTACTCACTCATCACGAGTCCGGTCACTCGACACAGTAAACTGTCATTCACTCGAGTCTAGTATCGCGGTCCGATCAATCTCATCAGTACATCAGTACCCGCGATTACAACATCACTCTGTCATATTTATCATTGTATTTATTTATTCTTGTATCGATAAATAAACTCTCTACTCGAAACATCTAATCAACTACGACATTCTATCTCCACACCTAATCATCCCCGCTAGAGGTGAGTTGGAAATACTGTCACCAGTTCGTGTACTCAAGTATCGTATGAAACTATTCATACTCAGTACGTGTGGCCCAATAAACTTGTTCCAAAAAACTTGTAATGATATCATCGCGAGTCGCATCGCTAGTAGTTGGTAAACTTTCAATACTATTGACATTAAATGCGCACTCGAATACAATTATATTTTAATTTATTAGTCTATGCATGCGAATGACATCATCTTATGTATGAACAATAGGTCATCAATTTTCTGTAGCAGCATATTATTCCCTTGCAAATGTGGTGAGTGACTGAGGTGACGCAGTTTACAATAAAAAAATGATTGTTTTTCATTTTTTGTTAACAGAATATTATAACATAACATAAAAACAACTCATAAATTTTAAATTTGTTTAAAATTTTATAATAAATGGGACATTGCGAAAAGACCAGCTCAGTGTATTTTTAGTGATTCTATTGAAGCCGATATTTCAAATACTAATATAGAGTTAAGTTTTGATTCCAGTTTAGTATGAGACTACGCACGCCAAACGCTCTATAATCTATATAGTATTCCAAATACTAGTATTATTATAAATATTTTGGAACAAGTTTTGATACTAAGTATTTTTTATACTGGTAGTAAGTATACTTAGTCTTCAAAATCGACCAGTTTTCCCAACTTTAATCCCCACACTTTTTTTCTCAAGCCATGGTATGATATCACATATTTAATAAATACTAAACAATTAATTGTCCACGCAGAAACTAGGTACCAACATCGTTAATGACTACAATAAGTAGTCACGTGGAAACATTACGCAATTTTATTTAATAATATGACTTAGGTACAAAGTTTCTAAATACAGGCCAAGACTGAGTCCCACCGAACAATTCGGCAAAAAATACGTACGCCGAATAAATGCGATAAAGTTGCCGAAAACAGTCGCGGCCATCAATATTTATGTGCGGCCGGCTTTCGGTTACGGAAGCACGTGAGAAGACTGCGTTATTGCTGGGCATGGTAAGGCAACACTGAGAGAAGCCGCAACACGATAATATCCCAAATGCAATAAATTCCGCTATAAGAGATTGCGGTCTTATTAAATCCATATCGGTAAGATTTTTGTTTGGTGATTTTAAAATACGAAATGGGATGGAACGATGTGATGAATTCATTACATAGGTATAGTTATAGTACTTATTTGTTTTGTGTACACTGTACTCCTTAATTATATTTTTAAAATCTCCCCCTGTTTCGTTACTGGAGCTAAGTTCTTACCAGCATGGCCCCCACGAAGAGGGGGCTGACAGGGCTCTAGCCTGGGGTCCGGTCTCAAGAAGGGCCCGACGTGGCGAATCGACCAGATAAGTGATTTAAACACACATCATAAATTCTCTCGAATAGTAAAAAAAGTCACCTGCGGCGCTATTTATCTTCAATATTAATATTATTTAAAATTATGTGGTTGTACGATTTTAGATTGTGTATCGATACTCGACAACACCATAATTCAAATAGACGAATTCAAATAAACAAAAAACAGTAAATATAGGTACACATTGATTTTTGACATTTGGAAAACGCCACTGTCGAGTGTCACACTGCCTTTATCTTTAGCGATAGGCAGGGGGCCCGTCAAAGATCCTAGCCTGGGGGCCCGCTTCAGGATGTGGGGGCCATGATTACCAGTGAACGTAGATACATGAGTAGGTACTTATATATTTCATTAATTTATAGTAAATTTTCAAAAGATAAACGCATACAAATAGTCTAGACCAGGGGTAGTCAACCTGGTCCCTATCGCCCACTAGTGGGCGTTCTAGCTTTCATGGTGGGCGGTAGGGGTTTTAAAAACATTTTCATTATGTTTTCATCAGATATCCAGTATTTAGTTTCGCCGCATCAGCCTCAAATTAATCGAATGTAATTTCATCAGATGTTATGCTTCCATGTATGCAAAGTATAAATAAAAAGATAGATTTTTAACTACAGTAGTTTTATAAAGTATTTTTTTTTGCCAACTTAGCGAAAGTCTGACATAAAGTAGTTGGTAAGTAATTATTATTATATGCTTTAACTTGCTGTAACTCTGCTTTATAAATTTTATAAAGTAAAGTTACTTCAGTGCTTTATAAATCACCATTAATGTGGAACCGGTGGGCGGTTAGAAAATTTCACTACTGACAGAGACACAAAAATGGACGGTAGGTATAAAAAGGTTGACTACCCCTGGTCTAGACTCTAGACAAAATATATTATACTATAGCTGGTAGGGTACTTTTATTAGGTTATATTTATTTATGCACTTACATACCTGGTGCACTTTATTTTATTTAACAAATTACAAATTGAAGACGTTCTCAACAAAACATGAAAAAAAAAATAGTAAAAAAACATTCAAAAAATAAAGATATGGAAAAGTACGCCGAATGAGCTAAGTGCACACCAATTTTAATAATTTATAAAACAAACGTCCACCTAAAGCTAAACTCATCTTACGTATGTGGAATATACCTATTAGACGGCGATTTGATTGAACAAAGTTATTACTCGCTCAATTGGAATTACGAATGGCTGGTTAGTTATGCACATTCGGAAAGCACAACTTTTATTCGAACTAAGGAATTTATTATAAGAAATAAAAAGAAAACCGTGTCAACTTGCATATTTTTAGTTTCGAGGAAAATTTTGAGTTACATTTTGTTTTATAAATAAATAATAACACATAAAATTAGACTAAATCGAATAATATCGACTGAGGGTATTTAATGGAATCAAGACATAATATGTACAGTAGTTTATTTGGAATCGTAATAGGTATAATAAAGAAGATCCAGGTTAAAACAGACTAAGTTGGTATGAGAGAAAATTGACTTGGAAAGATGAATCCGTAAATCGATGTTATTACCGGCGATTGCCCGGTATTGAAACTCGGCAATAAATAAATCGATTCCCATAAACATCGAATCGATTTCGCAACATAAACAACAGCCATGATGAATTTAATTTCATTGAATGGCCGGATAAAGTTGCCAAATCGATTAGCGTTTCGCCAACGGATTCCGTGCAGCATAAATGCAATAACAATATAAATAAATTACTGAATAAAAACGAGGCAATGAAATTGAAATTATAACATAACAATGGCGGTTCACAAAGATTCAATTTCGACGACGGAATAAGTAACATTTTTTTTTAATTTGAATTATTAAATATTACTCAGTTGATAGCTATATCGTTTGTAACACCATTATCAAAACTACAGATATTAATAACCTGTCCACACTTACGTATAAATCTCTTAGGATGCGACGGGTTGATCTCTTTCCTTCATCCTGGGATAATTCAAGAATAATACTACTTACAGGTTATTTTTCTTATAAATCCGTGAGCATTTCGATGCCTTAAGTCCTAAGCGTGTCTGGAAATTTGTTCGTATGCAGTTCGCCGTACCACTTCACCGTGAAATGTTGTATCGGGTCTATAATCGGGGTGTAATACATGGTCGTATATTAAAGACCGTCCAACCTCTTCGGTCGTATAGTACTGAGATAACATACATGTGTAAATAAAACACGGTTCTTGTCGGTTTCCAGGCAAATTAAATTTTGAAAATAGTCGATGTACTGGATTACTTGTTAGGTTAGATTAATTTAGGTTAGGTTAGGTTTTCATTCTTGAATTCATGAATTTTGCCAAAATCAGTTATGAAAATTGAATTAATGTTCATATTGAATCTAAGCCGGCTCGCACATCACAACTCGCCTCGTGTGCCTTACCGCCATAAATCAAAGCTTCCGAGAACGGGCAGGCGGTGTTCCTTGATAAAACCTCGCACATCTGCCTAGCGATATCGACATTCGCCGCATCGGAGAGTCTCTCGTCTGCCATTTTTATTGTGTTGATTGTATGAACAAACGTCAAACGCGGTGACCAGCGATGAGCGAGATGACAGTCTAGACAGAGATAGAGACAGAAATGGCCGATGGCCGCGGGCTGTGCGCTTGCGCGGAGTCGACCTTATTTAGATACAACATGCAGGCTGTAGCAGAATGCAACATGTTGCATGTAGGATCGTCGCAGCGTCGAGTTGCATCGGCCTATCTGCGAAGCTCCATTTGATAACGTTTGTTTCTTGGTTTGCGATGACGTCACATCGACGAATTCGTCGTAAGACGCATGCGGCGAGTTCTGATGTGCGAGCCCTCTAATATAATCGGAGACCGGATCCGGAATCGGATACGGTCATCTGTTTCCTCTAGAAAGCTCACGGCGAACTGTGCTACGGTGAAATATTTTACGTACAATTTACATGTAACCAGTCCTAAGCCACTACCAATATAAATAACACAATTAAACCATATTAGGTACAAGTTTATTTGTATGATCTAGTCGAATATATGGCTGGAACAACTTTCAATTCGATACGGAACGTCTGGGACTCATATAACTGTACTCAGTTAAAACCAAACGCCGCATATTCGATGATTGCATTCTGACGGAGCTGCTTTACGTTAGCGAATCATAACACAGTACGAATACTTAAAGCAACCATATACTGAGCTTCGAGGATGTTTGAGGCGGTATAATTTTAGAAGCAATGAGGAGACAAGACAGCGGACATCGATAGTGAAAAAAACTACATTATTGAACTTTAACTTAGCCTGTTTCCTCTGAAAACCAAACGAATTATATCCACAGGCCCGCAGGGTATATACAGTGGACCTACGGGATGCTAGCATGACTTGGGAAGACGCAAGATGATTGTTGAGTGACAGGGACTCCTGAACGCGCTGCGTGGTGTCAGTATTCTCCAACTGAGGAGCGGTCAAAGAAGAATATAATAGAGAATTAAAAAGCTTGTAATTTGAAGAGCTGCTCGCCAAAGTGGCACCCACAGAACAGATTAAATTCTGTTACCAAATGAGAAAATGCTTAAGGTGACTAATTTGCACAGAGTACTTACTTCCATATATTTTTTAATACCTGACGAAGTTGAGAAAACATTGCAACGCACGAATGAATACAAGGCTTCTTTGACTTCTCATCTAACTACACTAGAATGAACAAAAAGTAGAACCAGTTGTACATAATATATTATTCAACCTTATTCTATTGGTTGCCACGATTTATTGTTTACAGTGCATTTACACGGGTCAATTTGAATAATTAATCCGTGATGATCATTCAAAATGACAAATTGTAAATACGCCTTGAGATTCATTACTATAATTACGTGCATTCACAACTTAACTATTTGATTTTGGATTCACATTAGTCACTATTCGACAACTCAATCGAGGGCATTCAGGAAACAATCAACAGGTTGCATGACAACTTGTCTCGCGTTGGTTTGAAAATCAACGCGAAGAAAACCAACGTTTTATTCAACAGCATCTGTCCTGATCCAGATTTCTCTCTGATTAGCTGACAGCTTTAAATACCTGGGGGTACACATCACAGGAGATGGCATTTTGCAGAGAGAGCTCTCTATCCGGATGGGAATGGCTGGAGCAACACACAACTCGATGCGAATGTCTGGGCTCACGATTGTACTTGGTCAAAACCAAATGCCGCCTATTCGACGCTTGCATTCTGACGGTGCTGCTTTACGGTAGCGAATCATGGCACGTTATGAAAGGTTAGAGCTGAACCGTATACTGAGCTTCGAATACAGATGTTTGCGACTGATACTGGGCGTACGGTGGTATGACTTTAGGAGAATCATCACACTGAGAATGAAGAGGCGACGTTGGACCTGGCTCGGATACGTGCTATGGATGCCAGAAAATAATTTCTACCTAGCTTGCCTGTTCTTCAAGCCAATCGGATTCCGGCGTCTTAGAATGCCGCTAAATACTATCTATATAGTGTATACGGCGGAGCTATGGGATGCTGGTTTGACCTGGAACGATGCAAGAAGACTGGCGAGCGACAGGGATTCTTGTATGCGCCTCGTGGTGTACATATGCTCCAACTAAGTGGCGGATATGGCTGAAGAAGAAGAATTGTTGGTTAACAAAATATATCTATTCGTAAAAGCCGTTGAATTATGATGAAGAAATTTGCGGCGTGAATTGTACGCATAAAACGCGTTCAGAAAAATTCGTCATCTTTTGTCAACAAGTGATTTTCTCTTATCTTTCACTTTTTCCACATTTCACAAAGAGAGGGAGGCGCAAGGGAAAAACTCCGCCGCAAATGTGAGTCGTTGAAATATGATCGGAGTGGGTTCCGCCAGAAGGCTTAGGAGCGTGAAAATATTTTCCCGCGCAAACCGGCGATGTATTATCCGCTGCTTTTCCGAACACGACTATTCATACATTTACACACATACACGTGTAAGTTGTACTGTGGTGCGGAGTGACGTGAAGGCAATAAGGAAAATTGACGCAGGCATGAAAATATGACACACACGATCATCTGATATCGCTATTATCGTATATATTTATAGAAAAAATGTCATTAAAATACATATTTAAAAATCCTTGAAAAAATGTACCGATTGGGACATGGTTTACTTTTAGGATATAATAATAATTGTCCTTGCGAATAGGTAATTCCCGATACATATACGGCAGTATTTCTAATTCTGTCAAAAATAACTTCGATCGCTGTGATTGAATAAACGATTTTTTACATTCAACGAATAATTCAAAAGATTTACAGTATAGTAAAGTAAAGTAAAGTAACATTCTTTATTGAATACACATAATACAAACTTTTTTTTCGACCATGTCCGATTCTAATACGATCATAATATGGGCCTCCATTGCATAAAGGTTTGTATTAACAGATTTTTGTTTTTACAAACGTAATGGATGTCAGCCACTTGTTCAAACTATTAGGTCCAAACTCTGACTATACACAAATTGAAAAACAATGTGTACTGGTGTACTTGCCAGATCCAGAATTCGAACCTGGAACCCACGCTTAACATGCCCATTATAAAAAAAAATCTTGAAAAGACAGCAGGCGGGACTCGAGTCCGCATCCACTAAATTCCGGATTTGATTTGAGTTACTATATCTCAATCCGTCATGTATATGAGGCCGCGATTTGTACACGGCCGCCTTCCACCCGCTATAAACTTGTCAGAATAGTGCCACGCTTCCTTGCCCCGAAACAAAGCTGCACGGGACTGATGTAGCAAAGCAACCAAGCAACTTAGTGCTTAAAGAAAGAATTTTAGAAAAAAAAAAGAGTTAATTTGCTCTGCCGTCATTTATCTTTAATGACGTGAAGTGTCCTCTGTAACTTTCTTCCGAAACAGAGGAGTCAGGAGTTAAAAGGAATGAATCTAAGGAGGGATCGAAATTATTCCGTTCTCCATATTATAACGCAGCAAATTTTTCAAAAGCCAAAAAGCTGTCCTTGGTTGACATCAAATGCGGTTTATCAAATGACCCACCTGCTTCCTACCTGATAACGACGAATAGTTGTACCTAGAACTGAAGCGCTTTACAAATTTCGATATTAACGACTGTCTTTTGAGGTTTGAATGAAGATAACAAAAAATATATAGGTATTTACCTTGATTACTGGCCATCAAAGTAATAACATTATTACTCATAGAATATAAAGTGGCGATATTATAATACGTAGAAAAGTTTGGCAACCGCTAGTACGATGTGCCGAGAAAAGAAATAAAACGACCGCTAACGGGTGAGGGGCGGTACGACGCCTGGGGCAGTAAGGGGGCGAAGAAAATAAATTTCACGTGTACAAAATGGACCGTCCAATTGCCATGTAACGCAATAAAAACGAGCAATACTCTCTTACACTACTGCTCAAGAAAATGGGGATAGAGTCTACTGTCCATAAAATATTTTCCCCAGGTTTATTTTTACCCTCTTTGTTCACCCCACATATTGATATTAAACTGCTGAACAGTACGTACGTCGTACCTATATGAAATTCGTCGTAATGTAAGGTTAACAAAAAACAAATAACTGTGTTTTATTTCACAAATATAAAATAAAATAAAACCGGTCTCAGCACCGAATTGTAATACTACCAAAAACCGTATTAACTCAGAAAAAAGTATTTTTTTTGAGGAGACAACTTAAATCAATTTAAGAAAGTATTTTTGCATTGCAGATTTATTAGTGATACACTACACAGTGACATTTGTAAAAAGCCGTAATCATTTCAACTCCAGAGTAATGATACCTATATATAGAGAGCGCCTATTTTTCAGTAAAATGAAGTCGTGTTTCGATCGATTATTATTATCAACTTAACTATGAAACGTTATCGGTTATCGCAGTTTTTAATCAATCAAATCCATATTTACTGGCGACGTTTACAGGTAATATTTAATTCAGCAGTAGAAATTCTATCTTACTCTACTCTATTTACACTATATTATTATCTTGCTAATACTAAAAAAACGGTAATCCCATTGGTGGGTTAGTGGATGAGGCAGTGGCGAAGGGTGGAGGTAAGCTGTTAAGATCCGCCATAAATAGTGCACACTAAACTTTGTCAGTCATACGTATTTGTTTTCATTGAAATAAGACTACAATTTACAGATGGTGTTGGTTAGTTTTTAAAATACAATTAAACCTTGCGAAAACCAAGCCATAATAGATAATAGTCAAAAAATACTCGTCTATCTATAAAGTATCTATAATTATGCACTTAGATCATTCATAACTTTGAATATTTTATAGATAGAGTAATATTTTCTATCTATTATGGTTTGGTTTAGGCAGGGCTTAATGAATTTAAAAAAATGAGCCAACAATATGTGTAATATCAATATGTATTCTAAATACAACGAAATCAGATAGGTATGAATGAAAAAGTGTGCACAATTTTGTCGTATCGCCCAAAATATACCAAAACGATTATGGTTTGGTTGAGGCAGGGTTTAATTGGTTTTTAAAAACTAACCAATACAATCTGTAAATTATAGTCTTAACTGAATAAAAACGAATACGTATGACTAACAAAGTTTAATGTGCACTATTTATGGCGAATTTTAACAGCCTACCTCCACCCTTCGCTAATGGGATGAAGAGACCCGACGCTGTGTGTAATTTTGAGTTCCCAACAACAAAAAAATAGAAATCATAAAAATCTAAGTACCTACTATCAATGTATTTCTTTCCTAGAACCACATCTTTTAACCAAAATTAATTATAATTGAAAACAACGATGGCACATAATAGTATTAATATCGTCGTATCAGTTAAAGTGGTAATGTTTCGAGTCCCTTTCATATTAAGTTGCTTTGTATGAAAAAGACAGAGATCCTAACGGAAAGCTTGTAAGTTTTCACACATACGTCTGATTTAGCGGCGTAAGTACCACCAAAGTAGGTGGGTACTTGGAGAAAATAAAAAAAATGAAATGCCTGCACGTCGGCGACCAAAAGCGCCCGCCGGATGTTTGGCGGGTTGCTACGAGGAGGGAAACTCTGCCTTGAATACAAAGCGCATTTCCCCCAAAAGACGATCACTAAAATATACCAAATGCATTAAATACTGAAGATTTACTTTAAAATTTTGGAAATGCTTTCTGAAGCATTCTGGAAATAATTGTTTATTAACTTACAAAGAAATTTTATTTTTTATTATTTTTTAAAACGTAGATAATATATCATCAGGGGCGGCTCTACCGTAACCCCCGTTTTAGACGGGACACCGGTGTCGCGCTCAATATAATATAGAAGGCCTTTGTATTCGAAAAAAGGGGTCTTTGAATTGTGTTTATGAACGCTTCAGCGCTAATGAGCCAACGCATAATTTCGCGTTATAAATTAGAACATAAAACTAGCTGCGGTAATAAAAACAAGTGTATCGGCGGCTTGAGAATGTAGCGGCCAACGGAAAAGTGTACCGGACTCGCGTTGACTCATTAGCTCTGGGGCGTTCATAAACATAATACAAAAGCCCCTTTATTCGAACACAAAGGCTTCCTATATTATATCGAGCGCGACACCGGTGCCCCGTCTGAAACGCGCCTTAGAGTTCGTAGGGACCATCCCCACATCGTCATCATGTCAAAAATAGACGTCCAATATGTTTATCATCGTCATAATATACCTACTTAATTAGACGATTAAATGAACCAATTCATTCATTTTATCTATCTAAACCCGTCGCATTTTATCGAGATATTTATTATTATTATTATACAAATGAATAAAGCAATGATTATAAATTATATAATAAATTATGCGGTATCAAAATAATTAATTAAATTAAATACGCCATATTTCACGGCGACACACTATGTACAAAAAATTAAGAATACTATGGCGTCTATTTTTTGCTGACCGGTCACTCAGGCCCAAGCCATCGGCGCGGTACAAATCTCGTTCTGCAAAGGATGTGAATGCATTAATTAGCGTTAGTCTACGCATACTGGGGAGTGACTCAAATAATCCACGGTCGCTGTATGTTGTTGTTTAAAACTGATAAAGGCAAGTTTATTATAATAACCATTATTAATTAAGTTAATATTTTCAAGCACGCTTTTTAGGTGAGATCAAGTAACGATCTAGTTAATTATATTATTTATTCTGAAAATTTACTCATTTCCTCATTGATAAAATCATAGTATTATAAGTAGCTGGGTAGATAATGTATAATATGAGAAAGTAAAATGGTTAGGAAACCGTGGTATATTCTGTCTAGAAAAAATATATCACTTATATAACGTACAACGGAAAAAATAGTAACTACATAGAACAACAAGACATGTGTATGTTACACATAAGTAAATAATGATATTGTCACCGCCAAAGTATCATCCCTTGTGTCAAATAAGAAGTGCGACAAAAGACAAGTATTTTCTTGACTAACTCGATTAATTAGAAACGTACATTATATCAAATATAATGAAGGCGTTCAGTAAGAAAAATGAAACAGTCGTGTGTAATCGCTAAGTAAGTTTTACTACTGTAGTATCTTTACTAGTTGAAACTGGTAGAGATGGTAAGTTGTAGGGACGTGGGATTACCTACATATAAGAAAAGCGACGCGTGCTGGGAAAACTAAGTGGAAAGCAACGCATGCATGACAGGTTATACTGTTCATTCGATGAAAGTATCCCTTGTCAGGGCGAAACAACGCAGTTATTTTAACAATACCTAACTAAAGTTAATAATAAAAACAAAATAAAAGTTAGGCATTACAGAGTTTCTTGCTGGCGATGTCGAGAGTCGGGTACTAAAATGTTAGCGACACAGAAGGCGACCAAGGACAAACCGCATGCATAATGTTTATCGGTAGTTTCATTGGTTTAGTAACCAGCTAAAACATAGGGTAAGCACAAGATCGCGTCATTTCTCTCGATACTTTTCAAGGTCTTGCGCCTCCATTTTATACCCTAGACCTGATAGTTCAGAATTCGAGCATTCGTAACGCGGACGTACTAGTGTACCCCATAGATTCAGCGGAGTCATAGATTCTCAAGCTTAAAAATCGAGACCTTGGAGTGTCGGTAATATGATATATCTTAGAGCCATATAAGTGGTACGTACCATATAAATCTACTTAGCACGAATGAATTAAATACGCGATACTCAGCCCTCACAGAATGTATCGTTAACCTCAAGGCGACCTTCATGAAAACAAAGTTAACACATGACCTAAATATTAAATTTGTGCCCCCTTTGTATTTAATACTTCTGCTTATCTGCCTTCTTGAGTAGGTACAAGTTGCGTCCATCAACTACTATTATTGTATGTACATATATCGTAAAAATTAGCATAAAACACTTAAAGTCATACTCAAGAGCATGAATTTTAAATGTAAATATGTGTAATGTGAATACATAAACACCGTTGTGGTGAACTAGTTAACATTTCTGAAGAACGTGTCTATAAAATGTAAACCTCAAAAAGCGGCTGAATGGCGAGAATTTGGTGTATGAAATAACCGCCTTGAGCTGCAAAAAAAAGCTTTTCCATTCAGTCCTGCACGAGCGCAAGCTTTTGGCTGGAAAATAAAAAATGGCGTTCAAAGCTCCTGACATGACGGTCGCACATTACGTTTGAATAAATTTTGGATTGGTACGTTCCCCGGTTTTATTGCCACCTCAGAATGTATACACACGGGTTTAGGAACATTCACCACCGACAATTAATTAAAACTCCAATAATTCACCGCCGAGATGATTGATAACATCGCGTTAATAGAAATATTATTCGAATGGCTTATAACGCCATTTGACTTTTTCTAATTTAACACAACCAACAGTCAACTTAATTGCTAGTTGAATGAAAGATAATATGCATAAGTATTATGACTGTACCCTGGTTATATCAGAGAAAGGGGACTATAACTATAAGATTATTTTAGAACGCGTCCAGAAGAAATTTCATCGATGTCTTTATTTTAAGAGATAACAATTTCCTTAAAATTCGTCAAATGATTATTTTCCGACTGCATTTCTCCAAGGCATGCTGACTTTTCACTCGCTTGAATCTCGTAGGTCACTTCTGCTCTTGAAACAATTTAGCATGTTATCGCGAGGGATGGTTCCTGATGTCCTAAATAATTGGAATTTACATGCGTCTGTCAATTTCCTATGTGGTCGCAGCTAGTGTTGGGTATTTTCAGAGAAAATCTCAATCTCGAGATTCGGGATTTCCAAAAACGAATTCTCGAGATATCGGGAAATTTAAAAATAGAAGTAGGAAAACAAAAATTATTCAAAACATTACTTATTAAAATGGAATTTCAAAAAACACAGGACTGTCAATCGCTGCGTCTGACAATCGTGTACGCTTTTGAGACACAAAATTCCCTGATGTTGCAAAAATTGCGATAATTTTGAGTCAACGTTGGTTCAATTGTGATGCCCCGATCAGTCTTTGAACGTTTTATGCTTTCTGTCCACTTTTTTTTCAAATAGAAATTCGTTTTTTCAATTAATATTTGATAATAAAGAAATCCCGAGAAAAGATTCTCGAGATCCGGGATTTCCCGAAATGTCAAAAAATTCAATTCTCGAGATTCGGGATGGAAAATCTCGAAAAATTTTCGAGAATTCCCGTCGGGAAATTCCCGAAAACCAACTCTAGACGCAGCCATGATTTATTCTGGATCAGAACCGTTTCCTCGTGTCAAGCCTATCAGGCAACATTAGCGAGAGGTGAAAGACTAGTCAATGCGCTCCCCAAAGCTAGCTATGTATTTTGTATTCGAAATTTTATTTTTCTGTATAAAATTGTAAGTATTTATATTTTATTTTTAATTAAATATAGGTTGTCTTCTTCTCTCTTTTGATGGTAATATTTGTAATGTTCACAATGTTTTATTTTTCTTAAATAAAATAAATAAATAACAAATCCCATTGATTTACAAATAACGATAAACGTATAGTGTTTTAATTAATTTTTAGCCATGTTATGAGTGAAGAAGAAATATATATATATATATATATATTGTACTTAACTAGGATTACAAAGTTCCTATGATCAACAATAAATCAAAACTGAAAAGACTGCCTGTATTTTCGATTATTCCGAAATATTTAATAAATTTGCTGGTGCGATATTTTGAATTTTAAAGCGGACTCAAAAATACTACTTTCCCGAAATTCGTGCTTTCTCCAAAATACCATGGGTACCTACCTACCCATAACAACACATGTAAAAACTCATTTACCATAATAATACATCTACTAGTAGGTATACCGTTATGGAATTTGAAGTTCAAACTTAGCAGTAAGTACATTCATTTTATTGTTTCGGCGATGAATTGCTGGGAAGTAAATTGTCGGTGGAGAATATTCCAGATATCTTATGTATACACATAATGTACGTATATACGGTCGGGGTTTTATATTATTCAGGATTGCCGGATTGGAGAGCGAGTTTTATGTGATTTCTCCAACGACTATCGACTGAAAATGCTTTCTTCGAAGTGACCCAGTGGGCGCAGACACGGTTTCCACCGGTGCTCGTGGATAATCCCTGCAGCAGTAAAATAAAAGAAGCTCCGACGAGAAAGATAAATGCGACATCATATAACCTTGGATATATATTATGACCACATTGTAAAAATATGTTCGCAAAGCCAAGCCTTGAATACGGATGTTTACCGAGAGAAATGAGAATAATAGTCGTGTCAATCTCAGCTTTATTTTCATGACATAATATTTTCTTGACTTGGTGAATAGAAAAGAAAGTCGATATTATATTTATTCACGAGTATTTCTTTATATTAAGTATTGAAAATAAAGTTCTTAGTTCTTAGTAAGGGATGGCATCCCGGTTCATGCGTCGCCATCTAAATAATAAACTGAAAATCAAAATGTAGGTATCTCTAATAATTAGAATTGGTATCTCGACGTTGCAATAACGTCGACGATCGTTTGACGGATTTCAAAGATTTTAATTGATTCATATTAAAAGTGCAACGAATAATATAAATATTCGGTGCGTGTACTTATGTACGCGCGTTAGAAGTTATACTTATTTGGCGAAGCAAAACAAAATAATCGCACACCGCGTTAAGGTTCAAATAGACTATATGACGATCGGGCACATATATGCTAAGAGCGTTTTAGTGTCTATGATCAAATCTATGCCATTCCGACATTAAATTTATACATACATATTGTATGACAGCTATGACATCATATTTACACTCTGTGACACCCTGTGACACAGGACGCCAACATAAGAAACGGGTTTTTCGACATATATATGACCGATCGTCATAGAGTGTATTTTAAGCATTAGTCAAAATTCACATAAACCAAAAATATTCAAACATTTAGAAAATAGTTTTCACATAAACTAAATAAATATTTCCAAACAAAATTAACGTGCCTATCACACTTACAAATATAAGTAAGCTTAGTTTTGACAGCTAATCACATAGAAAAAGGAGTACAATTCACAAAGTGAAACAATATTTTTCACCAAGCAAAATAATTCATACTTCTTAGTCTATGGTCACTATAGTCGGCTATGATCACATCATTGCGCGATACGTCATGTTTCAGATTTGTCATTTAAAGTGTGATATTATAATATATTTCTATAAGCTGGCGTACACGTCATCGCGTCGCATTGACGATGGAGGTGGCGGGGGGCGGACGTAATGCAGTGTTAAGATGCTGAATCGGGGGGAATTTAGGAATTTCCACTAGTTCAAAAAAGAACCGTGATGACGTAAACGCCAGCTTATATAAATCGGACTCTATCCGTGAATATGAATCCTCACGTTGTATGTATGCCAAACATTCATCAAATCCTAGCAGTTTTAAGCATTATAAAAATCCTTGTTTGAATATTCCCTCATTCCAATCAGAGATAAGCACGTAGCGTGCGGAATTTACAATATTCTTTTTGCACCGCATAAAAAAGCACATGCGTAAACACGTCATAAATAACTCAACGCCGCGAAAGCTGAGACGAAAAGGCGCGAACGCAATCTGTCGAGTGGCTGACATAATCCGACGTAACAAACGGCGCGTTGAAACACTTGTGAAGCGACGCCGGGAGAGCGACGCCGACGCCGATTGACGGGTGACATCAGCGAGAAAACTTTCTACTACTTTTAGTTAAACCTCGGTCACGGAATGAAACTGCGATTGCCACCCACTTGCGCTTGCATGACGGGTTTAAATTATTGGATCACATAATATTTATATATGTATATGATCCAATATATATTTTGTATGTTTTTAGTGTCAGTTTTAGTTTCAGTTATTATTCTACCCAGGATAATAATGTTGGTTAGTTCGTTCGTCACCGATTTCGGACCAAAACATTCTACAAGAAGCCTACGAAAATTTAACGAAACCAAGTTTTCAGCAGCTTAAGATAATTATTTAGGTATCTAATTGAGAATAATTGATATTTCGGAACGAAAGATAACCAGCTCAACCACGTAGTTGAAAAGTTATTTAAAAATAAGCTTCGTAGTAAAACTACCGGAGTGATTTCAAATTTCATGATTTGGAATTAAAGCCAACAAACAAAAGTTTGAATAAGTATATAGATATTTATATAGGCCGGGTTTACAGCTAACCAAATGTTACTAAATGAATCATTGGCGGTTTCCCATAAAGCAGATGAGGCGATTCTACGTCAAAAACTACCAAAATCTTCAAAATATGTGAATTTTCACAACCCGACTGTAAACATCAATCAACAAAACATTAGTGTAAAAAATCTTCAACAAGACTTTACTTATGCTGTCTTTTTAACACTACATGTAATTTTATCGCATATTATGGTAAATGTTAGTAAGGGGGCCTTCAAACATGTCAGTGCCTCGGATCTTCACTCGTATCACTTAACCACTTCACACATCTTAACCCGAATCTCGAGAATTGAATTTTTTAACATTCCGGGAAATCACGGATCTCGGGATTCGGGATTTCTTTATTATCAAATATTAATTGAAAAAACGATTTTCTATATTATGAAAAGGATAGAAAACACAAAACGTTCAAAGACTGATCGGGGCATTTAACACAATTAAGCCAACGTCGACTCAAAATGAGTCCAATTTTTGCAACATCAGGGAATTTTGTGTATCAAAAGCGTACGCGATTGTCAGACGCAGCAATTGACAGTCTGTGTTTTTTTAAATTCCATTTTAATAAGTAATGTTTTGAAATATTTTTGTTTTCCTACTTCAATTTTGTTTCCCTTTTTACATAAATAAAAAAAAACATATTTATTTGGAATTTGTCTGTTTTTACACTAATTTTAGGATTTTTACAGGTTTTTTAAAATTTCCCGATAACTCGAGAATTCTCAAAAATTCTTTTCTGGAAATCCCGAATCTCGAGATTGAGATTTTCTCGGGAAATACCCAACTCTACCTGAAACCATCACTGAAATGAATGACATCAGTATATTTTTCATTGTATCTATTTTTAAATAATATAGCAGACATAAATGATGAATGAATATTGAATTGGAATATAGCGCTCAATTTTCCCTGGCGAATAATTTTTCGTGAATCATTCTGAAAAGTAAATATATCCTTCAAATTGCTGAGTTAAAGATGTAGAACGACAAAACTGTATATGGTGTCAAGCTAAGTGAAATAGAGAATTCTAAAAAAGGATATGTAAAAGCCATAAATAACTCAAACTCAACGCGGAAAGCAGAGAGGACATAATCCGACGCAACGTCGGGACACTTGTCGTGCGCCGACGCCTCGGAAAAGCGACGCCGAGAGACGAACAAGACGGGAACATTAGTGAGGGAACTTTTCGGTGTTTGACTTAACCCCCGGTCACGGGATGAGCCGGAGATGTGCGGACCGGAGAGGTTTAAATTAAGCCGGTGGCTTATCGTCGGCACGTTTGTACAGATTTGCCCTGTCTGTTTTCCACGGCTAAACAAGTTAAACGATTATACTCGGAAAATGCGAGAGAAATTGACTGAGTGTGTTAATTCAACGACTATGCCATGTATTTTGGCGTATCAATTGCTTGAATAAGGATTTACTCGATATACCCCACTATTTTTTCGTTACGCGTTAGCTTTTGTACTCGTAACAGATACAGGTATAGCAGTGAGACCAAATGACGCGTTGTTTGATGAGCATTTGACCGAATGGTATTTTTTTGCGGACGTCTGTTTTTTACATATGTAAAAAAAAACACACGTCCGTAATAATCATAATAAATCAAATTCTAATGAATTCAAGCTCTGTACTATTCCATTTAAGTCGTTTTTTGCGATCCGCTTTTCGGTATCTTCAGGCGCCGTGTACACTCACCAAAGGTAAACACACAAAGATGAAACGCACACGAAGAAGATGCCGAAAGGCGAAACCCGGGTCGCAAAAAACGACTTAAATGGAATAGTACAGAGCTTGAATCCATTAGAATTTAAATTCAAATTCCATCAAGTACCTTCAGTCGATAGTATTAATATCATAATAAATCATATTATGATTTATTTTCTTCAGAGCGAGTAATGTTCCATATGAATAAACAAATAAAAAATGTGCTTTTATATATGTCAATTCAATTTATTATTATTCGTAGGTACATGGGTTGCAATTAGGTAATACATACAATTATGACATTTTAAATTAATTTATTTTAGAAATAGTGAATTACACACACATTCACAACTCAATATGAAAAAACAATGAACTATTTAATAGTTTTAACCTAGGGGCGGCATGTTATATGAAAGTATAGTGAAGCAGGGGCGAAAAAGTATGGTGGGGCGGGCTGGTAATCAATTTGTGGCAAAATTTAAACGTTAACATTATATTATATGGGTACGTTATAATGACCAAAGTAAATCCTCTATGATGCCCTGAATTTTTTTGATCGCGTCGCTATTTCTCGTAAGTTATCAGCTATTGTTGGCCTGCTTCATTCAGCTGTATGAGAAAGCCGATTCCTTGCCCCTCTTTAATTTAATACCTCTATGATTTTAACAATATAAATAACTACAATTAATCATAATAGACGTAATAAGATGACTGATTAGAAAATCATAAATAAAAGTACAAGGGATTAGACAGAATAAGACTTATTAGTTACTTATAGGAGACTCTGACAACTTATAAAACAACTTTCACATAAACTACTCCTAAACCTAAGTGAAATATATCGATAGCTGAAGCGATTTGATTGATAACAGTTGTTGCCCTCCCAATTGGCAGGGTAGTTATGGACAGTGAGATAACAATAAAACTGATGATTTATAAACCAGTTAGCATGTGTCCAGAGGTTGATAATACCTAGAGTGGCAGGCATTTAGAATCGACACCCAGATGCATCGCATGCGAAGCTTTCAGCCTACATTACAATAAATATAAGTTCAGGATGTGGTCTGATGGAAATGACTTTAATGAGCTTTAAATATTGGAAAAAGAGTATGTATCTTCCAGTGGCGAAAGGTGACTTACGAGAATAGTACGATATTTACGATTAATGAATAGGTACACACTAGTAAATGACAACGACACACTAATTCAATGAAACTTCAAAAACTCATAGACGACATAAAAATGAACGATGTGTTTAAATTACGTATTTATCAAAACATGTAGGTATACACATCAAAAATCATTTGATAAAATTTATTTTTATTTATAAAAACAATATATACTTACTTATTTATTAATATTCGATTAAACGCCGTTGAAATTATTTTTTTAATTATCTAATTATTAATGATTTTGGACAAAGTGCGCAGTCGTGACAACATTATTATGCGCGAATGTTTTAGGCTCTGCGATAGGAGCTTACCTTATTTCGTACAAATCAGCAGACTTGCTGCGGTTACGAGACGTAAAGTCCATACGAAAAAAATTAAGAATTATTTCACAATAATCGGAGATTTTTTTACGTTGAGAAATCGCGGCGTTTATTATTTATTTACGGCGCGCTGTGGTATATTTTTAATACCTTTGCAGTTGTTTTGTAAACTGTTTAATACTGTAATACATTCCTACATATACGACATCTCTCGTTGGCAAAACAAATTATTTTTATATAACATAAAATAATGAAGTGATTAAGTATATAAATATGTCAATATGCAATTAAAAAATATTTTTCTTAAGAAGGTAGGCTTTAAATAATCGCCTAGTATGGAGTCTTCGCCACTGGTATCTTCTGTCCGCCTGCTGGGTAAACTTTTCAGTCGAGGACTAGATGATCAGTTGTTATGTACCTACATCAAAGAACACAGGAAGAAACTATACCTACATATAGTGATTAAATGATACATATTAATGCACAATCTCAATGATACAATACCATACGAAGAATTTGATTCAGATATATTTACGGAGAGGTTGTAAAGAATAGAAATGTAGATCACGATTACATTAAACATTATTTTGTCTCTACCTGGCTATTTATAGTAATTTAAATTGAGTTAGTATCGGAAATATTAGTGCATGTAATTATTAGTTAAATTATCTGATTTCCCTCTACGAATCGACGATATCTAAGTAGTCGGAAATTATTTAAAGACATTCTGCGGAATTCTACCGTAAATGCTTTAATTCAATCAACAATCCATTAAACTTAGAGCAAAGTGCTAAACACAAGCCGGCTCTGTCTACAAAATCAAACAGCAGTAATTACTATGGAGACGTTTGAACCCCAAGGTAGGCACACACACCTGCCCTTTATTCAATACGCTAGTTGCGTTCAGTAACATTGCAGAATGATTTATACATTATATAAATTTTGTATATGCAATAATTAACTAAATTTAAAACAATCAGAGTATAGATTAGGACAGAGACATTTTATTAATTATTATATGGATATAGGTAATATCTCTTAGGCATAAAGCCCATTGACGCAGCGAGTGCGGCGCTCGCGCAAAATTTCTACAAGTGGCGCGTAAATCATCAAAAATACAACGTAATCAAATACGCCAGCGCCCACTGGACTTGACGATGCCTTACGCCCCGCCTGCCGCATGAGTCACCGTTTTTCGCTTCTCGGCGATACGATTTAATGAAAATACAAAGAAGTCTATTCATTGGACACGGCTACCAAAATTACGCTGCTCGAGGCGTCGTCGATCGACGGGCGAAAAGCAATTATTTAATAACAGGGAACTCTTTGTTCCGTGTCCTATATTTCGCTGGTTGAATAATGTCGTCGTAAATATTAATTACAAGCCCCGAAATAATATAATATTTTTATTGCTTTGTTATGAGAGGCGCTGTAATAATAATTATTTTGTGCTGCTTGGGCCGCTTATTACATAGGTGAAGGGTAATGCGCGGCGAGAGACGTGTGATTATGGTTATGAATAAACACTTCATACGCCGACTTCGCCCGCTCGACGCGTTCTATGGGCACCATCGCTTAGGAATAAGTTAATTTAAAGGAAATACATTAAACGATTTCAGTTAAATAATAATTTATGTACCTACCCAAATATTGATGATTAGATATATACTAGATCAAAGAATGTAATAGGTATTCTTTATTGAAAATAAAAGAAATAAGTTCCAGAAAAAAAATACTATATTAGTTTACTCTGTCAACCATGGCCCCCACATCCCGAAGCGGGCCCCAAGGCTAGGATCTTTGACGGCCCCCCTACCTATCGCCAAGATTAAAGGCAGTGTGACGCTCTACAGTAGCGTTTTCCAAATGGCGTTCACGGTAAAATTAAGGGTATTTAGTATATTTTTAATACTTACTTACACTCTAATTATGGAGTTAATTATCAAGTAATGACACTATTCAAAATTACATCGCACAATCAGATATTTAAAAATATATTCATTATCAAAGGAAAATAGCGCCGCAGGCGACTTTTTTTACTATAAGAGAATATTTGTTATGTGTGTTTATCTCACTTATTTGGCCGAATCGCCACGCCGGGCCCCCCCCCATGAGCCCGGGCTCCCAGGCTAGAGCCCTATCAGCCCCCCCCCCTTGTGGGGGCCATGCTGTCATCAACAACTACCTATATAATATCTGAATAATTAATTAATTAATTAAACAATAAGAAATTAAAATCATAGGTAGTAATAAAACTACATCTGTTATTGAGACTAAAGCATCGAGAGCCAATGTTAAGTGTTTCAGTAAGTGGTTTTGAATAGGCGAGACAACCTAATCGGATGCCATGCTAGTGGCAGTCCTCTCTCCAGGGAGGCGAATCGAAAGCGGGCAGATAAGAGGTGTTCGATGGCAATTAGCTACCAAGTCAGGAGCACCGTCAAGCTTGTACTTACAAGTTAGGTACAGTCAGATAATATAAGCGTACCTACATTAAAAAGTAACAATTGCACAATATAGTAGTATCATTAGAATGCAGGAATGTAACGGATGTTTTTTTTATCAATACCTATTAAATTGTCGTGCTTAAATAAATGATAATATTATATTTGACACCGGAATTATTTAAAATACGGCAACACTGCCGAGTGATAAATAACCTCACCTTTTTTGACACTTTGAAACACTTTAATAATGAAAATGACGAATAACAAATATTACTTCAAAACAACTTATTTTTTAACATTCGTATACATAGAATAACTATTGAAACCTTTTTAACCGGAGCGGAGCAGATCCTGAAGCGGAGCTGGAGCAAGTATTAGGTCCCGGAGCGGTACTGGAGCGGAGCAACTTAAAAAAAGGTCCGCTCCAATCCTCTGCTATAAATCTGTGACGTTGCAGACGTCACCAACGGCCTAATTAACAATTTTAATTAGTGGAGAGGTTTTTCTCTCGCGGGCAACACAAAAATCCTGCGGTTGGTACTTCGAGAAAGCATCAGGGTTTGATAAGTGGTGGGGGGGATCGATCCTTCGCCGGTCGATTTCCGCTCGCTTGAAATTCTTTTCTGGTTGAACTTTGACACGAGAGGTCGTGGGAGGAGCAGCTCTGCGTACCTACTGCCACGCGGTTGTAAGTTTCACTTTTATTATTAATTAATCTTAAGTTATTTGTTTTAATTATAACCTCACTCACATGTGGATATTTTGTTTAAGCTAGGTTAAGTTGCTGAGGAAATATTATAGTTTGCAGACGGTAGCGCGTCTTTTGTTTAACGTAAATATTCGTTCTTTATGTTATAATACCATCGTGTATGAACGATGGTGAATTCCCTTCGGCGTTGTACCGCCATTATGTACTTTCGTAATTATTTGTTATTACAATATTGAATATAGTACCATTGACTTTTAATTACAATGTTATATTTAATACAGTGAGGTTAAATTATCACGGTGTTTCATTTAATTTAATTGTACCCTATACTATGTTCTTTTACATTCTTTTCTTTCACAGAAAAGGCTTTGGCGTCCAGTTCGAGTTTAGTTTTCAATGCTCGCAATTAACCGCTGCAACGGTATGATAAACACATCAATCGGATACCAATTGATTCCGATGGTCCTTTCGTAACAGGATTGGAATTCACCAGAGAGATAGTGCGAAAACCCAGTACCCTGAGCTAGCGGTGCCTGTTATCCACATAGACTTGGATAACAGTGTTAATGGATCGTAGGTTGTATGTGGCCTAGTATAAATTCTCTTAACAAATCATTATAATATTATTCTAAGAATTGAAAGAATGTCCAGCAAAACGTATGCAAAAACTCTCCTGCAAACGATTCGAAGTAAATTGGTTAAACACAGTAGTTAATAGTCCTGATTCCTGACGGCTGATTTTCCCGAATTAGCAGAGGACACAGCTATCAATATTAGCAGGAATGACAGACGTCTCATTTACGCCATGTACCTATACATAAGTCTAGAAAAAATATCTCCTTTAACGTTTAAAGTTATAATTAAATTAACAAAGTTCAATAGATAACAGTACCTACGCCAAATTCTTTGACCGGCATGTCTAATCCGTAGTGATTTATATGGAGTTACCATTAATGGTACGTACAGCGGTATAGGTACACAATCCATAGTGCAAAGCCGTACAGGTAGGTGAGCCCGACTGAATACAAATCGGACCCATTCCCAAACAAAAGTGAGAAAGTAAGATATGTAAAAATATACGTTTTTATTATTTTGAACGCGCGCGTTTGTGATGGGAGGATGGAGGGGGGTTATCGGATGCCGCGCGTTCGTAGGCTTGAATACAAATTGCCTGATGATGGAAGAATGTCACGAATGATCGCCTGCATTTAGTAAGAATTCACATGTAACAATGCCGTATTGATTTCACGGATAATGCCGCACTACAAAAGCATTTATTTTATAAAAATAGTCGATAACTTTTCAGATATCAGTTATTTTTCACTTTGTCACTACTGTCCGACAACAAGATCTCGTCGATAACCGGAAGTCGCTGTAGTCGCATTATAGAAGACGTACCATGGCGGCAACGAATGTTTAAATAATGTATCCGCTCTTTTTTTAGATGCGACTCATTTTCTTCTTCGCAATAAACCAAAAAGTTTACTAATAATAATTCTAACATCACTCCTGTGGGTCTATTCTATACTTATCGAACACTAAATTGATAAATAGTATCAAACTTAGGGTAGGTTTGTATCAAAATATTAGCACTTATTGTAACAATTACACGAAGCCGGTTTTTATTGTTACAATAAGTGCGATATTTTAACAGCAGCAAGATAGGTGCTGTTAAAATATAGCACTTATTGCAACAATAAAAACCGGCTTCGTGTAATTGTTACAATAAGTGCTAATATTTTGATACAAACCTACCCTAAGTTTGATAATATTTTTCACTTTATCACTTTAGCGGTCGATAAGCATAGAATAGACCCACAGATCGTTTTAGACATATTTTTATTATAAAAAGCAGTAAATTGATAGATCTGTACACCACGGAAACGTAAAATAAAATCATAAATTCAGAAGCGTTCCACATTTGAAAACGGATTAAAAGTGCGCCTAACTGCACGGGAGGGGCTTGTTAGTTCACAGTTTAAACACGAGGACAAGAAGTTGTTGTTCGACAATATTACTGTTTCGATAATTGGCACAGACATTGACGATGATACTTATTTTAATCCTGTTTCGTTAGGGAAGTAAAGAGTAGGTAAAACGATGCGGAATGGAGAGATGCACGTTGGGCATAGCCCACATGGATTGAAAAAAATAAATAAATGGGAAAAGAACAAACAAAGGTGATTTACATAATAGAGGAGATGGGCGGGCCAAATGCGCGAACAAATCGAATCATTCAGTGTTACCAAAGTATTATAAAACACTAACAAAGGACGGCAATTAAAGAACACAAAAATAAATGGATTGCCTTATGCACGTACTTGCTGTCAGGTACAATCTTGAGTGTGGAAATGGGATAAACCTAAACACGTCTTAAAGATTATGCTATTTTCATGCATTAAAAAAATTCATGTTAACGAAACGCTAATTTATTGTTTGTATTGAGGACATACCAGAAGCTTTGTAGTTCTTTCGTTGTGTGGCCCGACCATCATTAAGTCATAAACCAAAACTGACTTCAAAGAATTTGTCTATGGCAAAAGCTGTATTCTCATTTCAATCGTATTAATCTGTCCTGTGGTGACAATGGATTTATGATATTTATAAGTTTTTCGGTAAGTAATATTTGATAGCGAGACTATGGGCTGAGTAGAGTGGAATTAGCAGAGAGAAGCCGATGTCCAACAGTGGATAGAGAATAGTTATAAGACGATGATATTTGAGTAACGATTCCAAAAAGTGTACTTACATGAATTTGATTCGTAAAAATCTAAAAAAAACCTATGTAAATTTCTTTTCAGTTCTTAGTTACCATGTGTTAATAAGTATATTTCAATCAAGCCCACAAATCTGAATAAGTATTCTCGACAGTCTTCTAATAAAACATGCAAGTGATTGATTTCATACCAGCCATCTTCGATTGTAATTTAATTCAACACCAATTGGTCACGACATCTACTCTGCAAGCTGAATAATAAATTACAATACGTTTTTTCTTCATTGAATGTTATTTGTCAACGATTCGATACCTCGCGGTGTTCACGTTTCACGGCTGTCGTGTTCCCTATATTGTCAGTAATATGTGAATAGACCGATGCATCTTGAATTCTACGAAGAAGCCAAGATGTTGAGTAAGTATTAATTCGAGGCATACATAATGTTGGACAGTATTGTAGTTTGTAGTATTATTAATTATTGTGTCAGTAAATACCAAATATAGGTAGACACCAGTATACGAAGAGTAGTGGAAAATCCGCCTCCAAAGCTTTGGATTCTAAAAGTTCGCATACTGTTAACAATGTATGTTTGGATTCAAATCCCTCCGCACGCTAAATAATCAATCAAATACGATTTTTCACTATTTATAATTACTATTTATCAACAATTCGATACGTAAGAGATATATAATTGGACTGATACACACATAAGATTCTACGAAGGAGTGATTATTTTGAATCGTATGATGCATTCAAATGATGACTGACATTTCTATCACTGGTTTCGTGGTGTTATTACATGATGGTACAATATGGTCTGCCTTCCCGGAATTGTCGACTACGTTCTAGGCAAGTAAGAGTGTTAAATTAAAGTTAACCGGCTTTCGTGGAGCAGTTCGAAACGCCTTTCATCCGGAAGCTCCTGGTGCGATCCCTGTGAGGACACAATATATTTATGTGATTTTCTCAAAGCCGTTTCAACGTCAAACGTCAAAGTGTTTGTGATTGTTTCACCAATATTATTATAAATACACTTATGTTAAACTACACTACTGTCATCTATGCCTGTTGTAGTGTTAAAAAGAATAAATGAGACCTCCCCTGCAACAACACTGTATATCTGAATTAAGACGCTCAAAAGACGACGTGTCGTCCATTTTGAATGATAATATACAGTGTTGTTGCAGGGAAGAAAACTGAAGAATTGTTTTTAATCCATGTATATGATTATTAGACCATTCGATGCCCGAGGAGATGTACAACATTGTGGCTGCCAAGCGCTGGTTCTTGTTTATTTTCGGAGGGCGCCTATAATGTAGGTATCTGTATGAACATAATAATGTTATGGTAAAGCAATTTAAACGCCTCAAAAGTCAATATTTCGCGCTTAACTTACACAATGCACCGTGGAGTGAGTAGTCGAACAAAAAAGGCAGCGAATCGGTTATTTTGTCAGCTCAGAATTAAAGTGAGCCGGACAGATCCGAAGAAAAAATAAATTACAGGCATTCAGACATTAGGCAGGCACGTACCGGGCATAAACTCCGTTCGGCACGAGTTGAAAAAATTAAGCGTCCCGAAATATTTACAAGCGGGTCGGGCACGAACGATTTCGCCCGTCGCGGACCGCCTGTCGCGCGACACTGCGATCGGCTTTATTTGCGAAAGATTCATTTTCATCGTGCGTAATTTACTTCTGAGTAGTCAATATTTTATTTAATATGTACCAGCGGTGAAGACTGCGTACTACAACAATACTGGAAGAACGGACCGTGTTCAGAAATAGCTTAATAAGGAAACCAGTACCAATGAAGCACCCAACGTTCGTAAAGTAAGTAAGTAAGTATAGGAAGAAGAGGCGATGACTAAAGGAAAAAAAAGTACCGTCAATACGTCCAACTACATTTGTGTCGCTACATTTCAAAATCAGCCAAGTCCATCTTTAGGAATGTTTGACTTTTTTGTGAATTGCTAAAGAACTACTGTTTTCTAATATTTCTGCATTATCAAAGTGTGGAATTTATTAATTTTAAATATTATTTACTCGAAATAATATAAACTTTCACCCTTGTGACTGTGTATTTGAGAAAACAAAAAGCTGTTTTTTCTCCTATTCATCTAATATGGACTTGGCTGATTTTGAAATCTAGTGTCACATTTAGAAGATATTTTAGGTACACAATGATTGGGATACTTAGTTAAAAATCTGGGATATATGTAACCATATTATCGGATAACGATAAGCATAATTACATTCGATTGTGGGTAAATATTCCACAATCAACACCGTCTGTCGACATAAATAACAAATACTTAGCAGGGCAGGTCTATTCTAAATAGTTGAAATGTTTCCGGTATTTTTATTGCTTCAAAATAACACGGATATCATTCAGAGCAATTCTATAAACAAACCGGCTATCCACAATACTTGTGTTAACATACGGCACTGCGTCTAACTTGATTGTGATCGGATGCATTTGGAATAATGTATAAAGTGTTAAAATTGTTTTGCAGTATGTGCTATTCAACGGCATTTGATGCCTGACAGTTAAATTTCCGGGATAATTGACTGCTTGCATATCTATTATAATATTTATCATTTTTTATTGATTTTGGAATAAAGTGATATGTTAGAATATCCCTGCTGGAAACCCTAACGTAAAAAAAAACATGTGACAGATAGGCAGAAATCAAAATGACTTTATGTGTTGGTTTAATAATAGTATCTTATGCTCGTTGGATTAGTCAAAATATTACCCAGACCCAGAGTTACTGTCCTAAAATTCCATCCAACTGAGTAGTCAACTGCTAAAACCTAAAATTATTCTTACCGCAACTGAGTCATTTGTCACCTCCCTTATTGTAGAGGGTGGGAGGTGATCCAAATGAGTCGGTAATAAGAACCGGGCCTGCGGATGATCGTCGAGACGCCCTTCAACGGGGAGTGGGGACGTCGCCGTGGATGAATTATTCAAAGCTGTCACAGGCGCTGAGGGAGGCTGCGACGCCCTTCTTCGCAGTAATTAAGAAAATTCGACGCCGTTATTAAAAAGGCTGAGGTGAATTTGAGCAGGCTTAATCATCGAGGAGGCATTGCAATTTGCATGCAAAGAAGGAGATGACCAAGATGGTTTTATGCACTTGGCAACATATTGGTGAAACTTGTGGCTTGATGATATTCTATCAGTTTGAGTAGTGATGTATATTCCAATCAATAGATTAAAATACTCATAATATTATTATCATATATATACAGTTGCACTTGGGAGAGTCCTGGTACAACTAAAGCGGCCCTGATTCAACCAGTCTGTTGCAGGCCTAACAGTCAATAACAAGATTTCCCGCGTTGCAACGCGAAAGTTCAGAAAATAATATATAAATAATACTAATAAGGCGAGAAACATAGAGTTGCAAAATTCCGAACGGCATACAACATGCGAATTCTTGAGTGAATGCGCTTATTCACGCTGTCGGCATCTATACCCCATTATTGTATTATTTTATTGACTGCACACGAGATTATGTGCTATTCAAACAGGTTAACAGTTATTCTTTCTAATTATTAATTTTTGCCGATGTTAAAATTTCTAACCTTTGAAACTGAACTGTATACACTAGAGGTGAGTTGGAAATACGGTGACCAGTTTGTGTACTCAAGTATCGGATGAAACTACCCATACTCAGTACGTGTGACCCAATAAACTTGTTCCAAAAAACTTGTGATGATATCATCGCGAGTCGCTGGCTGGTTGGTAGACTTTCAATACTATTGACATTAAATGCGCGCGAGCGATGTAGCACTTGAATACAATTATATTTTAATTTTATTAGTCTATGCATGCGAATGACATCATCTTGTGTATGAACAAATAGGTCATAAATTTTCTGTAGCAACATATTATTCCCTCGGAAATGTGGTGAGGTGACTCAGGTGACGCAGTTTACAATTAAAAAAATATTTTTATTCATTTTATCTTATCAAGAATATTATAACATAACATAAAAACAACTCATAAATTTAAAATGTGTATAAAAAATGGGACATTTCGAAAAGCCCAGCTCTGTGTATATTTAGCGATTCTATTGAAGCCGATATTTCAAATATTAATATGGAGTTAAGTTTTAGTTCCAGTTTAGTATGAGACTTACATGTCGCATACGCACGCCAACCGCTCTATATAGTATTCCAAATACTAGTAAGTATTTTGGAACAAGTTTTGATACTAAGTATTTTTTATACTGGTAGTAAGTATACTTAGTCTTCAAAATCGACCAGTTTTCCCACCTCTTGTATACACAACACATAAATACACACGCGCGCCCACGATATTTACAAATTCAACAAAACAACAATATCTATGTAGGTACATTTTTTAATACTAGGTAATATAAATGGATCGGAGTAATATTAGGTTGTTGATTACTGCTTTCTTTTACCAACCCCTTGAATAAGAGCTGACCTAATGGACGAGCACAAATATTTTAAAATAACATCGTTATGTTACCCACATGTCAGAATCGAATGTCTCACATAGAAACGGACGCTGAAAAATACCCAAAGGGGATGAAAAATATGGTATCAAAAGAATATTCCTTACGGTAAGTTTTGAGGCATAAATAAATATATCACAGTACTGTATAAATTCAGTACAAAAAAAATAATGTTAAAAAATATTTCCTTTACGGTTACGAGATACATTTGGCCTTTCGGTATATTATTTCATTATTCATTTATTCCATACAAAAAATCCTTATTCAATATTTAATTATGTGAGAAAAACATACGCATATATTTTGGCAGAGGTCTCTAGTAAAAAAAAACTGAATCATATTGTCAGAATCGAATTTGGCTTTCAGTCGTAGGCGGGCGAATTTTTCTCAAATGAAATACAAATCCGAGAGCGAATTTTCATGGGAACTTGATGATTTATTCATTACGTCGTATGGGATCCTCTGCTCTCCGGATGGTTTCCGCGCGCAAGAAAATGTGTGTCTCGAATTTTCGACATGAGGTTTATTTTATTTACATTTTGCTTCGTTGAATGAATTGCCGCCAGGGATATGGCGCACAGCCAGTTAAGAAACGTACACGACTACTTGAAACATTCAAGTACCTGCGGTATGAAGTATGAAAGACATGTATAATCTTTTAATAAGAGAAACTCATATATTCAAAGAAACCATACAATATTTAATAACCCGTTTTAAAGTTAATACGGTTTTCTAAAATAATAAGTAACTTGTATGGTACTATTTTTTAATATTACTGTACTGTGTTGGTTTGCTGATGTAAACCGCAACAGATACGTGTCGTACTTATAGTTGGGTTTCGGGAATTCTCGAGAAATTTTCTAAATTTTCCATCCGGAATCTGGAGAATTGAAATTTTTAACATTTCGGGAAATCCCAGATCTCGAGAATCTTTTCTCGGGTTTCGGGATTTCTTTATTATCAAATATAAATTGAAAAAAACGATTATCTATATGAAAAAAGTGGACAGAAAACACAAAACGTTCAAGGACTGATCGGTGCATTTAACACAATTAAGCATGCGTCGACTCAAAATGAGCTCAATTTTTGCAACATCAGGGAATTTTGTGTCTCCAAAGCGCACGCCATTGTCAGACGCAGCGATTGACAGTCTGTGTTTTTTTTAAATCCTATTTTAATAAGTAATGTTTTGAATTATTTTTGTTTTCCTACTTCTATTTTGTTCGTCTTCTACATGAATTTAAAAAAAACATATTTTTTTAGAATTTGTCTGTTTTTACACTGATTTTAGGATTAACAAAGGTTTTTTTTTTAAATTTTCCGATTTATCGAGAATTCTTTTCTATAAATCCCGAATCTCGAGAATTCAAAATTTTAATCCCGAATCTCGAGATTCTCTCGGGGGAGTCTGTAACCCCTAGAGAGCGCGTCTCCAGGTGGCGGATAGGAGAATGCCCTAATCAAGGGTAGGAGAAAAATAAAATATCTCCCGCGGACCAACAGACCTGGCCCTCCAGGTTGGGGGTTGGGCAGAGGGTTAACCACTCTCTCCCGTGAAATCACCAAAGGTTACTAATACTACACAATGCCTCGGACATATGGCAACCGCTTCTAGACGACCCGGACCGAAAAATGGACTACGAATAGGATTTTGGAACGTACTCAGCCTATACCGAGCTGGCGCAGCTCAAAACCTAGTGGAAGAACTGTCAAAATATAAGGTCCAAATTACCGCCATCCAGGAAACCCGTTGGCCGGATAGCGGAGAACTTATAGTCGGACAGCATGTTATCTACTATAGCGGAAACACAGAGGGGAAACATGTTTTCGGAACAGGTTTTGTGGTCGCTAGAGAAGTAGCAGATGCTATACTTTCTTTTGAACCCGTAAACGAGCGCATATGTGTGCTCAGAATCAAAGGAAGATGGTTTAATATATCACTTGTGAATGTACATGCCCCGACAGAGACTTCAGAAGAGGCCGAAAAGGATAATTTCTATGATCTCCTTGAAGCGACTTTTGACAGGCTACCGGGACATGATATCAAATGTGTGCTAGGAGACTTCAATGCGAAAATAGGGAAGGAAGCTGTATTCAGACCCTTTATTGGAAAAGAGAGCCTACATGATCATTCTAACGAAAATGGTAAAAAAGTGGCTCTCTTCTGCAGCGCCAAAAACTTAATCGCCCGAAGTACCACTTTCCCTCGTAAAAATATACATAAAGTGACTTGGAATTCAAGGGACAGGAAGACCTTTAACCAGATTGACCATTTTCTAATTGATAGACGACACCATAAAGCTATTGAAAACATTCGAAGCTACAGAGGCGCTGACTGTGATACGGACCACAACTTATCGATAGCAACCTTTAGGGAAAAACTTAAAAAGACAGCCCACGCAAATGCGAAGACGAGAGTGAAGTACCATATAGAAAAGCTGACAACTCCAAACGGAAGAGATAGCTACAGAAAAGAGTTAAAAAACCAAATCGGAAAACTCACCGAAGGAGAAGCCTGGAGTATCGATGAGAGGTGGAAGAGATTAAAAGAAGGAATGGTAAAAGCTGCGGAAGTCTCGATAGGACTGGCACCCAAGAAAGTAAAGTGCCCTTGGTACGACGACACTTGCCGACAAATGGTGGAGGAGAGAAGAGCAGAAAGAGCGCTCTATCTGCAAAATACGCAGAGCGAAGAAGCACAGAAACGATATAGCGAGACGTGCAAAAATGTCCGAAAGCATCTGAGAAAGTGCAAACGAAGCTTCATCAAAAGTAATTTTGAGCAGATGGAAGAAGAAGCAAAACGAAATAAAACTCGATCATTCTTCTCGAAAGTGAGCTTTGAAAAAAGAGGCTTTCAACCTAGCACGCTACAAATCAAAGATCAACAGGGTCAGATAGTGGCAAACAAAGAGCAAGTGCTAAACATATGGAAGTCCCATTTTGAAAACTTACTTCAACGCTCTGTACCAGATGAACCTTTGGAATCGCCAGAAATCGCGACAGCAGAACCTCTTATACCGCCACCAAATAAGGCAGAGTTGATGGGAGCACTGAGTTATTTAAAGAATAACAAATCGGCAGGAAACGATAATATTCCATCGGAGCTTCTCAAGCATGGAGGAGAAACCTTTCTTAGTGCCATGCTTGAGCTACTGCAACAAATATGGGAGGAAGAAAAGATCCCTGAAGCATGGAAAGAATCACTGGTCTGTCCAAAGGGGACAAGGGACAAACTCAACTGTGCAAACTACCGTGGCATCTCTCTTCTTCCTACTGCATACAAAGTTCTGTCGAACATTATTCTCGAAAGAATTCTACCATATGCCGAAAACATTCTTGGTGACTACCAATGCGGCTTTAGACGAAACCGCAGTACTACCGATCAAATCTTTACACTGCGCCAAATCTTTGAAAAGAAATGGGAATACGCCCAAGATGTACACTGTCTCTTTGTAGATTTTAAAACCGCATATGACTCTATTGATAGAGAAGCTCTCTGGAATATATTGAAAGAATTTGAAATACCGTCAAAACTTATAAATATAATAAAAGTATGCATGGACGGATCCAGAAGTAGAATTCATATGCAAGGTAGTATATCAGAATCTTTTAAGGTGACAGCAGGACTAAAACAAGGCGACTCCTTATCACCAATGCTGTTCAACTTAGCTTTAGAGAAAGCCGTTAGAGAAGCTCTGAAAGCAGAAGGTGGAGTTACCCTGAATGGGTCCCATAAAATATTGGGCTACGCAGATGATTTGGTGGTGCTCGGAGAATCTGAAGAAGAAGTCAGAGATATTTTCACTCCTCTGGAGGACACAGCGAAAAGGTTGAATCTACGAGTAAATGTGGGAAAGACCAAGTATTTGAAAATGACAAGAGGCATTGAACCCTCTGGAAACATTGGAATAAGAAACTCCTCGTTCGAGAGAACCTCTCTCTTCAAGTACTTGGGCTCCAACATTACCTCTAAAAATGAAATGTCCCTAGAGCTCTCTGACCGACTGAGAAGTGGAAATGCAGCGTACTTCGCGCTGAGTCGTCTGTTCAGGTCCAAAATGCTGTCCATCAAAACGAAATTCCGGGTGTATAACGTGGTCATCAAGCCAATCGTCATGTATGGATGTGAAACGTGGGGTTTAACAGAAAAACAAGAAAAGGCGCTCCAAGTGTTTGAAAACAGAATCCTCCGGAGAATACTTGGACCCGTCAATGAGAACCACCGGTGGCGCATCCGCACAAACGCTGAGCTCTTCGACCGATACCAACCTAGAATCACTAATATTCTGAGGTCAAGAAGGCTCAGATGGGCGGGCCACGTTGTACGATCTGAACGATCTAGAACTCTCTATAGGATTTACAAAGGCACACCAGCTGGCACTCGACCTCTTGGCCGCCCTCGACGGAGATGGGCGGACAACATTCAAAGGGATGCGGAAAGGCTGGGGATAGTCAACTGGGAAGAGAGAGCGCTGGACAGAGATGCCTGGAAAAACGTTGTGCAGTCGGCCATGGACCTGAACGGCCCCTAGCGCCAGTTTAATAATAATAATCTCGAGATTGATATTTTCTCGGGAAATACCCAACTCTAGTCGTACCTATCTAAAAAATTATAGATAATTTTTTGACATTTGTAGCAAGCATCAATAATACTACCGAAAACAATGCGGTTTAATAAGCTGCACACAAAACGCGATAAGGGCGTCTCCCGTGGTGCAGTGCGTAAGGCACTGGATCACTTCCATCCGGGAACAGTGGGACACAATATATTAATTATGTGATTTTCTCAAAGCCTGGGTGTTTGTGATTGTTCAAAATTACTAACAAACTACTCTGTGCGAAAAAGCAAGGCCATGGTTAATAAAAAATACTAATAATAAAAAAAAACGACTGTGGGAAGAATAAATTCTCGCAACGACTCGAAGATGTATCCCTGTTGGACCCGAGCATCCTCATGACAATGAACATCTTGCTAAGCAGTAAAAACGTTAGCAAAGAATTAATAAAAAAAAGGTAAGAGATAACAGAATTAGAATGGATTGGAGTTGGATTCCTGCGATTCTATTCTAACATAGCATTTAACATCCAAAAGCAGCTTTGAGCTACGTGTGATAAACATATCACATTTATCACTTCATGTATTCAGGCCATTCAGGCAGTTAATTATTATAATAAGTTAATCGTCTTTGTTGTCTCAAGGTGCTATCTTTTAACAGCCCCTTTCTTGGCTGTGTCAACTTTTATAGCGAAATGTAGGTACCTACGTCAATTTTACATATTTAAGATCTGAATACATATTTTGAAAAATAATTACGCCACGGCCGCTGCCATAATTTATAGTTCCCGCCAGCTGTCAAATTAATATCGAGTGACTAGTAGCAGCTAGTAGAAGCACAATATTTGTTATAGGTACTACATGTTGCAATCGGAATGACATGACTATTAAATTGTAGATTATGTTGATATGTTTGACGTTTCAATACAAGATTTTTGGGTTCGGGCGTATCCACCAGCACGAACACACCCGAATTCGACTGGCATGTCTACCAACCGAAATTATCGCCGTATTACGAATATACCAACTATTATAGATAACCGCGTTGTGTATAGAATTCCTTCCATGTTAATTTGGACCAATGAAAATAACGGAAACTTGCTAAAAAGCCAACAGAATAGCTGCGTCGTCGGTAAGAAAGAGTAATATATACAATTCGGCCAATATTAGTAATAAATATGTGAAGAATTTTACGCGTTCCGGAGGATTTGCGGAACATCCTACCATTTCTTTATATATTCAAGTTTCAGCGCGTACTCTCTCAGAACATAAAGCACGAATAAAATATTTAGCAGAGCAAACAAAAAAGGCCATAAAACACTAACGGCAGTCAACAATGTGTCCATAAAAAGCGGGAAAAGGGAACATGGCGGCATAGGGAACACGGGGGGCACAGGGAATATGACGGAAACCTTTTTCATTTTATATTGCTAGACGGGAAATCAAATAAAATCCGGTCAAGGGGAAAAAACAATATGGTACGGGGGCGCAGCACAAAGGAAAAGCGACGATGCGGAGGCGCCTACTACAAAAGGGTTGCACTCAAAGTAAACGGCCGCGAAATAACGCGGCAGATTAAAAAAAATGAAAAATGTTTGTTGACGTTTTTCTGAATATTAATATCTGAGTAAATACTAAACGGAAAACAGCTTTGCCTGCAGTCAACATTGAGTGGGGCATTAAACGATTTTGAGGAAGGCTGCTAATATTAATTATTAAAATCGTTCACGATTTTTTTTATCGTCTACTCTTAATTATTTAAAATAAGACATAAGGTAGAAGGGAGAAAGGTGGAATCGCCATTAACTGCGAATACCTCAGTCACCTGCATTTTGCAGACGATATTGTTATCTCTTCAAACAACACATAAGACCTTCAGAACAGGATGCAGGAGCTTGCAAATGAAAGCCGCAAAGCAGATTTAAAGATAAATTTCTCATCGAGAAAAGTAATGATAAAATGATATGCTGAATAAAATAAAATCCTCATCACTATCACTCAAATTGAGCGAAACAACAACTACGTATATCTTGGATAACAACTGTCAATTATTGGCGGTACGTATGACAAGATTGCGCGCAGCGTAAAGTGTTCAACCAACGTGTGCTACTAACGTTCACGTATGTTCATGTGAAACATGGACTCTTAATGTTATTGAAATCTAAAATTTACGAGTGGGATTGAAATGTGCATGTTGGGCATAACGCGTAAACATCACAAAAAAACCAATTGATAATGAAGCAGACAAGAGTACATGATGTGTACGACAAGGTCGCTAAGTTGATGAAATGGCAATGTGCTGGATATGTCGCTCGGTGAGTGGACAACCGCTGGACAAATGCCGTCAAACAGTGGTGCCCAAGGGGCACTAAACGTCTACAGGGAAGACCTACAACCCGCTGGATAGACGAGCTCGGTGGATGTACGTGGCAGCAAAGAACTAGGGACCGAGAAGAGTAGAGAGAGCTATGGGGAGACCTTCATCCAGTAGTGGGTCTCAGCTGATGATGATGATAAGACAATCATTTTAGTGAGTGCATACTAAATCGGTAGCTTAGAAGATATATTATATTTTTAGTAGTACCTACCTATATCTATATTCTAATGTTATAAACATTGAAGTTAAATTCCCTCCACCAAACCCGCCCCGTACCACCCTCGTTCTTAATCGAGAGTATCACGGGACCCGTCAATTGGTGATGTGAAGCATCTAAGAATTGGCCTGGGAGTGTCCTGGGAGAAGATGCCCGAGACTTAGGTTGCGAATATATATCTATATTCTAATGTTATAAACAATACAATCAAAAACAAAACTCACGGTATTAATTATGTCGGTACTGCTAGAAGGCAAAGAATCGTTTTGAACGGCAGATTTCAAAGGCTGAACATCGCTTACCTGCAAATAAAAAAGAACAACATGTTAAATTAGGGACGCATAAATACCCATTCTCCTTTTGGTACTGTTCGGTTATACCGGAGGCAGCGGAAAACGCATTTTGAAAATAGTCGATAAACTGGATTATTTGTTAGTTTGGGTTAGTTTAGGTTCGGTTAGGTTGGGTTAGGTTAGGTTAGGTTAGGTTTGGTTAGGTTAACCTAACAAATAATCCAGTTTATCGGCTATTTTCAAAATGCGTTTTCCGCTGCCTCCGGTATAACCGAACAGTACCTTGCGATTGGGGTGCGTGTGGACATTCTAGAGCAATGATACTCAACCTTTTTTTCTTCGGGCTAAATAAATATATTTGTAAAGTAACGCGGGCCGCATCACTACTAGTGTGACGAAAAAAATCATGAAACCCCCCCCCCACACAACAAAACATTTTTGAGATTTTAATAATTACTTGTTTTTTAAATTAATCGTGTGCAATAGCAACACTCTTATAACAGATAAGTCGAAACGAATCTCAAAATATACGAAATTCCTGATAATAAATGTGTTTCGGGCCGCACATAAAAGCTTAAAGGGCCGCAGGTTGAGTATCGCTATTCTAGATGGAGTGACACCATCAAAAAAGCGACTGAATCAACAGTAAGTGATGCAACAAGAATATCGCTCTAGAATACCATAGAATATAGGGTCTAAGATCAGTGATGCACAAACTGCAGCCCAAAATAACAAGTATTGCATCAGCATTTTTTTTTATTGAATACGACAAAATTTTAATTTCATAGAGGTATATTTATTTTTCAACACTTTTACCCACTACCGCCCGTGTAAAATTAGAAAATGGACAAATTGGCCCTTCTTTCAAATAGGTTATGCACCACTGGTATAGATAGAAGAATATTGTTGGCAACGCTTGTATTTTCAGTGGTCACCATCAACAAACAGTAATGCGGCAAAAAATATGAAAAAACACTTTCAAATTAACGTTATAATAAACCTTATAACTTTTAATTAAATTACTACCTGCCTGGGTGTAAATATTGTGTGGGAATACATGTGAAAAACAAAATTAGTATTTTCGATGTTTTCCCAATTATTTTAATTAAGCATGTCAAGTGAATGCACGCGTAATTTAATTATTTGCGTAATGCGAATGATCACAACACGACATTAATTTGTTTTGAAAGTCTGTCATTGAGTATTCAGTAAACATAAAGTACCTATTTACAAAATGTTACATAAAAAACATATATCTGCAAATACACCTTATGATTTTAACATAGGTAGGTTGTAAGAAAAATACGTATAAGACAATCCTAGACTAGTAAGTAAGTAGGCATCTATCTATGTATCTGCATTTAAAAAGTATGTCAAAGGTAATATTGATAATATTCCCAGGGAACACAGAATTAATGGGAACGGGTGTGGAGTAACAGACAACCGATCTCGAGTGTGGAAGAATATGAGATAAACTTAAGACGGTACTTCAGTGAAACGGCAAATAATTTTCAACTATCGGAGAGCGAACGTCGAGCTGTGAAGACGTCAATTTGTTTCGTAATGACGACGGGGGTATTAATTCTTAAATCGTGTAAAGATGATTAAAAACGTTACCCATTTACTTGAAAAAGAAAACATGTAATGAATATATTAGTATTGTTACTAATAGAACAATAAACAGAAAATTAAATGGACGAATGTTGGATTTATATGACAAATTATATTTCGTTCGGCACGCGTCATTTGCACAATCCGCGCATCGCCTAGCCACGATCTTTTTAGACCATGCCTCAACTGAGGTAAGAATACGTCATTCTAAGCTTGTCCTTCGTTCTGACCATGCTCTCCGCTCATTCAATGTTGGTATATTTGAAGGTTGCAACACACACTATTGCACGGCTATAATGTTTGTTTCATTTTCGTAGAACACTCACACATTCAAAACCCGGCTTCAAAATGTAGTGTATGGGGGATACTATAGTAAATTATAGCCTACCTTAATTCTATTTATTAATCTGTTTTAGTTTTAGAATAGTTTTACAAAGAGGGATACTATTTGTAAAACTATTCTTTAACTATTTAACGCGACTTCGAGTCAATAACATAACAAATGTTGGCCTCATACGTAGCTCGGTTTTAATGCAATTGCTATATCCTTAAGTTATATACGATTTGTCAGACGACTGTATATTATAATATAAACCTCACACAATTCAAAATACTATGTATTGTGGGAGATTCACAACATAATATTATTATATTCTTAGGTGTTAGTTGAACAAAGCAAAACAATTTACCCAAGATATAGATGGCGTTATCGATCAAACCTCACGACCTAACTGCAATATTCAATTCGGTAGCAGTATGTAAATTGGCAAATAATCGAGAGGTGATCTCGCGAGGGTCATAACCGTAGGGGTCTACGGTAGGGAGGGAGTAGTAGGGTCCCCGGAGCTCCTGTCGACCCACGCCGAGGACAGGGGTTAATTCCATTTAGACAACGGCCCTCCAATGTATCCTCCGATATGATTGATCGGCGACTGGACTTATCGATGAGTTTCCGACGACAGTCGATAATATAAGCCATTAATGAGAGGTCTGAAGTCTAGACTATGCTGAAAATTTTAACGTCATCATTTTCCAGATAGGTATTTAAATCACAGGACAATTCTATCGCTGTTTCCATTTCAAAACTATTAACTGTTCCATTTATATTTCCCACCTTTTTAGAATTACATTTTATGGCAGAGTTAATATTCAATTTCATATGGCCCACCCAATGCAAAAAGACCAAAACTGCAAATTCATAGTTCCGAGAAAATCTCATGTAGGTACAGGTTTAACATAAAATATCTCGAGTATGAAGTTCTTTTGTTTTCCTCTAATGACTTATACTTCTGGTATTTTTAGAGTAGAATTATATGAATCATATATATATGCATTATATGCACATTAAAAAAATATATCAACATTTTAGCACGTGTGGTCCTTTTGCATTGGATGGGCGATATTATTATTACAGATTTTAACCCGCTAATGACAGTACATATTCTTCAATATTTTCAGTGAGGTTTTTTTTGTATATATATTATATTATGCTCCATCTTTTGAATATAAAATGGTGATTTGCAATTTACGCGCACCTACATAAAAATAAATGAACTAGGTATTTGTATTTTTTACGGCCCCACGATGGCCGAGGTGCTTACGCGTCAGGTTTATATTGTTGCGAGTCAGGCAAATCAACATGTTGTTTTTTAAATACGTATTTGGACACAAGAGTGTGGAGCTAATACATTGAGCAAGTGGCTAACATAATTTTTTTGTAAAAACAAAAATCTGTTAATACTTTGGACGCGAAGACGCACCTGGCGCGTAATGACCAGGCGGCCGATCGATGTTTTTAACGTGCATTTTAAAGGTGGTAATTAAAATGTCATTATCTAGTCAGCAGCGAATGAGTTAATAGTGTTAATACAACTATGAATCGTGACAGGTCCATATTATGATCTTAGGATCGAACAAGGACTTAAAAAAAAATATGTAGATTTAGTAGATGCAACAAAATAATTGGGAGATGATTCAAATAAATATTTCTAATGACAATCAATAAGTAATGTCAGTTATATTATAATTGTATATATTAACATGTTTCTTTAATATTTACATAAACACACGCCGTCTTTTCTACTTTCTTGTTATATTATTTGTTATTTGTAATTCAGATATTTTTATAATTTTGTATTTATTATGTATTATGGCGTATTGGCCAATCGCTGTAATGCCGTGATATTCTTTTTTCTAAATAAATAAATATTTTGATTTTTCTTACAACAAAAAAAGTAGGTATAAAGCAATCAATATCGGATTCATAATAATGTACATTTTCAATTGGTACCTAAATTGGTCCGTTATTATGAAACTGGTGTTTAAATTGAATTTTGAAAAAAGAACGAAAAATAAAATTAAAACTTACATAATATATTATGTAGGTATTCCATTATTTGCTATTTCTAATCATTGACTTGAGACACACTGGCTCTAGAGTACCTACAGATATTATTGTTGGGTGAAGTAATAAACAAGAAGACTTATGTGATAAAAAGCATCCCGAAATGAAACACTCTTCACGGTTTATGCCATAATAATAATATAAAAGTTTGGGACGATCCGGTTGTGAGATTCGAGCATTAGTGGCGGTAAAAATTGACGATTTTCAGGCGAACGCGACCAATAAACATGTGCTCACGTACGCTATACGCTTTCCACACCACGTAAACGTGGTTTAATGGAAGCCACTGGAACTATCCGATCGCCATGAAATGGATGCACGCCACTGGGGGTTGTAAACTTTAAATTGTGTGGAAATAAGAGGGAAGCGTAACTGTTTTTATTATAATGCTCCCCATAATACACTTCCAGTCACTTGGGAAGCTACGTTAGTAAAAATATTACTTCGTAGTTAGGCAAATATTATGTTATATCATACATTGCAAGCTTATTAAAAAAACCAGTATTGTAATATTGAATCAAATCATTCATGATGATATTACGAAATAATAATTATTGTAAATTGACAACACTCTCTTTCGTTTGAAGCCACAGTAAGCTTCCGCTATGGGGAAAAGTGTGTAATGTAGTTTTTCTTGGTGTTAACAATGTTATCAGACTGATGCTCCCATTCCGTAGTACAATTTGAACCTTTAAACGAACATTGTCTGTTGTCAACACTGCCGAAATCACAAGAACAACAATGAGCTCACCTCACGCGTAACGCACTGCATCGACACCCGTATGACTCAATGAACGTTTTTTTATCATTTTCTACATGCCTACACATTTTCGACATATGTCAAAATCGCGTGTTTTTAGCGGTCGGCACTATGTATTTTCTTTAAGAATGTTGTCTATTATCTATGGTCTCCAGGTTGGGTTCTGTTCAAAATATTATCACACGTAGAAACTGGTAAAATTAATTGAAATTAGCACGAATAATGAATAATAATTCAAAATACTAATACATTAATTAGAGTTGGCACTCTCCATCATTGAATTTATAGAGATAGCGATCATTCAAAACACTCTGCAGTGCAGGCAAAACAATTGACTAAATTTGTCGCCGTGCAACATAATGTATTTGAACAATTATTTGTTGATTGAAAAGAATAGTGTATTATATTATAGTATATGTACTACATTATAAATTGTTAAAGCAATAATTTATTGAAGACTTGTTTATATTGAAAATTTGACTGAATCAAGACGTATGGAAAATTCATGCAAGAGAAATATCGAAGGCTTTCGTTTATAAAACACAAATTGGCGAAGAGGACTCGTATGAAAATACGATAAAGCGTCTTCTGTGTAACCCAGAAACTGTAAAATCACGTTTGAAAGAGCTGCACGGAATATATTAAGTTTGTTGAGAAATTCATCACGAGCGCTTGAAAAATGCATCTCCGTATGACGGCGAACGAAAGTTTATTCGTACTTACTCTGATCCTCTATTTTAAATGCATTGGAAACGTATGTATGCTTTTACGATGAAAATTTCGAATATATCTTTGAAATATAACGTAATAAATATCATCTGTTATCCAATGATTGAATTTGAAAGATGATCATTCAACAAGCGTGTTATAAAATTCATATAAAATTCTCTTTCGTGTGTGACATTGTTATGTATTTTACGTGAATTAGGTAAAATATAAAAGTATCAAATACAATTGTCAATATATAGCTGTTAGCATGGCCCTCACATCCTAGAGCGGGCCCCCAGGCTAAGATCTTTGGCGGCCCCCCTACCTATCGCCAAGGAAAAAGGCAGTGTGACGGTGAACGCGGAAAGATTAATGTGAAATTTATCGATTATCTAAGTAATTTGAATTATGGAGTTGTCAAGTAGGTATTGATACACAATTAAAAATTATATTGTGCAACCACATAATTTTAAATAAAAATATTAGTGAAGGAAAATAGTGCCGCAGGCGATTTTTTAAGGCAAATTTGTGATGTGTGTTTATCTCACTTATCTGGTCGACTCGCCTCGCCGGGCCCCTCCTGAGCCTGGGCCCCCAGGCTAGAGCTCTGTCAGCCCATGGCTGTAAGATTCTATATTTTGTCAGTTGGTTGAGTTGGTTCACAATAATTCTTATTGAAGCGGACGGCATCACGGACGTTTTTCCTGGTGATTTTTAAAATATGTGGTAGTATAAATATAGTGTTTTATTTTAATTAATTAATAAGAAATATTTATAATAAAATATGCGCAAACCAGTCTGCTTAACAGTAGCTTGTTATCTACTCGATATATAAAAATATTTTTTCAGGTTGTAGGGAAATAATCTGTCCGCCCACATAACCACAAGCCGTTACGTTTTCTTTCTCTTATATGGCGTGCTGTGAGGTAAAAATTAGCGACTGGTGGGTTGTGTCCGCGGACAGTTAAGTTTTCACAAAAATGATAATAACTATTTTCACTCTAAAACCTATCGGTTTACTGGCAGTTAGATATTTTTAGCGCCAATTTTATTAGATCCCCAAAATATAAAACCGAGCGTTTGCAGGGTAAAACTACCCTGGCCTGGGTATCATGAATCTATGTTCGACATACTATAATATTATTGTTTGGAAGGCGCTTTAAATACGCTTTTTCCCAGCAGGGCCCAAACAAATGAAAATACGAATAACAATATAAAAGGCTGTGCGCCGTCTCGACCACTTGTCGGGAAAATGATGCGGAAAAAGGCGTCGACCTGCCCTCGAGGAAAAATACGAACCATTCTACCTTATGCTGCACGGTCGGAAAAATCGCGCTGAGTGGAGATTATTATTTTAGTTATGGCAAAGGTAACAAGGGGTGGTTTTCTTTGCAAGGGTTTTAGTATATTTATGGTACCTCCTCATAACCGTACGAAACATAATAAACACCAAATATTACATTAATTCAATGGCGAAGGGTGGAGGTAGGCTGTTAATATCCGCCATAAATAGTGCACACTAAACTTTGTCAGTCATACGTATTTGTTTTCATTGAAATAAGACTTCAATTTACAGATGGTGTTGGTTAGTTTTTAAAATTCAACAACCAAGCCATAATAGATATAAGTAAAAAAAATATTAGTTTATCTATAAAATAACTAAAATTATACAATTAAATCATATATAACTTTATAGAGAGAATATTTTATAGCGAGAATAATATTTTATATCTATTCAAGTTTGGTTTAAGCAGGGCGTAATGAATTTTTAAAATGAACCAACAATATGTGTAATGCTCTTAATCCAATGAAAATAATAAAGTATGAATGAAATAGTGTGCAAAATTTTGTCGGTTCGCGCAAAATATACCAAAACTATTATGGTTTGATTTAGACAGAGTTCAAAAACTAGACAACACCGTAAATAATTGTAGTCTTAGGTCAATGAAAACAAATTCGCCTGACTGAGAAAGTTTAGTGTGCACTATTATTTAAGTCGGAACTTAACAGCCCACCTCCACCCTTCGCCACCACATTATATTAGCTATGTATTTATTAAAAGCAAAACATTCTCAATATTGTAGACAGAATTCGAGACGCTTTTCTGACAAAGCATATACTCCGCGTTTCAGTCAACTGTCGATCGATCGGATTCCAGACAGGGACCGGCCCTTGGGAGCAATATAAGGCGATAGAAAAAAAATTCGCTACCAGGATATTCTAACGAATGTTATCATTATTGTAGAGATGACAGTTTCTAGAGTTTGCTGATATTTTCAGTATAAAGGTTTCACATAATATATTGTAGTTTAATGCTTTTTTTATTTCTAGGTATTATATTTATTTGAAGTATCCACTATATCGTTCAGAAGAGAAGGGTGGAGGTAGGCTGTTACACTGTCTCCGTGACTTGGAAAAAAATATTTAAAAAAAGAATGTTTATAACTTAAAATATTAATGCAATATCATAGGTGTCAAAGTTTATATTTTTTAAATACACTGACTAAGCAATATCTCATTATGGCAATCAATGCTTTTATTCAAATAATTTAGGATTGTTTGTCTCCTTTCAAAAATACATTCACGGTCCATTTATTATTACAAATGTATTTAAAAAAATATTTTTATATTGACAATATTGTCATCACATCGAAGGAATATGTATCCTTCCAGTGGCGTGGGGTGGAGGTAGGCTGTTAAGATCCACCATAAATAGTGCAAACTAATGTTTGTCAGTCGTACGCTTTTGTTTTCATTGAAAGAAGACAACAATTTACGGATGGTGTTGATAAGTTTTTAAAATTCAATTATTAAACCCTGCAAAAACCATGCCATAGATAATAAATAGTCAATAAATACTCGTATATCTATTGTAGTTTGGTTTAGGCAGATCTTAATGAATGTAAAAATGAACCAACGATACAATATGTAATATTTATTATTAATCTAACGAAATTCAATCCAATGAATGTATCAATCACAACTATTATGGTTTGATTTAGCAGTGTTTAATTGATTTTTAAAAACCATATGTAAATTGTAGTATTAGTTCAATAAAAACAAATACTTATGACTAACAAAGTTTAATGTGCACTATTTATGGTGGATCTTAACAGCCTACCTCCACCTTCGCTACGTATATCGTTATAATTATAATAATGCATTGTGTTGATTGAGATTTTAAATGAATAAAACAAGGTCCTGTTAATTATTGAGTTGTCGAGAATCAGTACAGTTCACTCAAAAGCTAGGTATTGACTTCAGTACCCACCTCTGCAAAGCTTTGAATCAGATGTTTGTCCTTGGAAACACAGCCTAATTAAGCAGTCGCTATGGGGCAATAAAACAAACTTGCGATTAGTTCTAAAGCTGCAACCGGTAGCGAGAAACGACGCCTCAAAACAGGCGTCGGTGGCGTCCACGGGATGTAGCGTGCATCCCAACTCAGCTCAGCTCAGAGAGTCTATGCAAATACTTAGACGCCGTCTAGTTCCGTTGAAACTATTTACCAGCCGAGATAACTCTACTAGTGCACGTTTCCAACGCAAGTTAGTAGATATGTGTATAACGCAAACATAGTACCAACTGGGGTTGCTAACAGCTGAATTATATATTTAAAATATGAGCTCACATTACAATGATTTACATTTTACTTAGTACACATTATTCTTATTAGTATATTTTTGATTGAATTCACAGAGTTTTTAATCTGATTTAGCAAATAAATCTGGTACAACTTATAACTAACAATTGCAACTATATTATTTATAATATTCAGTTGGTAATGAATGTATTTAAATATCAAATAAAGTACTTTTAAAAAATCAACAATGAACCTCTTCAGTAAGTTTAAGATTTAATGTGTAGTGTAACATATAAATTTAATATGATATAACTTATCATTCATTATCAATTTAAATTACACAAATTAATAGTAGACACTCTACAGGTTCTGAATCATATCTAAATACATCTGACATTTACATTATGTTTAGTCTCTAATAATTGAATACAATCTTCCATTTCATTGATGTTATTTACCTCTTAATATTAAAACCCCAATGTTAAACTTTTTTTAAACATTGATGCATAAGTAGATAAGTACTATCTACCGAGTGTAGAGTATATACTTCATAACTATGCACTCCGGCACTAGGATAAAAATGATGCAATATATTTTAAAAAGATTTGTTTTACATATAGGTATGTATTATCAATTTATTTATTTATTTATTATGTAGGTACTAGATATTATATTAATACAATTGAATATCAATTGATTTAATTTTATGCGAGGTAATCAAGCAAAGAGGCGTATCAGTGTAGTACAAAATGCAATGTTATAAAACGTATAGGTACTCTACTTGATGAGATTTGAATTTAAATTTTGATTGATAAGCGTATAACGCTGTATAACTTTGGACTGTTTTGCACTTTTTTCACTTTTTTACTGCACTGATAATTTTTTATACCTGATTACCTCGCATAAAATTAGATCCAATAATATTCATTTGTATCAATATTATGTAGTTATAAATAAATAAATGGATAATACATGTAAAAAAAAAATATGTTTGGAATAATTACATCATTGTTATAATCCTAGAGCTCAAGTGCAAAGTTATGAAGTCGTAATATTCTAAGTAAGTTCTACTGGTAAATTGATATGGTAACGGAATTGTTTGAAAAGAACATCAAAATATTAACATTGCAAAAGCATTTATAAGCTGCCAATTGCCAGTTTTGCGGTCGTATTTTGTCTAATAGACGCGGCTACCCGGCAAGACGATTACCTTTATTTAGTTAATAACCTGCGAAGCAAGCATTCCTTTGATCACTCAAAGGGGGTGAGTTTCAAAGTTTAACGTGGAAGCGGGCTTCCTACACTGCCTCGATCCGTCTGTCTGCCTGACGTTGTACGCAGCGGGTAACATCGTTATACCATGCCCACCATCTGCCGGCTGGATTCACCAGATTGAATATTATGCACTTACGTAGGTACTTATCGAATGGATTATATTATAATATATATTAGAACCTATTAAGGGTTGTATATTGTTCCTGAACTTATTTTGTGATGTTTCACTGATTTCCAACGTTCTGCCAAAGGCGTGTAGGTATATACACAGAAACATGTTGTAAAACTAGTACAAATATATCCTAGTTTATTATACTATATATAATAAAGGGAATTAATTGCACATTGCGTTAGTCAAAATTCACAGCAATACAAAATATTCAAATACTTACAAAATACTGAATTATACTTGTCAAAGGTGACGTATCATTTTTTTTAAAATATATTTTGACAACTAGTCATATTGATAGAAATTTTCTCACTTATAAAAAATAATAAGGACGAAATTTAGAAAGCGTAAAATTATTTCACCTAGTAAAATAGTCGCTGGCAATCAGCGACAGTAAGATAAGATCTGTCAAATAAAGTATAATATTACTGTAAAAATTATCGTTTTAATATCCCCATATCAACAATACGAATTAATAATAATTGAATGCTGTATTTCGGAAACGTTACAAGTCACTATTGTGTTTTAGTAAAAATAGTGAAAACAACAATCTTATATAAAAATAAATAATGAAAAGTTTTAGTGTTAGGTTAGGTTAGGTTGTGTTAAACTTGTCGGTCTCTAACGGTTGTCTTCAAAAAACCACAAAAATACATTTCATTTGTGTATTTAGTGTGGCCGCGTGGCTTAAGCATTGGACCATGACGCCGTGGGCCTCAGTTCGAATCCTGGGTCTGGCAAGTACACATATTGTTTTTCAATCTGTGTGTGAGTCAGGGTATGGACCTAATAGGTTGAGCAAGTGGCTGACATCCATTTCTCAAAAAAAAAACAAAATCTGTTATTACAAACTTCTACTCTGTGGAGGCCCATATGAGGGCCTTATTAGGATCGGACATGGTCGAAAAAAAAAGTATCTTACAATACTAGTAATACTAATTTTGATAATATTTATAAGTTATGTAAAAATAACGTAACAAGAAATTGTAACTACAAAAACTAACTGAAGTTTATAAATTACCATATTCAATATTTATTTCCTGGTTGATACGATTTTTTCAAAATGTTGCATACATTATAATAGCTGTTAGTCAACATATTTTTTTTCAAAAGAATATAACAATTATTTTCAACGTGTTACAATAATTAACTTAGCAGCCAAGAAGAGCAAAATGTATCAATTGTTATGGATAGGTTACAATAATCTGTTAACAAGTGAGAGCTATTTTTCCCATCATTCCCAAATCATCCATTTAGCAGTTGAAAAAATAACTTAATGTTAGAAAGCTGAGCTATACTCCAAAATTGCAACGTTGTTGCATATAGGCAATAATTAAATCAACGCCGCTCCAAAGTCTCAGAATTAGTAACAGTATTGTAAATTATCACCGGTCCCCTGAATGCGGATTAATTTCCTGTAGCGCGCATTTCAAAGAGGATCTTCGCAGCCGACGACGGGTAATCATGGAAGAGGGGTGGATGATCAGCCAGACGTCGAAAGCGGGTACAAAGGAACCAAGTGACAGATGAGGACAAAAGGATTGTCAGATGGCGCCGGTGCATTCTGTCTGCGGGACTCTGCATATAGATACAGTACCAACTTGTTTTAAGCATGCTTACGATAACAATATTATAAGCAACGACATATACGTATATATCTAAACAGTTTTATATTTTGACAACATTGATAACCAATTAAAAAAGTATAACAGATTTGGTAATAAGTATTTATTTTACTTTTGATCAATATCATTAAATATTAGTGGTGTCACATAGGGCGTCCATCCATAGAGTATATCAGTGGCGAAAGGTCGAAGTAGGCTGTTAAGATCCGCCATAAATGGTGCACACTAAACTTTGTCGGTCATACGTATTTGTTTTCATTGAAATAAGATTACCATTATATTTACAGATGGTGTTTGTTAGTTAGTTTTTAAAATTAAATTAAACCATGTGAAAACCAAGTCATAATAGATAATAGTAAAAAAATAGAATATATAATAGAATAATATGTTTTATCTTTTAAAGTTTGGTTTAGGCAGGGCTTAATTAAAAAAAAATTAAACAAGAATATGTGTAATATGTATTGTTAAACGAACGAAAACAAATAAGTATGAATAACAAAGTGTGCACAATTTTGTCGTATCGCCCAAAATATACCAAAACTATTATGGTTTGCTTTTCGGCAGGGTTTAATTGATTTTTAAAAACTAACCAATATCACGTGTAAATTTTAGTTCAATAAAAACAAATACGTGTGACTAAAAAAGTAATGTGCACTATTTATGACGGATCTTAACAGCCAACCTCCACTCTTCGCTACTGGAGTATGTATAGTCAGATAGTGGCGCGAAGATTCTTCTTCCAATCTTAATGCTAGTTATATTTGTAATAAAATGCCGTAATGTGTCAAAAATATCAATATTTCTTACACTAGCAAATAGATTGGAATTTGTATTTTCGCGCCGCGTGAAAAATTCAGCTGTTCACAATCTAGGATAGTGGTACTCAAATATAAGTACAGTAGCATATGCGCCAACCCACATGCATTATTAACCAGATATTTGCTAGGAAAACTATTGGGTAGAGTATGTAGCAATAATAGGTACCTGTCACTTTCCATATTAAATTACATCTCTGATATTCTATTGGGAAGAACATATTATCGTCACTGTTCTGGCAGAAGACACTAATTCGAAAAAATGACATATTGAGTTAGTTATAATGTTCCTTATATCAAACTTTACCGTCTGGAAAACTTCTTAAGGCCATACCTCAGCTGAGACACGGTCTAAAAAGATCATCGCTAGGCGATGCGCGGATTGCGGGTCGCGGGTGCAAATGAGGCATGTCAAACAAAATATAATTTGTCTTATAAATCCAACATGTGTCCATTTAATGTTCTGTTTATTATTTTATCAGTAACAATAATAATATATTCATTGACATGTTTTCTTTTTAAAGTAAATGGGTAACGTTTTAAGTCATCTTTACACGATTTAAGAATTATTACGGCCGTCGCCATCACGAAGCAAAATCACGTGTTTCCAGCTCTACATTCTCTCTCCGAATGGGAGCGAGTGCAAAATTTCGTCGCGCCTATGGTTGAAAATTATTTGCCGTTTCACTGATGAATCACCTTAATAAATAAACAGTCTTTATTTTAAAGTCATCCTTTTTACGATTACTTAATAAACTCACATGATAGAGCATTTCAATCATTTTAACAACTTCAAAGTAAAATTACTCAAAACTAGTATTCTCCAGTTAGTGTGTTCTGCCAGAACAGAGACGATATTTCAATAGTTAGTGCATAAAATCTGCTTTTGAGAAAATGGTACGTAGCATCCAACAGTTAAAAATAATTATCATTTATTAAATACGTATCACCACGCTTTTAACAAGGTAGATAAAATCGTATGATTCATAAAAATTATAGGAACTGTACTACATCCCACGATGGCCGAGCGGGTAACACGTCGGCTTATGATGCAATAATAGGTCGCGTGCCGGGTATCCTGGACCTGACAAATACACACGTTATTTTTCAATGTGTGTTTGGAGTCAGAGTTTTGTCATAAATAAATTGAGAAAGTGTCTTAACATAATACATTTCACGTAAAAAACAAAAATATTTTAATACAATCATACAATCTCCAGTCTGTGGAGGTCTGGAGGCCCAGAGGTATTATGATCTTCTTAAGATCGTAAATGTAGAAACACATATAATGGATATATTCCTAATACTGAATAACAGATTTTCTGTAGACGCAGGTAGTATCATCCTGCAGAGTTTATAAAACGAATCTTATAAGGTGCATGCCGTGCATCTATGGTAATATTGTAAGAAATGGTGACAGGAGTAATTTTTCACCTGCAAACCATTTGAAATATTGTTTTTTCACTGATAATTTAATTAAAAAACAAAAAATATAAGCTTCTTGCTAATGCTTTAATTAATACAACATAATAGAAGATACAATTTCTAACACGTATGCAAAATTTCAATGTTAAATAACATCTAATAATTATGTATTATTTTCAATAGTATTCAGAAATCGGTACGGTCATCATAGTTTGAATTATAAAATTACACAGCAATATAAATTAACATAAAACGTATTATATAAACGGTGTTTTTTTTAGAGGTATAGAACTTTGAAATGGAATAAAACAAAGATGACTTTTTATATTGACATGAAATTTATTTTATTCGAAATATGCTCTTCTGGCATTATAATTTAAATATGACTTCTGGCATATGACCGCCACGGCTGGCTCGGACGTAGTCTAATCTGGAGGTCCAATTTTCGATGACTTTTTCCAACATTTGTGGCCGTATATCGGCAATAACGCGGCGAATGTTGTCCTCCAAGTGGTCAATCGTTTCGGACTTATCGGCGTAGACTAGCGACTTCACATATCCCCACAGAAAATAGTCAAGCGGCGTTAAATCGCACGATCTTGGAGGCCAATTCACGGGTCCGAAACGTGAAACTATGCGGTTACCAAACGTTTCCTTCAATAAATCAATTGTGGCACGAGCTGAGTGACATGTTGCGCCATCTTGTTGAAACCACAGCTCCTGCACATCATGGTTGTTCAATTGATGAACAAAAAAGTCAGTAATCATGGCTCTATAGCGGTCACCATTGACTGTAACGTTCTGGCCAGCATCGTTTTTAAAGAAGTACGGACTAATTATTCCACCACCCCATAAAGCACACCAAACAGTCAATTTTTCTGGATGTAACGGTGTCTCAACATACACTTGAGGATTATCATCACTCCAAATACGGCAGTTTTGTTTATTGACGTATCCATTCAACCAAAAGTGAGCTTCATCGCTAAACAAAATTCGCTTATGAAAATCGGGATCAACGGCAATCTTGTTTTAAAATAAATTTTCACAATTTGGAAGCGTTGTTCAGGCGTCAGTCTATTCATGTTGAAATGCCAAACCAAACTAAACATAAATCACTTAACAGCTGACAAAATGGCCGCCAATTAAAAAAGTGCTGCCAGCTTAAAGTTCTATACCTCTAAAAAAAACACCCGTTACATGGCTAGAACTGCCATATGTGACTAATTGAAAACCCCATCCCTTAAATCTTACTAAATACTAAAAGCTAGACTAGACAGACGCGTATGTACCTACTAACGAAGAGATCTGGAGGTGCTCAGTAAAAACACTTTGCCACTGCTGAGCTTTCTAAACTCTCTACACGAGCTTTTGTCGTTGAGAAACACAACCTGCACACAGGATTAGCTGCGATAGTGGCGCCGGAAGTACACGTCACGTCCTAAACACAAGTTCGAGCGGGTGGACAGTAATAATTCGCTTGAGAGCTGAAAAGCTCGATGCATTTAAAACCGAAGTTTAATAATTACACATTATTCTATTCGACACGTATCTGTATCATCAATACTTTGAAAACTCTGAGTGGGTTGTATTGGTGTTAGTCATAAAATTGTTGGAACGAATAAGAAAATGTTTTCTGTCTCTATCTATACGTATAGTATTTAATCAAAGGCAAATGGCCTATCTGAATAGTCTTGATACCTAATGGTGTTACAAACGAAATAGCTATCGACAAACCCTTTTTTAAAAAACCTGTAGAATTTAATATTATTTATATTTTCATTTCTTGTAATATGTGTAACCGTGAGAGTGACAAACCAATGTCAGTTTACTAGTGCGTGAGTGCGTGCAACCCAGATCCAGCCGATCAACATCAAGGTTAGTGCCTGGATTGACTCCCATATAAACCGCCCTCCCTCAGCATCCACCATCCAGAATCCGGATACATGTAAATTGTACGTAAAACTTTTCACCGTCGTACAGTTCGCCGCGAGCTTTCTATCGGAAAGAGATGACTTTTATACTATAGGTATGTCTCCAATTTTATTAGATTCAATATGAACATTAATTCAAATCATAGCTGATTTTGACAAAATTCATGAATTGAAGTATGAAAACATACCTAACATAACCTAACAAATAATCCAGTATATCGGCTATTATCAAAAAATTTTAATATTGGTATGACATTATTGGTAATGCTCAGATTCCCTAGTCGCGAGTCGTGGAACTACTTAATGCTGTCTTATTTGTTCTAATTGAAATAAAAAAAATATTTTTATAAGTGTTACCAATATGAATGAAAGACTGTTGAAATAAGAAACACAACTTAAATAAAAAAAAATATTAATTAAATACCTACACCTGCAAGGTTTTTTTACAAAGTTATTTCAATGGGAAGGATGTATTTGTTTCTTATTTTTCTTCATTACAGTTTTAGCATCAACTTCAACTTTAGTTACTTTTAATCGCAGTGAGTTTGATATATCCAATTTATGTCGGTATTTAGTTTGAATGTTAACCATAGCCGAAAATCCGACCTCACGTAGATATGAGGTAGTAAAGAGGAGGATGACTTTCATAGCTTCATCGAACAGGCAAGGATAATTATCAGCAACTGAGAGCCAGAATTTCGTAAACTGTTTACGATTGAAACTACTTTTCAGTGACGTACCCATCTTCTGATAAATCAATGAGTTCTTCACTTGCTTTTGTTGACATACTAGTTGGTAAGTCGTCTTGAAATGGGTTACAAATCCAACGCAACGAATCAAACTTATTCATCTCTTCCCCAAAATAGTCGTCAAAGTTATTTATTAACAGTGATAAATGACTGGAAATTTCAGATAGTACGTTCATCTTAGGCTGCACTTGGTTTTCAATAATAAAAGTTTCAAGTGTTTCAAAACAATCATACTTGCCATTTTCAATACAACTTTTCCACAACATAAGCTTTTTCATGAACGCTCGAATTTTATCTTGAACTGCAAAAATGTCTGATCCGTTTGATCCTTGCAAATACAAATTAAGTTCGTTTAATTTAAAAAAAATATCCCCCAAATAAGTGAGCTTGAGAATGAATTCTTCTCCAGTAGATGTTTAATATATTCAGTTTTTCCTTCCAAGTAAATTGTAACTTCATTGCGCAATTCCACATTGACACAATTGACATTATTGGTATAAGTTTGCTATGACAGTACTGTACGACCCATTGGACTATTTAATATATGGCCATATATTTCCGATACAATATTTCACGGTGAAATGTGATACGGCGAGCTGCATACGTACGTACAAGTTTCCGGACACGCCAGAATCCACCCCTATTGCAGTCCGTTGAAAAGCGCCGCCAATATATTGTATTAAAATAAATGCGCCCCCCAAAATCTTTTAGTTATTTAATTTGACACTGGTGAAAGAAAGGTTGCTAATCACTGATCTAGAAGTTTGTGTAGGAGTGAAGCTACTGTATGGCAGTGCAAGCGGAGGTGTCAGAGTTTTCGCGGCAGACGGTAAACAAAGTTGTCCGCCGCAGTTTAGAGCATCCGAATGGCTTCCAAATTAATTGAGTTGGCCTTTATTTGTTGAATAAGATACGGGAGCATGTTCGGAGAGGGTAAGCTGCATTGGTTAATAAATTAGTAGAGTAATGAAGAGGGAAAACAATTTATAGTTAGTTGTTCGAAAGAAAGGATTATACTTAATCTATTTTTAGTATAAGCAGAAGACATACGTAAACACGTAAGTATTTCAATAAATATTATTCAATATAAATAGCACCTATCAACGGCATGAGGGTACTTCTGATAAGGGATCTTTAAAATACGAGTACCTTAAGTCGTATAAAGTATAAAGTACATAGTACTCGATATATATATATATATATATATATATATCAAATTATACGAGATTAATGTGGAAATTAAATATTTAAAAATAATAATGTATATTTCAAAGGTATATTGTAAACTAAAGAACAAATTAATAATTAGAATTCCGTTAGGCTATTTCCCAATATATTACAGTTTGACGCAGGGTATTGAATGTGTGAGTGTCCTACATAAATAAGCCACACATTATAGACGTGAAATAGTGTGTTGCAAACTTCAAATACACCAATATTAAATGAGCGTCGGTGCATAAAACGAGAGCAGTTGTCACTAAAGACAAGCGCATTCTCTACACGTGTGTAAGTGTATCCCATATTCTTTCACATTCTAAATCGGTTGCCTCTTTTTCCATACCCGTTAGGTATTTCAGTTCTCATTGTTTCCTGTTGGAAACACAGCGATCGCAACAAAAAACAGAAAAGTAATATTTAAGTAGGTAGTTATAGAAAACATAATGTTTTACAACCATACCTATGTAGGTAGGTGGCACTAGTTTATTTCCATGACATTAAATACAGTGATTTTATTTAATATATATTAATATATTCTTGTGGTTATATTCAATATTTTAATTATCCTGGAATATTAAGGACACGCTGCATCCACAACATTTGTGCACTACCCTCACTGCGACGTACATAGGTATTTATGTTTCGAATGTTGTAAATATATTAATGGTATTACATAATGAGGGTCGTGGTCAACCTTCCATCACGCTGCAGCGGTGCTACAATGGTGATCTACGGGCCGCACACTTTCAGAGACAAAAGTTCGACAGTCATTTTGCATATTTACTATTTACATTTAAGTACTAGGTGGGTAAAATTCTTTGCTAAGTTGTTGTTAATTTTTATAGAATTAACAAAAACTTCGATTAAAAAAACACTAAAATAAATTTGTAAAATACGAAAAAAAATACAAATAAGTGTGAAGATTTTCAAAAATAAAATTGTAGTATATTATTTATATATAAATATATTTGAAAATAAGGGCGCGAAGGCCAAACTGGAAAGCCAAAGAGTGCGAGCGTCGGCCGTTAGATGTCACTAGGCGGTCGGCAAACGGAAGTTGTATCCACGTGCGTCGCGACTTATGTCAAAATAACAGCTGAGAAAACACTGGACGTCATTATAATAATAATGTACATTTATAATTTAATCTAATTAAAACAAGGTCAACGATATAATAAAAAAATCAAGCTTTTAATGTACCCTATGGGAACAGGATTTTGCCTTTTTTTTGTTATACGATAGATGTAGAAATATGTTTTACGTAAAATGTACTTTTAATAGCTGCGGGTGTCCGAATGATTTCGTATACTATTTTATATTTCAAATAAGCGATGATACCTTATAATAGATACCATTAAATCATAACTGTTTGTGATAATATTTTTACTGCATGATTATTTTAATATATTATATTCTCAGATAAGGTAACCACAGAATATAATATAATGAAACTGGACTAAATAACCGAAAATAAGTGAGTAGGTTAAAAACAAAAAAACTTTTCTGCGCATAAAAATAATGGCATAGATCTAAGAAGTTTTTAGGTACAGCATAAGTAATATTAATATATATATTAATAGAACTGAGCTACTTTCACCAGTAAAAGACAATTAATAATTATATTATTAAGACAGTATTTAAAGACCGTTTTGCTTTATTCACTAGTACCTAAGTATAATTTGAACATTTCAGAAAGTCACTGTTGTGTATTTCAAAAAATGGAAAGAAAAACCGTTTTGCTTTCGTGCAGAGTGGAAACATATTGATTATTGCATTCAATTAATTTAGTTATTCGCACTAATAACAAAATAATATATTGTCTGAACTGGCATTTACGTGGTTTAAATTCTTTACTCTTTAAAATAAAGTTTTTTTGATAATTCTATATTTATTGAGTTACTGATAAAAGCTGCGTCCGGCTTCAAACGATTATCGTAATGCCATAAATGATTAATAAGAAAACGAATGACAGTATACTCTCACAATAGTTTGACAGACGTTTTCAGTGCAGTACCTACTAGCATATCGAATAGGTATATAGAAAATATTAAATGACATTAAAATTAATTTGTGACAGATTGACGGAAAAGTATACATAAGTATGGTCTCGTATAGGAGAGGTACATGATATTGAAAATGATATATCTCTGAAAATATAAATTTCTATAAGAATGTGCTTCATTCAAATTAAATAGTATTACGGAAGTGTACTTACTTATAAATCTAATTTCGCAGTAATAATATATGTTGAAGACTAAGCTACATACAATAATATTGACAGGTGTCACTGCCACTCTATTTTTTATTGTAATTAACAATAATGTACAATCACCGCATTAGTACATGTGTGCCGAGTTTAAAGTCTTAAGAGACACAGGAGAAAAATATTCGTTGACAATTTAAATACAATAACATATTTTTTTATAGTCATCTATGAATGCAGACATGCTTTAGTTAGTAGTTATGTAAAACATGGTTCAATATATTTATCATTCAAAAGAAATCAAACAAGCAGAGAATTTTGTCGAATAAGGTTGTTTACTTGAATCGATGAAAAACAAAAATCTAATATTTGCATACTCGTAGCAGCATGTTGACAGAAAATCACGTAGGAAGTGCTGCATCCAAAACTAGAGAACAAACACGAGAAGACTTCGATATTATAATGCGAACAGACAGATAAAACCCTGCAAACACAGTGATAAATGACGTTTCAATCCTTCGCGAAGAACCGCATCGGTGCCGTGGCGCGAACCCGAAGTGGAAAACGGTTCCAGAGACGTCGAGCGGAAGGATCGGCGGCGATTATCGGATCAGAGGATCAGGCGTCTGTCAGCAGGGAGGGAGAACACAGCCCTGTGTGTGGAGGAACGAATGAAACGATCTGACAGCGATTGACAACTAATATTTTCTACACATGGATTTATTTTATATTATACCCATGTCAATGCAAACTTCAGAAAAGAATTCAATGAGGCAATGCAAGACATAACTGGAAACGTATAAGGTTATTCACATACAGTCATAACATACTGCAGATTATAATTTATTATATTCCCACTTTTGTATATAGTAAAAATGCAGTACTGAGCCAATAGTAACATGTCTAGGTAATTGAATAGAAATATTTTAAAACCATAGAGTACAAGCAAAAGAATAGAGTGGAATTGAGGAATCTTTATAATACATGCACTGTTAATATAATATAAAGTGAGTTTATCACTTGGTATTCACCACATTTAAGATTACTTTGAGATACTGGTTTCGTTTCTTTTATTTTGTTAACTGTCAATTCATGGTGGAACTGCATTGTATTGTTGTTTTTATTTAATAATTTTTATTGTAAATTTTGACTCATCATAATTATTTGTTGATATTAATGTTATTGTTAGTGTAGATTGTTTCATATTTTGTGATTTGTTAATATTTAAAATAATTTGTTTAATGCCCCTGACGTAGTATGAAATATTAATGTCCAACCTCATTACTTTTAAATTAATCTGTTATTGGGAAGGTATTATTGGACGGATAATTATTTATGTACCTATTGTTATAATATTATTTTTATCGCTTTGGATTTTGTTTGATAAATATTGTTTTAAAAAAATGTATTCAGTTGAAAATGTCCCTCTGAGGCGGACGAAACCGGTCCTAATCTCTTGATTAAAAGTGGAATAAGTACTACAAAAAAAAATGCGTTTTATTAAATAAAAACAACAATACTTGTTTCGCACACATGGGGAGCTTTATTAAGCATGAGTAGGTAATTACAAAATTTACATTTGTGTAAGAAAAATTATATTTTATCAATACTTTGTTTTGGGGTCAAGAAAAGGTGCCATGTAATGTAAGAATGGACAGTCAGTAATATTCAAACACCCACAAATCAGTATTGATAATAATAGTAGTCAAATCCTGTAACCATATTTGATATATGTAATGAATACCAAGTCATAACTGACCGCCAAGCATACACTTATATCTTTAGGCTTGCTTACAGGGAATTCGTACTAACCATTAGTACTCGCTACTAGCATTACTACCGACACGTGGAAATAGGCCGAATACTAGTAATCATTACTAGAGATGCGACTGCGAGTGTACATATTCGTATCATTTTGTATTTGCTATGGTGCTACTAATAAACTTTTATTTGTCAAGTCGTGTACTACTCAGCGCATTAATAAATGTAATTCAGATATGCTACAATACACTACATTTTGACGCAGGGTTTTGAATGTGTGAGTGTCCTTCGAAAATGAAGCACGCATTTAGAGTAAAATAGTGTATGTTGCAATCTTCAAATACACCAACATTGAATGAGCGTCAGTGAATAAACCGAGAGCAGTGTCAGAACGAAGGACAAACGTGTTCTTAACACGTGTTTAAGTTTATCCCATATTTTTGCACACTCGAGATCGGTTGCCTGTTACTACATATTTCAGTCCCAATTATTTATAAGTTCCCTGCTTACTAAAATGTAATGGTCGGTATGTAAGGATCCAATACAGGTACGAGTAACATATTTGACATTTAATATTTTTAAATAATTATTTTAATATCAGGTTATTTCACAGACGAGACTTTTACTTGTTGGCTAAGTAATTTGTTTGATAAAGAAAAACTCTGCCGAAGTTTGAACACAATCCACACAGTGGATAGTTACCGCGGCATGAAATACTCCAAAGAGGTTACACGGAGAATAGTTTTCCAGTGACAAACAGTGAGTTACCAAGTAGGTACATAAATTATTATCACAAGAAGTAGAATCACGTACCTACCCGACGAGCAGTATTTGGTAAAAGTTTTGCGATGTCTCAAGGCAAACGTGAGGAGTCAAAACACCAGACATATAACCGAGTAACTAAACTAACTTACTTAAACAGTGCTGTAAAACAAAACAGCTGACGAAAATAGGTTAAATGTAAATTGTACGTATTACAACTGTTCACTGCAAGCAGTCTTACCGGAAAGATATAGCCGCATAGCATTGAGATAATTAAATAACGTTCAAGTAATGTTTCGATTTTATTAAATTCAATAAGAACTCTCCTGTCTTTTCCTTGTATTCTGGTGGGTTATATTACGTATTTTTAAGTAACTATTTTATTTATACATTAATTTAATAATCTCAATACTATACGGCCCAGTGACGAAGAGGGCAGGTAGGCTGTTAAGATCTGCCATAAATAGTGCACACTAAACTTTAACAGTCATACGTATTTGTTTTTATTGAACTAAGACTACAATTTATAGATAGTGTTGGTTAGTTTTTAAAATTCAATTAAAGCTTGCGAAAACCGAACCATAATAGATGACAGTAAAAAATACTCGTCTATTAATAAAATATCTAAAATTATGTCATTAAATAATCATACCTAATTTTGGGTATTTTATAGATAGAATAATATTATTTATCTACCTATAATAGTTTGGTTTAGGCAGGACTTAATGAATTAAAAAAACTATCTCCAACAACATGTGTAATATGTATTTCTAATTCAACAAAAAAAAAAAAAGTATGAATGAAAAAGTGTGCACAATTTTGTTGGATCACCTAAAATATAAAAAAACTATTATGGTTTGAACATTATATTATTTAGAAAAACACTAACTGAGAGAGTATATCACAACCAATAGAAAAAACTTTTTTTGAAAAAAGTAAGCCAACCGGTCGGGAATCGAACCCGGCATCTCCAACGGGTAAACGCCCCAAACTAGTCGCATTCAGCCATTATGCTACGGAAGACATACTAATGACGACAAATATTTAAGCTATTGGCTATTAAATACCTACCACTCAGCGCTCTTCGAAATCATGTTACTTCGGCAATCGATTTTTGTTTATTAAATCAAAGTAGGTAGTTATTTTACTATTACAACGATTACTAACCGACGTCTAGGAATTTCTCCAATATTTTTTTAAGCAACTTCTTGTACTTGCTAATAATTTTTAATTAACTATTTCTTTTATTCAAACGAATAATTCACAAGATTTAAGAATATATCATTCTGATTATTGAACATTAAAAAGTTTTTTCTATTGGTTGTGATATACTCTCTCAGTTAGTGTTTTTCTAAATAATATAATGTTCAATAATCAGAATGATATATTCTTAAATCTTGTGAATTATTCGTTTGAATAAAAGAAATAGTTAATTAAAAATTATTAGCAAGTACAAGAAGTTGCTTAAAAAAATATTGGAGAAATTCCTAGACGTCGGTTAGTAATCGTTGTAATAGTAAAATAACTACCTACTTTGATTTAATAAACAAAAATCGATTGCCGAAGTAACATGATTTCGAAGAGCGCTGAGTGGTAGGTATTTAATAGCCAATAGCTTAAATATTTGTCGTCATTAGTATGTCTTCCGTAGCATAATGGCTGAATGCGACTAGTTTGGGGCGTTTACCCGTTGGAGATGCCGGGTTCGATTCCCGACCGGTTGGCTTACTTTTTTCAAAAAAAGTTTTTTCTATTGGTTGTGATATACTCTCTCAGTTAGTGTTTTTCTAAATAATATAATGTTCAATAATCAGAATGATATATTCTTAAATCTTGTGAATTATTCGTTTGAATAAAAGAAATAGTTAATTAAAAATTATTAGCAAGTACAAGAAGTTGCTTAAAAAAAAATATTGGAGAAATTCCTAGACGTCGGTTAGTAATCGTTGTAATAGTAAAATAACTACCTACTTTGATTTAATAAACAAAAATCGATTGCCGAAGTAACATGATTTCGAAGAGCGCTGAGTGGTAGGTATTTAATAGCCAATAGCTTAAATATTTGTCGTCATTAGTATGTCTTCCGTAGCATAATGGCTGAATGCGACTAGTTTGGGGCGTTTACCCGTTGGAGATGCCGGGTTCGATTCCCGACCGGTTGGCTTACTTTTTTCAAAAAAAGTTTTTTCTATTGGTTGTGATATACTCTCTCAGTTAGTGTTTTTCTAAATAATATAATGTTCAATAATCAGAATGATATATTCTTAAATCTTGTGAATTATTCGTTTGAATAAAAGAAATAGTTAATTAAATATTATGGTTTGGTTTAAGCAGGGTTCCACGAGGTATTTAGATGAGAAAAGAAGTGCTTTAATAATTTATTTGTAGCCTAGGTATGCTTAAGATTGGGCACTGGGAAAGTGTCAAGTGCAATACCAACACTGTGGTAGACTATATCCAAGTGTTCACTAAGAGTGTAATATATATTGCTGTAAGAACGTCGGCGTCGTCTGGGGATACTGGCATTATCCAACCGCTCGGGAAATATTAAACATCAGCTTTCCAAGGATACGGTAGTGATACAGAAAAGAAAATACCAAGCAACCAAAAAGGTAGCATTTAGTCAATACTTTATAGCAGTGGCGAATCGTGTAGGTAAGCTGTGGAGGTGTGGCATAGATAGTATACACTAAACTTTGACGACAATCAAACTTATTTATTTTCATTGAACTAAGAATTCAAATTGCAGATGATATTGATGTTTTTGAAATTCAATTAAAGCACACCATAATAAAAAACAGATAAAAAATATTTTTTAATCTATACAATATCTAAAATTATACCATTAAACCATATGTCATAACTTTAGATATTTTATAAATAGAAGAATATTTTTTTTGCTGAATATTGCTGCTTTACGGTAGCGAATCATGGCACCTTACGAAGGCTCAGAGTATATCAACCGTATACTGAGCTTCGAAAACATATGTTTGCGACGAATACTGGGTGTGCGGTGGTATGACTTTAGGAGCAACGAGGAGATAAGAGAACGCACCAAGCAGCCTCTCATCACACTGAAAGTGAAGAGGCGACGTTGGACCTGGCTCGGCCACGTGCTGCGGATGCCAGAAGAGAACTTTAACCAGGCTTGCCTGTTCTTCAAGCCGACCGGATTCCGGCGACCTGGAAGGCCGCTAAATACAATCTACAAAGGGTATACGGCGGAGCTACGGGATGCTGGTTTGACCTGGAACGAAGCAAGAAGACTGGCGAGCGACAGGGATTTTTGGAGGGGCCGCGTGGTGTCCATATGCTCCAGTTAAGGGGCGGATATGGCCAAAGAGAAGAATATTTTTTTGGTACAAGTCACTTTACGGAAAGAAACCGCAAAAGAAGGGAACCGAGCTAATTAATATACATAGCCAATTTTGGCAACATTCATAAATACAAGAATGAAAAGAAAACCAAACCCAACCGAATAAATAATCCAGTATATCGGCTATTTTCAAAATATTTTTGCCGCTGGCTTCCCGTAAACCGACAAGCACCATTTTTAAAATCTATTATTACTGTTTTTTTCATTTTTTGCTCGGCACGTTAAAAACTTCACCAACCCTGTTCTAGATAAAGATGGGTCGGTGTATTTGGCTGCCTTTTTAAGTATCATAGTCGACACTGCGTGTTCATTGATATGCAGTCAAATGCTGCATCAAAACTGCGTCTGTATTATAAAGCGAATCCCTAGTTCCGAAGTCCGGACAATAACAGTGTGAAATTAGCTACTAAGACCATTATTCTAACATCTATTTTACTATTAAAAAAGTGGTATTACGTTATTATTATAGGGGTAACTTCCGATAAGCCAGCAAAAAATATAACGTATATAACTACATGTCAGACAATAAGCAAGGTCGTAAAACAATGTCTGAATAAAACACCTATCTTTCAAACCCTTCCGAGTACTGAGAGACACGATAGTATATAATATACAAGTTGCTATCACGTGACGACGTCAGGTTTGAGGCGTCGGCGCCGCGCGGAAGCTCAGATTGTGACGTCACGAGTGAAGTGAGTGTTGTAAGAAGATTTCCACAAGATTCAAGTGTCGACTTTCGAGCGGGCATGTTTTGTGTGCTTTGCTTTAGTCACTTATGCTGAGAAAGGATTTCATGAAGCTTTTTAACCGTAGATAGGAACATGTGGCTCTGTAAGCCGTTAACTTTATATAGTTGAGTATCTTAGATTACTATTCATACACAATAACGATCGCAAGATTAGGATGTTACAAATAAATATCTATGTCTTTTCTATAATAGTAATGATTTATATTGTATTCTATAATGGAACAAATGAAGAAGGAATAAGGCGTGGCATATACATACAGGTAAAATGTTCTAGTTTACAAGGTGAAACGGTCCAAATCCGCATCCAAAGTTTAAAAACAATCAGCATTTACAAAAGGCATTATTAATACACTCAATATATCAGAAAGTCGTTACAATATCAGAATCAAAATACTGTAAGTGAATCTACTTCTTTTGATATTGCAATACCTATAAATAGTCTAATGAAGTGATTCCCAACTGGATACCGCAGAATTCTGATAAACTTCTCAATAATTAAGTATAAAAATACTAATAACGGATGAAGGAATAAAAATTTACAAGCTATAAGCATTGCCTCGTTTGGTTTATGACGTATGTGTACTATGTAGTACTCTGGTTTGGCGGAGGATGGGTATTGCAGATGAAAGACGGCAGTAATAGTTGTTCGTGATGATGGAAACGAGAATTTATTTACTGTTTCAATTAACTACAAGGGTATAATCGATGCAATATAATAAATATAACGGTAATTCGGTGCGATGTGTCTTTAACAGAAACTTTTAATCGAGTGAGATCTCCAATCGATTCTGACCCGCTATTTATTGACCGGCGCACTATGAAATAATATGTTAAAATTATTATAAAATAATTTTGATTCGTAATGTTATGAAATTGCAGATCCGCTTTCTCATAACATTACGAAATCATATTATTATACACAGGTACGTGAAAAATGAATAATTATTTAATAAATAATATTATAATAAGATCTGAATTACAGGAATCTGCTGACAAAATATTTTTAATAACTTTACAGCTATCTGCAGCGAAGTATTTAATTATATTCCATATGTTATTATCTATCTGAAGTGTGGAATATTGTTTTTTTTTTCAAAAGTATTAGGTATGTTAACATTATTACTAAGTATCGGTATTGACGTCTTGTTTGGGTTGGTTAGATTATGCGTAATTATCATTACATTAAAAGGGGGCAAAAAAATAATGAAGGACCGTAAATAATAACACTTTAGGTTAGAGATTGCCAAATTTTAGATATTTTGTGGATGTGTAGGTACGAGGGTGGGTCAATAATTCCTTAGAAAAAAGCATTAAAACAGTTTTTATTTTTGTATTTTTTTTTTATTTCTCAACATAATCTCCTTGGAGCTCAATACACTTGGTTAGACGTTTCTCAATTTTTTTTAAACCGTCAGAAAAATAAGTTTTCGGAAGGTCCTCAAAATAAGCATTTGTCCGATCGATGACTTTTTCATTTGAAAAAAAACGTTGTCCACTTAGCCATTTTTTTAAGTTTGGGAAAAGGAAAAAGTCACTGGGGGGGCTAAATCTGGCGAATACGGTGGGTGGTCGACCAATTCGAACTTCAATTCTTCAATTTTAGCCATTGATCGTAAACATGTGTGAACACGGGCATTGTCCTGATGAAAGAGGATTTTTTTCCTGTTTAAATGAGGCCGTTTTTCTTCAATTTCGTTTTTTAGCTGGTCCAATAAAGATGCATAATAATTCCCTGTTATTGTTTTTCCTTTTTTCAAATAGTCAACGAAAATAATTTCACGTGCATCCCAAAATACAGTAGCCATAACCTTACCAGCTGATTTTACGGTTTTCGCCTTCTTTGGACATGGTTCGCCTTTCGCAACCCACTGCTTTGACTGTTCTTTCGTCTCGGGAGTATAGTGGTGTATCCATGTTTCATCTACAGTCACAAAGCGACGAAAAAATTCATCCGGATTGCGTTGCATGAGCGACAACAGGGCTTTAGAGGCCACCACCCTATTGCGTTTATTGTCGACTGTGAGCAAACGCGGCACCCATCTTGCAGAAACTTTTTTCATGCCCAATTTGTCATGTAAAATAGAAATGACGCTACCTTTTGAGATCCCTGTAACCTCAATTATCTCACTCAACTTTAATCTTCGGTCACTTAACACCATATCGTGGATTTTATTGATCATTTCTGGTGTAGTCACCTCTACAGGACGTCCTGAGCGTGGTTCATCCTTTGTTGATGTACGACCACGTTTAAATTCATTTAACCAGTTATAAATAGTTGCAAGTGAAGGAGCAGATATGCCGTGAACTAAATCCAACTCATTTTTTATTTCCTTTGCTGTTAACCCTTTTATATTAAAATGTTTAATAACAGCTCTAAACTCAATTTTCTCCATTTTTGTAAACAAGCAAATTTTTTTTTAAATGTACGAAAATAAAAAACAACAACCCGACCAATCTGATTGAAACTTCGCAGCATACTGAATCGGTAGTGCCGCTGCATGAAAACAAACCGCTTACAGTACTAGTCGCGCCACCTGTCGGCTTTTCTAAGGACTTATTGACCCACCCTCGTATATCAGAAATTTGTACTTATGCGTTGAAATGCGAGAAATAATAAAATGCAGAAAGTAATGAAATTACATGTAATTACAGGCTACAGATTTTGATTTGTGTCATGTCACTACAGGCTGATATATAAGTTTCTTTTGTAGATAACTACTTTCAAGTTTTGTGTCATCCAGTAAGGGGTTTCCCGAAATTTTACAAAATGATATAAAGGTTCCACGAATCAAAAAAGGTTACAAATTATTGTTTCTTCAATACATTCGTCTTTGCCGTATGGTTGCATATTATACAGTCCATACTACATTATTGAAAATGCTACCATTGACGACATTTCGAGTGCTTTACAAGCAAATTATCACTTTGACAATTTATTATAATCGGACATAGGTAAAAGGTAAGAGCTACTATTATGGGCCAGCTTCAATTATTGGCCAATTGCAGATAAAATCTAGTTTTTTAAGATATTAAATCAACATTGCCGTCTGTTAACTTATCAAAAAATCTCGTCAATTGTTCCTCCGTTGGTAAAACAGATAACTGTTACTTTTAGCATTACAAAAAAACCTCAAAACCGCATTTTTATCTGACAGTTCGAGCGAAACCGTGAAATAAGTGGGATTTGTTGTAAATTGTACAAGGACATGACTTCTATTAAAAGGTATGTTAAACATTTAATATCTTACAAAATGCTCATCCAATTGACAAAAGTATATATGTATTTGATTTATGTATACATCATTAGACATATATTTTGGAAAAAATAGGTGGGTAGGTATATTATGATGGTGGCCAATAACTGATTCCAAAATACGTCGATTTTCCTTTATCGGCCGGCCTGGCTAATAATAGAATATGTGACTAATTAGTAAAGTAATTAGTAAAACATTTATTTTTATTAGTTGAATAGTGTTTTAACAGTATTATTAATCATCTTTGTTTTTATTATATTTCTCCGACATTCGTAGATAAATGTTGGCCACCTGGCCCATAATTGTAGTTTTGATGGCCAATAATAGACACCTTTCTCTTGATTGTTCCAGAATAAAAATGCATCAAAATAAACGATTGAAATATAGTCAAGAACGGAAGAATAAAAGATGCAATAGAGTATATGAAAAACCATAGTGAAGAGTCTTTGCGTTCAGTAACAATAAGCACGCTAAAATTCAAAACTAAAATTCCTTCCACAAAAATCCTCTACTGAAAAGTTTTGTATGCTGTTCCGATTGTGGGAAAACTTCAATGATTCTCATTTTTTCTCTATGCTACGTCAAGATGTATGTTAACTTCTAGGTAATCTTTTTTTGTATTTTTGAAATCAATTTCCAACAAGCTCTACGTATTTAATTAAATATACCTCTCTCACTGTAACTCAATGTGTTCTTTGTATTTTTAAGTAATATGTTACGTATGTCTACTAAAATGACGATAAAGTTGCATGAAATACTTGATTGAACACTTAATAATGATGTGTGATCATAATATTACATAAACTGTTTTTTAATTTTTGTTTAAATAATGTTATTAGAGCAATTTTGGGGTGGCCAGTAATTGCATCTTTTGGTGGCCAATAATTGAAAAAAGTGGCCAATAATTGTAGATTTCTGCCTTTATTTTGATTATTCTTTTTATGATGAAAAATAATTTTTTTTAAATGTTATGATAATTGATTATTATAAACAAATTATATTTTTTTATTTCACCTTCCTAATGATATGTGTCCACAAAAAATTAACAAAGTTGAAAAAATCCTTAACTGGCCAATAATTGTAGCTCTTACCCTATTCATAGCGCGATTACTCTAATCTAATAAATGAATTTCCGAACACGCCAGTACATACATAATAATCATGAATAATTAAACAGACGACCGATAATCCCCGCCATCATTTGTCACGGATATCGTCATCGATCACAGCGCACAGTGTAAACACGAAACGTCGCGAACATGACACACAATGGACGCTCCGTGTCCGCTGACCCGGTCACTCACTGTGCGGCGGAAAGCCCCGATACAAAAGCTCGTAGGCCAATGAAATTTTCTTATTCGCATGCTTTGATTTGGTCCAACTTGATGCGAATTACTATTTGTTTGTATTTAGTTGTGTTTTATTTACGAACGTATTGGTTGTTAAAGAGTATTTTATTTGTGTTCGTTTACCACTCAAACAAATTGGACCAGATCATTCGGATTTCAATTAAATAGTCACTGCAACTTTCAATAAAAAAAAATGATCGTGATTATCGGTATTTCTAAACCCAGTCGCACATACAATCATCTTTATATCCAAAGAAGAGTAATCAGCATCCTCATTCAACGCATTTACTTTATTAATTATTATATAGTACATGATATTTTGTCATTTTTGCATTTTGTATTTTGCCACATAACTGTTGGGTTTTTCAAATGGCATTTTATAACGGCCCGGAAAAACATATTGGTTCTTGTCGGTTTAAGCCTTAAGGGAAGCCAGCAGCGAACAAATCGTCTCTGTTCTGGCAGAACACACTAACTGGAGAATACTAGTTTTGAGTAATTTGACTTTGAAGTTGTTAAAATGTTCGAAATGGTCTATCGTGTGAGTTTATTAAGTAATCGTCAAAAGGATGACTTTAAAATAAAGACTGTTTATTTATTAAGAAGGTTTCCAGACGGTAAAGTTTGAAATAAGGAACATTTTGGTATAACTTACTCAATATGTCATTTTTTCGAATTAGTGTCTTCTACCAGAACAGTGACGAAATTTTGAAAATAGCCGATATACTGGATTATTTGTTAGGTTAGGTAGGGTAACGTTAGGTTTTTATTCTTGAATTCATGAATTTTGCCAACACGTAAAACATTTCACCGTGGCACAGTTCGCCGTGAGCTTTCTATCGGAAAGAGATGACCGTATAGGTACTATACGGTCTCCAATTTATTAGTTTCAATATGAACATTAATTCAATTTACATAGCTCATTTTGGCAAAATTTATTTATTCAAGAATGAAAACCTAACCTAACAAATAATCTGATATATCGACTATTTTCAAAATTTGTTTGCTGCTGGCTTCCTGTAAGTGTAAAGTGTAATCCGACAAGAACCGTGGTTTATTTAGACGTGAATTTTATGTCAGTACTATACGACACAAAGAGGTAGGACTGTCTTTAATATACGGCCATATATTTCCGATACAACATTTCACGGTGAAATGTGATACGGCGAACTGCATACGTCCAAGTTTCCGGACACGAGTCTAATTCAACAACAAAAAAATATATAAAACATATGAAAATTATAAATTTATTAAACAAAATAATATATAACACCAATTCAATCAAAACTTTAAATTTGACAATCAGTGAACAAGTTTCATTTAAAAGACTTTTCAATTCACAAGAAAAAAGCAACTGACAAGTCATCCATCCGTTAGGAGATAAGACAAGATACCTTAACGCTAAACAAAACACGACTAATAAGTTCCAAGTTGTACGGACAGCGCGAGAGGGACGGGGTGAGTAATGATCGCCGGAGGAGCGAAAGGGACGGCCGGCGGGAGAAGGGTCGCGCCTAATCGAGATCACAGTTCGGCTACCGAACAATCCCAAAACAATAATATCAATCCCCGAGAGTGTTGTGCCTTTTTTGTCTCGCTCTTTAGAGACAAAGGGAGGAGGAAAAAGGCGTTCAGAACGGAAAAGGTGATCATAATATTGTGATTTCGTGTTTGTTAAGCGAATACATTTATTGACGTTTGACTCCGCTTTGTCTTTTACAACGTGGTGATAATACAACAATAAGATAATGAAGTTGCATTGCGAGTATCATTACCATTATCAGCCGTGATCGATCTACTGATACCTACTTGAAGACCTCCCCTAACTCCTTTAATTGTGATCAAACCTTAGTTCTTTTCGGCCGTGTTTTTTTGCAGATTTTGAATCACTGTTACTGTGTGACTTCACCGGCCCATTGCCATTTCATCATTGAAGTTACCTTATTGATTGATATATTGTATTTTTCCGTTATGCCCAACATGCACCTTTCCGTCCCACGATGCGCGATTCAATCAATTTCTTTTCTATTAATAGTCCACGTGTCAGATGCGTAAGCTAGCACTGATTTCTTGGGACGTATTATTTGTTAGGTTATAACCAAAAGTAAAAAAAAAAACGAGAGATTCAAGGAGCTTGAAATCGACGGTCGACGCGGACGAGGTAGGTCACCTGTCAAGAGTGCCAAGTGAAGATTGCTAAAGGTATCGAGATGTATGGAAGACCGAATGCCGGAGATATAACGGGAACATTTGAAACAATCCCCAATTGACGAACACGTAAAGTGTAAACGAAGACCTATTCGGATGTATCTATGGATAGTCATCTGACAGTGTCTACTGATATATATATTATATATATATATATATATATATATATATATATATATATATATATATATATTAATAAAACACAACAAAAATAAGAATCAAACATATTTATTAGAGACTTTTTTTTAAATAATAAAAAATAAACAAAATAATATAAAAATAGTAAATTTCAGTGAGAAGTTTGATTTTGTGTGGCAGAACTAAGTGCACCAATATCGATATCGAGTGAGGTTGTTTCTGCACGCAAACAGTTTTCCAAATGCACATCATTGATTCGTGTTCTCACTCGGGATTTGATATGCTTCATCCGACTAAAAAGCTGTTCACACGTGTGTTTCCAAAAAGCGTCATCATTGGAGCATGTTTGTAAAATGCAGGAAATTTCCCCTTATCCAAATATGTTTTGTAAAATTCTTCCAAACCAACCTGTTGGAATTTCTCCTTTAACTGTTCATCGCAACATATTTCACAATGTTCCATTTGTAAATTTCCTGGTAATAAATTCACGTCTACGGAGAATGGCGTTGCAAATGCAGCAAAAAGCACATGGTGCTTTTTAAAATCTTGAGCTAATATCGAATCTCAATTTGCGAAATTTGCACATCTAGCGGCAGCATTTGTTATTATTTTTATTTTCTCACTGCTCCACGGGCCACAAGTTGACACCCAGTGGGCCGCGGTTCGGCCACCCATGCTGTATAGTATACAGTCATCTCTATAGCACCGAGATGAAAAAAATACGCGTTGTTCGTGGATTATTGCAGAGAATAATGTACCTAACCTAACCTAACAAATAATCCAGTAAGTAGGTATATCGGCTATTTTCAAAAAAAAAATTGCCGTTGGCTTCCTGTAAACCGACAAGAACCGTGTTTTACTCAGACATAAATTTTAACGCAGTAGGCACTATACGACCCAAAGAAGTTCGACGGTCTTTAATATATGACAATATAGTTCAGATACAGTTCAGGGTGAAGTGTGATACGGCAAACTGCATACATACAAATTACCGAACACGGCCCAAAATACGTCGTGGTATGTCAAATTCTTCATTTTTGTTCTCATATTGAAAGTTTTATTGCTTCTAAAATGACTTGTATCCAATGACATTATTAATGTCATTGCTTGTATCATATACAATTTAAACATAGACTCGCCTTAATTACAAATATTACCTTACTACTTAGTTATTTAATAACCTCTTAAATCTCCGAACATGCAAACCACTCTCCGTCTCCCCCACAGTTAAATAAATTATTATGATATACACATTGGTAGGCGGCAAGGTCGCAGCTTATCTATATTAACCGCCCACTAAGTCGCATTTCTTATGTAGGGACCACCGTCTGATATACAAAGTAATAATATGAATATTTCATCCAATTTTGCCAAGGCCATCACGCTTCAGTTGAAGCTCGAAAGCTCGAAAAATTAACAAAATTTGCAGTAGTTTGAGGCAGATATTCTGGAAAATACGATGAAAATAATTTACGAGTTGGTAATCTTGGGATTCTAAATTCATTAAGCCCTGCCTAACCAAACTATAATATGTAGATATAAAATATTATTATGTCTATAAAATACCTAAAGCTATGTATGATTTGATTGGATCATTTTAGAGATTATGTTATAGATAGACGATTATTTTTTGACTATTATCTATTATGGCTTGGTTTCGCAGGGTTTAATTGAATTTAAAAAACTAACACTATCTGGTTAAAATCATATCAAAAACGATCCGTGCCAGTAGCCCTCAGAGAATACAGTGCCATTCATTATTTAAAACCCTTATATTTGATGTACCGTAAACTGAGGTTACTTTACCTGCCAATGTGATACTCATTTTCTTGGTAACCGAACAGTAGTTTTAATTCATAGATTACTACAACTACTGGGATTTTTAAACGGACTGAAATTACTGATTTTGTGGTGAAAGTAAATATCTTGTACCGTCTATATTAACTGTATGTATTCATATAAATCTGTAATACTTTACAACTGTATTTATATATTATAATAATAACAAGATAAAAAGAACTTTTTATATACAATGTTTTTAAATTTTCTGTTGAATCATATAAACTTGACTTGACTAGCTTAAACGATCAAAAATATCTGTACTTGATAGAAATACTGAATAATGAAATGTCATTTCATATTGATTTCCATCGTAACGCACGTATATATTATTTATTAATAATTTAGTTGTTAGGACCCCCTAGCAACCAATAATTGTATCGAAATAACTTTTCATACAAAAAAGAATCTAAAAATGAATTCAATTCTACTTAAAGATGGCTAAAAGTATTGAAAAATTGCATTGGCATCGTGTTCTGATATATTCTAAAAGTTTATAATGTCTAGCTTGTCGGGAAGTTAGTTAAAAATCGATTGCAAGATTTGTACCGGACAAACAACCACCGGACAAATAAGAATACGACCAATAAAAACGTTGTAAAATATTATACTTTATGGAATAAATTACCCCACCCCTGTATAACTATACGTTTTTATTTTAATACACGACATTAAAAATTCTATAGTTTAATTTAGTAGTCATAACATAACACATGGGTGAGAATCCTGGGGGGGGCGCAGGTTCGAATCGTGTTTTGAAATTATGTAGATAAAAAAATGTTACATTTTTAAACCTTATTGAATAAAGCGAATAGTTTAATAAATATGAAACATTAATAAAAAGTGGAGTAAAGTAAAATCGGTTTACTCGGAATTTTTCGTTTGTAATTAAAGGCAAGTGAGGAAGTGGCTAACATTCATTTTTCTAGTACAAACCATCACCCTGTGGTCCATATTATGATGTCCATTCGATCGAACATGGAAAAAAGGCTGAGATAGGCAAGATGTTGTAAAAATATAAAAACGTGACAGGACCAATACCACAAAAGAGGCCGAGTCACTCTGGTTGACAGGACATTTTGTGATTACTGAGATAACAGATTCAGAATTTCAGCAATCCCCACATTCGGGCCATCCTTCACTGGACTAAAAGTCAACGACCTTACGAGGAGTGACATGAGCGTACGAGATGAATATTAGTAGAAACGCTCAGGTAATTGGGTGTCCGCCGGGGCAACGGCGCATGGCAAATCGAATCATGCTCCGAGCAACAATGCAATAAGCGACCGCCGCCGGCCCCAGCCACCGACAAGTGCAATAGTGAGACCAGCGGCCCTCAAGCAATCGATACACGGATGGACCGTTACACGTGGTAATTGAAACAGGCCAGTATTGTTTTAAATTTAATTGCTTTTCCAATAATTGGTCGAACTAATAATATTTTCAGCTATTATACTGAAACTGTATTAGAAAACAGTAATACGTTAATAGTAATATTCGGCAGTGTCTTGGTTCATGATTATATTCGGTAAGTAAGAGCAAACTGAGCAAACATTATAAAATGAAATCACGCATAATTTATTTTGTTTATTGTTAGGACAGTCAAAGATCGGCTGTCCAAGACTTGTCTTTAGAAATATCTTCAGATATTTTGTACACATAATTGGAAGAAATGATGACAATTTAGGAAAGGATTACTGTCAGGTTGGAACCGCAGATAATCCCGACTCTTCCGTAGAATCAGATTAAAATCTTGAGCACCAGTACGCGGGTATACAGGGCGCATCACGCCGGCGGCCAGCAGATCTGGACCTCACTTTCTCATTTTCCTAGAGTCAGTCTTAAGCACCGAGGTGCATGGTTGCAAATAATCGGTCCCGTGCGGCTCCCGTTCGGGACGAAATGTGAGCAATTAAATATTCATTATGTCGCAATACAGCGCTGTGGAAGGCGGCCGTGCATAATCCAAGGCTGTACAGACACGGCGGGTGGTGGAGGGTGTATTGTCAGCGGAAACGTCGAGGGTCAACACCAGCGTTGCAAGACGTCCCGATTTCTTTTTTCGGGACATCCCATCCCGCGCAGGACAGCCTAAAATCACCATTATTCAACAAATCACTCAGATGAATTTAAAATGGTCAGATGGTATTTTACGTCGATAAAATCGGAATTACTTGTTGAATTCAACATGATAATAATATATTCATTTTAACAAAACATTAAGCAGAAGAAAGAAACTCGTCAGAAAGTAAAATCTTCAGTCAAGTACAAATAGGTGAATATCGGAAAAAAATATTGTTTAATATTAATATTTTGATAGTTACACAGTTTTTTAGTTTATGTTGTGTTATTTATGATTGATATTACAGAAGTAAACGTTAGAAATATTGAACTATGCGTTTTTTAGGTTGTCACGTTTTTGCTCCTAAATACCATTTTTTTTTTAATTTCACATGGTAAAAATCCCGATTTGGTAAAATAATTATCTAGCAACTCAATACCGAAGATGGATGTTGCCACCGTGTATAGTACAATTTTTGGAGAGGATCCCCAGTGCTAACTGAAAAGCGTTAGAATAAAAATGCGGAGTGTTGGAACGTACGGCATGAAGGCACGTCTCTGCTTTCAGTGGTAGTAGCGACGAGGAACGGTAAGGTAGTATGCGGGTTAACAATGGACATTAAATGCGCCGCCGAGCCGTGGAGTCGTTCGCTCCCACAGCGAGACTCGTGTGTTCCAAGTAGGCAACGCAAAGTGTGCAAACGTCTCATATATAGACAATATGATAAATAAGAAAGCATTTCCTTTTTTTTATCAAAACCTGGCAGTGGGAAACGGTTTCTCAACATCCTTGCAAATTTTGTTGTTTATGTTAAAAGTGGCTGAGCCAAAAGGCGAGGCAAAGTTACCCGACAAGAGAGGTGTTTTATTTAGTATGCAGCGACTGCAGTGAGAATAATCATGTTAATATCCTTAACGACCGTTTTGTGCGGCTCGGCCCGGCATATGTTTCACCACCTACGTCGCTCGCAATTCAAAACGGGTAATAATATGCACTTGTAAAATTAACTATAGCTAGCTTGGACCAGTGGCGTTAACTTTACGGTCAAGTAAGTAAGTAAGTTCAGCAGCCCTATGTTCTAACTAGTGATATCAAGTCACCCGACGACATGACGTAATTGTGACGTCAGCCAATACACGCTCGAGGCAAGCCGCCCAACACACACTGCTCACCATAGATATTATTACGCTGAAACACCTATTTGTGTATGGGGACAATGAATAACGCCAGCATTTGACTAGCGTTATTTTCTCGAATGCTATTATCACTCCGGTAGTACGTCACAATGATGTCATATGACGTCATGTCGACCGGGCGACTACAACTCGTAAGTTCTAACATAAGGCCCCAGAGCCTATTATGCAAAAATTATAATTGCAGATAACCTAATCGGCAAATCGCCGCAAGGTTGGGTAATAAATAATACAGTACCAAGTATATTTTTTCAAATATAATTTACTTAAGATTAGCACTATTAAATTTGCGTCATTTTTTAGCATGGATACATGCTTTTGTCTTGACCTCCCGGCGGATTCGTTACGAAAAATCGCACAGGCGTAACGAAAAATAAAGTCACAAAAGTAGCGCGGCCGCGAGAGACTCCAGTCGGCCGCGAACGGCGCTTCGGGAATGACGTGTAAACCCGCGCCCTGCAATTTTTTTTTCGAATTTGGGCAACAAGCATTCAGAGAATCAGTAGGCAAAGCATGTTCCATGTTTAATAATTTTAGCCATCAGGGTTTATTTTTATACTAAATATCGTTTTTTGCAAATATTACATATTGTGTCCAATTATGTAGGTATAAGTATAGCGAGCGGCTTAAGCGTCGGCCTATAACGTAATGTGTCCCAGGTTCGAATCCTATGTCTGGCAAATACACATATTGTTTATCAATCTGTGTTTGAGTCAGAGTATGGACTTAATAGGTTGAGCAAGTGGCTAACATCCATTCATAGAAAAAACAAAAATCTGTTAATACAAACAAACCTCCGCCATGATCTTATTAGGATCAGACATGGTATATAAAATAGACAGATTCCGTAGATTCAAAACATTCATTTGTATTAAGTAGTATTTCATTTAGATATGAATGTGATCTCAATGTTATACCACCAATGGTTGCCGATGCAACATAATGTAAATAAATATATGTATAATTTTCCGGACACCACGATCATAAAGATGCGACATACGTTCAATCGTGTTGTACTTATGAATATTTTTTGCAGAATTGCAAGTGACATGCTATTATTCTCCATCTTCTTCTTGTTTCTTCTTGTTCATAGAATAATTATATATGACGACAGAGAAAGAAGTATTAGTAGCTTTCATTCAAATTTGGAACATAAAGCGGAAAGCACGCCGCTGTGACTGCCAAGAATATTTATAATACCACAGAAAAGAAAAATAAAATTTCTGAGTTCCCTGTATAATACCAATATGCACTTGCAAATGTAAGTCTATCTTGGCTGGGAAAACTGTTAATTCGCCATTTATAAATGGCAACGACATTAAATAATAACAGATATAAGGCATAAATTAACGTTAAAGTAGTAACCCAACCCCACCCCGGTCGTGTTAAGTACGGCTTTTATTAAATATTATGACTGGGGCATGAATGCGATGAAATATTGTGTGTATAATAAACTGCCGGAGCTAGTAACCAAGTGGTATTTCTTCATTACCTTGGCGCATGAAGAGAGACAAAATATAATGTAAAGGAAAAGGTACAAATAATGTTTACAAAGATGTAATAAAATATAATGTAAGTTTTATAAACTAGAGATATTTAGTGGAAAGAAGTAGGTACCTACATGGGTCCTTACCAACAAAATTAATAAAATGCAGAATTTGCTGATTTAACATTTTTGATGATAGGATCAATGTGCAAATTAATAAATATCAATTAATGTTTTTATTGAATCTGATAGAATGGAACATAACAGTCTGCAACGATCCATGAACAACGCGTCATTTTAATCTCAATGTTAGACGGCGATCTCATTCCGATACTACAAGCTCACGGCGAAATGTATTACGTACAATCATTGGTGTTTCGAATGCCATAAACAGTGTTTTTTTAGACACCATTAGAGTTTACTATTTCATGCACGAAAATTAGGTTTTATAGCCCTTGCGATACGGGTGATATTCGGGAATCCATAATAACTGTCGTAACGCATTATAACTACCAACAAGGAAATATAAAAAGACGATATTCGTAATAACATCTTCTTTTGTCTTCTACATCTATAAAATGACACTATTATATGTAGCACTGGTAGTCATCTAGTAGTATATCAACGCGTACAATTTACATATATATAGGTAACCCTTTACGATAATATTTCGTTTGACTCTGACGCCCAACAAACACGTTACTGAAATTTTGTTAGATTCGACAAACGTTTGCGATCATGCTGAGAGACCGAAACTTATAGGATTTATTATATAAATACTATCGACCGTGGGTACTTGATGGAATTTGAATTTAAAATCTAATGGATTTAAGTTTTGTACTATTTATTTCATTTGAGTCGTTTTTATGCGACCCGAATTTCGCCTTTCAGCATCTTCAGGCACCATGTGCAAAGGTAAATACACACCGACAACGAAAACAGTTAATTCCAATATAAATAATAAATTAATTCAATAAAGTAGGTAAAAACTTTATCACCTACCAATTATACATGATATAGTCAAGGCTTCTCTACAAATACGACAATAATATAGTCAAGGCTTCTCTACAAATTGATTTATTCAGGATGATCATGATAATAACGGATAATTAAAGTGCAAATCGTATTATAAAATATTATTTAGGATCGTTGACGTGGACCTTTTTAACCCATTATACATATTATATTTGCTTAGAGCTATTACTTAACTATTCTCGTATTATGAGTAGGTACCTACACATTGCGTATCTAGGCAGGTATACCTCAGTGGACTTAAGTACCACCGATACCTAGTTATAGGTGAACTAAACATTACAACAACTCAATGCATACTGGCAAAACTACACTACGAATACCTAGACATACTTACCTATATGTATATATGTATATCTACTTAGTGCAGTCTACGGGGAGTATATCATGGATATACAAAGGTAATGTGATTATCTCACATGGATGCGCGAGTGGGTAAGCATGAGAAGGCCATTGTTTGCAGATGGCTCTGGCGGTGAGATGTTGCAGAGGAGACGCGAGATAGGCGTCCTAAAGCCGCCCATTGAGCTTTCATTCAATGAAAGATAAACGAGCTTTAAGCTGGAAGAAAACACAAGTTATAATTATTTTGATTTTCTGGTTTAAAATAGATTGTCGCTATTTGTTTTACTAAACGCTTAATATATTTATTTTTATCCGTCAAAGAGGAATCTTTACAATAAGCAACTAGTGACATCGTCATTATCATCAGCTTGGATCTGTCTACTGCTGGCTGAAGGGCTCTGCAAACTGATTCAGTTACTATCCATAATATCCACAGGGGGGTCTGACAGGGCTCTAGCCTGGGGCCTGGCGTGGTGAGTCGACCACTTAAGTGAGATAAACACCCACCACAAATTCGCTCTAATAGCAAAAAAGTCACCTGCGTCACTATTTTACGAGTAGAATTTTATTTTATAACTATTTTTAGAGTGTTTCCTGACTATAAAAATAACTATTTATCCGATATGGTGAAAGATCGCATGTTACTTTGCTATCATAAAAGGGGGTCGCGATCAGCGCTTCATTATACCTATGATATCGGGTGCCGACAATTTAATTGGATTTATTTAAAAATGCCAAAAATATCGAAAAATACACGGAACCCTGGAGTTCCTCTTGTAGAACATTACACTGACCTTTACCTTAGCGATATGTTGGGGAGCCCGCCAAACATCGTGACCAGGGGATGTGGGGGCCATGATAGATCCTGCACGTTGCGTTGCCATATAAATTAACATAATTTCATTATTCTATAATACGTTCATTGCTTTTAGGGGTAGTCCAATTTTCGGTATTTGCCAAGTCAAACAAACGAAATTTAAATCCATTCCAAAATATACAAACTTCATCTGTCGGAAAGGTAATTTGAACAATTAAACATATTATATTGACTTATGAAAGTTAATATAAAAAAAAACGTCAATAGCAAAATTACATCATAATGAATGACTTTGACATATTTGAGGCATTATAATATTATTATACTCAGGTAGTATCATTCTCATTATGAATGTGTAATGAATAATGATGCTATGTATGCATTGGATAATATTATTAATGTATTCATTTGATTTTATAACATGTTCGCTATGAAAATTAACCGCTCAATACTCGTGGAATAATTATGCAAATTGTGTTTTAGTAAACAAATTCGTAAGTGATTATTATCTAATGCTCATGTTGTTTTTATCAAATTAGCATTTCGTGGGCACATTATTTGTGCATATTTTTGTATGGTCGTGATTAACATGTTTATCTCATTTAAATAACTTTACGCCTCTTAGATAGAATCATAATATACATAAGTATACATTTAAAAACATAAATATTACATTGAATTATGTATTATTTAAAGTGCCTTTTCGTTTCACAGCGGTACAATTACAGAATTACCATGCGGCCCTAAATAGTAGGTATGCTATACTCCAAAACTCTCGAATCAAACCAGATAAAGCTGCTTTAGTCAACCGTTCCATGTTAAGTTTTAGGGAGATATTTGATTTTTATTACAATTAACGGTATCAAGATGCAGTACTCAGCTATTACCTACTTTCAGAATATCAGAATTAATGCATTTCCTTGGCTTCAAGTATTTTCTGCCAGCGCCTACACTTTCCAGTTGCTATGGTCAAGCAGTCCATCTTTTACAGATGCATATTAAAAAAAACGCTCCCTTGCGATGTTGACATCATACATAAACCTAGGTAGATTGATACAGTTTTTTTGCCTATTGGGTCAATTACAATGATACGGCAAAAAAAATGGGAGTTTTGTCTACGTTTTTAGACCCAGTCATTGATACATTATGACTACATATATACAGTAGATATATATCATCATACCTAGTTCAGACCAAGTACTTACACCTGTGCGTGAACAAATTAATGATACTGACAAACGGGCAAGTAATACAATTTTAGCAGGGAAAAATTAGTGTTTCACAATGAGTAGCGATGCGTCGTCTAGTGCAATGTTGTTTTAATTAAAGCGCGCAAATGTGTGCGACGTAAATTGTCCAAACTACATTTAAATTGACAGTGATATTTGCGGACGTGCTAAGTGGACTGTGCGCGAACTTTTTGTAGACACACATATTTACAAAACATTTGCATACTTAATTTGTTCACGCATAGATTGGCCTGGACTAGGCATTGCGAATTCTTTGTTTCCACTACCTGCACCTACAGCCTAGTGTTCCCAATGCCTAGTCTCAACCAATGTCCATCAGTGCGGTGAACATTGTAACTATTTCAAAAATTCGTTTCGAACACTTTTACCAGAACGTTTACGTTATATACAAACATATTACGAGGGTGGGTCAATAAGTCCTTAGAAAAGCCGACAAGTGGCGCGACTAGTACTGTAAGCGGTTTGTTTTCATGCAGCGGCACTACCGATTCAGTATGCTGCGAAGTTTCAATCAGATTGGTCGGGTTGTTGTGTGTTTCTCGTACATTTAAAAAAAAAATTGCTTGTGGAAAATGGAAAAATGGAAAATGGAGAAAATTGAGTTTAGAGCTGTTATTAAACATTTTAATATAAAAGGGTTAACAGCAAAGGAAATAAAAAATGAGTTGGATTTAGTTCACGGCATATCTGTTCCTTCACTTGCAACTATTTATAACTGGTTAAATGAATTTAAACGTGGTCGTACATCAACAAAGGATGAACCACGCTCAGGACGTCCTGTAGAGGTGACTACACCAGTAATGATCAATAAAATCCACGATATGGTGTTAAGTGACCGAAGATTAAAGTTGAGTGAGATAATTGAGGTTACAGGGATCTCAAAAGGTAGCGTCATTTCTATTTTACATGACAAATTGGGCATGAAAAATATTTCTGCAAGATGGGTGCCGCGTTTGCTCACAGTCGACAATAAACGCAATAGGGTGGTGGCCTCTAAAGCCCTGTTGTCGCTCATGCAACGCAATCCGGATGAATTTTTTCGTCGCTTTGTGACTGTAGATGAAACATGGATACACCACTATACTCCCGAGACGAAAAAACAGTCAAAGCAGTGGATTGCGAAGACAAACCATGTCCAAAGAAGGCGAAAACCGTAAAATCAGCTGGTAAGGTTATGGCTACTGTATTTTGGGATGCACGTGAAATTATTTTCGTTGACTATTTGGAAAAAGGAAAAACAATAACAGGGGATTATTATGCATCTTTATTGTACCAGCTAAAAAACGAAATTGAAGAAAAACGGCCTCATTTAAACAGGAAAAAAATCCTCTTTCATCAGGACAATACCCGTGTTCACACATGTTTACGATCAATGGCTAAAATTGAAGAATTGAAGTTCGAATTGGTCGACCACCCACCGTATTCGCCAGATTTAGCCCCCAGTGACTTTTTCCTTTTCCCAAACTTAAAAAAATGGCTAAGTGGACAACGTTTTTTTTCAAATGAAGAAGTCATCGATCGGACAAATGCTTATTTTGAGGACCTTCCGAAAACTTATTTTTCTGACGGTTTAAAAAAAATTGAGAAACGTCTAACCAAGTGTATTGAGCTCCAAGGAGATTATGTTGAGAAATAAAAAAAAAATACAAAAATAAAAACTGTTTTAATGCTTTTTTCTAAGGAATTATTGACCCACCCTCGTATTATAAGGGACATTATGAAAAATGAGAAAAACCATGCACCGCATTTGTATATAATATGTACAATTCCAAAATCAAAAAGAACAATACAAATAAAATATGATGTTTTATTTAAATATTACTGTTTTATTACAAGCACATTAAACGCGTCTGTAACACGATATTTGTATTTTGAAAGGAAACGAGACGAAAAAAAACATATTCTACATAATGAAAACAAAAACACGAGCGTGCATTGTAAGCTGTAATGTAAGTGAGGATATCGAGTTACAGCTACGACAGCTCGTAAATTTTAACATAAACATTTGTTCAACAAGCCATGCAAAAAATATCTTGATTTTCAATTCAATTCGTGACACCAAAATTAAAAATTATTTATATTTTTTAATATCGTGTGAAAAATGTTGCAAATCACAATAATAATATCGTACAGTAGGTCTGTCTATTCTTAACGGTTATCATTTAGCACGTTTCCGTTATTTTTATTCTTCCAAATTAGCACAGAAGATATTTTTTACACTAAACACTAAACGGTTAGCAGCGGCTATCTCTAATTTGAAATACGGTGAAAATTTAGGTTGGTAGACACGTCGATCAAATTCGGATTTGTTCGTACTGCCGAACTCAAGCGGATAAGACCGAACATAAGCCGAAACAGCGCCATCTAATCGGTATAATATGATAAGTAAGAATTTTGTATTGACACGTCACCGACATATCATCATACCCTACAAATTTATTAGTCATATTGTCATTGCGATTGCAGCAAAACAGTCGGATCTTGCGTCTCAATTCTCAATATGTAAAATTGAAATACATACTCTGTCTCGTTCTCAAAGTTAGCACGGCCAAGCGAGAGGTTGTTAAAAGATACCACAATTTGACAGTTCAGACTGTAAACTTTTTTACATAATTAACTGCCAGAATACGTAAAGTGATAATATATTTATCACAACTTGCTCTTTTTTTATATATATATATATATATTTTATATCATAACATTCATAACTGTTATGATATTTAAATATATATTGTTTATGATAATATGTTAGAATATACCTGTAGGTAGTTTTTGTAAGGATCCTATTCATCTGCATAGTCACAATAATCGAAATAGGTGAGGCTATGCGTTACTTGGATATAAAAATAATTACAAGATAAAAAGAACTTTTTATATACCTACAACCTTTTTAAATTTTCTGTTGAATCATATAAACTTGACTTGACTAGCTTAAACGATCAAAAAGATTTGGAGATGTGGAGGCCCATATGATCCTATTAGGATCGGACATGGTCAAAAGAAAGAATCAAAGAAGAAATAAAACTGAAATGTCATTTTGACATTTCATATTGATTTCCATAGTAACGCACGTATATATTAATAATTTAGTTGCTAAGACCCCAGGCCCCTAGCAACCAATAATAGTGGATTGAATTACGGATTTCTTCCGAAATAACTTTTCATACAAAACAGAATTAACTGAAAATGAATTCAATTCTACTTAAAGAAGGCTAAAATATTAAAAAATGCATTGGCATCGTGTTCTGATATATTCTACAAGTTTCAAATGTCTAGCTATTCGGTAAATTAGTTAAAAATCGATTGCAAGATTTGTACTGGATAAACAACCACCGGACAAATAAGAATACGACCTAGTAAAAACGTTGTAATAATGTATAATAATATGTTTATATGTAGCTAAACGGAATAGAACAATAAAAAACAAGATAATTTAAATGTCAAAAGATACTTCAACCCTTATTAAGTTAGGGGGAGAATAAAAAAGGAATAATATAACCTTGATTCATTAAACATAAAAATACCATTCTACAATATTATTACTTAACTAACTGATATGTACTTTCGAAGTACATGTGGCGCCCGCCATTTGACAATAATATTTTACAAGAGTCTCAAGATGGTTGAGTTCGTTTGGCTATAAATATTTTAAGCTGTCCGCAATGTTGTAGGAGCGAGGATACAAGAGAGTAAAAAACATGACGGAGAGAAGGCAAAAATAATATACAATACGTTCTCCTGAAAGATGCATCACAATATATTAGCACAACAGAATTTCATTCTTTCATATTATGCAGGTACATAATATATATCTTGAAAGGAGAAGAAGTAGGTTTGTAGGAATATTATAATAATACCTACCCACAGGAAATAATTTACTAAATAAATTAGAATTTAAATTCAGTATTGCGTTGATAGTATTGATTTGATAAAATAAGGGTTTTCTCAATCCATTTTTTTATATAACTACTAACTCTATTATGTAAGATTGAAAATGCATCAACTAGTATATCAATGGCATCAACCCACAGGTAAATAACATTTCTGTACAAGTCGGTTTACAGGAAGCCAGGCGGGAACCGCGCTAAATTTCATAGCTAATTTTAGCAAAATTCATGAAATCAAGAATGAAAACCTAACCTAACCTAACCTCGCCTAACTTAACCTAACCTAATCTAACAAATAATCCAGTATATCGGCTATTTTCAATATTTGTTTGCCGATGGCTTCCTGTACGCCGACAAGAACAGGAGTAAGCATTGCATTGAAAGAAATCATCACATATTATTTACAAATATAATTATTATTTTTAATGGTGATTGACAATGCAATTATCACACGTTTCTATTGGCATTTTAAACCGATATTACAAAGATGTATTTATTGGAATAATATAATATTATTCAATAACGCGAAAATAGTTTTTGAAAAAAGTTAGGTTAAGTTAAAAACACGGGCTTATTCCACCACAGGAATAAATAAAATTATAAAATAAACTTACGGTAATATCCGTTGGATATGTTCTATGACGGGGTTGAATTACGTATGCAACATCTAATGAACTTACCTGAAACAGAAGAAAACATATTGTTAGTACATTATATCTATAAATAAAGAATAGCATAGTGAATTAAATGAGGGCAAATACTGTGAAGAAGGTTCATCGCTGAAATGAAAGTTCTGATATTTCAGGGTATATTTCATGAGAGAGTGGGCAATGAGGCGGGGGAAAACAGCTCTAAGCGACAAGCTTGCACGCATAGATTTACGATTGTACAAGTTTTTCGCGCAGGGAAAAGGAAAAACAAGAAAAAAGCTACGGCGGAATAACGTCATTATGTACGATACCTCTGGGACGGCACACCTGCCCCACATCCGGTATCCGGCCATCACTTCCGGTTTGCGCTCCCCCCAAATTGAATGTCAAACCGGGAAAAAACTTGTAAATTTATTGCGAATTTTCTTACACAAGCGCGGCACATTATAGTATAATACGAGGGTGTATCAGTTAAATTAAAACAAATTATAATCAACTTGATTTATGGGTACTTTATTAGTGAGTTATTATTATGTACACACACTTGTATCATATTGCCTATTAGAGTATTAGGATTATAGTGAAGGCAAGATAAATGCTGGTGCTGAAAGCGAATTTTGAATCTCGTTGCTGAATGGACAAACGAATCCATCAAAAGCGATGGTGACATTCAACACCCTCCTCAGTTTGCCTAAGCTGGACTTCACGGTTACAAGGAAGAGAATATGTAGGTAGAAACTCATGACATTTGATCAGGCCGGAGACGACGAAGACTATCCCCCCAGTGGGTAGGCTTAATGCCGAAAGGGATAGTGTAGTACCCTGGAGAATACTCCTGCCCAAGGGCCATATCATCATTACCACGATCGTCCAGGTGGCGTAACGCTGGTGTACTTAAAGCTATACTTCAGCTGGGGCACGGTCTAAAACGATCGTGACTACGCGACGCGAAGATTGTGCAAACGACGCGTGCAGAACAAAACATAATTTGTCATAAAAATTCAGCATGCGTCCATTTAATGTTATGTTTATTGTTATATTAGTAATAATAATAATATATTCATTGACATGTTTTCTTTTTCAAGTAAATGGGTAACGTTTTTTAGTCATCTTTATACGATTTAAGAATTGATTCCCCCGACGCCATCACAAAACGAATTGACATGTTTAAAACTCGACTATCGCTCTCTAATTGGCAGCGAATCCGAAATTTCGTCGCACCTATATAGTTGAAAATTATTTGCCGTTTCACTGAAGTGTGCTCTTTATTGTTTTAATGATGAGCTTTATTCGTAAAATATAAAACAGTAAGTACATACTAAGAAGAAATAAAATACTCTTTCATCACAAAAAATCGGAATACGTAATATACATAATGATACCATACTAAATTTAATAGTTCAATAGGGAAACAACTAAAAAACCTTGTTTTAAGATAATGGCATTATTTTTTGTTTGCACAAATTGTCATTTCAATTTTAAAGTTCTGATTTTTCATGGAAATTACTTTTTTTCCATTTAATTTCAAAGTAATTGGGCAATGCACAACTCATTTTTACAGATTATTAACAAGAAATCAATCCGAAGATTGACGTATATAATAATTGAATTAATAATATTAGTCTCTTAAACGGTTTTTTGATTATTATAACTATTTATTATAAATAAACGGCCTTTCTACATCCAATGGTAGGTATAAATGAAGTAGAAAAAACATCTAGTTATTCTGATAACGAGATACACATAAAAACTGATTTATCTTTGCAATGTATGTACCTATGTCAATATTGGAATTTTATTATTATAGATATCTACATAATATACTTACAAACTAAACATGTTCCAAGCGAGAGAGATAATATAATAGTGAGAATTTAGAAAAATATTTGACACAGCAAAATTGTACACTTTTACGGACAGTTCTGGCCAACCGATGGATTGATAGTTTTGTACAAACATAAATATTAGGTATGTTATGTCATAATTATGATAAATATATGATCACACAGCTTATACATATGCATTCCTATTACCTAATCCTAATGGGTGTTAATTATATGCACATTGTAAACGTAAGAACATCTAAATGGATCACTTTAACACATACTCAACAGCAGTGGCGAAGGGTGGAGGTAGGCTGTTAAGATCCGCCATAAATAGTGCACATTAAACTTTTTCAGACATACGTATATGTTTTCATTGAAATAAGACTACAATTTACAGAAAGTGTTGGTTAGTTTTTAAAATTCAATTAAACCCTGAGAAACCAAGCCATAATAGATAATAGTCAAAAAATACATGTCTATCTATAAAATATTTAAAATTATGCAATTAAATCATACATAACTTTGAATATTTTATAGATAGAATAATATTTTTTATTTATTATAGTTTGGTTCAGGCAGGGCTTAATGAATTTAAAAAATGAACCAACAATATGTGTAATATGTATCTTTAATCCAACGAAAACAAATAACTATGAATGAAAAAGTGTGCACAATTTTGTCGCATCGCCCAAATTAGGCCAAAACTATTATGGTTTCGTTTAGGCAGGGTTTAATTGATTTTAAAAAACTAACTAACACCATCTGTAAATTGTAGTCTTAGTTCAATAAAAACAAATACATATGACTAACAAAGTTTAGTGTGCACTATTTATAGCGAATCTTAACAGCCTACCTCCACCCTTCGCCACTGCTCAACAGTGACGTCCCGTGGGGGTAGGCAGATTGAGCGTCGCTTGGGGGCGGCAGTTACTCGAAGGGCGGCAAATCGAGAAGAATTATTAGCTATATATATAAATAGGTACATAAACTTAGTAATAACGGAAATATCTTTATATTAAAAAAATCAGCTCACTGGTTGGAAACAAAATGACGTATTAAATAACATAAAAGGTATAACAGGACTGTATTTTTTTGTCGGGTTTGCGATGTCTAGTTTACTTAGTAGTCTAGGTATAGGTAGGTACATACTTACACAATTGATCTATCCATATATTTTTGCCAGGCACTCACGAGTTTTGAAAGTTGTCAGGTGTACCTATATTTAAATGTATCTGAAAACCTGGACTTGCAATTTTTCAATGGCATTTAAATTAGATTTAGTGGTATATATTTTGTTAGTAATGTATCCATACAGCACATTTCTCGAATATTGGAGTCATGAAAGAATGATTAAAAATACTGTATAAAAAATGGGGCGTCATTTTGGCGCTGCCTATGGGCGGCATTATGTCTAGGGACGTCACTGATACTCAATATTTCGATAATAGGTAATTTGAAAAGAAATTTATAAATTCCAACGAATTAATAAAGATTATATCATTGTTTATTTTCAGGATACGTTGATAGACTGTTAGGAACGACGAAGTGAAAACGCAACTTTACTCAAGCCTACACGCACGTCGGCAGTTAGAATTTTTGAGCTGTGTTCACGCGATCACTCTACGGAGAAATTAGCGAATAACCATCCCCTACCATACGAGCATATTGTATTTCCGTAAGTATATTTATGATTTATCTGAGATTACTATAGTACGAAATTTGAATGGGGGTTTAAGATATTTCGTCATCTCCACGTCGATTGTACTCTTTTCGTTCCAGTGCGTTGCGTTGCCGCGTGATTGTTCAGAACTCAACTATTCCATCGATCCAGCGGTCGTCTAGGCCTCGCGGAATTGAGCAAATTTAAATGTTTACACATCAATAAATATTTCAAGGATCCTAAGTTGCTTAGCCCTGCAATGGGCAAAGGGGAAAGGTGCTCAAGTCGGGTAGGTGCGTCGAAAGCCAAAACTTTTAAGATTTATCGCTTGTTCAGCGAGCAATAAATTCGTGGAATAAAAGGAAACTTAATAATTCACACGGCGCGTCGAGATAGAAGGAAAATGCTTCAAAATAATATTGTAATATAAAATAATGTGAGGCGTCCGTTTTGGAAAACGGCCACGTTGGCGTGTCAATAAAAAAGTGACATAGGTGAATACGTTTGACACAGAATATACATAAATCCGGATTTTCTGGAATATTGAACCGTGTTGGATTGTGTCGACGAGGCGAATAACTTAAAATACGTTTTTACGCGGATACAGGGAGAAAAAGAACAAATGAAATATAAATTTAAAATTCTTTATTATAATTGACCGTTTTTCTTCCATTAAATTATAAACATTAGAATTTTTATATCTTCCAACGAAACCACACAAGAATTCGTGCTCGAGATATGTGAAATAATTTAATTAGATTGACTTATACAAGAGGCCGGACGATGGTATTTTGTCGTTAAATTAACTTCAAAAGCAAAATGCTGGCGAAATCAACCATTTAGTCACTTATAGAACATTTTAATGACAGCTATCAAGTAAATAATAATCAAGTAGGTAGTAGGTATATCGTATTCAGTATACACTTAAAGATTCATCTATACGTAACATACAATAAACTTAGATTTAACTCCACATGCCAGTAGCGATTTTTGCAAGCTAGACAAATAATAAAAAATCTGTCACATCAAATCTATGCGAATTTAGCTAAAAGCTTGTGCTATTTATATTTTTATAAATCCAATAATGTTTAATATTCTTCCACAGTTCCACATGTACCCTTATAAAACACCACTGAAGCAATGTATCATTTTGGTAAATAAGAAAATACCACCCAGCATGAGAATTGTGTGGTTCACAATAATTATGAATCAAGTCCATCAAAATGGAACCTGAGATATTTGGACCTAAAGTTAAAACTCCTTTTGTAAAATTCAGGAATGTTTTCACCGTATAAGTATACTTACCATAATATGTTGATAGTACGTGAATCAATTTAAATAAATAGTCGAAACATCAAGTAGATATATTCAGGCTTTATTAATATTAGCAAATTAATGTTAGCAAATACCTCTTTATACAGCTGAAGCAACTGTCAAAATGGACATGATTCACATTTAATGTTGATGTCTTATCAATACTAGTATAGCCATTTATGCGGAAAATTGTAGAGCTACGACTGTAATATTTTTTTTTTTTTTAGAATTATTAATAACCATGTCCTTGCTTTTTCGTACAAGGTGGTTGTTAGTAATTTTGAACAATCACAAACACCCAGGCTTTGAGAAAAACAGATAAATGTTTTTGTCATGACCGGGAATCGAACCCAGGAACTCTCGGGTGGAAGGCGAGCGCCTTACCCACTGCACCACGAGAGCCGCCACGACTGTGATATTAACACCATGGCCCCCACAAAGGGAGGGCTGACAGGGCTCTAGCCTGGGGCCCGGCGTGACGAGTCTACCAGATAAGTGAGATGAACACAGATCACAAATTTGCTCTAATAGTAAAAAAAAAGTCGCCTGCGGCGCTATTTTGCTTCAATAATGTTAATAATTTGAAAAATTTGGTTTTACGATGCTATTTTTAACTCTGCGCCGATATTCGATAACTCCATAATTCAAATGGATGTATATATTAAAACTACAAAAAATCGCTAAAAATACACTTTAATTTTACCGCGTAATCCATTTGGAAAACGCTACTGCAGTGCGTCACAATACCTTTACCCTAAGCGATAGGTAGGGGGGCCCGCTAAACATCCTAGCCAGGGGGGCCGCTTCAGGATGTGGGGTCCATGATTAACACACAATATAGAAATCTGTTTTATCTAACCACTGAAATAAAAAGATCGAATTTTATGAAAATTGGACTTGATCCGTAATTATTATTGTGAACCACCCAATTACAGGTCCAATAGGTTCATTTTTTACATACAAGAAGGTTTTTTTTATTCATTTGAAAAAATCAATGCTATTAATATAATCTGTTTTATTTTACTTCAAACCCCGCCTTTATTTTGTTAATACAATATTACTGTTATCATACTACAAAGAGCGATATTTCCCATTTGAGAATAAATAATATTACCCACACTTGGCGTGAAAACGATTCTCTAAATAACGCTAACCCCTCAATAAACATTTATCCTTGTGAGTGTTTATTCGGTTTTGTTATCTTGTTGTGTTTATTCAGCGTTCTAAACATCCTCTGTAACCCGCTATCGGATACACACAACGTCGACTTTTATCAAAACCCGCTCACTGTCTACCCGTCTCTCTCTCTCTCTCTCTTATAATATATTTCTCCTGCCCTGGGAAATTTATTCAAACGACATATTTATTTATTACTCTACATCTCGGTGACACGAATGTTCATTATATTAAGGGTTGAACATCTGTCTTTAATTATGTCCCTCTTTACGTTATTATTTACAGTCAAATCTTTTTAACGGATCAAATTAACCACATTAATTTATTACTGATTCTTCTTCTTCTTGGTCGTCCACTCATGGCTGAGGATCGTGACCACATTTGAATTTCGCCATCCTTTGAGCGACCAAGACTTTCCATCTTTCCGCTTCTCTCAGGGCAGATTACTGATATCATGATGATTACTATATAAACTGGACAAAACTCAAATTTTCCAGTAGGGGTAAACCGATAGTGACATCACCGGGAATTTAACACGGAAGCCAGGGTATAGTTGAACTACGTGAGCCGCCGGAAGACATGATCGAATTTAAGATCAGTTAATATTTTGTGTACGAATAGCAATGACATTATTAATGGACAACGCACTCAATACAGTAGCTAGCAAGTAAATTCGCGCATGTATAGATAGACGTCACGCTATTTCCATTATGCGATCACGCATCGGGAATTTATAGCAATATCACCTTTATTGTAATGACGTTAGAACAGTGTTTCTAGTGTCAATGTTCATTTGAGCGAACCCGTTCGAACCGAACCATTCAGCAGACCGACAAAAAGCATCGGGAATTTATAGCAATATCACCTTTATTGTAATGGCGTTAGAACAAATTATGCCATTCGGCAGACTCGACAAAAAAGTGAGTGTCTTTTTTTTCAGATGCGTTGTCCATATTAATGTCGTTGACGAATAGTCATGAAACATGGTGGCTAATCCGTTACCTACGGAATGCCTACATTTTTGCAAAACAAATCGATATTATTATAAAATATTGTTGTAAATTACACATTCAGTGAGACTCCTTTGGCATAGTGGTCTGTGTGTGGGCGTGGTACCCGAGAGATGCAGGTTCGATTCCCGCATGGTGGGGGTGTTACTTTTTTCAAAAATATTTTTTGTATTGGTTATAATATATTTTTGTGTTTTCAAAATTATGTACTTATGTTCAATTATTAGAAAAAGTTTTTTAAAGTTTAAAAGAAAAAGTCGGAAACCTTCCTGTATTTTCCATATTATGTATTTAATGTAGCCGACAAATGTAGCACATTAATTTATTTAAGAAAACAAAACATTGCGAACATAACAAACAAAATTCGGGACGTTCATAACATGAGATATAGTTTATAAGAAATATTGCTCTCGCAAGAGAGAAGAAGAAAATAATAATATAAAAAACATAAACAAGTTTATACAATAAAATAAAGTTTCATATATCATTGATGTCGACTGTCTATTGCTTTGGAGAGGGAGTACATTAACTAGTCTTGCACCACTCGCTAATGGTGCCTGATAGGCTTGACTCGAGGAAACAGTTCTGACCCAGGATACGTCATGGCTGCGACCACGTAGGTAATTGACGGAAGAAGATTTATAGATGTGAGGTTGAAGGTGAATGCTCAAAAACCCATAGACTGCCAGACGTAGATATATCCATCTTTAGAGCTGATGATAAAGAACATAACTACCCTCAATCAGTCAATCATCTGTCTGAGACGAACGTGTCAGTTCTTTGGCCATGTGACTTATGTGGATATCGAAGGGTAACAGCTTCATGATCGGTAGCGTAAACGGTAAACACTGTTGTCAGTCGAGTGAGAATGTACGAGAATCGTGTGCAGAATAGGAACTACTCAAGAAGACCACGATCCTAAGTAATGATACAACGGCTAAGAAGAATTATAACAAACACTTTTGAAATATCGAATATTTTTATTCAACAAATAAGTCACAAGATAATATATGCATTCGTCATTGAATACATTTATTTAATTTGGAATAGATAGATATCTCAGAAACATCTGCGGTATTACAAATAATGTTTGCAAAACATATATCAAAATGTGTTCATAAACTCTCTAGCTTGGGCTTGTTTATTATTATTTCTACGTATATTAATATAAAATCTACTAAAAAGATCTTTATGTAAAAACATTCCAATCCACAAATGTGACCTAGTTCGCGTATTGGGTTATAAAAGAAGGCAAAAAGAAAATGCCACGTTATAAATATCAATCAAAGCAGATGATATGCGGAATAAACAAGCTTTTCCAACCCTCCGATAAAGTGATTTGCCAACGCGATTCTATGAACACGCGAAAAGCTCGCAGGCAGGGCGTCCGGAAAATACGTTTAAATTTAAGCTTTCCGAGAGAGGCGGCCGCCGACGCCCGTGCATAAATCAAAAGGGAGGGGGAGCGTCGCGGCACCCTTCCTCTCCCCCAACCCCCAACGAGAGGGAAAAGTCACTGTTTTCGCGCTGAATATGAAGTGAAGTGTGCAGGTCTATAATAACACGCCGTGTAAATTGTGTCTTATGAATTTTACGAGGCATTTTTTACGTCGCTACTTGTGATTGGGTAGGTAGGTGAATAAAAGGTTGTAAGATATTATATGGTAAGATTAATAGTTGGCATATTTACACCATAACTGAAGTGTGTGTGTGGTATTTTTTCAGTTCATCATAAATCACAGGTTATAATTAACTATTTCTTTTATTCAACGAAAATGACAAGATTTAAGAATATATCATTCTGATTATTGAACATATATAATTTTGAAAAACACTTTCTGAGAGAATATATTATAACCAATAGAAAAAATCTTTTTTGAAAAAAAGTAAGCCAACCCGACGGTTTCTATTGGTTATAATATATTCTCTCAGAAAGTGTTTTTCAAAATTATATATGTTCAATAATCAGAATGATATATTCATAAACCTTGTGAATTATTCGTTGAATAAAAGAAATAGTTAATTATAAATTATTAGCAAGTAGTGTAAGTAGTTACATCTAAAAAATATTGGAGAAATTCCACGACGTGGTTAGTAATCGAAGTAATAGTAAATAGTTACCTACTTTGATTTAAGAAACAAAAATCGATTGCCAAAGTGGCTTGATTTGGAAGAGCACTGATGAGTAGGTATTAAAATTGACCAATAGTTAAAATTTGTCGCAATTAGTATGTCACCTCGTAGCATAGTGGTAATGCACGGATCAGGGTGTAAACCTGGGAGATACGGAATTCGATTCCCCGTCGGTTGGCTTACTTTTTTTTTTCAAAAAAGATTTTTTCTATTGGTTATATTATATTCTCTCAGAAAGTGTTTTTCAAAATTATATATGTTCAAAAATCAGAGGTTAGTTATTCACGTTTGTGAATGCTGTAAGATGGATGGGATCAGCGACTATTTTCTTTGATGATTGGTGTTTGAAATAGCCGTTTCTATAATTTAAACTAATCATTAGACATGATTATTATTAGTAACGACACTACAAAGTACTACTAGCACTACACTATTATTAGTCATTCACCTAACCGTCCTAACCGAATGGGTTTTTGCTTAGTGTCAAAAGCAAACTGAAAAAGAGATGTAATTTTTAATTAATGTGTTAACTACGCCACTATGGGATACGAATAAGGGCTAGTTTACAAGGGCTTAGTACCAATCATTAGTACTCGCACAAATACCGACACGTGGCAACTAACGTATACTAATGCTTATTACTAATTCGGCCTGTTTACATGTGGTGGTATTAGGGCGAATAGTGATTAGTTACTAATGATTAACAATAAGCCCGTCTAAACAAGCCTGAACACTATCATTTTCTTGTGAATCTAATAATAGGACACAACAATAAACTTAAGGTCCTAAAGAATTTCTTTTCTGGAAAATTGCACAAGATGAAATACAGGCGTACAATTTACGTATAACTAAAGAATTTCACCATTCAAAAGAGGCATCAGAAATTAGAGTGTATTAGATAAATAATTATTTTCACGGAAAATGTTTTGTAGGAAATCGCTAAGATCTCGATTGTTATTCGTAAGTGTTTTGGAAAGAGGTTGTCCAAAATATATGAATATAAATAAAAACCTACTTGACTTATGTAGAAATATATTTTATGAGAAATGAAATTGAATTGGAAATAATCAGAATATTGTTTGCGAGGCTTATAAAAAATGTCTAAAGCTACTTTATACGACGTAGCCGTCCGTATGTTTTCCTTTTCCATTTGAAAAGAAAGAAAACACGGCGCATAACAAACGAGATGAAAATTTGGCGGGTGGGCAGGGGTGCGACGGGGGAACGGGGCAGACTCGCTTTTCCCAATTTTCATAGGCAAGATTTATTGCCACTTGAGATGAAAATTTCGCCTTTGTATCGCCGCGCCATACAAAAAGCGACCTTGGCGAAGAAAAGGCAATTGACGGACCGTATCTGACTGTATCTCTCTACTATTGGTCGGCGAAAACGATACGGGATGATGAATGGCCGAATCGTAATAGTATAATGTATTTATTTGAGCATATTTGCTATTGGGCAGAGATATATCTAGAAAAAAATGATATATGAGCCAGCGTATTTCTTCAAATAAGCTGTTTTTATATCAGGATATCTACAAGTTGATAAATAAACATACAATTGGCTTTAATAGTTGTGTGGAAGGACACAGCATAATATAAATTTGAAGCCGTTACGAGAATGGCTTTCAGATTAATTATATTGATTAGGTTATCTTATGTTAATTATCAAAGTAAAGCCGAATGATTATGTTGATGTTGCCGAGAGTGTGTTGAATTGAAGACAAACTAAATAAGTGTTCATGTCAGTTTGTGGGTTATGAATTTTAATTTAAGTGGAAGATTTTGTTTAAGCAATAAGTAAAGTTTCAAAGTAAAATTTAGAAAAGGGCCTTTAGAATCGTATACATATTAAGTTGCCACGTAGTGGATGAAGGTATGTGACCCATATACCGTATTCTATGTGAAAGCGGTACAGCAGACGCTAAAAAATACTCGACAACTCAAAAGACACCGTATCCTCGAGGATCAGGAAGGGATGGATTTCGTGGAGGACGCGGCTTGCAGGTGGCGAAACCCCACATTGGCGTCGTATTATCGATGATAGTGAAAAACATCATCAATAATTTACACACACGAGACATCAAAAATAGTGTTTCATATACAATTTCGTAAAAATGTAGGAACATTATATACCAAGGCTAGTTGAAAAAAAGAGAACTCAAGGCGAACTGTGCTACGGTGAAATGTTTTACGTACAATTTTATAATCCAACCAACCCACGTAAACATGAATAATTCTTTGTTTCCATATTAATATTTAATGAAGACTTATTTAATTTTACAATTAATTCGTAGCATATTAAAACACAGTTTCGAGTGAGAATTCTAATTAATACTTCGATGAAACCGTCGAGGGGAATTTTGCATAAAAGTGACCCCATTATCATTTATACAATTCAATTCATCGTGAATCGGGCAGATCGCAAAGAACGGCGAGTAATAATATTAAGAGACGTCAAACACAAAGAGACACTAAGCCATAATAAATAGTTTACTTCAATTCAATAAACGTCAAAAAGGGGAGAGATAGCAAGAAGAGAAAGCAGTTAGGGGGGAGGGAAGAATAATAAAATATAAAATAAGAATAAAAAAACGCGGGAAATCTCTTCGTTTGAATGCAAAAAGAATGACGGAGGCTTAAGAATTATAATGGAAAGGAAAAGGAAGGGCGCGATGCTCGATTCTTTTGGTACCCGCATTTTTTTTCTTTCTTTTCGTATGGTAATCAAAGTTGAACTAAAGATAGGAAAAGAGAGGTGAGACATGCTTCACTGGGGCCCTAGAAAGCAGTGGAGGTCCGAAGTAGGTATTTTTTTTTAAATATTAATATTGCATCTCGTATAGCAGATCATTGCATAATACAACATGATACAGTAGCGAAAATACTTACAGACATACCTTATGAAAGTTTTTGTTTAAGACTTAGTAAAGTATGTAGTTTATTTCATAAAAAAATAAAGAATATTATGTGTATGACAGTGGCGAAGGGTGGAGGTAGGCTGTTAAGATCCGACATAATTAGTGCACATTAAATTTTGTCAGTTGAACTTACTACAACTTACAGATGAAATTGGTAAATTAAAAAAAAAAACAATTAAACCCTGCCTAAACCAAATCATAATAGTTTTAGTATGCTTTGGGCGATCCGACAAAATTGTACACACTTTTTAATTCATACTTATTTGTTTTCGTTGAATTAAGAATACATATTACCTACACATGTTGTTGGTCAGTTTCTTAAAATTCATAAAGCCCTTCTTAGACCAAGCTATAATAATATATGCAAAATAATACGAGTATTATATTATATATATCTATAAAAATCCAAAACTATGTATGATTTAGTGTCATAATTATGGATTTTTTATAGATAGCTGATTAAAGGAGCCGAACTAACCTGCCATTGGTGATGCCGATTGGGAGGGCAATAACTCTGTTCAACCAAATCGCTTCGGATGTTGATATATTCCACCTACATTAGGTTGAGTATAATAGGTGGGTGTTGTTTTATAAATTCTTAAAATAGGGTCCACTTATCTGATTCGCTGTGCTTCTATGCTTTATAATTTTTGTACCTTTCACTTAAATGTGTATATATATTTTTTAAACTGTTTAATAATGTTTCTTTTTTTTTTTTTAATGTGATTTTGTGAACGTCTTGTAATGTTAAAAAAATGAATTTGAAGATATAAAAAAAATGTAAGAGGACTCCACTGTTCTAAGGAAGGGTAGCTAGATCCAATTCTATTTGTCACCCTCGCAATTCTTGTCCCGGACACTCGAGAACTTTTGCCTCTTTGGCATCCCGACAGAATATAATCCCGGAGCGGGGAGACCGAAATAAAGGAAGGAAAAGAGAAAAAAGCCGAGGGGACGCTCGCACAATGGCGGGGATGTGGATTGCAGTCAGTTTCCCATTCAATGCGCCGTTACTTTGGCCGTCCGATCAAGTGGAACGTTTGATTAAAATATACTCAATTAGGAAAGAAGGGTCGTTGCTAAGTCGTTTGTTATTACTTATCAGATTCTTTACATTTGAAATCTTTGGAATTAATACTGAGGACTAAAATAAATAAAAATGGGAAATAATTACAAAAAAAAAACTTTCTACTTCAAAAAAAGTATTTGTTTGTTGAGATTGGTCATTGAAATTATGAAAAATATTTTTGTGTTAATGATTTAAAAGTTGCAAGAAAATACAATGACAAAAATACTAAAATTTGGAGTAATCCTGATACCATTTTGTCGGTGTTTTGTAAAAAGGGCGAATCAACCATTTTGGCGAAATTGAGATTTGAATAAAAAAACACAATATGTACCTCACTAGCATTATTGTGTAAAAACGGCGAATTTGTATCTCCACAGGAAAGTATTTAAAAACGATAATCGTAAGGGCGAATATCCACTTAGTGTTACGGATAAAAAGCGATTGTGACATATTAGGCCTATTAAAATATTATATTATAAAGACAGTATTCTTTCTAAGCTTTATTATAAACTTGTAGATATTTATAATCATCCACAGATAATTAATAAATAAATGCCAAAAGTTAAAAATTCTCATGTAAAATAGTATTTTGGTTAATTCGCCCTTTTTACAAAACAACGACCATTTCTACACTAAATATATCAATGTTGTTACCTTGATTTAAAATACAAATGTGGTAGCTATTTGATGTAATTCGAAACACTTCAGCGCATCTATTCGAGACACAAGACTACTATCGGCGGCTATCGAGAGTAGTTTTTCATATTTTTGTATTGAAGTACGAGGGTGGGTCAATAAGTCCTTAGAAAAGCCGACAGGTGGCGCGACTAGTACTGTAAGCGGTTTGTTTTCATGCAGCGGCACTACCGATTCAGTATGCTGCGAAGTTTCAATCAGATTGGTCGGGTTGTTGTGTGTTTCTCGTACATTTAAAAAAAAATTTGCTTGTGGAAAATGGAAAAATGGAAAATGGAGAAAATTGAGTTTAGAGCTGTTATTAAACATTTTAATATAAAAGGGTTAACAGCAAAGGAAATAAAAAATGAGTTGGATTTAGTTCACGGCATATCTGCTCCTTCACTTGCAACTATTTATAACTGGTTAAATGAATTTAAACGTGGTCGTACATCAACAAAGGATGAACCACGCTCAGGACGTCCTGTAGAGGTGACTACACCAGAAATGATCAATAAAATCCACGATATGGTGTTAAGTGACCGAAGATTAAAGTTGAGTGAGATAATTGAGGTTACAGGGATCTCAAAAGGTAGCGTCATTTCTATTTTACATGACAAATTGGGCATGAAAAAAGTTTCTGCAAGATGGGTGCCGCGTTTGCTCACAGTCGATAATAAACGCAATAGGGTGGTGGCCTCTAAAGCCCTGTTGTCGCTCATGCAACGCAATCCGGATGAATTTTTTCGTCGCTTTGTGACTGTAGATGAAACATGGATACACCACTATACTCCCGAGACGAAAGAACAGTCAAAGCAGTGGATTGCGAAGGCAAGCCATGTCCAAAGAAGGCGAAAACCGTGAAATCAGCTGGTAAGGTTATGGCTACTGTATTTTGGGATGCACGTGAAATTATTTTCGTTGACTATTTGGAAAAAGGAAAAACAATAACAGGGGATTATTATGCATCTTTATTGGACCAGCTAAAAAACAAAATTGAAGAAAAACGGCCTCATTTAAACAGGAAAAAAATCCTCTTTCATCAGGACAATGCCCGTGTTCACACATGTTTACGATCAATGGCTAAAATTGAAGAATTGAAGTTCGAATTGGTCGACCACCCACCGTATTCGCCAGATTTAGCCCCCAGTGACTTTTTCCTTTTCCCAAACTTAAAAAAATGGCTAAGTGGACAACGTTTTTTTTCAAATGAAGAAGTCATCGATCGGACAAATGCTTATTTTGAGGACCTTCCGAAAACTTATTTTTCTGACGGTTTAAAAAAAATTGAGAAACGTCTAACCAAGTGTAGAGAGCTCCAAGGAGATTATGTTGAGAAATAAAAAAAAAATACAAAAATAAAAACTGTTTTAATGCTTTTTTCTAAGGAATTATTGACCCACCCTCGTATTATAATTTTTACAAAAAGTTAGTTGTAATTTTTACAATAAGTGCTATGTTTTAAAAGCACCTTTTTTGGCTGTGCTAACTTTTAGAGCGAGATACAACTTTGACTGTTTAGACGGTTAACTTATTGTAACAATAATAATACTCCGAAACATTTCCAGTGGCCACAGATATGTACATTTTTTAATACATATCTACTTACATACATAATATATTCCAACTACACTGAACAACAATTAGTTAATATGTCTACAGTGAATGAAATAGACCTATGAAATAGATAGAATAGGTGGTTTGTAAAAGTAAGTGATTGTTAAGACATTTAACTGACATATAATCAAGTGTTTGAACTAATAAGTTCATTACCTACACAATTCTACATAGCCAATTGGCCAGAATTGTATGCGATATAATTATGTATTAAACTTCAATAATTAATTGCATTACCAATAATGTTGATAGTAATTTAAACGATTAAAAAATAGGCTTTTTTTGCCAAAATCTATTTCAACGGGAAAAGCGTTAGAGGAAAGCTCTTCAGTAGGCGTCGTGGCGGCTCGAAGGTTGCTTCACCGCCGCATCCTTCAGAGGACGGACCGAGTCGCCACTCGCTAGTACCTAGGTACTACAACCTACTCGAATGGAGAGTGGTCGGACCACTTGAGCTTTTCTCTCTCAAATTGGGCTAAGAGCTTTTGATAGATTCAAGGGTCCGTGCTTATTGTCCGGAAATATATTAAAAAAGAGAAAGGTAATGTTTTCAAATGTAAATGGATTATAGCAAAGATGTTGAAGAAAATCTCGTAATACCAATATATATATAATATCTAAACGTATAAAAAATATAGTAAAAAGTACAACTAATGGGTACCTACCAACCAATAACTTATTTTCGTAAAAAAACCTGAAATAATACTACCACAAATACCATTTGTCTCATATAATTTTGTTTCGGAAAATTAAAGAATGAAGAACATATTTTATTATATCAATATAATAGTGATAATGTAGTCAAAGTTATTTATTTATTATCGGGATATGAATATGGCCCAAAGACAAAGATAATACAAAGGTACCTACCTATTTACCTGATGACATTAGAATTTTAATTCTAATTGATTTAAGTCTTATGCCGTTCGACTTCAGTTATATTTTGAGACCCGAGTTTAGGCTTTCAGCATACCCATGTATAATGATTTAACAATGGGTATTTTAATGTATGATATTTCTAGACACTTCAAAATATATAAATCTACCTACAACATTTTATAAATATTATAAACAATAAAAGTTAATATAAATATAATCATCATTATTAGCGGTCTACTACTGGAGTAAGGCTTCTATATATCCGTATATGTACCAATACACATCGGTCTTTATCTTTTCAAAGTCAGCTTCAATCAATTTGTTTAACCGGTGATATTTAATGTGTATTACGTATGTGGAAATGTAATCAAGAATTTTGTAAGCCCGGTTGCACATACAATCGTCTCGACTTCGACATGACAATAAATCAAAACGGCTGGAATGTTGCAACTCTCTCTGGCACGCACATGCGGGACCATGCCGAGACAGTGACGCCAGGCAGCTAACAGAAACAAATGAAAAACAGTATTCACATGGGCCGATGCAACATTTTACTATTCTATCTACAAGTGAAATAAGTTACATGCCACATGCAGTTATTTTTTTTCTATCATAAATGGCGCACCGACGCTTGTGCGGCAGTAGTTAAATTAAATTACGTGACTGTTTTGTAAATAACGATGAAGATGAGTTAGTGTGCGACCCGGCTAATAAGACATTGAAAGCATTTGTAAACAATTAAATTATTTAGTAAAACTAGGTACGGAAAATATTGAAACTTTCATGTAATTATAAGTTTTTTTCCACAATGAAATACACTCCCAGAATACTAAAAAAACTTATTGTTTTATTTAAACTTAGATCAAATCATTTATCCGGCGTACGTGTTAACATCTCGGACCGTAAATGTCGATCCGGCACGCTTGCAAATTCAGGTCGCGAGGAGCCGTGAAATATGGGAGAGGATCGCGGCCTGAATCGCAAATCGTCTTGCCCTTCATCAGACTGGTAATGGAGAGTCGGAAAATCTTATAATGTAAGACGGTGCCAGGTTAATATGCTAAAAGAACGAAGGAATTCTGGAAATGCGCCGGAGATCATGTATTGTCTGTATCTGCCGCATAACTACTTTGATTATTGGTTTATGGGCATTGGGTTTTTTTTATAAAGATGATCTATCTATCTACGTAGATATAAAATATCATCATTATAAGGCGGAGATGACCCACCCCTGGATTAAGGCATCCCTTAGCTCTTTCCAGTGTTACTGATCCTCAGTTAACAACTGACAAGTACCTACATCCGCCGAACTTGATGTAAAATATGTACATAGTCTTTTAAAATATATTTTCATAATGACAATAATTGGCCTGTACCTACCTAATGCAGGTACTTGAGAAGTCACGGGAATGGGTGTACTTGTATAAATGTTGGGTACTTGTCGAAATCAAGTGAAGGTAACAATGCCATGACTAATATTTATTAATTACATCCGTCATGAAAATGTATTCAATCGTATACTTGTCCGAATGCACAATTATTATTAGTACATTCATCAAGTAAGTATTAGGGGAAAGGTGTACAATAAGGCATAGTGGGGAAAAACGAACTTTTGCTCTACTGTCGAAATGGTGCGGTCGAACATAATGCAACTTGCTCAGGAACAATCCATAACACGTAATTTAAATACTCAGCTATATTTAGTTCACACAAAAAAGCTGTACAAGAAGATCATGCAGTTGAAAGATATTTGTAATAAAGGTAATATTACACGTACTTTATATTATTAAATATACATATAAATAATATCCAATTGGCTACTTCTAAAAAATATATAACGCGAAATGGGGGTAAACAAATAATGCCACACTCATTAACTGTATTAAAAATGATTACACCATTGAAAATTCGTAATGCAATACTCCCATATAATATCTTTCACACATTATCCTCCGATACAAATGCACTTGACTACAAGATTTATTAAATACGATAGTGCCCCGAGGCGAGTCTGAGTCGGAATATTCAATTAAGTGAAAATTTCCAACAATGTTAAGAAGAGAGATAAAGATTTCTTACACACGGTAAACTTTGCCTGTCAATACGTTAGTTCAGAAGTATGTGTAGGCGCTTTAAGGAATATTTCGAATGCCAAGCAATGAGATATAACCTAATAGTGCCGACAGTGGGAAAGAATTTCAACAATCGGATGTAATTGGGTGCAAACCCTGGTCAAAGTTTGGCGGGTCGGAGGGATGAAAAGTTTTTAGGGATGTGTTGTATTAAGAACACATCCGTAACCTTGACAGTAAAACAGTAGTTATCATGATTATCAACATCTATCTACTACTACGTTGTACTTACTGACCGTATTATAAGAGAAGAGGAATATGTCGCCCTTCTTTGTCAATTTCATATAATAAATATATATATAGTATTTTAATCATATATTATGGTGTAGTAAATTCTAATGGATTTAAGTTTTGTACTATTCCATTTGAGCTGTTTTGCGATCCGGGTTTCGCCTTTCGGCATCTTTATAACAATATATAATACCTATAGGTAGGCTTACCGTATGAAACTCTAAACCGGGACAGGAACGGGATATATATGGCAAAGAAACAAATTTAACCGCCAAAAGTTGTTCTAAAATATGTACAAAGAAGAATGCAGACCTTCTGCAGCAGAAATTTAAATTATTTTATTTGTTTATTGTATCAGTCGGTACTTCTCGCTGATGAATGTACTTTTTCGCACCTTTCCCCGCTGTATCATAACATAATTATACGCTCCTGCGGTCAATTATGACATTAATTTATTATTGACAATCATTCATAAGCGAAAAAGCCTGGACAGAATGTCAAACCGGCCGCGGCGCCGGGACTGATATGTGAAACCGGGACAACCCCGGTCAAACCAGGACGTATGGTAAGCCTACCTATAGGTATAACAAATCATTACAATAAAGTAGGTAATAACTCCATTACCGACCTATCAAGTCACTTTTATAATATGATGATCATCCAGTTCTGCTACTGAAGTAGTTTTAAAGACCTATCTAGTCAAGGGTCACAATAAAAAAATATAACAAAATTATTCAAAAAATATTCATTTATCTATACTATAAAACATCTAAAATTATGGCATTAAACCATATTATAAAATTTTTGATATTTTATTAATATTAATAATTTTATGAATATTTTTTTATCGATTATGGTTTTATTTAGACAGGGTTTAATGAATTTTAAAAAACTAACTATCACCATCTGTAATATGTATTCTTAATTCAATGAAAACAAATAAGTATGACTGAAAAAGTGTGCACTAATTTTGTCGAATCGCCAATAGCATACCAAAACTATTATGGTTTAGTTAGACAGGGTTTGAATGATTTTTCTCTTACTCACACTCTATGAACACTGTAGTCTTAGTTCAATTAAAACAAATACTAGTATGTATGACTGACAAAGTTTAGTTTCCACTATCTATGTCGGATCTTAATAGAATACCTCCCACCCTGCGCCACCGGTATTTATAACCAATCGTGTTCTAGATAGTGTAAAGATTAATAGTGTTAAAGATTTTCTATTAGGTTTGCTTCTCTGTCTTCAACAAGTTATATAATATAGTAACAATATTGTTATCCATCCTCACAGATGTCTTATTAATTATAAAGCAAATAACACCATACTAATATTTTTTTACGAAAGGAAACATAAACAGCTATGACAAAACTTTACCCTTCGCAATATCAATTAAACAAAGTTGACGTCGGTCAATAAAATCTGAAATATTTGAGTACAAATTACAAGTTCAACACGTCTATTAGAATTCACAGAATAAATTGTCAAAATAACAAAAGAGAGATTACTTTGAGATTTTTGTAACAGACGGCGCAAAAGAGCTGGAATATAAAACAGAGAATAACAATAAAGTGACATAGCTACAAGACTTACTTAGTGCAAAAGTTTATTCCTTTCATTTGGGGGAAAACTCTGGAATTAGGGATGCCTTTTATGTATTTTTATTATATATATTTTAAAGAAGATAACTAAAGAGATCTCTCTGCCAAAAAAGATGTAAATATGTTTATCGTATTTTTAAATGTTCGATTGTAATAATAATTAGCCCATAGTTTAAAATCTTTAGTTGATTTTTTTTGACACGTGTCTCGCCGCGATACGGCGCGATTGCACGTGGACAGTTCGATGAGGTCACCTTACCGAGAGGTGACACTCGACGATTACCTGTGGACGGCTCAATGTGATCACATGTACTTGGAACGAGCGCGAGTTTTTATCGCGCCATCTGGACAATACTTTACCGTTAGATGTTATTGTAAAAATACATACGGAGATGTTAAAAATAGACAACACTTGCTTAGGAATAGGGATGGTAATGATTATTGTATATTTACGCAATGTGTTTTTGATATATTCTGCTTAATAACTTTAATATTGAGATCATGTGAGATAGTATCCGTGTAATATCGATGGATCCAAGTACAGAAATACCAAGCATACTTTCAACTAGCAAAAGACATCCGTAAAAAACCTTCAGTATGGTCTAGCTAGCCTTAAGCTTCATAGCAAAAGAAAGTATGTAATGGAATAATAGCTGACTGAAATGAGGAAGCGCCATGGGGATTGCAAAGAATATACAGGAGTATAGAAACATAATTATGGAGAAATATCAATATGGGATATCTATATAGGTGTCCTGTTATGTAATCAAATCAGATTATAAGTCTCGGAGTAATGGAGACAGTACGTTTGTATGAAACCTAGTCGATGATGTATCGATACTTATTACTACTTAGTTAACTACTCATTTAATAGCAGACTCTTACTATCAATACTTACATTATTTTAATACCCACCCCTAAGCTATAATACAACCCCTGCGTGGCGTAATGGCTGCCATTACAAGGCAAAAGATGAAATCCGACGCAATAAAAGGGAAAATCGCTGGAAATAATATTCATGCCGAATGGGGGTCGATCTCTGGAAAAAAGCGCTCCGAATAAAATACGCATTTTATAGAGCGTTACACATTGTGCATTTCTGCAGAATACAGCACGATAAAACAATTTATAGGGTCATGATGTTTGCGTTATACGTTATGGCGTAATACTGCCGTTCACTGAGGGTGTAAGAGTTTTGTGAACACGGGCTTTGTGTAAGCCCACTTCAAGCTTTCGATATTAAAAGCTCTGGAAACAAGCTTACGTTTTCACTTAAAGTTTCCACGGTTAGTTCAGAATGTGTTTCGAAAATTTGTATGCAGAACAACATATGCAGTTGTACACAAATACAATAACTGACAAATATTAACTCAAAATACAAATTTGAAAAAGCTTCAAAAATATACACACTGGGAAAATCATAAACATAATCGTAAACCGGCAGGCGTACAAACACTTTAGTTTGGCGGACAAGTGTTTTAAACATTTAAGTACCAATCGAAAAAGATACCTTACATACTTTTGTAATTTAAATAATTGTAAATTGTAAAAGCAAATTCGTATTCGTGTTTTATATTAATTAATACAATGAATGACCAACAATAATTGACAGTTAACACCGTGAAAGATAAGAATGAAATAAACTACATGGATTCACTGAAAGCATAACTTCACCGACGAAGTCTACTACAAAAGGTTACAAAAAAATGTGCCTCACTTACAAAACTTCCCGCATTCTTGCCTCGCGAAAAGCGCGCCGCTTCCCCGAGGGATTCAATCAAAGGTATCTTACCTACCCATTCTGTAGGTAAGACAGGAATAATGAGAAAAGCCGGACTTTCCAGGCCCTTCTTTATGCTAAGTCCCGGCGCCGTTTCAAAGGAACGGAGGGTGACTGCGACGTCCCCGCGGTATCCAAAGCAACGGAGGTAGGTAGGTATCTTCTCTCGCGGTGCATTTCCTATTCTCACCCGCAAGTATAAATTATTTTAAGGCTTTGTCACGATAAAATTGTCGTTTGCAATAAAGAGAAGTTGGTATGTTTTATGACAAGGACTATAAGATAAATACGATTTCATACTGAGGGTAAAGGACCAGACCAGAATTACTAATTAAGAAAATGCAATTGTACTTTTTGTATTTTTTTTCTTGAAATCTGTAATCTTGTAACTGGCATTATATGTATATTTGAAATTAAAGTAATAACATTACTAAATTTGATTCATAGATGGCGCCAGGATTTCTCCAAATTTTAGTTTTATCGTACTTGCACATATTTTTTCTTTGAAGCTATATATAGAGATTTAAGAAGATAACAGTCTTAATTCAGCATAATTGAGCATCATAAAGGTGTATGCCAACGAGTCTGCACTGATGATAATCGTATGGGTTATATTTTCACATTATTATTGTTGGTCAACGCAATATTTTAATTAAGTTGGTCACGCTATTTTTAAGATGATATTGACAATCGTGAGACGAATGAGATACTGCCAAATATGAAGAGGTATAGTTATGCAAGTCACAACTCGAAAATATAAAAAATATTAGCTAAACCTCAAATGGGATGTGATACATAACTCGAAGCTAAACAACAGAAGATTTAGAGTTTAGACATACCTACACGTAGTTAGTATAATATTTCATAAAATATATGTAAAGATGTATGTAATCGAAGGCATAAATGCGCCCGCAAGTGTACCTACCCCTACACAAGTAGTCAAGTGCGTCTACCCCCATTGACTGGCAAAGTCGGGGAAATTTCCCTCGAAAGTTCTAAGTGTATTTTGAATTAGTTCACGATAAGATTTCCGAAAGTTTTCCGATTGGATTATGATTCGATTTGGCCGTGCAGTGACTTGCGAGGGAGTTATTGCGTTTTTTCTCGTGTAAGCTTTCACCCCAGACGTTGATTTTTTTATTGTTTAATAATTAGTTGAATTCGACATAGTATTATATGATATATTAATGTCAAAGACTTCTGAGGAAGTTTCTTAACAGTTATTTTTTTTTACAAAAGACGGTTGCTAACTAACTGTTCATCCAGTGACGACCCGTGGGGGTAGGCAGATTGAGCGTCGCCTGGGGCGGCAGTTACTTGAAGGGCGGCAAATCGAGGAGAATCATGTATCATAAATCAATAGGTATAAATAGCTATTATTATTTTTAAAAAAATTCAGTTTCCTGGTTTTTTCGGGTTCACGATGTCTAGTTTACTTCCGTTGCCCTTCGACGTCTTTGGTGACCAGAAACGACAAGTTCAAATTTATGAATTACAGTCTGAGTTATTAACCAGTACGCACGGAAGTGCGTTGGTCGTCGAAATTAAAGATGCACCCTCCTCTTACAGCATCCCACCTACCACTCTGGGTCCATGATTTTAGTCTGTATTGAAGCGTCACGCCGTCGTCGATTATCGATTTAATAATGCCTAAACCTTTGCGATCCCAAACTAAACATATTACAGTAGAACATATTTCTTATGCCGGGTCCACACTGGCAACATGTCGCGCGACAACCTCGTTAAATTTTAAGATAAGTATGATAATTATCGTAAAATTTCTTAAGCAATTTTGATAATTCTCGTAAAATTTAACGAGGTTGTCGCGCGACATGTTGCCAGTGTGGACCCGGCATTAGATATTGGAGTCATGAAAGGATGATAAAAATACTGTATGAAAAATGGGGCGTCATTTTGGCGCTGCCTAGGGCGGCATTTTGTCTAAGGACGTCACTGTGTTCATCAGACAATACTCGTAGTTTCAATCATTCCCAGTCGAAAATACTATAGTCATAACGGTTACTTGTAAATTGTACGTTAAACATTTCACCGTGGCACAGGATGCCGTGAGCTTTCTGATCAGAAATAGATGACAGTATAATATACGGTCTCCAATTTTATTAGATTCAATATGAACATTAATTCAATTTTCATAGCTGATTTTGGCAGAATTCACGAATTCAATAATGAAAACTTAACCTAACCTAACAAATAATCCAGTATATCGGTTATTTTTTAAATGTGTTTGCTGCTGGCTTCCTGTAAAGTGTAAAGTGTCACGGTAGCCACAATTATCAGCCATGAAAGAACGACCGAGAAGATAAAACGCGGAAAAAAATCGCATGGCATATACTTGCGTCGCACGTATTTATTTACCTTACATCGGTAACGTTATTGCAATATGCATCCAGCGTAGTTGCATCGCACATGGAACAAAGAGCCACTACATCACTCTGGGATATCCAGACTGCACGTAGGTAGCGCGCACTAATCTGCTTATCAAATACGCCGACCGGTATAATAATCAGAAGCTCGCACTTGATATACACTACGCTACACTGCGAGATAAATGATTATGGCTCTTTCACACACTTGCAGGGAGGTATTATTTAAATTAAATGCACGCTGAACGATGCGACTGTTTGCGCTACGGTTTATGATATACTCGCAAAATAACGAATGAAAAAAATAGTTAGAATAGCCTAGATAGATTCCATGTAATGTTAAATTATGTTACCGTACCAACCATGCATATTAAATAAACAAAATATACATTTTTGAAAATTGTGATAACGCAAAGAAATAAACACTGTCGCGAAACGTTGAAAATTTTCATTATAAATTGTTCTAAAACATTCCTGCGTTGGATCTAAGACAATTCGACGCCAGGACAACTGAGCGCCATGCAATATAATAAAATTCGAAAATAGATAGACGTTCGTGAATTATATGTAGGCAGGTACTACCTAGATATTTAATACTATTATTTGTATTTAAATTATTATATTATCAATATTAATACTTACAGAAGGAACTTGACATATAGTTGGTACATAGTGCCTGAAGATGCCGAAAGGCGAAACCCGGGTCGCAAAAACAACTTAAACGGAATACTTAGTACAATACTTAAATCCATTAGAATTTATTATATTATTATTTAATACTTGGTGAGAATTTAAATATGCACACGTAAAATAATACGAGACGAGGTATAAGGAATAATTGTGTGTATTCTAATTAATTTTCGGTAAACTACTGTAGAGCAAGTGGTACAAGCAACCCTCAAACAAATAATTATTCACTCTTTCAGTTTCTGGTTTAAATATACATTAATGATGGCTTTGTATTCTGTGCGAAGTGGCTGTACGCCATACTGCCTTATATGGGACTTCATATTGTGACTTGAATGGCAACTCTACAGTCAAGTGATACCCTGCACTCCATAAAGTTAACAAAACTTGTGGTTGCAAATACAAGTATGCAGGTAGGTAGGTACTTACAGCGTTGCATCGCTTATATTGGATAGGTATGTAAATGATATATAATGGTATGTTTCTTAGTTAATTATAAATAACATTTGATTAAATAAATTAATATATACGTATAATATACCTACATAATATATAATCTTAAACCAAAAATAAACTCAAATAAATATCAAAGAGTTTGATCTGTAATAACTAGCCAGTCAGTCTTATAGTTATTTGTATTAGTTATGAAAATACTTAATGGTTTGATCAACGTTTTTATAGTTGCACTGAAGGCTAAAGAAAAAAATATTTTGTAGGTTAGTACATATTTTAAAGATATCGTCTATAAATTCTTGACTATAATCACCACTGTGTTCGTGTTAGTGTATGACAATCGCTATAATTTTTGATTTTTTATGTCATCATCATCAGCCGGGGTCAATCCACTGCTGGATGAAGGCCTCCCCAAGCTTCTTCCAACTCTCTCGGTCCTGTGTCGTTCGCTGCCACGTATTTCCATTACCAGTTCGTCAATCCAGCGGCTTTTAGGGCGACCCTGTGGCCGTTTCGTGCCCCTTGGGTACCACTTGGGTTTATTTTTTAATATAAATATAATCATAAACTATTTTTTTATTCAACGAATAATTAACAAAATTTAAGTTTACATTTTTTATATAACCACTAGAATTTTTTTTTTAAGAAAAATCACGTCTGGGATTCGGTACCATGTGCTCTGACCGGTAAGTTTGAGTAAGTAAGGTTCTATCTAATTGTGACAAAATTAACTAGTGGTTCTTATAATTAAATAATGTAATTAAGAAACAACGCAATTTGGAAAAGCGCTTCAGTGAGAATTATAGTGAAATATTATATAATAAGTAACCTTCGATTCGTCTAATTGACATAATATAGTAGAGTTGATCTAAGCAAATAAATTCAATCAAAAATGCTTCGGACGACATCACATAGGTAATTTTGATTCGTGAAATAAATGATTACGGCCCCTTCACATGACTTCCTCTCGGGCTTGCATTATTCCAGTTCAGCAAAAGCGTCGACTCGCCTTTCAATATTTATTAATGCACGCTGTTTTATGCAAAGGTGTAACCGGAAAATGCCCGTAAAAGAGACTACATAGGTATCACATGAAACTATTTACACATACTAAATTAATAAACATATCTGAGAAAATATATTATAACGTACAACCATAACCAATAGAAACCATCTTCTTTTCACACCTGCATCTCGGGCACATATACCATTATGCTAAAGGAGTCATACTTACGATTTTTTTTAACTAATGGCTTTTAAAATACTCACTGAAGCGCTTTGCAAATTGAGCTACTATTGGCCTTTTGTATTTTAAATCAAATTAGGTATTACTATAATTACTAACCGACGTCACGGACCATTCCAAGATTCTTTGTTGTAACTTACCTGAACTTGCTAATAATTTTTAATTAACTATTTTTCATTCAACGAATAATTCACAAGAATGTAAGAATGTTCAATAATTAGAATGTTACATTCTTAAATCTTGTGAATTATTCGTTGAATAAAAAAAATACTAAATTAAATCGAAATATTCGGAAATCACCGTAGAATCTAGATATTTGAAATTCACGATTAATATTAGATACATATTATATACTCAAGTCTGTTCAGCTGGACAATTTTGTTTATGTCTAATGACCAATGAATACTTAATGTACCTACATACTTAAATGTTATTCATACACATTTAGCGTTGAATAGAAATCAATTAAATCTATAATGCAATGTCAACCACGGATTTACCATTCAGCAAAAAACGACCGCTCTGCGTCCAATATTTCAAGTTATCAGCGACACACAGGTCGAAACTTAGCCAGAATTCCCATGATAATACGGCCATACCCACGAGCTTCATATAAAGTAATAACATATACTAGGGACACTTTTTATAATATATTACAATGTAGATGGATATAGGCCGATGTCGTAGACGTGAGAAGTTTCCCAGATTACACGAATAATTTTCTCATCCCGTTACGATCAATTTCCAATAAAGCTCTGACATTCGACGGCCCTGGAGCTTTTCTCTCTCCGCCGAGGAACGACGATCGGATTTGCATAATTTAAAATAAGATTCTCACAGCCTTCTTTCGTATATTATATTACGTAGGTATATATGCTAAAGCAAGGGATTTCGTTTATCATGGTGGAAAAATATTCAAGATTGTAAGTAGAAATAGAGAGAAGATATTATTACAAGCGTGTATCCCAAAGAATTTTACTACGTACTACGTTCTTATACATATGTGTAAGAAGAAATTATGAAATTATAGTATTAAAACACTTGATAGAGTTTCGGGAAAATTTTAGTTTAGCAGTTTGTTATCTAAAGCAAAATTCATATTTCATAAGTCAGATTGTAATTGAAACCTTTCGGCTTGTAAATGTCGTTATTTTTGATTTCACTTTTGGATACAAGTGACTGGTACGCATTTGACACATTTGTAAGGAAAAATAACTCAACCAGTGTCAGCGATATTAAATATCCATTTCCCGTAGTATCCAATTATGGCAAACACAGTAAATAGCTGACTGCAATGATAATTTCCGCATATCCGTTTTTTCACATAGTCCTATATACGATGACGCAAACTCCATATAAAATAGGTGAATCAATTCCTAATAGTTGTTTCCTAAATGTAATTTGTAGATATTATTTGGATTGCGAGTATGTCGATAAATGGCGCTTCACAATTTATTGATTGAAAGGTAATTAGATTATAAGTTTACGGTAGAAACACATCGCGCCGTATTGTATTTATAATATTGTATCGATTGTAGCCTGTACTTATGTAACAGTAAATAAACTCTCCATCATCACGAACAACCACGACCGTCTTTCATCTTCATCATCTATCCACCACCGAAGTAGATACCTACACATTTATGAGTGTTTATCTAAATATTTTACGGTAAAAATCGTGACAAAATACGCGTATGTTTATGCTGAAATAGGATTTTTACCGAATACGCGAATAATTGCGATTAAATGTCATAATATATTATTTGAAATTTGATTGAAATGCTTTCGGTATCGACATATCGACTAAAAAAAAATTATAAAATTAAAATTTATCTAAAAGATAACAGCATTGCAAGGTATTGCAAGCAGTGAAAATTCCATAGATTCTAACAATTAATTTTATTTAAAACCTCTGAAAACTGGCTGAATATCCAAAATTAGTAATTATCTATGTTTTATGAGTGCTACAGACAATTGGTTGACATGTTTGATCAAAACAAACCGGGGGGGGGGGGGGGGGGACATACACTATTCTAAATACGTACAAAAACATAAGCTGTAACTTTAGAGCAACTGTGATCTACCTATGTACAATGTTGACCAAATATTTTTAAAACCGAAAAGCCGAAAGTCCATAGACATCAAGTGGCTGAAAATGTTAAAAAACCTTATACAGAAGTGAGTACCTTGGTATCAAAGTGGGACATAAGCCATTTACAAAATTTTACAGGAGACTGACAAACAAGTTTGAAAAGTGACCGTTTTTCATATAACATACCAACTTTAAACTCAAAAATCTCTATGAAAACTACCGTTTTTGATACTTTTAGTGGATTTTTTGAAAAGAGTATCACTTTCACTACCATAATCAATTAAAACATGAATTTAGTGGGAGGTGGCGTATGTCCCACTTTGATACCAAGGTACTCAAGTGTTCTTTTAAGCATATAATTCACTCACTCATTCCCAGTTAGAGTAGATTTGCGTACAACATATATACATAGGTAAGTATGAATCAGTATGTATGAAGCACAACTCTCAACAAAACCTAGACACGGAAAATTCGGGATTAGATTGAAAATATAACAAGAAAAGTATATTAAACGTGAGACGTTCAAACAAAATTAAAGTAAGCAATTTCAAAATTGATTTATGATGCTTTTCTTTAGCGAAAATTTAAATTGAAAAGATAACGTAAACATATTATTTTAATGGCCTGGCGAAAGGGAACGCCGAGAGATGAGAGGGGATAAGAGGATAATCCGCCAATGATAAGGGGGAAAGAGATGGAAAGCCGAGACAAGGACATAGTCGGAATGGCTCTGAAAGTTTTCCTATTCATGGGATTATTAATGAGCCGGGGCGAGTTTTATAAAGCTGGCATAATGTTTGTTCAAAACGGAGATACGAGGTTATGTTTACATTAACAAGGGTATTAAATAATGGAAATTGTAATATGCATTAAAAACATTCATATGTAAGCAGTCAAGACACGAGGGATATTCTAATTTTGAAATAAATAAATATGTAGCATTTAATGTCATTGGTTCCCAATTAAATTATAAATATTCATACACAATAACGAGTATTTCCTATTACTAATGCATATCATGAATAAACAATTTTTGTAGGTAATTATGTTATTTATAAAATACCGCATAATATGTAACACGTGTCCGTCCGTTTCTTGTGTATAATCAACTATATATAATCAACTTACATTATTTTTTTCCTGATCATATATCAGTGGCGAAGACTCCATACTAGGCGATTATTTAAAGCCTACCTTCTTAATAAAAATATTTTTTAATTGCATATTGACATATTTATATACTTAATCATTTCATTATTTTGTGTTATATAAAAATAATTTATTTTGCCAAGGAGAGATGTCGTATATGTAGGAATGTATTACAGTATTACACAGTTTACAAAACAACTGCAAAGGTATTAAAAAATATACCACAGCGCGCCGTAAATAAATAATAAACGCCGCGACGTCTCGACGTAAATAAATCTCCGATTATGTGTGAAATAATTCTGAATTTTTTTCGTATGGACTTAACGTCTCGTAACCTCAGCAAGTCTGCTGATTTGTACGAAATAAGGTAAGCTCCTATCGCAGAGCCTAAAACATTCACGCATAATAATGTTGTCATGGCGCACTTTGTCCAAAATCATTAATAATTAGATAATTAAAAAAATAATTTCAACGGCGTTTAATCGAATATTAATAAATAAGTAACTATAGATTGTTTTTATAAATAAAAATAAATTTTATCTAAAGATTTTTGATGGGTATACTTGTTTTGAAAAAATACGTAATTTAAACACATCGCTCATTTTTACGTCGTCAATGAGATTTTGAAGTTTCATTGAATTAATGTGTCGTTGTCATTTACTAGTGTGTACCTATTCATTAGTAGTAAATATCGTACTATTCTCGTAAGTATACCTGACAAGTGTGCTCTTTTTATCAGATCTCCACAGCCTACCTCTTTCCAAAAGTCACCCTTCGCCACTGTCATATATATATCTAAGAATGTGTTCATCTAACAACCTTGCGTGTGAAGTGAGCATGCTAGTTTGTTTTAACTCGTTAACAATTTATAGTCACAACTTAAACTAATAAAAACTTTCTCTTAAAGTAATAGTTTTTATTTATGATTGAACGTACCCTTATCGTTGCGTTTGGTGATTTTGACAACAGAGGAGGTTGCACCCGCCAACAGACAATTTTATCAGATCATTATTGCATTAAGATACATTATAGTGCGGGCAGGTAACAGAATTGTGTATTATTTCACGGCCTTGTCGCCCGCTGAAGCCGAAGTTGTCGAACACCAAGGTAACGACTAAATGTAGGTAACTATTCCGGGTCTCACATATAAACTCGCCCGTCTGCCGCACAGCCATAAATCAAACCTTCTAGGAACGTCGTTTCGATGTTTCATATGGAGACAGTCGCGCGTAACCTCTCAAAACGTATATATGCCCGGCGAGGCGGTATAGGAATGACGAATTCGTAGGTGTGCGTATGCGTTCTGGCGTCTTTGACTCACAGTCCCAGACGCATGGGGTTGATCGATAACAGTAGTAGATTTTTTTTTCAAACTAAAAAGTCGCATTCGACCAATCTACAGAGCTCTATTAGGCAACGTGTGTTTTGTGAATTACGATGACACATCGACGTATTCGAGACGAATTTTGATGTGCGAGCCGGCTAACTATTAAATAATAAATAAAACGTTATTTTAAATAAACGTTAAACGCCGTAACTTACGACCTAGATTTCTATTTTTAATTCATTCAGAAATTAAATTACGTAAACTTCGTTAAGTATATAATTTGTCAACCAATGTTAAATTACAGCCACGACTTTGGTTGGACTAATAAATCTGTTATCCGGAGAAAAAAGTCTTTTATAAAACGAGAACTCTGACGCTAATCTAAAGAAGCCAAAAGAATTCAAAAGTCGCTCGGAATTAACGTGCGAATAAATTCACCGAATAGTCTGTCAATTTAAATAACAGGGCCGGATTACGCGAACGAGTGAAATTTTAATTAAGAAGCCGCCTCCTTGCGATTTGAAGGCGCCGAGGTAAGGGGGCGAATATGAGTGGAATGGGAAGGAGGAGGGATGCCGGAGGGGGCGATGGAGGGAAATAGCAACGATGAAAGCAATCTGCAAGGATCAGGGACGTGACTTGTGGAAGGGTGCGTTAAATTAAAATGAATATTAATTTTTAACCCATGTCAGCCATTTTTAGAAAATTATCATTTTAAATTGTGATTAGATAGAATTGTGCAAATGTCATTAAAATGAATATAATATAACAAACTATTAAAATACAAGGCCATTAGTAATTCATAAACACTTTCAAAACAGCTTAATTTACTATAATATAATAACAAACGTAGATAATACTTAACCGTTGAACTTTTTTTTAAATAATTTATCAATGCTATGCATTAAGCCATAGTGAACAAATAGTGCTGCAATATTGCTTATATATGCCGTTATTCAATTGTTTCACTGCTAGTACTTACAAATTGTGCTTAATATGCACTTATTGGTAGTGTTCACAATGTTCTCTTGCTAGTTTCTGAAGATCTTTATCGTTGATTTTTATTGAAGGAACAAATATACGGAGACTATAGACTGGTTGAATACATTACGTTATAGGTACAAAAGGAATTTTTTGATATGTATACAATGCAATAGTAGCAAAGGTGGAAGTAGGCTGTAAAGATCCGATATAAATAGTCCACAATAAACTTTGTCAGTCATACGTATTTGTTTTCATTGAACCAAGTCTACAATTTACGGATGGTGTTAGTTGGTTAGTTTTTTTTTTAATTCAATTAAACACTACGAAAATCAAGCCATAGTAGATATTATTTACATAAAATATCTAAAATTATGAACCATAGATAATTTTGAATATTTTGTAGATATAATAATATTTTTTATCTACAATGGTTTGGTTGAGGTAGAGCTTAATGAATTTAAAAAACTAACCATCAACATGTGTAATATGGATTGTTAATTCAACGAAAATAAATAAGTATGAATGAAAAAGGTTGCACTTTTTTGTTTAATCGCCCATAACATACTAAAACCATTATAGTTTGGTTTAAACAAGGTTTAATTGTTATTTTAAAAACACACCATCACCATCAGTAAATTTTAATCGTAGTTCAAAAACAAAAACTACGAATGACTGACAAAGTTTAATGTGCACTATTTATGTCGGATCTTAACAGCATACCTCCACTATTCACACATGCATTGCATATTTTGTAATGCAGTAAAACATGAATTATTTGATTAGGTACAGTAACAAAAACTCATATCCAAAAACGTGACACATGTTATTATACATTACAATTATATTAAATATAAATCTTTATTGTACTGCCAAAGACAAATGTATACTTAAAAACAACTAGAATTAAATGTTATTGAAATGCAACGCACGTTGGTTAATACGACTTTAAATGGGACGGAGTGCCCGCGGTGTATAAATAATAAAAATATTATTACGAAAATTACAACGAATCGTACCGCCGCTGGGCTCGGTTTTTGTAGAAGTGACAGACTAAGGAGTTAATGCGCTCAATCAAAAGTAGATTACACGGCGATGAAAATGTTCCGTCAGTCGAAACACCCCGGAGGAAACAAGTTTATATAAAACGGTGAGAGGTAAATAAATATTGAGATTGCAAAATTAAGCCTTGAGACGGCCCTGTCTTCATTGGAAGGATTTTATCGTTGTTATTATTATTATTATCTTGACATATTTTTTTGTTTAACAACTTGTGGAATCCTTGTAATAAGTACGGCTGTTGCCAAGTAGCTATTTATTGTGCCATAAATCTCCGGTAGATTTTACATACCTATATCTAAAAGCAATTATTATTATTAAAACAGGTATCTACTTAATAAATATATGTATATTTCTAAATTTATTATTTATTGGATGAGGCATAAAAAGCAACCGATCTATAAGCCGGCTCTCACATCAAAACTCGTCTCGCCCGCAACGTGTCGAATACGTCGATGTAACGTCATCGTTATTCATAAAACACACGTTGCCAAATGGAGCTCCGCAGATTGGTCGAATGCGACTTTTTAGTTTGAAAAAAACATCTGGAGGCAAATGCAACTATTTTCTCCCGACATGCAGCGCGGGTATAATCCCAAAATGTCGCACTTCGTCATTCATTTTGGCTTGGCGAGTGACGTCATTGTCCTCGCAAGGCCATGCTATACATACGCACATAAGAAAGTTGCATGTTGCGCTCAGTTTTGATTTATGACTATTATCCCGGACGAGGGGATTTTCAATGTGCGACTGGGCCAAGAGTGATGTACCTATTTTATAGGCTGGATACAAATTACAACAATCACTGGCAACTCAACAACCAACCACACGCTACAAACCGCATTTACATTACATCTTATATGGTACTTTTCCAAACACATGCGGCTTGCTGCAAGATTCCACAGATAGCCAATGTGACTTGACTTCCACTCACTCACTATATTATCACGCCTAGTCATTTTATATGTATGCCGATCAAAAAATTGGTCGGTAATGAAAGCAACAATACCTATCGTGTAATCACCAGTGGCTGCGACCTTCCGCGCCGACAAGTGGTTTATGTGGGCACGTGGACAAAGAATTACTACGGATTTAAAGCTTGTCTGTTTCGGATGTGATTTTTGTGGATCGAAAAAAACAGTTTCTTCAGCATTCATTTTGCAATGTAGATAATATCTGGCTCTGAGTCACTCATTAATTTAGAGTGATATATTATGTATAATATATTTCTATAAGATAATAAATATTTAAAGAAAATGTGTATTCAATAGAAGCTCCCTGTTACCTACAGACGGAGGCATAAATCAGTAGCGCGCAATCAAATTGTCAGGTGAAACACACGAGAGCGCATCGGGAGGGAGACACTACTTGATCAAGTGAGCCTCACATGGCATTAGCTTTGATTGATTTAGGGATATTGCCAATATGGCAATAGAGCCGATGCATAATAAATGGTATGGGATCAAAGCCTTTAAGAAAACCGTGTCTACATAGTCAGAGCCTATACATACGAAAGTAAAACTGAGAAAAGGGGTATAAGACTAATAATTAAATTAGCTGCAATTCATTTCGAATCGCAAATAAAATTTATTACCAGCAAGTTTAACACTATCATCGTTCAGATTAGTCAAAGGATAAGAATAATTCAAATTTATTCATTACATACAGTGAATTTTACAAATTACAAATTCAAGAGGCTCATAACATGACAGAAAAAAATACCGATTGGCCGTCCAGTTGATATTACAAATGCTAGATTAGGTGTGAACGGTGGACGTCAGGAGAACAACTAACAACAAAACAACTGGTGTTTTCGATTTCTAAGATAAGTTTATCAGGGACTTACAGGCACACTAGCAACATAATAAAACAAATAGCAACTCCAAACTTGACATAATGAATAAAATTTTAATTCACAATACAAATTTAATATAGTATCCTTAGATATTCGTATCGTTTGGGCCAATCATGGTGGCCCTAATCTGATCATATATTTCCTACCTACCTACATCATTCATACATCCAGGCACTTAACTAACGTGTCATCATTCGAAAACGATGGCATAAATAAACAAACAGTTAGGTACATTACCAACACCGTCGCTTCAACATCGCTACGATTCAAGCGAAGCAACGTCAAAACTACAGGGTGACTCATCCAGAAGTTATCGTTCGACCTTCGTTGCACTAAATCTGCTATGGTTTGAGCGTATCTCGCATCTAGCATCTATCATAAACTCCTCATCTTTATACTAAAACCAAAGTGTAACCGTGAGAGTAATAATCGAACAGTAAACATACTAGTGTCAGTGTGTGAGTGCGGGACCTATATAACCGATCAACATCAAGGTTAGTATAAACCGCCCTCCCCCAGCATTCAGAATCTAACCCCAAATACAGTCCAATGTAAATGTCCCGTAGGTACTGTTTAAATAGCGCAATAAACATTTTACCTTATAAAATTTTCACAAATGTTGAAAGTAATTCGACATTAACCCCCCCCCCCCTTCTTCGCAAGCGAAGTTTATATATATAATCAATTCCAAAAGTTTCCATATTAAATAAGCCACCCAGGCTGCGCGTTTTAAAGCTATTTTTAGTGTTGAAAAATTACTCAAAGAGCATTGGGGCGAAAATTCCGTCTTTTTTTCAACCGTTTTCATTTCTCTCCGATTATACTTTTATTCGCGAGCGTTTTCACCGCGAGAGTTTTCCCTTTGCGTTTTTTCGCGTTAATTAAAACAGGCTATCTGATTTTTCCCTCGGCCTCGCAGGTACTATCAGACCGGGAGCGAGAGGAATGAAACCTCAGGAGTTTTGTTAGCAATAAACGGTGGCTTTATTATGTAAATATTGTCTCGGAAAACTTTTATAATTATCTGCTTTGTTTTAATTTTGTTAGCAATGCAGATTCCTTGTTTCCGGTGTGTTTGCTACCTCCCCCAATTTTGCCCCTTCGGCGTCTTCGCCTTTCCTTTGAGGAGGGCGAACTTTGTTGCCTTGGAAAACTTTATCGAGTTTACCTTTTCAAAAGAATATTCTCCGAAAAGTTTGACGGCATCTTCAGATGGGCGAATCTACGTGATTATGTCCATTAATAATTTATGATCGTTACTTACAATTCATGGATATAATATAAAATTGACGTTTTTTTGAAGAAAAAAAAACTATCGTACAGACAATAAATTGTTAAGTAATTTTATTCGTCAAAGTAATTCATATTATTCTTTTTGATAAAAGTAAGACACCCAGCAGGAATTGAACATGCATCTCTCGGCTTTCGCGCCCATGCACATAGACCACTACGCTATAGGGGGCATATTTATTGCGAAAATTTTGAACTACTCTCTGAAGCGCTTTTCAAATTGAGTTACTATTGGCGATCGGCTTTTGTATTTTAAATCAAAGTAGGTATTACTTTTAATTACTAACCGACGTCACGGATTACTCGAAGACTTTTTGTTGTAACTTGAACATGCTAATAATTTTTAAATAACTATTATTGTTATTCAACGAATAATTCACAAGATTTAAGAACGTAACATTCTAATTATTGAACATGCATAATTTTGAAAATACTTCTGAGAAAATATATTTTAATTTATAACCAATAGAAAAAATCTTTGTATCATATTTTACATAATTTAATTCATATTGTATTCACAAGTCGCCAATAAATGAATAAGCTAAATCAAGTCAATGGACATGAATATTGTTCATTCTTGGTGGAAACATACTAATAAAACTCACCATACTTAATAATGATCAATACCGGTCGCGTTCGAGGCAGGATAGATACATTCATCCTTCATTGGAATTGTGTTTTATTTTAATGAATAAGCATTGCTTTTTCGCTTCATTTTTATGATACAATTTAATAGAATTAACCAGTGCTTACATTACCGCGAAAGTCGACTGAAACTGCATATAAAAAATAACAACTTTACAGATCAGCATTAAACTTATAAATACTATTCTTATCAAATGCAAATGTACACATTTTCGAAGTGTTTATTTATCGATTTAAAATCGAAAATCGATTAAAAGTGTAAGTTAATGTTTTTTTTTAAGATTTAACCGAACAAACGGACAGACAGACTAATTTTATGTTTAGTAAATATATATTTACAATTGAATGAATGTACACTAACATAGCTAAAAGTATATGACATACCTAGTACATAATAAGAAATAATATACTGTTCCTGATTATTTGGATTACCTATTAAATAAAGTTTCTGAAAGACGTGTTAAATTTAGCCAAGGAAAAAGCTCCTGGCAAGAAATTGAAATACGTCAAACACCGCGGCGAGGGAGGATGGGGCCAAAGTGCTTCAAAATAAAGACAAAATAATGACAAAGTAGAACGAGTAATTGACAGAAGGTTGAGGTTCCAGTAATTAAAACGGGCAGATTAAAAGGCCTGCGGGAAGGGACTGGAGACAGGCGCATTGGCAAGGGATGAAAAATAGAATAGGTGGCTGTTGGAGGAAAGGCGGTGTTACGTGGATCGTGAATAAGGTTACTTAAAAGACGCTGTATTATGTACCCATTGTCATTGATAGTAAGCAATCATTGTGGTAGGTATTCGATGGTATTTAAAGTGTGTAAAAAATATAAAGGGCCCTGGTAACAACTAAGCTCTATACATTTCTCAATCCGTACAAACTAATTATATTTTATTATATTCGGCTGAAATACGTGGCAGCAAACGACACAGGACCGAGAGAGATGGAAGAAGCTCGGGGAGGCCTTCATCCAGCAGTGGTTTGACCCCGGCATATGATGATGATTACATTGATTTCGGCAAAATTAATGAATTCTTAAATGATAACTAACCTAAAAAATAATCCAGAATATCGGCTATTATAATAAATTGTTTGCCGTTGGCTTCCACTGAACATACAATTTTTATTATAAAATTAATAACACCAACATGAAGTGTATTTTTATATCTAATTGCTTAAATACATACGATGCTAGGAACGATATAAAATAATATATTATTGTAAAATGATTATCGTCAACTTGGTTCCGATGAACACTATTGGATGAAGTCTAACTGCATAGCTTTTCCCTGACACGTGTTTCCATTATTGCGCACGTCTTGTGTGAAATGATTTGAAACTTCAACATTGTTTCCACTATTAAACGATATTTTTATTTCTACTGTGTAAAAAGAACCGAGTTTATAAACCAGTCATGTAAAACTCAACAACAGGTTCATATTTAATATATTAATATATCAATACCCCACATCTCGCCGATGCTAAATTCTTACAGATACCTGTGGGTCTATTCTATACTAATCGAACACTAAATTGATACATAGTATCAAACTTAGGGTAGGTTTGTATCAAAATATTAGCACTTATTGTAACAATTACACGAAGCTGGTTTTTATTGTTGCAATAATTGCGATATTTTAACAGCAGCAAGATAGATGCTGTTAAAATATAGCACTTATTGCAACAATAAAAACCAACTTCGTGTAATTGTTACAATAAGTGCTAATATTTTGATACAAACCTACCCTAAGTTTGATAATATTTATCACTTTATCACTTTAGCGGTCAATAAGCATAGAATAGACCCACTGAAGGGGTTTGTTAGTAATTACAAGAAATCTTAAAAATAAATAAATTTATATGAATTCAATGTATATGTTTATTTATACAGCAAACTCGAAGGGTAATCTTACACGTGCATTAGTGAAACCGCAAACGCTTCATATTTCCCTATAAATCATAATATAATTCAATACCAAACAACAGCTCTGCGGTGTGAATGGCTGTCCAAACAAATCATAATATCGGAATGAAAGCGATACTGGATAAGTCATAGAAAAATAGTTGTGATCGCAAGTGATACCGAACACTGAAACAAATCATAAGAAGAGTGTAAATGTAAAAGAACACTGAACGGTGTGCCGTAGCGTAAAAGGAGAAGCGTGTGAATCGTTCCCACGGAGGAACTCGGGTATTTCTGGCGGAAGTAGTCTCTTGAGGCGACAAAAAAAAAATAAGCGGGAAAAAACTAAATGATAAATCGACAGGCGGCAAAACAGAATTCAACGAACGGGAGTTATAATATTCCATTCCACGTTTATGATAGCCTGGTATTTTGAGTGATAATTTAATCAATTAAACTCGTACAAGGAATTAATAAAATTTTCGTAACAACGTTAAAAAACGTATCCGGAATTTCGCCGTATCACATTTCACCGTGAGCTATTGCGTCTGAAATATATGACCGTATAGTATCAATATCAAATGCATGTATTAATAAAACACTTAAAAATACGTTGTTAAAAGTTTGTTTTGTTAAATTTCTTCATTTAAAATACATTGGACAATATAATATGCTGCAGCGCATCTATTCTGTACACAAGACTGCTTTCAGCCTTTACGGCAGCCAACTAGGGTAGGAAAGTATCGAAATTTAACACTTATTGTAAACAATAAGTTCTGTCAAAACTGTCTATCTCACTCTAAAATTTATCACAGCCAAGAGAGGTGCTGTTAAAACATAGCACTTATTGTAACAATTACAACTAACTCATTGTAATTGTTACAATTGTTATAATAAGTGCTAATACTTGGATACTTTATTACCCCAGATAGCGGTATTGTGAATAGAATAGATGCGCAGGACTATAATTATGTAAAGAAAATAATTATTTTATTATAGCAAACATTTTGCCAGTAAGATTTCTAAATAAAGTGATATGTACAGGATAAGAAAAGTCACCATTAAACGACACGGGGCATAGTTGATGATAAAAGTTCCAATGCATTACCCTGGCAATGACCGTGCAACAAAGACAGATGAGACAATTATTATTCTATCAAATTGTATAGTCTGGTGCATCGTGTGATTCCAATGACGTATACGCGCATAATTTACGAAATTTGTTAACCTAAAAAAATCATATACCTAATTAATTCACCATATCACAGAATAATATTAATTTATCTCTGGGGAAGCCTTTGGAACCAAAACAAATGGGAGATTTAATCAGCAGATTATTGATGATTTTATGGAGTTGGCAAGATACTACTTTATGAAGAAAACTCGAATCTAAAGTAGCAAGTAGGAAGATCCATATAAATCAACCTATATATGACACAGCAGAAGGCAGAGTTAATTCAGAATGAAGGCGTGTCACTACAGACAGTATATGTAGGGTCAAACTATAAGGCCGCGTGCACACGATAACCACTCGTCGGAGTGACAGGTAACAGGGACTTGCAGTTGGACGACCTGGGTTGTACGGTGCGCGTATCGATGCGTTATCTTATACAAACAGTATGTAAAATGCATCTCGCCGATTATTGTTAGCCGGCTCGCACATCACAATTCGCCTTGTGTGCCTAACGGCCATAAATCAAAAGTTGACAAAATTTCGACGAATGTTGCATCGTACATCCTCGCACATCTGCCCAGCGGCAAACGTCAAACACGAAAAAAGAGAAGTCTCTCGTCTGCCATTTTTATTGTGTTGATTGTATGAACAAACGTCAAACGCGGCGGCATGAGCGAGCAATGACATTGTAGACAGAGACAAAGACAGAAATGACCGATGGCCGCCAGCTGTGCGCTTGCGCGGAGGCGACATTCCCGAGATCGACATGCACGCTTTGGCCATTGCAACTAGACGAATGTCGCAGGGTCGCAGAGTTGCAGTTGCATCGGCCAATCTGCGAAGGTCCATTTGATAACGTTTGTTTCTTGGTTTACGATGACGTCACATCGACGAATTCGTCGTAAGACGCATGCGGCGAGTTCTGATGTGCGAGCCCTCTTACAACTGGAGGCTGCGATTAGTGGCCGTGTCGGCGCGCAATATAATAACGCCTAGTGACTAAACCGGAAGATCTTCAGCGTCCGAGATGCGGTCGTACCAATGTACCCCGAAGTCCAAGGCGAAGGGAGTTTAATTTCAATAGATTTTTAAACAATATTCATTGCGACGTTTTCAATGATAACTGGTAGGTACCTATTACTGATAATTATTTCGACCGTATGTAATCAATATATTGATAAACCATGCAGATTAACTGGCGTATGCATATAAAAGCAAACTGCATTCAAGCTATTTAATGCAAATTTGCATGCATTAACCTAAATAAAGACCGTTGAATAGTGACGTCACGTTGCTGAAGTAATACGCGTCATGCCGTGACTAATGTTACCAACTTTTAAATTTTGATTCCCCGATAATTAATTTAAACTTTTGAAATTGTGAATAGTTGTAAAAATGTGCAAACGGTACCATATAAATTTAATAATTACAAATGAATAATTATCATGAACTTTAAATAATTTATTTGTTATAATATCATATTTATTTTATACTTCAATGCACAAAAGGATAAAGTATACCCAGTAAACATTTCCATAATATGGCAATACAGTTTCGCGAGCTCATTGACATTTTCATCGATCCTCGATATCTGTATATATTTTCACAATTTTAGCATTTTTACCAACATGAATCCATCTCTAGCCCAACAACGACGACGGGCAGTTAACTTCAATCAAGACGAACTAAACCTACTAAACGCTTGTTGTGATGAACTAATTTTAGACATATTATATTAAAGTGATACTGACAGATCGCGCAGATCGCCGCCATTTTAAGTTTGGTGCGCATTTCTGTACGCATCTTCGTGACGTATGCATTTTTTACAGTTTTCTTATTCGGCCGATAAAACACTAAATGCATTGAGCGCGGTTCGAAACTGTATGAATACGGCTGTTACTAAATAAATACTAATGTTCGTTGTTAAATTATGTAAATTGAATGGTGTATATTATATACCTATGTCGTTTTATATTATAAAACATAATTACTCTTCAATGAATACGAGAGACCAAGATGCTCTGTTAGAAACGACTCTATACCACTATAGTAATCGGCGCGAGATAGCGGATTGTATATTATTGAATAAGAGATAAGAGTCGTGGAGATTGTATCAGATCACTTAGGTCGGACTATTAAAATTTATACAGATGTAAACAGCATTGATAAAAGTAAAAAGTGACTTTGAGCAGCTCAATGATGAAAGATTGAGCGATTTTCAAGAGAAAATATATTATAAGGATTAAAAAAATGCGCGAAACTTTTCCTCATTTTGATAATCTGCCTGTAAAGTCGCCCAGTTTCGTCATCGAACAAGCTAACAAGCAGATTGTAAACAGTCTACCGAGAAAAGTTGAAAGCCGGTCAACTTTACACGCTACACGCCGGCGTGTGGGCCTACTGCATCTGCGCAGTAGAGCGTAGTAGCGACCTCCCGGTAAATAACGAAGTACGAACTACGTTCTGTCAAAATAGTCGCTAGCTTGTTGGCTTCTCAGCGAATGGAAAGTTTTGTGTGTCATCATCACAATCGCAGTAGCTAAATCGCCCGCCTTTAAATTCGCCAACAAACAGCTCGTAAAGTAGCTCAATGTAGTAATTGACGCATAACACATAAAAATTCGCGAAATTTTTCACACTATCATTATTTCTCGTGTATATTGTAAAACTGTCAGATTAGTGGGTGGGATAAAGTACCAAAATTGGTTACGGATATTGTGCATTTTTTTTTATTTTTTAAATTAACTGGTCCTATATTGAGCAGATACTTTCTTTCGCAATAGTATAATTAGACGAGGCCATATTTTATCCACGCAAATGGTAAAAAATTACTATTCAGATGAGTTTATGATCTCCACACACAATATAAATTTAAACTCTTTCAAAGAACATAAAAACATCACATGAACTCACTCATATTATAATATAACATATTACGAGTAATACGAACAGAACACGGAGCACTGAGAATACCGAGATATAATTTGAGGGACGGACCGCTGTTAATGTGACGGCTACACGTCTCAAATAGTGTGGCATGTCATCAACGACCGCCCAATGTTAGAAAAGAAGCGATGAGCTTTCGGAGCTCTGTATATACAGCACAATCACGAAATTGACCTTCTCGAATACCTAACAAAATATCACACGAACATTACACAAAATATCTAATTCTGACTATTAAGAAACCTAAATAAATAAATGAAGCAACGTAAGCATGGCCCCCACATCCGGAAGCGGGCCCCCAGACCAGGATGTTTGGTGGGCCCCCTACCTATCGCCAAGGTGAAGAGCAGTGTGATTTTTTACATTAGTGTTCCTTAAATGGTATTCTACGAAAGCCCAATGATTTCTTTGAGGTCAAATTGAGGGTGTTTCGTGTATTTTTAGCGATTTTCGTAATTTTAAATAAATAAGTTGTAGGGACTAAGAATCATAAATTATAATGCATTAATTGCTACTCCCTGTGTGATGGTTAAGTAACCCTTCGACATATTGGATAAATAGCCATTTTTATATTCAGGAAACACACTAAAAATAATTATAAAATAAAATTCTACACATGAATTATCATTTAACTTTATCAATCTTCATAATATCATATCAAATTTAATTTCATACTATGTAAACATTCTTTATATAATAGCACCGCACGCGAATTTTTTTACTATTAAAACAAATTTGATATGTATGTATATCTCACTTAACTGGCCACGCCGGGCCCCCCTATTAGGCCGGGGCCCCGGGCTAGAGCCCTGTCAGCCCCCCCTTTGTGGGGGCCATGAACATAACCCACTGCAGACTTAACCTAAAACTGTAAGCGAGCAATCGAGTAATGCGAATATGTAATTAACTATTTAACATATCTGTAAGAGCACATTGTACCAAAAATTAAGAGAATGGTGCTTAATAAATTAAATAAAAAAAGACATTCAGAGGGAACGTTGCCTACAATGGAATATTAACTTAGGAAGTCTAATTTATCGTGCATTAGTTCCTGAACAATTTTGATCAATGCTATTGCAGACAGCTTTCAGGAAAGCTTTCCTACGACCTACTACATTGGTTAAATTGTGAAACCAAAATAACATGAAAACATTTTATAGCGGTGTCAACCAAAACGTAAGTCGCAAAAACATTCACACTGGACTCAATCACGCCTGCGATGGGACGACAGATAAACCGTACGAACTTCCCTTTGTACTCGCTAAGGGTAGAAACAGTTCGAAGAGTGTGAGAGGACATGGAGGGTTTAAGGATAGAAAAAAGGGTTGAAGCACGCGCTACGGTCTTGTCTTCGATGCCCGAATGGACAATACATATTCGACCTTTTGATGTCATTATACTGTTATGAATTTGTGAGAGGAAATGGTTGAAAATGAAACACGCGTTTATGCGTTCAACTGAGTTGGATTGAACTATTTTAAACCGAGTATGTTCAAATGAATGTAGGTATAAAACACAATTGGTACCTAATTACAATGTTCATAATAATAACTGCACATAATATAACAAAATTTCTCGCAGGTGTCATGGAGCGCATTTGAGGGCCTTCTGTAAGTAAGTGTATCTATTCATCGTAAGGTATTCAACCAATGTGTACTACCAGTGTTCATGTGTGCATGCGAATCATATATTCCTGATGGAAGAGAAGTCCAAAAATTACGTGTTATGGAATGTGACAAGGAGATCAATAGTGAAAGAGCTAGGGGAGGCTTCAATGCTTCCAGCAACGTATTGACCCCAGCTGACGATGATGACATGTTTTTCGTATTAACACGTTATTCTAGAATCTAGACAATTGATTAAAATAATAATTTACCATTCAAATGTACCTTACACATATTGCCAAATCTGAAACTTGAATTTTGTATGAATGTGCGGTATTATTTGCATTTTTAATAAGATACTTATTCAAGTTCCGTTGAACTAAAACATCCACACTATCGTACATTGTGAAACAACAGAGCCAACGTCAACCAAATACATTAAACCGTTACAGGCAAGAATTTTAAATGAAAAATCATTAAAAATTGCATTTATGTAGGTACTATAGTAATAATGTGTCGTTAAAAGACCACCAATGATGGCGGTTATGAATAAAAATGGTTTACAAAGTTTAAAGTTACTTGGTGGTTTTAAATCAAAGTGTTTTTGTTGATTTACGGATAGCTAATTGACTTATTTATGTTCACAGCTGTTTCGCCCCCACCTTCAGAATGATCCAAATTCATTGCCAGAATTAAAATATATTTGCGTATTAAGTCTGAAGAGAGTACTATTTATTATACAGGTTGACAGCAACATTAGTCGTGGCGTGATAAGTTCATAAGATTCCCATCTAGTTTAGTTATAGTCCAAACACTTTATTCCAGACACTATTATCACAGAGAAACTTTTCGATCGCTGCAAATATGAAAAGTACATAACGCCCGAAATTCGGTGATGCATATAAATCGTCAGAACTTAAATCACCGCTCTAAATGACTTCCGCCAGAGGGGAAGGTCGCTAAAAATATGGACCGGTTGCGAAAAGGGCAAACTACTTTGTCCATCCTCGACAAGCCGGGGCAAGAATGTCCATTGACATGGCTAAATCACTGCGGCACTTTCTTTGGCATTCGAAAGCTTTAAGGGGGAAGTGCGGTGGATCGACGCTGGCAAATAGACGCCTTTTCATGGACGGCGTCGTCAAACAAAACGGATCCCGCATGTCGAGTCAAGGGCCTAGGAAAAACATGGCTTGTCGAGGGGTCGACACTATGTGTACCTAGTTTATTTTGCACATGCGGAAATTTATTGTAACTGGATATAATATCTCAAACAATATGCAACAATTGTTATGAATATTGTAAGTCATTGGTCTTTATCTGTTGTGACTTTATGACCTCATTTAAAACTGTAAATTTACAATCAGGTAGGTAGTTAATAACTCCAGACATAAATTACCGTATTCTACATTAATTGAATATTATAAATATCCAGTAAAGCAATGGTTTTACTAACACAATATGTAAGTGGAACCTACGTCACCTTTTTTCCATATGTATAAACAAATCATTCAGTTGTATTTGTATTTCCAACGAAACGACACCTTGTTAGTATGAAGAACTTTAATAAGACTATAGGAATTAGGTATATAAAGTTTATTTACAAATTCCGTAACATAAGCTTTTGAAAAATCATATTCTGGAGATTGAAATGGAAGATACTGTATTATTAAGAGGCTGTGTATGTTTTCTTAGGGTGGTTCTTCTTTCGGTCTTCTATCATTAAAGCGTCAATTACATTGAGCTTCTTTACGAGCTGTTTGTTGGCGAATTAATAATCTGCCTGTAAAGTCGCCCAGTGTAATCGTCGAAGAAGCTAACATGTTCGATGATTACACTGGGCAACTTTACAGGCAGATTATAAATTCGCCAACAAACAGCTCGTAAAGAAGCTCAATGTAATTGAAGCTTAAGACCAAATTGAATGTCAACGCCTTGGAGATTGAGGTACATAGGTACGTAGCCAAGAACAACTTAATACACCTTGAAATTATATCAGGTAAAACTAACACAATGCAGTGCGCTCAACAACGTTTTGATTTATTACTATTAGACAATATTATATACTTTGTGTATTTATTACGTCATGTAATTAATTACATATTCCTATAGATTTCAATTAAAACACACTGCGGTCGTGGTACTGCGGCGAGCCATGCACGGTGAATAAACTAATGATCATGTTACACAATAAACTATTATTACGGCGGACAAAACGAAATGAAACAAAACAGACGGTGAATTAAATCAGCGGTGCATCGGGCACCCCCGCCCGGTAGATAATGCGATCGCGGTCACGAACCAGAGGGCGGGGGTGTCCAAATTGAAATTCCGGACGGAAAACAAAGGGTCATTTAACGGCCGGCGCGTTTGCCGAGCGATCACGCCGCAAAATTGTGTTATCCAACTTTTCGGTTTGACTGCCAATATGCGATTCATTACACCCCATTCTCCCCCCCAGGATACGCGCCAGTGGATACTGGGAAAGACGCTCAAAATGTTGGGTGTCGTGCATTCAAATGACACAGAGCTCAATATTCAGCACCTTCTTGAAAACGTTCATGTTCATTGGAAATCTCTACAAATTCAAACAGGGTAGCTACGCATGTATGACTAATTAAAGCTAGATGAGTCAGAGCCTGGGTGTCTATGTTGTAACTTGTGACATGAAGTCAGTCAACGACATGACGTAATTGTGACGTAACCTCAATACACGTATCGAGGCGAGCCGCCCAAGCACACGGCTCACCATAGATATTATTAAGCTGAAACACATATTTGTGTTTGGGGACAATGAATAACGCCAGTATTTGAGTAGCGTTAATTTCTCGAATGCTATTGACTCACTCCAGTAGTACGTAACAATGATGTCACATGACGTCATGTCAACTGGGCGACTTTAACTCGCAAGTTACAACATAAGGCCCCTGTCCGTTAATCAGTCATAGACCATCTTCTACGCGAATACATCTTAACTAACTCATGACGTCATTGCTAAAAAGCTACGTTTCCAGAGACAGAGAATGTCTATAAAACAGTCAGCAACTTTTATGCGAATGCAACATACGTTTCATGGCGTCACAAGCTAGTTTTCGTTATTCATGGGGCATGATTGTTTCTTCGAGAATAGTGAGACGTCATGAATGATGTAGATTAAAAACAGACTCGCGTGTTGATGTTTCCAACTGACTAAAACACATAATCACTCAGAACTGATCATTACTACTGAGTGACTCGATTCCTATGGTATAATACGGTACTATAACCCAACATTGAAAAAGCTATTTTTGCACATTCGAATGAATCATTCCAATATTATATTAAATCTACTTGAATTGTAGAGTTGTCGAGTATCGACACACAGTTAACAATTGCATCGTATCACCACATATTTTAAATATTAACATTATTGTAGTAATTTTTTTTAACTATTCGAGCACATCTGTGGTGAGTGTTTATCTCACGTATCTGGTCGACTCGCCATGCCAGGCCCCCTATGAGCCTGGGGCTAGAGCCATGTCAGCTGCCCCTTGTGGGGACCATGGTAGTATCGTCTCACATATAAAAGTAGGACGACCGGAAGACGTAAACTGTGGTGTTTGTATTAATGTAAGGGATTAATGAGCACCTATATCAATTGCATGTTTCGTGAATATAATGACACTTTGTTCAATTGAGAGGCGCTGCCGTAGACCACAATGCAATATCGCGTCAATAATTTAACATGGACCGCACTAATCGGGCGGGCTTTCAGTGCAGGGCGAGGGTCGGTGATAATGATCACCGGAAGCGGGGGAAGCATAAGTGGGGGGGAAAGTTCGATATGAACAGGGTGAATCGGGTAAAATTAATGGTTTTAATTAGAGGGACGTTAATTATAAATAAAACATGATATTAATGGAAATATGAAAGATGCTGGTATTATTTTTATAGAAGCTGTTTCGATATTTGATTAAATTTAAATTCTCAGTCACGTAAATCCTAAAACTAGGGGAAGGAGATTTGTTGACGGAAAATATTAAATCAATTACTGCTTGTAAACCTTTCTTGAGATTGCTGTTGCATAAAGATGGTAATATTTTTTCCTTTTTATATTCCGCGAATGAAAAAAGAAATATTGTTATACAAATATTGAAACCCCATATAAAATCAAGGACCCTAGTTAGCACCACACGAATGTCATAGATATATATATATCTACACTAGTATGTATCAATCCACTGTTATACGTTTGAAAGTATCTCCAAGCTTATATCCATCGCCTTGTGCATATCATTACCATAGCAAAACTTGACTGGATCTATAATCAATTAGAAACCTTCTGTCATTGGCAAGTAGAAATAATTTCATCATGTTTTTTATTTAATAGTGAATACACCCAATATTTGGGAATGTCATGTTCTTTAATATAGAACAAAAATATGTATTTTTTTGAGGTTTTACAAAATAATGTTATTTTTTTATAATAAATAATTGTTTCAATATTGGGTGATCTGACATGTCAAAAAAAGGTTACATTGTAATATATTGTTACCACCTGAAAATATCGCCTATGGATTGATTGAACATTCATTGGACATTATTGTAAGGAAGCACCGTTGGCTATATGTATGAATTATTATTTATGTACCAACTAATTTTTCAGTAGTGAATGAATGACAGTAAATGCCACGTTCATTTGTTTTGAAGTTATTCTAGAAAATTATTTATATTTCAAAATTAGAATATCCGGCGTGATAGAAATGGTTACACGACGTATCTATGATGTTATTATATTACATGATGATGATTGGTATATGTATAGCAAAGTACCCACTTCGTCATATCAACACTAGTTGCCCTAAAATGAAATTTGAGAGAGCCGGCCGCGGTGAAAGCATTTTTTATCTTGCAAATTATTGCGGAAGTCATACGTGAGCCCATAAAAAAGTTACGCAGAGAAAACACGGGCATAAAGTGAAATGCGAAAATAAATTCACAAAAGCATCACCATTTCATGCCCTTTTGAATAAACAACCACAGACCGCCATTTTACAACGCCACGGGGGTGGGAGATGGAAAATGGCGTAGCACCGGAGAGAGATGGGGAGAGTTCATGTATGAGTTGCGAGCGAGGGAGACGCTTTGTAAACAGACATTGACGTGTAGTCGACATGAAGGAATATATTATTATTATAATGTATGGAATATTACACTGCTATATTATTTTTTCGATAAATAGTTCAAAACAACGGGTAATACATACAGTTTATCCATACGAACATTGTAACAGTGGAAAAATATTAATACAGATATACTGATAAGCATTTTTTGTAATTTTATTTTCATTTTGATTACTATACAGCGCCAGGATCTATCATTTTTTAACATATGATAATAAATAATACCTAAAGAATATAAGATTTGTATCGGTTTAAGATTTTCTAGGATTTTTTAAAATAATATGTGTGTTTCTGTAAGCGCTCCATTTTCTGTAATATGTTCAATACCGCTAAAACTTTAAAATTATTACACATTAATTATAATAGGGTTGAAATTATTTTTTAACTGTTTTATAACCACTAATGTTCTACTGTTGTACTGTTGGTGTCCTCTCACTATATGTGGTTGTATCGCAAATTTTTTTCGGAATATACGAGTAAATATGGTACTGTTCGGTTAAAGCGGATACAGCGGAAAACGCATTTTGAAAATAGCCGATAAACTGGATTATTTGTTAGGTTAACCTAACCAAACCTAACCTAACCTAACCCAACCTAACCTAACCTAAACTAACCCAAACTAACAAATAATCCAGTTTATCGGCTATTTTCAAAATGCGTTTTCCGCTGTATCCGCTTTAACCGAACAGTACCGTAAATATTATTTAAAAATCAATGTGAGTATCCCATTAAATGAGTCACTATAAACGTACAAAAGTTCTTATATTCCACTTGCGTAAGAGTGAGTTCATGTGAACGATGTTTATAAAAACTTAAAACAAATTTACCACATTTGGTGTACTTTATTGTACTTATATAAGTAACGTGTTATATTACACTGCCCTAGTTTTAAAAAAATAATTAAAATACATATTTGTTGGGAATTGTGGATTGTTTTGAGGATCGTAAATAAGCAACGTAGTTTTAATATACGATTAACTTTATTTATATTAATCTGCATGCATATTATTATACAGAAGGATCACATTTTATATGCGCGTGTGCTCTAAATAACCGATGACAACTATCACGCCACACACAGGTGCGGCATAAGAGGGGAAAGAAGAATCTGTCTCCCTCTTACAAACAATAGTCGATATCTAGCTTCGGCGGAGCGAGCGCTAGATGTCGACACGTACTTCTTTATTCTATTATATTATTCTATTAGACGGCTATATCTCAACAATATTTTTGCACCGATTTATTTAATTTTTTATATGCTTGATATTATGATGTTGTAAAACTTCTTGTAATCGGAATTAGTTCAGTAATTTATCTAATAATAATTAGCGATAAAAATTCAGTTACCAGTGTCGAAAGTTTAAAAATGAATCGTGGTATCTAAATACGCCACTGGAAAACCAGGGCCGTAGTCACGCCGGAATGCCATGTAATTAATTTGATAGCAGAGGGCGCTGCGGACTAGGGTGCTAATTGTACGACATATCGGTATCGTCCGTGGCGGTATAGCCTTTTGAATTAGTTCGGGTTGCGTAGCTAGTGCTAAGTACTCATCGACGTGCGCCACTGGGAGACCTGAATGGAGGTGTTAATTACCGCCCGCCACTGGTGTTTGATTATGTTAGACAGCACGGCGCATGTGGAAGCTAAATAATAATATGCTACGTTAATTGCATTTAAATGGCATGATATTACGCGTCGACGCTGCAATCTAGTATTGTAAGAAATCTCGAGTGGAATTGAATATGAAGCCTTATTATTATGGCAAGGCTGTGACTTTCGTCTAGGATACACTTAGGACACAATTATTTTCTCCAGTTTAAAATAAATTAAGTGAAAATTATATCCTAATCGAGTTTGAATATTAAATCCAAATATGTATATGCATATACAACAGGGCATAGTAGCATTCCGGGTAGAATTGAATTGACCTCATTAAGCGGAACATTTAATTACTATTTAATTACCACATTTAAATAGCATGCTAATGATATCTAATGGCCATCTAATGCCGACACAACGGCTGTGCCGTCAGTGCTGTAAGGATTAATAAAATAATTTTCATTTTGGTTGAAAACTGTTTCCTCATGCCAGGCTCACCAGGCACCTAAAGCGAGAGCTGTGCGGTTGGTCAATGCACTCCCTATACATTTTTAGCTATTCATTATGTATTTTGTTTTTAAATTTCTATTTTATTGTTTAATTTGCACTTTTCTTGAATTAATAATTTGTTATGTCCTCAGTGTCTTTTTTTAAATAAATAAATAAAATATGGCGATGCCTACCGAATAAAGGCCACAATAATACAGATTATAATATGATGTCCATTCAAAAATGTCAATTTCCCTTAGGTACAAGCTAGAAATGGAATGATTTATTCAGCGAAAGTAATGAAAACTCACGGGATATTCTATATTATTTTCGTATTTTTTTATTGATTTTAAAGCACATTGGTAAAGCTAGATACTTATATAAAAGTAAAAATATGGGTTTTTGATTTTTTTTCTTACTTGGCCTCAATTATTGACATAACATAAATATAAAATATACAAAGTTTGTTTGTTCGTTCAAACTACCTTGTCTGTCAAATTCCAATTTTGAATTATCACGACAAAAGAGTTTGCATATTTTTGATTCGACTTTAATTTTTTTTGTTTTGATTTGGCTGTCAGAATTATTTTCATTTTGGCATGCCTAGATACAGATATTTTAATATGTGTAAAGATCAGTGAAGTGACTTCGTGCCTAGTCAAGAAATTCAGCTAGTGTTTTATAAAAACAATACAAATTCATGAGAATTCAACAAAATATACAGAAAACTGCATAATAAAAACCAGTGTAATACCCATTGATATTGTCATTATGCAGTATATTTATCTCAGATAAAACAATAGTGTCTTTTCAAGGGCCCTTGACCTGAGGACGGCGTGCCAACAATTCAATCATCGGTTTCGCTTTGCGTCGAGCCAACCACACATCCATGGCAAATTGGATTCTCTTTCCGATGACAGATTCGGGACCGACGCTACTAAACTTATCTATCTGCCTTACGTGTCTACGAAGCACACCGACAACATATTTATTTATACAGTGTTGCAGTGGAAAGTTGTATACATTAACGATTAACACAGTATAGTGCACTAAACTGTCACTATACTAATTCTATTGAAGATATTTCATTGTACTGATTATAGTGTAAATAAGTGTGTTTTATGACTAAATAATTAAGTATGTTCAATAAAAAGAATAGTTAATTAAGTTATTAGCGAGTTCAAGTACGTTACAACAAATAATCTTGGAGTGATCCGTGCGTCGATTAGAGATTAATGTAATTTAATACATACTTTGATTTAAAGTACAAAAGCCGATTAACCAATAGTAACGCAACTTAGAAAGCGCTTCAGAGAGTATTGTAAGAACCAGTAGTTAAAGAGTTCATAGTAACTAGATAAGATACCTATTTCATAGTGGTCAGTGCACGTGGGTGCGATTCCCGAGACACGCAGGTTTGAATCCTGCCGGGTATCGTTTTTTTTTTTTTTTAATTGGTGATATTATATTTCTCAGAAGTGTTTTCAAATAATGTATGATCACTAGATAATTAATTTTAAAACCATAGGGATATGGAGAAACAATCGTTGGTATACTAGCTATATTTTTATCCACCGAGATGTAAACGGTATGTATTTTCAAAGGTTTAGGTTTAGGCGTTTAGGGTCACATGGCCGAACTACAAAAATGCGTGTTTCAAGTTGAGCCCGGTCTCAGTAAATTTATAATTAATTATTGGTGACACATAGTTCTATCTCGTATCTACAGATGTTTATAAGACACGATTGGACATAATATATCGTCTCTGTTCTATCAGAACACACTAACTGGAGAATACTAGTTTTGAGTAATTTGACTTTGAAGTTTGTAAAATGTTTGAAATGGTCTATCATGTGAGTTTATTAAGTAATGGTAAAAAGGATGACTTTATAAAAAAGACTTTATTTATTAAGAAGGTTTCCAGACGGTAAAGTTTGAAATAAGGAACAATTTGGTATAACTAACTCAATATGTCATTTTTTCGAATCAGCGTCTTCTGCCAGAACAGTGACGATATAATATACAAAGAAAATATGAGGCGTTTTAATTAATATTATGATAAGATGTAGGTAATAACAATTTTTTCATGACTAAAATATGTTTTATTTTCGTAGCATCAAAATCTTTAATTGTGTTAAAACATTTTCTTTAAAACTATGTTTTGTGTAGATAGGCGTTTGTGATCTTAAACCCCAGATTTTATAGTGACAATTAAATTACATTAACGTATTCGGTGAGTATATTTTTTTCATACAGGAAAAATGTTTTATTCGCATAAAAAAAGTCATGATATTCATATTTATTAGAGGGAAAATCCCTTTGATGTATAAACCCCTACATCGTTGCGGAGACGCGTTGGGTTCTCTGAAGCGATAGGAGTGCATAAAGGCGGAAGGTGACGGAGGCAGTTGAGTACAAAAACTCTTCAAGAAATAACCTGGGTGCTTTTCATAATGCGTTTAACACCATGAGGAAAAATTTAGAAAATAATTATCGCTTAACATTTCTTACATTATCTATTTATATCGCACATATTCTGCTCTGCTAAGTAAAAAGACAGTGTTTGTGATTTTAGTGAAATGAGAACCCAAATTTTAAATTACTCTTTCTTATATATTATGTAAAATTATTGGATTATTTTGACATAATCTTTGAAGTTTAAAACTTGCGTTCTCATTTCACATAAAACCGAAAAACTGTCTTGTTACTTAGCAGGGCAGTAAATCTCCTGCTTTTTTAGTAACTAAAGTTTTTAAAAAAAGCTTTCTCCACTCCTGTCGGTTTCATGTTGCCACGTAATTTCGCAGAACCATTATATTACGTTAATCCGGCGTACCTTATGTATCTCTCTGGTATCACCAAATTATTTTCTACACAAAAATAAACATGAGTAAATGCTCAAAAAGAAAATCGATGGTTATTCACCATCAATTTAAAAATGATTAAAGCTTAAATGGAAAATTTTGTCGAAATTGTGTAAACATCCGAAGTTTGAATGCGAGCTTTTCCGTTTAAATTTTCAAGCTTTAAAAGCTCCCAAGGAAAACGTGTTGCTATTGACACAAAAAGAGGCCAGACTACAAAATAAATAACAGCGGAGGCACGTAGGTAAATTCGGCGGGGCTAGCGGTGTCAAAACACTTAGGAGTCAAAGGGGCAGCTACGGGGTGGCTACGCCGTGCTACGGAGTGCTACGATGTGTCCGGGGTGGTTATTTCTCGCGTAGAGGGTGCGTGTAACGAAGCGCGCGTAACTTTGGGGTAAAGCGAAATGTGTATACAGTGATCATGGATTCATAACCGTTAATTAGATACCATTTAAATGTGTATATATAGGACATAAATAAACATCAGAACATAATAGACGAACAAGGTTGTGTCATTAATTATTAAATAAACTGATATATACGAAGGTACGTACTAAACTTAATTTCTAATTTCTAATATACTCAAAAACATTATTGAGATATCTAATACTAGGGAATATATTTTAGTTACGATGAAATACCAAAATATTGAGGAAAGTTATAATATGTCACTTAATACACTATTATATCAGTAACGCGCGCAGTTTATGGGGACAATTTAACATATTTTGACTATGACGATGTTGTTAGTTATTGGTAAAAATATATGGGTATAGCTAATAACAAAAACTAATTTATATCTGTGATCTTTGGTCTGGATTAGTCACGTGTATAATATAATAGCATGGGAGTTATGTACTTGAGGGCAAGAGAAGACGTGGACGGCCGAAAGATGATCGGACTGCGACACGGGGGATTTGTGGCCAAAGCAATTGGAAAACTGGAGAAATTTTCTGAAGGAGGCCAAGGGCTGTAGTGGCAAAAATGGTATTTGGTAAACATCAATATTATAAAAAAGTGTAAACTTACATCATGGGTTTTATTAATTTTGAACGTATAATTTCTCCTTGCAAAATGAGATAATAAACTGAAATGCTAAATTTGATAACCATCAAATACTACCATTATTTCGATAGCGTTGATTGAGCATACGAAAGAGCTCAAAAAAATTAGTGAAACTCTATTTTTTATCACGAAATTAACATTTTTTGTGGTACAATAAATACAAATTTAATATATTTAAATTGAAAAGTCCAGCACCAAGATGTACATGAATAAATTAAAATGGTTAAAACGGTACCTATACCGTAATACATTGACAAGTTACGAATAACCAAATTGTAAATTTCCCAGTCTGTTGTAACATATTATGTAGAATTCGGTGTATATGCTGAGAGGACTTAACTGCCTTGACAGTTCTACACTTTCGTTGAAACCGTGCGTTTCAAGAAAATGCAATAATGTTAGATGTATGCTTTCCTCTGTTCAAGTAGATACTTTGCAGACGATGTTGACATCTCACCTCGTTGCTCGACAATATTTCCTGACTCTGCGTTTATTGTACTAAGGGTGCGAATGTTCCTGATCTCTGCGCCCTGGCATACGCGGGGTAGTAATAATTCAAGGGCTGGCTGTCTGGCGTCAAAGAGGCAGGCATTATGCAGCGCGGCGGATACGCGACGCGGTTTCCGCTCGCACTGCCGCGCTCATCTAATTGCACGAGTGGATGTTATAAATTGTTAAGTGGCAGGTAATTACCACACCTGGTGGGTGGGTAGTAGAGCTAGCTGTTGATTGAATTGAAGGTACGTATCTTTAAAAAAGTCAATAAATAATGGCACGCGATGAAAGTGTTACGGTTTGTTGCAAACTAGCACATTATATAATTAATCATAATTACACGTGTAACACCATTCCTAAACAATAATCATAATGCTTTCGTACGGGAGAGAGTAACACTTTTACCAAAACCTACAATGTAATACATTTTACTTATAATTTCGGTTTGTAACCTTTTAAAGAACATATCAAACAATATTTTAAAAGTAGACATATTCATAAAATACGATGTAAGTACTTACTAATAAAAATCAGTTTTCCAAAAAAACCCAGTTTATATTATTAGATGTATAAATTCTAAAATTTAAAAAAATACAAAGTCGTTAGTAAAAAGAACATACTCGTATATAACTTGAAAACATCTCAGATACCCACTAGACAAAAAAATAATAATAAAGCTCGATGGGATTTGAACCCGTATAACCACTGGTATCGCGCCAACTATTGCATTAATCTATTATGCTACGAGCGACCTGTCAAATTGCGAAAATTTAAACTAGTAGGTCATACATGAGATACTTATTAAATTGCGTTATTATTGACTACCGGTTTTTGTGTATTAAATCAAGGAATATTAATTACCTTTATTTCTAACTGACGCTCGGCTCTCTTAATAATTAACAATGTTTATTAAGCAATGTAATTATCTCTTTTATTCAACGAATAATTCACAAGATTTTGAGAATGTAACATTCCATATATTGAACATATACATAACTTAATAACATACATATAAAAAAATCATATTTGAAAAAAAAATACAAAGCTCGGCGGGATTTGAACCCGTATAACCACTGCTATCGCGTCAACTGTTGCATTAACCAATTATATATCTGAGATGTTTTCAAGTTATGTATGTTCAATATGTGGAATGCTACATTGTCAAATCTTATGAATTATTCGTTGAATAAAAGAAATAGTTTATTAATATGTATGTACAGACCTACAAACTTATATGGTCAAAAATGGAACTACGAACTACCATAGGACGCCATTTTGAAAATGTCATTCGAATGTCCGATTGGGTAGTTTTCGATAGTGGCTCCCCCATCGCATTCTTCAGATAAGTTTGTATGTCTGTATTGATGATTTTAAATGAAAACTATCCATAAAATGTATTAGATTGAATGCATTACGAGCACCCTTAATAAAAATGTAACCTTGTTTTTCATCAACAGTCAATTTCACGCGGTCGTTAATTTATGGCGGACCACAGTTGAGTTTGTTTGGTTATGAAAAATAAAATCAACTAAAGATCACAGCGAAACCGATATTTGTACAATCATCAAATAAAACAGATCCGCACTTCACTATTTATTTCGTTCGCATTTAGGGCGTGCAGACTTTACCTCTACGAGCCGTGACTCGAGAGGCGATAAGACTTAATCCGCTTTTACAAGCCGAGCCGGACGGGCAGAGTGCGAGGGAAAGTAAATAAAACTAATGGTGAGTGATTGGGGCGGGGAGGAATTGGACTCTCCGATAGCCCGGAAAACGAAGAAAAACACCGCAGGACGACTCGGCCGCTTTTCCTTGATTTTCTTTACGTGGGATTTCCACGCCGCATTCTGAAGAGCGCGCCGACACAGAATCGTGAATGAGCTCCAACGTAGTTAATATTATTTATCGAATAACGGAGTATCCATAAATACTTCTCAAGTAAAATTATTTATTATACCAAAATAATCTGGTCGTAAGTTCTAGCTTACTAAATTTTCAATGTAATATTTATTTATACGTGGAAGTCCGTCTAGTCATTTATTGACTGAATGTCTAAGACAATTTTAAGTTGAAATTACACAGTAGGTAGTGAACACATTTTAAAGAGTAGAAAAAAATGTAGTTGAAACCAAAAACTCACCGATTAAACTACCGATACGATTAGTAATCAAGTGGAAATTTTCTCATAAGCATGGTCTCATTAGGTGTATTAATTATAAACTCCGTTAACATTCACCACAATCTTTTGTTATTTTAAACTAAGTTATTAACAATACTAACATTTCTTTCCCAGTTTTACATGATTTAAAATGATAGTGTCAAGATGAGAGGTTGAAGCGGACGCGTTTTTGAGTTGCTCCACTCAATGTATTTTTTTTTTTAAAATAAGGTTTATTATTCATCATTTTCATTATTAATTATATTAAACAAAATTCCGACAGAAAATTGTCTTTCATTATCTGCCTCCTCTCACTTAGAATTAATTCAAATAATCCCAGTGTTGCAAAGTGTCAAATATAATATTTTCATTGGATTTTAAGACGAAAATTTATTAACAATGAACAAACAACACCCGGAGCAGTGAAGCATTGAAGCAAAGAAACCCAATTGCTCTACTGCTCCGTGCTCCTGCTCCTGCTCCGAGCTCCGCTCCAAAGCTCTGGTTAAAACAATGTATTCGATATAGGTACCCAAACAAAAGGCAATAAAATACTAGCTACAAGTTACTGCTCATAAGTGAACAAATACTACGTGGTGAGTGATAGTTTTATAGTGAATTTAATAATAACACTCTAATTTATAGATATGTAAATAATATTTAGCATACCCACTCAATTCGCGAACAATGATAGCAAAACCATTTGACATTGAAATAATGTACAGCCGGCGTGACAAAACATTATATATATTAACATAATATGTGAAAATACCTTACATGATTTTAATATAATATGCCATTTAGACACTACAGGCTAGACGTGAAAATCTTACTCGCGAGAACATGTTGGGAGGGTTGCCGGATATAACGGACGGCTGGGGATATAAAGGTCTTAGAGGAGAAGCAAAGGGAAACCGTAAAGTGGAATCAGCGAGTGATAAACGACGGGGATTGCCAAATCAAAGATAACAACTCGGATACCTTCGCTTTTCCGTTCTGCTGCGGCAGTGATAATAATCCAATTGATAAGTTTATAAAGAAACATGTGGAAGAGCCCTGGACACTTTGATATTTTTAACATCTGTCCTATAAATAGAAAGCATATTCGAACAAGTTTCCAATAATTACAAATTATGACAAATCGGTCTGATACGGATATTAAAATTTATAAGTTATTTCAATACAATTGATTTTCAAACGCATTTCAGTTGATCATGGCCGGAGAATACACATGAAAACCAGTGAGTTAGTGAGGATTCTTGGAGGCTTCGTATGGTGTATATAAGGTCTAGTTACGTTAAGATACCCATAACTACGTTGAATATACAATGTAATTGATATTTAGCGACGTTTCGGAACACCACAATCAGGTTGGATTCATGAAAACGTGGACCAATTTGATATCCTACTAAAGTGTCCGTAGCACGTTTGTCGAGCATCTTGACGTTAAATTTGTCAAGAGGCTGCACGGTCTTCATTCTAATTTCATTGTCCCCTTTGAAGCCACTACAATTTTCTGCTGTCAAAACAGTCAGCGATTGGAGCAAAGAACACAAAAATAATGGAAAGTACGTTGCCTTCTGCGTGAGGTTAAAAACACTTGTTAAAGACTATGCGTCATAAAATGCATTAAAGTTTGTCAGGTATCCGAAACGCGCAATCAATATTGGTAATATTTGAGGACACTTGGCGCGTATTGTATACCGTACGATCTATGGACTGATAGTAATAAAGTGATAAACTGTACCCGGCTTCAAAACGTTGTTCTTTACTCTATGGCGAGTGTTTTTTTTTATTTTAACCGAGAGTACTTAAGAAGACATCCTCAAGTAATCATTTTATTTGAATACTTACATAGAATATTGGCAGTGTAAGGCGAAAATTTAATCCAGCTTAAAGTTTGAACTATGGAAAACAACTAGCGATCCCCCACCGCGCAAATAGGTAGACAGATAGATTACACAGAAGAAATAGATTGATTTGTATTATTAATCGTTGAATTTATATGCTTTCATACCCATGGCTTGAAGCGGGCCCCCAGGCTAAGATATTTGGCGCCCCCTCCCTACCTATCGCTAAGGATAAAAGCAGTGTGACGCTCTACAGTCCATAGTACAGCCAAAATGACGATGACCATAATATGATGTACGCGGTAAAATTAATGTGTATTTTTTGTTTGTATATTTATCAAATATATTATACATATCCAATTGAATTATGGAGTTGTCGAGAATCGATACACAATTAAAAATTGTGTTGTACAACCATATAATTTTAAATAATAACATTATTGAAGGAAAATAGTGCCGCAGGCGACTTTTTTGCTAGTAAAACAAATTTGTGATATGTGTTAATCTCACGTATCTGGTCGACTCACTACGCCGGACCCCTCCTGACCCCGGGCCACCAGGCTACAGCCCTGTCACCCCCCCCCCCTTGTGGGGGCCATGTTCATACCCCACCTCAACAATCCGACGCCTTGTAACTTCTGAACCTTTTGAGATAATATGCAGTTAAATCTCTAATAAATTTGTACCAACAATGAAATAAATAAGATGTACCATGCTGTTTCCACAGAGTAGTTATTGGGTTTTGGCAGCACAAGCAAAGAAAACATAAGAGGAATAATAATAATACTTTCAGTAATGTAATTCGTAACAAAAGGACGAAAATATAAATGCTTTGATACTTCATACTTTGACAATATTATTCATGCATCATAATGATACAATTTTTCTCGGAGAGAAAAAAAATAACCGAAAACGGGATGAAGCAAATAAATTTGAGCAATAAACAGAGAAAATCGGTTCGGGGAGAGAAATCTGGCGAGCGTAAATACGGCACATAAACGGGTGTTCCGAAAGGAGATATTTTATTTAGAGATAATACGGCGAACGTCTTCATACGTCAAAAAAGTACTTAGGCGGCAAGTAGAGACGCTCTTTGTTCGACGCCGTATAAAAGTCATCACATAAAACCGAGAGCGAAGGGTAGTGATGTTCCCATATAAATCTATCAAGCGGTTCTAAGAAAATAAAATATAACAAGTTTCTTTTCAGAATTCGTATAGGTAGTATATGTATTTTTAATAAGCTCACCTAATTATTACTAGTTTTGTATAATGTAGAATTGTTCAAGACATTTTTTTTTTTTTTTTTATAATAACCATACCCTTGCTTTTTCGTACAAGGTGGTTGGGTGGGTTAGTTGCATTGATGTGGGGCTAATTAGGTGCCTCCATTTATATCTTTAATTTTCTTTATGGCCAGGTTTAAATATTTTGTGTAGTGTTCTTGTGTTGTTCTATTGCTTAGTGCTTCGTGAGGCTTTTGGAGGTCAATTTCGTGATTATGTTGTCTACATAGAGTCCTGAGAGTCCATCGCTCCCTTTCTAGTATAGGGCAGTCGTTGATGACATGCCACACAGTTTGAGATGTGTTGCCGTCACATGGACAACAGTCGTCATCCCTCAATTTAAATCTTTTTAGATAAGCTCGCACCGATCCGTGGCCTGTTAGTATCTGTGTGAGTTCGTGTGATATTTTTAAGTTCCTGGCAAGAGTGATGGCACAGTTTATGTTTGGAATAAATTTCTGCGTTATTGATCCTGTGGCGGATGTTGTGTATCTGTGGTTCCATAGCTCTATGGTATCTTCGTTTAGTTTTTGTTTTGCGTAACTCAGAGGGAAGTGTGTATAGGTTAAAGGTCTTTTGTCTGTTGTGGCTTGTTTAGCGTATTTATCAGCTTCCTCGTTTTCGGCTATCCCTGTGTGACTTCTTATCCAGAAGAATCTGGGGTTTGTTCCTATCATTCGAAGCTGTGTTGACAGTGTTAAAATGTCTCTTACAAGTGGGTGTGTCGATGATGGGTTTTGGAGAGCTACCAGACTGGATTGGCTATCTGAGAATATGTTTACATAGTCGTGTCTGTGGAACTTTAATCTTTTGAGTGTCCACTCGAGAGATTCTCTGATAGCAAATATTTCTGCTTGGAAAACAGTGCAGTAGCTTTCGAGCTTAAATTTTCGGGGTGTTATTAATGTTCCATTTTCGTAGACTACAAAAGCTGCCCCTACTTTGTTATCGATTAGACTGCCATCTGTGTAGATCTCCAATCCTGTGATGTGGTATTTTGTTTTAGTGTCTTCGTCAACTGTTCCTATGTGTTCTATATTTTCTAGATGTCTGTTACCAGGATGTGGAAGTTGTGTGTAGTGTATTTTGTTTTCGTATGTTCTGTCTGTAGGTAAGTGTCGGGGAAGTATGTGGCTTGTTTTAACTTGGTATATTCCTGTAAGTTCTTGTATTTTTATATCTATTGGCGCTATTCCTGCCAGGGCTTGTGCTGACGTTAGCGATATTGTGCGATATCCCTTGCAAATTGATATTGCGAAAGGTCTTTGCGCGGAATTCAGTCTTTTTTGGATCGACTTTCTGTGAGTTGCTTTATTCCAGACCGATGCCGCGTAAGTTAAGGTTGGCTCCACAGCTCCATGATATATAATTTTTAAAACTTCAGGAGACGCCCCCCAAGTGGCTCTTGCTGTTTTTAAAAAGAATTTTCCCATTTGAGCTGCTTTCTTACATATGTAGTCGACGTGTTTCGCCCAATTGATGTGCCTGTCTAGTATTATGCCAAGAATTTTAAAGGAATCGACCAACTCTTTCGGTTTTCCTTTCCACTGGATTTCTGGTGTTCGTATTTTCTTTTTGTTGATAAACATTATATTTGTCTTAATATCTGAGAAGGTTAGTTTTACGTCTTCACCCCACATTCGACATTATTTTTCTGCTTAGTTTTTGTCTTTCTTGTAAATAAAATTATCAGAGTTTTAAATAGCTCAAAGATTTTTTTCAGAATTAACGGAAATACAAGTTGGTATTTGTATGGTTTAAATTATGGCGCGAATAGATTGGTTGTGCACTATGAAAAGACAGTATAATAATTATTAATTAAAGTTTTGAGTAACGCCATAACATGATACTTTTGGAATATATATTGAACGTTTCCTTTCGATCGAGCTGCTCGGGTCGACTAGATTTAAGGAGCGCTCTATGACGACTGTGTCATTTCCGTTGCATTCTTGTCTATGCTCTAGACACGAGCATAGACAAGAACATGTCAGTTGTAGGGTTGTATAATACCTCTACAGATTAATATGCGGCTAATTTTGCCATAATTAAAATTTTATTTTGCATAGAGCGCAAACTCAACGGCTAGTGGTTATGTCGGCGGACAGCTTACCGTCGACGTTCGAAACTCGTTAATTTTCTGGCGATATACATCATTTCGGGATTCGCTCTATCGCCCGTAAAAATATTTCACATAAAGATTTACAAGTTATGCCTACTAAAAAACGTTCATTACAATATTATATTAGTATTTAATAATCCGAACTAAACAGATATTGCTGATTTGAATAATAAACACTTCTAATTTTACTATTATGTATTCGCTTATATTTTATCGGAATTTATGATAAATAATATCGTCACCTCAATACTACAACTAGATAACTCTGATGTGGTCATTGTTGTGAAAATGAAATTTAGACTTACGTGATTAACATAAATCTAGGCTATAATTATTTTATCATTTTAAATAAAAATGGATAATTGTGCTTGTCTAATTGGGAACAATTAAATAATTATTGTAGATCATAATACGGTTTTATTTATTTAATGGATTTAAGGTTTTAAAGTCATCTAATATTTTCAAACAAAAAATTAATACAGTTCCCATTAACCTCTGAATTACATAGTTTTTATTTTGAAGAGGAGAACATGTAGAATCATATTCTATAGCTATCTCAGAAACAGTGATTATCGAGTTATCTAGTTGTAGTATTGAATTACCCATCCATTCCAATTCTTATGAAGTCTAAATTAAGACACAAATGAATCAGTTAAAATTTACACAATTGTTTTATATTCAGATATTTTAAAATGTACGTAACGCACTGATATTAACACTAATTATTATTACTTAACAATAAAATCTAAATGTCAAAGTAAAATTTTGTTATGCCCACGAAATATTATAATAAATAAATACATTGAACGCCGAGCCCGAAGATTCCGATACGGGGTCACCACTTTTCGTATAGTAGAAAAAGCTTCTCCGATAGTCCATAAAAGCTTGGAAGGCAAAATCGCAGAAAAAAATGGCGAAGATATCAGCGAAAATGGCGGTGGGAGAAGTGGATACTACTTCTTTACGTGACTAGAGGAGAGGCGAAAGTTTTCATAGCAAACATTTTTTTTACGAGGTCAATAATACATTATGAACGGAGGATTCTTTTATTATAAGAAACGAGCGCAATAAAGTGGCGTAAGGAAAAACTCTGGTAAATGAAATAATTCATTTTCATAATATTATAGGTTGGTATTCATGAATATTTTATTTGGCTGTCTATACGTACAATAATTGACGTATACACTGTCACAGACGGCTATTGTAGCGTTTGTATTATTATGGGAGCATTTTATTTTCATTGACAATGGGCAACTGCACATTTAATTGTTTATGGGATTGATCATAAGAACGAATTTAAAATATAAGTTAAAATTCGGACGAGAATAGTTACAGTTAATTTAATAATTAGTCATTTTTACAACGTTTTTATTAGGTCGTATTCTTATTTGTCCGGTGGTTGTTTATCCAGTACAAATCTTGCAATCGATTGGGAGACGTGGACCCTCAACACGAGAGATGTCCAAAGGCTAAGAGTCGCACAGCGAGGCATTGAGAGGTGTATGTTGGGCATCACGCGAAAGGACCGTAAGAGAAACGAATGGGTTAGGAAGCAGACAAGAGTACGAGATGTAATAGACGTTGCCAAACAGCTGAAATGGAGATGGGCGGGGCACATTGCTCGCCGAAAGGACGGCCGCTGGACAAATGCCGTCATCCAATGGTACCCAAGGGGTACGAAACGGCCACAGGGTCGCCCTAAAAGCCGCTGGATTGACGAACTGGTAGAGTTCGGCGGAAATACGTGGCAGCGAACGACACAGGACCGAGAGAGTTGGAGAAAGCTTGGGGAGGCCTTCATCAAGCAGTGGATTGACCCCGGCTGCTGATGATGATGATTCTTATTTGTCCGGTGGTTGTTTATCCAGTGCAAATCTTGCAATCGATTTTTAACTAATTTACCGAATAGCTAGACATTTGAAACTTGTGGAATATATCAGAACACGATGCCAATGCGTTCTTTTAATATATTTAGCCATATTTAAGTAGAATTGAAATCATTTTCAGTTAATTCTGTTTTGTATGAAAAGTTATTTCGGAAGAAATCCGTAATCCACTATTATTGGTTACTAGGGTCCTAACAACTAAATTATTAATATATATGTGCGTTACTATGGAAATCAATATGAGTGTCAAAATGACATTTCAGCTTAGACTATAGATGCATTTCAGTATTATTTCTATCAAATACAATTTTTTCTGATCGTATAAGCTAGTCAATTCAAGTTTATATGATTCAACAGAAAATTTAAAAACGTTGTATATAAAAAGTTCTTTTTATCTTGTAATTATTATTTACTATACTTACCTACTTATACCATACAGCTTATGGCTGCAACTTAGTTAAATCAATCTAATGGATTTAAGTTTTATATTATTCCATTTGAGACGTTTTTTGCGACCCGGGGTTCGCCCTTTCTCATGGATGTGCATTTATATTATACGCGTATTATGTATATATAGATGTGTGTATTCAGGTATGTGAGCTTATTTATGGATTTGCAATATATTGTATATTTGTTTAACTAATATAACCTATTAAAAGTAATATATTGTTTTTCCCAGTCCATATTGATGATTTTACACCTCTTGAATGTAGTAATATAATATAGTGTACTTGATTATTATTTAATGATCTATTCTTAGGGTTTTGATGGTGTAGGTATACGCTTATTGTATTGAGAGTTTTTTTTACAAACACCTCAACTACATATTATTCATAATTTGTTTGTTATATTTTTTATTGTGATCCTTGACATAATAGGTAGGTGATACAGTTTATATCTACTTTATTGTATTAATTTATTATATAAGTGAGAATTAACAGTATTCGTTGTCAGTTTATTTTACCTTTCGGTGAGTGCACATAATGATCAGGACCGGTTGCGTCCAGTTAAATAAGACATTCTCCGGTTACCTTTTGATTGATTAAATTCCTTATAAGTAGCAATTAGACACAATTATTAATACTCCTTCCTCTGCTTAAACTTAACTGACTTATTTATAACAGTTAAATTCTTTGATTATTGTATTTACATATTTACTGTTCATGTTCACTTCAATCGCATTGATATTGTCTGTTTTATTTAATTTGTTAGTATAGTATATGTGAAAGGCCCGTTTCAGACGGGACACCGGTGTCGCACTCGATATAATATAGGAGGCCGTTGTATTCGAATAAAGGGGCATTTGTATTATGTTTATGAACGCCGCAGAGCTAATGAGTCAACGCATAATTTAGCGTTATAAATTAGAACATAAAACTGGCTGCGGTAATAAAAACCAGTGTATCGGCGGCTTGAGAATGTAGCGGCTGACGGGAAAGTGTACCGGACACGCGTTGACTCATTAGCTCTGGGGCGTTCATAAACATAATACAAATGACCATTTATTAGAACACAAAGTCCTCCTATATTATATTCGAGCGCGACACCGGTGTCCCGTCTGAAACCGCCCTAAGAGTAAGATAGTATATTTTGTTGTTTTTGTTGTTGATTGATGTTGTTATTGTTGTTGATGTCATATTATATTGAAGCCGACAAATCCGCTTCTGATCATTATTGATATGAGTGAAATAACTAAGTAGATAACATGTTTTATTTGCAAATAATTTACGAAAAGTGCGACATGACTAACGCGAATGTCGAATAGAAAAGGTATAATATTAAATGTCTTTGCGTCAATCTTGAACTAGCTCCCAGCATAATACAAAAAGCACCCTCAATTTTCGACAGGACTATACTCGGCAACTATTCATGGCCGTAATAAAAAAAGAAACAGCGCTTTTTTCATAGCTAATAAGCCGGCGAGGAAACTTTGTCGCAGGGCAAATAATAGGAGGCGCGAAGAAGGAAGTATTCCTAAATGGGTTTATTGCCGCAAAATGGCGAGCTTGAACGCGCTGCTGACAGCACGAAAACATGGAAGAAGTAACGACGTCAATTTGTGGATGTTAGTATAAAACTATTTGAAAGAATTTTATTAAAATTTATAACATGTGAAAGCTTTCGAGAAAGATTTGTTGCGTGAGTCTTTTGTCTTGTTTATTACCAGTCAGTATTCTTAACTCTAATATGTATTTTTATATTCCCATTCCTTTCTATATACATGGTATACTGTACCGTTTAAAGAAATAAAAAAAAAACGATTTTTTTTTTGGGTAAGTTAATGTTCAAACACGCGCGTTAACAAAATCTTACTCCCTAATTAATTTATCGTTTGTCAATTTATGGCTACGGCCGTATGTTGTAGCTTAACTATGCTAAATGTCAATAGAAATGGCGTATTTAAAAAAATACTACCTTAATCTTAAGTCAATGCATAGCTTAGAATCAGTATCTTTAGAATTATCTTCAAATGTGTTAATCGTGCCCATTTTTTGAATAATAAAATGCCTAATTCTTGTCAAATTTGGGATAACAGAGATTATAAAATATATTTGTTATCGTAAATATTTTACTATATAATGTTGACATTAATTTTACTAATGGTTTTGTAAATGCGTTTAAAAATTAATAAACCTAAAAAATCTTAACACCATTGCAAATGTATGAACTGAAATATGACTATATTCTAAAACATTAGATCGAGAGGTTTAAAAAAAAATACTACTTTATGCAGTCATCAAATGTTTAAAATAAATATAAAGGGTAACAAGGCTTCAAAAATATATAAATAGATTTTATACAACGTTTAAGGAATGTCCAGGATTATGCTCTGAAAATACCATAAAATCTCCATTTTGACCTACGTGGGGCATGTGGGCCCTTAAATGTTAATCGAGTTCTTCTCATATTCATATAAATAATAGCCACTCCATGTTTTTTACCGTGCCATTTGATACGTTGGTATTCAATTTCATAATTAGGTGAGTAAGGCAAAACAATCTAGTATAATCGAAGTACTATCATATAATTAAATTCTAAATAAAGACTTTTCTTTAAATATGAATGCATCAAGCGAATTCTGATAAAGATTTCTTTACAAAAATACCCTAGTATCCTTCATGAGATTTTTTTTATACTTCCATTGAATAACCGTGCCCTTATCGACTTTAAATTTAAAAGTCTCTTTGATAAATAGATATCGTTGAGTGTCTTTACCCTTATCGATTGTCCAATCATCTCAAATAAACAAAGAAGGCCACTCAGGAGTGAAAAACAAATTTCAATCAAAAAGACCTAAAAGCACGGACGTTATGATAAAATTAATAATATAATTTTCGCTGAAAGTCCTCGAAGTGGACTCCGACGACATCCGGCAAGGGCAGGGATGACCATACGCCAGTACCAATTGTTGTCAGTGCCGGGATTTCGTTAATAATTTATTTCCTCATCGATACTACGAATTCTTAGTGTGAGAATAAGTTTAGTTTACTTTATAATCAAATATTATGACATGATGACTTCCTCGAATAAGTAATTCGTGAAATAGTAATAATATATACCTACCAATAATGTAAACTTACTTATAAGTATGCACGTCAATACATCATGCCGGCGTGGTTAAAGGACAAGAGCTGAGTTACTTCTTTCCTACGCGATCTCAGGTGAACGGCACGACATGACAAAGTAATCATCACCACCTTTAACTAATCTTTTTTAACTGAACTCGTCGCTGAGTTGCCATCTACTCTTTTTAGAATCCTAGTTAGCCATTTACTTTAAAAAGAACATTAAATGTACGCATGTTGGATTTATATGACAAATTATATTTCGTTCGGCATGCGTCATTTGCACCCACGACCCGCAATCCGCGCATCGCCTAGCTACGATCTTTTTAGACCATGCCTCAACTGAGGTATAGCCGTAACATTCTATTATGAAAGCATTTAATTATAATGAATAAATCTTAAAGTTAATCAAATTTGGACAAAAGCATAAAATACCTACAACCTTCTTAATATTAATATATCATCACAATTTGGTTCTGGCCTAATTCCCGAAGGAGAATCAATATTCAATATAGTAGATGTCACTACATAAGTTAACTATATCAACTATTATGTCAATTACTATTTAACTGTGTGAAAAATACGTCAATATAAGCTTATCCTTCGGTCTGACAACTGTTCTCGTTTTATACACTGACGCTCATTCAATATTTGTGTATTTGAAGGATGCAACACACATTATTGCACGTCTATGTGTGTTTCATTTTAGTAGGATATTCACACATTCAAAACCCTGCTTCAAAATGTAGTGTATTGGCGTATATCCTATCTGAATTGTATTTATTAATCCGTTCTGTGAGTGTGCGTGTTAATAGTTAACGTATATGATACGTTAACTAAGTGAATCCAAAAATGAGACCCTCTTGATTTATAAGTTAGGTACCTATATCGACTCGTATTCATGTTATATTGAATGAAATATCTCCTGAGTTTATAAACCGAGATGTATAATATTTGAATGAGCTAAAATCATTGATAGCTATATCTTTGTCATTCATTTTCGTAATCGTACTATCAAAATAACGTATATACGGACACAATAATATTGTCATATATTAATATTCAACATAAACACTTTTCAACTCGAGAGTGTTAAGTTACCATTCCCGGTAGATAGCGTTTCCCATAGCCTCCGGGATTCGTGGTACCGGCGCCGGGCGTCCCTGGGCGAAAATTTTTAGGGCAATTTATTCGGCAGTCGCCGTGGAAACCACTTTGCCAAAGTAAGATGGGAATCGTAAAAGGAGATAACCCACGTAATAGGAATCTCAAGCGAGCCAAGATTGCGCTCGGTATAAAAACCGTTTTACTTCAGAGAGCGGATCCCAGAACGGGACGCCAATTATAGTAAGGAACTGATGTCTTTTGGGAATGTATGATTTTAGCATCTGGTGAATTTACACATAGATTATGAGTGAGTGATAACGACTGCAGAATCGCCCTAAAACCAGCTGACTTATTTAGTTCGGACGAGCATCATAGAAGGAGCTGTGGTGAAGCATTCATCCTGCAGTATATCGACCACGATAGTACAATACTATAATTTTAATTCTGCAGAAAATGTAAAATACTATAATTTTAGGCCAGATATACCAAAATATTATAATTTTAAAGGATTCAAGACGAAAAATGATCCTGTACTATATTTTTTTTAGAAATACTATATTTTTACGCCTTTGTTAGCATAGAAAAAGATGGCAACACTGGTTCATTCTCTCATGTGGTAACAGGCTATTGAAGACAATATATTATATAGACGTCATAAATATTGCACACTAAACTTTATCAGTCGAAACGTATCTGTTTTCACTGAACTAAAACTACAATGAGTAGAGAGTGTTTGTTAGTTTATAATAATTCATTAGCCCTGCCTTATCCAAGTAATAGTAGACAATAGTTTAAAAAAAATTGGAAATATAATGGGATTTTATTTATTAAACCTACATATTTCTGTTATTCAAATTTTTAATTATTTAATTCTAACACCATAAAACAGATGGCAACAATGCTTCCAATAATATATTATAATAACTTTAACATTCGAAAATAGTTTGAGCAATTAATTACACCCCCAATTATACAAAAATTGTAGACACCTTACAATAACGTAGGATATAGTAATTTAAGCTCTGTAGCATTCGAAAGCTCAAAATAAAATAACTACAGTTATGTAAATAACAATTTTCTATGTATAACGCTTTATTTAATTTTCTTGGTAAAATTGTATTTTGGTTTAAATATCTATTATATAATACTATACTTATAGATATTGGTTTAACGCAATTATTATTGGCATTATCAACAGCAGGTTAGTTTTGCACATTTGGAGAACAAACAACTAACTAGTGCTACGGATTTCCACAATATGGACCATTATTATTTATACAGCTTATAAATCGGAAAAGTTGATGTGATGAGGAAGCAGTATGAAATGGGTTTAAACTCCTACTGTTTTTTTTAATATTTTAAATGATCGCAAAATGTGTCGAAAAGACGAAACATTCAAACTGGCGAGATAAAAATCTCAATGGAAATACTCAGCAATGCTGAGCATCTAATAAAAATGATACCGCACAAAGGAGATTTCAAAATGGGCCATTACCCCAAAGTCAATCGCTTGAATATTACAAAATTCACTTTGTAAAAGCGGTTGTGATATTACAAATTAGTAAGAATGATATTATGATTGTGACATTGATTAAAAAGTGAATATAAAATATAAATCATAGAGATAATGTGAGTTTTTAGTATAAGTATATCTCTGATGTTTGTATAATCTGGTAAATGTTATTGGATTGTAATGATATCATTAGGGTGCAAATTACATGACGCCTTACGCTACGGACGCATTTAAAACGGAATCCTGCCATTTAACGAGTACGGATTTTAAACACGACTGGTTATAACTTCCAAGTGCGCGTTAACTAGCACGTTTGACAATGGTTTAAGCCACACGCCATGGATAGGTGTTGATTGCGCGAACTGTCTGGACACGAAGAACATATTTAGGAAAATCCAGAGTTCGCCGTGCACAGCCAATAAGACGCAGGTCATCTGACATCTAGGTACATATAGTAATAAATAATCATATTCTTTTCGTTTGATCATATGAATGTCCGATCCTAATAATGATCATATGGGCCACCACATAGTGGAGGGTGGTATTAATAGATTTTTGTTTTTACGAGAAATGGATGTAAGCCACTTACTAGGTCCATACTCCATGATTCCGAACACAAATTGAAAAAACAATGTGTATTTGCCAGACGCAGGATTCGAACCTGGGAACCACGACATGATAAGCTGATATATCGTTAATATACATCAATTATATTAGTATGTACAAATTAGAGAAAACGAAACATCTCCGAGAAAATATGTCATTCATTATGAATATACGGAATACAGCGGAAAACGCATTTTGAAAATACCCGATATACTGGATTATTTGTTAGTTTGGGTTAGTTTAGGTTAGGTTAGGTTAGGTTAGGTTAGGTTAGGTTAACCTAACAAACAACCCAGTTTATCGGTTATTTTCAAAATGTGTTTTCCGCTGTATTCCGTATAACCGAACAGTACCAATTATTTTTATTTTCTATTAAACATAATATAATAGGCGACGTAAACAATTTTACATGTTTATGGAACACCTTAATGGATCGGTAATGCCTAATGGATTACTTTACGTAAAATAAAATCAAACCCCGTAAATAAAATGGATTAAACTTAACGTTGTTTGCAGTGTGCAAATTTTCGATAAAAAGAACCCAACCTGTTAATGAGATTATCAAATTATTTCACGGAAGAAAAAAAACACGAAAAGAATCCTATAACCACGCCGCAGAGTCCCGGCGCGCCTGATTAACTAAAGCTTTAATCGCGATCCGGCTCGCGCGAGACGCTTCAGGGGATAACAAAGCCTCAATTTCAGCACAGGTTTCGCCGGCGGAAAAACTCCCGAGGAAAACAGCTCGCCCTCTTTCTTCTCTCTCTCTCTCTCGGAAAAACAATATAACTTTGATCTCCCGCGGGAGCAATTAAGTCGAGTAAGGAAGGCCGAGCGAAGGAGAATAGTGAACAATACGAGAGTTGAATGAAATAGCAAGCCGGATTTTTCAGGTAACTAACTACCTGGCGTCTTGGCGCTTTTTCAGAGTTCGTGAAGATACTATCAGGTAATTAAATGTTTTAGCATTTAAACACAAAAGCGGAACAGATGCATATAGTACATTTAGGTCTTCATTTATACTAATATAAATAATTTGAAAACATCCCATGCATATACTCAGTGTACACATGTAGAAAAAATACGACACCCGACGGGATTTCAACATGTATCTGCTGGATTCGCGCCAGTATGTTTTACCAATGAAACTACAGGCGCCTTAGATAATTGCGACGATTTTAACTAGTATCTAGTTGTTACGTGAAATGCTTATCGAATTGCGTTATAAGGTTGAAGGTTATAACTTTAATATAATAGTCTAATAGATAAAACAATCAATATTACTTTTAACATCCTCAAAAATATATTAAATAATTCTTAAAAAATCTTGGACCGAGTGGGAATCGAACGTGATTTAGAATGAAAGGCAAACTACCTATGCCGTTGTGTAATTATTGGAAATCAATGTACCTAATAGCATTACTGTGATTTACAAATTCGCTCATATAGTATGTAGGTACTAGGTATATGGTATACATTATGTCTATGTTTCTAACTATAATAGGTAAGTATGTAAGTGCATATTAAATGGGGAAAGTAATTCAAGCCATAGTGAGCCAAGATCTTACGTTTACTGTACACTATATACCTACTATGTAATCGGCTACTAATTTAAAAATGGATTACATACAGTAGAAAACTTGTAGGACGTAGGTATTTAGAACCGTGAGTGCGAGGTAGAATGACGATACAGCCAATATTCAAATATTGTTTTGTCAAATATATTTTTTATGCATAACAATAATGACATAATTAATTGCGCTAATTGCTGAAATAGTAAAAAATGGCCCTGGTAATATCACCTCCACTCTTTGCAGGCGCATATATTCAGCATTGAATAATGGTAAGATAACTCTTATTTAATAGAAATCTAATATCAAATATTAACCTGCAAACTAAATGTCGTGTAAAGCTCTACCGTAGCAGCCAAGTATCTACGAGCTACGCCGATTATCAGCTTGCGAGAAAGCTCCCGACAATGAGCTTCCAATCGCCTAGCTTCCAGCTATACACGACAACATTTATTATTATTAAATACGGTGTTCGAAGCTTCGCTTTTGCGTTAATTAATTTTCCTCGCTGCTACGATTTTAGATTCGGAAGTTACCGAACAAAAGCTTCCGAGTGCTTGAAGTGAAATGGCCGAGAATGATATTCTCTTGTTTATTTATTTACATGTGTGACTTTTATTTAGAATTACTATATACAGACTATAGTACCTATATAATTACTTATATATATATATATCTAACAATTTTAGATAAAAGGATATATTATGCATACGATACAATATCAAGAAATTTAGTACCAAAATTATTGTTTTAATTAGGATAAATAAAACGGCTGACAAAACAATGCGACGTGACAGCTGGATAAGTTGATGAAATGACAACGTGTCAGACATATCGCTCGGCGAATGGATAACCACTAGATAAATGGATCCACGTAGTGGTTCATGACAACGTAGAATTAGGGGGTGATTAGAATGGAGGGTGCCAGAAGGAGCTAAGCTAATTATCCAGCAGTAGGTCGACTGCAGTTTTTGGTGGCATCTATTTGTTTTTGTTTTGTAAATGTAACGGCAAGGAAGAATTCTAAACAGACCTATGAACGAATATTTTTGTTGTTTTTCGATAAACAATATATATTATATATATGATTCTCCATTAAAATAGCCAATTTAATAACCGATATTACAATCGATAGCTATTTCCGTCGCAGTTGCAACACTGACGTTATGATTAGGCGATAAACTTCCTAAATTAATAATATTTATAATTTGGCACAGTTCAATGTGGAGCATTGTCAAATACCAAATACTAGCTATTAAATAAATAATAATAACTGTGTGTATAACTATATAGTCTGTCACGTCCGACACGTTTCGGAATAAATTTAATATTCGTCTCAATTGGAGTTAACAACACGACAACAGGAAAAAGTTTTGTGTCAACTCCGAAGTAGCACAATCTTGCCAAGAGAGTATGCTTATAGGTAGGCAAGCACCTGCTTGAAAAGTTGAGAGGAGATGTAAACATGTGTTTACTTTGTATACAAAACTCTTGCGAGCAACTTGAATATAATGTGGATCGTATTACTTGGGGGTATTGCGAGGTGGAAATATTAAAGTCGCTTAATATAGGTTTCCATTTCCACTTCTATACAGTAACTTTTTCGTTCAAGTGTTGATAAATGTTTTAAGTAAGTACATTGTACAATATTATTTTAGTTTATTATTATTATTAGAAAATTAATAATACGAAGGACGTTTAAAATATTCGGGATCGATTTACAAAAACCAATAACTCCACATATTACGATTAAATTTAATGCTTAGTTCGGGCCGATATATATCGTATTAAATTTAATTAAAATTAATTTTATAAATAGGCTTGAAATGGTTTTATATAAGTAAGTGTTTTTGTATGTTACAGTCAATGACATTAATATGGACGAATCATCTGGAAAAGAAAATGACACTCACTTTATTGTAGGGTCTGCCGAATGGCATAATCTGTTCTAACGCCATTATAATAAAGGTGATATTGCTATAAATTCCTGATGCTTTTTGTTGGGTCTGCCGAATGGTTCGGTTCGAACGGGTTCGCTCAAATGAACATTGACATTAGAAATACTACTCTAACGCCATTACAATAAAGGTCATATTGCTATAAATTCCGTAATATCGCATAATGGAAATTGCGTGACGTCTACCTATATATGCGAATGCGCGAATTTACTTGCTAGCTACTGTATTGAGTGCGTCGTCCATTAATAATGTCATTGGCTACAGCGGATGGAAAACACGGGTAAAATATTAATAAACAAGCAAGTGTGGACATATTTTGGGGCAAAATTATAACTGTTTCATCGGAAGTAATGACGCGAAGTCTTCATGTTGTCTTCATTAAAGCATATACATTTGTATGTCGTAGACTGTCCAAATCACATTTTTCATTTGACAGCGATGTCAGCAACTGTGGGGGTAAGTTGTGTTCCAAATTATTGAACAGACAATTGAGATGGGCCAGATATTTACAGACATTTTTTATTTTGTATGATTTATTGACTGACAATGTATCCCTGTACACAGACAATTGGTATATAGCAGTGTTTACCAAAGTGTGGTACGCGTACCCGCTGGGGTACGGGACGAGTTTGGTGGGGGTACGCGCCGCACCGGGCTTTGGCTGCGCCCCGTGCAACAAGCATTAATACGACATCAATACAAAATCCATGCTAGAAGGTTTATCGCATGCGGAAGAAGAGCAATTATTGTTGGAATTAGCTTCAGACGGATTCTTGAAAAATAAATTATAAGGAGTGTACTTTAACATCAATTCGGTTGCAAATGAAATATGTGTATCCAGTTTTAACAGAAAGTCCTGAAATACATCTTGCCTTCTCTAACTTCATATCTATGTGAAGTTGCCTTTTAAGCATTTGTAGACATTGAGCAAAAAAAGGAACGGGCTTTTTGTTGTGGAAATGCATCTCAGATTAAAATTAACAACCAGGGAACCAAATTATGATGATCTGTCTCAACATAAACAATTTCATCCTTCTCATAGATTATAATGAATATTATTTATAATATAACTTTTATTTTTCGTTTATTATTATTTTTCTTCTAAAAAAATTATATATAGGTATTTTGATTGCTATTAAAGTATATGCATTTTTTACGAGGGGTACGCAGTGTTACGAAAATTATAGAAGGGGTACACAGAGATGTCGAAAGTTTGGTAAACCTACAGAAATATTGATAAAAAACTTTCAATAATTGATTAGAGTGGGAATATATTTTTTTATAAAATTTGGAATGCAGTTTTAGTTGCCCACTTTGTACTGTTAAAGCTGCCAAGAGCAAAGTATTCAAAAGTGTTTTTGCTAATAGAGATCTTTCCTGTAGAAATTTTCATCGCATCTCGCCGGCAAAAAAAATTACAAGATATTTCAACAAACACTGCCTCAATCAACAAAAGCAAAGAGTGCGGCAGAGCGAGACAGCGAGCGTCACGACAGACAGAGAGCACAACAGCGGGGTGAGATTATTTGAAATGAAATTACCGAGTGAAGAGAAATAACACGAACAAAAAGATGCAATAATTCTTTTATAAAAAGTTTTGGCTCACGCTAATGGTAATTTGAGAGCGCTCATTTTGGAGAAGAAAAACGGCGCAGAGAGAGCGATGGGAAGGAGAAAAAGAAAAGGGTGGTTAATTACGGAATTAGTGCGAGTGAATGAGACGAAATTGTCTAAAAGAAAAGTAAGAATACTATACAAACAAGTAAGACCACTCGGACAGCCAGGTAAATTTATTATTACGACAGTTTGTATGCCAAAAGTCAAGCTAAGCTATTTATAAAATATATTTTTTCATTCTAATTGTCGAATTTTTTGTACTGAGTATTTTATAAGAATCAGATTTAGCGACCCGGTCTATTCTGTAAAGAGAATAAAATACCAATAATATTTGGTTTGACCAATTATGGTCGCCCTCATCCCTATATTTCCCTCCTACCTATAATCAAAAATATTGTTGCAAGTCCAAGCGCAACTCAGTAACGAGTCATCGGTCGACCGTTATTTACCGTTAAATAAACGGCAGTGACTTCAAGACAACGAGCGTATCTAGGCTTGTTACAGCTTGACTGTAGTTAACGAGTAATTCAAAACATATAGAGTGATTCAAAAAGTCAAATGCCGACATGTCATTGATCACATACACCCAAGTGTACTGTACGAGTACCTACTATGACGTGAGAGCATGCAGCAGGGACCAGCTTCAGCCAGACAGCTGAACATCAATAAGGTAAGTGCCTGAGCTAATTCCCAAATAACCCTCCCCCCCCCTGAGCATACACATCTACCATCATATCATATAAAAATTACAGTCCAAATAAATTCAACATAAAGCGCAGCCAATATTTTATTTACGAAGGTAGTCAAATTAATACTATCATCAACACTGGGTGGAATTTCAATTAAAATGAAGCTTTGCATGACTCAGATGGAAAATATACGGATGTACTTAAAACAATTAGAATTTGAATAATGTAGTAGGTATGTCATTTACTAAGTCTTGTTATCCAAGGCAAGAACAACGGTACATATGGAGAGGACGACACCACATTCGCGGCTTAAAAATATCAGTGATTGTTACTAGTGCAGCTCCGAATAACAGACGATAAAGAAAACATCATTCCGATGATGACCAACCACGAAAACAAGAATTATTGTCTATTATGATTAGAATGTATCATTGCTTTTACACATTTAGTAGGTACCTATAATCAGGTACCTTCGTATCTATTAGTTTTTTTCATGGTCCTTTTGCGCTATGCCCAGCATACACATCTTTCGGGCCAGACATGTCACTCAAGGGGCACTAAAGGGGGGATAAATAATGATTTTTAAAATATTCCATGTGGCTTTTAAGTACTCGGTGGGGGTGGGTAAGTGACAATTTCTCCGAAAAAAACCCTTGTCGTTTTAAATAATATTGCCAACTGCGTGATATTATATTATGTAGTGATTTTGTTTTACCACATTTAACTCAGCTTTCACGGATGTATTGATACCACACCCACCCGGGAGATGGCAAGGTGAAGGAATATTATAATGAGGAGCAAGGGGAGTCTTTCGCGTTAGAAGCAAGTTTTAATTGTGCGATAAATCTTAATTTTGTAACTGAGACTCTTTTCGATTTTTTTTGTACTTTTTCAGCTGTTAAATTTGCTAGAACATTGAAATAATTTTAAAAGTTTCGGAACTGTGAAATGCGGGTTAATTAAACAATCCAGCCAATGTTATATAGGTGTACAATTAGATTTAACGTCTACATTACACTTAAATATTAGAATGATAAAATGGATCAGTTGGTTAAATCAAAATATTTCTATGCATTCTACCCACTGTGGCCGTATTAGAAGAGAAGCCTTCTATGAAGCCTTGGACCATGGTTCAATCCCGAGTCTAGATAAAATCATGCATGCTATTTTGTAATGTGTGATTGATCTAGTATAAGGACCCAAAGTATTAGATTAGGAAAATGGTGAATAACCTCGAAAATAAAGTCTGCTAACATAACTTTACCCCATACGCAATAACAAAAATAGTAGTTTACTTTACTTTAAATTAAACATGATACTAATTAATATTCAGAGAGGTTCATAAATATTATCGAATTGTTTTTAATACAGAATATTACTAGTAACTAGAATAATATTGGTAGGTAGGTACTTCGTTAATTTAAAATCGTGATACATATACCTACGTGTTATCATTGAATTTATAAAAATGTTTGAAATGTATTAACACGGACAATATCTTTCCGTATCTTCCGTACTAGACGAAACTGATACGTAACGTTTATCAATTGTGTGGAATAAGTAGGTGTTAAATAATTGTTTCATTTGTATGAATTAAGTGTTGCTTATTTAGACAAGGCTATAATCAATTAAATCACGATGGACAGCAACTCAAAAATCTTCATAAATACCCGTCAAAAGCGAGGGTTCACTGTCAGAAAAAAGAAAAACATTATCATATAAATTAAAATTTGTCTTGGCAAGAAAAGGGGTGCGGCGACGGCGTCGACGTAAAAAAGAAATCAAACATCCCTCGGGTTGGGGGAGTCGGGTAGGGGTGGTAAATAAAATAGGACCGCCGTATAAAAAAGGTCAGACGAACTAAGGCCGGAACATATTTCAGCATTTGGGGGGAGATAGCGGATATCGGATTTAGGCCTCGACAGGCAGCCTTATATTGGCGGCAGTTCCAACCGGAAATGGTCGAATAAAGCCGCCATAAGTTCGCAGTTCGAATACGTAATGCGGCCACCGCAGGAAGAAACATCGTTATTGAGAGTTATTAGAATATGAATCGGGATATGTTTAGATCATCACATGGCAACACTCACTGTTGTATCAATAATATTTTGTATTGATATGCGGTGAATTTTTTGAATAATATTTTACAAATATCATAAGAAGTAATTATTATACAAATTATAATATACACTACAACAAAGCCCAATAATGCAATGCATTCAATCGTTATTCACTGGTTATTATAATATGAATTCACTTTTCATTTGGGACATTATAGATTTAAGATTCACAAGTCATAACCAACATGAAATGAAAAATAAAAATAGATTACGTTGTACCAATGACATATTAAATGGACAACTCACTTCATACCGGCGCGCACGAGAAATTGTGCATGAAAGTCATTCACAGATGTATAGGTAGATGTCACATGACCATATGACGTATCCATTTCCATTATGCGATACAAGCTTCGAGAATTTATAGTAATATAACCTTTATTGTAATGGCGTATTAGTGTCATGACTCATTGCGTTAGAAACAGATTCTCGGTTACTTACGACTTCTCGGAGATTAGACGCAAGTGAGCCCAGCGCATCACAGGCGACTGTCCAATGGTTTCTGTCATTCGATTGCAATGACATTATTAATGGACGACGCACTCTATACAGTAACTAGCAAGTAAATTCGCGCATTCGCGTGTATAGGTAGACGTCACGCAATTTCCATTATGCGATATCACGCATCGGGAATTTATAGCAATATGACCTTTATTGTAATGGCGTTAGAGCTGTGTTTCTAATATCAATGTTCATTTGAGCGAACCCGTTCGAACCGAGCCATTCGGCAGACCCAACAAAAAGCATCAGGAATTTATAGCAATATCACCTTTATTGTAATGGCGTTAGAACAGATTATGCCATTCGGCAGACCCGACAATAAAGTGAGTGTCATTTTCTTTTCCAGATGATTCGTCCATATTAATGTCATTGTTCAATTGCATTGAATAAACATCCATCAATATCTTAAAATGGCATTTTATAAATAATAAATAATACTAACACATGAAAAGTGATATCCCATCTTTCTTGGAGAGTTTAGTAGATTTTTTTTACAATTTTTAACTAGGCACATTGGCATTTTGTAACACAATAATAACGGTGGAGTCGAAACCTGACAGTCAGAAAGTTTGTATGGGCAGACCCAGCGGTGTCGCCAGACCGCTTGCAAGCAGAATGTTTATTTGAGCGTAGGATACCGATATTAAAATATGAATTTCGCCATCCGGCAGACCCGACACAAAGTGAGTGTCATTTTATTTTCTAGGTGCTTCGTCCATATTAATGTCATTGCGTTGTACCTACTACATATTTTTAAAACTTTGTAATAGTTCATAAATAAGATAATATGGAATATAAAATTGCATATTTAATGTTTTCAAGATATTCAGAGTTTACTTTATGGAAAATCATGATAATTTATAAATGTCTACAGCAACAGTGATTCGCACCGTGAGTGTAAAACCAAAGCATCTGCAATTTTTTCAATTTCGAGATTAAATGCAAAACAACTGCAAACGTCGTGAACTTGATAATGTAAAAGTGAAGTAACTGAAAGAGCATGCAATATAATGTAGATATAAACCAAATATTATGTTTTTATTAGAAACTCTATTTGTCCTAACAAAACGAAGACTTCAAACCCTAATATATCGAAAATATGTCTTTTGCAGATGCCTTGGTTTTACACTCACAGTGCGAGTTATTCATAATTTTCCATGATTACATAATTTTGTTAAGATATTATAAATTTTAATGGATTGAAGTAGATATTGTAACATTTCATTTGAGTAATTTTTTGTGACATTGACAGTTTTTATTTGCATTTTGGTGAGTGTACACAGTGCCTGAAGATGCCGAAAGGCGAAAACCGAGTCGCAAAAAACGACTCAAATGGAATAGTAGAAAACTTAAATCCATTAGAATTTAAATTCAAACTCCATCAAGTAGGTACCTTCGGTCGATAGTATTAAGATATTATAATTTAAAAATATTTCACCATATAATGTTTAGAATTCCTTGAAATAAATAAAAAACATTAATAGCAATAACACACTAATTAAAAATATTTTAAGCCCTAATTGCTCCTGACTGCTTATGATCTTTTCATTAAAAATCCACACCCTCTCAAATCAAAAATAATGATTTATAATTATATTAAGTATCCCTTTCCTACAACACATTACCTCCCCTAATAAACGCTATTACACAATATCGACAATAATTACTCCCCACACGAATTCATGTAATATTCGGTGCGACTTGAAAAGGCGAAAGACGTGTTATAGAAACAATATACCTATGTAATACGTGGTAAATAATCTTTATTTTGACCATGCCCTATCCTAATAGTATCATAAGATATGGGCCTCCATAGAGTGGATGTATATATTCACAGATTTGTATTTACGGGAAATGGATGTTAGCCACTTGTTCAACCTATTATATCCATACTGAATCCAAACAAAAATTGAAAAACAATATGTGTACCTGCCAGACCCAGGATTCGAACCTGAGACCCACGACATTATAAGCAGACGCGTAAGCCGCTCAGCCATCGTGGGTGTAAATGGTGAATACCAAGTAATACCCCATTTTATAAATTTAACAATTAACTTAGAAACAAATTTTTTGAACGTGGTCAACAATAATTGTATTCAACCAATCATCAACACCTCATATTATTAGATTAAATGTAAGTTGTACGTATGCAGTTCATCGTGGGACACTTATTCGTGCGCCCCAGTACGTGAAACATGAGCTCGTATAATATTTTATCAAATGACGAGTTCTTCGTTGAACATTTCACCGTGGAATACATTTGTACGTATCTTACAAAATGCGGCGATAGTTTGCAAATAGTACTGTTCCAATTATATTAACCCTAACCTAACCTAGTAAAAACATCTCATAAAATTCGCCACATGTTGTAGCATACGTACAAATACTCCACGGTGAAATGTTCAACGAAGAACGTCATTTGATTAAATCTTACACGAACTCATGTTTCACGTACTGTGGCGCATGAATAAGTATCATGCGGTGAACTGTTTACGTACAAATTTCCGGATACGATATTATTAATATTTAATATAATCGGTAAAAAAAAATGTTAAAAATAGTCAATAGTATAAAAATCCTGTAAAAATAAATAAATCTTACCTTATCGTCGTCGCCTTCACTATCACACTGTAAGAAAACAAAGAAAATATATTAGTTAATTAACCATCCAACGTACATAATATTAAAAGTAGTGAATATAATATAACGAAATAAGATTAGGTACGTACAATAATTTCGGTTTTACATAATATATCATGTACTTTAATAGATACTTATACATAAAAATAACTACGTGAATAATTGACAAGCATGCTAATTAAATCAATACTGCCCTCAAAAATAAATAACAATCACTGCATAATGTGTACGTAAACTAATGAAATTGTATGTAGATGGTTTAGACTAGGGATTGCAATACCGGTAGATATTTCAAAACCAGTATACCAGTATTTTTGATACCGAAACCGATTTTAAAAAGCAGACAATACCGATAGGTATATTATTTTTCATTGAAAGTGGAAACAAAATGTATTAATTAACATTAAAGGTTTAGCAGGATAAACATTAGAATTTCTACCATATCTTACGTTTACCTATTTTTAAATGCTTATATATGTACTTAGTACTTACCTATTTAGATATTTTTGCTATAAATAGATATTTTAAAAATATTTTTATATATCTATATATATTTTATTGGTTCTGTTTTTTCCATAATATATTTCACGACTACTGGTACTAATACCCGTAGTCAATAAGAAATACCGGTATTCTTATTTTCATTCGGTATTGCAATCCTTGGTTTAGACATTATTTCTATAAGAGCATTTAAAATGTTTTGATGCAAACGACTCTAATTAAAACAGTACGTACAGATATGTTCTTGGCCAGGTCTAGGAATTAGTAGATAAAAATGCTCACGTTTTAAGCAAATAATTCGGCAAATACAATGTAGAAAATGGTGTTAATCATTCATATACAGAGGGCAGAGAATCTATGTCAAGAGTGACAAAATACAAGTAGAAAATCGAGACTGTTGTATTCAGTCAGCAGTAATGAGTAAACGGCGAAGAGTAACAGTCATTTTATATCCAAGGCCATGCACACACGATTAGAGTGCAACGTCACAGCAACTCACAGTTGACCATACTACCAGTATAGGTGTCCATTGCTAGAAAAAAAGTACGTTGTCTGGGCACGGGGAACGCAAAAATACGCAGATTCACCGTGGAAGATATGCCTAGCTTAGGACCGTCTGCGAATTACAGTCGGTAGTCACAAGTCATACAAAATGTGCGGATCTACACACAAACAGTATGACAAATACAGACATCAGCGCGTGAGTACCACCTGTACCTGTGGTAGAAATGGACTCATATAGTTGAGATGGACATGAATGAAATCAAATGTAAAAACCAGAACAATCTTTTCATGTTTTCAGTAATGGAAAAACTCGAATGAAGCACCTACCACATCCCCCCTATACGCAACACTGACCGTGGATGGCTTATACTCTTCAGGGCATTATTTTTTCATTAAAAAATTGCCGCGATTTTACCTTGTATAATGTACGAAAAAAAAACACATAAATTTAATTTCCGTACAAAACCCTCAAACAAATAGGTAGGTACGTATAATGCGGAGTCGCCAAAGTTTTGTTTGTGTATTGTGTATAATTTTTAGTACGGAAGTTTAGCTTGGATACATAAAAAGCTTATTGTTCAATAAAATAGCGGAGCTTTTAGAGGTGCGCAAAGCTATTCAACTAACTTTCGGATGAAGTTTCCACTGATAAGACCAGCGAATTGAATAAAATATCTACGTGCTTTTGCTGTCTATAATTTCATAATAGCACCTGCTCGTAATTGAGAGTAAAAGCTTATGCAAAAATTAATTTAATAATAACTATGAATTCTGGGTAATTATAATACCGATATGTATTTCAAGTAGGTAGGTATTACACGATTATCATGACAAGGGAGACCAATAATTATACCTAGATTTAATAATACCTAATACGAGATTTTTAATACTTTGGACGCGGAAGACGCACACGGCGCGTAATAACCAGGCGGCCGATCGATGTAATTAACGTGCATTTTAAAGGGGGCAATTAAAATCTCATTATCTATTCAGCAGCGAATGCATTAATTTAATAATACTATAAATAAATCGATAGGTATCTACAAATAACTTTTTATTATATTTATTACAATAAATATTTGTACTTGATTTATCTGTCTGTAACGCAGCGCAACATAGCACAGCACACACACTCGCTCTCTATCTGCGCATTGAACACATCAAAGTTACAATGGCCAATCCAAAGCCAAAGTGCCAATCCGCACGATAAAGAATCGTTGCAAATAATTATGCAACGTAAAGTGATATAATGCATATACATATTATGTATTGGGATATTTATATTCACGTATATGTTGTTATAATAAATCGTAAACTATACTTCGTAGGAAAGCGTTAACTAGATAAGTAAAGAAGTTTTAGTTGCAGTTTATGTAATTTATTACCTAGGTTTACTTACCTTGATAGCAAAACACTGCACGGTGTTATTGAGAGTAAAACGGTGTTACAAAATTTTTCAATAAAATAAAATATTAATAAAAATGCAAACGATACTTACGATATAGCCTTTACCGGAACTACAGCGGCTACTCGCCTGCGGGCATCATAAAAACAGAAAAACAAAACACATATAGGTGAAAACAGTTAATCACGACAGTCAAAAGACTTTAGTCAAAAAAAAAACATACATAAAGTCAAACGACATCACAAAAATAATAATAAAAAATACGTCTTCCATTATCGAAACACGCCACTGCTATTACGTAACGTGGAAATAAAGAGGGGTATCTCGGAAAATACAACCTTTCAGAGGGTATCAGATTTTACAAAAAAAAAAACTATCAAAAATAATAATAAAATATCAAAAAAACCTATCAATTTTTGTTGAATTATATGAACAGTATTCATATTAATCATTTTTCATAATCCGGGTTTGCCTTTCGGCATCGGGGATTCCGATAAACCCTGGGAAAATTCTCATATTTTGATAATATTTAAATATATTGTTATCACCCTTATAATCGGATATAAAAAAATGGTCTAAATTAAGTGTCTAGTAGATATTGTCTACTATAATACTTAAATAAAGCAAAATGGAACTAACATACAATCACTGGTTGATGAGCTAAAATAAGTTTTGAGTTTTGGCTAACTTTAGAAGTTATGTTGCTGTTTGGAATTTAGTAAATTAGAGGCATGAAGTATAAAACTGTATAATTAAAATTGTAAATACAGTTGTCAAATAAAATTCTATCCATACTCTTGCTTTTCGTTCAAGAAGATAATAATTATTACATTGGGTTGTTTATTTACATATTCGTGTGCAGTTAATTATGTTCCTCCATTTATTTCTATAATTTTCTTTATGGCCAAAATTATATATTTTATGCAATGTTCTTTTGTTGTTTAGTATTTTGCGTAGTCTCTAATAATAATAGATTTCCAGCATGAAATGACACTTAGTTAAAAACACAAAACTGACATGAAATGTGAATGGTTTACAAAATATAATTAAAAAGTTAAATCATGATTTTCGGTCCAAGGAAACAAATGGACAGCAACCGCGTGATAGAATTAGTTCTATTGATTCAACCATCTTCTCAATGTTTATTTATAGTGTGAGAATACCGACAAGTAAAAGCATAACATTACAAGCAACTAAGGCCTGGATATTGATTGAAGAAACAGCATTTTAATTTCAGATAGTGGACGGAATACAATGTCGCCTATTGTCAGTAAATTTGACAATTCGATAATGGAAGACAATACAACAATCAATTTAATAAGTTGCTTTTTTAACTATGTTTAAAAAAAATATGGTAAATAAATAAAATTTTATAATTTGTAATAAAAACTCATTTCCTTTTAAAAAGAAACTGAAATGTTTCATAAAAATACATTATAATCATTTGTAAATATTTAAAACCCTGTGATAGACACCTAAGTAAATGACTATGGGCCCACGTTTACTATTGAATTCGTGAATAGTAAAAATACAAAATTGTATTAAAATGAAATTGAAAAATAATAAATTATCTAACTTTTGAAAATAATAATGTACATTATCAGCATTTTGAATCGAAATGCTTGTAAAATGGGATGATTCCATACAAACACCATGCAACATAAGTGGAGGAGACATTTAAAGCATTGTAAAAAAAAAAACAAAGTGTGGTTACTTTCCGTTTTTTATAGGCAGCTGGGGTGATTTTCTAATCATTTACTAAATTTGAGTAAAAGTTAACTATTAATTTAATACAACATATTGTCGGCTCAGGTAGGCTAATTCACCACCGGCTATGTAATAATAGAAGACATATATAATTAGTAAACCATTTCTTTTATTCAACGAATAATTTACAAGATTTTGAGAATGAAACATTCCATATATTGAACACACATAACTCGAAAACACCTCAGATATCCACTAAAAAAATCATATTTGTAAAAAATACGATGCTCGACGGGATTTGAATCCGTATAAACACTGGTTTCACGCCAACTGTGCATTAACGAATTATGCTACGAGCTTCCATACTTGGTTAATGCACAGTTAGCGCGATACCAGTGTTTATACGGGTTCTATATGTTCAATATTATAATTAGTGCCAATTGTATAATTAGGATGAAATTTTAATAATACCAAAATGATTGCATTAAAACTACATTGTTTTTCCTTAACGGTTATGGTTTATCAAAAGTAAAATATTATTAACATGTGATAAATTTAATGCTTGTATTATTAGCTAGGCCCATTGTCTCTTTCACGAAGTTTGAATAATTTAAGCAACGGAAAGAGTATAGAGTCATAATTATGACATTTATTCGTTGATTGATGAGTATAAACAAATAGCGTTATGACGTTTACGTCAGGTGTCATCAAGCTAGTGGGACATTTAGGGCTACTTACGTCACTAAGTCGATCCCTGGAGCTGTCGGGGTCACGCGGCGGCACCGAACTCCCGGTGAGACGCTCCGATGCGCGACCGCTGTCGTCCGACGTCCCGGCGTCGTGCGTCAACGTCACACCCTGAGAAAAAAGAAAAAGCTTTATTAATAGGTATTAAAAAAACAAGCTTTCAACAGACAAAGCATTTTATGACTTAAGCTGTTGCGTAAAGTGTTTGCAGTTAATAAGTAAACAAATGCTTAATTAATAGACAAAGCATCGTCATCACAGATTCTTAGCACATTGCTTCAGTGACAACATAGAAATTGTTGTACCTATGTTCCGGTCACTTTAATAAAACCTCTATTCATGATGTAGGGAGTAAGTTTGTAGATTTTGGGGTAGACGTGGCAAAGATATTTGTTACAATTATCCTATATTTTTCGTATACTAGCGTATGTAGATGTGCATGGATTGACTTGTACCAATAGTGTGTATTTTAAAATATGGCGATAATAACTGTTTACACGTAAAAGTGCTGACTGTAAATATCATTCTTCAGGAGTAAGCGAGACGCGATGTTATCATTTTATGGTACTATTTGACAGGTCGTGAAAATCGGTTAACCTCAAAATGAGTCTGCGCGGTGTAGTTATTTTTTTTACCGGCAGGTTCGCCACTATCGTTCTACTTGCGCAGGTGGTGCAGGTATTGCACGCTCCAATTGTCGCGTAAAAATTAAGAAGCTTCTGAACTTATTAAAATCCATGCATGCAATCTAGCAAATGTTCAAATGATGTATTTTCAATAATAAACATTCTAAAATCATGTGTACGCATATATACTGAATACAAACCTATTAGATTCGATTATTTGTCATACGACTAGAAGAGATAATACCTAATCATAATAATTATCTTCCTCACAACTGCTCCCATTTAATAAGTGTTGATAGACGAAGGTTTTCATAATATTATAATTTTTTTCAGATTTAAGAAACTTACAGACTAGTTGGTTACTTTAATAATTAATCTATTAAATTTCTCTTTATTTTTATATTACTTAGTTATCAAAATTAAGACCAATTCACTCGAAAGTTAACTACTAACGAGCTACTAAATCCGCGCAGTCGTCCATCGGAATTCGACAGAAGTCTTGAAGCATGGGACGCGTAAGTTAATGCCGTCATTAAAAATTCACCAAAGAGATCTTTTATATAGGACAGAGCGGGGAATACCGGAAAGAGGCCAAGTAAAAGAGATTCCGTTTATCACCTAGGCGCTTTGTTGCAGGGCCACCGCGATCGGCGAGGCTAATTTACAAGTCGGCAGATCGACCGAGAAAGCGCCCACCAGACGCTGCTTAATTTCCTTCAATGGGAAATACTTCAGAGAGAGCTTTTTCCGGCAAGCTTTTTTTATTAAGAGATTTCTTGCGGAATGCTTTTCCGACTTAAAACGAGCGAATGGAACTATTTTGCCACGACAGTTTCTATTTTAAGTAAAATTTTAATAAAAAAATATTGAAATATAGAATCTTGAAGTAGGTAAGTATTTGAGCCTTCAGGATAATTTTGTCGTTGATGTATATGCATAAACATGATGAAACTTTGTTGGTTGGGCCTGTCCCGGTTTAGAGTTTCATAATAATTATGGTAAGTCTAATTATGGATAAAGTGGAACGCAACCTCAAGACACTGGACACATAACACTGGATCGATGCCAGTGTGTTGTAGTGGTAGAAAATGGAAGAAAAAATGAAAAAAAAACTTAATTTACAATTCTTTTGTACTATTATTACTAGAACTCGGTTTTATAAAGCTGTATCTCACCTTTGGGGCATCGTTATAAAAGTAATCGTTTCTAATGAAATTCTTAGTGTTTCGAAAACATAAAAAATCTTCAAAAAATGTAAAGAAAGTCTCATATAATACTAAAAAGTAATAACAAATGATTCCATCCAACTCTCCATAGGAGATAAACACAAAGAAGAATGAACCTACATAAAAAATCTGTAGCAGTCACTTGAAATTCAAAACGCCATAACACAAAAGAAAAGCTCGGAGAAAACTTATAGCGCATATTCCGGATTGGATTGAGAAAGGAAGAGGCTTTTTCGCGAAGCTTACGTAGGCGGATTCATAATAAAGCCTGATAAACCGAAAATAAGATGTGACCTTTCCATTGAAAAAGCGTCGGAAAAGCGCGACGCCAAAAGCCTCCAAACATTCCAATAAGCTTTTACAACAATATTACCGCCTCCATTACCCCGGATAATGTTACTCCCCCGCAACCCCCACCGTGCACACGATATGGGGGGAATACAGTCAATTTCAATTCGAAAATGGCAAAAAAAAAACTACAGTGGCATTGCTGTAATAACTCCTCTTAGTGAGAATTTGTTATAGTCATGACTTAGTACCACCGTGATTTAGAAAGTTGCATGGTGGGTATAACCAATGACATTATTAATGGACGACGCACTCAATACAGTAGCTAGCAAGTAAATTCGCGCATTCGCATGTATAGGTAGACGTCACGCAATTTTCATTATGCGATATCACGCATCGGGAATTTATAGCAATTATACCTTTATTGTAATGGCGTTAGAGCAGAGTTTCTAATGTCAATGTTCATTTGAGCGAACCCGTTCGAACCGAACCATTCGGCAGACCCAACAAAAAGCATCAGGAATTTATAGCAATATCACCTTTATTGTAATGGCGTTAGAACAGATTATGCCATTCGGCAGACCCGACAATAAAGTGAGTGTCATTTTCTTTTCCAGATGATTCGTCCATATTAATAGCATTGGGTATAACGCACGAAGACAAAAAAACGAGATAATTTAATGAAAAACAGAACAGTACGTGCCTTCTTCTTTTTGGGTCGTGATAGTAGATGGATATATCTGTGATGATATTAGTGAACTTTCCCATCTGGCTCCGAAAAGGTAATCTTTAGTAATGACGTTATTTTTATTGTAGGCTCAAAGATTGTTAGCTTTCTAGTTTTAATTTATTTGATGTCTTTCTTACGAATTTCAGCGTATGCAATATTCTATTCATTTTTGATATGGAAATAGACACGACACACAGCTAGAAAAAGAGACGACATATGAGAAAATGTAGTCATTCGAAATGGTCCGAAATGTAAACCTAGAAGCCGTTGATTAAGTTAAGTTCCACGGAAATGTTAAACAAATTCAACAGACAGAGAGGAATGAAACCAGCGTATGAAATCCTTCATCCAGAAGTGGATTAATTAAATATGATGATAATTAAGTAGTTACTACATGTTGTTACTACATTAACAACATGTATTTTCTAAATTGTTAGGTACAAATAAGTAGCTGTAAGAAAATGGCTTCCTTATCAGCTGGGATTGTTTAACTAAAGGTAAAGACAGCGAGGAATATAACCAGCTTAAGGAATCCTTCATCCAGAATTAAATCTTATGATAATAATTAAGTAGTTCCTACATGCTATCTTTTATTAACAACATGTATTTACTAAATTGTTAGGTACAAATAAGTAGCTGTAAGAAAATAGCTTTTTTTATCAGCTGGGATTGTCTAATAACAGGTGACTAAAACAATTTTAATCGTTGTAATTTATTTTAATTAATCTCTCTATTTAATCTATTATTGAGTCATGTACCTGTTGACAATACGTAATCAATTTTCTATGAAAATTAATATTATCGACTGACACTTTTTTCATTTAAATTGTTTCTTATGACACAGGGGATACGCATTTCATGATTTTCATTTTTTACCATTGGTATCACATATCATATGTCTATATATTATTTTTTTTTCCGACCATGTCCGATCCTAATAAGATCATATGGGCCTCCACAGAGTAGAGGTTTGCATTAACAGATTTTTGTTTTTTAGGAGAAATGGATGTCAGCCACGTGCTCAACCTATTAGGTCCATACCCTGACTCAGACAAATTGAAAAACAATATGTGTACTTGCCAGACCCAGGATTCGAACCTGGGACCCACGGCGTGATAGTCCAACGCTTAAGCCGCGCGGGCGTCATATTATGGTGAAGGAGAAATTCTATCGAAAAAAAAATGATTCAATAAGGACACGTATAAAACTTCAAATTATAATTCTAATATGCTCTGTTTGTGACAATTTTATTATATTGCTACTTGGGTATGTTGACAACAACCTGACCAATGGAATCACTATATCAGTTATACTCTATCCCGCGCACGAACTGGGGGGATACAGTCAATTTCAATTCGAAAACGGCAAAAACTACACGAGCGTCGTAGCGAACAATGTGTTTCCGCGGAGCACTTTGCCAAAGGAATTGAGCGGAGAAAATACACTTAAGAAAGAGAACGACCCAAGAAAGCAATGAATTATCACCCGGCCGTGACTTTCTCTGCGGAAAAACGGGGGTTGGGGGCGAAAGATGCGGTTAAGCAGGGAAGAAAAGTAATACAGTAAAAAAGGGGTATAAAATGCCCCAAAAGAGACTGTGAATAACCGTTGTAAAAGAGGGAAAAAAACGGTTAAACGGTATACCGACTGAGTAATGGCCAACCTGTGGTTTATTACGAACTTATTTGTATGTTTCAGTCTATATATTATACGCGAAAATACACGCATAACGTCCCGACGAAAGCTCTGCCACTTTATGTTAAAAAAATAAAACGGAAATATTTGCTTTTGCGAAAACGAACGCGGAGTTAATATACAAGCTTATATTTGGCAAATATACTTAAAAGCCGTAAAAAGAAATATTTCCCATTTGCAATGTTGTATTTTTGATACAAAAAAAGGTTTTTTTTTATGTTTAGAGGGATGACTTTAATTGTATTGGTTAGGTGGCAGATGTTAGAGGAAGTCACAAACATAAGGTTGTAGTGCCTGGAAGACGAAGAAGAAGAACGTGACAGTAAATTCTTTGTAGACATTATATCGTCACTGTTCTAGCAGAAGACACTAATTCGAAAAATTGACATTTGAGTTAGTTATACCAAAATGTTCCTTCTTTGAAACTTTACCGTATGGAAACCTTCTTAATAAATAAACAGTCTCTATTTTAAAGTCATCCTTTTTACGATTACTTAATAAACTCACATTATAGACCATTTCAAACATTTTAACAACTTCAAAGTCAAATTACCCAAAACTAGTATTCTCCAGTTAGTGTGTTCTGCCAGAACAGAGACGATATATTTTGTTAAATCAAAATCCACTTAATTCATTCAATAACGATTAAAATTGTTGCCGGTTCCATTCAATTAGGATTCAACAAAAATGAGGACATACCATCTGGTATAAGGTACAATAATTATCAGAAACATACCTACTCAGGACTCTACCAGCGCTTGAAATTTAAGAGGTAGCTTGAAGAGAGACAACAAGTCAGTTCAGTTTATTCTGACTATACTTGGTTGTTCAAAGTGCCCGCAGGTACCTATCTGTTTAACGTATTCCATCACGCTGCAAAAGCTAAATACCTGATGTCACCTTCGAAAAGACTTACAGTCTCTAAACGTACAAACTGTGAGTATTAGATCAAGGAGTTCACAGTGTCCTATCTTTGGTAAGAAACATAAGGAAGCTTAATACCATCAAGACACACATGATACCTGCCAGTTCAAACCACCTGCTTCCTTAGACTACTCACCTGTAGGACATAACAGTACGCAGCTGATCTAGAGCAGTTTGCGTGAGGATAGTTGCTTGTTTATACCTCGATCTCCAAATTCCATTTTTTTACATTTATTTTTTGATCCTGTTTGCTAAGCCCAGCATTTTGATTCATAAATAAATTTAATACTGCGTGTAAGGGAGATTTACAAAAACTTCCTTTGGTTTTCTATTAATATGTCGTTTGTGTTTGTGACTACGAGCGGAATGTAGAATCCAATATTTCGATCTTAAGGATAAGTTGCCCAAAAGGATGACTTAACTATAGACTATAGAGTTGAGGAATCCTTAACCATATACTACTATTGTTATGAACACGCCCCCTTCTGTATTACCATTTACCACTGACAGCTGCTGTCAAAATAAATTCGCATGTCTATAAAACAGTTCATACACTCAAATTCATTTAACAATTTATCTCAATATGGATATTGATAGTGTTAATTCGCTTGGCATGTACATGCAGAATATTATTTTACTTTTTATAAGCCAGTCCGCATAAATACAAGATGCCAGACAGAATGACTATTGACGTTTGTGTAACCATGTTAAAAAAAAATTCTTTCGGTGCCTGTGAAATCACGTATAATGACTGATGGATACATGGAGAGTATTATAATTTAAACATTAATTATGTATTTATAGTTATTGCAGTTATAAAGTGCAGTTGTCATATTTTTGTAAACGTTTAACAATTACCAAATAATTTACCTCAACTATAGGAAAGAGAATTTTTAAATATGGTACCAACATGATCTTAACTAAGGACAATGTTTCAGCATAGTGTTTTCTGCTAAGGAAATTTCAGTTATGACAAATCTTTCTGCATTCCGCTCTACGGATTCAAAATTAATAAATATTTCCAATTTCCAAAACATCTCCGACAATGGGCTGCTACTATCAGTATTGAGGCCCCAGTTCTTGAGATGGTTTTCCAAGAATGAGTATGCTCAATAAAGCAGAAGTAGCGCCGATAAAAAACCGTAGTAAAAGAAGAAGTAGAATGACGTAAACGATGACTGTGGTACTATAAGCCGATGTAATAGGACACTGATCGCAGAAAGCTGGCCGCTTTTTGTGGAAGTAACAAAAAAATGAGGCCCGCGCGAAAGTAGGTTCGATTTTGGCGATGCCGCTTGTAAAACGAGATTGAAAAACTTGCCAATAAAAACGGGCGCGCCGTAAAAGCCTTAACTGGAGGCATTTAGCGCTTAACGAGGCGAGAGCTTTCGCTACAAGAGGAAAAGCTCGGCTGTTTGGGGACGACAACACACGAAAGCTACATATTATACTGGAATATGTATGTACGTACGTCAACTAAAGTAGAAATAATAGTTTCTTAATTTTGAATGAGAAAACTTTAGTCATGTTTCGCTAAAACAGTTATTTATAAAATTGTACTTGTCACCACATGATTCAATTCGCTCATAAGCTGAGCTTTACTAAATATTTAATAAGTTTCTTGATTTACGCTAATATTCTGGTCTTAAAACATATATTTTTTTAATCAAACCATCGGGCTAAATATTTAATTCACAATATTTCATATCACCCATATATCTTAAAGTATTATTAAATTAAGTTCAAAAAGATTTCTGACATAATATGATATTTTAGCTGGTGTGACTGACTGAATGTGTATTTGAAAAAGTGAAACCAGATAATTATGCTTTTAATAAACTATTTTTTTTATTCAGCGAATAAGACATAAAATTTTAACATTCAACATTTAACATTCATAACAATGTTAACATTCTATAATACTGAATAAACATAATTTGAAAACATCACAAGTATATACACATTAGAACAATTCATTTTGTAGACAAAAAAAATACGGCACCCGACGGGACTTGATCCGGTATCGGCTGGATCTAGAGACATTTTCAAATTATGTATATTCAGATAAATAAATATGCGTAAAAGAGTACGGTTTAGTAGTAGTGTAGAGTATGGTATATACAAACTAAAGCGATTAATAATACGTTAGTTCATTTTAAGTATTGTAGGAAGATACAATAAGTGTTTTTGAAGACAGCGAAATTTATTACGATGCAAAAAATGTGAACTGAGGATAAATGTACAAAAAAGGTGACAAGAAGAAAGCATAAACTCATAAAGATCGTAGTTTCCCGTAGCCAGAATTCAATCTGAATATCGGAAGTAGTCCCCGGCGTGCAGACTTCCTGTTAAAACCGATCTCGACGCCTCGCCAGGAATCTCCCACGGCGTTCCCCGTCTGCCACCCCCGGGCAATAAGGCGCCGCGACGGAGGCTGTTAATAGCGTCGCCTAATCAAATTAATCTGAGCTGGCGCTAGGTGTTGCCGAAGCGACGCTATAATCTCCCGGGTTAATTCTCAGATGGGCGCGGCGGCTAATGAGGTGCGAGTTACCACGCTTACTGCCGTGAAACTAGACACCTACATACACCTGCCGTGGTACTAAAATGAGTAAAAGAATGCACTTTACTGATAACTCGTCAGTTAAGCCAAAGTATTATACATTCGAAGTCTTCTTGTGTCTTTCTTTGACATAATAGCATCCCATATCACCACATAGGCCGGACATTAAACTTTGTCAGACGTACGTATTTATTTTCATTGAACTATAACTACAATTTGTAAATAGTGTTAGTTAGTTTTTAAAAATCGTTATGCTTTGCTTAACCAAACTATCATAGTTTGAGTATTCTATGGGTGATCTGACAAAAATAGTGCACACTTTTTCAGTCAAACTTATCTGTTTTCATTGAATTAAGAATACATATTAATTATTACAGATGGTGTTGGTTAGTTTTTTAAAAATTCATTAAGCCCTTCCTAATCAAACCATAAGACATAACAAATATTCTAATATAAGTATGTTAAATATTTAAAACTGTATATGATTTAATAGCATTATTTTAGTTATTTTATAGTATAGATAGACAACTATTTTTTGAGTATTATCTATTATTATTTGGTTTAAGCAGGGTTTAATTGAATTTTAAAAAACTAATCGGTACCGTCTGTAATTTGTATTCTTAGTTCGATGAAAACAAATACGTATGCCGATAGTGTGCACTATTTACGTCAGATCTTCAGCCTACCTCCACTCTTCGCCAGTGCCACGTGATTGATGAAAAAACAAGTCAGGTCAGTATATAATAGTAACCGCATCCACTTATAGATGCAACGGCACAATCATAAATTATATACAATATGCACTACCAATATATTTATGTACATTATATACTTACTACAAGTAGATGTACAAACTATTTGCACTTATGTGATTTTGGTCAATTTGTATTCTTCTTTGACGCTATCTCAAGACTGTGATCTGGATAATTGGGCCGTTTTAAAACCTACCTTCTCCGAATTTAGCAGCACGCATGGCTTATGTCCATAGAAATTTCGTGTCACTTTTTATTTGGTCCGTCCCTTTACAATTAGCTATTTCTTCGTCCTCTCCGACCTTCGATCTGATCAAATATCACGAGTTAGGTACATCCTCCTACCGGCGTATATGACCAAAAAAAAACATCAAGAAGGGAGTCTGTCTCGAATCTGAAGTTTAGTTTAACATTCACGAGACCACAACATCACATTTAAAATGCGTCTACCCTTAAATGAACCTGAACTTTAATAATTAGTTTAAAACCATTTCGAAATGAAATATTTATTACTAGTGCTCCTGTCTGTTCACTACTTAATAAATCCAGCAGTTTCTCTGGCATGTTAATTGACAGTGATAGGTACAATAATTAGATTGAATCATTCATTCCAGCACGAAATCCGAAACAATACATCGTTATCTTTCAGATATTATTCAATAAGATAGTCTAAAAGCCGGAGTTGAATTGGATTTCGGTTCGCGAGATGTTGTAGGTACAAGTAAAGCGAGATGAATAATGAATACACTACAAGTCTGAGGCGCTTGAAACAAATTACATTAAATCTGTTATTGTAGCGAAGTAGGTACAGCGGATTATGAGTGTTTTGATTAAGTAAGTTTTAATATGCGAATTTAAATGATATTGTAACACAATGAATTCATTACGCTAATTAAATAACTACTACAAACACAATCAAACAATTACAAGAGTTTTAATTACAATACTGTGTACAGGTAATAAGCGAAAACGTATATAAACATGTTTTCAGCTTTTATCCCAAAAAAACATTATCTAGTATTCGATAAATCATACAGGACAATAAATTATATTAAAATTCACCAATTCATGCGAATCGTACAATATTAAATAGCGTAATATTAATACTCTCGAACGATAGTAGGTGCTTGATGGCATTTGAATTTAAACTGTAACGGATTTAAGTTGTGTACTATTCCATGGGAGTCGTTTTTTGCGACCCGGGTTTCGCCTTTTGGCATCTTCAGGCACTATGATTACTCATTGTCAGTATTTATTTGCCTTTTGGTGAGTGCACATAGTGCCTGAAGATGCCGTAAGGCAAAACCCGGGTCGCATAAACGACTCAAATGGAATAGTACAAAACTTAGATTCATTAGAATTTAATAACCTATTTTTAAGTAAAGTTAACTTCCTATACGGAGTCGAGTCGTGGACCCTGAAGGCAAGAGAACGGAAGGCAATTGATGCCTTTGAGATGTGGTGTTGGCGCCGAATGCTTCGCATTTCTTGGACGGAGCACAGGACGAACCAGTCAATCATCCAGTGACTGAAGATAAAGGAACGGCTCTCGACGATATGTCTGAGAAGAATTCTGCAGTTTTTTGGACATATTGTCAGGCGCGGACCGGACAACCTGGAGAGACTGGTAGTTTTGGGTAGCCTCCAGGGAAGGCGAAGCAGAGGAAGAGCGTCTGCGCGATGGAGCGACCAAGTGAAAGAGCTGACTGGGGGCACCATCCATTCTGCCCTGAGAGAAGCGGAAGATCGAGAAGGATGGAAAGTCTTGATCGCTCAAAGGATGGCGAAATTTAAATGTGGTCACGATCCTCAGCTATGAGTGCACGACCAAGAAGAGAGAAGTAAAGTTAATTATGTTTCCAAAAATACATATTAATTATTGATGTATTTTTATTTAATGAATATTTGCTTAAGTGAGTGAGAAGGAGGATCTCGTCACCTTCTGTAAGTTAAGTACTTAATTAAGCAGGCACACATCGTTAAGCTATGTAGTCTTGATAATGGTGTGACTACCAAAACAGCTATCGACAAATGAACTAACCTATACAATTTCTATTATTGTAAAATGGAATTCAACCAATAGTAATGTCACAACTCAATTATTCATGCTACACACGATTTGCAGAACGCAAATTATTTTCATTAAAATACCTAGCTCGGAAAATCTCATAAAAAACCTTAAACCATAAATCATAAAATTAAGATTTACGTTTTCACCGACACTATGCGCCCTTATGGAATAGACTAACGGATCCGACGTCACTTTGCAGCGTTGCTACAAAAATGATCTACGCGCTCCCAGGTCTGCAATAGCACGAATGGACTGAAATGATCTACGCGCTCCCAGGTCTGCAATAGCACGAATGGACTGAACATTGCAGCAATGAACACTGTTCTCATATTGGAGCGCGAAAAAGTCACTAAGGCATATACAATTGAAGAAATTATTTTAACATGAATAATGTATACATAGATAATAGTATATAAGTATATATTTTTTTAAACATTTAACCGTCAAAACAAGAAAACAATCTAGAGAAAGTGTTCAATTTGTTAGGTGAGAATATCTTTGGGAGACCGCCAAAGTTGCCTAATTAGACGAAATAAAGTTACCGTAATAAGATAACTTGATAAGTGTCGGTTTACCGATTCGAATTAACACGGGACTGAAAGCTTATCTGAATAAGCCAAATTGTTAATGAGATTAAGACGATTCGCCGGAAAAGGACCGTCCCATTTTAGCACGGGCAAGAATCTAAATCTTGATAAAGCATACGAAATAGAGACACAAACTATTATATCGTCTCTGTTCTGGCAGAACACACTAACTGGAGAATACTAGTTTTGAGTAATTTGACTTTGAAGTTGTTAAAATGTTTGAAATAATGGTCTATCATGTGAGTTTATTAAGTAATCGTAAAAAGGATGGCTTTAAAATAAAGACTGTTTATTTATTAAGAAGGTTTCCAGACGGTAAAGTTTGAAATAAGGAAAATTTTGGTACTAACTCAATATGTCATTTTTTAGAATTAGTGTTTTCTGCCAGAACAGTGACGATATATACAGATTATAGATTAAAACATAGTGTAACTCAGTATTCTCAACTGTCATTCACAAAAATAAGCTGGATGTCAGAAAAATGCTAGATTTTCTTAAAATTGAAAAAAATATGTTAAAATTATCAATACTGTTTTTTATAAGAACAAAAATCGAAGAAGAATTTCGTGCATTACAACTTATAGATAGAATCATAAAATTTATGTATCATTTTGTAGGTAGCATTCATTGATACAAGGTACTAAAAATCAGCATGTTGAATTTAGTTTAGTTAGTATTCTGGCTTTATAATGAGAAGTTTTAAACTGTTGTTGTGATGTCGAAAAACGCTAGATTTAATTCCATAGAAGAAAGCTAGAAGGCCTATTCAAAAATGTTAGATCTGGATATAAAAACGCAAAGTTGGTCACGGTGTGTTTCTACTAGAGGTGAGTTGGAAATACTGTCACCAGTTTGTGTACTCAAGTATCGTATGAAACTATTCATACTCATTACGTGTGGCTAGGGAATCCAATCCCGGGATCCCGAATCCCGGGATCCCGAGCTATTTTCGATACCTATGAATCCCGGGATTGATAAACATAATACCGGGATTTCGGGATTGATTTTTTTAACAATTTTTATGGAAAATATAACAGAAAAAATACTTTTAATACAAAATAACTACATTAGAAATAAACTGAGTTTGAATGAAGTTTGATGTGTAGGTTGCCGATTCATTTTATTTTTTCACATAGATTATTAAAAATGAGAAAGGTTGGTAAAAAAACAATGCTTCGCACTTTTAACAAAGTAATTCCACCATGATATCATACGTTTTACGGCAGTTTCATATTTGGCTGACTAATAAGATTTATGAAGCGGAAAGGCCATAAGTACGCCATGATTATTTGCTTTACTATTTTAAATCTCGCTGATCTATTCATTATGTCTTTACTATCAGAAATAGCAATCTCATATTAAATTCACATTATTATTTATATTATAATATTATTTATTCCATTAAACTAGTGTATTTCCAAGATTTAACGTATACAATATTAACAATAAATGTCTTAAAAAGTATAAATTATACTAGATTTATTTTTGACCGATTTTATCAATGTTATTTGTAAATATAAAAATTTTATATTAACAATGGAAAAAAATCCCAATCCCGGGACCAGTCCCGGGATCCCGGGATTGTCAAATTGTAATCCCGAAATCCCGGGATCAGAATTTTGGCTCGGGATTGGATTCCCTACGTGTGGCCCAATAAACTTGTGATATATCATCGCGAGTCGCTGGCTAGTTGGTAAACTTTCAATACTATTGACATTAAATGCGCACTCGAATACAATTATATTTTAATTTATTAGTCTATGCATGCGAATGACATCATCTTATGTACAATAGGTCATAAATTTTCTGTAACAGCATATTATTACCTCGCAAATGTGGTGAGTGACTGAGGTGACGTAGTTTACAATAAAAAAAATGATTGTCTTTCATTTTTTGTTAACAGAATATTATAACATAACATAAAAACAACTCATAAATTTTAAATGTGTTTGAAATTTTATAATAAATGGGACATTGCGAAAAGACCAGCTCAGTGTATTTTTAGCGATTCTATTGAAGCCGAATGAATACTAATACTAATATGGAGTTAAGTTTTGATTCCAGTTTAGTATGAGACTACGAACGCCAGACGCTCTATAATCTATATAGTATTCCAAATACTAGTAAGTATTTTGGAACAAGTTTTGATACTAAGTATTTTTTATACTGGTAGTAAGTATACTTAGTCTTCAAAATCGACCGGTTTTCCCAATAGTTTCTACAGCAACATGGTAATGTATCAGTAAGGTATGAATAATGGAGTATAATTATTAGATATTAATATTAATTTGTCAAAATATAAACGTTTATTTTTTATCTCATATCTCGTGCGATTCTGTAATAGACAAAAGTTTGATAAATTTCCAACAGGTGTCGAATTAATATGTTGATCGATGTCAATTTTTTTTAAATTAATTAACGCGTCTAATAATTCTAGTCGTAATAGAAATCCCGTCTGGTGAGCTTTCCGTCTGATGGACGAACAGTGGAACAGAGGTTTCAACCAATCACTCCAAAAATTAGTGGATGGAGTAGTTAGTAGACCCTGGACAGTGACTGCAGTAGATCGCAGGATGGAAATTCCTGCTGAATTAATGTAGCGTTTTGTTTTTTCGACGAATATTTAAACCCAGACTACACACACAACGGGTAAGTGAATGAAATTCGTGAACAAACTGGACTTTCTGAAAGCTTATATGCTTCACAGTGGAGCGAAATAGTAATTTCCATATTATGTTGTGTAATAGGCGTAAACTCATTTCTAAGCATTCTTATTCAGTGCATAATGATTGAAAGAATAGATTATAATAAATATCATCTCATTGCATTAAATTCACAAACATTTAACTGGTGGTGTAGTTAAGTAGTAGACGCCCACAAAATATGAAACATTACTAAAAAAATATGGTTGTGCAAATGTAGGACTCTCTGAAAAATAGTTATATATAATGCCTTTTTATCTCCTAGGACTTTAGAACCTACACAAAATGTGAATGAAAACAATAACAATCATATAATTTTAACAATAACTATTACTGAATAAAAACTACGCGATTTTAGTGCTGGAAAAAGGAAAGAATTCTTCTAAAGGTTAAGATAAAATAAAACACTCGGCGAGTTAATTCTAGAACCAAACACAAGTAGCCACGAGCTTTTAAGCTCCGTTAGATACGATACAATCAGAACAGAAACGTTGGCTTACAAAATGCTTTCGGGGAAATCCCGGAACACCGGAAACAAATTTAATGGGCAAGTAGGAAACCGATTTCGCCCTCTGAATATTTCATTCGTTACGGATTCGTTAGTGGCACTGACGGGTTAATAATGGGGAATACTTATGACTGTATTTCGGTCATTTGTAATAAGGCAACTATAAAAACATGTAAATATTTCCCAAGATCTGGTCAATGATATCAAACCGAGTTGTATGTAAAGTAGCTATACATTTCAAAATGCGTTAAGCTTTAAATTAGATGACTCTTAAACATATCAAATTATTGAACATATTTGTACACAATTATTTTTTTTAACAAAACATGGATATTACAAAAAAAAATAATGCAATACGTGCAAAACATAAAAGACTACATAAGTATACAAGTGACGGCCCTTCCGATTTGTAACAGCGATGGCAAATTAATTATACATCCTGGAAGAATAAACAATGATTTCCTACTGTCTAGTTAAGTGTCTACTGAGATATTAAGTACAAATTATGTTTGATTTCATAAATACCATGTGATGATGAATCAACGGATGTCACCAAAATGATGAATTTATAATACATTACACATGTGATTCGGCGAGTGAGTACCCTAATCTACGGTAAGTGCTAAACGGCTAAAGGTTTCGCAGACCACATTCGACAGAAGTAAAAAACTAGGAATCTAGAATAGTGGAAAGAGCTATTGGAGACATTCCTACAAAAATGGATTCATCTTTTTTATAATACTGTAGGGGGAGCTTTTTATTCAAATATAACAATTATATTGATTTAATTACGATCAGGCCATGCCTTGTGTTACTATCAAAAATGCTTTGTTTTATTATATCTAATAGGGATAGTGGCTTTATACCCAAAATGTACAATTGGTGTAACGTTAAAATACATACAGGTTAAAATAGTCTTTCTATTTTTGAGTTTGTATATATTAAAGCTCCGGAAGATGTAGGTCTAGGATTCAGGATAAACAGTGATGTTTACAGATGAATACAACACTCAAAATCCCTTTGATGTCCGCATGCCATTTTAATATTGAAAGAAATGTTTATCCTCCCTCGCAAATAAATACGACAGAAACGTCTTCCACAGAAACTGCAGGATTCGTCAAAACGAGATGTTTACAGTGAGGGAAGGCACTCGTAAAAAGGCAATATACCCCGGGACAGGTGAGCCAGGCGAATGGAAAAAGACCGCCTGGAAAAACTTCAATTTCCGCGTAGTATTTATTAGTTTTCCCAACGTCTCTCTCTCCGAGGGATATTTGCAAACAAAAAGAGCGCATCGGCCCTGCGGGTCTGAGCTCCCCTTCGGAAATAAAAGGAGGGGTTTTAGTACCCGGTTACAGGGCGAAAGGGACCAAAGGGCTGCAAGCAATATAAATAATTCCGTGTTCAAATATGTAGGCTCTCCATAACAATCAAAAGCTTTTTTACCCAGGTAATTTCATTGGCTGGCTAAATAAGAATCATTTACTATTTTCTACATTACCTATCACACTTATTATGTCAATCTAACTATATTTTGGGCTGTTTTATTATTTTTTTAAATGGAAATATGCAAGAATCCTCAAATGAGAGCCAACTTTGGTCATCTAGCTAGACTTAGAGGCAGTCTACTGTCTCGACAATAATATAGTCTATAGTTATACTTATAGTTTTCTAAAATCGGGTTAGAGAGTTGAGTTGATACGGGCTGAAGATGAAGATATTTGTTGTGTAGCAGATGTCACTTACAAGCATTTACGCTCTGTTAAAAATAAATATTTAAATTTAGAGGTGGGCAATTAATTACTCGCACTGACAGGTTAATAGGATTCATTAATTAACTATTCCCCAAAAACAGCAATATTGAAAAAAAACTACATAATAACCACAAAAAAAAACTTTGGGTAATACAGATTGGAAGGTGTCTCATATACTTTCAGATAATGTGAATTTCCAACTAATTAGATAAGTTACATGAGAACATTTTTCTCTCGATACATTTCAGAATAAAGCAGAAACCATTTAGTAAATAAGTAAATGGTGAGTGGTGGAAATTCAGCAATTAAAATCCAACTTTGTTTTTGATAGTTTTGGGTGTGAAGTCTTCATTTTTGCCTGCTATCACGAGGGATGGTTTCTAATCCTGGCGTCCTAAAGAATAAAAATTTATATGCGCCTGTCACCTACGTGGTCGCAGCCATGACTTACTTGGGTCAGAACTGTTTCCTCAAGTCAAGCTATCAGGCACCATTAGCGAGGGGTGCAAGACTAGTAAATGCACTCCCTAAAGACAGTCATTTTCAATGATATACTTTGTATTTTGTTTCTGAAACTTTATTTGATTGTATGAAACTCTTTATTATTATTGGTATTTTTCTTCTCTCTTGTGAGAGTAATATTTGTTATAATGTATAATTATAATTAATTAAATAATTTAAATAACGACATCACACAATTTCTACAGTGCAAAAAGAATTTGAGTGCGATTATTTTCTGTTCAACTGAAATAAAGAAAAAAAATCTACATTCATATTTATACTAGGTACTTAATTAAAAATAGTAGCTGGAATATTATGTAGGTACCTACTATATATTTAGTTATATCCAAAACAACTAGTCACACTTTTCATAAATGTAAACTTTAACTAAATATTATTAATATATCAAAAGATCTACCCACAGTTTTATCTGTGAACGATAAAACTTTTGCGGTACGTCTTTTCTTTTCCGCCGTGCTTCATTCCAATTTGTCAAACTATAAAGTCCCCGCGATTAAATATTTGAGTGTGCAACTTTCGGATAGTTTTACGTGCATCGATTATTTATGCAAAAACTTATGTAATAACCGGCGGCTTCTCTCTCGTACACATTTAGCTGTTCCCTCCGAACAATATGCAAACATTTTATGAGCGTTTTGTAACACCAGATGCCGCGCGCTCCTGTACAGGGGCATAAATCTTACTGCCTCATGCATATTTTGTGATATATCGAAGCCCACACCCCAAACAATCCCACCCCCCGATGCAAAGAAAAGAGAAAACTATAAATGGAAAAGTGCCAGCGGTGGAAAATTCACTGAAAATTCGAGATCGCTCCCGAACGACGGACTGGGGAAAAGTTTGGCTGGCAGTAAAATTTTGATTTAATCTTTTAAACGGTTGAAACTGAAGTGTGTGGGGGAAATAAAAAAAACCTCCACCGGAGTGTTTTGACTATAACTGCAAAGCTACATATTATATTTATTTATATTACAACACGTGTTGGCGATTCCACGATGGTTTTTAATGTCGTTGAATTGATAGCTTAGACCAAATTTAATGTAGGTATGTATTCTATGGTAGGTATGTATATAGGGAATCCAATCCCGAGCCAAAATTCTGATCCCGGGATTTCGGGATTACAATTTGACAATCCCGGGATCCCGGGACTGGTCCCGGGATTGGCATTTTTTTCCATTGTTAATATAACAATTTTATATTCACAAATAACATTGATAAAATCGGTCAAAAATAAATCTAGTATAATTTATACTATTTAAGACATTTATTGTTATTATTGTATCTACGTTCAATCTTGGAAATACATAAGTTTAATGGAGTAAATAATATTGTAATTTAATTAATAATGTGAATTTAATATGAGATTGCTGTTTCTGATAGTAAAGGCTTAATGAATGGATTAGAGAGATTTAAAATAGTAAAGCAAATAATCATGGCGTACTTATGGCCTTTCCGCTTCATAAATCTAATTAGTCAGCCAAATATGAAACTGCCGTAAAACGTATGAGATCATGGTGGAATTACGTTGTTAAAAGTGCGAAGCATTGTTTTTTTCCAATCTTTCTCATTTTCAATAATTTATATGAAAAAATAAAATGAATCGGTAACTTACACATGGGTATAAATCAAACTTCATTCAAACTCAATTTATTTCTAATGTAGTAATTTTTTATTATAAGAATTTTTTCTTTTATTTTATGTTCCATAAAAATTGATAAAATAATCAATCCCGAAATCCCGGGATTATGTTTATCAATCCCGGGATTCATAAGTATCGAAAATAGCCCGGGATTGGAATCCCTATATGTATATAATGGCCGCATTGGTAGAAGACAGATATAGTCTTGCGGCCTAGTTAACGTTTAATTATGACGCACGTAAGACATACCGTTAATTGCACTTTTTATATTATTTAAAAAATGAGAACTTATACTCCTACAATAGTTGAGAGGTTGTGCGTCAGACCTATAATGTCGTGAGTCCACATGCTGTGTCTTTGGGTCCAGAGTATGGACCGAATAGGTTGAACAAGTGGCTAACATCCATTTTGTAAAAACAAAAATACTGATCAAGAGAAGAACTAGTGGTTAAGAAGAGAGGACAGTATTGGAGACGCCTATATTCGGCAGTCTATCGATCCCGTGTGAAGATACTTAAGTTACCGTCTCCGGAAAGCTATCGATCGATCTCTTCTGAAGATACTTAATTGCGAGTACTTAATGTATCTGGAGTTTTAAACGTCTCACTCCTCTCCAAAACAGTATTTATCACCTTGTCATTCGCTGCCAGCAAGTCATTACATAATATGACCGAGCGTCATGACCCCCACATCCTGAAGCGGGCCCCCAGCCTAGGATGTTCGGCGGGCTTCCTACCTATCGCCAAAGCTAAGGGGCAGATGTTCTACAGTAGAGTTCCCCAAATGGTATTACACGGAATCCCAAGATTCTGTTTTCTCAATAAATCCACTTGAATTGAGTTGTCGGCATTCGACATCATATTATTTAAAGCACTGATCACAACCCCCTTTTATGGTAGCCAAGAAACAAGCGACCATTCGCTGTATTGTATAAGTATTGATTTGTATTAGTCAGGAAACACACATTACTTACAAAATAACATTCTAAACGTCAATAAAATTATCATTTAATATCTCATCAAATAACATCTCACAGCCGCATATTTTAAAATGTTAATATTTTTTAGTAAAACAGTGCCGCAGGCGACTTTTATTACTGTTGTAGAGCCCTATCAGCCCCCCCTTTTTGGGGGTCATGCCCAGCGTTAGACTGCCTCATCGGTTAAGATACATCTATTCAGAGTTGTCATTCGTTTAGGAACGTAGACTCCTATATAATTCTCAATGACGAAAACATACATGAACGAATGGCAGTTCGATGATGATAAAGCGATGCGTAAGATATTGTCGGATGTGTTCTTTGGAGTCGAAGGAGAATTGCTGTTAATGATTACAGTGTAATTAGTTGATGTAGACAAAAATATTTAACCCTTACGCCGCGATTCCTTTCCTCGTGCACATGTTTACATCCCTCCGCACCGCAAGTGTTTACACGTCGCGCTAGTGTAATATGCATTTCGGTTCGCAAACGACAAAGCGACCGCGGGCGGTTTCCAAGCGAAGCGCGCGCTAGGGGGCGGAGAGAGGCGCTAGGTTTGGTTTTCACCCCGCGAGACCGCAATCGGAGAGTAAACACGGCGCCGGCACCTCAATTGTCATACTGCGCCGGGATTTAGTGATATGGCTGTAATGCGTTGTGGGAACTCGCGACGATGAGTAATTGACAGGTATATTCGTCGAACCTGAATTAAACTAGAGTGTGTAGAACATTATTATACATACAATATGTTTACACATACGCCAATTTCGTTGCTATAATTCATTTCTAGATACTATTAACTACACGCAACCTCATCCGCATGAAATAAGGAAAGGAAAAATAGACAGATATAGGTACTATATATCGGTGGCAAAGGGTGGAGGAGGAAGGCTGTTTAAATCCGACGTAAATATTTCACATTAAACTTCGTAAGACATACTTAACACAATTTACATAAAGTATTGGATAGTTTTTAATATCAAATAAACTCTGCGTAAACCTGTATTATTTAAAAGGTATTTGCACTATATTTTCGAATTGCCCATAGCATACAATATAAACTAGTATAGTTTGGTTGAGGCACGGTTTAATTGAATGTTAAAAACTAACACTACTTGCAATTCTTAGTCTTAATTCAATGAAGGACAAAGTTTAGTGTGCACTATTTATATATTAACTACTATTAATGGCCTACCTCCACCCTTCGCCACCGCTGCCTACTACATACGTCTGCACCAAGGGTAAACTCAACGTCTTTTGGTTATGTCCGCGCGTAGATCAAGGTCTCGAAAAATATATTAAAATTTCGCCGGCAGGAAGCAGTTGAAATTCTTTTGTTCATATCACACTATCAACTCTCGCCCGACGGAAGTGATTAAGATTACGCTGGTTTGGTTTAGGCTGGGTTTAATTGAATTTAAAAAACTAACCAACACCATCGGTAAATTGTAGTCTTAGTTCAATAAAAATAAATTCGTATGACTGACAAAGTTTAATGTGCACTATTTACGGCAGATCTTAACGGCCTACCTCCACTATTCGCTACTGGTGCGACATATTCAACGTATGCAACTGCAATTGTTCGAAATTTGAAAAATCTCCGCATACTAAAGAATGATTTGCAACAATCGAGCGCGATAACTCACTTTAATTGCGCAAGTCACGGCTCGTAAAGTTCCTTCACTGCGAAAGATTGCATTATTATTATATGGCGTAGAAAACTAGTTAGCCGCAGCACCGGGGCGGCGCTGGTGCTGCGTGCAAAAATCTCACGTAAATTCTCTCAAACGATATCATCACTCATCTTGGGAAACAATGAGATGAAAAACGACACCGAAGCCGGGTGATTAAAGACGCTCGATAAATACTGCTCATCGCCGCCCATGGTGGGCAAAGGGTTAATGAATCACCGCTGAATTAGCAGACGCTACTTTGGACAATGGATACAAAGGATTACATTTTAACTGGTAGAAGTAAGAGGTAAAATAAAGATGGTAAGTGAATCACTACTGGAAAACTAGGAGCCAAATAAGAGATAAATAAACTAAAATGTTAATGGACGGAGGAGGTTTGTTAGTGTGTATGAGGAAATACGGAACAAAACTGGTGTGGAGCGCATATGGGCACTTGCATATCGTCTCTGTTCTGGCAGAACACACTAACTGGAGAATACTAGTTTTGAGTAATTTGACTTTGAAGTTGTTAAAATGTTTGAAATGGTCTAGCATGTGAGTTTATTAGGTAATCGTAAAAAGGATGACTTTAAAATAAAGACTGTTTATTTATTAAGAAGGGTTCCAGACGGTAAAGTTTGAAATAAGGAACATTTTGGTATAACTAACTCCAAATGTAATTTTTTCGAATTAGTGTCTTCTGCCAGAACAGTGACGATATTATCTTGAAAACTGAACTACGCATAAATCGGATAGTAAGTATTCAACCAATGTGTGCTACTAGTGCTCACGTATGCACGCAAAAAAAAATAAGAGAATGCCATAAACCATGACTACCGCAATAAATAAGGGTGGAATCCTTCATATAAGTAGTCCATATAATATGTATACCCGCAAGATGTATACCACAGAACAGATTAATAAATATAATTCAGTGCATCTATTCTATACACAAGACTGCTATCGGTCGCTATCGGCAGCTATCGATAGTTCTTCATATTTTTGTATCGAAGTAATAACACTTATTGTAACAATTACAATAAGTTAGTTGTAATTATTGTTACAATAAGTGCTATGTTTTAACAGCACCTCTCTTGTCTGTGCTCAACTGTTAAGACACTTGTTCATTGTAGCAATTATAATATGTACTTCGATACAAACAAATACAAAAACACACTACACTACATTTTGAAGCAGGGTTTTGAACGTGTGTCCTACGAAAATAAAACACATTGTAGATGTGTTGCAAACTTTAAATATACCAATATTGAATGAGCGTCAGTGCATACACCGAGAGCAGTTGTCAGAACTAAGGACATACTTAGAATGACGTATTCTTGACACGTGTTTCAGTTTATCCCATATTCTTCCTCACTCGAGATCGGTTGCCTGTTACTCCACACCCGTTAAGTATTTCAGTTCCCATTATAACTGGGGTCCCTGGCGTACACTCAACACTGTACATATAGTTTATAGGTATTAAGATGTATAGATGATAAAAGATAACGATTTCAGCAGTGAATAATGGATTTGGTGTTTTTTTATTATTTCAAATCGATATATTTTCGTAGTATTTTGTATGGAATATTATGAATTTAATATTAATACTATCGACCGAAGTTACTTGATGGAATTTGAATTTAAATTCTAATGGATTGAAGCTTTGTACTATTCCATTTGAGTCATTTTTTGCGACCCGACAGTGTGTGTTTGCCTTTTGGTGAGTATGTATACCCAGCGCCTGAAGATGCCGAAAGGCGAAGCCCGGAACGCAAAAAAACGGCTCAAATGGAATAGTAAAAAACTTAAATCCATTAGAATTATGAATTTGACTTGGAATTACACCTGCTTTTAGTAGTTAGGTACCTACCTAATATAAACTTAAGTTATGAAAATTAAAGAGAAAGTTTCTGCCGCGATTTAAACTAACATTTTAGTTAAATATGGTTACCATAGGTATGGTAAGTAGATATTCACACTGAAAATGACAGCACCCAGATCCAACAAACTTTACTAAACCAAATTAAAACTTCCCTCAAATCAAAATTCATTAACACGCCAGGCAGGGAAACATAATACAGTAGGTATAACTAACAGCTAAACCGCCAAGTAAATTAACTACAACACGGATCACGTTAGAGTATGTTTAAAATGATAAACTATAATTAGCTAACTTCGTAATTAGATCAACATGAAACTATCCAGTTTGCCAAACCTGCCATTTGTACTGGAATGATAACCGTCAATTTTGAATTAGCATTCTGGCGGATAATCAGCGGTTAACCCTTTCAAAGTTAGCTTCCGACCGGATGTTCTGAAAGCCGAACGTTGGATCAACGTATTACGAGGGTGGGTCAATAATTCCTTAGAAAAAAGCATTAAAACAGTTTTTATTTTTGTATTTTTTTTTTATTTCTCAACATAATCTCCTTGGAGCTCAATACACTTGGTAAGACGTTTCTCAATTTTTTTAAACCGTCAGAAAAATAAGTTTTCGGAAAGTCCTCAAAATAAGCATTTGTCCGATCGATGACTTCTTCATTTGAAAAAAAACGTTGTCCACTTAGCCATTTTTTTAAGTTTGGGAAAAGGAAAAAGTCACTGGGGGCTAAATCTGGCGAATACGGTGGGTGGTCGACCAATTCGAACTTCAATTCTTCAATTTTAGCCATTGATCGTAAACATGTGTGAAAACGGGCATTGTCCTGATGAAAGAGGATTTTTTTCCTGTTTAAATGAGGCCGTTTTTCTTCAATTTTGTTTTTTAGCTGGTCCAATAAAGATGCATAATAATCCCCTGTTATTTTTTTTCCTTTTTCCAAATAGTCAACAAAAATAATTTCACGTGCATCCCAAAATACAGTAGCCATAACCTTACCAGCTGATTTTACGGTTTTTGCCTTCTTTGGACATGGTTTGCCTTCGCAATCCACTGCTTTGACTGTTCTTTCGTCTCGGGAGTATAGTGGTGTATCCATGTTTCATCCACAGTCACAAAGCGACGAAAAAATTCATCCGGATTGCGTTGCATGAGCGACAACAGGGCTTTAGAGGCCACCACCCTATTGCGTTTATTGTCGACTGTGAGCAAACGCGGCACCCATCTTGCAGAAATATTTTTCATGCCCAATTTGTCATGTAAAATAGAAATGACGCTACCTTTTGAGATCCCTATAACCTCAATTATCTCACTCAACTTTAATCTTCGGTCACTTAACACCATATCGTGGATTTTATTGATCATTTCTGGTGTAGTCACCTCTACAGGACGTCCTGAGCGTGGTTCATCCTTTGTTGATGTACGACCACGTTTAAATTCATTTAACCAGTTATAAATAGTTGCAAGTGAAGGAGCAGATATGCCGTGAACTAAATCCAACTCATTTTTTATTTCCTTTGCTGTTAACCCTTTTATATTAAAATGTTTAATAACAGCTCTAAACTCAATTTTCTCCATTTTCCATTTTTCCATTTTCCACAAGCAAATTTTTTTTTTAAATGTACGAGAAACACACAACAACCCGACCAATCTGATTGAAACTTCGCAGCATACTGAATCGGTAGTGCCGCTGCATGAAAACAAACCGCTTACAGTACTAGTCGCGCCACCTGTCGGCTTTTCTAAGGACTTATTGACCCACCCTCGTATTAAAATACGGTTCAAATGCAGTGAAATTAAGTTTTCTCGGTGGAGAGATTTGTATAAATTGTTTGATTACTGCTGAGACACGTCAATACAACTGCTATTCAATATTTGCGATACCCACAGAACAGATTAATAAATAGAATTCCGATAGGCTATATGCCACTACATTTTAAAGCAGGGGTTTGAATGTGCGTGTTCTACGAAAATAAACTACACATTATAGATGTGCAATAGTGTGTGTTGCAACCATGGCCCCCACATTCTAAAGCGGGCCCCTTGGCCAGGTTCTTTGACGGGGCCCCCTACCTATCGCTATGTTCAATGGCATGTGTGACGCACAACAAAAGCGTTTCATAATTGAGTTACAAGTACAAGGCTTCAGCTTGTTTTTAGCGGTTTTTTGTAGTTTTCATACATCTACTTGAATAATGGAGTTGTCGAGTATCAACACAAAAAAAATTTAAATGCTGACTCGTGACTCGACTTTTTTTAACTATCAGAGCAAATTTATGATTTGTGTTTATCTCACATATCTGATTGACTCGCCACGCCGGGCCCCCCTTGAGCCCGGGCCCCTAGGCTAGAGCCCTGTCAGTCCCCCCCTTGTGGGGGCCATGGCTACAACCTTCAAATACAATAATATTCAATGAGAGTCAGTGCAAAACACGAGAGCAGTTGACAGAACGAAATACAAGCGTATTTTTGAATGTGTTTAAGTTAATCACATATTCTTCCACACCCGAGATCGGTTGCCTATTTCTCCACAACCGTTAGATATTTCAGTTCTCATTATTACTGGGTTCTCTGGCGATACTATATTTTTTTTTCATTTGGTCTGGACCTCGACTGCTTTTAGCCGGCTGAATTTTAAAAAGCATGGTCTACTTATGTTTGCTTACTCCCATAACAAAACTATACGACATATAGAAACATGGTACCTTAGAAAAAAATGTTTCAATCCAATTATTTCATTTAAAACAACGACATTTTGTGAACGTCTTAAGTTTGTAATTTGTAATATTCGCTTCATGTACCTACCTACTACTTACCTAAACGAAATACATAATTTTGACAAGATTTAGAATTATACCTAGACACATATTGAAAACAAACAGAAACAAGTTAGACGAAGTAGGATCCGAATTCATATCTTCCACTGTCCGGGGTTAGTGTGCTATTATTATATTTGAGCTATCGATCGATCTATGAAGTATGCTACCTATTACTAATAGCAACGCTAACTGAAGTAGGTACCTACTTAAAATTCCGCCAATGAAAGGCGATCAGCTGTGTAATTTTGTATTTATGTAATATGCCTAAATGATATTACTATATAATTATAAATTATATTTACCTATGTGTTTTTCAGTGTTCACAATATTATGTTTCATTAAACAATGTTAGATTAAATTCTAATGGATTCAAGCTCTGTACTATTCCATTTAAGTCGTTTCTCGCGATTACTAATTAGGTTTTTTACTGACACTTCAACTATTCATAATTTATTAATTGAGTTAGCATTTACTTGGTAGAATTCCATTTTACAAGAAATGAAAATATAATTAATATTAAATTCTACAGGTTTTCTACAGGTAAACCTGTAGAATTTAATATTAATTATATTTTCATTTCTTGTATTCATAATTTGTTTGTTGTATTTTTTCTTTTTTTGTAACCTCTGACTAGATGGGTAGGTAATGGAGTTTTTAACTACTCTATTGTATTGATTTACTATATAAGGTACAGTTAAGAGTGTTCGTTGTCAGTGTGTGTTTGCCTTTGGTGAGTGTACACGACGCCTGAAGATGCCGAAAGGCGAAACCCGGGTCGCGAGAAACGACTTAAATGGAATAGTACAGAGCTTGAATTTATTAGAATTTAAATTCAAATTCCATCAAGTACCTTCGGTCGAAAGTATTAATATAATGTTAGGTTAGGTTATCATTGAAAATATTTTATTTTGAAAAACCTAGAAAACATAATTGAACCGAGACGGGTTCGAACTGACATATTTGACTCCTAAATGTAATAATTGTGTCACTGTATATTATATTATGATCATGGCCCCCACATCCTCAACAGGGCCCCAATGCTAGGATCTTTGTCGCCCCCCCTACCTATCGACAAGGTTAAAGGCAGTGTGATGCTCTACAGTAGCGTTTTCCAAATGGTGTTCATGGTAAAATTAAGGGTATTTTTAATACTTACATCCACTTTAATAAATATTAATAAAGGAAAATAGCGCCGCAGGCGACTTTTTAACTATTACAGAAGATTTGTGTGTGTATCTCACTTATTTGGTTGATTCGCCACGCCGGGCCCTCCATCAGCCCGGGCCCCCAGGCTAGAGACCTGTCAGCCCCCCCTTTGTGGGGGCCATGATTATGGTACCTATATAAAATAACCAAATATTGGTGAATGGCTGAAATCACCACAGAATTATAAGTATTGTATACGAAAAACTCACATAGATTATTCATAGTGAATGTAAATAATGTAAAAACTCTAATATGGATTTTCTAAATATATAAAATTTTATCAACCATAATTATTTTATAGAGCTATTCCATCACATATCTACCACATATATACCCTCGACGTATATACCGGTTATGATATACCTACATGTTTTTTCAGTCATCCATTTTACAATTATCATTCTTATGCCTCCCTCCCCACCGAAGTTTCCCGAGAGTCACCTGATACCTGTCAGCTCGCTTTAATATAACATCAATTAAAGTCCCCCCACTGCCTGTAGTCCCCAGGCAATCGCGAGTAGCTAAACGACATGATTACAAGTAGGAGAGTGAATGTATATTATCATAACGGCACCGAATACGGAAATTAAGCACCAGATTACATGCGGATATTACAATCCAATAAAATATATTACTTTTAGGAATATCCTGATTTACGGTGCTTAGGTACATCTCGTTTTAGTTTGTTTAAACTTAATCCTATAAATAAATGCGTTATCATTCTTCACACAATACAGACAACTGTAGGTGCCAATTTTCTAATATCTAAACAATATAACGAATAACAAATGTTCTAATTTCTAATATCTAAACAACTCCGCTCTTTATATATATTATTTTTATATATAGAAATGTGTCAAAGACAAAAGTGATGAGGAATTAATTGTTTTTCGGACCCTGCGATTATCTGTATTAATGGCACCCGACTCGAGCAAGTCAGCAGCTACGTCTATCTCGGACAGCAGGTGCCCATAGACGGAAGCATGCACGATGAAATTGTTCGAAGAACAAAGCTGAGATGGAGTGTTTTCGGACGTCTGAATAGTATCTTCAAGAGTGACCTACCATTATGTCTTACGGGAAAGGTGTTAAAGCAATGTATGCTGCCCATGCTCACGTATGGCTGCGATACGTGGACCCTCAACATGAGAGATGTCCAAAAGCTAAGAGTCGCACAGCGAGGCATGTGTTGGGCATCACGCGAATGGACCGTAAGAGAAACGAATGGGTCAGGAAGCAGACAGGAGTACGCGATGTAATAGACGTTGCCAAACAGCTGAAATGGAGATGGGCGGGGCACATTGCTCGCCGAAAAGACGGCCGCTGGACAAATGCCGTCATTCAGTGGTACCCAAGGGGCACGAAACGGCCACAGGGTCTCCGTAAAAGCTGCTGAATTGACGAACTGGTAAAGTTCAGCGGAAATACGTGGCAGCGAATGACACAGGACCGAGAGAGTTGGAAGAAGCTTGGGGAGGCCTTCATCCAGCAGTGGATTGATCCCGGCTGATGATGATATATATAAGGGAAGCTAAAATAGTCTATTAATTCATAGTGCAGCTTATATACCTACCTATAAAAAAATTCAGGTCTATTTTTTGAAATTTTTAATTCCGCTCCATAGTTAAATTAAGTCTTTTCTTCTTCTTGAACAATTTGCCCAAATGGAGTTAGCCGGTTTGCAGATTAAGCTGTCGATATACATTTCACACGCCGGAGTGACGCTCGTCGTGTACAGATACATCGACACATCCTACGTAAAAGGCCGTAACTGCGTTTTTGGCCATTTTCACTTGATTGACTTTTATAATATAATTTTAAAGATAATACAACAATGAGAATCGAAAAAAAAACAAAAATTCAATCAATATAATATATCAATCAACTAAAAAATTAACGTTGTGGTGTCTGAAAAGTACCATAGGCCGTGATGGTAACACCTGACGTGCAACTTATTGCACCCACCAGTGGATGCCGTGTACGGGCGGCCTGAAATGAAACTTTTCCTGAAGCGTGAGATTGTTGTAACATCTTGATACTGGAAGGTGTACGCATATTATATTATTATATGGCAGTATTTTTGCTATCGCATCGTGTCGTTTAAATGCCCAAAATTGCTATCGCTACGCGACATCCTTGGATAGCTTACACACATGATATGAATTGATATATAATAAAAAATAATATACCTATTGATGAATAAAATAATAGATACTATGAATGAAAAGTGCTTGCCTGATCAGAAGTCTGATATGTTAATATATAATATTCATTGAATAAATATTGTGCGAAGCGCTGATTAGATAACAATTAATATGATTGATAAGATGTGATTTTACACCACTCAACATCATAAGAAGATAACATAATAGATATACTTAGGTAAATATAACAAAATATGTACTGTACAAAATAGTTATTTGATGTAGATAATATAATAAATAAATAAATATATACATTTTACTCCGGTAAACTGTAATACCTATATAGATTTGAGATTATTACCTATATGGACGCGTAAGCCTAGTGTAGATTATTTATTTATGACTTATGAGTGTTGTTGGAAATTAAAAGCCTATAATTTAGCATAGAAATAATCTCAAGCGTAGATAATGATAAGTTAGTAATTTATGGCATAATAAAACACTACAGCCCCAGGGGAAAGAGCGTGTAATAAAAGTTGCCCGACAATATTGTAAATAATAATCAAATTAAAATATTCAAAACGAATCGTGAAACGTAATAATAATAATATTATAATTCTCTTGATGGAAAATAAAATAAATAATACAAGAGCGAAATGTTGAAAGCGACCCGTCAAAACAATAATAATTGACTAGTAATCGCGAATGTCGGAGCGGGCCGTAAACCGACAACATAAATATGTCGGAAGAGTTTTTGATTGCCGCATTGACAAAAACTGTCTGGCACGATCCCAAGTGACGGCACGGCACTCGCATAGAGATGTTGCACGCGACATAAACTAGACAACAGAATAATATGGACTAGAGATGGGAAAACTGGCCGACTTTGAAGACTAAGTATACTTACTACCAGTATAAAAAAATACTTAGTACAGAAACTTGTTCCAAAATACTTACTAGTATTTGGAATACTATATAGAGCGTTTGGCGTGCGTAAAAGTTTCATACTCAACTGAAACTAAAACCAACTCTATATTAGTATTTGAAATACGTATCGGCTCAGGGAACTCAAACTGTGTATCGGCTTCAATAGAATCGTTAAAAATACGCTGAGCTCCACTTGTCGAATAGTCCCATTTATTATAAAATTTTAAACATGTTTTCAGCGGTCATAATATAACAAGCCTATGCCTGTGAGTCATCTCACCACTGTGCTGCGACACAAAATTTATGATCTATTTTTCATACATTCGAACGCAATAGACTAATAAATTAAAATATACCTATATTCGCGCGCATTTAATGTCAATAGTGTTGAAAGTCTACCAACTGGCGAGTGCACAGAACAGCGACTCGCGATGATGTCATCACAAGTTTTTTGGAATAAGTTTATTCGGCCACACATACTGAGTATGGGTAATTTCATCCGAAACTTGAGTACACAAACTGGTGACAGTATTTCCAACTCACCTCTTATATGGACTTTACACAAGCATAGATTTCCTTACGACAATATTGATTTCGACACCAGTAAAAATAATACTTATAGAGATTTTGTTTTTGACGGTATCATAGTACATGATAATATAAAGGTATGCGTCAAGACTCCAGGCTATTATTATAAATAGTGAGTGATAAAAGCGACGAATCAGACAAAAAACGTGCACCTGCCTTTTACTTCTTTTTGTGCCATATCCTAAAGGGGCTCGTAAACGCAACTTTTTACGGCAATATGATACGGCAATTGTGTTGCTGTTACTAGTTCCCCAAAATACGAAAATAGTTAGTAGCCTACGTTGCCGAAACTTTCCATCTATTGCCTTTGCTTTCTGGCAGCATGGTTGGTCGATATATCGAACTCAATCGAAAATACGGCAATAATTGCTAGATAAATCTATTTCATTCTTGCTCTGCTTCATATGTGCGTCTCTGTCTGACCTCACCCTAGCAACAATAAAAACATTGAAGTGACAGCCGATTCGACAATATATTGTTATAATTTTTCGCCGTGTCGTTATTTGTATTATTACTATTCGTCAATTCACACTACGTATAATGAATAAATGGACACAAGACAGAGTATTGGAGTTTATTAACGAGGTTTATTTACGTCAGGAGCTTTGGAATGTCGAAGCCAAACTATATAATGATCCTAATATGAAAAGGTCAACTATCAAAGCTGCACAAACGTCAAATTTCACTAAACGTTAAATTTTGACATTCTTTCAAAGTTTTGAAATAAATAGTTATCAATAACAACTAATTCTTGGTTTATATTATTTATTGTTTCACGTTAGTAAAGTAGGACCCGATCGAAATCCTTCTTTCATTTTGGATTTGTTTATGTGATTATTTAGGACGAGATATGGTGCAGAAACTTCATTGCCGGCCGTTGTTGTTACGTGTACGCACAAAATACACCAGCCTCACTTGCCCGACACTGATGACGGGTCATACATTGCCCAGCAACTGGGAAATAGTTGCATCACTACCCCTTCAAACCTTTCACTTTTAATGCATTTGCGTAATTTACCTCTCTGCTAATGTATCTTAGTTTAATACTGATATATTCTATGCAAGGGAGTGTCCTGGTGTAATTCTAGGTTTAAAAGTCATACACAACTTGCCTTTTGAAGTGAATAAAATGTCAAGCCTATATATTACTAAGGGCATGGCAAAATTGTCAACAAAGTAAAATAGCCTACATGAAAAGCAAACGCCAGTGTGCTTTGAATATTTTTTACAGCAGCTCGCGAAACCAGGCCGCCTGAAAAATATCATCAATCACATTTTGGCCCGCGGTGGGAAGGGAGACGACACTGCACAGAGCGAGATAGCATGCCGTAATGGAAAAAAATCGGGATGAAAAATAATATCGCAAACAACAAAAAAAAACGCCTACAAAGAACGTCGGGCTGATGATGATGACGATAAAAGCGCGGGAGAGCGTATTATTCGTACAGCCATTGTGAGCGCTCTCATAGGTAATGTAATAATCCCTGTTTTGTGAAAGGAGATATTATATTTTACAACAAAGCAAAACACATAAGGAAAAATTTAATAGATCCTTATATTTTATATAAGTAAGTGTACACTATGTATAATCTGTTCTATGTCTACGCTAGATATATAAATGAACTTTAGTCGTATGAGTAGATATCGAATATTCCATATTAACCACAGTTAGTATTAGTGAAAATATAACTGAATATGGCACAGTATAAGAAGACATGTGTAAGTACATACTGACGGCACCAAAAGAAGAATATACAATATACCTATTATAATTTAACAACAAAGAGGACAGGTTACATATGACATTATATAATATTTCTTCTTTCGACTATGTCCGATCCTAATAGGATCATATGGGCCTCCACAGAGTGGAGGTTTGTACTAACAGATTTTATTTTTACGAGAAATGTATGTCAGCCACTTGCTCAATCTTTTAGGTCCATACTCTGACTCATACAAAAATTGAAAAACAATAAGTGTACTTTTGTCAGACCCAGGATTCGAACATGAGACCCAAGACGCTATAGGCCGACGATTAAGCTGCGCGGCCATCGTCGGGGTATAGCCTATAGATAAATATTATTTATTGAAGATATAAACATAATTTGTTTTCTTCTAAATATTGCAACTTGCCACAAAGCGAAACTATAGCAGCTAACGAAATGCATCACGATATAATATGACACCCAGACTTATAATATATTATGTATGGTGAATGAAATCGAACCTAGAACATCCAATATGATAGGCTAGTACCTTGCACATAGGACTACGAGAACTACCAAAATTAAACACCACAATATTATAAAAAAAAAACACGTCAGCCTAGTACGTACAGTAACTGTTTTAGTATAAAACGAAGCTGTGCGTCACGGGTATAAAAATGCATGTTGTTTTTCAGGGTGTATTCATTCAGTACACAGTCCAGGGGTCGGGTGAATGGCAAACTGTCTAAAAATCAGTCCATACAACCTACACTCCGTGGAGGATCTTTGCTGAGGATCGAGCATCGTAATTTATTTTTTTATCTTATTCTAAGTCAATTCTACGTTAGAATTAACTAGGTGTTTTAAACTGAGTTTGACATACGAATAGGAATTTATTTTAAATATTTAAATATAATATATACTTAATAAAAATAAATCAATGGTACAAAACATCCGACACTTTCACAGTTTCACCGCTGAATAATTCAACATAACAATCATTTCCTCTTTCATTACATCTAGGAACCAAAATAACGTGATACCGCAATATGGCTGAGTACTAATAAATAAATACTCCAACCCCTGATATTAAACCACCGGAGGCAATAGAGGGCGAGTTGGTAATTGCTTCCCTAGGTCGTCCTGCCCCCGACATTTCACGATTGACTGCCGGACAGTATGCTGTGAATCGTGAGTCATCCATGTATGTACAATCTATGTAATACTAATAACGTAATAAGTAATAACAACATAACATTTTGATCCATGAATCACGGTTCACTGTGGATAATGAACATATTGCTTAGTAATATTAATACTATCGCCTGAAGGTAATTGATGGAATTTGAATTTAAATTCTAATGGAATTACGTTTTGTTGAGTAGTTTTTATGCGATACAGGTTTCGCCTTTAGGCATCTTCATGCAGTATGTGCACTCACCAAAAGGTAAATACCCACTGACAACGAATACAGTTAATTCTAACTTAAGTATTTAATAAATTAATACAATAAAGTTGGTAGAAACTGTATCACCTACCTATTTCGTCAAGGATCACAATAACAAATAAATTATGAATAGTTGAAGTGCTCCCCTGTCACTAAAATAATACAATCAATAGGCGTATAGGTACATCGTCTAAACCCTAATAATAGATTATTAAATAATACTACATTCAAGAGGTGTAAAATAGTCAATACTGGGAAAACAATGGTAACATATTGGGAATTTAATGGAATTAACTAATGAGATATATCTAACGATTCGCCTGTCACTGTTAGAGCTATATTATGTACATCCAAAATAGAGGATCTTTGTACAAATTATACAAGTAGATATCATGTAAATACCATTATACCGGAATTATCATATTCATACACTTCAGACTCTTTAAGAAGTATCTTATAAATAACATGAATATCGTAAAGAAATAATGATACGTCAATTATCGAATTGCATAACCTGTGAACAGGAAAAAAACATTTAACTTAATTCGAATGTTCTATATTTAAAAAAAAGTTGTTTGTTTTTATCAAATTCGTTGCGTTCGAATTGAATACCTCTTCGCTTATTATTCAACCCTGATACTTTATGATATTTTGTGACGAATTTTCGTCACACATTTCTTTCTAAATCCACATCAACATCAGTTCAATAAAACATATATAATTAACTACCTATTTCTTTTATTCAACGAATAATTCACAAGATTTAAGAATATATCATTCTGATTATTGAACATATATAATTTAGAAAAACACTTTCTGAGAGTATATATATATAGTATAGCTACTTTGGCTTACTTGGTAGCTTGATTTGGAAGAGCACTGATGAGTAGGTATTAAAATTGACCAATAGTTAAAATTTGTCGCAATTAGTATGTCACCTCGTAGCATAGTGGTAATGCAACGGATCAGGGCGTAAACCTGGGAGATACGGAGTTCGATTCCTCGTCGGGTTGGCTTACTTTTTTTCAAAAAAGATTTTTTCTATTGGTTATAATATATACTATCAGAAAGTGTTTTTCTAAATTATATATGTTCAATAAAACATAAATATAGACATACCAATTGAGAGTGTCGCAAAATAATCAAAGTAGATAAATAAAGTGTTTATTCGAGACGGCTTCGTTGCACTACGTCTGAATGGGCGAATCATTCGCTAATACTCATTCTCTACAAAAGCGCACTAAATTATTTATTCCGCTACTAAAGACGTTTAGGCAGACTGGAATTCAATACGTTTGCAACGTAGGTAATAACGTTCAAGCTTACGATCCACGGTCGCTGTGTTCAGGAATACTCAGCCGTATGAATTTGTGTTTCAATCCCTCATTATGGTGTGAAGTCTTGCAATGTTACTTTATAACTTTGTATAGCATTAACGTATTAGACGAAATTAATAGATTTAGGTATCTATTCAACTGGGATGAGATTTTAATCTAATTATTTTATTTCTATCTGTCAAGACAACACCACTGTTGTAAACGAGAAGGAAGACAGATATTAATATAATTAAACCCTTCAGTTATTTTGGGTTTGGGTCGAAATCCCGAAGGCCGGAATCTCGAATGACCGAAATCCCGAAAGCCGAAATCCCGAAGGCCGAACTACCGAATACCGAAATCCCGAACGCTGAAATCCCGAATGGCCGAAATCCCGAAAAATAAAAAAAAAATACAAACAGTACTAATTGCGCAATCTCAAACACTTATCTTGAATTGCGCAAATTTTGCAAGAGAGACAGAAAAACCATTTTTTTGTGGAAAATGGGTTTTTGTTTCTTGTAAAATTTGCGCAACCCAAGATAAGTGTTGAGATTTTGCTGCAAATAACATTTAGTTAGCTCGAATAACATCAAGTGAGCGGTCGTGTTGCGGGCTAAATGATAAGCTTAGCCGTCGTTAACTACTGAGTGACTCGTTCACCGACCGACCGACATATCAACATCATACAAGGTCAGTGTCTGGCATCCTGTTAAATCACCCCCACCGGAATACACATCACTTTCAAAATTATACAGTCCACTGCAAAAAGCGCCACCACAAGCAACAGAAAAATTAAACGAACTCCTATTGTTAGTCGGAGACAGAATCATCAAATATGTAAACATTGTGCATTATAATATAAATTATAAATAATTCAATACAACAAATATGCGGAGAAGTGTAGCGATATATGTCGAGAATCGTGAGACATGATCTTTACAATGCAACCAAGAAGCGTTTCGCTATCCCCTTCGCCCGAAGTAAGCCTTGTCGACGCGTAGCTTAGGGGGTGACGATTTATGGATTTTTCTACAAAGTGGATTAAAGCGGAGATCGGCTTAGAGCCTTTTACGCACGCCTGATGGGTCGGGGGTCGATGAAGACGGCTAAAAGAAAGCAACTTAAAGGGGTGGGAGCTTACTTTTACGATGATGCGTGTCATACGTTTTGAAGCTCGAGTTTCATATAAAAAAATGATATCGGTAATAACTTTAAGATGGGAAAATAAGGGGTGTAAAAATGAATATTTGCAAAGATAGGCTTAGACCATCAAGATATATATAATATATGAAGCATTATGAACGTGCCGATGAATAAATTACTGTTGGTTTAGAAAGATTGGTGCAGCGTACTTGACTTTTATCTCGGTAGGGTGCATGAAAAACTGTAAAGCTATACTTCAGCTGAGGCATAGTCTAAAACGATCGTGACTACGCGACGCGCAGATTGTGCAAACGACGCGTGACGAACAAAACATAATTTGTCACAAAAATTCAACATGCTCCATTTAATGTTATGTTCATTGTTATATAAGTAATAATAATAATACATACATTGACATGTTTTGTTTTTTGAGTAAATATATAACGTTTTTCATCTTTACACGATTTAAGAAATAATTCCTCCGACGCGATCACAAAACAAATTGACGTGCTCACAGGTCGACTATCGCTCTCCGAACGGCAACGCGTGCAAAATTACGTCCCACCTATTGCTGAAAATTATTTGCCGTCTCACTGAAGTATGCTCTTAACCCTTTTTAATTGGTTGTTCGAGTTATTGATATGTATTTGAAAAGCACACGTCGTACACGTAACAGATTAAATTTGCGAATGCATTTCAATTTAATTCTATTATCGATCAGTTCAGAAACCATAAATTTAATATATCTATTTATGTTAAATCCGCAGATTTAAAATTTGACACAATTAACCATAAAATATTAAAAATAAGACTAGTAACGGAACAACAACGAACTTACTAGAGACCAATGACGAAGGGTGGAGGTAGGCTGTTAAGATCCGACATAAACATTGACAGCCATACGTATTTGTTTTCATTTAACTAAGTCTACAATTTACATTAGGTGTAGGTTAGTTTTTAAAAATAAATTAAACCCTATCTCAACCAAACCATAATAGTTTAGGTATATTTTGGACGATACGACAAAATTGTGCACACTTTTTCATTAATACTTTTTTGTGTTCGTTGGATTAAGAATGCATATTACACATATTGTTGGTTATTTTTTTTAAATTCATTAAGCCCTGCCTAAACCAAGCTATAATAGATAAAAAATATTATTCTATCCATAAAATATTCAAAGTAACGTATGATTTAATTGCATAATTTTAGATATTTTATAGATAGACGAGTATTTTCTTACTATTATCTATTATGGCCTATTTTCGAACTAACGTGAAAACTAATACGTATGACTGACAACGTAATATATTGCGGATCTTATATAGCCTACATATACAGCCTACCTCCACCCTTCGCCACTGAGTATGGTGTTAGATCAGTGAGGCTATATATAAAACATTGATACCACACCGGGCTATTAGGTAATATATTTATTATATACAACCGTAAAAGTCTACATTGATATTGATATTGGTTATTATACTAACCGATAGACACCAAAACAAGTATATAACAACTAATATAAAATTCAAGGCTATTTATTTGTCAAGGACCTGGAATATTTTGCTATTCCATTGTTTCCTATCTAAACATTGTACGTCCTCCGGTGATCCAAAACAAATACATATAAGATTTTCGTCAGACAACTCACGGAGTGATTGAAAAAAAAACACAACACGAGGCTTCGGCTCACGTGGGTGGGTAAAAGAAAATATTGGAAAACCGCGCGGTAGATTTCGTTCGGCGGCGAACCGAATAATTGAAAGGGGCGGACTGGTTGCTGCGTGATTTATGGAGCCCGTGCACCGCTTCCGTGCGCCAGATACAGCGAGGCGGGGAGGGAAGACAGTGGAACTATTACGGGGGATATAATGCGGCGCTGGAATGAATTAATGGCTATTGACAAATGCCGCGGAGTGGCGCTCGTGAAATTATAATGAAGATTGATCGTTCGCTGGAAGAAGTAGAGCGTAGTCGACGAAACAAACGCTTTAAGTTCTGTCGTGATAAATGCGCTATAAATTTAACCGATTGTTTCAGAATTGAACTTGAAGTGAAGTGAGTAATAAATGGATCATTATCGTCATTAGCATGCAGTTATGAAAGCCTCTCCAAACTGATTCCAATCCTTTAGGTACTGTGTTCTTTTTAGGTTTTTACAAACATTCCTCGAGATTTAACTATAAGAATTATTGATAAAATAGTTATGAGCACCATATGTTCATATAATAATACCGTATCTGCCACGGAGATACCACAATAAAGTCAATTAGAAAATTTTGAACTGAGTAGGATTCAAACATACATCTTTTACTTGCCGGACGGGTGATCTAACGCTAAACGTAAGCTGCACACGTTTTGGGCTTGTTGCGGATATGTTGTAATATGTTTATTTTGACAGTTTCTCAAACGAGTATTTTCCGACTGACTTTCGTCAAGGCATGCTGGCCTTTCATTCTCATGAAGCTCGTACGTCACTTCTGCTACACATTGACTGCTGACTAGATAATTACTAATTAATTAATTACCACATTTAAATAGCGTGCTAATTATATATAATGGCCACCTGATCGTTACGTGCTAGGCGCGTCTTTAGCGTCCAATGTATTAACGCATTTTTCCATGCTCTCACGTGGTATAGTTTCCAATCCTGATACTCTGGAAAATTCGAGTTTTTATTTTCTGGGTGAAAGCTGTTTCCTCATGTCAGGCTCACCAGGCACCAACAGCGCTGTGCGTCTGATCAATGCACTCCCTAGAGATGTAGACATTTTTTTTAGCCATACGATAGGTATGTACCTATTTTGTTTTTAAAATTCTATTTATTGTTTAGTTTGTATTTTTCTGGAATTAATGTTCTTCTTTGCTTTGTTTTTTTCTCTACCAAGTTAATTTACTTGTACTTTTTATTCTAAATGCCATTTTGTGAACGTCTTGAATCAATAATTTGTTATGTGCACAACAGTGGCGAAGGGTGAATTTTGGAATGAGGTAGGCTATGGAGATCTGATAAAAAGAGCACACTTGTCAGGTATACTTACGAGAAAAGTACGATATTTACTACTTATGAATAAGATACACACTTATAAATGACAATGACACACGAATTCAATGAAACTTCAAAAACTCATTGACGACATAAAAATAAGCGATGTGTTTAAATTACGTATTTTTCAAAACATTTATACCCATCAAAATTCATTAGATAAATTTATTTTTATTTTCAAAAATAATCTATACTTACTTATTTATTAATATTCCATTAAACGCCGTTGAAATTATGTTTTTAATTATCTAATTATTAATGATTTTGGAGAAAGTGTGCAGTCGTGACAACAATATTATGCGCGAATGTATTAGGCTCTGCGATAGGAGCATACCTTATTTCATACAAATCAACAGACTTGCTGAGGTTACGAGATGTAAAGTCCATACGAAAAAAAATCAGAATTATTTCACATATAATCGGAAATTTATTTACGTCCAAGATAGATGGCGCGCTGTGGTATATTTTTTAATACCTTTGCAGATTGTTTTGTAAACTGTGTAATACTGTAATACATTCCTATATATACGACATCTCTCGCTGGCAAAATAAAAATTTTATAGAACATAAAATAATGAAGTGATTAAGTATATAAATATGTCAATATGCAATTAAAAAATATTTTTCTTAAGAAGGTAGGCTTTAAATAATCGCCTAGTATGGAGTGGTGCATAATTATCTTTCATAAATAAATATAAATAAAATACTATACACAGCATTAAAATTCCACCAGCCGGTAGTTTTGTAAATAATAGGTATTACCAAGATTGATTTACGTCTAGCAAAAATATTTGTGATGATGACATAAATCATACTAAATCAATTTTTCTACGATTTTTGTACTGTCAGTATTAAATAAAGAAAATTAAAAGTACATTTAATTCCAAATTAAACGACAATGTCACAAAAAAAAAATAGATGCCCGTCGACTAACTATACCGAAAGCGTGTTGAATATCAGAGGCAAAGAGCAGTCGGTAAGTTAAATAAATTGTCGATCCATCGCCATTTCCAGCCGCAACTCTGATGAATAAAGAATGGGAGTCCGACAGGCAGGGTCAATAGCAGTTCTGTCGTGGGCAAACAATCAACTTGCCAACATAAAGTGGGCTGAATAATTCACTCGTGTATCTGGTGTTACAGTCACGCTCCTTCGTCATTATTTTTGTAGGCAAGCAATTTGCCTTTGAGAAATTTATACAGAATGTTATGTACGAATTAAAATACCGGTTTTTCGGTTTACCGGTATCATTAACTTCATCAGTGCGTCAACAACCCAATGAAGGTTCTAGCTTCCACCAAGATCTTCTATATTGAGAGATGTACAAGAATCTCCTTTTATATTGGGCCAATGTCATACAGGTTATCGGTATTTTAATTAAAAATAAATCGGTAATATGTTCGCAGTAAATGAAGAATTTTTATTGCACATTAATGAATTAAGGCTATAATTAAGACTTCAGCTGAGGCATGGTCTTAGGCGTAAAACCCACTTAACGCAGCAAGTGGGGCTCTCGCGCAAAATTTCACAAGTGGCGCGTAAATCATCGAAAATACAACGTAATCAAATACGCCAGCGCACACTGGATTTGACGACGCATTGTGCCCGCCTGCCCCATGATTCATCGTTTTTTGGCTTCTCAGCGATACGAATTAACGAAAATACAACGTAGTCCATTCATTGAACACGGCAAGCAAAATCACGCTCCAGGCAGCGTCGTCGATAGACGGGCGAGAAGCCATTATTTAATATCAGTGAACTCTTTGTTTAGTTATTGCGTGTCCGATATTTCGCTGGTATAATGATGTCATCGTGAATATTAATTACAAGCCCCGAGAAATTTAATAATATTTTTATTGCTTTGTTATGAGAGACGCTGATAATAATAATTATTTTGTGCTCCTTGAGCCCCTTATTACATAGGTGAAGGGTAATGCGCAGGTGGGAGGGGGGCCTACTTCGTAGAGAGCGCACCGAGCGCCGCGTTGGCGGGCTTTATGCCCTAAACGATCGTGACTAGCGATGCGCGGATTGCGCAAATGCCGCGTGCCGAACAAAATTCAACATGCATCCATTTAATGTTATGTTTATTGTTATATTAGTAATAATAGTAGTATATTCATTGGCATGTTTTCTTTTTATGTACATGCGTAACGTTTTTTAGTCATATTTACACGATTTAAGAATATATTCCTCCGACGCCATCACAAAACAAATTGACGTGCTCACACCTCGCCTGTCGGTCTCCGATTGGCGACGACTGTGCCAAATTTCGTTCAACATACTGTTGAAAATTATTTGCCGTTTCACTTATGTACCTATGCTCTTAACGTAGAATATCATTCTCTACGAACACTATATTTCACTCGTTTAGCTATAACCAGCATTACGACTATTATAGGGGGCCTACCGTGTTAGAAACGGAATTCGGTTGGACGTCCCTTGTACCATCATTATTTTTAAGTAATGCGATAAATAAGGAAAGAAAGCATATATTTAAATACCGCTATTTAGATTTAGACGTTTAATCGGTTATATAACGAAAACCGTTATTCGATTGGTCATTCCCGTTCGTTAGTATTTAAGGGCATGCAGATCCTGTATACGGAAGAGACATGATAATTAAAACAAGAGCGTTGGAGCGGAGCTTAGAGCAGGAGCACGGAGCAGTGGAGCAATTGGGTTTTACCCGGAGCACCGAAAATTTGTAGTGCTCCACTGATCTGGATGCTTCTTTTTATTATTAAATTTTCGTCCTAAAATCCAATGAAAATATTATATTTTACAATTTGCAACACTGGATTTATTTGAAATACGGCAACACTGATGAGTGATAAATAAGCTCAATCGGCAATTTTGTTCAATAGAATTAATAGTAAAAAAGACGAATAACTAATAAACATAATTTCAAAACTATTAATTTTTAAATTTTTTAACATTATTTCTATACCTACATATTAAAACTTTTAACCCGGAGCAGAGCTGGAGTAAGTATTAGGTCCCGGAGCGGAGCAACTCAAAAAAGGGTCCGCTCCAGCCCTCTGATTAAAATACTTATCAAATCATTCATTTTTTAATTATAAGACAGAGAAATTCACAGGTTCACTTCTACGCATAGCTTCGTGGGCCTCCACAAAATAACAACTTATAAAATGTACAATACACAAAGCACCTACAATATTTAGCAAATTTATTCGGTTATCGAATTTCCGGTAATTTGGCAAAGTCGGTTTTTCGGTATAACGTTTTTTTCTGTATACCATTGAATACAGGGGGACGACGAAATACAATATTCGCCCTCATTATTAATTAAAAGGATAAAAGCTCACCCCTAATGATGGTTTTCTCCCTGATTGTATTTTCATAATGCGCACAAGCTACGATAATCATTGAGTGTGCGATATAACGCCGATAGCAAAATAAGTAATTATCAAAACATACCATACCTACATAGTCAAGCGCAATTTTCCAAACAATAGCGCCTAGCATTAAGTGGTGTTTAAATATGAACAAAAAGTTATTCGACCGATAACGGATGACAATTGACAACCCGAGTTAAGCGACATACCTATTATAATGCCTATAATTGGAAGTAAAATAAATTAATTGACTACAAAGTTAATTAACGCATGTGTGCCAACGTTTATAATTGATAAAACCCGCTGTGAATTATTTTATTGGTTTTTCCGAGACGTGACTGAGTCCTGCCGTGTGGCCGATTGTATACTGTTGACAACTCGAATTAGGGATGTTGACAACACGTGTACCGGATAAAATAGTAAAGAATTAAAAAAAACACACACACACTTAATCAGAAAGCATGTTAATTAATTACCTATACATGTAAACAGTAGAAACTGTGTTAAAACCTGCTATTGAAATTTCGCACAGTATGTAGGTAGGTACCTATATAATAAAATTCTAATGAATAAATGTCAGCTCAATCACAGGAACAGCATGTATTATAAACATTGGAAAATTAATACATAGATATTATTATTATTATGTAATATTGCTACACCGGTATTATGCAATGCCAATTGTTGATTAGTTATAAAGAAAAAGGATTAAAAGTTAAAACATATTTTTTTAATGGACGATCTTTTCAAATAAAAGAAAACTATCGAAAATCTCTCATAGACCCAATAGGACTAGATTTCAAATTCACTTCTAATTTAAATTATATACCTACCTACGTATTATAATGTAGGTACTAAATAATAAACATACATAACTTGAAAGCACCTCAGATATGTACATACTAGAAAAGGCATTTCATGTAGAACCTACTAGTTTAAATTATCGTAATTAAGTAGGAGGCCTGTAGTAAAGCATACTGGCGCGATACCAGTGGACATACGGGTTCAAATCCCGTCAGGCGTCGAATTTTTTTCAAATGTGATTTTTTCCAGTGGATATATTATATATGAGGTGTTTTTAAGTTATGTATGTTCAATATATGGTATATGTCACATTCTCAAATCTTGTGAATATTCGTTAAATAAAAGAAATGGTTTATTAATAAATAATAAGCTACGAGCGTTGTACAGCCGTTCATATTTTATTAGCAGAGTTTGGCATTGAGAAGATGCATGCTTGGCATAATGAGTATGGATACAAAACGGAATAATTCGATAAGAAGATAACTGGGTATTCGATGTAATAGTTTAATAATAAAAAGCTAGAATGAGTACGGTATGGAGGGAATACATAGCTCTTAGAAGAGACAATCGACGAAATAGTTTAGCACTCCAAATGAAAGTGGCAACGCACAAGAAGTAGCATGAAAAGACCTTCATCCAGCATTTGGCTGATCAGTGTATGTTTTTTTTAGATGTAAGTTTGTATTAATCAATCAAAACAGATGTTATGTTAAATTTCATGTTTCATAATTCTATTGCACTACATTTAAGTACTATTTTACACGCATAAACAATAATAAATCAATTGCACCATTGAAACAGAACAATGAAAAACGTTCAATGAATAAATAACTCAATAAATTACAAGTGTACATAAAACAATCATATTATGAATAATTATTCGGTCGTAATATTGTCGAGGTAAATTATTATTAAACGCATCCGTAAGTTTACAAGGGGTTCCTGACCGCTTTACACAGGTGTGTATCCGGCAATAAACTGTTAACAAACACTAGTTTACCTGTATCGTATGATACAGAGGGTTATCGAGTTATATAATAAAGTGTAGTTTACGACAACCGAGGCATAATGTTGTGGTTCGCGCGGTAAGCGAAATTGAATAACCTATGTAATTCAATCGAGGATATTAACAGATTACATAATGTATTACAAATATATAATAATATAATATAACAAGGATTATTTCAATATGCCATTTACGCCGAAAGTGGGTTTAAAATTAAATGGAAGTTTGTTTCATAATAACAAAAAAATAAGGTGTTTATGCCACTTAGCAAACAGGACTCAGCAAACAGGACTTTTTTTTAAATCGGGTAAGTATGATTTACCTGGTAATTGTTTTACTAATTCGTTGGTCTATAACTCTATAACACGGCCCAAAAACGATCCTATAGGTCTGCACCAGTGGCGAAGGGTAGAGGTAGGCTGTTAAGATTCGTCATAAATAGTGCACACAAAACTTTGCCAATGATAATTATTTGTTTTTAGAATACAATGGACAGATGGTGCTGGTTAGTTTTTAAATTCGATTAAACGCTCCTAAACCAAACCATAATATTTTATGTATGCTATGAGCGATTCAACAAAATTGTGCACACTTTTTCAGTCATACTTATTTTTTGTTTTCGTTGAATTAAGAGTACATAATATTACAGATGGTGTTTGTTAGTTTATAAAATACATGAAGCCCTGCATACCAAACCATTATAGATAAAAAATATAGTTTTATACACTATAGCTTGGATTAGCCAGGGTTTAATTGATTTTTAAAATCTAATAAACAATATCTAAACAATCTAGTCTTAGTGCAATGAAAACAAATACTTTGACTGACAAAGTTTAGTATACACTATTTATGACGGATCGTAACAGCCTATCTCCACCCTTCGCCACTGGTCTGCACAGAATGGAAGTTATATTAACAAATATATTCTTTTTCGAGAAATGGATGATAGCCACTTGTCTACTATATCCATACTCTGGATCCACACATATATTATGAATTTGGCAGGCCGGGGATTGGAACCCGAGGCCCTTGACATTATAAGCCAACGCGGAAACCGCTCGGTCATCGTGGCTGTTTAATTTCCCCGCTAAATAACAATAAAAAAAAACATCAGAATGTTTGTAGGTAATTTAAAAACAAATCTGTTTGTTTGTTGGTTGAAATTAATGGTGTTTGTTTACAGATAACACAGCACTCTTGGAGCATTATTTTGGCACTGATTCAAGAATGTTCATTTTAGTGTAAAACATTATTAACATGATTTATGAAACAAGGTTAGCCATGTTTACATAGTTGCGATACAGTGCGGTAGTGTAATACAATTTGGCTAATAGCTTACGTTAAACCAGAAACTGGCATGCATTTAAAACGTTATTTCGATCCATGTGCTTGTATGATTTTTGGCGAAAACTCATTCCTAAGAATACGTGTATTGTAAACAAGGCGCTAAGTACCAAAATAATAAAAACTGACAGTTGTATAGAAAAATGTTCTACATACCAACGCCAATAACTTCAACTATAGTCTAAGTGCCTCAAGCAAGTCAAAAAAATACAGCAAAATAATTAAACCTGTCGACGTTGTAAGTCCGTTGGCGTGTTTTATTTATAATGGTAGCACTGCAGTGGTTAACGGCATTCAATATAAAATAGCTGACGATGGTGTGTTGACACTTGCGAGTTCTTAATACCTAAAATTATAGAAACTGCCGTGATTGCTTCACACTGTAAAACTACATTTTTCAAAAGGTCTGCTTCATGAAATTTTACTGCAATGACTCGGTATTTTGTAACTACAGGCAATACTACTTTTCGGTACTTAGAGCCTTATTTAATACACGTATTCGTGATTATTAAATTTAACATCGAACGTAATAGTATGATAAAAAGTCAGCATATTATTTAAATAACGTAAAGTGACATCCGCCAGTCCCAATTGAAACAACGGATTAATTTATAGAGTATTTGACAAGATGGAAATGTATAGAAGGCCGATTCGGTGTCATAAAGAAATCAACAATCAGCCTGCTCGTCGGCGGTGTTGCGGTGCATAGCCTGGGGGCCCGGCGAGGTGAGTCGACCAGATAAGTGGGATAAACACATATCACAAATCTGCTTGAATAGTTTAAAAAAAAGTCGATTGCGGCGCTATTTTCCTTCAATTATATTATTATTTAAAATTACATTGTTGTACGACACAATTTTAAATTATGTATCAATAATCGACATCTCCATAATTCAAATGGATGTATTAAAATATACAATAAAACACCAAATAGGTATGCACATTAATTTTACCGTGTACACCATTTGGAAAACGCTACTGTTGACCGTCACACTGCCTTTATCCTTAGCGATAGGTAGGGGGGCCCACCAAAGATTTTAGCCTGGGAGCCCGCTTCACGGTGTGGGGCCCATGTGTCGGTGTCTGGTAAAAACGTTTGATTTGAAACTTGGCTAACTTATTTGAAAGATATTCAGCTTTTTCCGATTTATGATAATTAAGTGTAATTATTACGAATAAAAAATACTGATTATATTTTATAGGTAATTAAATGAATTAGGTAATTAAATGAAATGAAAAAATACTACTTTTGATTAAAATATGGCACAAATTGTAGTACTTATGCTACGTTCCACAAAGTAGTACAAATTGTAATTTATACAATGTCTTTCTATAAAGAATTGACGGTAGTTTACGCCATTGAAGTATTAAATTAAAAAATAAAAGTACAAATTTGAAAGAGACGCTTTGTAGGTAGGTAAAACAATAAATATATTTTGAAAAGTCCTAAGTGAGTTGAGTGCAATTCACTTTAAATGTTCGAGAAGTCAGCTGTCAAACGACTGGCGAATCCTGCGGGAACAGATGTCTGGAAAGCTCTACTTGGCGAATAGAAGTGAACAGGGAATATTATAGCAAGTGCCGAACAAGCATATTACAAGACTAATATCTCTCTTTTATTCCTCATATAACGCGGGAAAATCGGCTTCAATGCGGAGTAAAATAAAGGAATGATTGGTTACGACAAAGAATAGTAGGACATATCAAATTTAATATTAATAGCAACGTTCTGCACAATAATTTATCGGTAACGGGTGTATTATGGGTGGTGTATTAATTCGCGCGGATTACGTTGTAATTATATTGAGATGCACGTCGCGTACTGTCACACTGTCACGGTGACAAATTAAGTCTATGCTTTTGTCATTTTGAAGAATAAAGTCAGTAACAATAGATTTATGAAATACAATGTAATCATGAATCACAAGGCTAATTTTTCCAATGTCCCTCTCTCTATTTTGAAGTAGGTGCCTATTCTAGTTTTCGTTGTAACATAAAGATCTTTATAACTCGGTACAACAGGTTCAGGTCAACCAAAGTTCAGGTACAACTCAGTTACGGGTCATCTGTCGACCGTGATGGTAGTTACATTTAGTTACTTCAAGACAGCGGACGCGCCAAGGCTTGTCAAAGCTAAGCCGTCGTTAACTACAGACTGACTCATCCAAAACGTATCTGTTCGACCTTGGTTGCGCTAAATCTGATACGGTTTGAGCGAACGTGACTTATATTGCCCATCCTGAACTTGTCATCATCATTTATCCCAAAACCCAAGTGAAACCGTGGGAGTGACATTCCGAACCATCCGTTTACCAGTGAACACCGATCCAGCTCCAGCACCAGCCTTGTCAACAGTGTCCGGCATCCTTTTTAACCCCCCCCCCCCTCCAGATCCGTAATCCACAAGCATCTTCAAATTACAGTCCACTGCAAAAAGCGCTACCAACCTTTAATTTGAATTCCACCTTGTGGATCATTTCCGGATTGTGAGTGACTAATCGTGAAGTCCAAAGGTTGTATTGGATTAATTTTAAGCTATCCTTTGCCGCCAGTTCGCATAATATACATGCGTATTACCAATTGCTCTACAGTGGATAAATCATATGCCTACCCACATTAAAACCTCAAGGAAGGATCGCTAAGACAAATCTAGTCATCCCGTGTTATCGATAGGTAGAAAATTGAAGGTAGACCTAGAGATCCTTATAACAAAGAGATAATTAAGTAAATGAATGGCAAAGCAACGCGTATGACCGAAAGGAATGCAATAAGCTTAGAGAGGGCTTCATCCATTGGTGGTTTAATTTAGATTGTTAAGATAATGAATGTAAATAACTACGTACATAATATGTAACAATATGAATCCCTATATACCTACTATTGTACTGAAAGTTAAAAGTAAATTTCGTACATTTTACACAAAGGTTAATTCTCAGTAATCATTAAATGAAAAACATTGACTTTTACTGCTTTAGTAGCTCCTAACCAGTATTTGGAAAATGTGTGTTGCAGCGACAGCAGATGGGCGTCGATATTAAAAGTTCAGCGACGCGAAAAAGCTCTCTCGGGCGTCGCATTTGCGGCTTGCGCAACCCGTGTCGTGTAAGCCAAAACTTTCAAACACCTACCATGTCGAGTGCATGCAATTTTAAGGAGAAAGATTTAACTGGTTTTATTTATGTTGCAAACGTTGTATAATACAATAGTATGTACAGTGATATTTATATAATATAAGTATTTTTTGGCTCCTTCTCCAGTCGACCAATTCTAGCGCTCGCAATCAGCGTAACATTTTTTTAAAAATAAGCGCGAGGCTTCCAAAAACGACGTATTCCATAACTTAAACCCTTTTCTACGCCTTAAACGGATTATAGTCATAATCTATAAATTCCTCTTTAGTATTTGAAGACGTCTCTATATAAAGGGAGTATAGGTATATTACAAAAAATTAAATTTTACAGGCGAAAGGAATATAACTTCTGATTAAAAATACAACAATAACACATTTAAATTACTCGTATTATTGTCTCCCGTATTTTTTGTGGATTAATTCGCTTTTTTTTATTTTTAAAAAATATAGCATGTATTCCGTCGACAAACTTATTTTATTACCATGTCTAGAAAATTGTATCAGTGACAGTTTGCAACACTGCTCGTAAGTCATTCTGAAGCCACCTAATCTCTGAAAACGTGGTCTTCACGCACTCCATTTCCTGGTGATGCTCTGTCGGTGCTGATCACCCGTTTTCAATAGGACCCCTCCCCAATGAGTTGGGTTTCCAATTTCGATTATTCTGAATAAATTACTCTCTGATTGATCCAAAGATCTTTCGCATGATTCTACAGTCTAGATCAGCGGTACGCACTATGTTTCAATCAACGGACCACTACAATGGTAAATCAAGAAAAAATATCTGAAGTACATTACTGAGTTGTTAAATTTTAACTGTCAGTGATATGGAGACGTCGCAGCAATGGGTAAAACAGAAAATATTTTTTAATTCTCTAAACGTGTCACCGATAAATACTCAGGGTGAATCACACGTCTTAATCGATATTTGAATTTTTAAATAATAAAAATACCTTTTCAAAACTCTAAGCTCATACTGGCTTTTTAAAACGTCAGACTTTAAAGAAAACAGAAACCATAGTTTAGTTATTGAATGAATATTTCATTTCAAAAATATTTAAATATCTTTTTTATAAATAAACCGATTCTAAATGTCGATTATCCATTAAAATTATTGCGGTTTTTCAATAGGCCTATCAAACAAAATTACAAAAACAAATACATGTGTGGGCTTCGAGAGCATATTATATGGGTATGTAATTTTTAATTTGCATTGCAACCACTGAATTAATAATTTCGAATTTATTTCCGCGAAATTCGCGCGGGAGTTTATTGTGAAATATTTCCGAATAATAAATACCATCAGCCGAGAGGCGAACGAACGAAATAATTATCGCGGATCGTTGATTAGTGATTCGCGAACCGACGACAAACCCTGAATAAATAATCGGTCCCGTTAAAATATTCCACTATCAATTTCCGGGAAAGCCAGTATGCCGACCACTGCATTATTATTCAATTACACTCCTTTATATGAAATGATTCCGGTAATGGTTAGAAGGTTGTGCATTTGTTTTATTTAGTTATATACAAGGTAAATAATATCGTGGTATTCAAGTTTTTGACCAATGACAATGTACACATTGTACACATGAAGAAAATAAAATTTATACAACAAACGGTTGATTTAGTATGTAAGTTAATAGATAACTGAAAAGGTGAAGAACGCCGGACAATCAATGTAAGCAAAAGTCGTCCTTTAGAATCAACCAATTTACCGGTTGTTTGTTCTTAAAATCTGTAAAAGTAAACAGCCATTGGTGATAGCGATTGGCCAATAAGTAGACGTGTTCAATTAAATTGGTTTCGATTCCGATATATTTTATTTGCATGAGACCGAGTTTAGTTTGTCTGAAAGAATATTTGCCCAGTCCGAGAAGATACCCAGGTACCTACTGATTGGTAGCTTCAAGGCAGCCCCAGACGGTACGAGTATTGCTGGCAGCTCTTTGCCCAGGAAGCATAAAACCTGAATTTGCAGCGTTTTTTATTTCGGTTTTTGTATAACTATCTGTGATTGATCCTTTACAAATGTCAAGTCCGAAAAGAACCAGATACTTCAAACATTCACTTATTTAAACAAAAAACTGGACCCCTTATTGCTACCAATGCTATACCGCAGTATATAAAGGTCTAATGCAAAATAGCTAAATCGAACGTTATGTAGTTCAACACTTCGAAAATCAGTCCGTCAAAAGCAGCCGTTATGTAAGTCGATAGGTTAAATAAAATAAACAACACGTACTCACAATGAACTTACTGTTGCTAATCTTTCGTTGATTCAGTGTTGTTCACCCAAAAAGCCAACATCAAACTCTTGATTCGCAGCTCAGGCAAAGCGAAAGGTTCTGACGCAGAATATGATTTAAAAGAATTTTATATAATTACGTAATAATAATTTCACCACAGTAATTTGAGAATGTTGGATTGGCACTAATTCTTATGTTGAACGGTCTCTATCAACGTAGCAGTTTGCAGTAGACGGCATGTTAAATCAGCGGGGAATAATATCAATTATTATGACTTCGGTGAAATTCCCGCCATGTTCAATTTAACGGAAAATTAACTTTGATAGCTTATTCCGCAAAGTTACAATTTTGAAAATCAGACAGTAGTTATCTACCTGCCAATAATAGAGTCACTATTTGCAATTCTTGCAGGCAAGTAGAAATACTCTATCGATAGATAAATAATTAAATATCGTAATGAACGTGTGAAGATCTAAAAAATAAATAATGGTACTTAGTAATATATTTATTTGAAGTTAGTATCGATTAATGAGAACGTATCCGCAATTTTTTTTTTGGAATAACAGGATGGATGGCAAAATGATGACATCCTCAATAGAAAAGGACAGAAAAAATCTGCGTTGAATCAAAACCAAAAAAAAAACTAGTTACGTATTCCCCACTATTTAGCCAATAAAGATCAACGGATTGGATGGTACGAGTGCAGCGCCACCGAACCGTTAGCAACGGGCGATATGGCGAAGATTGACGTGATAGTGGCCAACATCCGATAAGCGATGGGAAGAGAAACATACATAACTTGAAAACACCTGATCTATACTTATAACCGCTAAAATTTTAAGTTGTTTGCGGTGTCAAAAAACGTTAGATTTAAGGCATGAGTACGAGAGGAATGAAATAAGCTTGGAGGCGCCTTAATCCAGGCTGATGGTATTTATAAGCTTCATTGAGTATTTAGGAAAACATTAAAAATTATATTGTCAACTGACTTAATTAAAAATTAAGTCAAAATAAAAGTTTACTTACTAAAAACTACAAGTTAATAAGCATAAATACACAACCAAAATATGTACTATAAATCATAGTTACACAGTGAATAAAACGGTAGCCATATTATTAATTCCACGTTTTCAAAGTAAAATAAACAATAAAATAAGTCGAATAACTTCATTTTACGCGCGCAGTATAAAATATGGACGTCATAAACGACAAAAAAAAATCTTTTATTCGAAAGATATATTTCTTGGGCCGAGCGAAAACAAGAATTTAAATAAAATTATTATTTCGCTGTATAAATAATATGACTTGGCCCGTCTTCAGAGCTGCGGTGGCCAACCTTTTTTTGTTGGAGACATTCCCTGCCTATTTTACTAATTTTCTAATTGTTCCCGAACCACAAAGAGTACAAAATATTATTTAAAATAATATAGTAGGACCCGCAAGGTAATAATTATTGGATACACATTAGTCGGTACATGCACCGCGCATATAGCTGTAATATCGGTAATATAACTAATTAAATACCACAGCGCTACCCTGCTAAGTAAAAAGATAAGTTCTAATGGATTCAAGCTTTGTAATTTGATTAGATTTGTAATACAAATTAGACTGTAACAACTGTCCTAAATTTTACATTGGGAAAACTACGAGGAGCCTAAATATTAGAATTTCAGAACATTTAGCAGCCCAAAGATTGGAGAAGGATACTTCAACGTTTGCTAACCACTTATTAAATGAAAAACACACGTTTGACATTGAAAAGGGTGCAAAACTACTTCACAGTCATACGGGTGATTATAAATTATTCTACCAAGAAATATTAGAAATAAATAGAGCACAGTTGCAGAGCTTACCTATATTGAACGATCAACTCAGCTTTCCTAGTAGCCCTTTGTTATATCCTATAATATGATGTTTTACATATGAGACTATATTATGGTCAATTGTATTGACACACAATTTATATAATATGTTTGTATGAGATTATATATATTTGTATGAGAGTCTAGGGATGAGGATTTAGGTATGCATAATTGTATAATATATATATATATTATATTAGGTGAGTTATATATTATATTATATTAAGCGAGTTTATATGTATAATTTTGTTTTTGTTAAAAAATAATGTTATAAAAATAAAAGTAGGTACCTTGTAAGTAGTATTATTATAGACATCTCATTAGTTAACTCGATTAATTATTTTTCTTAGAATTGACGATTTACACCTCTTGAGTGTAGTATTTTTTATTGTTATAAAGAATTTTGACCTATTATTAGGTTTGACGATTTATTATAATAATATGCTGTCCAGTGTATTGTTATTAATAAGATAGGGTTTTTACTAATTGGGTTTTTTACTGACACTTCAGCTATTCATAATTTGTTTATTGTACTTTTTGTTGTAATTTCTGACTAAATAGGTAGGTAATGGAGTTTTTACCTACTTTATTGTATTGTTTTACTATATAAGGTAGAGTTAAGGGTGTTCGTTGTCAGTGTGTGTTTGCCTTTGGTGAGTGTACACGACGCCTGAAGATGCCGAAAGGCGAAACCCGGGTCGCAAAAAACGACTTAAATGGAATAGTACAGAGCTTGAATCCATTAGAATTTAAATTCAAATTCCATCAAGTACCTTCGGTCGAAAGTATTAATATTAAAAAGATAAGTGTTTTTGATTTTAGTGAAATAAGAATCCAAGTTTTAAACTTTTATCTTTCTATACTCTGTATATTTAGAGATTATGTCATAACAATTCAATAATTTTACATAATATAAGAGAAAGGCTAGTTTAAAACTTGGGTTCTCATTTCACAAAAACCAAAAACACTGTCTTTTTACTTATAAGGGCAGAGCGTATATCAATGGTCTCTCGTTGGCAATGTATGTATGTACGTATATATTTAGCTGAATTGTATCCGTTCTAGCACAGTAAACTGCACAGGTTCTAATGAATGGATGAAAGCATTTTACTGTGTTTCACTACAACTCTCGTCTAGGTTAGGTAATTATAATTATATGCTAGACTATAATATAAAAATGCCTATTTCATTTAGTTGGTTGGCAACAAAAAATAATAAGGCGTATTGTGCACAAGCTTCAAAGTGAGCGTACAGGAGAAATTGATTACCACACCATAGCTCAATCGGGAGAAGAACCAAATGAAAAAATTATATTTTCAGTGACAAGTCTTATTTCGTCGTTGCGCCTGCAAAATCCGACAAACATTTTTTTTGCGTTTTTACATTTTTACGCTATGTGATAGAATGAGACGCGACGGACGGGCCTGTAAAACCCGTTTTCTAATATCAACGCTAGTTTAGAAAAATGCAAAATAAGCTATGTATTTTCACTTAAAAATGGCTTGCAAAATACGCTATGAATATTCCGGTCACATTTAGCATTTTAAAGTAAAAAAAGTTACTATTAATTGCGCCTGTCAATGACACATGACGGAGTTTGCACTGACCTTTGCTTCAGAATGCGCCTTTTACTACCAGCGCTAGTGCACATAGCGGATTATTTACGTTTGTCGACAAATAATATTTAGGCAATAAAAAAGTGTAAAATCACATTACATTACACATATTTTGTGTTTACTTAAAGAAGAGTGTTAATTTTAAAAGTCCTGTAAGTAGGTAGGTTATACAACTTTACTGTTTATTATAATCTAATGTAATTTTCTTGATGTGCTATAATAAATTTGTTTAATTATTTATCCATCCTACTCTGGATATTTTTATTTCCTCTTCACTCGATAATTATTACTTATTTATAAGTAAAATTTTGGCTGGGAAGATAAAGGTTTGTTCGATACAGACTATTGGCTTGGTTAAAGATGTTTTACGCATAGAATTAATATCATTTAATTATGCAATTATCATTTTTTAGCCGGGGCAAAATCCGCTGTCTAAAATACCCGTTAATTTAAATCCGATATGTGCTGCCTCAACCACAAAACGGATTTAAAGACCCAAATAAAACAAGCTATGTGCCTTTTACCCACAAAAAAAAATTATTACGACTAAAGTGTATTCTAAAATATCATTTATACTGAATCCGAAGTAATTATCTAATTTTCAGTTTATTTGCTTTGTAAAAAACGTGAGACATTGTTGAGTAAATCAGTTTTTTCCTTCTCCTGAAAAGTTGTGTTTTATTACATAGCGGATTTTGCAAGCGCGACGACGATTTGCAAAATTACAGGTCTTGGTCTATTACAGGTCTGTAGTAATCATACCAAATCGGAGTGGCGGAAGCGATTGTAAGCAGTTTCTTCAATCATAACCTATATCAACAGTATCATGTTTTATATAATTGCGACAATGAATATTGATTTCATGTGTAGACTCCCGATCTCGTCACCCGATCATCATCACTACGGATCGCGGCTCGGCCTGAGCACTTAGCTCACCGTGATAATCTGTACTCTGGATCAAGATTATAAATGCTACATCCATCTCCACTACCGCTGCCTCAATCACCTCACCACCTTCACCTGCCTACCTGCTCACGATATTCAAAGATTTAGTAACAAAATAGAGGGAGTATTGGTTTTAGGAACGACTGGCACAATTAGAAAAAGGTGGAAAATCCCACGAATTCGGTGGCAAATTGTCGAACCCCTGGTTGACAATGAATGACTACTTCAGACCGTCTCGCGATGTTGGAATTATACAAAACGAATGGAAACGAAAACACGGCTGGGGGTGTGTAATGTCTAGGCATTTTAGAATTTTACTCGAGGCTCGACCGTTACTCAAATTTGGAACTACGTTAAACATAGTACACAATAATCACAAGATAAAAAGAACTTTTTATATAGGTACGTTTTAAAATTTTCTGTTGAATCATATAAACCTGACTTGACTAGCTTAAACGATCAAAAAAATGTGTACTTGATAGAAATAATACTGAAATGTCATATTGATTTCCATAGTAACACGCACGTATATATTAATATTAATGATTTAGTTGCTAGGACCCACTTAGCAACCAATAATAGTTTTACTTTTTACGGATTTCTTCCGAAATAACTTTTAATACAAAACAAAATTAACTGAAAATGAATTCAATTCTGCTTAAAGATGGATATTAAAAGAATGCATTGGCATCGTGTTCTGATATATTCTAAAAGTTTGTCTAGCTAGTCGGGAAGTTAGTTAAAAATCGATTGCATGATTTGTACCGGACAAATAAGAATACGAGCTAAGAAAAACGTTGTAATAATAATAAAAAATACTGAATGATATGCAAAATGTCAGCATGAAGATTTTTAACTCAGCAGACAACTTATGTATATCTACTAACTAGTAGAATTAGATATATAAGTATTGCTAATATTGAATTTTATAATATTCGAATGGAAAAATGTTTTATACCCTACTACTTATTATACAGGTAAAGTTTAAAGTCATCAAGAATATGCCAATTAAATAATGCATTCCTACATTTTAATCATAACATATAGACAATTATTTAGTATAATCACCGTTGAACATATTAAACCTTAAAACGATCATCAAAAGGATGCTGAAAAGAGGAAACCTACGTAAAGCGAAAATAAAATTAATCGAAAATCCACCCTAGGCAGCCTTTTGCTATGCGAAGCTCACTTGCACGTTAAAAATTATATTCGGCAAAGCCTGGCCTGAAACGAAATCCTAAACAAACAACCAGCCGACCTGAGGGAGGAAAAAAAACATACTCACCATTAGCAAATTAGCTTTATCATATACCCAGCTGCATGCCTGGGGTCGAGGCTTATTTTTTTCACCCTGTGCCCACCTTTGCCCTAGCGGAGGTGAGAGGCAAGGTACTTAGACAGGTAACAACATGTGTTTTTACATGATGTTATTTTTATTGCGTACATTTATATCGTTATCTATGTAGGCAAGGATGCATTTAGAATGTATCCATTGCTGGCTTATAAAAATATTGCATTTAGTTAAAATGCCTTCTATGAATTGAAAAAACATTTCGCCCACGTATGCGTAATCAAAGATCAAAGACATCAAAATTCAAACTTGTTTAGAAGCTATTGTCTGTAATAATTTTATATAAAGAAGTGAGGTTATAATAACTGATAGTTTACCGATTTGATTTTTAAAAACTAACCAATCTCTAAATTTTAAATAATAACAAATACGTATGACTAACAAAGTCTCTTCTTCTTCCACCCTGCCACGTTGGTCACACAAAATTGGGACATAGGGCAAGCACAAGTGCGCGTCACTTTCCTCGCTCCATCGCCAACTCTTGCGCCTCCCGCCATTTCAGACCTGCAGCACGTAGGTCGCTCCTGTAGCACCGCTGCAGGGTGAGGGAGGGCCGGCCATGGCGACGGAAACCTTGAGGCTGTGCCACAAGGGTACGAAGTGTCGCACTCTTTGGCGGCATCCAGAATACGCGTCCCAGCCACGTAAAGCGTCTCTTCGTGATAACCTCCATCACCAAAGGCTGCTGTGTCTGCTCACGAACTCGGGTGTTTCCAACGCGGTCGTACCAATGTACCCCTAAGACTCGGCGGTGACACCGATACTCAAAGCTCAAAAGCCGAGACCTCTTGAAGCTTAGTAAGATGCCATGTCTCACAGCCATACAGGCCACAGGTAGCAGGCACGCGTTTAACAAACGATATTTGGTCCTCACAGAGTACAGCCTTGACCTTCATCTGACTCCAAGTTGGTTGAATGCAACCCGCTATACCCATGCGGATTCCAAGCTCACTAGAAATACCACCACCGTCGGCAACCGTGGCAAAAAGTTTAATGTGCACTATTTATAGCGGATCTTAAGAAGCCTACCTCCACCCTTCGCTACTGATGTCACTAAGTAGGTACTTATCGTATTAATGCATTAGTAAGTATTATGAATGCCGGATATCTTTGTTTGTATCGTCTATCAAAATAGTTTTGCTTACAAGGATTACAACTCTAAGTCGAATCTATGAAGTATCTTCGTTCTCAAAGCTCAGACTGTTCGTGGGGTGGATTTGGGTGGCTTGAGGGGGCTGCGCCTCCGTGGATGGGTGGTCCTCTCAGCCGCTACGACGGATTAACGATCCGTATGGAAATGCGAACCGAATTAGTGAGAATAGGGGGATATATTCACGGTGTTAGTGACTATCACGGAACTGAGGATATTCTCACACTCGCCCATTAGAAAATTAATAGCTAGTAAGCGGGTTTCCAAATATTATGTTAGTAATAAATGGAGATATAATTCATTACGTATTTGCAAGATTTACATGTTTATCATATTAATTTAGTCAACACTTATTGGCTAGAATTAATTTTTTTTTACAATAATGTTTTGGCGGTATGAATGATGTGGGAACGAATCATGTCGGTACAAGAATGAAATACTGTAATCAGGATGTGAACGTGGAGGTAATAATGTATTGATGTGATCGATATAATCAAGAGATTAATTATATTGAATGCACTGAGAGACTTGATTCGAGTGGAATAACGAATGTACTATGTCGAGTAAATAACTCGTGACAATATCAGCACGTCTTGTGACGGACTCGATGAATTGAGTGTTGATTCATAGATTGTTCCTCTTATTTATATAAATGCTGGACATATATTTCCATAGATCTCAAAACAAACACTACTGCTCTAGTTATGATTGAGGAAACGCTGACAATTAGTAATGCTATGTTTTGTTTTAATAACAAAACCTACATATTAAAGTGTGTCATTTATTTAATGCTAGTGGTATGATTACTAGAATTTCATAATTGAGTACTTATAGGTATAATAAACAAAACAGTACATAGGTACAAGCTACGGTTCCTTGGATAGGACAGTTCTAAAAATGTCGCATTTAAATACTAGTCATGACTTCAATACCTAATTAACTTTGTATTTAAATTTGTCATTATTTATATTTGGGTGAGTTGTGTATCAGTTGAGAATGTCATGTTGAATAGACAGAAACCGATCCTTAAACGAAGATGCTAATACGTAACACAATGAGTCAGAATTTTCTTCCCTTCCCAAACGGGTTCTTAAGTGGGTAAAAGTTATGTCAACATAATATGCTTGAGAGTAAATGTTGTTAGCCGTCGACCTGAAGAATTTGATCTTTACTTTGGATTGAGCATATAGTAGTGGCAGTGGCTACCAGTGCTTATGTATGCATGAAAAACATGAACCCTGACTGTAAGAGAAATAAAATACTATGAGTACCGCTATGTGGGATATATAAGTGCATGTTGATTATAATGCCAAAAGACAATAAAAAAAATCATGTGATAAAAAGGATGCCACACTGATAAATTAAAAAATGGTAATCTTGCATCACTATGCAAGGGCACCGGCACCGAACGACCACAGAAACGCAATCATCAGCCAAGAATTAGGGACAGCTGAATGCAAGTAGTTACTGTAGGTAGTACCTTATCTAGCAGCAGATCGATCACAGCTTTATGATGATGCATATACGACTATTAAAAAAAAATACATATGAATTGACATCACATTTTTGTTATTGCGTGAAAATTAAACTCAAATTGTTTACGAGATTACCTTTGGATGAACCAAACTAAACTAGTAGTAAGCATTTAATAATTAAGCCTCGACCATTTAGTGTATACAGTCCATAACCTCACATAAGTAGCTCGAACATTACCAGAATACACCCAATTAAAAGCTATCGGCAAACAACGCAGAGCTTTTGAGACATATCGCGGAATACCGCCCGCCATATTATTATACCGCCCCGGGGGAGGATATCGAGGTTTGTTTACTGCGGTTATCGCCTTTCACAGCGCCCCGCTTGCGATAATTATCGCTAAGTGGAATAATGGGCTAAGTGGCAAGAAGCAGAGATATAGATGGCAAGATAAATATTGGGCAACATTCTCTCGCAATCTACAATTGAATTTGTAATTGTTTCAGCGTACTTACACTAAATTATAAATTGGTTGAATTTATTTCAGGTCAATGTTTTTATATTATTTTATATTATATATTATAATATTCAAGCATGTATCGATAATAGTATATCACTACAATTAAGGAGATTATATTTAACGAATATAAGAGATCCGATGACTAAGTTGGTAAACCGATTTCAAAGTTAAATGTGTGATTATAAATTCTACGCAACTGTTAACAATATTCTGTAAATGTGGAATTCTCAAATCATCCATCATTACAGTATCAAAAAAATATTGACAATTTTTTTAATGTTTATTAACTATTCCTAAGTGATTGAATGACATGTTAGAACAATTCAAATAATAATATATAAGATACTCTGAACAAATTAACAACGGTTTCCAGTTCACGGAATGGAATTAAAATGATTATTTAATTAGGTATTTGAAAACAAAATATTATGTAAGTAGGTACATAACAATCGGAATTCATGACGTTCTCAACACTATATATATTTAAATTTAAAAAGTACTTGTTCTAATCACGAATTAAATTATAAACAGCAAATTACAAAATAAAATTTCAAAGACTGAAAAATTCTGTCTCTGGGGAGTGAATTGATTAGTCTGGCACCCCTCGCTAATGGTGCCTGATATAGTTGACACAAGAAAATAGTTCAGATGACTACTGCGACCACATAGGTAATTGACTGGCGCATATAAACTAAAATAATTCAGGACGTTCGATGATTGGAAACCATTCCCCGTGAGGGCAGGCAAAATTGTCAGAAGACCAGTGACATATGAGCTTTAATAAAGTGAAGAGTTAATAGAGGCAATCGAATAAATGTATTTTAGACACGTTCTAAAATAAGGTTGTAGGAAGCTTTCTAATAAGATAGATAAGATAATTTACCCATATTTAAGAATATTATGCACTAACGAGACATAATATTATGAATAAAACGCTTATAAAATTTTCATACAAATATATTTAATGTCCCAGTTTAAAAACTATCCGAAAATTTGACAAATTTTGAAAATTTCTAGAATCATTTTCATTTTATATAGTTTGTTTTTTGTTTTCATTTGAATTTCGAACAATTTAAAACAAAAATTAAACAGCCTTTACTGTTTCCTGCGTAAAATATATTCCTGAGTATATTATTGAATTTATAGGGTTTACTCGTTAGAATGACGATATGTCACGTGTACCTACCCCTTAAATACTCTGCCCTAAATTAACTTTAGGTTATCCTAAAAAGTACCCCTTTTCTCATTATCCATAGCTTATACATAAATAACACCCCTCCTTTTTATAATTATCACACATTCAAACAAACAGTATCCACATAAAAAAATTATCGAACAAACCACATCCATTATTCACAAACACAATATAAAACATTCTTCGTCCCAAACGGTCATTATAAAATGAAAAATTAACACCAGTAATAAAGAATACATTTTTACATGTTAACAATCACTCTGACACCCATTAATTATATATGAATCCGATAAATCTACTCAATACCGTATCGTGATACAATATCTATTTCAACTGTCAATATTATTTTGCCTCGAAAGTGATATCATTGTAGAAGCAAAAATTGACGAAGCATCCGCACTCCGTAGCCTCTAGCGGCCGAATGAAATTGTTTGATATAAACCTGATTTTTCAGAGTGGTTGCAGCGCCGAGTTTTCACCTAGCGGGAAAAGGCAGACACTGTTTATTGCTTGAATGTGTGTGTGGGGTCGATGTCAGAATAACCAGGCAACGTGTTTCGTGTGTTGAAAAGCTTTTGCTGTTACTATAATGTGAACATTATTTTGTGTTTGTGAATGTAAATAAATATACAACAATGATAAATATTATTAGGCACGTTTCACAATGTTTTAAAACTCTATATGCATACATACATAGCTGTTGGTTATGTCCTTTTAAACGGACAAAAGCGGTATGTATCACGAGTAAATTATGTGAATAATGCAGATACCTAGTAAATAATGTGTTTCATTTTATTTAATAAAAAAATCTTATTATGTACATCAATACACACTGAGGTGTGTTTTTAGAATTGGAAAGTGTCCCAAGATGCCGAAAGGCGAAACCCGTGTCTCAAAAATGACTCAAATGGAATATTACAAAACTTAAATTCATTATATAAATTAAATTCAAATTCTATCAAGTACCGGTCGATAGTATCAACATTGTCCTATCTATATAATATTGTGATGTTTGAAATACTTACTAAATAATAATAAAAAAAATACTTATATATATATATGACACCTGTCATTCAGTGTGCGTTAATTTGGTTACAAAACACATAAGCCCGTCGTAAGTATGACTAATCATAAGGCACTTTGAAATCATTTATATACTAACTATCTAATTCTAATATGAAGTTAATGTTATTTATTTTAAGAGGCCTATTACCTACTAAAGTTGATGCATTTACACTATTTACAGTATGCGTTGTGTCTAGAGTTATATGTTTTTGTTCATAATGTCCCTCTGAATGCACTAGAACTAGATCAATATTCATCTTGATAATTAATTACTATACACTTAATTATAAAGTATAAAACTGCTCCGAGACGATTACAAGCACAATTCGGCTACACAGTTGTCCACAATAATTGGACAACAAGCATTGATAACTAACTATTGTCGCCCAGTTCACTCCAAACGACTACTGTTTACAACAAAGGCGACTTGAACAAGATGAGGGAAGCGGGGGCACGACTAGCCACTGTGAATCTGGGCCATAAATTCCGCAGAACGACGACCGGAGTAGACATCAGCCCCGCGGGTCCCCCCTAGCCGCGCCAGGGTGCGAGAAGAGGGTAGATTAATTGAGGGTGGAGAGAGGGAGTCGTTGAGAACGCTTTATGGATTTATGACCAAGCGCGCTGAGGATATCCTATCTGAATGACTATCTTTGGAAATGCTAATTGCAGCGTGACTGGAATGTCATTATTGAAAGCGAACAATTATGTATTAAATGTGGCACAATGCCGGTAAATCAATAAGATTTGTGTATCATTAAGCATCCCAACCGTATTTACTATTAATACCAGTTACTCGACAATGTACACAACATTTTTCGCTGTTAAAAATCGAATTTAAATACTGCATGAGTAAAATAGAACTAGTTTTATGTTAACCAATTATTATTGTCTATTAAGTACCTAAACAATATATTATATAAGTATACTTACATATATATAGTTTTCATGAAAACGCCATGCGTGTTTAGTTTAATTATGTATTTAAAATATTTTGGTTTACATCCGCGCTAGTGTAAATACGCTGTGGTACGTACCTCTAACTACACCGGTGGTCTAGGTCTCCACGACAGCGCCAAAAAAATATATAGTCTGTTAAAGCAGTGTTGATAAAAAGCGTGACACCTCCGCGTTACGAATATCCTATGTATGAAGATCTTGCCGATAAGCTTATTCTAATGGTAAAAATGAATAGCGTTTTATGTAAGTACCGATAAGATTTATTTTAGATTTTTAAATATACAATTATTATTGCATCTAACATGAACATTTGAAAGTTATTTATCTTTAAAATTCAATTCAAAAATATGATATACGTTTCAATGTATATTTGATCCAATGGATTGGGCGCCTGCCGAAAAACCATTATAACCAATAGCTCTATTGAGGTGCATTCGCCCCAAACGAACATTCGAATATGTTTCTGATTTTGTTCCAAATTATATAATAAAGAACGTCGCGTACCTATCATGTTTAGTTAATTTTATCGATCGAACTCTGGGCTTTTTTATAAAGCCTTTTTCACCACGAACACTTAATATTTTTCAGTAATAAATTCAGTGTTCAACAATCGTAATTACAATATTATTCCCCTTTAAATTGATAAATAGCTGCAACGAAAAACAATAAATTTTGAAGGAACCCATAGAGTATAGACAGAACCATATACCTACCCCACCATACTGACTGCTTAACCTGCAAACCGGCTAACTCCATTTGGACAAATTATTCAGGAAGGAGAAAAAAATAAATAATTTAACTATCGAGCCTAATTTAACAATTCGAAAAATACGCTTGTATTTCACCCCGGGTCAAGCTTCAATGACTCCGGAAGTTGTGAGAAGAATATTAAGAGAAGAATCCCGATATTTAAGAACTATATCGACTGCTTAATCTGCAAACCGGCTAACTCCATTTGGACAAATTGTTCAGGAAGGAGAAAAAAACTTAATAAATTAACTATCGAGCGGAATTTAACAATTCCAAAAATACACTTTGAATGTATTTAAACAAATAAGCTGCACTGTAAATCAATACACTATTTTAGCTTCCCTTTTATATATAAAGAAAAAATGGTACTGTTCGGTTATGAGGAATACAGCGGAAAACACATTTTGAAAATACCCGATATACTGGATTATTTGTTAGTTTGGGTTAGTTTAAGTTAGGTTAGGTTGGGTTAGGTTAGGTTTGGTTTGGTTAGGTTAACCCAGGGGGGGGGCAAACTTTTTGGATGGAGGGCCAAATTCAAGAATTCAAAATGAGCGGCGGGCCGCAAGTAAAATACCATTTTTAGATATACACTATTTATTATCACGAAAAATAAACATTTTTGTAAATTTAGGTGTTAATTTTGTAGTTGATATTCTCAAAACTGCTTGTAAATGGGCATCGGAGATATTTGATCGTAAAGAATTTTTATTGTGGTTCATGATCGAAAATGTTTGTTCACATATCGTCACCGTTCAGGCAAAAGTCACCAACCCTAAAAACATAGTTTTGAGATATCGCAATTTGAAAGTTTGAAAATGCAGGAAAAATCAGATTTTAATGTTTTTAAGGTTTTATCTACATTAAATTATTTTCTCATGTCTTCTTAATAATTTCTTTAAGGTACTTTTACTTTTTGATGCTAATTAAAACATCTGGAAGGTTTTAAAGGAGGCAAGGTAGCTCAAATTATGGTTTGGTGACTTTTGCTTGTTAATAATCTGAACAATGTTAGCCAAAAGAAGCATCAGTAAAACTCACCATCCATAGCATAGTGACTTTTGCTTGTATATTTATAACGAAGGATTTTTTTTTATAGAGTCAATAATGTCTATTCACCTATAATGACTTTTGCTTGTTAAGATTTTATCGAAAGTCATTTAGTGAAAAACAAATAATTCGGATTTAAGCAAAATTTTACTAACTTATGTACCGAGGTGAGTTTTGCATCTTAAAGAACATAATTTTACGCTTCGGGTGACATACTCAACTCAAAACTGCCATTTTCAGGGTTGGTGACTTTTGCCTGAACGGTGACGATATATAGGTTGATCCAAAAATAACGAACATTTTTCTTGCATAATCTTTAAGTTGGTCGAATTTGTCTGAATTAAGGGCATTGTACAATTTGGAGATTTCTTCACGACCGCGACGATGCAATTCTCTTAAATCAGTGTCACACTGCAGATCAATAATCTCAAGTTCTGTCGGTACACTATCAATATCTATTGAAAATGGATCGCGTAATATTGCTAAACTTGTCTCAATTTTTCGGAAGTCACCAAATCTTTGTGAAAAAATCGTCATTCAGAGCTTTAATAATTTTACCATTTCTTCAAATTTATATTCTGATATATTCAGCAACTTCAAAGTTGGAAAGTGGTCCACGTCGTTATTCGATATTTGTCGAAGGAATAACTTGAGTTTTAATTGAAAGCCATTCAAACTTTTTACCATATCATGGGCATATATTTATTTTCCTTGCAACGCGGAGTATTTAAATGTGTCACGATCTTCAACGTAGAAAATAGTGGTTACATAGTGTGAGACGAGGCGCAAGGAAGACTTACTGAGATAATACATTTACGAAACAACCAATTCTTCAAATTTTAATCTATTGTCAATATTTGTAAGTGCAATTAATGATGGCGGGCCACAAAAAAATACCCGGCGGGCCGCAGTTTGCCCCCCCCTGGGTTAACCTAACAAATAATCCAGTATATCGGGTATTTTCAAAATGTGTTTTCCGCTGTATTCCTCATAACCAAACAGCATCGAAAAAATATATACTGAGCGGAGTTGTTCCATTTAAGATTTTGGAAATTTCGCACTGCAGTTGGCTGTTTTGTGTGGAGAACGATAACGCATTTATTTGTAGGGTTAGGAGTTTGAAATTTTGTGTGAGCATAGAAAACATGCTTTATAAAAAATGCCATCAAAATGTTATTTTTGGTCAAAGTGCAGTTAGCTGGTGTGGAGATTAAACATTCGATATGTAGGTACGAATTGTTAATATTGAAATTACAAAATAAAGTCAACAATGCTAGTTAAATTAGTATTAAGTACATAAAACAATATTTTATTTAATAATATGTCTTTACAGAACAGCAAAATACCCCAACAATAATAAACGAGTCCAAGTGCCCTTACAAACCTACACGAGTGAAAGCGAATCAAGTGCTCGATACGAAAGAAATAAAGTACCGAAAATGAATTTCCAAGACGAATATCTCGAACCCCCACAGTGGTACGTGACAAAAACACGGCTGAGAGACCCTCCACCAAGCCACCCCCGACTCGCGTGGCCGTCCCGTGTAATCGGCACTGCGATCGAAAGAAAACTCCGAGTCAGCGAAAGGTTCCACCCCTATTGTGGGCGCGAGTAATTGGAAAGAGGGAGTGGTGTGCCAGACTTTTGTTGTAAGAAGATTTCGCCGATCGTTTGTCCTGTTTCGAAATATTGAATGAAGAGGCAATTGGCGAAGAGTCAAGAGCAAAATGTTTTTGATTAACAAAATAAATAAAAGAAAATTACTTCAGTAATAATGTATTGTGTAGCCAATTGCCAAAAATAAATGTTCAATTTTTATAGGGTAAGAAAATAAGTGAGTTGACAGAAAATAATTACAAGATAAAAAGAACTTTTTATATACAATGTTTTTAAATTTTCTGTTGAATTATTATGCTCAATATGCCTGATATGAAGTAAATAAAAAACAAACAAACAAATATAGAATACTGATATGTCATTTTGATTTCCATAGTAATGAACGTATATATTAATAATTTAGTTGCTAGGACCACCCCCTTAGCAACCAATAATAGTCTTTTACTTTTTACGGATTTTTGTTAAATAACTTTCCACACAAAACAATATTAACTGAAAATGAATTCAATTCTGCTTAAATATGGCTAAAAGTATTAAAAGAATGCATTGGCATCGTGTTCTGATATATTCTAAAAGTTTCAAATGTCTAGCTAGTCGGAAAGTTAGTTAAAAATCGATTGCAAGATTTGTACTGGACAAACAAGAATACGAGCTAATAAAAACGTTGTAAAATACTAGATTTTCTCATGATAATCTATAGAAACTGATATGTGTGGTTAATTGTGAATTTGTTATATAAAAAAGTAGTATGTAAGAATATTTGTATAACTAATATAACTTTTTAAAAACTGTTGGGTATATAGGTATCTCATTAGTTAACTCCATTAAATTTCCAGTATTGACGATTTTACACCTCTTGAATGTAGTATTTATTGATGTTTTATTGGGTCTTGACGATGTATATGCCTATTTCTTATATTATTAGATAATATGAGGGTTTTTTACAAACACTTCAACTATTCATATTATACTGTGATCCTTGATTTAATAGGTAAGTGATAAATTTTTTTACCTACTTTATTGTATTAATTTATTATATAAGTTAGAATTAATTGTATTCATTGTCAGTGTGTATTTACTTCTTCGTGAATGCACATGGTGCCTAAAGATGCCGAAAGGCGAAACCCGGGTTGCAAAAAACGACTCAAATGGAATAGTACAAAACTCAATCCATTAGAATTTAAATTCCATTGAGTACCTTCGGTCGATAGTATTAATATAATGCTTACGGGCATTCTTTTCACGAGAGCAATAAACTTAGTAAGGCTTTATTGTCTAGTAAATAATTAATACGTTACATAAATAACTAAAAATGATCTCTAGTAGAAATTTAAGCATTAATCCAATATCTTTGTTACATTGTATTTTATAGGTAATATATAAGGTTCAACGGGTCAGTTTTTGCTCAGGATTTGCTTGAAAATTTCAAGCAAATCTAGTTTGATATTCTAGTTTATGTATGATAATTTTTCAGCTGTTTACAGTGTCATTATTGCTATACTTCAGCTTGGGCACGGTCTAAAACGATCGTGACTACGCGACGCGAAGATTGTGCAAATGACGCGTGCAGAACAAAACATAATTTGTCATATAAAGTCAACATGCGTCCATTTAATGTTCTATTACTAATAATAATAATAATAATAATAATAATATATTCATTGACATGTTTTCTTTTTCAAATAAATGGTTAACGTTTTTTAGTCATCTTTACACGATTTAAGAATTAATTCCCCGGTCGCCATCACAAAACAAATTGACGTGTTCACAGCTCGACTTTCGCTCTCCGATTGCCAGCCAGTCCAAAATTTCGTAACACCTATAGTTGAGAATTATTTGCCGTTTTAAAGCTTTACGCCAGATCTATATTTCGCAAGTTAGGTGATGAATAATGAATGCTATAGCCGGCAAGAAAAATGGTAAGTTGGTAAATTCACGCACTTGTAAGTAAATTAATTTGATTGTTTAATATAAATCGAAAAAAATACTTAGTTACCTAAACAATGACCAACGAACATTTTAAAACGTAGAAGTCTTCGGTTACTTTCTATCCAGCGTTTCTCACTAAGGGCGAAGTGGGCGGGCGAGTTTGGGGTGGCGAAAGTTTCTGTTTGTAGGGGTGCCAAGGTAGAAGACCTCCTGCGCTGGAGGGTGGGCGCGTTAAATTTACTTTTAGGATTTCGGGGTTAAGGGTAAGTATATTTTTCTTTAAAACAAAAATCTCAATTTAGAGAGGCCGAAAATTTCGTTATGAGGAAAAAATACGAGCTTTAAAATGTAAAGTGAAAATTACCGCCGACGAAAACTAAAGCGCCCTTATTTTTTCTTTGATGAGAAAAAGGTGGAAAATAATAATCAAACTCTCAACTACCTACCTACTCAGAATTGTGCCTACTTATTAAGAGTGAAATAAAATTAATTATTTTTTTTTTGGAAACGGTAGAATTTGGAAGTAGTCATATTACATTTGTACTTATTTATTATATTTATTTTGTGATTTAAAATTGTCTACCGCGTAGTCGTAGTGTGTACCTACCCTTATTATTTGAATTGCATCATCATCATCAGGGGCGCGACAACCCGGTGTGGGTCCTGGCCTCCTCCAACAGCTCCCTCCACCTGTCCCTATCCAGTGTGGCCGCTTTCCAATTTGGTACCCCCAGAATACGGCAGTCACTGGCAGCTCCATCTAACCAGCGAATCTTTCGCCTCCCTCTACTTCTATGTCCTATTGGATTGCTGGACATCACTCTCTTTGCCGGTTCATTGTCATTCATACGGTGCACATGACCTAGCCATCGCAGTCTCCCAATCTTATTTGATTGAACTGCGCTGCAATCTTCGTACAGTCCGTAGAGCTCAGCATTATATCTTCTCCTCCAATTGGTGCCATCCCTGATCGGTCCATATATACGGCGGAGAATTTTTCTTTCAAAGATGTTCAGGGCTCGTTCATTTCGCAGAGTTAATGTCCAGGTTTCCGATGCGTAGGTGAGCACTGGCTTTACAAGTGTCTTGTAAAGAGTGCTTTTAGTTCGACGAGATAGTAAGCGGGACTTAAAATGTCTTAACAGACCAAAGTAGCATTTATTCGCAGACATGATTCTCTTGTTGATTTCTTCTGTAATATCATTATGTCGAGTTACAAGAGATCCAAGGTATATGAAACTGTCGACCGTATCAAACTTGTATGCACCAATATCTAACTTTGGTACGACTTCTCGTGGTGTGACATAGACAGGCATGTATTTAGTTTTTGCCTCGTTTATTTGTAAACCCATTCTTTTGGCAGAGGCTTCTAGTGCTGTGAATGCCTTTTTCAGCGCCAATTCTGATATGGCAATAATGTCGATATCATCGGCATACGCCAGCAGCTGCACAGGCTTACTAAATATCGTGCCGCTGCAATTTGCATTTGAATTGCATATTATACAATATTTAATAATACAACATTCTTATTTGAATATACTTAATTCTGAATAAAAAAAAAAATCATCCAAAATGATATTTTGCCAAATTTAATGTAATAAAATGTAAATGGCTCGATAACTTAAAGTATATGAGTAGTTGCTCGCTAAGTGAAAGATGTGATTTTTTTGACCAACTAAAATTATAAAATGTCCATATCATTACACATTGTGCTATATTCAGTACCAATTAAATAAAATAAGTATCTACTATTGTTGACTTCAAGTTTATATAATACGCACTATATTATGTTAAAATTGGCTTTCAAATAAAACGTAATTATTTACTTAAGCAATCATTGTATATGTATAAAATTGAGAATTAAACAAACACTTTGATTTTCCGTTTATTATGTATAATTGATTTTTGTACTATTACCACAATTATTCATTCATTCCAATACCCGATTCGTCCTCACGACATCACCAAGACAAAAACTGTCTCAGAGTAGATTAACAATACAGAAATATTATAACTAACGTACCTGTATATTTCTTAATACATACTTACTACGAGTCTTTCTACTAAGAATGAAAGAAAATATTAAAAGTCTTTAAATGTTAAAATAATATACCTAATAACCTATATATCATTTATAAACTGCAGGTATTTGAATGACCGTTCTGATAAGGTTATCAGCGATTTAATTTAATTATATCAAGGTAATCACGCTTCGTAAAATTCAACAGCCTTTTTAATCTTACAAGATATCAGCTTGCGATAAACACACATTATTAGAGCGAGCTTTTAACCTTTACGAGGCTACATAATCAAAATAAACAAAATCCACCGGTAGAATGCCGGTTATACGGGTGTGGTAGACCTATACGGGCTAATTAAAGTCATAGTAAATTTGACTAAACGCACGTGATGCTTTCTCTGTTGCAATAGTTGGCTTTCTGAGATAATGATATTTAAGTATAATATTATAATTGAGCTGTCTCATTTAATAGTTATAATTTGAATGACAGTACTAATAGCGAGACGGGAATTTTTTGCACGGATATCATTTAGCTGTGTGGCAACACTAAATACCTTTAAGTGTTTACGCCACCAGCGGGCAGCACTTCCTTTGTGGCTATAGAATTATAGATTATAACGGTCCAGTTTTTGTCTTATGTATATTATTTATTTACTTTGCTGCATTCTACATAATAAACGTTAATTTAATATAATAACCTCCTGTAACGTATATTAATTATTACACAGTACCTATTGAAAAATGTCATTCACTTAAGCTGGGGAAAAATAATTTATAGAAAATACGTACTTCAATGTAAAATTATTTTCCCACAAAATATGAAGGTATTTTTACATACATTCACAATGGTTACGTTTTAGCTATTAGACCAATACATATAGTTTATAACTATTTTTTTTATTCAACGAATAATTCACCAGATATTTAATTAATTTAAATAGAAATTTATGATTCCTGTTGTCCCACAAACGAATAACATATGAAGACCGGATCATACTTCCGGCAATTGATTTCTTTAAATTGGGTCCATCAGGTCGTCTGTACTACCCCATTATAGGGTCGAGTAGTGCACGTTCTACCACCCTAACATATTACAATAACGGTTACATGCTACGTACGGCGGGAGCTTTGGTCTAGCAAGCTTTTAAAGCTGTAATCCGTTGAGAACCGAACATGCATTTTCCAACCGCATAGTAGTATTAAACTCAAGTAGGTACAGTACATTAAAAAGCTTTGAAAATAACTCCTCTTTTGCTATTATTTTACATAAGGGAAAAGTGGTTGCATATTATATTCGTCTAATCACTATTCCCACGTTTATGTGCATACATACTATATACATATAAATAACTTTATGAGATATATGTATGGATCTATGGAATATAGGCAAAAAGTTTACATATTATGAAGATGTGTCTCTTTTACATATTATTTATTTCAATGTGTGTTAGGTTAGGACGGTTAGGTGAATGCCAGAACAATCATGGTTCGTAAAAAAACCTTTAGAAACGCTAAAATGAGCCGGCCTAGATCCACGTCAGTTTGTGGAATCATAGTAAAACTTCAAGACTCTGATAAAAGCTTAGCTATTAACTGTGGAATGAATAATTTTATTGCAATGCAATATGACATGGATTACATTCAACAGAAAACAAATACATGGCCAAGAAAGTTATGTTTAAGATACATTAAAGTTTTGATTTTGAGCACAATGAAAGGTTAGTTCCGCACCTTGGGAGAAAGAATCAGAAGAACTGATTTTTTTTGATGAACATCATAAATTGTCCATTGTTCGGATTAGAACTAAGCTCATTACAGTATATAAAGTATTCAATGTTATGTAGATTGTTGGCATGTGGCGCCCTCATTCAGCAGACAACTTATACTGGTGGATATATAGCAGGAATGCCTGATTTTTCATTTGTAATACGCATAGTCGGAAAATATATGTAGCTAAAAATATAGCATACTGTTATGTTACGTGCTAACAAAAACACAGTCGAATAAAATAAAGTATGTACTTATAGTATTTAAGTAGGTAAATAATAGCGCCACTATCGAAATGTTCATAACAAGTCTGTTTAAATGTGTTTCCGAATTACACATTTATGAATGTTATGAATTCATTGAAAAAATTGGTTTATAAAATTAGTATTTATTTGTCTATGACGTTAGTGAAAAAAAAATATCATATAAACATGTTACCAGCAGCAAAAAAAATAATCTATATCTACCTAATTTCGAATTTTGTATAATATTATCTTGACATGAATCTGTTGAATTATTACGGCAGATATATCACGGGCCATAGCTAACAAAAACATATTAATTCTCAAGCCAGCCGTTCGGTGTTGTTGCCGTCAAAAATGTCGCATTTGCTGGACGAGGAAGGCGCACGAACTGATAAGCGACACGAATGGGTTATTTGGTTATAATAAATATACTTATGATAACACACAAAATGGATAAGTAATTTATAATGTACCTAATACTGACGAATTTATTAAATCCATAAACAAGGGACGTTGGCACACTAAAGTAATCACAGGGTAAAAAATACAAGAATAACGATGGGGGAAATTCTAAGTTTCCATTGGTTAAGATGAATTCTAAAAATGCATTACTAAAAGTTTCAGAATGCTTAGCAAGTATTTCAAATTATAGATAATAATAATTTCGTGTACACAGCGTGACTTTAAAATTAGTAGTTGAGTATAGGTGTGACTGGTGTGAGGGCTAGAAGGAATAATATTAAAAAGGGTTCACTATTTTTATTATTCAACGAATAATTCACAAGATTTAAGAATGCAAAATAATTCTTATTGAACAAATATAATTTTGAAAACACTTATTAGTAGAATATTTGATGGAATTTGAATTCAAACTATAAGTAATTGATTTAAGTTTTGTTTTGTTTTTTTGCGAACTGGGTTTCGCTTTTCGCATCTTCAGATACCATGCGCACTCACCAATGGCAAATGCGTATTGATACAGAATACAGTTAATTGTCGTTTATATAAACCAGTGGCGAAGGGTGACTTTTGGAAAGAGGTAGGCTGTGGAGATCTGATAAAAAGAGCACACTTGTCAGGTATACTTACGAGAATAGTACGATATTTACTACTAATGAATAGTTAGCTACACACGAGTAAATGACAACGACACACTAATTCAATGAAACTTCAAAAACTCATTGACGACATAAAAATGAGCGATGCGTTTAAATTACGTATTTTTCAAAATATGTATACCATCAAAAATCATTAGATAAAATTTATTTTTATTTATAAAAACAATCTATACTTACTTATTTATTAATATTCGATTAAGCGCCGTTGAAATTATTTTTTTAATTATCTAATTATTAATGATTTTGGACAAAGTGCGCAGTCGTGACAACATTATTATGCGCGAATGTTTTAGGCTCTTCGATAGGAGCTTACCTTATTTCGTACAAATCAGCAGACTTGTTGCGGTTACGAAGCGTAAAGTCCATAGGAAAAAAATTCAGAATTATTTCACACATAATCGGAGATTTATTTACGTCGAGACGTCGCGGCGTTTATTATTTATTTACGGGGCTGTGGTATATTTTTTATATAATATTTTTCTTAAGAAGGTAGGCTTTAAATAATCGCCTAGTATGGAGTCTTCGCCACTGATATAAACAAATAATAAAATAATTGAAACACTGTCACGTAAAGGAAAAAATAATAGTCCCATAATTCTGGCATTGTAATCATTGATTCGTATCACTTTATAAAAAATAAAAACTAATTGTTTCACTAAAGTCAAACTCAATTATTGAAAGTTTGTGTTACATTATTGAATAATTATTGAACATTTGCAAAGTTATGATTGCGCAAGTGAACGAAAGCTCGCGTCCTCCTACCCTCTGGCGTTCCATTATAAGTTTATGAATAGTTTTGTATCTGGCCAGAAATTTCAGTTAGACGATTAAAGATAAAGTTTTCCAAGACAACTTCCAATAACTAAAACACAAGCTATTCATTAAATTAACATGGCTACTTTGCAAAGAATAATTAATTAATCAATTAATGACACAGCGTAATTATTCGAAGTGGAACGAGAGTTTCGATTACCGGGGGACGTGCTTCGCGTAGTGTAACTAAGTCGAAAGTTAAGAATATGGGGTAGGTAAGAGGTTAATGATTGATCAATCCGAAAACTTTGCAGGGTATATAGGTATAGGTACGTATCATTGTAATGATATTTTCTCTTTATATGAACATTTTTTACATAATAATTTATGATAATATACAATAGATAGAGCAATAATTTATGTCGCAAAATTTCCATGATTTATTGTACTTTAAGTTAATAAAGTTATTCGTTAAGTTAAATTTAACTGCACGTTATTTAGTCAAATATATTTAGTGGTCATTACACTTGCTACAGTAGCTATATTTTACGGTGATTTAATAAATTACTATCTTCTTGGTCGTTCCCTCGTGGCTGAGGATCGTGACCACCTTTGAATTTTGTCAACATTTTAGCAAACACGACTTTCCATCGCTCTCGGTTCTATGCTTTTCTCAAGGCAGAGTTAAGGCTGTCCCCAGTCAGCTCCTTTACTTGGTCAATCCAGTGCGCCGACGCTCTACTTCTGTTTTACATTCCCTGGAGGCTACCCAAAACCACCAGTCTCTAGATGATGTATGTCCAAGTAATGCGAAGCATTTGGCGCCAACACCACATGTGGAAGGCATCAATTGCCTTCCGCTCCCTTGTCTTCAGGATCCATGATTTACGACATCGTATAAATTCACTATTCAACACTAATTTCTCAAGCATCACTTTTGTGAGAATTGAAATTCGCCGATCCTTCCATACAGTAGTAAGACGTGTCATCGCATTTTTCGCAATCTGTATGCGCCTTCAGATCTGCCTTTTCCATTAATGGTCGATCCCAGATATACAAACTCGTCCACTGTCACTAAGTTTTGGAGTATACTAATTGCCAGTGGCGAAGGGTGGAGGTAGGCTGTTAAGATCCGCCATAAACAGTGCACATTAAACTTTTTCAGACATAGATATTTGTTTTCGTTGAAATAAGACTACAATTTACAGATAATGTTGGTTAGTTTTTAAAATTCAATTAAACCCTGAGAAACCAAGCCATAATAGATAATAGTCAAAAAATACATGTATATCTATAAAATATCTAAAATTATGCAATTAAATCATACATAACTTTGAATATTTTATAAATAGAATAATATTTTATATATATTATAGTTTGGTTTAGGCAGGGCTTAATGAATTTAAAAAAAATAACCAAGAATATGTGCAATATGTATTTTTAATCCAACAAAAACAAATAACTATGAATGAAAAAGTGTGCACAATTTTGTCGTATTGCCCAAATTAGACTAAAACTATTATGGTTTCGTTTAGGCAGGGTTTAGTTGATTTTTAAAAATTAACTAACACCATCTGTAAATTGTAGTCTTAGTTCAATAAAAACAAATACATATGCCTAAAAAAGTTTAGTGTGCACTATTTATAGCGAATCTTAACAGCCTACCTCCACCCTTCGCCACTGCTAATTGCTGTTGGTAGAAAGGTTACTATATCTTATATCAGAATTATATCAGAATCCATTCTTGGCCAATTCGGCCATGTACCGATCGATACATTATACTTAATTAATTAGAGGACCTAACGTATTCTTCGATTCTTAAATTAAACTATAAAAAATATTGAGAAGCATCTCGAGGAAGCAAAGTCAACTAAATTAACATAAATAAAAACTGCGTTCGGGCTTCATTTTTAAGAAACTGAAAAGTTAACTAACTATAACATTATTGATGTGTAGCTTCCCAAATTTCAAATATGTGGTGACATTTTTCGTTTCAAAATCGGAGCCGTTTATATGCGCAAATGTGAGTCTAATACGCGACTGCAGTGTAATTTTAACAATTTAAATTAACCAATGTTTTAAGATAATGCCGCCTTTACACGATCGGGCAGGTAAAGATTCTTAATTGAAAATTAAACTTTAGTTTAAAGTTTCGAGCAACACGATTGCTGCTGCGATAACGGCGTAGTCTACAAAAGTTAAACAAAATTAAAAAGCTTAAGTCAGAGATTGCATGGATTAAAACAAAGAACAAAGTGGGGAATGTTTTTATCTCGGGTTCGCGAAAGTGCACCGAGCAAATTGCGGGTGATTACGGCCTGCAAGAGACAAAATAAAAATCCCCATGAATTAAACATAAAGGCAATAAGCAGATACTTAAGAGTGGTCTTTGTTACGAAACAATGTGCTAAGGCTAGAAGAATTCAAGTGGCGGAGTAAAATTATAATGAAACGTAACATTTTACGTATATAAACAAGGTTGGAAAGATAAAACATATTTACAATCAGTTAAATTAACAGTAATCTATGTATAATAAATACATTTTGAAGAAAAAGCATAACTAAATCTCTCCCAACGTTAATACCTACGCGTTTTAGTGAAATAGCTTTTGATCACGTTTAGGTTTTCTCAATCTAAAAAGATAGATACAATCTTATTTAAGTGACTACCGTTGTTCCATGAACGCACGCTGTTTGTACCACGCGTTAAGGTGTCATCGTATGAACTATAACTACGATAACTTTGAAGTACCTATATATCGTCACCTCAATACTATAACTAGATAACTTGATTTTCTCTGTTTTTGAGATAGCTATTGAATATGATTCTACATTTCCTTCTCTACAAAATGATAAAACTAAGTAAGTCAGAAGTTAATGGTAACTGTATTAATTTTGTGTTTGAAAATAATAGATACTTTTAAAACCATCAATGCATTAAATAAATAAAATAATATAAGTACCTACAATATTTTTTCATACAATTTAACATTATTTAATTGTTCCCAATTAATTAGACAAGCACAATTTTCCATTTTTTTGTATTTTTAATAATAATTATAGCCTAGATTTATGTTAATCAAGTAAAATTTCCCAATAATGACCAAATCAAAGTTATCTACTTGTATTTTATTGAGGTGACAATATGTTCAACAGTTATTATCTTGGATAGCAATATTAATTAACCCCAATATACGTGCGGTATATATTATAAGTTATAAGCAATAATTGATGATCAAAAAGACGAGATATAAAATGTCTAAAGGTAGATCAAGCAGCCGCTGGATCAGCAAGATAGTTACGTGCCTACTGCAGATATGGTAACGCAATGCATATCGTCAAGAGTAAAGGTTAGGTTGGAGAGGCCTTCGTCCAGCAGTAGATTGATCCATGCTGATGATGTAAGCAAGTATGGCTGTATAGTTATAGTTGAAAATCGAGTTCAGTACAATTATTGTAGTTAAAATGTACAAAGAATACGAAAACCCATGCAACTGTAATAATACAATATATGTATACGACATTACAATTACTCTTGTAGAGATGTTATGTTGGCAATCCAAAAAAACGGCAACGAGAAGGAGACATCCGTTGGAACCAAGCCAAGCATGCAGCCAACATTTGGAATCTAAAAGTCTACGGGAGAAATTTTAACTATCTACTGCAGGAGTAGAAAACTTGGAAGGAAAATCGTTATTTAAAATGTACGACCAATTGAAAACATTAAACGTAATACGAGAAAAATATAATTTGTACTCTTGTCTTTTAATGGAGCGAATTAAGTTTAAGTATGTCACTACATTATCCAAAGTGTTCTAAAAACAAGAAATGAAAATATAATTAATATTAAATTCTACAGGGTAAGTGGAAAGAAATAACAAAACGTTCAAAGACTAATCGGGGAATTTAACACAATTAAGCCAACTTCAACTCTTAATGAGCGCAATTTTTCAACATCAGGGATTTTTGTGTCTCAAAAACATAGGTACGTGATTGTAAAACGCAGCGATTGACAGTCTGTGTTTTTTGAAATTCTATTTTAATAAGTAATGTTTTGAATTGTTTTTGTTTTCCTACTTCTATTTGTTTGTATTCTTACATAAATAAAAAAAATGGATTCTGTCTGTTTTTACACTGATTTTAAGATTTTTTACTATTTTTAAATTTCCCGATATCTCGAGAATTCTTTTCTGGAAATCCCGAATCTCGAGATTGAGATTTTCTCGAGAAATACCCAACTCTTGGTGGAAAGATGTTTATTATGACTTTCATACATACACATGAATGAATTATTATTTTTTATTTAATACTGAAGACCATGACCCCCACAATAGGGGGGCTGACAGGGTTCTAGGCCTGGGGCCCGGCGTGGCGAGTCGGCCTTATAAGTGAGAGTAAGTTGCCTGCATCGCTATTTTACTTGAAGAGTATTAACATTGTAAAATATCTAGTGTGATGCAATTTTTATTATTGTGTGTCGATATTCGACAAAAATACACTGAATACCTACCCTTAAGGGGGGACATGCTCGTCGAAGGTCAAAATTGAGTTTTTATTGTATATTCAAACCATGATCCTGGACACTCCTTAAACGTTGTAGATGATCTATTTATATAATTTTGAAGCCTTATTATCTTTTATAGTTATTTTAAACATTTGATAACTGCATGAAGTATTTTTGTTACATAAAATAGTATTCTTTTAAACCTCTCGCTCTAATGTTTTAGAATATAGTCATATTTCGGTACATAACTGTGCAGTGGTGTTAAGATTTTTTACATTTATTAATTTTTAAACGCATTTATAAAACCATTAGCATAATTTATTACGAGATAATTTTTGTAAAATATTCACGATAAAAAATTATATTGATAATCTCTGTGATCCCAAATTTGACAAGAATTAGGCATTTTATTATTCAAAAAATCGGCAAGATTAACACATTTCAAGATGATTCTAAAGATATTTATTATAAGCTATGTTTTTGACCATTCAAGTGTGATAAACATCTTATGAATAATGATTGCTTTATAATAATTATTGACCTAAGAATAAGGTAGTGTTTTTTTGAAATACGCCATTTCTTTTGTCATTCCCTAGTGGTTTAGCTACAACATACGGCCGTAGCCATAAATTGACAAACTATAATTGAAGTAGGGAGTAAAATGATATTGACGCGCGTGTTTGAACATGTACCGTTTAAAAAAAAATAAAAAAAAATTCGGTTAGGTACATGTTCAAACACGCGCGTTAACATAATTTTACTCCCTACTTTAATTATAGTTTGTCATTTTATGGCTACGGCCGTATGTTGTAGCTTAACAACTAGGGAATGACAAAAGAAATGGCGTATTTCAAAAAAACACTACCTTATTCTTAGGTCAATAATTATTATAAAGCAATCATTATTCATAAGATGTTTATCACACTTGAATGGTCAAAAACATAGCTTATAATAAATATCTTTAGAATCATCTTGAAATGTGTTAATCTTGCCGATTTTTTGAATAATAAAATGCCTAATTCTTGTCAAATTTGGGATCACAGAGATTATCAAAATAATTTTTTATCGTAAATATTTTACAAAAATTATCTCGTAATAAATTATACTAATGGTTTTATAAATGCGTTTAAAAATTAATAAATGTAAAAAATCTTAACACCACTGCACAGTTATGTACCGAAATATGACTATATTCTTAAACATTAGAGCGAGAGGTTTAAAAGAATACTATTTTATGTAACAAAAATACTTCATGCAGTCATCAAATGTTTAAAATAACTATAAAGAATAATAAGGCATCAAAATTATATAAATAGATTATCTACAACGTTTAAGGAGTGTCCAGGATCATGGTTTGAAAATACAATAAAAACTCAATTTTGACCTTCGACGAGCATGTCCCCCCTTAATTTTACCTGAAACAACATTTAGAAAACGATTTTTCCGCTTCAAGATGTGGGGGCCAAGCTGAAGACATTAGCGATTTAAGAACGTTTATACATACGCAATAATTATTTGATCTTTTACATAACTATACCTACTCCGATTCGCTTTCATATCGCCTATTTCAATGTATTTTGTATATTCCATAGTAAGAAAATATCTGACGATATCTTTAACTTTTGAAGACATTGGTGATAAATACTGATTATTAAAAATGTCTAAAATGTAAACCCATTTCAATTGTATTGTGTATTATTTTATACTCAACAGCAGTGGCGAAGACTCCGTACTAGGCGATCATTTGAAGCCTACCTTCTTAAGAAAAATATTGCATAATACATATTATTATCGCATATTGACTTATTTATATAACCACTTGATTATAATATATTCTATAAAATAATTTATTTTGTCAACTAGAGATGCCGTACGTGTACACAGATAATAACAAAATAATCTGCAAAGGTTTTAAAAAATATACCACAGCGCGCCATCTGTCTTGACGTAAATAAAGGTTGGATTATGTTTCAAATCATTCTCAATTTTTTTCATATGGACTTTACGTCTCGTAGCCCCGCCCAGTCTATCGAATTGTATGAACTAAGGTAAGCTCCGACCGCAGAGCCTGAAACTAAATAATTAATAATTAGATAATTTAAAAAAATAATTTCTATGGTGTTTAATCGAATATTAATAAATATACTGTTTTTAAAAATTAAAAGAACTTTTATCTAATGGTTTTTGATGTGTATAAATGTTTTGAAAAAATACGTAATTTAAACTGATCGCTTAATTTTATGTCGTCGGTGAGTTTTTGAAGTTTCATTAAATTAGTGTGTCGTTGTCATCAGTGTGTACCTATTCATTAGTAGTAATATCGTACTATTGTCTTCTTATTTCTCGTAAGTAGGTATACCTGACAAAAGTGTGTTCTTTTTATCAGATCTCCACAGCCTACCTCTTTCCAAAAGTTACCCTTCGCCACTGCTCAACAGTGTACCTTACTTACCCTAACCGTAACCTTAAACACTTTCAGAGAGTAACTCAGAGAGTAAGTTAAGTTATAAAATGAGACGAATTACCTATATGCAAATGAAATCTGCGAGATATGAAAACAGAAATCGCATTCGGCTCCAAGTCCGCGCGTTGCAAATCTCTCGAATTAGTGTAATATTATTCCAGGCCAACAATTCTCGCCGGCTCTCTCCTCCTCTTGAAAGGGCGTAACTATCGTCAGAACGTTACTTGAAAGTTTTATTTACGATCGAGTAATCGAATTACGGGTCCTTACTGCCAATCGGAAATGCAGATTCCGAAATGTGATCGGTAGCCGGTGGCGTGGTGCCATCCTGTATGTAGTTGAAGACAGAAGGTTGTAAGTATTCCTCTGTCGTGAAGCAAATAATAGTTATCGTTATAATTACCTAATGGATACTCTATCATAATATAAGAAATCTCAGTGTTAAAATGAAATGCAGGTAGGGAGTTGATTTATAATTAAACAGTGACGAAGGGTGAAGGAAAGCTGAAATAGTGCACACTAGTACTGTTTTCATTGAACTAAGAATATAATTTGCAGATGGTGCTGGTTAGTTTTTAAAATTCAATGAAACCCTGCATAATCCAAGCCATAGTAGATAATAGTCAAAAAATATCCTTCATCTATAAAATGTTTTATATCGATTATGGTTTGGTTTAGGCAGGGTTTAATGAATTTAAAAAAAACTGACACTAGGTACCTATTCTTAATTCAACGAAAACAAATAAATATGACTGAAAAAGTGTGCACTATTTTTGTCGGATCACCCATAGCGTACTACATAAACTATTATGGTTTGGTTTAGACAGGGTTTAATTGAATTTAAAAACTAACCAGATCCATCTACAAAGTATATTCTTAGTTCGATGAAAACAGTACTAGTGTGCTAAACAGCATGCCTCCACCCCTCGCCACTGATATCAAATTATATACTTTTACGATAAGATTTGCAATCACACATTAGCAAACTTGGACAACAAATCTGTAAAGATATAAACGCATATTTGCAACAATGTCTTGTTTTGCAATCACATCACATGGGAAATTTTTTTCGCATTCTGCATACAGTACGTCAATGGTAGTGATATAAAATGGATAGCCACTACATATTTACTACAAAGCTGTTGTGGTATATAACTAGAAAATCGATCAGAAGTATTCAAAATACATCTTAAAACGTATACATTTTTCGTGTAAATAAATCGCCTATGCACTATAATGTGTTATAAAATATCACAATATGCTAATACTAACATACTCAGTATAATTAACACAATAATGCTTATTTATTACCATGTATCAAATTCATGTTATTACTGAATTGATAATATAGTTATAAATGTTATATTTATATAGTTGTTTGCGTCAATGTATAGGTATACCAACGACTCATTCTGCTTACAACGTTAGTTACAGGATTTTCCACCATATAGCATAATAAATTCGTTTTCTCTGTACGTAATGACAGTACGGCACATCGAATTATTATGTGAAACGATGAATAGTCTGCACGGCATTCCGTGTATCAGTACAGAGTATGACGACAAATGAAATGCATTTTGGCAAAACGCAGCCGGGTAAGGATAGCAACGGTCGGAATGATTTGCATTACTTGTGCAACTAGGCGTAAGTAATTCGACGTCTTCGCTGTAGTTTATTGCAGACAATACGTTATTGCACTCCGGAGAATATTGCTAACTGCATAATATTCTCATTTCAAAATTGATCAAAGGAAGCACTGGATAGGTAACTGATAGGTGAACTGTTGGATCAATTGTTACGTGTCCTATGAGTGAGTATATGTGAGTACTATGATACTATCTGAAGAAACAACAATAATTATATACATATCTACAGGATAATTCGCTCTTTATATTTGCATAAGATCTTTTTTAGTTTGCTTCGTTTATTGAATGTTTTACTAATCACACGTCATAGACAGTTAAAGTCTCATCGAGTCATTCATGTGTATAAAATGGCCACCGTAATGCAGTATTTCCGAAACCATTTTACCGACTTTGACGGTACGACCAATGAATTTACCGCACTACTTTATAGTATTCCGATGCCCGATTCTCGGTAGAATGAGATGTTGTGCGGAGCGATACACAGACTGAGATACTGACAGACCGCGAACTTATATGCAAGTGACATGTCCAATGAATTATGATCTGCTGTGTATTAACGAAGGTACTCACAATCAAAATAATATCTTGAAAAGAATATTTAGGAAATACTTTTATTATAATTATAATTAAGTCGGCTACTTATATGGAGTTTGCGTCATCGTATATAGCTGACTTGTGGAAAAATTGATATCGCGGAAATAATAATTGCAGTAAGCTATTTACTGAGTGTGCCATAATTGGATACTACGGGAAATGGGTGTTAAATAATTTGTAATTGCGGTAATGTATTTAATATCGCCGATTAATATGCTGATACGGATTGAGTTATTTATCCCCATACATTTAAAGTCAGTCACGTACGCTAAACGATATTGGTGATATTTTAACTCGGTGCGGGTTGTGTTCTTTGAATCCGGCCTTAAAGCCTTCGTCCATGGCGACTGGTTTTTATAATTTTATCTTATTAATCTGTTCTGTGAGAATAATGTTTCAAATGTAATGTCATAAGTGATTGTAATTTAACACGTTGTTTGGACATCATTGTCGAGCGGTTGTATACCATCTTGTTTTATTACGACCGCATCGCTTATTGTCAGAATCTTAGTTACCATAAAACTGTTTCGGAGTTGAGTTTAAATCCCTAAACGGCGTCAACATAAATAAGTCAAACATCGTACACTTAACAAAAGAACTTTGTTTCAAAATCAAAAAAAAAGAAACAAAAGAGAATCATTCGAAAACGTCTTTCAAAGAAAGTTAGTAAATTAGCAAAGTTTTAACCCAAACATCCCCGTCGATATCTAGACCGCAAACGAATAAGTTCTCGCGAGTGTACCGCGGGGGTGGCTTAAAATATCATAACACTGTAACCGCTCCATAACGCCGCAGCTTTGCTTCTCTCCTACAAGTGTTTGCTAATCTCCGTTTTGCGGAGTGTTTCTTGTAATAGGATAATATGTCACGTTGGAGTGTAATGGGTTAAAAATAAGTACAGCAATCATTTATACCATACTAATTATTTTACTATACTAATGAATTTTCTAGCGCATATATTGCCCACTTATGATTTAAAACTTGTAAGTATTTTTTTCATAATACGAGGGTGGGTCAATAATTCCTTAGAAAAAAGCATTAAAACAGTTTTTATTTTTGTATTTTTTTTTATTTCTCAACATAATCTCCTTGGAGCTCAATACACTTGGTTAGGCGTTTCTCAAAATAAGCATTTGTCCGATCGATGACTTCTTCATTTGAAAAAAAACGTTGTCCACTTAGCCATTTTTTTATGTTTGGGAAAAGGAAAAAGTCACTGGGGGCTAAATCTGGCGAATACGGTGGGTGGTCGACCAATTCGAACTTCAATTCTTCAATTTTAGCCATTGATCGTAAACATGTGTGAACACGGGCATTGTCCTGATGAAAGAGGATTTTTTTCCTGTTTAAATGAGGTCGTTTTTCTTCAATTTCGTTTTTTAGCTGGTCCAATAAAAATGCATAATAATCCCCTGTTATTGTTTTTCCTTTTTCCAAATAGTCAACGAAAATAATTCCACGTGCATCCCAAAATACAGTAGCCATAACCTTACCAGCTGATTTTACGGTTTTCGCCTTCTTTGGACATGGTTCGCCTTTCGCAATCCACTGCTTTGACTGTTCTTTCGTCTCGGGAGTATAGTGGTGTATCCATGTTTCATCTACAGTCACAAAGCGACGAAAAAATTCATCCGGATTGCGTTGCATGAGCGACAACAGGGCTTTAGAGGCCACCACCCTATTGCGTTTATTGTCGACTGTGAGCAAACGCGGCACCCATCTTGCAGAAACTTTTTTCATGCACAATTTGTCATGTAAAATAGAAATGACGCTACCTTTTGAGATCCCTGTAACCTCAATTATCTTACTCAACTTTAATCTTCGGTCACTTAACACCATATCGTGGATTTTATTGATCATTTCTGGTGTAGTCACCTCTACAGGACGTCCTGAGCGTGGTTCATCCTTTGTTGATGTACGACCACGTTTAAATTCATTTAACCAGTTATAAATAGTTGCAAGTGAAGGAGCAGATATGCCGTGAACTAAATCCAACTCATTTTTTATTTCCTTTGCTGTTAACCCTTTTATATTAAAATGTTTAATAACAGCTCTATACTCAATTTTCTCCATTTTTCCATTTTCCACAAGCAATTTTTTTTTTATAAATGTACGAGAAACACACAACAACCCGACCAATCTGATTGAAACTTCGCAGCATACTGAATCGGTAGTGCCGCTGCATGAAAACAAACCGCTTACAGTACTAGTCGCGCCACCTGTCGGCTTTTCTAAGGACTTATTGACCCACCCTCGTACATAAAAAGTAAAACAGAAAATAATTTCGCCAATACGGGTATGAACCTAGCTAACCATAGCTAAGTGATTAAGCATCCGACTGCTGATTGAAAGGTTGGTGGTTCAAGCTCACACGGGAGAATGGTTTTCGTTTTTGAGACAAGTGTTGAATTCTGTTATACATGTGGTATTCTTTTCGTTCGGTAGAAGATAGGTATCTGTTGTTCACGATGATGGAGGAGGCAAGATTTTATGTACTGTTTCAAATAACTACAATGATACAATCGATGGAATATAATAAATATAACGGTAGTTCGGTGCGATGTGTCTTTGAAGGAAACTTGTAATCGAGTGAGATGTCCAATCGATTCTGACCCGGTATTTATAGAACACTATGAAATAATATTTTGAAATTATGATGAAATAAGTAATATTAATTCGTAATGATTGTTATGAAATTGCAGATCCGCTATCTCATAACATTACGAAACCAAGTTATGTATATATATATGTACAGATTGTACGTGAAAAATGAATATTTAATAAATAATATTATAATTAAGACCTGGGAATCCGATGACAGTCATACAAGTTTAAAGATTTTTTTTCAAAATCAGCCGCGTTATAATAATGTTTTGCGAGCATTCAAAGTAAACGCAATACAAATATTATTAATGTTATGATAGTTTAAGGATACCGAAATCATTTGAATACGAGACATGGAATAGAATATAACGGTGGTTGAAATAAAATAGGTAGACGTAAAATCACAACGCGAAGCATCGCTACAGATAGTCTCCGCAATAGCCTTGTTAAGGGACGGAAAATGCACGGAGCGAGTACGCCCAGGGTGCAAGGAGTCAGAAGCCTGCAACTGCCACCATGCGCCCTCTCACGACGCCAAAACACACCCTAATGCCGAACGTAAAGCGTCGGAATAAAATTACATCGTGCACTCTACTTTGCCAAGCGTCGCGGCGCCCTCGCTGCATTGCAAAAAATATTTCCGACGCCAGAAAATTTTCCGACAGGTGAAAATGATAACGTGATCGTTTCGCGTGGCAAATATATATTTTAAAATATTTTCCAGTTAAGTTTGTGAGTAAAATAGCTTTTCATGGATTTTATACGAAATTGTCAGAAAGTCAGGATTCAAACCACTTCCTCTGGGAATGCTATAAAATGTGTAAGGAAATGGAAGAGCTGCTCAAGTCGGTTCAACTAGGTGTAGGGCCCATCGGATCGTCCGACCTGGTACCCACAAGGCCAATTTTATTGCATTTAAAAAAATTGCAGCGTCAAACTGCCAACCTGAAGAACTCTTCACTTAGAATGTTCGACAGTTTTGTATTAGCTTTAATTTGTTACTTACTACAATTTTTAATATTGCCTCTACGTGCTCATCTCTCACATGGGTACATTAACTTAAAGTCATCTAAATTCAGTCAACGCACATTTGTGGGTATTGCGACATTAGTCTTGGGTAACTGCTTCTGAGACATTCCCAGTTATAAAAAATGCTGCTTTACACCCAAATGTAGGGTCCCGTGATACGCCCGATTAAGACCGGGTGTGGTGCGGGGCGGCTGTGGATATATATATTCTTCTTCAAATGCCATCTTCTATCGGTACAAACTTATCAAAGTTTTTTTTTAATATTAAAAAATATTCAACACTTATTTCATTCAATTAAGAAAATAAATGATCAAGACCAGCAAAATAATACATAAATTCTCAAAATGTTATTAAACAAGGGCATGAAATTGTATATACAATGTAAATGAAAAAACACTTACATGGGCGGGGGTGTTGTGTATGATGTGTATCTTGTGTGGCGGGGGCGCCGGCGCCGGGGCGCTCAGTTCTTTCTCCTCCGACGTCAAAGCGGCGAGGGCTGGTAGCCTCTTGACGCCCAGGATAGGCCGGCCGGTCGCGCATTTTATCGCGTTCTGTAAAAGAGAAAAAATCGTTACAATATAATATACATTGCCTCATGCGGTGTTTAGCATAACATGCATGGTAATGTACACTAAAGAATTCTAACAGATTATATTTCATTTAGATAATTCAATAATATTTAACTTGAATATACATAATTTGAAAATACCTTGAATATATACATGCTAGAAGCGATCTTTTTAGAAAAAATGGGACACCCAACATGGAACTATTAAATTCGCGCGAATGTGCTTCACGTATATTAAATACCTATGTATTGTACCAGTGAATTATCCGTAGAATAAAATAAACAGTTTGATGGACAATGGAATGGGTTTAAAAAAGTTTCTATTAATTTTACATTGTTTAGGTTATTGATTGACATTGTGACAAGGCCCAGTAAATAAGAAATGAACATGAAACTGTAAATTTCGATCATAGTGACAGTTATTACTTATAGTTCGAATGCAATATGGTAAATTGTTTGTAGAAAGTTTTGAATATTTGATATTTAAAAAAAATGTTAGGTTAGGTTAGGTCAATTAAAATGAACGAATTATCTATCATTAACTGCGGACATGTCATCGCATTCTAATTTAGGCAATAAATAGCACCACTATAGGAAATCATAAATTTTGTGCCGCGGCCTGACTATATAGACGCCCTTGCGTTGTTTCAAATTGATAATATTGATATATCGATCTAAAGATGGCTATGCAACCACAAGCATCTATCAACATCAATAAATCCATAAATTGTGGAATAAAAAAACCCCTTGTTTTAATTTAAACACTTCACATAATACTTTCTCCCATAAAAAGTTATAACAATATTTTAGCTGGCTAACTTTTGAATTAGCTTTTGATTAAACATTAACATTAAGCAATACACACTAGTGACTAGATCAGGCCTGGGAAAACTTTTTGGATCAAGGGCAACATTAGGAATATAAAATGAACGGCGGGCCGCAAGTAAAATACTATTTATAGACATACATTATTTTTACTATCATGATAGAGGAATTTCAACATAAAAAATAAATGATTTTCTAATAGCCAATAATTTAATGAGAAAAATGAAATTGTTTAAAAAATTTTCAATTTCAGGTGTTAATTTTGTAGGTGAGATTCTTAAAACTACTTGTATATTATGTTCATCGGTGATGCTGAAAAAGAGTTTTTTTTATTGATATTCAATATTCATAATAGAAAATCATTGTTCACATTATGTAAGTTGATCCAAAAATTCTTCTATGCATTATATGTATATTCTAATTTTATTTTTTTAAAGCTCGCGGGCCCCACATAAATACTTGTAGTAACTAGGTGGGCCGTAGTTTGTCCAGGCCTGTACTAGACGATCGATTCGATGTATCATATTTGTCTATTAAATTATATTTAATTAGATTTACTCGAATACGACAAATACGGAACGTATAAGTCCGTCATTAAATTTTAAAGACTTTCTATAAGAACTTCTAGAATCGTGGTTATGTGTAAGTACATAAACTTTATTTGCGACCACTACTATTAACGATTTAAAGTTCTCCATATTATCTGTAGCGAATATAAAACAAATAAAAAGCAAAACTGAGCAGTACTTAATGGTTATGCCTCGATTGCATGCAACGCAATAATAATGATACCGCGATCCATTCGGCGTCTGTAAAAACACCTGGTGATTGCAGACAGGTAATAACCAATAAACTACGCGATGACATTACGTATCTCGCGCTCCGGATAATGGCCACTGAAAAACTCCACACATTAATGAGAATTATGATACTCACTATTTAATGGAGAGAATACACAGTATACACAAATGCACATAATATGGAGAAGCATGAAAAATAAATTACAAGATACAAACGAGTTTAGTGAAAAAAGTTATGCATTTTTATATTGCGAAGGGTGATGTTGTCGTGACCAAGTTTTGTGAAATATATCAATGCAAGTATGGATAAGACTTGTGTTGGACTTTAAATACGTGCTTACAACATACTTACCTGTAAAGATCGTTACCGTTTGTAATGATAAGATAAAATTTATTTTTACACTATTTTTTTAGGTACATTGAAAGTAGGGCCACCGGTTGTCTTTAGGACATCATTTTGTAGTAAATGCGACCTCACGCCCACATTAGTAAGTATAAAAAAGCATTTTCAATAGTGAGAAAATGCAATAAGATACCGTAGTAGATTTTTGGGTTTCCACCGTGTGTCCTTCCTTCTTTACTCAACGTTCCGCCTCTGCAACGAGCCCGAATCGTAGAGTAAAGAAGGAAGAAGGACACACGGTGGAAACCCAAAAATCTACTACGATAAAAAACAACCGTGAAAGCCTCAAACATTATACTATACAATAAGATACCCTTAAAATAAAATTTTATACAGGACCTCCATTTAATTATTATCTATCATAAATCAGGTCACTTTATTTATACTGAATTAGCAATCATCACATTTCATTAAATGTTTTAAATTGCAGTTAATAATTCTAAAACATGGCCACCACAAGGTGCGGGGCTGACAGGGCTCTAGACTGGGGCCCGGACTCAGGAGGGGCCTGGCGAGGCGAGTCGACCAGATCAGTAAAATAAACACACAACACAAATATGCTTCAATAGATAAAAAGTCGCCTGCGGCGCTATTCTTTTTCAATGGTATTATTGTTATAAATTATGTGGTTGTACGATAATTTTTTTAATTTTGTATCGATACTCGATTAAAATAATTCAAATGGATGTATTACCTAATATACAAAAAAATCACTAAATATACACATTAATTTTACGCGTACACCATTTAGAAAACGCTGCTGTAGAGCGTCACACTGCCTTTATACTTAGCGATAGGTAGAGGGGCCGCCAAAGATTCTAGCCTGGGGGCCCGCTTCAGGATGTGGGTCCATGTTCTATAATATTGAGACTACAGAGAGTTGTTTCGGGCTATCAATCCATGTTTAAAATATGGGAAAGTAAAACAATTAGTAATATAAGAAATATATTATATTTGTATGATTTTAAAGTATCTATCGGTAAGATAGGGAACATTTTGGTCTATGGTAAAAATATATTAATGGGGTAATCGTCAATGTAAGTCCATTAAGTTACCGATGCCTAGTATTTTTGGCATAATACATAACATAATCAGTTTCATGACCCAGTTATAAGTACGGGTAAAACGTGGAAATATTACAGAAGTACCTACGTAAGCAATTAACAATGAAGCATATAAGAAAAAATTCGCCATAGAATACTTATCGTCAAATCAGTTTTCCCCAATAAGATTTAATTGATTTATCCCACACAGAGAAATTAAAATATCCATTAAGACTATACATTACGGTAGTTCACTATTATTACCGTGTTTTGTTAGTTGGCGAACCCCTGGAGGTCACCACACGAGGGTTGGTGATCCATGTATTAAATTAAGTGGTAGCCATATCATTTGTCCATTACCTACCTACTAAATATATTCATTTTTTTGCAAGCTGACTTGATTTAACTATGTCTACGCAATGCTACTCGAGTAATGACACGGCAGCAATAAATCCATTGCACATAATACGTATTCCCGAGGGCACAGCGGAATGTTAATAAAATAGGCAATAGGTAGAGTACTGATACTAACCGGCCGGTTTACCGAGTCGCATTTACCCAAACGAGTGTGGCATGGGAGAATGTCGATAATACTGACAATAATACTATCTTCATAAGAAAAAGATGATGTAATAAAAATGATATATTTAATTTAAACCTAAAAATACGGATGCAAAAATTATTAAATACAGTTTTTTATAATCATATCAATACTTGTTCGTACAAGGTGGTTGAGAGGGTTTTAATTACATTGATGTGCAGTTAATTATGTGCCTCCATTTGTCTTTAATTTTCTTTATGGCCTGAATTAAATATTTTGTTCTTGTTTTGTTGTTTAGCATTTCGTGAAGTGTTTTGATGATTGTGTTGTCTACACAGAGTTCTGGGAGTCCATCGCTCCTTTTCTAGTATTGGGAAGTCGTTGATGACATGCCACACAGTATAAGATGTGTAGCCTTGACATGGACAGTAGTCATCGTCCTCCCTCAATTATGTGTGAGTTCGTGTGATGTTTTTTTATGTTACTGGCAAGAATGATGACAGAGATTATGTTTGGAATATTAAACACTTATTGGATGTCGGTAAATTCAAATAAACCCCTCTTAATAACAATACTTCTGATACGATGGAAACTGTATTAAGCAATTAAAATAAAACACAATAATATATAGTTAGTATACTTATTCAATATCATTTAATAATCATCAGGACTGATTCGTTAGCAGAGCACATTTTCAACTTATCATACTTTTTCTTTCGATATGTATGACATCCCTACTCAGGGTTGGTATCTACTGATCAAGTTTATTTTTCTATTGTTTGTTAAGAGGGATTGCTATTGATAATGCATAGCGAAAATTATGATAAAATACACCGATGTCAAATTTATTTAGTTTTAAACGGAAAGGAGTATCAGTTAATTTTAACTGGTACATCGGTATAAGTATGAAGTATATATTATTATTATGCTTGTAATTGGTGTCGTTGGTGGAGGCGCAGGAGTTGGCGATGGACCGAGGGAAGTGGCGCCAACTTGTGCTTGCCCTATGCCCCAATGTTGGGACGTGACAGGGTGAAAGAAGAAAAGAAAGAAGAATTAGTGTGTAGTTTAAGACGTCAGGTACCATATGGAGATTTAAAGAAACAAAGCAACATATTGTGACGTTAAATTAAAAAAAAAACTATTCAAATCCATATTTTGTTATTTATACAGGTTACTAACAATATAAGATTGAGATTTTTTACAAATTCAGCCATTTCCACCTGACTTTTCAAAACACACACTACCTTAGACTATAGATAAATCTAGACGCCACCCATTGCATTGCTAAATGAAGCTGCGTGCCGTGCGTTTGGTTTGTGGGCGAGCAAACGCATTCGTACACAAATGTTCGAGACCATAGACCATTTCGCTAGTACTCGCCCAAAGTGCTCGCACTAGACGGTCAGAATTAAAATATAATTTTCTATTTTTTTACGTTATATAATATTTTTAAGCGGTCAAAATACAACCATTAGGTAAAGATATCCATAATGTAAGTTATTTTAAAGAAACACTAGGTCACTGATATTAAAATATATAATAATATACAAATAAATTATCACGAACATGTATCAACTTACTATGAAACGTAATACCATCTTCTTGCTTATCAGTATGGCTACCACATTTTAATACAACACACAGAACCATATTTTCTACTTAATTAAAAAAAATATTTACCACTTACTTTATGTTTTACACAAAAAATATCAATTTTAGCAACACGCACTCGCAGGTTATCGACACATAGTTAAGCAACAAACTAAGATTTGGCGCGACACCACAGCAAATCATCTCACACATCTGTAAACCTTTTATCTTACTCTAATGCGTGTCGCAGAGATTATAAGGGTGCCGAATACTTTCTCACTCCCACTAATGCATCGTTTTTGTTCAGGCCTTGCACAATACAGTCTACGTCTACCTGTCTACCACATACATTTAAGGTATTAAGTCAATCACCTAACTGCTATATAAGATACGTTTGAATGGCTGACAGTTTTTACGAACTTTTAGCAGACTATAAATGTAAAATGTGTTTTTTGACGATTTTTTATAAATATATGCGAGGAAAGTTGAATTCAGTTTCAGGTGCAAAAAAAATCTATTTTAACTTGAAGGAGTTACAATTAAGTTCTACCCACTGCGATTGACTGCGTTGACAGCGAAAGCGAAGTAGGATGTAGTATTTATAATGATAATAGGTACCTACACCTAAATGGCCAAACTAAAAACATTATCAGATTGCCTCATAGCTTAAAATATGTATTATCTTAGCTAATCGGATAATATTTGTAGTGTTATTAATCATTGATAGTATCTCTATTACTTTCACTGTTAAACCAATTAAAATAATTGCTAAGGAGCTTTGCGCAACAAAACAATATTCAATCGTACAATAAATCATTTATCATAAATAATTGAGCTCACATAAACATTAATTGCATACATGTCAATTAAATTTAATCACCTACATGATTGTAAACAATTAAAATGTGTACAGTACGAATGCCGAGTCACGCCAGTTGAGAAATGAATTAATAATATTTATTGTAAATAAATAAATCATTAATCAATTTGACATTGTAATTTATAATCTACTGTCGAGAATTTTCAAAGTGATAAATGGAAAACTAAGCAGGTTAGTTTTTGAAATACAACTTAATAGGTACCTACAGCCTACACGAAATACCTATATACCCGATTCATAGAATATCGAGTTATGTATAATCAAAATAACCTAAATATGTACATAATATATCGTCACCTCAATACTACAACTAGATAACTCTGATTTGGTTACTGTTGGGAAAATGATATTTAAACTTTATTATTATTATTATTATTAAACTGGCGCTAGGGGCCGTTCAGGTCCATGGCCGACTGCACAACGTTTCTCCAGGAATCTCTGTCCAGCGCTCTCTCTTCCCAGTTGACTTTGATGAACATAAATCTAGCTAGGCTATACTTATTATTTAAAATAAAAATTGAAAATCGTACGTAGATTATTATTATAATTTATTTATTTAATGCATTTAAGGTTTTAAAGATATCTAATATTTTCAAACACTAAATTAATACAGTTCTCATTGACTTCTGACTTACATAGTTGTATCATTTTGTAGAGAAAGAAAAATGTAGAATCATATTCAATAGCTATACATACCTCAAAACAGTGAGAATCTAGTTTAGTATTGATGTGACGATATCATCAGCTGGGGGCGATCCATAGCTGGAAGAAGGCCTCTCCTAGCTCCCTCCTATCTTCTCGGACTCTAGTTCTTCGCTAATATCCACCGAACTTTATGAGTTCGTCTATCCAGCGGGTTTTAGGACGTTTCTGTTGTCGTTTAGTGCCTCATTTGTCCAGAGGTTATCCACTGACCGAGTGGCATTGCTCAGGCCTCCTGCACACTGCCATTTCTTCTGCTTAGTGACTTCTCAATGATGTCGATATAATGCCAAATATTGCCATAAAGTCAAATATTGCCATTTCAAAAAATCAATTTCCTTATAGCCAATTATTGAAATATTTATTAATCGTCATATATTGGTAAAAGTGCCTAAGTTTAGTACATATATTAAAATTTTATAAGTAGGTACGTGTACTTAACAATTTGTAAAGAATAACATCATGAGTTATTATATTATTTAGGTATATTGCAGAAAAACCTACAAGAATAAAATTAGTTTAATAGTAGCATAATAAAATATCTCATTAATGATAAAGCTTTTCACGGTGGAGAGGGGCAGTCAATTGGATTCAAGTGTCGTAAAACACGTTAACCTAAGAATTCCGTTCAATTTAATCCTAAACATCTATTTGTGATCATTGTAAATCAATCACAAGATTTGAAAACCTTCGAGCGCATTTAGAAAATAATATTTTAAAGAAAGCCTTGTTTACAATATTAAAATATCATTTTAAGAAATGTAATTTAAAATTTTGCAGTGGCACTGGTGGAATCACTCCATGAAATGGAGTGCGCCATTGTAAAGCTCGTGTTTTCAAATAAGTACGACAAAGAAAAGAGTAATAAAACCGAGAGAAATAAAATAAATACCTGGAATTTATCGATGGAAACATTCAATACCGAGACAGCACTAGTATCGGATTGAATAATAAAATAATAAACATAAAAGCTCCTTTAAGCTTTATGGCAAAAGAAAATATAATAACAAATGATTACACGGATTACGCGAAAAGCAGGATTCAATTTCAAAATAATAGTAGATTTATGACGGCGATTCATCATCTATCATCTTCGTTATTAAAGTATGTATGACGAATTATTTATAATAATTTTATATAAAATATGAAAACGTAAATTAGAAACAATTTTCGTTGTTAAATCTCCTGGCCTATGACAGGGGATACTGTCATGAAAAAGGTTAAGCAAAAATACTGACAAACATCCCTGGGCTATCCTCTGATCCTGTGACCAACACCTAGATACATTATACAGCAAAAAGAACTAAAACAATAATTAATGATAGGTATCTACTTATATTAAAGTTGATTTCAAGGACAGTATTATATTCTTTCCGCCCTTCATCTGAATGTTGTGATTGAAAGTACATGTAGGTACTTATATATATATTATATTATTTTTTAAATTATTAATAACCATGTCCTTGTTGTTTCGTACAAGGTGGTTGTTACTAATTTTGAAAAATCACAAACAACCAGGCTTTGAGAAAATCACATAAATATATTGTGTCCTCATCGGGTCGAATACAGAGCTCCCGAATGGAGTGCCTGCGCCTTACGCACTACACCATTAGAGCCGCCGATATATATTTATTTTTTCTGGTTATTGGCAAGATTAATCCGATAAATATGTTGCTATAGTTAAATTGAGTTAAATTAAATATATAGTTAAATTGTGCTTGTCGGAAAGAGGGTAAGCGATGGGCTTGAATAATCCAGATTGTATTCAAGATGTCAGTTACTAATTCGCATAGTCCAACAAATAAATATAAATTTCGATTATTTCTAACACAAATTAGGTACTTAAAGTTAATACATTTTCGTAGTTAAATGATTTAAACGTTACATAATATAAAATAATCGATTGCTATTAAATCTTCGCAACTGACAATAATTGTTTATTTAGGAATCATCGCCACTAGCATGTTGAGGCCACAGAACTGCCCTGTTCGATGCTTTCACCGAGATTTTAATTAATTGAGTAAGTTTTTAAAGAGGCTTGATATGGTTTTGTATTTCAGATCCGGAATAATGACAAAGATAAAAGCCGTAATACACGAGAAGCGAAAATAACATTCACTTATCGCCAACTCAATGTGATATACCGGAGTGTTTATACTCGGCAATACTAAGAATAACACTGAACGCAGAGAGAATGAAATGTGAAAGTTTTTGCATATAAACACACATTTTACTGCGCCACGCTGAAAGTAATGCCACTGGGGAGCGACACTAAAGCAATTTGAGGAACGCGAAATATGTTTACGCTTCAGAGGCAAATGTAGCGATGACAGCTTGAAAACTATAGCCCGGATAGACTGTAAAAGAGTACTTAGTCGCCGGATAAGTTTTACACAAAGAGTCGTAAAGTTGGATAATAAAATGGTATCAAATAGAATGTTATAATGAATAGATACAAATAAAAACCAAAGAGCAATTAATTACACAACATCCCACGATACCAGAAGTATGTGCAAAAATTAATTAATTAGCAATCATTCCAGTATTAAATGAGTGACACATTTTAGTATGTATGTTTTGTTATCGTAATAAAATATGGAGGGATAATACTCGTCAGCATTTCCTCAATCATAACTAGATCAGTAGGGTCTGTTTTGATTTGTTAATTGCGACAATATCTCTTGTAATATATGTACTGCATTTGTATAAATTGAATGGACAATGCATGAATCCTCACTCAACTTATCGAGTCCGTCACGCGACGCACTACTATCGTCAAGAAGCCACTCGAATCAAGTCTCTCAATTCATTAATATAATCAATCTCTTGATCACACGCGACTATAAGCTCACGTTACAATCCTTATTATTGTATGTAGTGTATTCTTGTAACAACGAATAAACTCCATCTAAACAACAACCAAGCAATAACGACCTTTATCTCCACCTCATCATCTACTACCAAAGGGTTAATTAAAATAAGAATTAAGATGACAAACAGGTGTTTTTCTTAAAATGATAAGCTTTCTTGGCAACAGAGCCGTCAGTCTAGATCTGAGACTACATTAAGTCGGTGTTTTGTAAAAAGGGCGAATTAACTAAAATGCTATTTTACAGGAGGATTTGTAAACTTTTGGTTGATTATAAATGTCTACCATGTTTAGCTTAGAAAGAATACTGTCTTTATAATAGGCATTATAATATAATATTTTAAAATGCTTAATATGTCACAGTCGCTTTTTATTCGTAACACTAAGTGGATATTCACCCTTACGATTATCGTTTTCAAGTTTCACGTGGACACAACAAAGCTAGTGAGGTACATATTATGTTTTCATCCGTAATTCACCATCCACCATCACCTTAAAATTATACAGTCCACTGCTAAAAGCGCCACCACATTATTTGAATCAAAAATAATCTAAAACACGTTGCCTTCAATTATTATTTAGGTTCTCCTGTCAGTTATGCCATCAATCATAATATCTCAAGTAAAGATTGATTGTGTAAATACCTGCATTTTAACAAGAGAATCTCGAAATGTAAATGTTCGAAGCAATTTACTAACGTATCAATCAAAATAATTTGAAAAGTCAACACAAAACAGTAGAGAAGAGTCAGAAAACCAATTTAAAACTTTCACCGACGGACAGAAACAACAGTGACATCAAAATAAACCCAACGCGCAATAAAACATAACGGGCAACATTATGTCAGTTAGCCGAACAGATTATGTTGCCGTAACATTTTGCTTCCTTTGTGGAAATAACTCGCTCTCTTTCGCCCGGAAATCGCGAAGGCAATGAGCGACGACGCCCGCTCAAAAGGCGTCGGGGCGAGATAGAGCGCCGGGACGCCTGAAAGCTCGCCAGTGTGCGGTTGATGAGATTTGTATACACACACAACGTTTGGCGAAATTTAAGGCTACACAGCTAAAAGGATAAATACGGTCGGAATACATGTTCACTTTGACAAATAGAATTAGATAGGCAGATAATATATACGTTTTACACGCATCTCTCAATATAAATAAATATAATTAATGTAACCTTTCGACTTCTAATTACCTTAAAATTGGACGGGATGAAACTGGGTGATGATTTCATTACAAGATACGAAGCGGTAGATAATATTAAAAGATTTTAAACGATATGTTTCCAAAAAAACGTATTATATTTTTATATAAAAGTTAATTACAGATGCAGGGAGTTTGGTTAAACACCTGTAGCTGTCAGTATATTAGCGATCAAATATTTATTTTTAATGTATCAAATTATTCGACCGCAATAATTATTTCTCAGCGACTCATATAACGGTAAAAAAGTTTACTGTTTAACCGGATCAGCAGATTGATTGGCAATATGAAATACGGTATCGCAATGGAAAATTAGTTAAATAATCCTTTCCCATAGTATCATATTATAGTATGACTGTAATAATAAATAAAATTCAGAAGCTACTTGTATTTAAACCGCTGACTCGTTCAATATAATTATGTACGGGAATATAATGTTTATGTATTACTTTTGACTGTATAAATAACGAATAATGATTTATAAAAATGTCACTCGAATCTACGTACCTGGCTCATAACTATCTCAGTAGATAATATGTACTGTTATTGTATTTAAATGTACCGATAGTTACGCTGCAAATAAAACTCGCTCCTGCATACAACTTCGACTTCTTCATCATCATCCTCAACACGATAACCCACACATCGAACACCACAGTGGTGACCCAACACACCCTCCTAGCCCTAATAGCAAAAATAATGAGGAATACATTTTCTAAATACATAATAATCTAGTATTGATACGTAGAGATGACTTTTTTGCGATCGAGAAAGCTCCTGTTGATTTGTTTTAGAAATTAGTTTATACCATAATCATGCAAATTTTAATATTAGGGATCAAACGTACTTTATTAGTACAATGCATCACATTCCCCGGTGATGCATTATTTTTATTGTGTTAGTAACAATAGATAATAATAGAATTAAAAATACAAATAATATTATAATAGTGGTTGTAATAGTACCTACTAACATTCTGTATTAAATTGGTAGATATTCTTCAAAAAATATATTTATTAATCATTTTTTATGCTACATAGTCCAAAAGTATGTTAGGTGTTTACATTTCATTACAGTTGGGTGTACTGGATAGTGTTTTAGAGTTGGTATGCCGCAGTGGCGAAGGGTGGAGATAGGCTGTTACCAAACCACAATAGATGATAGTCAAAAAATACTCGTCTATCTATAAAATATCTAAAATTATCCAATTAAATCAACATAACTTTGAATATTTTATAGGTACAATAATACCTTTTTTATCTATTAAGTAGGTATACCTGGGTTTAGGTAGAACTATGGATTTAAATAAATGAACCGACAATATGTGTAATATGTATTCTTAATCCAACGAAAACAAATAAATAATATGAATGAAAAAGTGTGCATTATTTTGTCGTATCGCCAATCATATACCAAAACTAGTATGGTTTGGTTTATGCAGGGTTAAATTGATTTTTAAAATCTAACCAACACCATATATAAATTGTAGTTTTAGTTCAATAAAAACAAACACGTTTGTCTAACAAAGTTGAATGTGCACTATTCATGGCAGATCTTAACAGCCAATTTCTATCCTTCGCTACTGCTTTGGCCCAGAGATACATTACGGCAAAACAAAAGTATCAAAATAAAATGAGATAAAGCGCCCTTGATACAATCGCCTCATCTTCTTTTTTGAAAGCGACGTGACAAAGGACCATTTACCGGCCACAGGTGAAAAACCACAAAAGGCCAACAGACTGAAAACAGCTGTTTTTCGAACAGACGACCGGCATACGATCGCATTCCGGCTCGCAGAAGGCCAACCGGTTTTCCTGTCGCGATGCGGCCGACTACTATGACACCGGTCAGACTAAATAGGGATTGCGAAATAACCGGTAATCATTGACTTATTGATAAGGACGACGGTGAAATTCGTAAAACGTACAAAAATTAAGAGTAACACAACGCGATATGAAGAGATGCATGTTAGGCATAACGAGAAATAATCAAAACATAATTGTCTTAAATGGGTACATGTATTAATTGAATTAGCATTTACTTTGTAGAATTCCATTTTACAAGAAATGAAAATATAATTAATATTAAATTCTACAGGTTTTTAAAAAGGTTTGTCGATAGCTATTTCGGTTGTAACACCATTATCAAGACTATACAGATAGGCCGTTTGCCTTCGCTTAAATACTATACGTATAGATAGAGACAGAATACATTTTCTTATTCGTTCAAACAATATTATGACTTTGTATATTTATTATTAATTGTAATATTATTAATACTTTGAAAACCATAAGTGGGTTTTTAATTCATATCAAAATTTACAAAATTTATTGAAAGTACAGTGTTCGAGTGCTTTGGTTATTTATTGACATAATTAAGTAAATTTAATTAAATTTAATTATAAATTATATATTAAATAGTGGCGACATGTAAATGTGTGTTACATGTAAATTGTCCGTAAAACATTTGACCGTGGAAAAGTTCGCCGTGAGCTTTCTATCGGAAAGAGATGACCGTATATTTTATTAGATTCAATTTATTTTCAATAATTAACATTAATTTAATTTTCATGGCTAATTTTGGCAAAATTCGTAAATTCAAGAATGAAAAACTAACCTAACCTAATCTAACAAATAATCCGGTATATCGGCTATTTTTCGGCAAAATTTGTTTGCTGCTGGCTTTCTGTAAAGTATAAAACTACAAGGACCGTGTTTTATTTTAGACATGAATTTTATGTCAGTAGGTACAACACGACCCAAAGAGGTTGAACGGTCTTTTAGTATATGGCCATATATTTCCGATACAACATTTCATGTGTGATACGGCGAACTGCATATGTACAAGTTTCCGGACACGTTTCCACATAGTTTAAGGCTATACTTCAGCTGAGGCATGGTCTAAAACGACCGTGACTACGTGACGCGCAGATTGTGCAAACGACGCGTGACGAACAAAACCTAATTTGTCATAAAAATTCAACATGCGTCCATTTAATGTTATGTTTATTGTTATTTAAATAAATACGTAACGTTTTTTTAGTCATCTTTACACGATTTAAGAATTAATTCCTCCGACGCCATCACAAAACAATTTGACGTGATCACAAGTCGACTATTGCTCTCTGACTGGCAATGCACGCGGAAATACGGTCCACGTATTGCTGAAAATTATTTGCCGTTTCACTGAAGTATGCTCTTAATAATAATCAGGACTAGTTACGTCCGCAATGGGCATCGTCAACCGATACAAATTATTTTTGAATTTGGAATTTGTTGATGACGATAACCACCGTAATATTTTGATCATCAAACGAACATGTCAACCGGAAAACCGGTAATAAAACCCCTAGTAAACCGCTGAGTGACAGGAGAAATATTACATCAAGCTAAACGTCGCGATAAGGCTAATGGAAAGTGTCTACCCATATAGTGGTAATTATTACAATTATACTGCGGCGAAGGAGGAGCTCCAACTAAGCGGCATCGCACCATTAATAACCACCCTGTATAAATTATAAGTTCAAAATCAACCACTGTTATTAACGTCCGAGAGTGAAGCGAATTGGTAATAAGTCATTTGCACCCGGTATTAATAGTTTAACTCAATTGCCATGTGGTTTGTACAAATAGTTATTAAGTCAAATGCACCTTTTATCGAACGAAATCATGAGTTGTGTATAATAATTATTACCTATTTAAGTGAGACGTTTTTCCATATTTATAAGTTACACTCTTTTTTTAATAAACTATTTTTTTTATTCAACGAATAAGACACACGATTTAAGAATGTAACATTCTATATACTGAATATACATTATCTGAAAACATATGCATATACACACTAAAAAAATCGCTTATGTAGACACCCGACGGGACTTGAACCTGTAGCTGCTGGATTCGCGCCAGTATATTTTACCATTAAACTACGGGCGCCTTAGATAATTACGACAATTTTAACTAGTAGTTGTTACATGAAATGCTTATCGAATTGCGTTATAAGGTTGGCTATCGGTTTTGGTATATTAAATTAAGGTAGGTATCAATTAATTTCTTAATTACTAACCGACGTCGCGGATTACTCCATTATTAAATTTTTATACGTACGTACTTACTTGCTAATAATTTTAGTAAACTATTTTTTTATTCAACAAATAAGACACAAGATTTCAGAATGTAAGATTCTATATACTGAATATACATAATTTGAAAACATCTCATGCATAAGCACACTAGAAAAAAAACGTTTCCAAGTGCACCTTTGAGTATTTTTGACTTTTTTGTGAATTGCTGAAGAACTACTGCTTTCTAACATTTCTGCATTATCGAAATGTGGAACTTATTAATTTTAAATATTCTATACTCGAAATAATATAAACTTTCACCCTTGTGACTGTGTACTTGAGAAAACAAAAAAGCTGTTTGTCTCCTATTCATCAATTATGGAGACTCAGCTGATTTTGAAATCTAGCGTCACATTTATTTTTATTATCTCGTGAACCACTCAAAATACGCAACAAACAGATACTTTTTAGAAAGGTTTTACTTATGATGTCTAATTTTTTTAATACCCTACACTCCTACAGGTGCAAGAAAATAGAATAAGAAAGCAGAAAAGGGTTCACTTTCTAAAAAATTAAATATTTCCCTTTCCACACTAAAACACTTAAAACATTTGATTGAACATCGCCAACATTTAACTAGTCCACGTGGCGTTTACGTTAACGATTCAGTCGTGGTTTGAATACCAGATATTTTGTCCAGTGAGATAGTTTCCAGAGTTAAAACAATGATCATTTTGTGAATATAAAACATGAACCGTTGTAGTATGTTTTAAATCTTTCTAGAAAACAATAAATTGTAAAATTTGTAAACACAAAGACGCACCTTTTCAACGCGGGTGTGGGAAGCGTTAAAGTGTTAGCAGGGGTCGTAAACGTGTCTGCGCTGGCGTGGCAGGGGCGCGCAGCCATCACGCGAAATCCTCTTAGTGAGACGTCGGATTTTATAAAACCTATGCTAGAATACGAGATTTTCTCGATGGCTTAAAAATCGACACTGAAACAGTAACCTTGTACGTACGTTTTAAAATAAAATACCTACTGTTGTTCATAAACATTATTTTACATAAAACCTAAGCATACGAGCGAGTGAGAAAGCATTCGCCATGCGTTTAATAAAATGTTGAAGATGACGTTAAGACAGTTGTGAAGCCACTAAATTGACTAAACCGATGTTTGCATGTTTATTATGAGGTGAATAGTGTAGTGCACGTTGCTTATGGAGTTCTACTACGCAAAAACCAGTTAGGATAGTATTTATAATTAAGTTCGCGAGCATGAAGCATATGCTCCGGATACCGGCCGAGAACAATACACAATATCCTGCAACGATGCTACAAGGGCGATCTACGCGCGGCATTTTTACTACCGTGCGAAGCACAGGGTGTGGCGCTAAAGCACACGAAGACGCTTGTCCTATAGAATATTGCATGACCGTGACATAGTGGGGTGATTAATTAGGTCCTAAATGATATTCTATGCAACTTAATAGTATGATAAGTATGTATTTTAGTGACGCAATAAATAAATTAGGGGAATGAAAATTGAGCAATATTTAATAGTAAAATATTGATGTTCGATTCCACAGACTGCCTTCGGGCAGCAGACAGTCGGTCTTACCCAAGTCATACACACTAAAATGTATCCTCAACGAAATCATACAAGCGGAGGAATAATATAGTGTTGCCATTGTCGACATCTGCAAAGCTATTCTATAGACAATGCGACTATCGATGGTAGTTTATCGTAGTATGTATGTATTGAGGCGGTTAATTGTTATAATAAGTTAATCGTCTAAATGGAAGTCGAAACTGTAAAAAAGTGCTTTGTTTTAATAGCCCCTCTCTTGGCTGTGTTAATTTTTAGAGCGAGATAAATACATGAACATGATAAAGCGATAACATGTACCACGTTAGGCGACGATTGCCGCCTTATATATGGGATAGACCCATTGGAGTTATGCCCTATTTTCATAAAGACATTGAAAATACAACACGAATATTGAGAACAAGCAGTAGGCGAATCGAATGTATCTAGAAAATAAAGAAAAGGTTGCGACAACCTGTTTGATGTACATTTGACTCATCGTGTCAATATTTACTCAACACACAATTCCAGTATAAACAAACAAACACAAAACGAAATTGCGAAAACGGTTGCTCACCGCTGAAACAGAGTGCTATATTAATAATACTAGTTATTATTAGGTGAAGAAAATTAAGAGGAGTCTCGCTACGAAAACAATAATGAAAATAAGATTATTCATATCGAAGTTATGTTTTGTTTGTGTGTTGAGAAGGGGCAATGCTGAACCGCGAGTTTACGCAACATTAAAAGATGAAACTAATAAAATCCAGGCGCAACTTTTTAATGCCTGTGCGATAAATCATTGGTGATTGTGTGAGGCGAGCCTTATCGTTAAATTCGTTCTGAAAATATTATATGAATGTAAAACACGTCAATTCAACTATTCGTATTGAAAGGTTATTTTTATATTTTTAAAATAAGTGAGTAAGTAATCAATGAGTTATTTGTTGAACGACAAAAAAAAATAATAATTTTATTTTAAGTGGTTTTATAAGTCATTAATCAACTCGATTATGGAATAATACGTCTGTAATAAAATTCGTGAGATGAAATACTGCTTTAAAAAGCGTGAGAATTTAAACAATTGTTTAGATAAAATTGTTTAATTCGCAGAATAGGGCGAAAGTGTGTGCTAAATTTGTAAATTTAAAAAAAGAAACATTTCTGTTTAAATCCTGTCTATTGCTTTTTTCTGGTTTAAAATTAACTGATTATTATTCACCCACGGTGGCCTGGTTGGTAGAGTGGCCGCCCGTGAAGCCGTAGGTCGCAGATTTAACCCCGCGGCTGGATAAACTGCAAAGCCTATTTTCAATGTGTGTTTGTCCCAGTGCAAGATCCCAATGAATTGTGCGATTGACCAACAACCATTCCTCGTAAAAAAATATATGTTAATATTATAAACCTTCACATTCTTGATAAAATTTTTATTCCCCTTATCAAAAATATTGAATGTCAGATACGAGGTGTCAATTTTAGAGAATTGATATGGTCTGCTTAGTTGTGAACATATAAAATTTTTATTCCCCTTATCAAAAATATTGAATGTCAGATACGAGGTGTCAATTTTAGAGAATTGATATGGTCTGCTTAGTTGTGAACATATATTAATTTGGAATACAATACAAAAAAGAATACCCAATTGCTCATTTCTTTAAGCTTGTGTATTTTATTATTAGTTAAAGATTTAAAAAAATACAAAAACATTAGGTACTAAAAAATATGATAAATTAATTTTAATAATGCCCAACATGCACCTTTACGTACACTTATTTTTTCGATATCAGTCGAAGCCAAAGTATACATACGTACATATTACAAGATGTAATGTTGTTAGTAATATAAGTATTAAATAATAAAATAATATATATCGTCGGTGTTTTGTAAAAAGGGCGAATTAACCAAATGCTATTTTACAGGAGGAGGATTTTTAACTTTTGACATTTATTTGTTTATTACCTGTAGATGATTATAAATATCTAACAAGTTTATAATAAAGCTTAGAAAGAATACTGTCATTGTGATAGGCATTATTATATAATATTTTAAAAGGCCTAATATGTCACATTCGCTTTTTATTCGTAATTTTAATTAATGTAATTTTAGTCGATTATCGTTTTTAAGTACTTTCCTATGGAGATACAAATTCGCCGTTTTTACACAACAAAGCTAGTGGGGTACATATTGTATTTTCATTAAAATCTCGATTTATATGTTATTTTAATAATCTTGACTTAGTAATCTGTGTACCGGTTCGAACACGTTAAGAAACCCTGGCCGTATAGGCTGTTAAAACCAATTGAACATCTACATTTGACCATTCATCTGTCTGCGCATGGTCTGTACATTGAAAACCAATCACGCAGTGGCCCGACAAGGAAATCCCAAATGTCTTCTTATCCGAACGAATCAGTAATGTGGCCGGTTCAGTCGGTGAACCGATTCGGAAAGGGGTCTGACGTTTAACAGTGTCTGAACCGTTTATGAATGATTTACAATCATTGAAAATAGTTTTTATTATCCGTGTTTGGTTTATCTTATTAATCGGTAACAGAAGCGCTATTATTCTTTCACGTATTTTGAATCAAATAACGGCAACGTATTTTGATGATTAAAAATAATTAAATTGGTATAAACAGCACGTTGTGCACATATCCTCAAAAACAGATATGATACGCACATAATACAAAAACAATGTTATAACTATTAGCGTTAAAACTGAGAAACGAAATCGTTTAAGAGCATACAAAAATGAAACGGCAAATAATTTTCAACAGTAGGTGGGACGAAATTTTTCACTCGTCGCCAATCGATCGACCGTAAAGGTGTAAGCACGTAAATTTATTTTGTGATGGCGTCGGAGGAATATATTCTCAAATCGTGTAAAGATGACTAAAAAACGTTACCCATTTACTTGAAAAAGAAAACATGTCAATGAATATACTACTCGTATTATTATTACTAATATAATAATAACATAACATTAAATAAACGCGTGTTGATTTTTTTATGACAAATTATATTTCGTTCGGTTCGCGTCATTTTTAAGGCGAATAGTAACGTTTTTATCAAAACCTTAAATTTAACAAATTTTACTGATACATGATTACATAATCAATACGAATCTATGAACGTTAAAATATTTTTTTTAAATTAAGAAATAAACTTAATAAAAATAAAACAATATAATATATATGTATGTTTATAAGTAATATGCGTTTTTTACCTACATGGTATTTTATAAATACTCATAACGTTAAAATGGAGTTTGATTGATTCTTTCAGATCATTAATTAAAATTTTATTAATTATAAAAACATCGATTATTATAAAAAAATATAACATGAATTTTTAAATTTATATTAAGAGCATAACCGCGTCACGATACCATCGTAACGTTAAAATGAAGTGTGATAGATTCTTTCAGATCATTAATTAAAATTTTATTAATTATAAAAACATCGATTATTATAAAAAAATATAACATGATTTTTTAAATTTATATTAAGAGCATAACCGCGTCACGATACCAAAAAGCTAAAATCGACATAAATAAAAAGGATTTCGTGTTATATTCATTTATATTTTCGAAAAACTATATATTTTTTTATAGTTAAAACTATTTTGTGTCATTTTTGTGAAAACGCGCATTTTTTTCAGTTTATTTCTTAATTTACAAAAAATCTTTTTAATGTTTATAGATACATACTTATTGATGTTTAAAATGAAAATGACCAATAAAATAAATATTAAACCAAAGTCAAAAATACTCGCGATGGCATTACGATCACCCTTAATAAAAATAATAAAAATAAATGATACCTACACCATTTATAAGTTTTCAACAAAGTAATACTTTAGTATGTAATAAAATGGTATATAAAATGAAAATATTGAAAGAGTTTTGTTGGAACATCCCACAAAGAGAGGAATACCACATCCCACACAAGTGATTTCGGAGAATACAGCGTCTGAGGAGAGAATGGCATTGGAGCTCAAGGCGAGGCGCGTTCACTACTTATTCTGGCTGATAGAGATACATGCTCTTCATACACCCCTCGAGACGTCGGGTGTACGAGCGTCGGCGTCGGTTGCTATTTAAGGCTCTTTGGGACTGCACAGTTACGCCGGGTGGAAATTGTGTACGCGAGCTAAGAGAGAAAAATCTTTTTATTTTTTTAGATTTTTTTAGCTTGATTTGGTCTGTGAGTGGTTTATATGAACAACTAATGTTTTTTAGTTTGTTTAATATTTAAAAGTTTAAAAAGAACAACCATAGGTAAATGGAACATTCAATAAAAAATAATTTATCAGAAAATTCTTTTTATAATATGGAAAAAAGAATTTGGGAAAATTAGGTTAGGCTCGTTTGATAAATTTCTTACTAAGCAGTCGATAGCTGAGGATAGAAAGATATTTTACAATATGAACACATTAATTGTCTTGTACCTTTGTTTTTTTAATAAATGTTAAATAATATTTTTTTTTTAAATAAAAGCGTGATTTATAAAATACGTATAACTCAATAAATGTCACCATGCGAGCGAATTGAATCATGCTTATAGTGCAGGAGTGTAGGGAAAGTATTTTTAAACTCAATAAACTCAACTCAAAGTATTTCTAATGCTGTAATGGTATAATTACAATTATATAGTGTTAGTTTGAATACTTTTAAGTTATTATGTAATGGAAATCATACCCTTACAGAATAAATACTCAAATATTATGTTTGAACCTAGCTTACTCAAAAAAAAACCAGGATGGACTTGGTTCACTATGCTTGTGAAACACTCGTATACTATATAGGGTGAAAAGCATGATCACCAGCTTGGGACGATCCACTGCTGAATGAAAGCATCTCACGTTGAAAGCTTCTTTCACTATATTTCGTCCCCAATACTTCTTGCTTGCTTACACTAAACTTTTTGAGTTTTTCAATCCAACGGGGGTGTCCACTTGACGACTTATACTATTGCCTGCCTCATTATAATTGATTTATTATTTTTGTATTATCACGTTATGGCCAACATGCATCTCTTGTTGTTTTTTTTTATATATCTCTGATATTAAGGGATGGATGATATACATACGTTAACACTGTCAGCATAAGTAGTGAGATATATTATGTAAATATCAATGTGATAAATAATTGTATTGTATAATAAATGTGAGTAAATACTCGAATAAAGTTAGTAAGTAAATAAAAACGTACAAAATAACAGGCCTAAATAATAATTCATTTACGATTATGAAATGACGTAAGTAAAAATAGGGTAAATTGATTCTTGAACGGTTTAATAAATACATTTTAAAGGTTAAATCACCGGAGAGGGAAAAAACGACGCCGGAAAATGCGGAAAGAAAAATTGCGACCGAAATCGCGGAGGCAGGAGAGAGAGAGAATAAAAGAAAATCTTGTTACGATCAATCATCATTGTTTTCCTTTCAGAGTCAGGCACGCGCGTCGACGGGGCCTCAACCCGCGGTCGATCGCAGCCTATTGAAAACAACAAAGTAAACAGTGGGTATAAACGGATTCTGCGAACAACGGGGTCTGCGGAGTAGGCGAAAATCTGTCAGTTGAGTAGCTTTACAAGTAAGACGCATTATTCAGGATGCTTGATTTAGTAGTGAAAATTTTATTGTGTACAACCATCAACCTGGTATCTCCATTTATAGCGTTAATGTATTAATTGAGGTGATAAAGATTAAATAAGTAATCAGAATCAGTTTTAATATATGTATGTCCCATAATTCATATAATATATTATCTGCTTTGTGTGAAAAGTTATACGCTTGTTATTCTTAACTTTGTATTACCTTAACCCAAGAACGTCAATATATAATATAATTTAAATGCATTTGAGTCGTTTTTTGCGAACCGGATTTCGCCTTTCGGCATCATCAGGCACTGTGTACACTCACCAAAAGGCAAATACACACTGAAAACGGATAATATTATCTCTTATCCTATTATATTAACTATAATACAATGTTAAAAATATTTATGTATAATTTACAATTAATTATGAAGCAGATTTACATGTACAGGTACCTATTTAGATTGTAAGTACTTGGTTGGGTCAATTATAGTCGCCCTCATCCCGATATTTCCCTCCTACCTCTAATCCAAATTATTGTCGTCGTCCAAGCGATCATCACTTACTGAGTCATCAGTCGACCGTGATTAATAAACAGATAGTTAGATCAGGACAACGAGCGCGTCAAGACTTTGTGACAGTTTGACCGTCGTGAAATGTACTTCAATTCGCGAGTCTCATTATGAACTCCATACAGGGTGACCTACAAATGACGGTTCAACCGTGCTGCACAAAGACCGCCACGCGTCACTATAAACCCATTACCCTTTGAGTGTCATCAATGTCATCATCCATGTAAAGAAAATTCCGGTTGATTCGTGTGAAAGTGAAGACCAGCTTAGCTCAACATCAAAGGTCTGTTTCTGCTGCTGCACCCCTGCTTCTGCTGTCCCTCACCAACATCCAAATTCTCAATCTTCCTTCATGCAGTCCACGAAAGCGCACCCAGTACATATTATTATGTATATCTGCCACCGTTATTCAGTTATTTAATAAACGTATTTGGTATCGAATCTTAATCGTGTATTTTCCTTCTTCTTTTCTCGACGTCTCAAGCTCGTTGTAACCATACCGAAACTAAATCCAATGTATTTTAGATTGAATTAAAAATATACTTAATAAAACTACGAATTTAGCAAAAATCGCTACATTCAAAAAACCCTATTAAACTATATTTTAGCGAGAGTTTATAAAAACGGTTTTTGTCTATTTAGTGCAAGCCAGCGGTAAACAAAATTTGAAAATAGCCTATATACTGGATTATTAATTGTTAGGTTACGTTAGATAATTATTATTGAATTCATGAATTTTGCCGAAATCGGCTATAAAAATTGCCAATGTTCCCGCCTAGCTTCCAGTAAACAGATTTGTACCAAATAATCATAAACATATATCTTCCTATCCTATGAGGTCCCATCAGATCATCAACGCCTTGAAAATTGTACCACTTTGGAGAGATTTCGTAGCCATAGAATACGACCATGTAGTAGGTACCTACATAGTACATACAACATTATACACCACATTCCTTCATTTATATTTAACGAAACTAATAATGAGTATGTATGAAAGCAATATTCATTTTTAATGTGAAGCTGTTAAAATAAAACTGAAAGGTAAACTAATTCAAGGTTTTACGGTCTGATATTGTATTAACAAGCTTTTATAAGAAGTAATATAACCATATTTCACCGCGAAAGTCATAAAAAATAATCACCGACATGACTCTGAGTATTTTACGAGCATATGAGATCATAAAAGTTCAAAAGTTATTATACTTTAAATCTTGTGAATTTTGGTTGGAATGGTGGTGTTACAATTTCATACGAGAAGGAAAACATGGGGGATTTATTTATTAGGGAAGTTTGTCTCTACTTCGTGATGACACTACGTATACTTGTTTAAAGAAGAGTAGAGCTTTAAGCTCGATAATTCGACGGTCCATCACAATATGGTGCTTACTTTTATAAATACATATTCTGGAAACATGTTTTAGCCACGACAAAACAAATATTAAAAGAAAAGAAAAACATGCTTTGTTCAAAACCAAAGCCTCGAGCACGTATGTCGAAATATAGAATGCCTACCCTACAGTATATTATATTACGACACACGTATTTGTTTCTGATATTCTCGAGGGCTAAGAGAATGTCCAACAACAAATATAATCCTCGCCCAAAAAATCTCAAGTAGGTAACAAATTGAGATCTACGTGTAACTCGTATGGAGAGGATATTGTAGAGATTGATGAGAAATGCGTCTGTGGTGAAGTAGTGGCACATAATTACATAAACATTGGTTTCGGTTAAAGCATGAGAGGAAGGGTTGGTACCATCTCGCAAATAAAACTTTTAAGAAGCCTCCTCGTGAGATAGCTGTAGTTATAAACGTAATGGAAAATGTGCAGTCTTTCAGAAGATATCACAATTCACAGTACATTATAGAATATTATGTTATTTGCATACTAATTATATATAATATTTTATACTAAATATTTTTTTAATAAATTATGCCTATACGAGAGAAAAACTTATGGAGTTTTCAAAAATGGAAACTGCCGTCTTTTTCTAGAGACCTCAGTTGACTAAGAAAATGCCTAATCTGCTATTGGCACCACTGAAATAAGTCTCTGTAAAAAAACTGTGCTAATAAGGTAATAATAATTATACAGTTTATCCCAGTAGCGAAGGGTGGGGGTAGGCAGTTATGATCCGACATAAATAGTGAACACTATATCAGTCAACCGTATTTGTTTTAATTGAACTAAGACTACTATGACTATTGTGTAGATAGTATTAGTTTAGTTTTTAAAATTCAATTAAATCCTTCTTAATCTAAGCCATAGTAGATAATAGTAAAAAAAATATTCGTTTATCTATAAAATATCTAAAATTATGCCATCAAATAATAAATAACTTTAGATATTTTATAGATAGAAGAATATTTTTTATCGAATATGATTTGGTACAGACCTCAATGAATTTTAAACTAACCCAACACCGTATTATGTATTCTTAATTCAACAAACAACAAATAAGTATGACTGAAAAAGACATCGGATCTTCCATTGCATACCTTAACTATTATAGTTTAGTTTAGACAGGGTTTAATTGAATTTTAAAAGTTAACCACCCGTACTATCCGCAAATTATATTCTTAGTTCAATGAAAACAAATAATATTAATACTATCGACTGAAGATATTCGATGGAATTTGAATTTAAATTCTAATGGATTCAAGCTCTTTATTATTCCATGTGAGTCGTTTTTGCGACCCAGGTTTCGAGTTTATTTGTATTTTTTTTTTTAAATAATGTTATAAAAAAGTAGGTACCATGTAAGAGTATTATTAAAGACTAATATCTCATTAGTTAACCCCATTAATTATTTTTCTTAGAATTGACGATTTACACTTCTTGAGTGCAGTATTTTATTGTTTATAAAGAATAGTGATCTATTATTAAGCTTTGACGATTTATTATAATATGCTATCGAGTGTATTGTTATTATTTATTAATAATATGGGGTATTAACTAATTAGGATTTTTACTGATACTTCAATTATTCATAATTTGTCTATTGTATTTTTTGTGACCTTTGACTTGATAGGTAGGTAATGGAGATTTTACTTACTTTATTGTATTGATTTATTATATAAGCTAGAGTAAAGAATGTTCGTTGTCAGTGTGTGTTTACCTTTCGTGAGTGTACACGGCGTAAATGGAATAGTACATAGCTTGAATCCATTAGAATTGAAAACAAATAAGTACGACTGACAAAGTTTTTAGTGTGCACTATTTATGTCGAATCTTTACAGCCTACCTCCACCATTTTCCAATGATCTCTCACTTTCTTCCCACTCAAATATAGTTCGGCAAAGAAAAGGACATCAAAAACGCAAAACATACGGAGCATATTCTATACCGCTACAGAATAATATATCCACTGCAAAGCAACACGGTTTGGCAAGTTCGACTCGGCTTGTAAATTATGTTTATCAAGTAGTTTTTCATACAGTGTGGCAACAGAATTAAGAAAAACTTCTGGTAGAATATATCTTGCTGATACGTTTATACCTACGTACAGGCCTTATGGATGAAAAAGTAGAGTATTTTATCACTGAATAAAATATAACGTGGAAACGGGACTATAAATCCGAGAGCGAGCATCTATTAAATAAGCATTTTGGAGCTTTGGAAGAGCTTATTACGTTTGTTTTATTACAAACTGCGATAGATTATTCATTCTTCTTAATCCTTTTCACATAAAAAGAAACATTTTAATAATTTATTTTGTGTTTACTAAATTTTACTAAGTTAAAAGCTTGCTTTTTGATAGTGAATGTAATTAAATCATATTTTATCAACAATCATGGATTAATTGTAAAAAATAGGTACAAGATAATTCATATAAATTTGTTTGCATTCTAATGAGATAGGTAAGACAAAACTGAAATTATAAGCTCAATATTTTATCCGTTGAGAAAATTAAAAGACCAGCGCATCTATTCCATATACAAGACTGCTTTTGGCCGCTATCGGCGGCTACCGAGGGTAGTTTTTTTGTATTGAGATATTATAACTTTGACAATAAGGTGATTGTAATTGTTACAATAAGTACAATGTTTTAACAGCAACTCTCTTGGCTGTGCTAACTTTTAGATTAGACTTTTAGACGGCTAATTTATTGTAACAATTACATTATGAAAAATATGAAAAATTACCCTCGATAGCCGCCGATAACAATCGTGTTGTGTATAGAATAGATGCGCAGGTAGGTGTATGGGCATCTGAAAATTATTAAGAGATTTCATCATTGACTTGTTAAAACCTTCAATGTGCCAATTACCTATGTCAAAATATGTAGGTATATATATTATTCTGTTATTTTATATTATACCGCGTCTTTTAGTAAAATACTTATATAGTAATAATTCAGTGACAACACTTAAGTTTACATCGCCGAAATATTGTGCGTCGTATTGGTATTGAGTGAAACATGCACCGAATTAAACATAATAACGTATCTGGCATACTAACTTAACAACGACATTATGCATTTGACCATAAGATAATAAGTAGGTACATAGCTTTAAGTAACTTACGTTCGGCGACGATTCTTTATATATACCAAGTGCTGAATTGTAAGTGGTGATAACAGTTCTTACCTGAGAATAAATAAAAAAAACAATATTAGTAAATTATACTAAATGTGTCGAGAAAACTACGGTGCGGCAATAAGAAGTAGTGCTAATGGGCCTATAAAATATAAGGCACGTGTGGAAAAGCGGGTTGACGTAAATTTAATATTTGGATCAATTCGAGTGCTTAAAGTCAGACAACGTTATCTACAAAAAAAGTGTTTTTTTTTTTTGAGATAACGTTATTTTACATTTACGGCTACATGATAGTCAAACAACGTTATGTCAATCTTTTCTAATTTCCTATTAAATCGTCAGTAAAGTTTAACGTTAACTACATAAGTTACCCTTGTTTTTATATTTTTTTACCCTATAAATTTTAACATCATTATAAGCAAGATAAATGTACGATACACAATAAATTATAAAATATTAACATTAGGTTTTAAATAAAAATTTCCCTTGTTGAGTTACAAGAATCTAAAATAACGATTTTTGGCTCTCCTGTAAAGTTGCACTTTTGTAGATAGTGTTGTTTGACACTAAGCCCTCGAATTGCCACAGCTGTTATAAGAACATCTAACTTTTCCATACTCTATCTGAGATAGTAGCGCCTTATTTGCTGTTATGTTTTTTTGTTTGTAGTTAAGACAATTTTTCAAAATTTTTTCTAACTGCTACAAAATATATAATGTTATATCGAATCGTCTTTTCTTAGATTCATTATTCTTACTCGTCTTCCGCAGTGCTATAGACTAAATAGAAAGGATGATTCAGTAACCTAAAGTTCACCCTATCACACAGCACTATGTTATGGAGATAAACAGAATTTCTCATCCACAATCAGCGGAGGACGTTTCTGCAGCTCCGGATACGCCACTCTTGTGTGTCAACCGCACGGATTTCGTCGCCTTGACTGACTGACTGTCATCCTGCAGCGATACTACAAACAGTAAGAGCCGTTTCACACGGGACACCTGTGTCCAGCCACAGTGTGTCGCCTTCAGTGTGTCGAGATGCCGCATTTACATATAAATGAACGTGACACTCGTGTGTCTCCGTCTGAACGCGCCCATTTAGTTATGTGTAAATGTAGCCGCTCGACACGTCGGGGGCTTGACACAGGTGTACCGTGTGAAACGACTTTAAGTCTCGTTAAATTTGTCAAGAAGGACCGGAGGGGCGATGGACCTTATGAAATTCGCGACCTTGTAACCCTATCAGCAGCTCCACTGAACTGCTCCGGGTAGCAGATGATAAGGCCGACCTCCACTAGGGGATGCCACGATAAGAAGAAATAACCTTATTAATTACTATCGGTGAACTATACGAATATAATTGCATTTCACTCAAGACTAAATATTTAAAAATAATGTAGGATATTTTATTTCTCGAAAATTCATACATAATATGTGAGAAATCCTTAGGAATATAGGTAGTAATAAAAAAACACGAAGTAGAAAAACCCAGACTTTTTAAACTGAATACGATTCGTGATTGATATAATAATGCCTGCCATTCATTAAACTGCCGCTGATTTTTGTCATTTTTAAGAATAATCGAGCGATCTGAGGGTGTTTTAAATACAGAAGAAATAGGAATGGGTCAACTGGACGCCAGGACAATTATTGGACGCCGTACTGTCGAATGAAATAAATAGACGTTGGTTACGATTTTATACAGTAAGTACCTACGTAGACGAGGAATTTCTATCTACTATTCTACGTTTTAATTTATTTTGGTCTTAACATATTTTTTTTATTGCGGATTGAGAATTATCATGCCCGAGGCTTTATATAAAAATAAAAAACTCTTTTTTCGTGGAAACTTAAACATATGCACAATTAAATCATTATTTACGTAAGCATATTTAATTTTTTACCAAGTAGATACTAAATCATAATATAATAATTTAAATATTAATATTAAATATATATTTTTAAATTACCTATAAATTCATAACTTTGCGTGGCGCCCAGTTGTTCCTACGCCAATTCGTCTTACGACTCCAAGAAATAGCTACTACATTTGTAATATAAACAGTGTTTCCATATTTTTCTATGCTGATTATAGTACAAAGGCGTAAAAATTATAGTATTTCTGTAAAACATATGGTACAGGAACATTTTTCGGCTCGAATCATTTAAAATTATAGTATTTTGGTATATTTGGCGTAAAATTATAGTATTTTACATTTTTTGCAGAATAGAAATTATAGTATTGTACTGTAATTATAGTACGGCTGGCAAAACTGAATATAAATCAAAATGATAGATAGCACTAACACGATTTATAGCTGGAAAAAATCCCAAAATCAGTTACAATGTCCTAGCGCTTGTTAACAGTTTTTTAATCAAGAAATGGAAATATAATTAATATTAAATTCTACAGGTTTTTTTAAAAAGGTTTGTCGATAGCTATTTCGGTTGTAACACCATTATCAAGACTATTCAGATAGGCCGTTTGCCTTTGCTTAAATACTATACGTGTATAGATAGAGACAGAATACATTTTCTTATTCGTTCCAGCAATATTATGAATTTTTACATTATTATTAATTGTAATATTATTAATACTTTGAAAACCCTAAGTGGGTTTTTTAAAATGGATATCGAAATTTTCAAAATTTATCAAAATTACAGTATTCGATGGTTATTTATTGACATTATTGATCAATTAAAATATTATTAGTATAATTGTCTTAATCGTGTGTTTAGATTATATTTAATAGTGGCGACGCATACATTACCAAATTTTCATTAATTATGTCATTACTTTTGGATAATTCGCGATTAATTTCCAACTGTTCAAGTAAATTTAATTTTAAACCTTTATTACATATATGCAAACATTGTGGCGTTTCATTGTTACTGATGCTATGCGAGTTTGATATCAAATGTTTAGCAAACTGAGAATCTGTTTTACCATTCTTAAAAGACCGGAGGTGCTCTTCAAAACGAGTTTTTATTGACCTGCCAGATTGACCAATGTAGCATAGACTACATGTGCCACATGTTATTTTATAAACTCCGCTTTTCTCCAGTTTGTTGATTTTATCTTTACTATTTTTTAAGTTTAATCCTAGATTATTATTAGCTTTGAATGCTACGTTAACGCTATGTTTAATTTCTTGATAAATGTTGTCTGAAATAATGCCGTGATAACCAATGGACTTGTAATAACGATTTGAATCTTTAACGTTAGGGTATATTGTTGATCTAGCTAATTTAAGTTGTTTTTTATATAATATTTTATCTACCATTGATGTTTCATATCCATTACTTAAGGCTATTTGTTTAATGGTATGTAGTTCATCCTCAAAATCTAATTTGTTCATGGGTACGCTAACTAGCCTGTGGATCATGGCATGGTATGCCGCCAACTTATGAATCCATGGATGTTGCGATCCTTTATGTATAGTAGTTTCAGTAAAGGTGGGTTTTCTATATATTTTGAAGTTATTTTTGCTTTGGGTAGATATCTATGTCGCGTAATTCGCTAACCAAAAATTCACCCTTCCATCACGGCACTGTTTTATGGAGATGTCAGAACATCATTTCGACAAAGACGTCCTTCGCCGCAGTGGTGAGCGTTATCCCGACAGTAAACCTCCCTCAGAAGACGTCGTGTAGTGGAAGCGGAAATCGTAACTGGAACAAGCGGATTCAGTTTTACGACCAGGCCGGCCCGCTCGCCAGCACCGGTTTACGTCTCCTCGCAACGGCCGTAAAATCATTGGCATTAATAATAACCGGCGTGACGCTAGCCTCTAATGGGCGTGTGTTAATACGCCGCGAATAAGCAACGGATTATTACCCCCTTCCGTAGTGAAGATTTAGAATTTAGACTAATATTAAACATGCATAATTTTGAAAACACTTCTGAGAAAATACATAATAACCAATAGAAATAATCTTTTAAGACACCCTGCAGGAATCGAATCTGCACCTCTCGGGTTTCGCGCCCACGCACATATACCAATATGCTAAAGGTACCACACTTAATTAAAACAAATTTTAACTAATGGCACTTACAGTAGGTACCTACTCTCTGAAGCGCTTTCGTAATTGAGCTACTATTGGCTATCGGCTGTTGTATTTTAAATCAAAGTAGGTATCACTTTAATTATTACTAACCGACGTCACGGATCGATCCAAGATATTTTAGTGTTGTAGCTTCCTTGAACTTGCTAATATTTTTTAATTAATTACTTTATATTCAACGAATAATTCACAAGATTCACGAATTCAACATTCTAACTATTGAATAATAATTCTTTAACTAAGAATAACTTTTATTCAACGAATAAATCACAAGATTTTGAGAATGTAACATTCAATATATTGAACATAAATAACTTGAAAACACCTCAAGATATTATATACCTATTAGAAAAAATGGTACTGTTCGGTTATACGGAATACAGCGGAAAACATATTTTGAAAATAGCCGATAAACTGGATTATTTGTTAGTTTAACCTAACCAAACCTAACCTAACCTAAACTAACCCAAACTAACAAATAATCCAGTATATCGGGTATTTTTAAAATGTGTTTTCCGCTGTATTCCGTATAACCGAACAGTACCGAAAAAATCATATTTGAAGAAATACGATGCTCGACGGGATTAGAACCCGTATAACCACTGGTATCGCGCCATCTGTGCATTAACCAAGTATGCTACGAGCCTCTTATCTAATTACGATAATTTAATTTTTATTTAATTTCAGGTATGACCTACAGAGTGTCATACATATTTACAAAAAAAATATTTGTTATATTATATTTCTCAGAAGTGTTATCAAATTATGAAGGTATGTTTAATATTTGAAGGCATTTTAAACTGGCACTTCGATGAATTGCGTATTGTGGCGTTCGAGCGTATGGCAAAAGCCGTCTCCGGAAACTTGTACGTATATTAAAGACCGTTCAACCTCTTTGGGTCGTAGTTTTTTTTTTTTAACCATGTCCGATCCTAATAGGGTCATATGGGCCTACACAGAGTGGAGGTTTGTATTAACAGATTTTGTTTTTACGACAAATGGATGTCAGCCACTTGCTCAACCTATTAGGTCCATACTCTGACTCATACACAAATTGAAAAACAATTATGTGTTATTGCTAGACCCAGGATTCGAACCTGGGACCAACGACACTATAGGCCAACGCCTAAGCCGCGCGGGCATCGTGGGTCGTAGAGTACTAACATAAAATTAATGTCTAAATAAAACACGATTCTTTTCGGTTTACTCTTTACAAATGTTGAAAATATACTGGATTATTTGTTTGGTTAGGTTAGGTTTTCATTCTTGAATTCATGAATTTTGCCAAAATCAGCTATGAAAAATGAATTAATGTTCATATTGAATCTAATAAAATTGGATACCGTATAGTATACGGTCATCTCTTTAGGATAAGAAAGGCGAACTGTGCCACGATGAAATGTTTTACGTACAATTTACATATTGTAACCGGCAAAACCAGTAGGGCATCTGCGACCTGACCGCGCCAAAAGGACATTTGTATGTATGAACAGTAAGTCCGGAACATAAATGTGTAACACTAGAGCGGGTTGGGCGGAGGCTCATCAAAATTCAGAGGGCGGCCTCCTATTATTAAATGTATCGGGGTGGGCGCGACGAGGGTCGGCGTATGACACGTCGCATGTATTATGGAGGAGCATTCACGTAGGGCACTTTCCACTGATTGAAAGCAACTCAAATGTTGAGCCCTCGCTTTAATTGACTAATGGCTTTTGCGAATAGTCAAATCAGGTAGGCACCAGGTAGTAAAAAAAATATATAAATACACCAGCCGTAGTCGCATTTATGTACCTAATATAATATTCAAAAACACATTTTTGCTAGAACTCGGGTGATTACATTTTGTACGTTAAAATCAGAGATTTAAAATAGTGTTGAAAAATGATAGAAAAATACGTAGAATATAGAAAAGCTTGTAATTTTTAATACAGTTAAATAAAACTTCGAAGCCAGAATTTTATACATGTATACCTACCGTACCGGACTAATGGTTTTGGAACAAAGTTTTTTCTAATGGATTTCAGTTTTCTACTATTCCATTTGCGTCGTTTTTTGTAACCCGGGTTTCGCCTTTTGGCATCTTCAGGCAATGCCAGGCATTATATGGTAAAAGGTAAATACACACTGACAACGGATACAATTAATTTTAACTTATATAATAAATTTATACAATAAAGTAGGTAAAAACTGTATCATCTACCTATTAATATTAAGAGCATACTTCAGTGAAACGGCAAATAATTTTCAGCAATATTTGGGACGTAATTTTGCATGCTTTGCCAGTCGGAGAGCGATAGTCGACCTGTTCGCTCGTCAATTTGTTTTGAGATGGCGTCGGAGGAATTAATTCTTAAATCGTGTAAAGATGACTAAAAAATGTTACGTATTTACTCGAAAAACAAAACATGTCAATGAATATATTATTATTATTACTTAAATAACAATAAACATGACATTAAATGGACTCATGTTGAATTTTTATCACAAATTATGTTTTGTTCGTCACGCGCCGTTTGCACAATTTGCGCGTCGCGTAGTCACGATCGTTTTAGACCGTGCCTCAGCTGGCCGTAAGTCAAGGATCGCAATAAAAAATATAACAAAAAAATTATGAATAGTTGAAGTGTTTGTTTGTAAAAAACACCTATCACTAATAATACAATAATAGGCGTAAACATCGTCAAAACCCTACTAATAGATCATGAGATAACAATCAATTATACTACATTTAAGAGGTGTAAAATCGAAAAGGGTTTTTTTATTCTTTCTACGATATTTGAGTTATTTATGTTGAGGGTTGTTTCGGGCTAGAAATCCATCCTCGGAGCAGTCTTCGGCCTACTAAATGCGATTGACTCGGACGACCCACACAACACCATGCTCGGGCAGTCAATAGGTTTTCGCTCTATCATGACTGTCCGAGCATGGGTCGAGAGGATATTATATATTATGTTAATATCTGCTTTCCTTCTCGTAGTGACGTAGTCGGCACATATATAGATATATAATATGTTATATTATATTTTTCTTAAGGGGGGACATGCTCAGCGTAGGTCAAAATGGAGTTTTTGTTCTAATTTCAAAGCATGATCCTGGACATTCCTTAAACGTTATAGATAATCTATTAATACCGTTTAAAAAAAAATCGGTTAGGTACATGTTCAAACACGCGCGTTAACATGCTCTTACTCCCTACTTCAGTTTTAGTTTGTCAATTTATGGCGACGGCCGTATGTTGTAGCTTAACTACTGGGGAATGCCAAAAGAAATGGCGTATTTCAAAAAAACACTACCTTATTCTTAGGTCAATAATTATTATAAAGCAATCATTAATCGTAGGATGTTTATCACACTTGAATGGTCAAAAACATAGCTTATAATTAGTATCTTTAGAATTATCTTCAAATGTGTTAATTCTTGTCAAATTTGGGATCACAGAGATTATCAATATAATTTTTTATCGTAAATATTTCACTATAATAATGTCGACATAAATAATACTGATGGTTTTATAAATGCGTTTAAAAAATAATAAATGTAAAAAATCTTAACACCACTGCACGGTTATGTACTGAAATATGACTATATTCTAAAACATTAGAGCGAGATGTTTAAAAGAATACTATTTTATGTAATAAAAATACTTTATGCGGTCATCAAATGTTTAAAATAAATATAAAGGATAATAAGGCTTCAAAATTATATAAATAGATTATCTACAACGTTTAAGGAATGTCCAGGATCATGCTTTGAAAATAGAAAAAAAGCTCCATTTGACCCACGCTGAGCACGTCCGCCCGTATAGTATTTATTCAAGCTGAAAGAAACTAAATCGACGATTTATTTCGACATGGTACAACAATATCGCCTCCAATACCAATATCGGTATTTAGAAGAGAAAAAACGATCAATTTTGTGGATTCAAATCTCCCGGCTGTGTCTTATTCAATAAACTGTAAGAACATGTTTTTAATTCTTAAATCTTTTGAATAGTCGAATGAAAAAATAATAACATAATTAATGTTGCAATTCTACATGACAAATTTACTGATTATTTGTTTCAGCTGAAATTTTAATTAGACTCCTCCGATGGCGGGAATTAAGTTTTTATTCGTTCAATTTACCCTTGCAGAGCGTAATTTCATTTCATAATCCCATGCAGTAAAACTTTTATGATGACTTTTAACATCTTAACGACTTATAAAGCTCTCTTACTTCAACCGTGTTCTCATTTAACTGCTGAGATTCGAAAGATTAGCTTTCTCATCATTTTATTGGTGAATCTTAACTAACTAAGTACGCACTTACTCTCTTTTACAGGTTTCCTTAATTCGGAATCAGTACTCAGTATACTAATTATTATTTCTTAGATCGGCGAAGCCAAGGGAATTTATAGCAACCATCAGGCACAGAAAGGCTATTTTTGTTTACTACAACTAGAATTTACTACAACTGACAATGAAGAAGGCAGCAGAGTCTTCCTTTGGCTAAGCAACCTCCGTAAGTATTTCAATATATCTTAAGACGTTGATGTCATCATTTGACTAATCCAGAACAATATGGACTACAATTTGATTGTCAGACGGCACCATGAGAAGAATTGATAAAGATAGTACCTTTCACAATTCCATCTTAACACAAATGCGATGTTCTGCCATATGTATAGGTGCTGCTGTAAAAAAGCCCTCGGCAAATGAATCCGTTTTTTAATCGTGTGGGTTGACACTGCTTCTGCAATATTTAACTATTTCGTCAGTCCAGAGGATGCCTTTTGGACGTATGAACATAAGTGTGCAGGGATGGTTTCTCCTTCGACCCATGTCCTCATATCGTTCCCATTTAGGATTTTTAGCGAACTCTATTACATCGCATATTAGATTATCCGCTTTATAACTTTACAATTTTTTCTATACTGATACACCTCACTGATTACCTCGCATAAAATTAGATCAAATGATATTTACTTGTATCAATAATATAATGTAGCAATAAATAAATAAATAAATAGATAATATAGGTAAGTATGTAAAAAAAATATTTTTAGAATATATCATTACATAATTTTCATCCTAGAGCCGGAATGAAAAGTTATTAAGTGATAAATCTACCCTTGATTGCTACTTTATCCAATTATTTCGTTCAAGATTTTGAGTTTTAAGAATCGATTTCTTCGCCGAATCTTAGGGTACACTGGTACGACCGCGTTACAAACACATGATATCGTGAGCCGACATGTTAGTCCTTAGTGATTAACGTGGATGGGACATGTATTCGGATGCTGCTCAATAGTGCGACACTTCTGCACTTCTGTTCGACAGCAGTACGGAGTCCATCGCTGTGGAACATAGTACGTACTACATGTATCATAATATGGTAGTAGATGCACGACTGAGGCAAATGGTACGAGCGACCTTGTGCTTGCTTATTGCTGTATTATTTTTATAGTTTATAATTACTAATGATCTATTATTAGGTTTTGACGATTTATTATACGCTTTCGAGTGTATTTATTATTGATAAAGTAAGAGGTTTTTTACAAACAATTCAACTATTCATAATTTGTTTGTAATATTTTTTTATTATGACCCTTGACTTAATAAGTAAGTGATAAGTTTTTACCTACTTTATTAAATTGATTTGTTATACATATAAGTTAGAATGATAGTATTCGTTGTCAGTGTTTATTTGCCTTTTGGTGAGTGTACCTGTAAATAGTGCCTGAAGATGCCGAAAGTCGAAACCCGTGTGGGACCCATTATAATTTAAATATAAAATTCGTCAAGTACCTTCGGTCGATTGTATTAATAATTAGTAGGTAAGTATTTCCACACATATTTTTTAAATTAGCTGGTGAATATTTTGAAAATAATTAGTACCTATTGATAAAATTGGTCGACTGTTGAACCATATAGCATTTACGCAGTTCCTTTGCTGCAAAGCCAGTTCAAATACATTTTACTCTCATAATTCAAGGCGACGTCAGTTCGGGAAAGCCCTTTGAGAATATGTAATCGCAACTTTGCCCTGGGCAGATGTTCTTTCTATCAACCCTCCAGCTGTACACCCTCCCCAACGACTACCCTAGACTTCTGTTTCAACCCCTTTACGCGTCAATCCTTTTCCTAGCGGCGATAAAGGAATTCGGTCTGACATGTAATGTGGTTTTGTTCACGCGTTGATTTATTTTGAACCGATCATTTTATCGGTTAATACAATTTATACGATCAAAATATAAATTTATAGCCACGCTTATTCATTATCATCAGCCAGAAACAATACGCTGCTGGATTAAGACCTCACACAAAATGATTTCATTCAACTCGTTCGTGTGTGTTGCGTTTCTTAGTACCTACTTCAGTAGGTATTCACTTATTTTTAAATAAGCTATTTTTATTAATAATATATTAATACTATCGACCGAAGGTACTTGATGAAATTTGATTTTAAATTCTAATGAATTTAAGTTTTGTACTATTCCATTTGAGTATTGAATATGGGGTAACTCAAATGGAATAGTATCTACAAAACTTAAATCCATTAGAATTTATTTTTATTCAAATGAATAATACGCAGAATTTAATAATGTAGCATACTTTCTTGAATACACGTCAGAAACAACATAACAGGGTTAAAAAGTAAATCACAGCATTATATTTTGAATGGGTAAGTTTCTGAAGCGTTATATTACAAAGATTATAGAGGTATACTCATTTAGATATTATTCGTATATTGCTGACATTTCCCAATTACTCGTGTAGATAGTATTTTCTACCCAGAGCATTGACCTAATAGGTTGAGCAAATGGCTAGCGTTCATTTCTTGTAAAAATAAAAATCTGTCAAGACAACTCTCCGAGTCGGCCCTGATCCGTATAAGATTATAGAGCCAATTTAAAAACCTACACATTTTATATAAGTAGATATATATAATATGTACTCATTTTATTTAATATTAGTAATGTAGTTTACAAAATCTTAAGCGAATTTCAATAAATACCAATAAAGGGACCAAGGGAATAACCTTGTTTCGTACATATATGTATGCTTGTTATATTATATAGACAGACAGATACGGCACCCTATATAGCCGACCGAGGGCCGACTGAGATGAGAAAGATCAAGTGAGATTCGGAGGCCCGCCTTATGATAGGCTTAGCACGGCTTACTTGGGATCGGACACTGTTTGCAGGCCGCAGGGTGGATTTACTGATCGCAGCGCCTTTCCGTATGATACGTACTTCTTTGAGAAAACAAGTTTTCTTTGTTGATATTATAAGTAATATGGCTTATCTTATTCAAGACGCTATACATATAAATGAATAACAATTATCGAAGCTTCATTATAAGTAAAACAAATAATATTATAAATATGACTATCAGAATGAATTAAAAATCTTTCTTTTTTTCACCATGCCCGATCCTGATAAAATCATAATATGAGCCTCCACAGAGTGGAGGTTTGTATTAATAGATTTTTGTTTATATGATAAATATATGTTAGCCACTTCTCAACCTATTAGGTCCGAATCCAAACACAAATTGAATGACAATATTTATTTTTGCCAGACCCAGGATTCGAACCTGACGCGTAAGCCCCTCGGTCATTGTAGTGAATTAAAATTCTAGCAAAGAATATTTCCTACCATTAGTTAGTTATCCTGCTTTAATTAACCAGATATAAAAATGTATTTACACATCAACTGGGTCTATTCTATACTTATCGACCGCTAAAGTGATAAAGTGATAGATATTATCAAACTTAGGGTAGGTTTGTATAAAAGTATTAGCACTTATTGCAACAATTACAACCAACGTACTATAATTGTTGCAATAAGTGCTATATTTTAACAGCAGCAAGAGAGGTGCAGTTAAAATGTAACGCTTATTGCAACAATTACAATCAACGTATTTTAATTGTTACAATAAGTGCTAATTGTATGATACAAACCTGCCCTAAGCTTGATAATATCTATCACTTTAGCGGTCGATAAGTATAGAATAGACCCACTGGTGTACAAAATATGAGTTCATGCGCAAAAGAAATTTACAACAATACTCATTGAGATAATAATATATAAAACTGTTTTATAATAAGTGGGTATACCAAGGCAAATACGAAATGAAAGAAGTTGTAATTTCTTCAAAATTACGAGTCTATTACAAACTCCATTGAATAATTTACCGAATGTATTTGACTAGGTACCTATCTGTTGAATTTTATAAAAATTGATGATAAAATGTGCGTATTGACAAAATAATAATTTATAACCAATGACATTCGATGCACAAAATATGGCAATATTCTCAATTTAACACATCGATATTTTACAATACTATTTTATGGCATTAATAATATGTACATTTTATGTGGCCATTAAAAGACAAGACAAGTTATCATAATGTTATATACGCTTTTTCCTACCAAATTCTAGAATCTAGATTATCTAGGCTAAGCTCAAAGATACCCAAAATTCGTCATTTTAGTTTAGAGTGTTTAGACTACATTAATATGAACGAATCATCTGGAAAAAAATGACACTCACTTTTTTGTCGGGTCTGCCCCGAATGGCATAATCTGTTCTAACGCCATTACAATAAAGGTGATAGAGCTATAAATTCCCGATGCTTTCTGACGGGTCTGCCGAATGGCATAATTCATATTTTAATATCAATATCGTTCGCTCAAATAAACATTGACACTGGAAACACTGTTCTAACGTCATTACAATAAAGGTGATATTGCTATAAATTTCCGATGCGTGATATCGCATAATGGAAATTGTGAAACTTTGTCACGTGACGTCTACCTATACATGTGCGAATGTTGCTATGCGCGAATTTACTTGCTAGCTACTAGGCTCTGTAAAACGACGACCTTGCATGGAAATGGACAATGAAACAGGTAGAGTAATCCTCTCTAACAACTCGAGTATGCGCATTGGGACATATAATGTTCGCACCCTGCGTACCCCCGGAAAGGACCTGCACGCCACACGCATCATGCACACCTATGGTGTGGACATCCTAGGGCTGAGCGAAGTGCGCTGGAAAGGAGCCGGGAGAAAGTTGATTAAGGGTTACTCTATTGTCTACTCAGGTCAGGAGCAATACCATCGCCAGGGAGTGGCAGTGTTGATGTCAAAGAGAGCGGCCCGTTGCCTCGTGAAATGGGAACCAATCTCGGAGAGACTGATACGTGCCTCCTTCAAGACGCCTGGTAGCTCATTGACCGTCTTTCAGTGCTACGCCCCCACTGAGGATGCCGACGCGCAGACAAAGGATGCTTTTTACGATTCTCTCCACGCGGCAGTCTCCGCCATCCCCCGTAGAGACCGCGTGATTGTAATGGGGGATTATAATGCGAGAGTAGGAGCAGACCCGGTGCTTGGCCCCACGGTGATGGGACGACACGGCCTCGGTGACCCCAACGATAATGGTGAGCGGCTCGTAGAATTCGCCACTCTGAACGAGCTTGCAATCGGAGGCACTGTTTTTCCCCACAAAGACATTCACAAATATACGTGGACGTCTCCTGATGGACGCACGAGGACGCAGATTGACCACTTCTTATACAGCTTGAAGCACCGAAAGGAACTTCTCGACGTGCGTACTTACAGAGGCGCCGATATCCATAGCGATCATGAGTTACTTATTGGAAACATCCGAGTAAAACTCAGTCGCCAGGCGAGGCCTCCAAAGTGCGAACGAATTGACGTTGAGAAGCTCCGACGCCGAAGAATTCGGACCGACTTCGAAACTGCTGTACGAGATAGTGTAGATTGTATCTACGAGCGGCACAAATCTGAATCCGACCTCATTGAGGCGGACTGGAGCCTCATAAAGAGTGCGATTGTGTCGTCGGCTCGTACCGTCCTTGGTACCAGAAGGAGTGAGCAGCCAAAGTGGATGTCTGACGAAACGTGGGTTGAAATTGGTGAACGAGCCAGGCTGAAAGCCCTGAGAGACGAGGAGAGAGACCCCGACCGAACCGAGGACCGCCGGACTGACTACCAGACCCAAGACAGGGTAGTCAAACGATCCGTGCGGTTGGACAAGCGCAATTTTATGAACCGGCAAATTGAAGCGGCAGAGGAGGCAGCAAGCAGAAATGACACCAGGAAACTCTTCCGAATCACCCGTGAAGTCTGCGGCAGGCGACCACCGACTCCCGGAGCCATTCGTGGTCCCAGTGGAGCAATAGAGTCTGACGCAGAATGCGTCAAGAAGATTTGGAAGAATCATTTCTGCGGAGTGCTGAACCGCCCACCCCCCTTGGATCCCTTTGACATATCTGCGGAAGCTTTACTTTTGGACATTCCCCGAGCGACCGACATTTCCGATTGCCCGCCCACGCACACCGAGATAAAATCGGCTGTGAAAAGGCTCAAGAACGGAAAGGCACCGGGGGGAGACGGGATTCATCCTGAATTCCTCAAGTACAGCTTGAGCGCAATCCTGCACCCTATGTTTCATCTGATGACAAAGGTGTGGGAAGAAGAGCGCTGCCCAAGGGACTGGGTGAACGGTGAAATCATCACACTTCTTAAAAAAGGTGACCCTCTAAGCTGCGACAATTACCGAGGCATTACGCTACTCAGTGTTCCGGGAAAGATTTTGGCAAACATCATTTTGATGAGAATAAGGGACCCAATAATGCACGTCCTCAGGAAAAACCAAGCCGGGTTTCTACCTGGTCGAGCGTGTGCAGACCAAATCCACAACCTTCGATGTCTTCTCCAGCAGAGCCATGAGTTGAACAGTCCGATGGCCTGCTGTTTTGTGGATTATGAGAAGGCTTTCGACAGTCCGCACCGCCCCTCCCTCTGGATGATACTGGGAGCATACGGGATCCCTCCCAAGATCATTGCCATAATCAAAAGCCTGCACGAGAATAGCGAATGCTGTGTCGGAATTGGAGACACTGTCACGGAATGGTTCGGGGTCACGACCGGAGTCAGACAGGGTTGTGTCCTTGCACCGTTTCTCTTTATCATTCTCTTTGACTTCATACTACGGAAGTCAATACCACCCGACCGAGGCATACCTGTTACCCCCACGGTGAAGCTATGCGACCTGGAATACGCCGATGATGCTGTCCTATTCGACAACTCAATCGAGGGCATTCAAGAGACAATCGACAGGTTGCATAACAACTCCTCTCGCGTTGGTTTGAAAATCAACGCGAAGAAAACCAACGTCTTGTGCAATAGCACCTGTCCTGATCCAGATTTCCCTCTGATTAGCGATGGACAGAGCATCGAGAGCGTCGACAGCTTCAAGTACCTGGGGGTACACATCACGGGAGATGGCATTTTGCAGAAAGAGCTCGCTATCCGAATGGGAATGGCTGGAGCAACATTCAACTCGATGCGAAATGTCTGGGACTCACGATTGTACTCGGTCAAAACCAAATGCCGCCTATTCGACGCTTGCATTCTGACGGTGCTGCTTTACGGTAGCGAATCATGGCACCTTACGAAGGCTCAGAGCAACCGTATACTGAGCTTCGAAAATAGATGTTTGCGAAGAATACTGGGTGTGCGGTGGTATGACTTTAGGAGCAACGAGGAGATAAGAGAACGTACCAAGCAGCCTCTCATCACGCTGAAAGTGAAGAGGCGACGTTGGACCTGGCTCGGCCACGTGCTGCGGATGCCAGAAGAGAACTTTAACCTGGCTTGCCTGTTCTTCAAGCCGACCGGATTCCGGCGTCCTGGAAGGCCGCTAAATACAATCTACAGAGTGTATACGGCGGAGCTACGGGATGCTGGTTTGACCTGGAACGAAGCAAGAAGACTGGCGAGCGACAGGGATTCTTGGAGGCGCCGCGTGGTGTCCATATGCTCCAGTTAAGGGGCGGATATGGGCAAAGAAGAAGAAGACTGTACTGAGTGCGTTTTGTCCATTAATAATGTCATCGATCACATAGTGCTCTAACCTTTAATACCTAATAAACTAGTAATACTAACTGAAACTATCAAAGCAAAGTTAAATACATGTCATGGTCTAAAAATAAACAAACAAAATCAATAAATCACTAACTAAAAGTTAAAAAGTCTAACTGCCTTCTCAATATCGAATAATAATCATGTTCATATTGGCTGCAGAATCTGAACAATAATCTGAAAACCGCATTTATCGAAACTAACCAAATAATACGGTAAAATCGAGCGGAAAATCCAGCAATATTCTCCAACAATACACAAGACCAAGTGCCTATAGGACGTATGCACTATGGTGCGGAATCAATATCGAACTTCCCCGCCGCAACCCCAGATCGAAGGCCCGATAAGTGGCATGCCCTCACTCGAGAATTGCTAACACAGAAAGTTACGACGCGAACGGGACAGGGCTGGAATGGGACACTCTGGAATGGGGACAAAATGGAGCGGGAAAGGGGTAAGTATGATAAGTGCTCTCAGCGTGGGCAATTCTCGGAGCGACATCTCGAGACGTTTCATTAGTTATCTCGCATTGTTTATCGGATGAAAAGGACAGTGATAATATTAGCGACAATGTATTTTTTTCTGTGAGTTTTATTATTCTATCAAAACCAATGTGATATGTGTATAAAATAGAAATATATACATATTTATTACGTACTTGTATAAATATGAACGTTTCACGTATTTATTCTGGTTACATGTAAATTGTAGGTACGTAAACATTTCACCGTGGCACAGTTTGCCGTGAGTTTTCTTATAGGAAAGAGATGACCGTACGCGTATACTACACGGTCTCCAATTTTATTAGATTCAATACGAACCTTAATTCATTTGTATGTCTGATTTTGGCAAAATTCGTGAATTCAAGAATGAAAACTTAACCTAACCTAACCTAAGTGAACGTGACCTAATAAATAATCCAGTATATCGGTTACTTTCAAAATTTGTTTGCTGCTGGCTTCGACTAAATAGACAATATAAGTACCTAAGTGTAATTAAGTACTAAGGTCATTCAAAATGTAGTACAATTTATCCTGTAAAGTGTAAACCGACAAGAACCGTGTTTTATTTAGACATGTCAGTACTATAACTACGCTACGACTCAAAGAGGTTGGACGACCTTTAATATACGGCCATATATTTACGATACAACATTTCACAGTACGGCCTATCTATACGCATGCATATGCATACGTACAAGTTTCCGGACACGATAAAATTGAGTTGTTTGTCGTTAGAAATATATACATATTTATCACATACTTACTTATGTAAATATAAACGTTTCACATGTTTATTCTCCTAGATATGTACCTACACTGTCTAATAATCTTTAATATTTAAATTATTATTTTTATCCAAAAGTGAATACACAAAAATTCAAGAATGTTAGAGTCGTAATACTGAATGATTAGAAGCACCTCATATAACATAGTTAGGATTACTTCGCACGCATCACTGACTGGAGAAGAGCATTCATACGGACACTAAGCGACGTAAATACGAATCTCTCAATTTTTTTCGGTAGAAGTCTGTTTCCCGGAAGCCAGGCGGGAACAGCACCAATTTTCATGGCCGATTTTGACAAAATTCAGAAATTCAAGGATGATAACCCCTAAACTGATCTAACCTAACAAATAATCTAGTGTATCGTATATTTTCGAAATTTGTTAGCCATTGGCTTCCACTAAATAGAAAAGAATCTTTTTTTCAATATAAGTATAATTAAGTACTAAGGTCATTCAAAATGTAGTAGAATTATACACAATTATTCAAACACAGTTTGATAAACCTCAGAAAAATACATACTTATTAGAAAAAAGCTTGAAAAAGATATAGCGCCAGAATGTAGGTACTCGAACTTGCTACCAACAGATTCCAGTAAATGTGATCTACTAATCTATTGCCAACTTTGCGCCTCACCTAATTAGGACGAAATTAAATAATCGTCATGCAAGTAAGTCAAATTTTATTAATATTGTCTAGCGGCTTTTATAATTTGAATCAATGTATTAATAATTACATCAGTTTTGATTTTCAAGATGTTTGTTTCTGAGGTGTTTCCAATATGTATGTTCAATAAAGAATGTTTTAATCTTAAATCTTAATAATGAATAAAAATATAATGTTTATAATATTTTATTCAGTTAGGTATATGTACATACAAGTACGTTAACAAAAAGGTATACAAGAATATCAGTTTACATCAAATTTAATTGTATATTTGAAATACCTTTAATATATATAGTATTCACCCATCCAATTATCAGCAAACTTCTAATTGTTCCGAACTGCCCTAGGTACATCCTGTTCATATTCACGGTGAATATTGAAATCCTTACAACCCCCCAGACCGTTAAGTGGTCAAACTTCCTAACCCTTCATGGTACCCTGGTGACACACAAATCTACATACATCCGTAATAGTAGATCAAAATAATAATCATTCATATCGCCAAAGGGTTCAGAGCTGGGGAACCCGACAACCGGGTGGGGTATCATTCTCCAACCCTCTGTCCGGTTCCAGGCCATTAAATTATCATAACAAACGATTGTGTTGATGCGCGTAGGGGTGTCGCACGAAGAAAACCAACTAACGGCTCGCTTAAATATACTTATTCTATAAAACAAAAGTTTAAAAACTTTTTTAGGATGTGAGTTATTTGATTTATTGTTATGGACAGTGTACAAGATAAACAGGGCAAAGACCGAGCGCCGATAAGGTGTAATAACCAAACGGGTAATTAACAGGTTAAACAAATTTGTACAACCACTATGTAGTTATATTATCCGCAAAATGATGTTAATGCCGACAAGAAATATTCGACCGCTTACAGCATATTATGTCATATACTGTCATTTGTATACAATTCTCTCTTTGCAATCATACGGTCGTGTTTTTAAGGTCTGTCATAAGGTTTGGCATTATCATTAACTGATTTGACTACGTTTAGTAATGCTTTGGTGGCATAGAAAATTAACCAAACCTACGCCAACACAAGCCAATACGTACAATATTTGAAATAATGAAAATTAGTTTCGACATGTATTCTGCCCTGCTCAGTAAAAACACATTTTAATAGAATGAAATCCCAAGTTTTAAACTACTTTATCTCTTGCAATATTATGTAAAATTATAGGGTTTTTTTGACACGAGCACATAATGCAGTGAATAATTAGATCCAATCATTTTAAATATAAGAGAAAACGTAGTTTAAAACTTGGGCTCTCATTTCACTAAAACTAAAAACACTGTATATTTACTTAGCATGGCAGTATTTCTGTTGTACGACAAAATTGCAAATGGAATACAACATTATTTGTAATATTATACCAACACAGTGTTATAGTTATAGAATTCTACAGAGTAAATCTCAATTTTACCATGTAACTTTTAAATCCGCTTATGATACACACACCCACTTACACACTATTGATGTTGACTAGCATGTTGTGAATATAGAATATTAACAAATGGTTCGGGAAATAAATTTCACAAACATTTCGCACGATCGCCTGGGAGGTACATCTCTAATGGCAAGAAAGGGGTGTGGGGCACGCGTCGTCAGTTTGCATGAGGCCGGGATGATCCCTGCGGCAGGTTTTGATTGCCACTGGAAACTGCGGCTGCTATGAGTATGGCAGTGGCTTTATAAATAGTTTGCGTTGTGGATGGGCCATGTTTATGAGACAACTTATGACAGCTAATTATTGTTCAGAGATTTGCATAGGTATTATTGATTATATTTTTTAATCACATTAGAAAAAGTCACATAAACGAAGAAGTGTGTTTTGTTTTTAATAATGCAATGAGACATGGCACGTGGCGTTGACAGCGTCACGAGGGCACCTGACGGACCGACAACAATCAGGGGCAGCGAGCCACCTCTGCCTAGCTGAAAAAAGATTGAGGTGGGTGAACACGTTTCAAGGTGCCTAGTAACATAACCAATAAACGTACTTACTTTACATATAAATTAAAAGGAATTGGTCATTCCAGAGGTTTAACATCTACCGTACAAACAAAGATAGGCATGTCGTCATGGAATAAGTCTACGGATTTCCAAACTATATAGTACGTAAGAAATAAATATACCTAAATAACTACATAGCACTTTTATATACCATTTTTTTTTGGGTATAGATAGTTATGATCATAATGTAAAAAGATCTGATAAAAATAGTGCACACTTTTTCAGACATACTTATTTATTTCCGTTGAATAAAGAATATATAATATTACAGATCATAGAGGTATTAAATTAAGAGGGGCAAGGAATCGGCTTTCTCATAGGACTGAATGAAGCAGGCCAACAATAGCTGACAACTTACGAGAAATAGCGACGCGATAAAAATAATTCAGGCCATCACAGAGGATTTACTTTGTTCATTATAACTTACCCATATAATATAATGTTAACGTTGTTGATTGATTGATTACCAGCCCGCCTCACCATACTTTTTCACCATACTAGCCTGCTTCACCATACTTTCATATAACCTACCGCCCCTAGTTACAGATGGTGTTGGTTTGTTTTTTTGAATTCATTAAACCCTGCCTAAACAAAACCGTAATCAATAAAAATATTCTTATAACTATCTAAAATTATGTAAGTATGGTTTATTACCATGATTGTAAATATTTTATAGATAAACGAATATTTTTTTTTACTATCATCTACTATAGCTTGGATAAGGCAAGGGGGTTTGATTGAATATTGAAAATTAACAATCACTATCTACTACACATTGCAGTCTTAGTTCAATGAAAACAAATACGTTTGACTGATAAAGATTAGTGTGCACTATTTTTGTCGGATCTTAACAGCCTACCATCCTTCACTACTGATATTTTATAATGAGATACATATATGTTTATAATTGAGTATTTTTATATACTTTGTTTATTATGAAAGCTTCTTGAACGTTGTAATGTAGCATTTTTAAGTCAACGTCTAAAGAGAACATCTTGTGTAAATTAAACAAGCCCGGAATAACAAAACGAGTACATTATCATAGGAAACTTTGTGCGAAATTACAAGAGCGAAAATACTATGACAAAAACATTTTTCGCCGAGATGTAGCTAACATCCACGCTAAGAGAGCGTCTAATCCAAGTGGCAACGGAGCATCAAATTAGTGTAGCAAATAAGGTGAACCAAATAACAGCGAGAAGCCGGGATCGCAGGACAGCTCCCTGGGGGGAACAGGGCGAATCGAGATACCGGGCAATGTATATATATACTATGTACGTATATACCACCCTCATGCCCGTTGTGCCGCCCCACGTTATAAACTAGGGAACGGGGCAATGCCGTCGGATAATTTGGTTTGGACGCGCACGGCTAAAAGGTGTTGCGGTAGGAATACAATTTGTATAAAGCTGTTGTTCTCGCAAATAATGAATCTTTATTTAATTGCAGGGGGTGCTCTTTAGTTAACTGAAGTTGCCTCTGTACTATGATAATTTCTTTTGTGAATAAATAATGATATAATTAGTAAAATTACAGTTGTTTTAGAAAACTGAACAGATTAAATATACATCTTTAATTATGGCCATCGACTCACGCTTCAAATTATTTCACTACCTATTTATTATAAAACAAAACTGAGGAAAGAAAATGAAAATTCATTTATTTATAAAAAATCATTACTTAAACTAAAAAATATTCCGTAATTTTAAGGGTACTGCAGCAAAAATGACCGACAGAAATTCCAAAAGCTTGATGCATGTTCGACAGAGAGAAAAAAATTTAATTGTAATAACTGGGAGTCATTTCTTCAGCAATGAATCGATCCCGGACCCCGGCTAATGGATGATAAATAAATACTTACTATAACTAGACCTATATACAGATGATACATTTGTTAGTCTATACTCTATCGGGTAGACTAAGAAATGTATGAACTACCCGAATCCGCTCATACAAATTTTATTCATTCGTCAACAGGGGTTAATTTATTTGGAAACTGCGTTAATTTTTATACGTACGATATTATCGTTAGGTATACATATTCTGCTAATTTACTTATACATCAAATTATATGCCTATATGACAGATGTTATTGTAAAAAGACATGAATGAAATTTGAAAAAATGAATTACAATACTTTACAATATCTAATACAGATTTCGGTTCTTATCCATTTAATGGAAGCCAGCGGCAAAGATACATACTATGAAAATAGCCGATATACCTACTGAATTATTTGTTAGGTTAGGTAGCATTCTTAAATTCATGAATTTTGCCGAAACGGCCTATGAAAATTGCCGCTGTTCCCGCCTGACTTCCAGTAAACAGACTTTTACCCAGATTTCTTTGACATGATATCAAAAACCATATTATAGTCTAAAGAATGAACGTCGACTTTAGTGTTAAGCTATTGAATTAAATCGAGAAGTAATGCTAGTAACACACAGAGCATTGGAGCGGAACTCGGAGTAATGGGGTTTTACGCGGAGCAGGAGTGGAGCCGGTGCACCAAAAATTTGTAGTGCTCCACTTCTCCGGATGTCTTTTTATTATAATTAAAGTTTCGTCATAAAATCCAATGAAAATATTATATTCGACACTTTGCAACACTGCCAAGTGATAAATAACCACACTTTTTTTGACAGAAGGATGCATTTAATGAAATACTATTTATGTAGGTACATATAAAGGTGCATTTGGACCAAGCGAGCGAATGTTCGTTCTTCTCCCACTTTCTCTCCATACAGCGTTTATGACGAAAATTTTTCGCTGGAGTGGGGGAAGACCGAACATTCGCTTGCTTGGTGTAAATCAGGCCTAATGCCTATAATTTTTTTTAACCCGGAGCGGGACAGACACTGCAGTGCAGCTGGAGTAAGTATTAGGATCCGGAGCGGAGCAACTCAAAAAAAGGCCCGCCCCAACTCTCTGGTAACGCATATAAATGAATATTTCTAAAAAGTTCTATATTAATTGTAATATTATTTTACTAATAAAACCCAAGTCGACAGCCTCTTTACAAAACAATTTCAATATTCAAAACAAAATGAACATGTGACTAATTATCAACGCAATATAATTTTAGTCTTAAATGTAATCAGATTCAAATGTTTACCTATTCAGGCGTTAATGAGCGCAAATAATTAATACGTATAATAATTCGGAAACACGAGATATCTCTGACGTCTTGCGCAAAGTCAGAATTAAATTGCTCGCTAACAGATTGATTCCCGCATTTTGTTGGGATTGAAATATATACGGCGCGTTAGTCAGCCTCGCAAACTAAACCGAACGTTTCATGCTCCGAGGTAAATTTACATAATTACTAAGCTTTGTGCGAATAAACCCACTGGGCGATAACACCCCACCTTACCCTTTACCGCCCCATCCGTGCTTTCGAACCTCGGTCACATATTAGCAGCATGTAAATACGTGTGTTTACCATGGCGCATGAAATAATATGTTTGAGCAATATCATATGCAAATATTGCGATATTATGAACACGCCATTGTGTTTAATGTTATTTGGGTGTTATCCTTTTAAAAACAAATTTGTTGAGATAATCGCAACACTTCTGGGTTCGACAGGTACCAGCGTCTTAAGACGAAGTCTTTAACTACCAGAGTTAACCTAGCGGAAAAATACGAAGCTTGCAATTTGAGACATTTTTTTTTATAATTTACTATTTAAACTGTATTAAGTAATTAATAAATATGTATCTTATAAAAAAGAAAATAATTTTTATTTTTAGTCAAATAATGATAAATATTAAATGTGAATTTGTCAAAGAACCCCATCTAATTATTACATCATATTTTATGGTCATATTTATTATTAAAATTTAGTTTATTAATTTTCTATGTTTTGTCGTAGAAATATTTGACTAATTCATAATTTTAATATTTGTATGTTTATTTAAAAAAACATCGATTTATATAAAAAAAATATAAATATAAACATGAAATCTTTTTTATTAGCACAAGTTGTTTGTGATAACAACAAACCCGCGGTTGTACGTTGGAATGACAATAAAACTGCCTCTGATAAGTTGTTTCGTTGGGGCTGAACCTGTTCAAAAAAATAAAAGGTTTTCCAAAGAAGTGAAGCAAGAAGTGGATGGTGACTGCCCTGAGATAGTCAAAGAATATAATAAAATTTGTAATTCTTAGTAACTCCTAATTCTTTAAGATTTTTTTATTTATATGTACTCAATTTAATCTCTTACATTTGGCACTGCACATTTGAACATAGATGCTATATTCCGTAACTTTTGCAATGTTCACTGTGGTAAACAATGTTTTTCTGAAAATCCGAAAATAGCAGATTTTTTTTCTCTTTTTCCTGGACCTACTTTCTACCCAGAAACCCAATAAAACAGTCTTAACATTAAAATTTCATTTTTGACATCTTTGCCAAATTAAGGGTTAAGCAAATAAAAATAGGAATAGTTAAGTAATACCTAGGCTTCCCTTTCAAATTTTCAATACAATCATATTACTTACATTACAACTAAATAAACCTACATGTTTTTACATTGTCATGGCTCAATTTTTGTGAGTCTATGGTACGCATACTCTATATCAAAGTGCCAAGTTCAATTCGAGGTAAGATCACGATACATCTATGTGATTTTCTTAAGCCTGGAAGTATCGGTGATTCACTATTACTACACTACTGTAATTGGAGCTCGTCATCTGTGTTATATAAAATACATACATACCCTAATACCTGATAAGAATATTGCACCGCGTAATGTGTTTAATGAAAAAGACATGTGAGCTAGAAACAATGTCACCATTCCCGACTAGCCGAGCACATAATCCGAATATTAATTATAATATAAATCTTCCGTTAAACTTAATATCCTGTTTCATCGATACATCGTTGTTTTGATTTTTCTTTATAGTTTATGTGCTATAAGTAGTATAAGAAACATATCATAATGCAATATGAATTACCTGTCCATACCCGCTCTGTAAAGTTTCATTTATGATTAATTTAATCTATCATAGCATAACATCATTGATAAAATAATTATACATTCACGTTTAACATACGTGTCTTTAACTCATTTTTTTATATTGTTGTTGAGCTGTTAAAACGTCCGATTTGACAATTTTTCTATATTCTGTTTATTTATATTACACTTTAGAAACCTCCATTGTAACATGTTTAATTTTAATAAGACCGTAGTAATTCAAATTAACATAGAAATTTCATCAAAATGAGATGTTTATTACATGTTATTTAGAGACAACAAGTTATTCACAGATAAAACAACAATAAATAATTTAAACTCTACTTTCATATTTGAGTTAATGAATAGTTTTTAGCCTATCTTAGAGTAAAACAATTTTGAATAGGTGGTAATATTCCTATGGTCAACTTCCTCGTCTACGGAATATGAAACAGTGTGGCAAGGATGCAAGATTTCAGTCGTATAGAAGCAACCCTTCTGAATAAACCCTCTCTCGGCTAACAATAGAGGATAGGTAATGTGAAGAGGACTAGCCGTGAAGAGGGTTGGCTGTTTATTGAATGATGTTATTATGGAAATGGATATTATATTCATACACGGGTATCAAGGAAATGAAAACGGTTTGGTTGTTTAGTTATATGCAAAATTAAATGCGTAATTTTAACTAGGCAGACTATCTTAATAAATAATATGCGTATCCAAATATTAGCAAAATGGAATTATCTATGTGATACGGTCAAAACGAGAGCTTCTCAACCGGCGTGTCACGAACGATTAGGAAGTGTGTTGCAGAATGTACTCCTATTTCTCTTATAATGTATTATTTAATAATAATAATATACACGTATATTTCAGAGATATTGGGTCAAAATAAACTGGACATAATTTCCGTGAAGGAGAGACTTTACATAATATGCAAGAGTGCCAGCATCCAGTACTATACAAAAAATTAACGCTTGTATATGCTGTGGTCGCCATCTTGGAAAATGGAAAACGATTTTTAGTTTTTCAGCCATATGCCAGATGATAAATATTCTTACAGATAGACCCCTAGTGGGTTCACTATAAAAATAATGACCGAAGGCAAGTTTCAGTTGGACGTAAGTGCAATTATTGTTGTATGGAATAAAGAAATGACATGATCGATAATGAATTAGGGGTCTCAGAGGTCCCCGTTTTGTTTCACTTTGTGACCTTGTAAAAGAATTACTTTTACATATTATTTCTTACCGACTGAAACTATCGAAAAATGTGTAAAACAAAAATTAAAGGACATTAAATAATATACATTCTTGGTAAGAATATTTTGCTTAGTATTTAACTGCAATGGTTATTCAGCTGTAGGCTATGAATATATAAATTGTATATAACTATGGGGATAAACAACTCAAGCCGTATCAGCATATTGATCGGTGATTTTAAATAGCTGACCGCAATTACGATTTTTTTAATATCCATTTCCTGTAGAGTCCAATTATTGAAAACTGAGTAAATAGCTGACTGCAATTATGATTTCCGCAATATCCGTTTTATCCATGTAGTCATCCATATACAATTATCGTAAACTCGATATAAAATAGCTGACTCAATTATAATAGTTACTTTCTAAATATTCTTTTCAAGATATTATTTTGATTGTGAGTACGTCGATAAAAAAAAAATTGATTGAAAAGGTTATTCGATTATAACTTCCCAGTAAAAACACATCGCACCGTATTGTCATTATATGTATTATATTGTACAGTACCCTTGTATTTAACTCTCGCTCCTCAATCATCACGAACAGCTACTACCGTCTTTCATCTATCGGTACCCAATCATTAATACAATGGAAAAATAATAATGAAAACATATAAAAATAACAACGTGAAACGAACTGTTTAATCAGACCCACAACAAAATCATTCGCATGTTACTATCCTATCTACAAAGTGAGATAGGGACACGTGTGCACGTGTTCGGACTCACGCAGAGCTTTTTTAATACAGACGAGTGGAGCTTTTGTCCACAAAGCTGCGGAAATAAATCCAGCGTGGTGTGGGCTGATGCATTTCACAGGACGTTCTGGTTTAATAATAGTAATAGTATGTCAAAGCTTTATGCACGAATTGTAATAATTCTGTGTATATTGGACTCGGAATTTTTGCGGATTTTTTAATAATTAGTGTTAGATATATACATAAATTGCAAACCTATATCGTGGACGTATGATTGAACTTCGGATAGCATACCCATACATAAAACATCTCCCGCACTTATTGTACATTATTTAATGATAATGTGGAATAAGTGCTACTACATAAATGTTTTATTTTAATTAATACAATGTCCTTCCACCAAGAATTAACAAAACACTATTAAAGACTTTAGTGAGGAGGACCAAGAAAGGATTTAACGTTTACTTGGTATTCACCAAATATAGATATTAACTATTTTTATTGAACATATTCGAATAGGATTCTCATTTTATTGCGAAGATTTTTTCTATTAGTTATATATTTCTCAGGGGTGTTTTCAAGTTATGTATATTAAATATAGATATTGTTTTTACGACAGGTGTTTTGTTCACGCGGTGAGTTTTTTCAGATATGGATATCGAAATTTAGATTTGAGCTTTTGTAGCGTTAAAATTATTATTGTCATTTGTGACATGGTCACATTGTGAAAAAGCTCATTAGGAGAGCGAAAAAATAGCTCTACACGTTGTGAATGTCAAGTGTAAATGATATATTATTATAACCGGTATCCAAATCGGTCAGTTAAATTAACTTAGGTAGATAGATATCTATTCTCAAATATCGTACCTACTACCTAAACAATATTGCAGTTCATGTGTCAAATAATCACGAATCTTCTGTAAGTTAACTCAATTATTCCCGACATAACGCTTGCTTTTCTGATGAATTATTACTAGAAAGTGAGTTAAGGGCGTAGGGCCGGGCGCTTTGTAAAGACCGTTTTATCTTACGATTCCGGTTGTTATCTCGCACAATCACCATATCCTGTGAAAATGAAAATTATAAGTTATGTGCTGCTGAAATGCAAATACATATTGAGTGAATCCAACAGATGTGAAAATATAATAAAACATATTTCATCAAATTATATATTTATATAAGTAATTGTCGCGACGAATTATCATAATATTATTTCGAAATAGAAAACATCCGTGACAAAAATGTTCAATTATTCTATAATTATTGATGACTGTACAAGCGTTGAATTTAAGAAGCTTTTCCTGCAACCGGACCTATTTGCACTTGATGAACTTTTGAGGGCTTTTGTTAAAATTATCAATATGTATATTCAAATTATTTGTAAAAAATCACTAGTTCTACAATTATGATTAATACATATTAAATGTCAACATAATAAATGTTTGTATGTAGGTTTTTGCAATAAAATAATATTTTTAAAAGATTTTAATAGCTATATGTTTATTGATAAACACCTACTTCTGTTTTTGAATGGTTAAGAAATACCGAAAAACCGGTATTGACATTTTCATTAGGTATTGCAATCCCTAAATATTACAGCACTGGTTGTGGTATTCCTTGGTTCGGCGGAGGATAGGTATTGCATATGAAAGACGGTAGTCATTGTTTGTGATGATGGAGGAGGCGACAATTTATTTACTGTATGAAATAACTACAAGGGTACAATCGATGCAATATAATAAATATAACGGTAGTTCGGTGCAACGGAAACTTATAATCGAGTGAGATGTGCAATCGATTCTGACCCGCTATTTATAGATATTTACACTATGAAATAATAGTTGAAATTATGATGAAATAATAGATGTTAATTCGTAATTTTATGAAATTGCAGATCCGCTATCTCATAACATTACGAAATCATTTTATATATATGTACTGAACTGATTGTACGTGAAAAATGAATATTTAATAAATAATATTATAATTGAGATCTGGGAATCCGTTGACAGCCACATTGTTATTACACGTCATGGAGCAAGCTTCATTACAAACTAATAATTTGTATAATTAACTATTTCTTTTATTCAACGAATAATTCACAAGATTTAAGAATGTATCATTCTAATTATCGAACATACATAATTTTGAAAAACAAAATTAGTATGTTAGTAAATTAGTTCGAGTAAGTTACACCATAAAAAATATTGGAGAAATCTACGAGGTCGGTTAGTAATCGAAGTAATAGGTATCTACTTTGATTTAAGAAATTGTGGGTATTAAAAGAGACCAATAGTTAAAATTTGTCGCAATTAGTACGTCACTGCGTAGCATAGAGGTAATGCGCGGATGGGGCGTAAACCCGGGAGATGCAGGGTTCGATTCCCTGCCGGGGTGGTTTACTTTTTTCAAAAAAAGATTTTTTCTATTGGTTATAATATTATCCATCGCTAGCGATGGACAAAACATCGAGAGCGTCGACAGCTTCAAGTACCTGGGGGTACACATCACGGGAGATGGCATTTTGCAGAAAGAGCTCGCTATCCGAATGGGAATGGCTGGGGTAACATTTAACTCAATGCGAAATGTCTGGGACTCACGATTGTACTCGGTCAAAACCAAATGCCGCCTATTCGACGCTTGCATTCTGACGGTGCTGCTTTACGGTAGCGAATCATGGCACCTTACGAAGGCTCAGAGCAACCGTATACTGAGCTTCGAAAACAGATGTTTGCGACGAATATGACTTTAGGAGCAACGAGGAGATAAGAGAACGCACCAAGCCGCCTCTCATCACGCTGAAAGTGAAGAGGCGACGTTGGACCTGGCTCGGCCACGTGCTGCGGATGCCAGAAGAGAACTTTAACCTGGATTGCTTGTTCTTCAAGCCGACCGGATTCCGGCGACCTGGAAGGCCGCTAAATACAACCTACAGAGTGTATACGGCGGAGCTACGGGATGCTGGTTTGGTATTGGTATGGCCAAAGAAGATAATATTATATTCTCTCAGAAAGTGTTTTTCAAAATTATGTATGTTTAATAATTTGTAATTTCCGCATAATTTAAAATCTGAAATTACATCACTCCCTAGTCCAGCCGCATGAAGCGGGCAGAAGCAAGGTGGTAAGAGATTGCAGAGAATCCATTAGGAAGGGTTACCAAATCCGAGCACCGTGCGTACAGAACCAACATTACGGTAAACTGCTGTGTAATATGTTTCCCTGGCACTCGGCGGTAAAGGGTTATTCTAAGTATTAAATCTACCACCGGTGATATTGGGCGTATATGGGTTAACGAAGACAGCTGTTTACTTATACGACTATACATATGGCACTTAGTAATAATAATTACCTATACATTAAAATAGAACATCAATTGATTGTATACACTTTTATATTTTATAAGTATAAAAATAAACAAAGCTTTTGTTTTCTGGTGATATTATTATCCTAAAATCGGATATATTGTTAAATCAGCGATTATACATATTTTTCAATTCATGGCGCAGTGGATACTACATTAAAAATGTATTTTTATATGAAAAATCTAAGTTAATAAGAAAATGATTTTATAAGCCGTTTATATACACGCAAATAAATAAAAATAGGGTCGGTCTCATCCGCTTACTTAAATGGACATTTTCAACTAATCACTTAAGTACCTACCTGAAATTAGATTCGATATGCATAAAAATGATCGCAAGTTATACACATTTTATATTTTTATATAAATTGATGTCTTTTAAAATATTTATAAAAAACTATTGAAACTATGAATTAGTCAATTAATACAATAGAGAAAATTTAATAAACTAATTTTTAATAATAAACATGTGAAAATAATGTACAACTTCATAACAATTAATAGGTACAATAAGGGTTGATTCACACTTGGTTCAAGATTTTTTCAAAGGTTCTTTATGAACGATTTTAAGGCTGTTTGTAATTATGCATAATCTCCAACGATAAATCAACGAATGCCGAATACCTAAAAATATTTTTTATTCAAACTACTTAGGTACTTATAACTGAGTGCAACAGTGTCAAAACTAAAATTTTGAGAAATCCTGATGCTCTAGTATTTCTTGTATGTACGAATCTTTCTTCATCAAAATACATCGTTTTTAATGAAATATTAATAAGGTCGGTTGTGCAGTGCGCGCTAAGAAGCACTGCTTCGTGGTTGCGAACCGGTCTACTTTGCAAGTACCCTAATAGTTATGTTACTGAGGGCTCCACCAAAATCTGTGATTTTTTTTTGTAATTTTAAACAACCAAGCACGTCACCAAGTATTTCAATTGCATTGGCTTGCACAGCAGTAAGACGAATCAACAAGTTATAAAAAATAGTAGGATTACCGAAAAAAGTCCCACGTGCCCAGCGTTTACGACTCTTGGATTAACTTAAATTTAACTGTCGTCTATTTCTAGCATTTTATATATAAATAAATCCACATACTTACATTTACAACGACAATAAATAGGTAATGAAAACATTTATAGTTAAGTACTATGTACAAAAAAGTAGGTATAATTTTCAAGAGAAATAGGTATTTTGATCTTGAAAAATAACCTGTAAATTGAGCGTGCCGTGTTTGTATGCCATAAAGGATTCGGTGCCCCGAGCCAAGCTCGTGTTCGACGTACGCCAAATCGCGTTATGAATTTTAAATATTATTCTCCCCTCGATTTATCATTACAGGATAGGATGCGTACCATGCATTCTCTTTGCTTTGCACACACCTTTAAATGGGGTGATTTTAATAGAAAAGCTTTATTTACAGCGGCAATATTGATGGGGCCGGTCAGTAAAATGAATAATAAACAATTATTTTAGTTTAATAACACTTCAGCAAAATGGGGACCTCGCATGACATCTTTTTGCGGAATACAGTCTATTGTTGGACAATGATATCATATCCTCATTTAAATGAAGGGAACCATACCCGCAGAAGAAGATGCATTTTTAGCAGTGACAGTTGCCATAATAATTTACGTCGACTCAATCAGCTATCACACAGCTACGAAGAATGTTTGTAAGCATTTCCGGAAACTTCAAGAGTAAGTATGAATTATATACGCAAATACGTGAGACTAGCAGTATGATGTCTGGTTGCGCTAAATTGTGGTGGCCGTAATCCTTACTTCCCACCTACCTCAAATCCCAGTATTATTGTCACAAGACCAAGTGACAGGCAGTCACGCGTCATTATAGACCGTGATGCAAATAACATTGAGTTAGCTCAAATGACATCCAGCAAGCGGACGTGGGCAAGTTGTTATACTTCACCGTCACTTCCTACGTACAGCGTGACTCAAAAGTTAGCTCAAAATCTGTTCGACCTTCGTTGCATCGAGCCTGTTACGGTTTGAGTGAACGTCGCGTCCATCATTCATACAACTTATCCTCATCAATCATACAACTCATCATCCACCCCATATTATATCATCCAAAACCAGTGTACCGTCAAGTGCCGCGCACCGGGTAACCCAAACAAACCGCGCGAGTGACAGTGCAACCAGATCATGGAGTCATCATCAACATCACAAAAGGTCAGTGTCTGGCATTCTTTTAAATCATCCCCACCCCTATATCCGAAATCCACATCACCTTCAAAATATACAGTCCACTGCAAAAAGCGCTACCAACGTATAATCCTATTATTGATATTTATTTATGAGACCAGAGACGCACTACGATAAACGAGTGATAAAGTCTCGGTCATTTATCTCGGTTTAGGTTTATTCGATTTCCCTGATTTCCACTAAGGCATGAATCTAATAATTTGAGCAAAAACCATATAAGTATTTACTTTAATATATCGATACCTTATAATTATGTCAGCATTAGCAAACTGCTTTGAATTTCAGAAGGATGTGGTCGACATTATACGCCGGAAAGCCACATAAAATGCACTTTAAAGCCACTGAGCAGACAATGTCTAAAAGTTAACACAGCAAGCACTAACTACGGCTTCTCATTGTTATGAAGAGAATTTACAAGCGTAGACTAATAATTTAATTCGAAAAAGCTCGCATTACGTAATCAGTGGTGGGTAAGTAAACAAGCGAGAAACAATAGCTGTAAGAAGCATAATAATGAGCTCGATTCACTACGCTACTGTGCAAAGAAGGCACAATCTCCCGGTACTCGACTTACAGCAAAATAATAAAAAAGACGTAAGGGCAAAAACAAAGCCAGGGGTAAGTAGTAAGTACTGCAAGCTCAGACGAAGTGACTGTTGGAAAACTGGCGTAGCAATGGTTCTGAATGTGTACGGAAACTCAAGGTAAGTATAAATTATTGTCACACCTATATACACGTGTATCGTGCAATAACCAAGGAGTACGTAAAACGCGGGAATCAATATAAATATTTAGGGACATGGTGTATTAATGAGAAATGGTATCAGTTTCAATAAATTAAAAAATACGTAATTCTTTATTTTGAGTTAGGTAGCTCATTCTCCAAAGTACGCTCAGCCGGCTCAGTGACATAGCCAGCAGAGGAAGAATATTTGCGATTGATTCCATTGATTAGTTCGAAATTACAGACGATAAAGTGAGCCCTGATGGGTCTCCGATAGAGCGAATTGGGCTAATAAGAAGAATGTCACATCACTCAAATAGTCTATTTCTTGACATTATTGGTATGACAAGGGCAAGGGTGCATCCATTTTGGGCATAACGCGGAAAGCCCACAAAAGAACCATCCAGCAGCGCTATTCAACATAATAGTAATATTATCACGTAACTCCAAAACAATGAAAAAAAGTGATAAATATGTTGTATCGTATTCAGACAGTTAATTATCTCGGGATGTGAACTGTTAGGCGTGATATTTTATTAACACGCCCCCCCCCCCCTCCCCCCGCTCGTTCTAATCGAATGTATTTGAAATCAAGTAAGACGCATTGCCGCGTCTTCGCCCGCTTATTATTGTGGCATGAGGACCCGGCGGTATAGACTGTAGAGGTCGCCAAACTGATTAAATAGCATGTCATTCGTATCGCTTGGAAAGAATATAACTAAAACCACTGAGGAAATCCAGTAAAATGTCGAATAGGTACTAAACAACTAGTGTCAAAATAAATCTCAACCGACGAACCCATCAAGTACCTACATGGCAGCATATAATTAAGGAGCGCGAAGAGCGGAAGAAGCTAGATAATGGCTTAATCCAGCAGTGGATCCAGTCAATAATCATACTACGATCAACGTTCCCCTTTGACAGGTGGCCGTTAACGCGCGTACATTTGTAAAAAAAATATCTGCACAAATGTTTTCAATCTAGTAAGAATATTATAATTTACATAAAAAATAATTACTTCTTTGTTAAGCCTCAATTACATTGAGCTTCTTTACGAGCTGTTTATTGGCGAATTTAAAAGCGGGCGATTCAGCTACTGCGATTTGATGATTACACACAAAACTTTCCATTCGCTGAGAAGCCACACGCCAGCGACTATTTTGACGGAACGTAGTTCGTTTTTTTACCGGGAGGTTGGTACTGCGTTCTACTGCGCAGACGCAGTAGGCCCACACGCAGGCGTGTAGCGTGTAAAGTTGACCGGCTTTCAACTTTTCTCGGTAGATTGTTTACAACCTGCTTATTAGCTTATTCGATGATTACACTGGGCGACTTTAGAGGCAGTTTGTAAATTCGCCAATAAACAGCTCGTAAAGAAGCTCAATGTAATTGAGGCTTTAGGTGAGTACTTTCTTTCGCGGCATAAAAATGATAAATATTTGCGTCCATTTTATAACCAATGTAATATTTACAGCGCAGTTGAGTTTTAACAAATAGAAAATAATCAGAGCGAACGTTATCCACGATAGGATGATATTTCGCGTTGACTGCCGATTTCAATGCAATGTGAATCAGAATTTAATTACTTATAAAATAAATTTAGAAAGTAATAATAATATTATGAGTGTAATGGTTTTATTTATTGGACGTGTTAACTGAAAAGTTTATTTGCCAGTGGCGCACGGAACGGTTCACAATAGTGAGACGACGAAGAACCGGAACAAAGAGAGCAGCTGCAGCTGGAACGAAATTACTACTTCGCTTCTTCGGCCACCTTGTGAAAGTCTCGGCTTTTTCACTTGTTTCCCATACCTTCTTTGCTGAGCGTACTGCACTGATTGTTTGACGATTCTTATTGAGTGGACTAGTGCTAAGCTCGTGTTATTTGTCCGCTTGTATACTACTTCTGCACTTGATCTTCAACGACTCTTCTTTGTTCACTTTGTTAGTTTTCGATTTAAGAGCAATCGTTCACTTTGTGATAAATGCAATGTTTAATTAAACCTGTCAGATTTTCACCTAAAAACATACCAAATGAGTTTAGTACCTTCTTGGTATTCATCGCTATAATACAGATTCCTTTATGGCGCGTATTCCACTCACATTGTGAGCTCTATTAAATATGATTGGTTTACCAAACTTTACGTTCGAGTTATATTATAATGTTATAACTTATAACTATTGCTAATACTGTAGGTACATTCATTACAAAAAAAAATAATTTGAACAGGTGCTACAGGGGATTTGAACCCGTATACTCAATGGCCAATGGTATCGCGCCGTATAATTAGGCTACGGGGCTCCTACTTAATTACGATAATTTAAACTAGTACCTACTTAAGTCCTACATGAAATGCTTATAAAATTGCGTTATTATTGACTATCGGTTTTTGTGTTTCAAATCGTCATTAATTTCTACTTGAACTTGAACAAAATTGTAACTAATATAATATCTGAGGTGTTTTCAAGTTAAGTATGTATGTATAAAAATATATAGAATGTTACATTCCCAAATCTTGTGAATTGTTCGTTGAATACAAGAAATGGTTTATTAATACGTTTTTATTGATAAGCAAAAGACATATTCTGTGGACGTAGAGTAATATTATCAGGGCTTTTATGAAAATTCGTAGTCCCAATAGTCAACACTTTCACAGTATGTATAAGCTGCATGACTTTCTATAATATAAGAGAATTTTCTCCAACATCTTCGGTATAAATAAACATATTTTACGTGAATGTTTATTCCTCAGATTAAGTTAAATAAACAGATGTATCGTGTCCATACAAAAATGCTACTAAATAGTTTACCATTAAATTGAAGCCGATTCCGAAAATAGTATATGATGTAGCACGTCACAACAAATAATCGAGCTATTTTTTATAACGGTGGATTTGTTGCAATACTCACCATTAATTTTAAATGGCATACTAAAACTAGTATTGTTTCCGATTGATATAATATTACGGCTCCGTACCTACATCATTTGTCTATCCCAGTGGTCGGCAAACCGCGGCTCGCGAGCCACATGCGGCTCTTTGGCCGCTTGAGTGCGGCTCTCTCACAAATGCCCCCTTCCATATTTGACATGGCTACAAAGAAGAAGCAAAGAAAATCGGATGACGAAAACCGTGAATTTAAAGTTGAATAGACCGAGTCTTTCGCGTTTATTCAAAACTTGAATGGCCTATCGACCTGTATTATTTATCGAATAACATGAAATTGGCGCATAACATGAAGTCAAATTTGGAAGGACACTTTACAACTAAACACGCGTCATTTAGCACTAAATATCCTATCGGTGATGCAAGGAAGAAAGCAGTTGAGGAACTTTAGAAGAGGCAAGAAAAATCAAATTCTGTATTTAATTACTGAATACAATCTTCCAACAATGTTAATATTGCATGTTTTGTGGTTAGTAAAGAGATTTTTAAGAGAGGAAATCAAGAGTAAATCGAGAAGTCATCTTATTGATGAGAACCTGGAATCATCAATAAGACTTAAAATTAAAAACATCTACATACAAACCTGACGAACCCAAACTTTCCAAGTAGATGCAAGGCCATAATTCACATTGAGTGTTTGTCAGTCATTGTCATGATTTAATTTTATAGATACCCTACTTACAATTAAATTTTAATCAATAAATAAGATCATTATTAAGTATGATATCAAGTTTTATTTAGTGTACCAATAGTTTAATTAAGACTTTAATCATTAACTAAAGTTTATTAAGTTAATAAACAGTGTACCTAAATAGGTATATTTGTCAGTTTAATAATTTTGGCTCTCATAAGAAATCTCAATCGTTGAATTGTTGATATTTGACTCTGTTGACTAATGAGTTTGCCGACCACTGGTCTATCCTATCAATAGTTAGCAGCGTTTTGAGGAAAAAAGGACAATTATGTTATTAATAACCTACAAGTTGCACTGATTCTTTAAACTTAGACCTCTATATTACACGGCACGCCTGCCCTTAGGAAGTACGCGATATTAAGTAATTAAACACAACATTACCGATTTCCTTAGAGTTAAGTTCTTGTCCGTAGGAGCTTTCGCTGATTGCAAACGATTTTTCATCGCCAATTGCAAGCGTTTATAGATCGCATGTGATCTATGTGACCTCAGCCCTACGTTCTCCATTTCTTTCAATTTCCTACGAATGGTCTTAAAAGACACATTCACTTCACTGTCACGCAGAAGATTTTTAAGATCATGGACCGAAGTATGTCGATTATCCATGCGGCATATCCTTTAGAGCAGCGGTCCCCAACCTTTTGGACTCACCGTTTCCGGGTATCTTAAAGTAATAAAACTCACGCTTCGCTTCAAATCTAATATTCGTTTTTATACTCCTTACAGAAGCATATTTTTTGCGATTTCCAGATTTGAGTACGATTTAGTTCAGGGATGGCGAACCTTTGGCACGCGAGATGATTTTGCATGGCACGCGAATGTTTCATTTTGAAGAGAAGAGAAATTACTATTTTATAAATATATTTAAAAAGTGTTTTTTTATAAAAAAAAACAAAAAAAAAATATATAAGTACTTACTAAGTTTATATTATATTAAAAAAAAAAAAAATAATAATAATAATAACGACATAGCTATGCGTGTTTTCTTCGGTTTTTCATAAATTATGTTTACCAATCGATGTGCAAACGGAAACGACGAAACTCAAGCTAAACGACAAATCAAATTGTATGGCAAATCCTTTTCAAGAATAATCGTTATGTTTAATGTAAATATACAGTTGCATTGGTCGTTCCTTAGGATCGGGTAATTAAAAATAAAAATATTCAATCAAAAAACCTTATGGAATTAGGAATTAATAATTATCGGCGGTCATTCAATTATATTAACTGATTATTATTTTGCCTCAAACATAATCTCTAAAAATGGAAACCTGTTTGGTGATGGATAATAATTAGTATGAAAGAAAAGTGGTTTAAATGTTTCCACGATCTCTTTGAGAAACTTGAAAACAAGGAAAAAAATATTCAAAGAATAAAAGATATGCCTTCAGCTATAAATATGATGAAAGATAGAATATCAAGAACTCAATTGTAATTAAATAAATTTTTTAATATAATTTTTAAAAACTGTTTGGCATGAAAAAAATTATATGGGAAATTTTGGCACGCGTACGTAAAAAGGTTCGCCAACCCTGATGTAGTCGATATTAGTGTTTTTATTTCCTGAACTTTATCTTCCGTTAAATCACTACATCGACCCATTGTATTTATTTACACAAAACTAACAAGGTACTTATTAATGAAAATTTTAAGAAATCATAATGAAACGTTCACTGTAAATAAGTCTAATATTTAAATTTAAAAAAAAAACACAGAAAACAGGAACTAACGCGCGAACGGGCAATGCCAGACTCGGTCTGGAGTAAACTGGAGAGTGGAGACTGAGAAACAATAGGATTATGTCCCATATTTTCAAAATTTGAATGTCTACATACTAGTAGTATGGTGTCATATTCGTCTGGGTCACGTATGTAAGTTCTATAATTAACATTGCATAAAATATGGTCATAAATTATTAACTGACCAAAATTGCGTTCGAAAAGTTTGCAGAATTGTATCCAAGCAATTCGATGAATATTGATGTTATTTTTTGCTTTCTTACCTAATGGTCTTCGGCAGACCTTTTTTGGTGGAGGAACACTTGAAATATTTTGAAAAATGTCGGAAAATCCCTACCTGCCACATATTATACGCACTGGATCAAGCAAGGATAAAAAATAAGTAGGTATATAAATATGTTCACATTACATTTGGCTTACAATTTTATTTACAATCAAACATAGTATGTACATTAATTGGAAAGGTAGGTACATGTCTGTTTACGGTAAGCCAGGCGGGAAGTGCGCTAATTTTCATAGCCGATTTTGGAAAAATTCATAAATTCAAGAAGGAAAACATAACCTAACAAATAATCCAGTATATCGCCTATTTTCAAAATTTGTTTGCCGCTGGCTTCCCTTAAACTTAAACCGACAAGAACTATTGAGATTTTTCTCCGCAATTCTCAGAACCCCGTCACAAGTTCACGAAGCCCTGGTTGGTAATCAATAGGTAGATAATAATATATAATATATAAACTTATTAAGTACTAAATTCTATATTACTTATAGAAATTTACATTATCTACTATAGATAATTTTAATTAATAATCTCAAAAATACCTATTAGAAAAAATCTAAAAGAAAGTTGGACCGAGTAGCCAAAGGCGACGTCTCATAAGACTAATAATTTTCATAACAAATTTATTTTACTATGAGTTCCTTCGCCCAGCGCATTATATTCAAGGGGTCGAAGTTTCCGAGGAACATAAAAGCCATCCCCTAGCGCAGATTCGGTTAAATATTTAAGTTATTATGAGGAGAAGGACTGACGGGATGTGTTGTTCGCTAGCATGAAAGGTTGAAACGGCGCCCGAGTGAGCTTGAGGGTTGATGCAGAGGATTGTCTAATGTCGTATTTATTAAGGACTAAATCATCTTCAGTGTCTATGGTCCTACTAATACCTATGGAGATTGGAGATTTGGGATTTAAGATTTGAGGTTTGTATTATATTGTTATGAGTAAAATCTTTTAGTTGGCAATAAGTTCATTATTTTTAGTAGAGCTTAAGAGCGGAATGCACAATCTAAGATTTCGTTCCTAAGGATAAGTCGCCGAAAAGCATGACTTAACTATAGACAATCCTGAGTATAGAGTTAAGGAATCCTTAACCATAGACTACTTTTGTTATGAACACGCCCCCTTCTGTATTACCATTTACCGCTGACAGCTGCTGTCAAAATAAATTCGCATGTCTATAACACAGTCCATACACTCAAATTCATTTAACAATGTATCTCAACATGGATATTGATAGTGTTAATTCGTTTGGCATGTACTTGCAGAATATTATTTTATTTTTATACGCCAGCCCGCAGAAATACAAAATACCAGATGAAGAATGACACTTGATGCTAGTGTTACCATGTTAAAAAAAAATCTTGTGGTGCCTGTGGAATCACGTATAATGACTTATAACGGAAACATAAGAGTATTATAATTAAATATTAATATGTATTTATAGTTATTGCATTTATAAAATGCAGTTGTCATATTTTTGTCATCGTTTAATAATTATAAAATAATTTACCTAATTTACCTAACGAGAATTTTTAAATATGGTATTATTTTCAATAAAAATGATCTTAACTAAGGACAGTGTTTCTGCATAGTGTTTTCTGCTAAGAAAATTTTAGTTATGACAAATGTTTCTGCATTCCGCTCTAAGAGCTCATGGGCCTAATTAAAAATATTTCACATACCAACAACGTTAGCAGATAATATAATTATGAATATTTGTTCGAAGTAAACTTTGTAAAAAGCTCTACAGTTTCGGTCAATATTATTAATGGTTTTTCTTAATTCCGTAGGGTACAATAATTATTGATAGCTCTCGTATACTAGCAATTTACAGTGACAAAATAAGTAGTAGATGGAATATGACTTTTAAATCCCGGTAAACGACCTGTAACATTGTTTTTACTCACCACTGTCGTTGACGCGTTGTTGATTGGTTGAATTTCGTGTCACGTGTCCGAATTATGACGTGTGATCTGATTGCGTGGATCTATAACTCTTCATGATATTTATGAAGAAATCTAAGTAAGCACACGTCTCATTGGCCACCCACATATAAGACAACATCAACATGTTAATGACCCAACCAATCCCTACCACCCCTCACCACACTCGGTATTAGACGGACGATTTTTAGGGATTGCAATACCGAATGAAAATACAAATACCGGTATTTGTGAAATATATGAAAAAATAGAACTATCCACCAATAAATATAGATATAAAAATATCAATATTTTATAGCATAAATATCTAAATAAGTACATGTAAACCATAGAGGTATTAAATAAAAAGAGTGGCAAAGAATCGGCTTTCTCATACAACTGAATGAAGCAGGCCAACAATAATAGCCGACAACTTACGAAAAATCGCGACGCGATAAAAAAAAATGCTGGGCATCACGGAAGATTTACCTTGGTCATTATAACGTACCCATATAATATAATGTCTACGTGGATATTTTGTCGCAAATTGATTACCAGCCTGCCCCGCACCATACTTTCTCACCATACTTGCCTGCTTCACCATACTTTCATATAACCTGCCGCCCCTAGATGTAAACCTACCATGTAAACCTTCAAAAGTATGTAAAGGTTAGATATGTTTCTGTTGTTTCTCCTATTAAAGCTTTTATGTTAATTAATACATTTTGTTTCAACTTTCAATAAAGAATATATCGGTATTGTCTGATTTTTAAAACCGGTATTTCGGTATCGAAAAATACTGTGATACCGGATTTGAAATACCAGTATTACAGTCCCGACGGATTGTATATAATAATATTACGTTTGTGTTACTTATTACACTATCAAGAGCGACACAAAGTGGCTGACTGTGACCGACTGGAGAGAGAGATTTCATGATAAAGATCCCTGGACTGCGCTGGAGGACGGTTATGAAGTATGCCAGTGACCTGAACAGTCTGTCAAAAAAATATAATTTAAATAAAATACCTAACTAATAAAATTAAGTGCTTGTTATAAAATTGAAAATATATTATTAATATTACCTATAGGTAACTATCAAAATTACAGGTGCAGTACAAAAAAGTATGATAGATTTTGTCTACAGATCCTACTATACTTATCTGTTGCTTCTCGGCAGCGCTTTTTTATTTAAAAAATATGATTTTACTGCACTAGCAGGCGATACCAAGTGAAGTATGTATTTGCAAAGAAAAAAACACCAGACAGTGTGTTTTCACAACCGAAAACATTCATGCATGACTTCTCCAAGAGAAAATAATAAAAATATAACCGAAATGTCTGCCCCAGACGCGAAACATTCATTTCGTTCTCATCCCCCCCGACGGGGTTGGGTGCCACAAATGGAGGATTTGCAAAAATATTCACGTCTGGATGGCCGGAGACTTATGTTTATTTTTATTAACATGTAAATGGATATGAAAAGAGAATTCTGAAACGACTCTACTCGTAACATTTATTGTTATGGAGAGATCTACAGTATGGTCCTAAATCCTGTTTACACGAATAAAACCATAGAAAAACTAACATGAAACCTAAAAATAATTAATAATTCGATGTGGTATAAAAAGGTCGTGCTAAAATAAGTCAAAAATTTAATAAATTGGAAGTTAGGTGTATAAATAAGAACACGATGCAGAACCATACCAAGGACTTGTCCAGATGGCGCGGTTTGAACTCGTGCGCATTTCAGGTACATGTGAACCCATTGAGCCGTCCACATATCATCACCGTATGTTACTTCTCGCGCGCGGTCGAGGTACCGGTGACCTCATTGAGCCGTCCACATGCACTCGCGACTTATCACGACGATAAGCTCTAAGATGCCAATGGAGGCAATTTAGATTGCGTTGCCTACAGTTTCCATATATAATAATATGGCATATAGCAGATACCTAGTAAATCTACGGAAAATAGGCAATGTCCGTATTGTATGTAGGTACATACACATATGTAAATTAATTACTAAGAATCATATATTTTTTGTTAACTCTCCTTGCTCCACTCTTCCTTGAGCACTTTTATTAGAAAGCCTCTGTAAACTCAATTAAAGCACACTTGAGTGCGTGGCGATCTCAGTCTTGGGCATTGCCAGGCGTAAACAACTGATGCTTCACATATCACAGCTAGACATTTGAAACTTTTAGAATATATCAGAACACGACGACAATGCATTCTTTTAATACTTTTAGCCATTTGTAAGAGAATTGAATTCATTTTCAGTTAATTCTGTTTTGTATGGAAAGTTATTATTGTTGGTTGCTAATTATTATTACATATTAATTGATACGAGTTATTAACTGATCACGACTGTTCAAGTTATTTAAGCAAATATGAATAAATATAAGTTAAATAATAAATAAGTTACCTACCTATTCGACTAGGTAGGTATAGACTACTAGCTACCCCATTTTCAAAGTTTCATATATTTTTTTTAGTTATTGCGGTCTAGTTTCTTTTTAGAATACGAGATAAATATGTAAAAACAACCCGACACATTTTGTGAAAAGTTCCAGCAGGTTAAAAGTGCCAACCCGGAGAATGTAACTTATGAATATATTGTCAAAGTGCGTAGATTCACGAATTATGAATAAATCTCACCGCATATAAAGTAAGCATGGGGCGGCATACTGGTTTTTTAACGCGGCTTTCGCAAAATTATCATATAAATTTGGAAACGTAATTTTTGCTACGTGCAAGCGCCAGCCGCTTAAATATGTCACGTGTCGTACCACTCTAAGGGTGTGAACTTTTAAAGGGGATTTATTGAAGTCTATTAAATTATGGTATTATGAAATGAGGAAATGGGCAATTCGTTTTCACGTATGCACCAACGTCTGTGGTTACGAATATATACCTACTAAATATTATTGTCACCTCAATATACTACAACAAGATAACTTGATTTTCACTGCTTTTGAAATAGCTATTAAATATGATTCAACATTATTCCTCTCTACAAAATGATAAAACTAGGTACCTACCGTCAGAAGTTAATTGGAACTGTATTAAATAAATCTGTGTTTGAAAATATTAGATAATCTCAGTGTATGATCCTACACATACGAAAAATTTGCGACCCCTTTCACGTTGGTTTTTGTAATTCAAAAGTTTTAATTCATATTTTATTACGAATGATTCGTTCTGATTCTAATGGTTCGTCTATTGATATTGACATGTTAAATATTATGTACTTTCATTTGGCCACATGAGCATAATTATTACAGTAACGGCATGAACTAAGTAATAAAACTTCACTTTATTGATCCATCAATAATGTCCAAAAAGGATAAAGTAAAATGAAACGAGAAATGGCAGTTCAGTTGGCGGTTGGTATCCGAGTAAAGTACCGCCTCCTACGGAACAAATTGCAAACTAAACCAAAGTTGGAGACTTCAAATAGCAATAAACTCCTCTTATCTGGAATGAGAAAGTCACCTACTTAAATGTGTGGAAAGAAGTAGATACTTACACCTATACACAAGAGTTTTCAGTAGAAGTTTGTAAGTAAGAGTATAGACCAGTGATTCCCATTTATTACCACGTTTTTATTAGCTCGTATTCTTGTTTATCCAGTACTAATTTTTTCTTGTGTGTCTAGTACATATTTTTTCTTGTTAGTCTAAGATTTTCATTGGACGATTGAAGATTTTTAACTAACTTCCCGACTAGCTAGACATTTGAAACTTTTAGAATATATCAGAACACTACGACAGTGCATTCTTTTAAGGTGACGCATCAGTGAAACGCCAAATAATTTTCAACTGTACGCGCGACGAAATTTTGTACTCGCTTCGCATTCATTGAGAGAACGTCGAGTCAGACATACGTCACTTTGCTGCGTGATGGCGACGGGCCAATTAATTCTAAAATCGTGTAAAGATGACTAAAAACGTTACCCATTTACTTTAAAAAGAAAACATGTCAATGAATATATTATTATTGTTACTTATAGAATAATAAACAGAACATAAAATGGACGTATGTTGGATTTATATGAGAAATAATATTTCGTTTGACAGGCGTCTTTTGCACCCGCGACCCGCAATCCGCACATCGCCTAGCAACGATCTTTTTAGACCGTGCCTCAACTAATGCATGGCCTTAATACTTTTAGCCATTTTTTAAGCAGAATTGAATTAATTTTCAGTTAATTCTGTTTTGTATGGAAAGTTATTATTCTCGGTTGCTAAGGGGGTCCTAGCAACAAAATTATTAATATATACGTGCGTTACTATGGAAATCAATATGAAATGTCAAAATGACATTTCAGTATTTCTATCAAGTAGGTACAATAAAAAGTTTTTATTAATACATAGAAATGATTCAACAGAAAATTTAAAAACGTGGTAAGTATATAAAAAGTTCTTTTTATCTTGTAATTATTTATTTATGACTTTAAATGTTTTGTGTCATAAAGCATTTTTTTTATATATTGTGGTAAATAACACGTGATAAGTAGGTAGGTGTCACCCCCTCCCCCCAAATTTGACCATTTGGGGGAGGTCTCCTCTGGATACCTATAGAGGACGGAACCATTTTCGGGCGGACTTATGAGCAGGGTCGATTATGAATGGATCAATTTCTAGCACGTAAGAACGTTTACAGCCACGCTTTGATAATTGAATTAATACTTATCATTTTTAAATAATAGTCATTCTTACTTAATATTTAAGGCTGATAATAATGAGTAAATGTTTCTAAGCCGGTCTTAGGAAGGACATATCAGATGTCCTTTGCCGGCAGATATTGTTAGTAGATCAATACTCTAATAATATATATTTTTCTAATATTTATATATTACGTGTGACTCATGCTGTTCGATTTTTCGATTTTGATTTTGTGTAGCGTCTCGCCAAGACACCCCCGACCGTTCAAACTGTTAACACAGTCCGTCCATTGCATATTTTTATATATAATTTATTCAAAATGTAACAACCGAAATTGTATTCTGCAATAAGCCTCGCCATTTTCTTCAAACCGTCATCCGTGTTTTTTTTATCGCTCCGAAAACTACCAAGCCACGGACGATGTCTACTGACGCCCAAACAATCAGGAGGGAGTACCTACCCTTATTTTTTCCCTCTCAAATTCGACCGGAAGTGATATAGCTACACTACTATATTAAATTTTTATTTTAATGAGAACTACAAGATGCGCTTTTATTTGAATAGTATGTGCAGTAAATGTAATATCGTGACTGTGGATTTTGCTAGCAGCTAAGTAGAAAATGCAGACTTGCATTAGACAAAAGATGTCATTATGTTGAAACTTAACGCTGTGACGACAGTACATACTTCAGTAATGCACTTTGCGTGTTGTATTTGCATGGAAGAGCTTTAGTTTACGTAATAATTCACATCGTTAGAATTTACAACAAAGCTCTGCACTTTCTTTCGCGGTATGCATTTCTTTATCGAGTTTGTAAACATCGAGTATTTACAAAGTTGTTTCAAACAAAAGAAAGTAAGTATGTATGACTTTTATGAACGCTGCCAAAGTTCCTACTTCATGTTAATATAACGTTTTTAATTATATTCAGTATTATAAATGTAGGGCACGGGCGACAGATTTACGAGAAGTTTAATCAGAAAAACAAATAAATATTTTTATAAAAATATCATGACATTAAAAAGTTAAAAAAAATTAAAAAGTAAAAAGTAATAATAACCACTGTAATACAATATTACCAGAAAAATCTTATTAATCCGGATTAGATTGTCTCCTTTAGAAATTAAATCAAATAGAATAAAAATCACAATTTAGCAGACAAAGTAATTTTTATGGTGTCATTAAATCGAATAATCCTTTCTGGAATTAATCATCATTTTTAATTTATACATACGGGAATGTAAAAATTTGTGAGAATTATTAATTTCTATTAGGATGAATAAAACAAAAACATATTTTAAAATGGAAAAATTTTAAACGACATTTCGCCAAGGCGTAAAAGGTTTTTTTTAGTTTTTCCATATTAAACGTATCAATAAAGTCAACAAAGAAACGGTAAAAAATAGTAGATTTAAAACACTTTTAGTCAGTGCTTCGAGGCAGTGAATTTTCTCTGATGTGCCGAGAGAAAAAGTTATTTTTATATTGTCTAATTACTTTAATTTAATACGTGTCCGTTACATGGTACGTTTACCCTGCATATACCTGCAACTTGCGTTTATCTACAGGATTTGATTTATTTAAGTACACAGTAGTGACTGAATAAATATTATCAAGAAGATACAGTCACACGATGCCACAGTCACGACAGTCCTTCGTGCATCTCGCTGCACTGGAATCTATTGTAGAGACGGTGTCAGGTGAGGGTAAAGGTACGGCGACCCGCCGTCTCAGTTTCCCGTTAATTGCTTTGATAATTAGCGATAGTCCGCCCGCACTGTGCAAGCGATCGCCTTAGACCCAGGGAAGTTGAACATTTCTGTAGTAAGTCAAATGTATTTGATATTGGTAGGGACACTATTAATTGGAAATAGAAAAGGCGATGTAACAGGGTATCAAGAATCGATTAGAAATGTGCTAAAGGAGACTTTAATCTTCAGACTGACGATGGCTTTCTATACTGATAACTATAAGTAATAACATGCTTTTCTCTAGAAAATGAGAAACTTCGTTTAGAGATGTGCTGAGAGCAGCATTTCCACGCTGACCGTTTTTGTGACACGCGAAATTTATATACAAAATTTTCTTCATATAAAAATTAATTTGGTAACTACTAAAGAAAAAAAAAGGATAATTTTCCAACCATGTCCGATTCTAATAAGATCATAATATGGGCCTCCACAGAGTGGAGGTTTGTATTAACAGATTTTGTTTGAAAAATGAATGTCAGCCACTTGACCTGACACAAACACAAATTGACAAACAATACCTATGTGTATTTTGCCAGACCCAGGATTCGAACCTCGGACCCAAGACGCTATAAGCCAATCGTGGGTGTCTACATGTACAGGTACCTACCTACTTGTAGTGACCAAAAATAAGCAACCATTATTTAGACAATATTTGAGCCAATATAACGTGTGCCAAAGAACTATTATGGTTGATCAAATATCAATAATTATTATAATATCAAATTTAAAGTAATAAATTGGTTATGTTTAGACACTGCAGTATATTATTATAAAAAATAAGATAAACGATAACACATAATATATTTTCTTAATTGTAAAAAAATATAATCTGACAGGCCACTGTTTTGTTTTGTAAGAAATGGGTATATAATTCAACACCTCTTGTATCCAGGTAATTTTACTTGCAATCAGATTCTTCAGCACAATCAGATTTATTTTTGATTTTCCTGGTCTTCAGCATTAATTACTTCATGGTTAACCAGGCCGATTATTAGGTAATTACTACACTTGATTTCCACTAGTGATACTTTCATAGTATTTAGTAAATTTGGGTAGTTTGACAGCAAGATAGACGGTCTCTTCTGATGAAGGAAGTATCATAAATAAATCCTACCAATGTAACAATATAAATAAAGGATGGTACGCGGAACGACGGTAATGCGCATCTGCCCATAGTAAAAAGAATACCACAGCTAGCCAACCAACTAGTAACTACACCTGCTTCTAACTACCTGCTACTTTCCACTGGCACTTGCTACTGGCACTTGCCACTTGCTACTGCCATAGCATACCGATACAGGTAAATTATATCGGGTCAACGGTCACGGAACACCGATTAACTGAGAGAGGACCGAGTTTCAGGTTGCACGGAGGAGAGAGGTTTTATTTGTCAGAAGAATATCGAGGATTAAGTGGCAACTTAGACGGCTATTAGAACGATAAAAACAAACAGAACAAGAGAACTATATATTATGTAATTATATAAAGGAACAATTACATAGGTACGCAATAAAAGATCAATTGTTTTTTATACTATAGTAATACTATGTTATGTTATGTACCTAAGTAATTTGAAAATACTTCCGAGGAATATTATATACTATAATATAATCACAAAAAAAAATTTTTTAGACCAGTATGCTATACTTACATGTTGTATCTAATTGCGACAAAGTTAACTAATGGACTTTATAATAACTCTCTTTCCAAAAAGATTTTTTCTAGTGGTTTTATATATTTCTCAGAAATGTTTTCAAATTATGTGTGTTCAATAATTAGAATGTTATATTCTTAAATCTTGTGAAATATTTGTTAAATAAAAAAAAGTTAATTAAAAAATATTAGCAAGTTCAAGTTACAACAAAAAATCTTGGGGTGATCCGTGACGTCGGTTAGTAATTAAAAGTAATACCTACTTTGATTTAAAATACAAAAGCCGATAGAAAAGTCATTACTTAAAATCTGTCGCAATTAAGTATGACGCCTTTAGCATAGTGGTCTATGTGCATAGGCGCGATACCCGAAAAATGCAGGTTCGATTCGGGGTGTCTTACTTTAATCAAAAAGATTTTTTCTATTGGTTATATGGTTATAACTTATAATATATTTTCTCAAAGTGTTTTCAAAATTATGTACGTTCAATAAATCATATCAGTTCTATTTATCTAAACATAAATCTGAACAGATGATACATTTGAAATTGCTCTCATGAAAAGTTGATATTATTAACTCTTAAGTTAGTAAGTAGCATGGTAGATATACCAAGCTTAATTATGATTTCGAAACTTGTATAAATACGAAACACTGCCATGAAATATGTCCGAACAGTAAAGTAAGAGCAAAAAAAGAGTTATAGTATTATGTAGAATTTTCACCACAATATAAAAATTTAGTTATTACAAAAAGTGGGTCAGAGAAAAAAGAGAGGCGGGGTGTGAAAACCGCCGCAAATTTTAATAGCCTTCATCATTTTTCAGGCAAATAAAAAAATGTACGCGAATGTTTACTCTCGCGGCGCGTAAACTGGGAAATAAAAAGGCGAGTTACTGCGGCGTTTAGTTTGGGGGTGGCGGAGGGTGAACAGAAGACGCGGGGATGTGGCAGGTGACGACCGTAAAATCAAATTAGCAATGGTAAGTTGCACCTCGACTTGTGAGCTTAGAGGCGAATAGTAAGAGGCTTTAAATTCACTACGTCCTTGCTTCTCGGTGGATGTTATAAAAAAAATACTACTTATTAAGATCCACTGAATTGACCCCTCTTCGGGAAGTATCCCGTAATTGGCTTTTGAGGGTCATATAACTTGCGAGTTGACTGCAATTTAGCTAGGATTGATATTATGTTATGATTCTGTATCTACATATTTGATTAGTATTAAGAATTGTTGGTAGAAGTCGGTTATGGGTAAGCCAGACGTGAAACGCGCTAATTGTCATAGCCGATTATGGCAAAATTCATGAATTTCAAGAATGAAAACCTAACCTAACCTAACTTAACATAATCTAATTACCCAACCTAACAAGTAATCCAGTATATTGGCTAATTCTACCGAATTGTTATATGTAATAGACTGGGGTAAAATGTTCTGCCAATAAGGCGTTTCTAGGAAAGGTAAAAAGGCAATTCCAAAGAGAAACCCGTCGATAAGGGAGAGGGGGTGATGATGAGACATCGTCACTTGCCGCTCACCTGATGTTGCAGGTAAGGGCAGACGGATCTGGCGTCTCATCGGAGACGTTAGATTAATGTGAATGCTTGCCCATATAAATTAAACTACTTGAATATTGTAAACAGTACTCTGCCTATAAACCGTTATCCGTCTAAGTTCTTGTTTATTAGACTTGCTATTATCAACCATAATACTAGGTGTACACGTCTAACTTATTCATTAATTTATTAATGACTAACGTTATTATTACGCCCACGGTGGCCGCTTAAGCGTTGGACTATCACGCCGTGGGTCCCATGTTCGAATACTGGGTCTGGCAAGTACACATATTGTTTTTCAATTTGTGTGTGAGTCAGGGTATGGACCTAATAGGTTAAGCAAGTGGCTGACATCCATTTCTCGTAAAAACAAAATCTGTTAATACAAACCTCTACTATGTGGAACCCCATATGGGCATATGATCCTATTAGGATCGGAATTGGTCGGGGTAAAAAAACGTTATTATGCAATTCGAATCCTATAATCTCCGGATGCATTTCTTCCTTCCGTTCAGCAAGTTGTTGAAGCCGTCCCTGCAAGGAACACGAATTGTGGTAACGTTTAGTGATTTTCATATGGCCGCCAATGCCGAGATCATAAAAGAGTTGTCCGGTTTTTTAATCATGTCACGACTCACGATACTGAACAATGAAAAATGCGAGTTGGGGGAAAAAAAATCCTGTAAATCGTTAACAATACAATGCCATGCAACAAGCTCACTCTTCACTTACTCCCTTGCCCTTGTTAATCTAAATAATCGAATGGTGTAAAGATTATATGAGTATAAACATGGTAAAACTAATGCCGTAGTTCGATTCAATAACCATATATTATATCCAAATTATAACTGTGACAACTAAAGTATATATTCTGAAGGGAAAGATTACTAATAAAATAAAATAGATCACACTACTAACGCCTACACATAAATCTTCCGCCAATTAATTTAATACACCGCGCACAAATTAATCTAATAAAATTCCTGTAGATATTTTTCAATACCGTCGTAGATATTTCATGCGAGATGTAAAAAAACATATATCTGATAAATTGTAACATGTAAAATGCGAGAGAAGAGACCGCTCTTGGCACGACGAGCGGACATAAATATTCATTAAAACTAACATAGCAGTTGGGAGCGGGAGCCACGCGTTTGTTCAGATTTACAAGTAGTAAAAGCTCGAAATGAATGAGAGAAAAGCTAACCGACCGGAAACGGAAAATTGTCTAGCTCCATTAAGAGTGTTTTCTTTTGACGTATGGACAAAGTATTTTTTTTATCGAAAGCACGTATCTCAGTGACTTGCGTGGATTTAGGAATTTGTGAATGAAATGTGCCTACCTTAGAATCAATGTCATCGTAGATAAGTAATCCATTTTTTTTAATAAAACCAAACTTATAAAGGTCAGATTATTATAAATGTTTTCAACAAACAATAACCGGGATTTTAAGCTAAGAATATCCGTGTCCGGAAACTTGTACATATGCTGTCTAAATAAAACACGGGTTTTGTCGGTTTACACTAATTTACATGAAGCCAGCAGCAATCAAATTTTGAAAATAGCCGATATACTAGATTATTTGTTAGGTTAGGTTAGGTTTTCATTCTTGAATTCATTAGTTTTGTCAAAATTAGCTATGAAAATTGAATTAATGTTCATATTTAATCTAATAAAATTGTAGACAGTATAGCATACGGTTATCTTTTTCGGATAGAAAGCTCACGGTGAATAATTGTGCCACGGTGAAATGTTTTACGTACAATTTACATGTAAGCAAGAATATCATGTACATTGTACCTACTTATTAAGCAAATTAGTAATGTTATTAAAATTATCATCAGCAGCAGGCGGACGATCTACTGCTCCTTCCATTCTTTTCGCCGATACACAGGAAACTAAGTTTTTGATAAGTTCGTCGATCCAGGATCCAGCGATTATTAACTCGCCAAGTGACTTCAGTCTGAATGAATGAATGAACCATCACAATTGCATCATATGCACAATAGAGTGTTGTTTCTTAGTCGATAAATCCCGCCGTCTTTATGGGGTATCTAATAAAACGGGCTGTAGCATTTGAATCGACGCCTGGCGTGGCCCGGCGCGGCGGGTCGACCAGATAAGCGAGATATACACACACGACAAATTAATAAATAGCTAATAGAAATTTATTTTATAATTATTTTTAGTGTGTTTCCTGACTAATAAAATGAATAATTGGTCGCATCTTAATTGGCTATCACAAAAGGGGGTCGCGATCAGTGCTTCATATGATGTCGAGTGCCGACAATTAAAGTGGATTTATTTAAAAATACCAAAAAAATCTTAAAATACACGGAATACCATTTAGAGAACACTACTGTTTAACACTGCCCTTAACCTTGGTGATAGGTTGAGGGGCCCGCTTCAGGACATTGGGCCCATGGTAGGAGGCCTACTTCTAGCAGTGAATCGATCCTAGTGTAACCAATAAATAAAATGTAGTTTTATAATTCGTAACAGTAAAATTACTGTGTTTGAAAATATCGGCTAATTTTCCTTGGTACAAATATTTTCGTGTAAGTTACATAGAACCCACAGAACATATTATAATAAATAGAATTCCGATAGGCTATATACCAATACAGTACATTTTGACGTAGGGTTCTGAATGTGTGAGTGTCCTACGAAAATAAACCAAGCATTATAGACGTGCAATAGTGTGTGCAATACACCAATATTAAATGAGCGTCAATGCACAAACCGAGAGCAGTTGTCAATATTCGACGTATGACGTATTATTGACACGTGTTTAAATTTATCTCGTATTCTTCCTTACTTTAGATCAGTTGCCTGCTTCTCCTTACCCGGTAGGTATTTCAGTTCCCATTATTTCTGAGTTTCCTGCTAGAACCACAGTATGTAAGTAAATAACGAAATATTTTGTTATATTAGACAATTATTGCAGTTATATTTTACTATCAAATTAAATGCACTATACGCAGTTATTTCGTGGCTTGAAATAAATTTATAGAATTGTATTATACTACACCGTCGGTCGGGCGATTACAATATACTTCCAAAGCTTTGGGCGATGACAGCTAGCCTAGCTTCTGTTTGGTTTGAGCAAATAATAATGTCAAGATCGGTTAGGTCGACCGGCGTGGAAGTTGGGTCAATAGATAAGTTGTTTCTACTGGGGAAACAAACTTTTATAATTTCTTAATGTTTGTGCAAACTTACTCCACAATGAGATTGTTTTGGTTAGTTTGGACATGAAGAGTTAAGGTCGGAAAAGATTATAAGGACCCACTAACATACTTAGGTATTATTTGTCGGACTTATTTGTAAACAATATTTTTATCATTATCAGTTAAATTAAATTTAGGTTAACTATTTTTTTTATTCAACGAATAATTCACAAGTTTTAATAATGTAACATTCTAATTATTAGTTATGTTCTTAAATCTTGTGAATTATTCGCCGAATAAAAAAATAGTTGATTAAAAATTATTAGTAAGTTCAAGTAAGTTTCAATAAAAAATCTAGGGAGTGATCCGTGACGTCGGTTAGTAATTAAAGTAATAACTACCTACTTTGATTTAAAAATACGAAAGCCGATCGCCGATAAGTTAATCAATTTGAAAAGCGCTTCAGATAATATTAAGAGCCATTAGTAAAAATTTTACGGAATTAAGTATGACGCCTATAGCATAGTGGTCTATGTGCATGGGCGCGAAACTTTCGAAACATTCGGAGCTAACATGGCGGTTTGTTAGTAGGTATCTGCCAAAAGGCAATCAACGGATGCCATGACCTTATGCGCCAGCTAGAGGGGAGCGACTTGCCTGCGCTAATACGGAATACTTTTGGTTTGCGCGAGCTACAGTTTTCCCGTCCATACACACAGGCTTCCCAATATAAATCGGTTTGCGCAGGTAAGCTTGTGTTAAAGCATGAGCGTCTAGCCGACGCTTTAGCGTTAATAATTCGTATATTTATCTAGCCAAATAAACATATTCTCGAGAAGTCTCCTATTCTGTATTTAGATACCTATTTATAAATTGAGTGATACAAGATTAGTTTTGCAACATTTATATTTTCTCAACTATATTTGTATGCACACCTTTAAACATTCGGCAACAAAATAACACGCAAGATAATCAAACATCAAACTAATTTGATATAAACAGAATAATCACCGTATTTACAAATCCGCTTCGTCAAATAATAAACAACTCAGCGTCTGTGTTTAATAACATGGCAAATAACATATTGCTAACTAAACACAGAAAAGAGCTTTTATGCCACACGCTGCACGAGCTCGCCATTTAAGTTCAGTTTGGTGGTGTTTCCACGCGAACCAATGACATTTAACTGAAATATAATATAATATCATGCAAGTGGTACAAGGCGACAGTTTTAAACCCGCGGTTTGCAGTTTTGAGGGAATGCAAATGAGCGTAGAATAAAATTATCGAAAATCTGGAGCTTTATTTGAACGCGATATTTTTAGCGATTATTTTATAAACAAATAGTGACCCGTGATATGACATAAACTTTAATGCCAACTGTGATTTCTTGGTGGAAATACATTGAGTTAATTTAAATAAAACATAATATAAAGATACATACTTCGTCTTTAAAGTTGCTAGTATAAATAACAGTATGATTGTATAATATTTTTTTATCAATTGAGAATATCCCCCACTGAAAGAAACGAAACCCGTTCAAATTATAAATAAATTATGAGGAATAAGTACTAACATATCATGTTTTATTTAACTTAATAACTACAAGTTAGCAATATATATTTTTTATCTTCAATTTGAACTGAAAGCTGAAAGATGTCTTGTACTAAACTTCGTAATTACCCATACATTTACAATTTATAATATGCTCGCAGTAATTATATGAAACTATTATGTAAACGGGTATAAATATTCTTTATCTTCTTTGAACATATCCATTCCTTAGTTAGAGCATATGGACATCACACGGCCCTCCAAGAAACTCGTCAGTCTTCATACATCTTCCTACCCCATGCTGTCACCTGTGTCATCGTGTAGGTCCGCCGGATACACTATGAAAAGCATACAGGCCAGGTTAAAATTCTCTTGATGCATGTGATGAAAAGTTGCAAGGTCCTCTTTACTTATCCACGGTATTAATATATAACCATATAACTACGATATGGTATAGTATCTAACCATTTAACACGACTGACGTGCACTTAAAATCACTTTTATTATTATATCGCAATAAGTGTCAAAATTGGCGCCAACGATCGCTATACTGTACCTACTTACTTTGTTTTTTTACAATAATTATGATGAAAAATAACAAAACGGTGTCATACGTACTTATTGAAACCAATTAACGTTATAAATAACTAAATCCTCCATCAAAAACTCAAAATTAAAACAGGCCAATAGCAGGAAAAAATAAATCATTCTACGAATTTTGGCATAAAGGGAAAATACTGTTATTTCAACCCCGCGTGGCTCGACGGTAAAGATAATAAATATAGTCGTTATCGAGCCTCTTAGCTTGGTTCATCGCAAGATTGAAATAGTACACCACCTTTCAGCCAGGTACTACACGTATATATACCTACCTCACCCCCGCCAATATTTTAATAATAATTCGTAGTCTTATAGACGGTGCATAAATTAAATAAATACTATTTTATCCCTGACGACCAATAAAGTGTGTATCACATATTGAAAATTTATTATTAGAACGTTTTCTATATTTTTATTAGTTCCATAAAATTATATTATTTCCTATATCGTGTGTGATAGAAAGAAACATAAGTATACATAATATTCAATTGTCCCGAATATTTAGTTTTAATTAAAGTCAAAACGAACCCCCTGATATGTACCCCTCCATATCCCTATATATAGCACATCTTTAAACTCGCAAGTAACAAGTATTACAAACAAAAAAGCTAATATAGAACATTATAAATACGTGTCTGAAAGCGCGACGCCGAAAAGCTTTCCACATCCGGCGTCAAAAATCAACGGACTCGACGTTCAACGGCGTCGGAACAAAATCCTCACAAAACCGACGCGCATATATTTATGCAGAGCATACAACAGGGCGGCGTTATAAATTGCGGCTCGTTCGCAATAATACGGGGGATTTGTTAAGTTTTGCCTTGCCGCATTTTGCAGCCCCAACATACCCTAAAGTGAGGAGGAAAATTTCTTTTGCTATCTATTTTCTATGCATGGTTTTAACATTATACATGGCTCCTGTTGGGATGGAAAATAGAGAGAATTCTTTTACTAGGTAACTATAATAGAAGTAGTCCGTGTATGTAAGGAGAAAAAAAGGGAATTGCTGGAATATTTACATATAGATATGTATTTAATTTTTTACAACAATTAATTCATAAGATTTAAGAATGAAACATTCTTTATTAACAATACATCATTTTAAAACACTTAGATAATATATACTGAAATACTACCTATTATTGTAATACCTTTTAGAACTCACGCGTGTGTTGTGGAGTCCTTCATTCGGGTAGGTACTTCCATGTATTGGGGAGTGAGATATATTATATTATTATAACGGGCACAAGTATACAATTAATAACACAGGTGTTTATTTTATAATCCCGCGCAGAATTATGTTTTATTACACTCGTTACAAGATCGTTTGCGTGATGTTATTTATTTTATAATATTTATCGGGGATATTTTGATGTTGTTTTTAAATTTGTGATGCGGTATTAGAGGCATTTTCATGCGGAAGGGTACATTTGGTGATAATTGGTACCTTGATACAAACCGCAAAAATCAAAATTAATGCAATCTATGAAGCGGGTAAGATGTATGAATATTTCAAATGATATTGCATGAATATTGTATGAATATTGCAAATTTCATCGTAATTACGCAGGACACATGTGGCTAAACGGTTAAAGCACATTGTCGCGAATCAATAATAGATGCGGGTCCGAATCTCGCCGGTCGTTTTATTTTTTTTAAAGATTTTATCAAGTATATGACGAACTGTATCTAACTGAAAGCTATCGAGCTCCACGCTTATGTGGTATGGTATGATTATAGGAAAGCTTTACCTACTAGCAGACGGCGATGTTCATTAGGTTTTAGTGAAATAAACAAGGAGTTTTCTATAAATGAATCGGCCATCGTCTAATCACTTCTAAATGATGAGATCCTTAAAAACCTTTAATAATTCAATATGTATTATATATTTATGTTAATCGAATCATTTGGCATTAAAAATCAATGAGGGAAAAGATGTGAGATTGCGATTATTAAAAAAATAACCTCGATTAATAACCTCGATTAATAACCAAGAATCACAGACGAAGTGAAAAGGTTTGCCATTTTTTTACCATATAAAAGTTAATACGTTTGTGTAAATTAGAAGCTAAGAAAATATATATATATTATATTTAACAAAATATTTCTACGGTCCATAAACATAAAAGCTTAAGTACATACGGAGACGAAAGTTGAAATATAAGTATACATAATATATTATTTTATAGGAAATGTACTGGGGCAAAAAATCGGAAGTAAATGCGAATAAATGAAACGAAATAACGAAAATAAAGCTATCCGAAAACAGCCAACATTATTACCTCCCTCTACTACCCCCTCCCCTCTACGCCAGTGAGATTCGGTAAACATGGAATAAAATAATATTATTGCTTCAATCATAAACATTTCGTCTCTTTCAAAAAGCTATTGACTAAAAATGGGTGGAGAGGGTCGGAGAAATACAGTAGGTAACCCAAGAACAGTATAGGTACACTCGCCAGAATAAATTCTACTCAGTTTTCGAGACAATATTGACAGATTTCATATAAATATTTCACGGGTTTGTAACTTAATTCTATAACAAATATCTTTTAGGATTAATTTAGTTCTTTGGGCGATTTATTGTTTATGACAGGTTATAATGTCGCAAAGAAGTAAATAAATAACTGTTGTTAACACATTAGTGTATAGTCAAAACGTGTGAAGAGAGGTGTATTTATTATCTTTGGGAGTAATTTGATCTAGCGTGCCTGGTTGATTTTAATACATTTATATTTCGCGCGGTTCGCACCACCGTACTGTGTTCACAAGGCCACCGAGAGTCTCGAGAGACGACAAGAACTGATGCTCTTGGTCCCTTCTGCCTAGTCCAGATCTCAGTTAATCTAATATATCAGTTCGATGAACAGATGAATACAGTTTACGAACATTTATGTACATTTTCGAACATCTAATAATGTGTTCTGATATAAATGAGAATGTATATTTATTTTCCGACGTGAATGGAAACATTTTCAAATATTCTCGGTCAGGACCAGAGTTTAGCAAACTGCATGCGATCAGTTATGATATATGTACAATCGAGAGGGTATTCGTAGGAAACTACTACAGATACCTACTACCTAGCTCGTGATGGCCGAGCGGTAAACTGCCGGTTTATAAAGTCGTAGGTCTCGGATTTGAATCAAGGGTCTGCCAAATTCGTATTACGTTGTTCATTCAATGTGTGGTTGGACAGAGTATAGACCCATTATCTAATAGGTCAACATTAATTTATTGTAAAAAAAATCTGTTATTACAACCTCCCACCACTCCGCTTAGGATCGAACGCGGTAATTCATTTTTTATTTATTTATTACATACATTCAGAAAAAAATTCTCGACCATGTCCGAACCTAATAGGATCATATAGACCTCCACAGAGTGAAGATTTGTATTAACAGATTTTGCCACTTGCTCAACTTATTAGGTCCATACTCTGGCTTATACACAAATTGAAAAACAATATGTGTACTTGCCAGAACAAGATTCGAACGTGGGATCCACGACGCCATAGGTCGCGACGCTTAAGCCGCGCGGCCATCGTGGGTACATAAATAGTGCACACTAAATATTGTCAGTCAAAGATATTTGCACTTTAATAGCATGCAGAATTTTTATACGGTATTCTTAAAAAAAAAAACCCTAGATAAATATTTAATCGTATAGCCTTTTTAAGTTTTTTTTTCTAATATCTATTCCAGCTTGAATATAAAAGTTTAAACATTATTAATTTTATATAAATTGCGAGGAGGTTAGCAAAACGTACTTCTGGCTTATGAATACGACTTTCGTAGGTAGGAAATTTCTCTGTTTTTATCGGATAAAGTTAAACCCATTTTCATAAAAATCTTTCCAGGGCATTTTCATAGGAAAACTTTCCCCTCTTTAGTATTTGCACACTTATCCGTCGATTTCTCGAGCACGTAATATCGTTACCGATCGAAAAGAGAAGAAAAAATAAACCATGAAAGAAATATTACATTCAATTCTCTGCCTTATAAATTCGCTGTTTTTTTACGGCGGGACTTGTGACAAAAAAATCATATAGCCGTCTCGCTTCGTCTCGCAATAACTACAATGATCGCGTCATTTTTTGTAAGCTAATCAAATGTGTGCCAATATGCGTCACAAAATAGAAATGCTGATTTTTTGCGTGTATACGAAATAGCTTCCCATCAAATATGATGATACGCAATATTCTGTTCACCATTTTATAAATTGATCATAAGAAAATATATGGATACAAAATTCAAAGCATTATCTGCGATACGTCTTGAGATTCATTGTAATTTTATAGGAGACTGAATTACTGAAATTCGGCGAAAGAAAAACTGAGTTTTATTAAACATACATAATTTGAAAACACTTTTGAGAAAATATATAACCAGTATGTAGAAAAAATATTTTTTTTAAATACGACACCGAGCAGGAATCGAACCTCCATGTCTCGGGACTGGCACCTACTTCTAACTATTAAATGAAAATAGACTTTAAACATAGCTTTATCCAACTAAGGTCGGCTGACTGTCAATATCCATTGGTAGTTGGTACCCACGATTACGATCAATATTTTTGACAATAAAATACAAAGCCGATCCCATATGAAGCATATGTCCTGAATATCAAAAAATCTTTAAAATAGAAAGTATGTTTTATTGTTTATTACTCTTTAGCAAATTTAGATAGCAAGGATGAATATAGATGGATAGAAATAAGAGAATTTACATTAACTTAATATTACGAATATTCAATTAGAATCAGGGGTAGTCAACCTGGTCCCTACCGCGCACTAGTGGGCGTTCCAGCTTTCATGGTGGGCGGTAGGGGTTTTAAAAAGATTTTCATTATGTTTTCATAAAATTCCCCGTGACAATTTAAATGTCAGAAAATATACTATTTGTATCGCCCTTGCATAATTTTAGTTCACGTTACGTACCTAAGTGAAACTATAGTGCGACCGCAATCAAAAGAGCCTCGTCCCAGAATGAATGAAGATGCTTTAACTTGCTATAACTCGGCTTTAAAATTTGTAAAGTATAGTTACTTCCCTACTTTATAAATCACCATTACTGTGGAACCAGTGGGTGTTTAGAAAATTTTATTACTAACAGAGATACAAAAAAGTGGGCGGTTTGTATAAAAAGGTTGACTACCCCTGATTCTAATTGAATATTCGTAATATTAAGTTAATGTAAATTCTCTTATTTCTATCCATCTATATTCATCCTTGCTATCTATGTTATAATTGAATGTTATAATTATCTACGGAACACGATCTCACCTGGATGTCCTCTTCGTCTTGTTGCCCTTGCCCACCCGTGAAGATGAAATAATACTCACATAATAAACAAAGAACCATTGCCGTACCGATCCATCTGAGTAGAGACGGAAAAACTGCTCAGACGGAATTAATTAATACAATAATAATATGAAATCGAAAGAGCGGAAGGCGGCACAAAGGGAATTTAACCGGTAAATATTATTTCTTCGAGATTTTCCCAATTAAACGACACGATTTTCTTATAAACTGATAAGTAACGTCTCTCAATATTTATATTCCTAATACCCATAATGATAAAATTATTTTCCAGTTGTTAAACGTTTCCATTCAGATCCCTATCTCATAATTTCATGAGTGACAAGGTGAGACTTAAGGGGTAGAAATGGAAAACTAAGTAAAAAGGAATCTCATAACTCGATAAGTTCCTATTACGTACTCTCTTTTAGTTTTAATTAAGTCTTATAGACACTTATTATCATACTACTATTATTTATTTTAACTGTATTTTGTGAAACGAATTAAATTTAATTAAAATAGGTTTAAACATAAATTATTAAGGAATATTTATTTTTTATGATACAGAAAAGAACCACGACATTAATTCAATTAGAATAAAAATGAGAAAACAATTTCAACAGACTTACATTGCAACGAACTTGAATGTCAGCAGCCATATATTGTTTCCTGCATTGTGTAAAATGTGTTACGCTTACCTGGAAAAAAAAGAAAAACATTTGTTTTAGTGAAATAAAATTAATATGTTGACTGTGCGCTCATTTATAATATAACAATGAAAGTGATAAAGAATTTTTAATGGAGAGCTTAAAGCTCACGATCATAAAGAATGTTTTAATTTAATTTTATAACGCATAAATTCACAATACATAAGGGCTTTGTAAATTTTTGACAAGTTATTTGTAATGTGTTATTTAGCTGTGGTCATATGGCCCGTAAAAGCTCGACGGAAAGAATGGCGCGATGATTTATGAAAAGAAAATTGTTTTTCTTTACAACCTATTAGCACGCAACGCGATAATGTTTTCACAAATGAAAAATCAATAAATTTCAATAATAATGGACTAAATAAGTATATAACTATAATTGGAGGATGCAGGGATCAATGTACCCTAGATTATATTATTTTCTATTGCGTGTGCGTATCATAAACTCATGTGAGAAGTAAATTTTGTACTGAACATACTTACATAATTTGAAAACATCTTATGCATATACATTACACACAAGAAAAACAATACTTAAACCGATAGCCAAGATTATAGTGCAATTCGATAAGCATTTCATGTAACAACTACGATGCCCGTAGCTTAATTGGAAAACCACACCGGCGCGAATCCAGCGGATACAGGTTCAAGTTCCGTGGAATGTATGTATGTATTTTTCGACAACAATATTTTTTTCTAGTTTATGCATGAGATGTTTTCAAATTATATATGTTTAATATATATAATGTTACAATGTCAAATTTTGTATTATTCGTTGAATAAAAGAAATAGTTCATTAAATTTTGTCCGGCAAAAGACAATTTCCTTCTAAACTTAGCAAGTATATTTTCTACATACACATTTATTCAGAAAGCCGCTAACCAACAATGTTGTCAAAAAGAACACGCGCGTGAACGTTATCTGCCAATAACCCATAGACTCCTCTCAACTTACCTCATAACAGGAGCTTTCTATGGCTTGAGAGAAAGCATCTCCTGCATCGCTTCTGACGGCGGGAAAGCCTCCTCCTCTAAAAAGCTCGCAGCCTTTACTTAAACTAAGCGTCTTAAGAAATTACCGCGTGGCTAATTCCTAAACTTCTGACACAAAATCCGAGCATCAGACTTTGTTCCCAATTACAAGTACTAAATTAGAATACTAAGGGCCCTATGCTTAGTCGTACTTACGGAAATAAGAAGGCTTATATATCACGTATCCGATTTTCAGGCGCATATCACAACGAATGACAGATTTCAAATAAATACACACTGAAAACATAGTATTGGAAGTGTAGAGTGGGTGAACACGGGTCAAAATAGCAATGGCGAAGGTTGTGTGTTGAATATAGGCTGTGGTAGGTAACTGAATAACCGTCCTAGGATACCCATATTAACGGAACTTTAATTTTAATATTGTTTTTAAATAAAATATTATATTTTACTATTAATATATAAAAGATTATTGAATAATCATTGATCAATATGTCTTTCATTTAGGATTCCAACATCTTGTTAATAAAATGATTTAAATGATACTCAAATATTTGGATATATTTTGGACACACGGGTAACAAGAACGTCACAAATACATGCTATAAACATCAATGTATGCTAATAACCTAATATAATACCTAAAATAAACGGGGGACGTTATTTAGCGACTATACATTATTAATCTAAGCAAATTTCAGCCGTGTCTCCTCATTTTGATATTTATTTGCAAGGAACTCAGAAGTAATGGGAACTGAAATACCTAACGGGAATGGAGAAGTAGGCAACCAATCTCGAGTGTGGAAGAATACGGGATAAACTTAAACATGTGTCAAGAATACGTCATACGTTAAATACTGACAACTGCTCTCGGTTATGCATTGACGCTCATTTAATATTGGTGTATTGAGGGTTGTAACACACATTATTGCACGTCAATATAATTTTCGTAGGACACTTACACATTCAAAACCCTGCGTCAAAATGTAGTGTATTGGAATATAGCCTATCGGAATTACATTTATTAATAATGTCTGTCTTTATTTATTTATGTAGGATCGCACTAAAATGAATAATATCATGTACCTATTCATATTTAGATGAACAATCAAGTAAAATAGCAAATAAAAGTAGGTACGTCAGTAAATCAGAAAATCGAGTGCATCATCAGCAAGTCCATTACAATTTTATTTACAAACAATGTACCGAATCCTGTCGATAGAGAATAATGCAATTGCCTGCATGAATCATTTCTGTTTTTTATATAAAAAAAACTACGATTTATAATATAATATGCGTGATAGTAAAAAGTGTCTACTGACACAGTCCCTACCTTTCACCTCCGTTGAAAACGGAGTGTTTCGGTAGATATTCAAATAAGGAACAAACCGTTTACCAGAAATCAGTGCCGTTCAAAAATGGAACAGGCAAAGGAAGTGAAGTTGTAAGCGAGTGAGCAAGAAGACGTCTGATTAAATTGCGAAAAGGTGCGAGACGTTTTTTATTGAGCCGTCGTTCGCCTTATGCCACGACGAAGTTTGTTTCCCCAAAGCGCCGGCGGTATTCGGGAATTATGCGAAACTCGCTGAGACTTCTCTGAGAGGAGCTGAGAGGAGTTTGACGCGTTCTGGAGTGGGGGGAGAGTAGCCGGGGTTGGGAGTTGTCGGGAGTACGAAAACATACACTGAGTCCCAAAAAACATAAACATAAATAACATGTTAACACTAACGTTTACAAGTTGCACGTTTTAGTCGTCCAGAATCTCTGGGTTCAAACGCAGGATTATTCCTTTTCCACGTTCGTTTACCTCGAACATGTTGCTAATCACCGATGAATCAATAATATTTTTAATTGTAATAAACTATTTTTTTATTCAACGAATAAGACACAAGCTTTCAGAATATAACATTCTATAATACTGAATATACACAATTTGAAAATATCTTATGCATATACACACTAGAACAAATCGTTTCCTACTGGCGCGAATCCAGCAGATATAGGTTCAAGTCCTGTCGGGCGTCGTATTTTTTCTACAAAAACGATTTTTTTCTAGTTTGTATGCATGAGATGTTTTCAAATTATATATATAGTCTTAATTAACATTTTTTTGATTCAACGAATAATTTACAAGATTTAAGAATGTAACATTCTAATTATTGAACATCCATAAATTGAATTATTGAACACACACACAACTTAAATACATAGCTCAATTTAGAAACCGCTTCAGTGAGTATTAAAAGCCATTAGTTAAAATTTGTCGTTATTTAAATATGACTCCTTTAGCATTGTGGTCATTGTGCGTGGGCGGGATACCCGAAAGATGCAGGTTCGATTCCTGCGGGTTGTCTTACTTTTGTCAAAAAGATTGGTTATAACTTATAGTATATTTTCACAGAAGTGTTTTCAAAATTATGTATGTTCAACTATATTTATAGACACTAACACAAATATTAGTGGAAAGTACCTAATAGTACGGCCATTTATAATGTATGAAGGCATGTCTAAATTCCAATTTATTTTGAAAACATTCGTTAAAAAAACAAATCGGTTGAAGTGTCGATTCATATTCACTCGGAATGTGTTAAGAGCATACATCAGTGAAACGGCAAATAATTTTCAACAATAGGTGGGACGAAATTTCGCATTCGTTGCTAATCGGAGAGCGGTAGTCGAGATGTGAGCACGTCAATTTGTTTTGTAATGGCGTCGGAGGAATATATTTTTATAACGCGTAAATATGACTTAAAAACGTTACCCATGTACTCGAAAAAGATAACAATGCAATGAATATCTATATTATTATTATTATTAGATACTAATATAACAATAAACATAACATTAAATGGACGCATGTCGAATTTTCATGACAAATTATGTTTTGTTCGGCACACGTTGTTTGCAATCTGCGCGTCGCGATCTTTTTACACCCTTGCCTCAGCTGAATTATATTTAATCTAGGAAAAAAATATTTTAACGTCACATTGTATACACCCCCCCCCCCCCCTCTTATCACCTACGTGACAAATTATTACAATATCGCAATAATATGACACGATGTCGTAAGTGGACGACTCCTTGTAGCGCGAAAATTCGAACATATAATATTTTGTGACAAATTTTTATATTACTCTCCTCTTCTTCAGTCCCTTAACTACGTTATCGTGACTAAAGATGTTTTACTGCAAAAATTAAGGTTTTGGAGCAGCCTGTCTTCCGAAACAAGTTCACGGAACTCTCGGCAAGAACAACTAGGTGCGCGAAACACGCAGTCGCATCGAAATAATATAATATTAACAAGATTTTCTCTAATCTCTCCTTTCGTCTCCGCGACTTATACAAGAGTATGCATTTCAATCAGAGTCGGCTCAAAATGTAGGTGAAAGTTTGTAAACTGATTATCTGAGCAAATATAAATCAAATTTATCTACCGTGAACTCGCAGGAGGGAGTGTTATGATAGCTACTAGGCAGGTATAGACAGGCCGTATGTAATACTAATAAATTAACACTGTCGATATCCATTTACATGGAAAGGAATATAATATATTATGTATAAGGGAAAGCAAGAATTGAAAACAATATGTCAAGTTAACTATAAGTAATGTATATTTATGCATGGCGTATTTTTATAACACAATGAAAATGACGAAGCACCCCTTGTTAGAATTTCATTTGAGGAAATGATATAATAAATTGATGTGAAAACCAAATTAGTTATCGACCAATAAACTGGTGTGAAGAATTTTATAGAATTTATATAATATACTTATTATAATTTTATAATAAGTAGGTGGTGCTGAACTGTCAATATTTGAAACCCTTTTTAACTGCAAATTGCTAGTAAGTTGTCAGTGCAAAAATTCTCATTTTCCGATAGGTATAGGAACACTTAAGTCACACTTTTTTTATGATTTTACCGAGTCTTTGACTGCGACTCGATGTCATATCGCCTCTTCTCATCTAGAAGAGGATCCGCCGATCATATCCTCACTATTCTGTTAAAGAACTTTACAATTTTCCAAGCTCTTCCATCCTACCCACCGCCAGGGCACCTTTCAATTCGTCGACATTCTCAAAGATATCTGCATTTCGCAGCTGTACTCTGTGTCGTTCATATTTTTAATAGTATTACAATCGAGACAGCTGTCGACTAAATAACAAAATTTGAAGACGTTTATATAGTATTATTATCATAATATTGTTAAATTGAAATCTATAATTCGCAATCAATGGAGTCGACGTACATTGCAATAACGATTTATTTATTTAGAAAAGATTATTATGGCATTACAGCGATTGGCCAATGCACCATAATACATAATAAATACAAATTATAAAAATGACTTAAATACAAATAACAACCAACATAAAAAGATTTAAGAAAGTATGTGCTTATGTAGATATTAAAGTAAAATGATAAATACATCTATACATTTAACCTATTTAACACGTCCACAAACATGGTAGGTAAAAAAATAAATCAACCTTTATGGTGCTATCAAATAAATCAATCGCACGATACACAGCATCATGAAACATCACGTCTGTCCTGCGACGTGGTGGGAACATGAAAATGATTATTTGCCAGTATATATGGATTGTAAATGAACCCACGAATAAGTAAAAAGAAATGCTTTAAAAGAGCAATAACTCTTCGGGTGGACAAGGATTTCATTGATAGCATACCCAGAAGAAAACTAGTTGGAAAATTCATTTTATTATCATTATCGTTAGGAAAAAATTCGTATGTCCTTAAGTAGAGAAATCAAAGAAATCTATTGTGGACTCGATCCAACTTAATTGCGTGGACGGACCTGTTAGGCCTCCAAATAATGCTGGCATATTCAAGAATTCTCAACACAAATTATACGCATAATGTAATTTATAAATTCGCATGCGTATCTTTTAGCTGCCTTATTCTGCTAAAGTGACCACATTTAAATATTGACATGTAAGTATATTATACCCTGTTAGATTGACACTACCGTTCCCCACGCCCACCGGTGGTAAATAAATTTGATAATTCACACGCTTCGGACAGCATTTCACAGACAATTTGTGTGCGACGACCGGATGCAACTCCCAACGAAGTTCAAAAAGTTTACCGATGCTAAACAAAGTTAAACTATGTTCAGTTTCGATTCGTTGCAGCACATGAACCACATCACACCCTCAAGTGATTATCATGTGTCATGTGTTGAAAGTTTACCTACGTACAAGACTTCCGAGACAGCCGACGTACCCCGCCGATGAGATCAAAGCGATCGATTACCAAGATAAACCGGTCATTCGGAATGCCGGAAGGAAGGGAATGCTAAATTGAAATCTCAGCGGGGATTCCACGCATTGTGTCGTTAAGTGCTTCAAAGGGATCGGGCCACTTTGACGATCGGTTTCTGTCGGAGACGTTCGGCGGGACGATTCGCTATATTTATTTCATGTTAATTCATACAATATCTCCAAGAATTGAATATCGTTCAACCATATCACTGGCAATGGGTGGAGGTAGGCTGTTAAGATACGACATTAATAGTGTATACTAAATTCTGTCAGTCCTGTCAGTCATACGTTTTTGTTTTTATTGAACTAATGCTAACATTTACAGATGGTGCTGGTTAGTATTTAAAAATCAAATAAATCCTGCCTAAACCATGCCATAATAGTTTTCGTATGCCATGGGCGACCCGAAAAAATAGTGCACACTTTTTCATTCATACTTATTTCTTTTCGATGAATTATGAATACATATTACACAAGATGATTAAATTAATTAAGCCCTGCCCAAATCAAACCATGATCGGTAAAATATATTATTCTATCTATAAAACACCCTAAATGATGTATGATTTAATGGCATAATTTTAGACATTTTATAGATAGACGAGTATTTTTTTACTATTATCTATTATTGTCTGGTTTTAGCAGGTTTTAATTGAATTTTAAAAACTTCCTTCAAACCATCTGTAAAATTATAGTCTTAGTTCAATAAAAACCAATACGTATGACTGAAAAAATTTAGTGTGCACTATTTATGTCGTATACCTATATAGTACTTATATCTTTAATTATGGGCGTAGTATGTGGCGGGATAATAATATATCCATATAATTTATGGGGATGATGAATAAGGACGAGGGTAGATGAGGTTATAATGATAAGACTCAGATAGGATGCGTGTGACTATGAAAAATACCCAGTTTATTCTCCCACATAAAAAATACAAATATTATGATAATACAAGTTACTTAAATTTCGCAGATAAGAAAATACTATGGCGATAAATAGTCAGAATAACAAATGCTGATATGAATAATTCTTCGAATTAACGTAACGGATTGACATCGATGTAACTATATTGAATTGCTTGTGAGAAGTGATTTTTTCCGAGTGCATTATTTATTGACTGAAAAATTGCAGCGTATGTAGGTATTTACTTAGTTTTATTTGGCAATGCCAATAAAATGAATGTTTGAACTTATTGCTTAGTTTGTTTCATTGAATTATCATATAATTAAGTGAGCTATGTTAAGTCATGGTGGAAGGATGTCTAATTCCGACAAATTCATTAGGGCTATACCTCAGTTGAGGCATGGTCTAAAAAGATCGTGGCTAGGCGATGCGCGAATTGTGCAAATGACGAAATATAATTTGTCATATAAATCCAACATGCGTCCATTTAATGATCTGTTTATTGTTCTATTAGTAACAATAATAATATAATCATTGACATGTTTTCTTTTTCAAGTAAATGGGTAACATTTTTAGCCATCTTTACAAGATTTAAGAATTAATACCCCCGTCGCCATCACGAAACAAATTGACGTGTTCACACCTCGACGTTCGCTCTCCGATTGCCAGCGAGTCCAAAATTTCGTCGCACCTATAGTTGAAAATTATTTGCCGTTTCACTGAAGTATCGTCTTAAACAGCGCAGGTATCCAAATGTGGTCCCAGGTGGGTCGCATGAGGAGATGACAGATTTAGATGCACCTTGCATAAAATATTTGACAGCAAATTATGATAGGTTTTTTTTAGATTGATTGTTCTTTTTTGCGCTCAGATTATGAAAAATACACATTGTTTTAAAGCGTGCCGGCACTGGAGGTAACTAACTATTTAAGTGTCCAAATTTAAAGATTACATCAAACATGCCTATAAATATTGCCAGATCTGATTCAAAACTCACTATTTTCAAATCGATTCGTCTTTTTAATATATTTTCGTTCGCGTATAAAATAAAAAAAACCAGCAACACTCTTAACGTTTCCACTCAATTACATAGAAGAAAAAAACTAATAAAAAGCCAATAACTTTCCATGAAATACACAAACAAAATTCAAAAGATGCTCTATCGTAAAATAAATACAGCTCTCAAAGATATAACGATAAAGTATACTTTAAAATAATAACGGAATAAAACACTACACAGAACGTGATAGCGTGAACACATCACATAAAATATTATATACCATGCCGTTTCGTACGTTTTTGCGGCGAGGCTAGGAACTAAAGCTCCTCTCAAAGTGCACATGTATAAACAAGGGTAAAACAATCCCGGAATAATTCTCTGCTTATCGAAACAGCGTGCCGGGATCCCGGTCATTTTATTGTTTACTTAACTGTTCATGGCGGAGTGGCGGCGTGTCCATCCATGAAACCACTGGTTTGGATTCAAATGTATTTAATTTGATGATGTATTGGGCGAATAACTAACATCAATTCTTCTTAAATATTATGTATTTTCAGTCGTGTTCACATGCGCTGAAGAAAAATAATTTTCTGTTACACTAATAAGACAATATCGTAGATAATAAAGAGCTTATGAAGACTAAAAAAATGCTCATCATAGTATGAGTTCTGCGAATTGGAACGAAGCTCATCACGGTATATCGAGGGTATACTGACAGAAAGCATTATCTCATTAAAACAAGTTCTGAGATAATCGCAAAAAGGACTTTAATTTTTTTTGAAAGCGTTCTCCCACGTAAATTTTTTTATGATTTAAAAACATTTTTTCTACATTATAAAGACTAACCTTTATGGCAAACACAATATACGACATGTTACAAGTCCTGTATTTTGTATACGCAGAACGCATTAGGTCATTATCATGCTTTCTATCAGAATAAAAAAATAACAATATGATTTAATAATGTTTCTATTTTCTCACCATTATATCCCATGCCTTTGTGTGTTTTACCAGGACGTAGAGCGTAAAATTGTATACATTTTGGCATTTAAAACAGAAAAACAGCATAAACTGAAATGATGGGTTCTGTCAGTATACCCTCGATATGTACAATAATATATAATTACAAGCCTAATGTTAGCTCACAGCGTCGTCACAGTATATATAAAACATAATAAGAATATACTATTGAAGAGAACTAAACTGGTTACTGACAATTATTAAATTATGTGGAATAAGTACCTAAGTAATACATATTACATTTTATTTTAATTATTCGTTTGTAGATTTAAATACTAATTAAAGTTTATGAAGTAACTAGTGTTGGAAATCGGCATGGAGATTGGCAGTTAACGACAAAAGAGGGTGAGTGTGACTGACTGGAGAGAACGAGCTCGGGATGGATACGACTGAAGGACTGCTGTGCAGTCAGCCATGGACCTGAATGGTATATATAGCGTCAGCGAAGGCGAAGGGTGAAGGAAGGCTGTTAAGATCCGACATAAATAGTGCACACTAAACTTAGTCACTCACACGTATTTTTTTTATTTGAATAATACTACAATGAGTAGATCGTGTTTATTATTTTTTTTAAATCAATTGAATCTTGCCTAATCCAAGCCATAGTAGATAATATTCAAAAAATATTGGCTTATCTATAAAACATCTAAATTTATATATACATAACTTTAAATTTAATATTTTATCGATATAACAATATTTTTAACGATTATAGTTTGGTTAGGCAGAGTTAAATGAATTTTAAAACACTAACCAACACCAATTATTGTTAGTAAGTATACTTAATTCAACGGAAACTAATAAGTATAACTGAAAAGTTATGCCCTATTTCTGTCGGATCGCCCATAGCATGCCAAAACGATTATGGTTTGGTTTAGGTAGGATTTAATTAAATTTTCAAACATAACCATCTGCAGTATTATAAGTTCAATTATAGCAAATAAGTATGACTGAGAAAATTTAGTGAGCACTATTTGTGTCTAATCTTAATAGCCTACCTCCACCCTTCGCCACTGGCGCCAGCTTACTTAACTAAGTAATTATTATAAAGATTAATAATATAGATAGGTAACTAAATATACCTACTACTAAACTTACACAAGTATAGTTTATTAACATTTTTTTTTAAAGTCGTGTCATTTGTAAATCCCGGATATTTTTATAATAAGTATATTTAATAAACACATATACCGGGATTTGGTATTCCGACCCTATTAAGTACACCGCACAGACAGATACAATATGAAACGGTTCGCCGGTCGGATTATTTAGCTTGGCGCGAGGTAGCAGCGCTTAGGGAGAATTACATTACACATTTTTACGATTATTTATTTTCCTCTCCCTACATTTTCCGTGTTAACTGTGTACAACAAATTTTAAAATTTTAACGCGGAAAGCTAAAAGCGTGCCGTATTCTGACGGCAGGCATTATAATGTGTGGTAACGTAATTAGGCCGAGTGGAAAGCGCGGGATGAAGAGATTTCACCGGATTAGGCGGCATTAGGCGACCGTTTTGGAAAACAGAGATTGTAGCACGCATTATTGTTTGGCGGGCAAATCGATAACGTACTGTACTTTTAGTAACCGATTGTGATGTGTATTATTAAATTTGTGTCTGTAGTTTAGGTAGGTAATTGAGAGGCCATCCATAGACTGAAACCGTATGCGGTTTAAAACCGTGTACACTACTTTTGATGTCTGTTCATGAAAATATATTTTCATTGAGTGTGTAACGCTTCTTTCACATTATACGGTTTTGACCGTACGACAAAAAATCGTTATGAAATACAAAGTAGGTACCAGTGGCGAAGACTCCATACTAGGCGATTATTTAAAGCCTACCTTCTTAAGAAAAATATTTTTTATTTTATAGACATATTAAATAATATAATCACATAATAATATATTCAATATGCCCAACGACATCTATCGTATAATTGTCATAATAATTTTACGATCTTTTCCACTATTTCAATAAGCACCATTTATGGCATGTCTCGAAGGTTTAAAAAAATAAGCGACATCTCGTTTCGCTTCACATATTGTATGGATTACGTTCGAAATCGAAATTTTTTTTATATGAAGTTTGTTTCTCATAATTTCAAGACGTCTGCGGCGGCCCATATAAATTGGTAAGCTATTTAAGGAGGGCTTAAATTTTACGTAAGTGCACATTTATTCAAAATAATTTTTAAGATAATTTAAAAAAAAATATTTCTAGGGATTCAATCACATATAAATATTGGTTGTTGTTAAAAATAATAAATAATTTATCTCGTGATTTTTATTTGTCAGTTGGTTTATTTATAGACTAAGACAATTTATTCAGCCAATTATGTAAGTTGAAATCTGATATTGTATCTAAGTCTGTGTTTTAAATATAGAAGTATTTTAAAAGGTCTAGTTTACGGGTTAAATTATAAATTGTTATGGAACAGATTCACAACAACGGATATTTTCAATATATTTTGAGCGTATATTGCGTTTATATTTAAGAAAATACATAATTCAAATTAATTGCTTAATTTTATACCATCAGTGAGCTTTTGAAATTTCATCGGTTTTTCTGTACCTACCTATTCATCAGTAGTTATGTCGGATTAATTTATACATATATAATAAATACATCTAACAAGTGTGTTTTCTCCACAGCCTACCTGTTTCCAAAAGTCACCCTTCGCCACTGATAGGTACCTACATTTTCTTCAATCGTTTAGGAAGTTAAGACAACCTTCATCCGGTGAAGGATATGATGACTTGAAGAGTCGACAGAGGCGATTTTCTTTGACGCAGGTGACACAATTGATTCGCCAAAAAATTAATAAAAGGGTTCAAAATAGTTCAAACTAATGACACAATTATTGAGTGATATGGAGTGATGTGTATTTCTCACAACTGGGAGTATATAAAACCCGAAGCCTAAAAAATCTCTAAAATTTACATAAAATAGGTCATGATATAATCAATTAAACAGATAAGTTGGTACACAAAAAATAAACCAATACAATCATTCACAATCCCGTACATAGAAAATCGACGTAAGAAAATGCCTAAAGGGGTTTTATTTATATTTATTTAAAATATATTAATATTTTGTAAAATTGTAAACATACCCTGAGTAGCGAAATAATATTAAAAATACAGACAGATAAAATTAAGTATGTACATATTTACATAGGTACCTATTTTTAAATTCCGGGACTAGGAAAATGTTTTTATAAATATTTATTTCGTCCTTGACATCACAAATTCTTTAGTAAACTTTCAGTACAAAAACGGTACAAGTGAAAATATGAAACATTTAAAATGGGTAACCTTCACGACCGTTTGGCTAGCAACAAAATAGATTGTTTGGCATCAGAGGGAGACAACAGGTACGCGTAGTAATAGAATTAAAAGAGGCAGAGATATCAAAAAAGAAAATGAAAATGTCAAAACATGAAATGGAATATATCGGACAAAATACGGGGAAAGATTCTCAAAGAACTTTTATGAATTTATCTACATATCATTTTAGGCTTTGAAGTACACATCAGTATTATGTGTCTAATAAAATACTTGAGTGAGTAAAACGGTTAATAAAAATAAAGCTTAAAAACTGATTAATCGATAACCTTAATAAATATTGGCAAGTAAAAACTAAGCATACATAGTTTTTGGTGGCCTTCATATATTATACAAACAATCCTCAACCAGGGTTTCTTGAGCTGTGCCAGGATTTCTTAATAAAACTTAATAGAATTTGAATTTAAATTATAGCCGGTGAAGTTTTGTACTCTTAGGCATAAAGCCCATTGACGCAGCGAGTGCGGCGCTCGCGCAAAATTTCTACAAGTGGCGCGTAAATCAACGAAAATACAACGTAATCAAATACGCCAGCGCCCACTGGATTTCACGACGCATTATACGCGCCCGCCGCATGAATCATCGTTTTTTCGCGAATCACCGCTTCTCGGCGATACGAATGAAAGAAAATACAATGGAGTCCATTCATTGAACACGGCTACCAAAATTACGCTGCTCGAGGCCTCGTCGATCGACGGGCGAAAAGCAATTATTTAATAACAGAGAATCATTGTTTAATTTTATTGCGTGTCAAGTTTATCGCTGGTTGAATAATGTCGTCGTAAATATTAATTACAAGCCCCGAAATAATATAATATTTTTATTGCTTTGTTATGAGAGGCACTGTAATAATAATTATTTTGTGCTGCTTGGGCCGCTTATTTCATAGGTGAAGGGTAATGCGCGGCACGAGACGTGTGATTATGGTTATGAATAAACGCTGCATACGCGGACTTCGCCCGCTCGACGCGTTCTATGGGCACCATCGCTTAGCGTGAATTGTTTACCGCGGCCCGGTATTCGCGTCACCCATGGTAAATATACGACTGACACATTAGAGTGGCAGTTTATACCATTGATTTACCAGTAAGGGCGGCAAAACTTTCTAAGCTCATTGGTTAACATAAAAGTGCGGCCACACCGAAAACAAGTCGCGCGACAACTCGTTAAATTTTACGATAAACATGATAATTATCGTAAAATTTCTTAAGCAATTATGATAATAATCGTAAAATTTAACGAGTTGTCGCGCGACTTGTTGCCGGTGTGGACCAGGCATAATAATCCACGAAATTTCGGAATGTATTAACGTGGCGGTGAACCCAGCGGCCTGCGAATTTCTATGAAAAAATAAAATTTTATAAACATATCTTTTGGAAATATATTAAAGACTTGTACTTCGGTAAACTCTTTCACCATGGTATCAATGTGCGTACAATATATTAAATTATTTAAAAACAATCAAACTGGGCTAGAATAGTGAGTGTTAAGTACAGCGTGTATACACGCTCATATGATATGGCCGGCGCATGGAATCGTAGAGCGCGTTTTTTGTGGCATGCATACGGTAAGGTCGTAAAAATAACATTAGGTATACTTAGTCTACAATAAGATGCCTACGCCGGTTTGATGAACAACACTGTACTATATAAATTGTTCAAAACTTGTATCAAAGATGTTTATGAACATTTTTCTTCTTGAACATTTAACACGCTCTGATAGAAATGTCCATGTATTTTCGTTTACCGTCACGGATGGAAAACATCGTTACCTAAATTAATATTCATAGACTTGTCAGGTTCGTCGATGGATTTTTTTAAACAATCAGTAGTCGTGAGTTTTCTAGTAAGTAATTAAATTAACGGCCCACATTGCTCAGCGTACGTCAAAATGGAGCTTTTATGCTATTTTCAAAGCATGATCCTGGACATTTCTTAAACGTTGTAGATAATCTATTTACATAATTTTGAAGCATTATTATCCTTTATATTTATTTTAAACATTTGATGACTGCATAAAGTATTTTTATTACATAAAATAGTATTCTTTTAAACCTCTCGCTGTAAAGTTTTAGAATATAGTCATATTTCAGTACGTCCATGTGAAGTGGTGTTAAGATTGTTTACATTTATTAATTTTTAAACGCATTTATAAAACCACCAGAATAATTTATGTCGACATTATTATAGTGAAATATTTACGATAAAAAAATATATTGATAATCTGTGTGATCCCAAATTTGACAAAAATTAGGCATTTTATTATTCAAAAAATGGGCAAGATTTACACATTTAAAGATAATTTTAAAGATACTGATTATAAGCTATGTCTTTGACCATTCAAATGTGATAAACATTCTACGAATAATATTTGCTTTATAATAATTATTGACCTAAGAATAAATAAGTATTTTTTTGAAATACGCCATTTCTATTGGCATTTCCCAGTGGTTAAGCTACAACATAGGGCCGTAGCCATAAATTGACATTTTTTTTAAACGGTACGCTATCTACAACGTTTAAAGAATGTCCAGGATCATGCTTTGAAAATAGCATAATAGCTCCATTTTGACGTGCGCTGAGCATGTCCCCCCTTAATTGCTGTACCTACTATGAGAATAACCACTAATAATAACTGACACTACTGATCAAAGACAAATTAAACGTTGCCATGTTAGAAAAGTAGGTAACATTCATAAGTCCCATGGTCCCTCCCTATTTGTGTTATCTACCCGAAAGCTGTTGCATTCAATATAATATAATAACTTGATATAATATAATTGTTCGGTAATAAAAATAATCTACTATCTTTCAAACTATATTTGGATTAGCTTCATGATTTTTCAAAATCCTTTCGAGTTTACCCAAGTCAACTTCTAACGCTTTGTTTACGAAGTGTAAGTAATTATTACACGACAACGAATAATGAAATAAAAGCTCGAGAGAAATAAACATTTGCGCAAAAGCTAAAAGCATTCTCGGAATGGGAGCTTTTCGGGTTGACCGACACCGACAAAACGGCCGGCGATAATCCTTATACGAAAATGCCTAGCGAAAAGGGTTGTCGGCTAGCTGGTCGAGGGAAATTAATTGACACTAGATAATAATATATTCATCAAAAATGAATTATTACACAGTAAACGTCATCTAACAGCAATAATGCCACCTTAAAACGGGCAAATCATATTCATTGGTTACGAGATAATTATTGATTGATGGTTCGTAGAGCTTTTGATATAAAAAAATCATAATCCTGAAAATACATTTATAAAATGAGATTATCACTTGGTATTCGACACATATTTCGGGTAGGTACTACAAAGTGATAAAGTTATATTATAAAACCAAATAAACGTTGATTCTCTTGAAAGCAGATATAATCACTTCAATTTAAATGGTATGAAATCCCAATTCTTGGTAGAAAGAGATACCAGTAATAAAAGGAAAACACAATTGGTAAGTATATTTATATAAAATACTTATTTCACACAATGAAACAAACATCAGAACCAGTTTCATCCTCTTAAAAAAATACTGGAAATAATACTAGATCACCTTCTAACTAAAGCTTGACAATGTGTGATTTTAAGAATTCAACTAAATTTAGCATCAAATCGCTTAAAAAACTTATAATACATGTGACTAATTTTCAATAGAGGATAAATCCAGCAGGTTTATTTTCAAACAGCGTCATATCCATTGTAACCAAACACGTCACCGTAAAGGCATACGTCATTTCACTAAATGCCAGACATTATGAATGTGATCACGTGTTGGTTTTGTTGTTAGTAAGCACAACCTTTTAAGAAGGATGAGTGAAAATATCGCATTTTCTCAGTTTTTCCAAAAGTGGATTTGATCAAATTTGAAAATTAACCCGTGACATGTGTTTTATTTTATTAATTTAATTATAGTTGATATCTACTTAATTCGAATATTTTTATAATGGCCGGTGTATCGCTGAATTAGAAAGACATTTTTAACAACAACTTATACAAATATGTTTCTGAAACCAATTCATAATGATAAATCAAATAGGGAAACACACTGACACGATTTTATAATAATTATATATATCGAGTCGAACCACTGTTTAATTGAATTAATGTTATTTTCCGTTTCTACGAATCTTTGTATGATTTATCAGAATTTATTGTCGAATGTATGAATAATAATTATTTTTGATAAATACTCCGAAATTCAAAAATCGAATAGACCACCTTTAATCTAAACATTCTAAACCAATATTATTTTATATTCGAAGAATTGCATTTACTCTTTACGATTAATAACATTCGTCGAATATTCCAGGCGGAGAATTAGGGCTGCGGGTTGACCGACAACGACAAACGACCGACGATAATCCCTCTTAATAATCCTTATACTGAAATGCCTGACAAAAAGACTTTCCCGCCCGAAGGGAAACGCCGGCGGCAGCCATTATTATTAATCTGCATTCGGATCTTTCAGTATAATCGCAGCGGCAATTGCGCCGTCTGCACCGGCCCTAACGATTCTGTTTCATTTGAACTGACATATTTTATAACGCAATAATTGACCGAGAGGCGGATAAGAAAATTAAACCTTAATTTAAGTAAGTCTCAGAGCAGTGAACGGATTTAGAGAAAGAAAACAGACGTGGAAATAATAATTAGGTGTATTTATGCGAAAAGGAACAAATTACATTTTTTATTTTTATGAACTTGAAATACTTACATAAATTTCAAAAAAGTCGAACTTGGTTATTACGAGGAAAATGAGACCGACTGAATTTTCTCGTTATAAGCATTACTCATTATATAACATTTTTCGCGCCACGTTCTATTTAAGCATAGAACATAAAAAATCTGAAAAACATCGTAAAAATCCCCGAAACAAGCAAGGCATTCATAAACTACAAAAGAAGTTGTTTATTGTAATGAAATGCTGAGCCGCCGGCGCTGGTAGGTACCTACTGACTTCACCAAGCTTGGATTTTTTACATGCAATTTCAACCATACGCGTGGATACTTTTTCAATGTTGTCGGCGAAAACACCAATTAGGTACTTAGACACTTAACTAGTGTCATAAACGTAATCCGATCCCGGCGGCATCGGTCTGCCCGGTCAGATTTTATTGCTTAGCGTCGAAAATGTTGTTTTTAAACGATCGACACATGAACAGTTCTGCTCGGTATACCCGAGAAGTAGCTCGTTATAAAAGTGAATAAATGTATGAAAAAAAATCATAAACTAAAATGTCAACGAATGTTTACTCATTACATCGGAGATCTCGCTATTTCCGTGATCGTAATAACGAAGTTAGACTGTAATTCGGAAAAATGAAAAAAAATCCAAAACACAGCAGTTGCATATTATTATTGGAAAATTTCTGAGTTATTAATAATTGCTTCGGTAGCTTTACCTAGTTAGAAAGCATGGCGCCTGGATTGCAATAAAAATGCTGTATATAAATAAAATATGTAATAAGTATCTATATCAGTGGCGAAGGGTGGAGGTACGCTGTTAAGACCCAACATAAATAGTGTACATAAAACTGTTAGTCATATGTATTTGTTTTTATTGAACCAAACCCATAATTTACAGATAGTGTTGGTTAGTTTTCAAAAATCAATTAAACCCTACCTAAGCCAAACCGTAATAGTTTTGGTGCGTTATGGGCGATCCGTAAAAACTAGTGCGCACTTCCTTCCTCAGTTACGCTTATTTGTTTTCTTTGAATTAAAAGATACATATTGCATATGTTGGTCAATTTAAAAAAAAAAATCACTTAGCCTTGCCTATACCAAACCATAATCGATAAAAAAAAAATCTTTTATTCATATAATATCCAAAATAATGTATGATTTAATGGCATTATTTTAGATACTTTATGCTAATATTTTTTGACTATATGTATCTATTATGGCATGGTTTCGCAAGGTTTGATTATAAGGTAGGATAGGATTTTAAAAACTAACCAACACAATCTGTACCTTAATGGTTGTCTTAATTCAATGAATATAGTTTACTTATGACTGACAAAGTTTAGTGTGCACTATTTGTGTCGGATCTTAGCAGCCTACCTCCACCCTTCGCCACTACTACAAAATATTATACAAGTAAGACTTATATTATGTAGATTTGGTCAGACGCGTGTATTTTACTTAATTACAAGTTGTATGAATGGCTGATAACTTATATTAATATAGGTACCTACGTATATAGAATGTGTAGACGTCTTATTGCAGGCATTATTAATCCCTTGCTAGCCTTCAAAAGCTCTGCTTACAAACGGCAAAATAGAAGAAAAAGAAAGCCGTGAGAATCACAAAGCTGCGTACAGCTTTGCAGGGTATACGCGTAAATCTTTTAAATAAATATATTGAAAAGCTTCTTTCATCCACTCTACATTTTTAGGTGGAAAGGTTTATTTCCGAGACGAGACACGGGGGATGGCGAAGGCCCCGGGGGTGGGTTGAGACCGCGCTGGCACAAAAAGGCGGAAAATATCTTGAAACATTTTCATTCGGCAAACATTTTGGTCCAACCTGTAAACATGTGCCGTCAACCCGGGGTTATTAAGTTTACTACGTAATTCAATGGTTAATATACCTACATATACACAAACACTATATTAATTTTGGCACTATATAGTGAGCATGGACTATTCCATCCAACAATATCATTTACACAGAATTTCTAAAGGATCGAAAAATGTGTCAGACTTTCACTAAAGCCAATAATTGTTCCTTATATTTCTAATTATGGAAAAATAAATCTTCATATTACTATTTTTTAACACTGTAACCGGCCATGAGCCTAATGACTGTAATGTAATAAAACAGTAGTGCAGTAGTAGATGCGAAATGATCAAATAAATACACAGGCAATGAGAGAAAACCACATAAATATATAAAATTATATAGGTATTTAACACTACAACGTGCCGTGAGGATCAAAATAAATATCATTAATGTATTTGTGAAACAATCATAACAACAGTATGTCTTTCAGAAAATCAAGCAAATGTACTGTGACCTCTATGGTACTGTGGTATCTAACCCGGAGCCCTAGATCAGAAGCGCGTACCTTAAGCATTAGACATTAGAAATTTTTAGTAGGTAATTATCCCGCAATATAATTAATTTTTGAGGCTTTCACGGTTGTTTTTATCGTAGTAGATTATTGGGTTCCCACCGTGTGTTCTTCTTCCTTCTTTCCTCGACGTTTCGGGCTCGTTGCAGAGGCCATTATCAAGATATGATATGTTTTATGATGAAATATCTTGACAATGCCCTCTGCAGCGAGCCCGAAACGTCCTTCTTCCATCTTCGACACACGGTGGAAACCCAAAAATCTACTACGATAATTATTCCGCTATTATTAAATATATCTGGACCGGCTTCGTTCGCCTCAGAGGGACATTTTCGAAAGTTCGAACTCGAATTTGCATAGTACTTAGATAGTGTTCATTTTTATCCACATGCATATTATGTATAGGAAATAATTACACGTGTATGAGCAGTGTATAATATGATGTATGTATATGACCAGAATCGTTTACGAGAACCCTTTTAGTCGTCAGATACAGTTTACATTAATAAATCAATTATTCATAGCAAAAGCGCCCAAAAAAATAAAACATTTATATAGTGTGCCAATCCCTGTCCCCATAGACAGGTAGGTATTGGTTCGTTCCGACAGACACATAACAGCACGAAGTCTTTTGTGCGCTATGGGATACTATGGGGAAACATTCACTCCAGCTGTAAACATTACCGGGAAAAGGAAAACTGCCATATTATAAGACTGTACACAGATTATGTTACGTCTGAATTCAGCTTATCATTTTATATTTTTTAAAAAGTCGTGAAATAAAAATCTTTTTTCTCCGTAAATACATATCGTATTACATTTTCACGAGTGGGTTTATTTTCAGTTTGCAAAGGGATTTTATAAGACGTGACGAAGACATCGTTAATACGATTCTCGGAAGCAGAAAATAATAAATTGTATATTATTATTGAATCTAATACTGAAAGACATCTGAGTGTTCGAAAACATTTAGAAATAAATAAAAATAAGCATTGTCATTTACCTGATATTTTACCTGGGTAAATGCTTACTTACACAGTATTAAGACCAAGGTGAGTACGTAACGAGATAATATTAAAGGGAGTTTTTAAATATACAGTCGATTCTGTTTATTTGGGACTAGGGATTGCAATAAGGTTATCACAATATTTTTGAATACCGAAATACCGGTAAGTATTACAAATAAAAAACAAAATGTATTAATTAAGTAACATAAATGGTTTAACTGGACTCTTACGCGATGTCTAGTTGACTTCCGTCGGCCTGCGATGTCTTTCGTGAACAGCAATGACACGTGCAGATTTGCAAAATACATTTGCATTATAGTTAATTACTTCTTTAATTTTATATTTATCATAATGTTTCGCCAGTCACTCGCGGGTTTTAGAAGTGGCCAGGTGTATTTTACCACGTTTTTATTAGCTCGTATTCTTGTTTGTCCAGTACAAATTTTTTCTTGTTTGTCCAAGATTTGTATTGGACGATTGAGGATTTTTTACTAACTTCCCGACGAGCTAGACATTTGAAAATTTTACAATATATCAGCACACGATTACAATGTATTCTTTTAATACGTTTAACAATCTTTAAGCAGAATTGAATTCATTTTCAGTTAATTCTGTTTTGTATGGAAAGTTATTTCGAAAAAAGGAAAACACTATTATCGGTTGCTAAGGGGTCCGAGCAACTAAATTATTAATATATACGTGACATTTCAGTATTCTATATGTATTCAGTATTTCTATCAAGTACGAAAAAAGTATTATTAGTTGCTAAGAGGGTGGTCCTGGCAACTTAATAATTAATATGTACTTGCGTTACTATGGAAATCAAAATGACATTTCAGTATTCTATATTTGTTTGTTTGTCGCAAAATAGCAAAAACATGATTTGTTGACAATTGCCTTATTTGTCCTAAATTATTAATACATAGAATTGTCAAGTTTATATGATTCAACAGAAAATTTAAAAAGGTGGTATATAAAAAGTTCTTTTTATTTTGTAATTATTTAGATGTAGGTATCTGAAATCGCGGTAAAATACTATTGTTTTGTATAATCATCATTAGTAACGTCAGCCCTAGTGACGAATATTTCATGATGTCTGTGCCTAATTTGTCGATGTTTGTGTATTTATTAAAGAGTAGTTATTACAATAATGGAGAAATATATTTTTTCCGCCGCTATAAATTGTGCGTGAATCATATAAGTAAGATTTAGATTGGAGCTTTTTTCGTTGCTCATATAATAGAGAGTAAGTAAATTTCATACGGAGAAACAATAATGGCGAGGAAATCTTAAAAAAGCTCATGAAGAGTTCTCGTAAATAATACATCAAGCCTAGAATGCAAACTTTTCTTTCACATTCAAGTATAGGTGAGTAGATACTTGGTAATAAAACCTGGAAAAGGGAAGAAAACGCACGATCAAAATATACGTGAAATGGGGAATGACAAGATATAGCTACTGGTCTACGTAAACCACTATATTATGTAGGTATACGTACACGATAAAATAGGGCTTATAAAGCAAATGGATATTTTGTTAATTTTGAGTTTTTTTCAAATCACTCAAACCACAGTTCACTGAGGAATGTTTTAGCATATGCTCCTTTTCATTTTTATCTGTTGCCATAATAGAGTATTGCGAATTCCACTTATAATTCATCACGACTGTGGTCAAATTCTAAAATACGTTTCCCAACGCATAGACAAGTCTCATAAAAATAATTGTAATATGTGAATTTTCTAAGCATACTTCCTGCAAATCAATTGGCATGTTATTCCATCCGTATGTAATGAAAATACAACGCGAAAAACTGGAAATACATTCAAATAAATATTTCATAATATACAATTATTACATCTATAATATTGGCTCCGGACTACGGCGAAATTTAAAACAATCCAAACACATCTAGTTAATTCTGACATGACAGAGTATAGACGCTTTGATGAAGTTTTACAAACTTCATAGGTACATACATACATAAGTGTATAGGTAGGTACTACCTATGTATATTGTTAGGTATTCTATTCATTAGTTAAATTTTAACTACATTATATTCCCAATTCGTTGCCATTGTTTTTCCAGTATTGGCGATTTTATACCTCTTGAATGTAGTATTTATTGATAATTATTTAATGGTCTATTGGGGTTTTGACGATGTATACGCCGATTGATAGTTTTATTAGTGATAGGGGTTTTTAACAAACACTTCAACTATTCATAATAATTTGTTTGTTATATTTTTTATAGTGATCCTAGACTTAATAGGTACCTACACCCACGGTGGCCGCGCGGCTAAGCGTTGGACTATAATGCCGTGGGTCCCAGGTTCGAATCCTGGGTCTGGCAAGTACACATATTGTATTTCAATTTGTGTCTGTCAGGGTATGGACCTAATAGGTTGAGCAAGTGGCTGACATACATTTCTCGTCAAAAAACAAAATCTGTTAATACAAAACCTCTACTGTGTGAAGGCCCATATGATAGCTATCTATAATCTAGATAGGTATCTATTAGGATCGGACATGGTCAAAATAAAGAAGAAGATAAAGTTTTTACCTACTTTATTGTATTAATGTATTACATAAGTTAGAATTAACTGTATTAGTTGTCAGTGTGTATTTATCATTTGTGAGTGCAGATAGTGCCGGAAGATGCCTAAAGCCGAAACCCGGGTCGCAAAAAAAGACTCAAATGGAATAGTACAAAACTTAAATCCGTTAGAATTGTTATTTTTTTCGTTTGTTATAATCGTTTACCTTCGTCAAACAGGCGGTATTCGCCTCTGACACACAGTAGCACTATTCGTACATAGCTCACGATGACGGTTTGTAAAGAATTAAATTAATGCTCTCGACCTTTCATTGTCGATTAGCATAATCCGATATAAAACAAAGCGGGTGTCTTGCCCGCGCCAAGTGAGCGCCCACGCTTAGACGGCTAAATGAAATAATACTATTAGTTACAAATGCCCGTAGTTCTTTGGCATAGGTCAGCGATTCCAAAGTGTAGACTCCCATTCATTATTATTATATGATGTATTAGTAGCCAGGGATTAATATGATACGTTGAATTGGCAGGGGGAGCTAAAAATATATTGATAACTAGACTAGTTGTATTTGGACACGTGCCCAAAAACTTTTGTGTTTTCGATTTTCTATATTTTTATCGACAACACTAAATATAGATATAAAATAGATTTATTTGAAACAATACTATATCATATTATTAAACACTTGACGATCAATGGATAGCGGAAGTTCACTCTTGAACCTTTTATTCTGATGTATAAGTACACTCCATTTCATCTTTGATCTGCGGAGAAAACTTCTTCAGAAATCCATCCACGTGTATAGGTAATATTTTTTGTCCGCGATATAGGTACGTAGCTTTCGAACCTACAACAATGTACGACAATTCACTAGTAATAACATAATATTAGGTTTATAACCCGTTTGCACGTGTGCATGAATTTACTGCTGACAATACGTAAGTTGCAAGTTTGCATGCATGGTTATGTTGGGAAACTTCTGAATTTTCATGCAGTAATTAATAGTTGCATGGTGGTTTCGCATGCGCAGTAGAACGATAGTGGAGAACCTGTCGGAAGAAATAGGAACTACACCGCACGGAATATTTTGACATGTTAGAGTGTTAGTGTGAGAGTTAGCAGCCAGTAATATATTATTGTGAGCATACCTAACGGCGGTTGGCTAAGGCCAGGCGTTCTCGCTATTATCGTACCTAGGGTCTGCCAGTGGCGAAGGGTGGAGGTAGGCTGTTAAGATTCGCTATAAATAGTGCACACTAAACTTTTTTAGTCATATGTATTTGTTTTTATTGAACTAAGACTACAATTTACAGATGGTGTTAGTTAGTTTTTAAAAATCAATTAAACCATGCCTAAACGAAACCATAATAGATTTGGTCTAATTTGGGCAATGCGACAAAATTGTGCACACTTTTTCATTCATAGTTATTCGTTTTCGTTGGATTAAATATACATATTACACATATTGTTGGTTAATTTTTTTAATTCATTAAGCCCTGACTAAACCAAACTATAATAAATAAAAAATATTATTCTATTTACAAAATATTCAAAGTTATGTATGATTTAATTGCATACTTTTAGATATTTTAGAAATAGACATGTATTTTTTGACTATTATCTATTATGGCTTGGTTTCTAATGGTTTAATTGAATTTTAAAAACTAACCAACACTATCTGTAAATTGTAGTCTTATTTCAATGAAAACAAATATGTATGTGTGAAAAAGTTTAATGTGCACTGTTTATGGCGGATCTTAACAGCCTACCTCCACCCTTCGCCACTGGGGTCTGCTATGGATCAAAGAGCTATGGTTCCACGTATGCGATGTTACAATAAATGTAGTTCGCAGGGTGTGGTTACCCAAGATTCGAAGCTACAAGTGGCTGAGATGAGTGCAAGAGCCAGGACCCACCCACCCTAGGTATTAAAAAATACCAAACTAAAAACAGATCAAGGTCAAAGCAAAAAAGATAAATTGCTTAAAACCCTCAGATCCACACAAGAGATGAAGAGGATAAATGCCAAGCGCATAGGTACCTCGCTAAATAAAGAATATCCCAAGTAGTTGAGAAGTTAGAAATAGGCAAAAATGCTGGCTATATCGTAGATATATTGATATATATATAATGGTCAGTCGCAGAATGCCAATCACATCATCGGAGAATGTCCCTACATGTCAGTCACCCGACCACAAGATAAGTAAAAAATGAAGGAATAAACATATTCTACATGCGTAGATATAATAAAATGTTTGAAAGCTCAGCCTTACGGAAGAATGCATGTAGCTTTTTTTATTATTTATGACATCAGGTTACGAGCGTGAAGAAACTTTAATCACAATACTAATGGTTCGATATAACTTGTAATGCCTGGTCCACACCGGCAACAAGTCGCGCGACAACTCGTTAAATTTTACGATAATTATCATAATTGCTTAAGAAATTTTACGATAATTATCATGCTTATCGTAAAATTTAACGAGTTGTCGCGCGACTTGTTTTCGGTGTGGACCCGGCATAAGAGATGTACGATAGTGTTCTTGTTTGTACACATTTTACTTATAATAATATAATTCAATTAATAAGTATATTTTATTATCAACACATTCTATAATAAAGAATAAACAATATAATGTTGGTATCCTATTTTACGATAGTCAAATAATAAGTCTGAATTTAATTAGGATTTAAGTTGTGTCAAAAGCTATGTCTGTTCTCTAATCTTTATCAATTAGTAAGTATGTACTACTCCTTAATATTGTTGACGACTGATACACATCTAATTTGCTGTTGTAAGAAGTGAGAAGAAGTGTCAGGAAGGCCAGGCCGCTTTTACAGGATTGAATTGTAGGATTGTATCATGTATAGGTACATGGCGTGAACGGGACCGTCCCGTTTTTAGGTAGAATATCCCGTTGTCCCCGACCACAGTTTCGGGACGCCGAATTATCCCATTTTCAGAAAGAGAGCAACCTATGGTAACAATTTCAAAAAGGCGCGAAAAATCAAAAAATCGATAGAAAAACACCGTTGCAAGTCGCAGTTCTTAAAGTAATGTTAATTACCAAAGTAAATTTTAAGAAGCCCTGTCAAGAATTTCAAAGCAAATATACTTTGTTCTTTAGATAAATATAAGACCACATAAATAATTTATTTTCACGTGTTCATTCCTGTTCTTTTCATCAATATATAAAAACTATGAATAAATATGCGTTTTCTTGAATACGCACTACCATTACCTAAAAAATAATAATGTCCCGTTTTGAGGAAAAAAATAAATGTTCACGTTATGTATACACTACCGAAATCTGAGAATCAAAGATACTATGTCGTTTGGTAGATACGTCACCTTCTGTGTGGACTCTCAGAGATACAACGACAAATCGTGAAGCTTTCGGCTACGGCTAGGAAGCTACGGATTCGTGCTCCATATTGGATGGAAGGACAAAGTTGTATTCTACTTATAATCTGTGTTCATATCTTTAAAATATTCTGCTAACATTAAAACATTAACATTAAATTTTGCGTTCCAGTGACAAATATGGCGAAAGAGTGTCGATTAATGGCAAAAGACTAATCTGGGTATGCACGCCCTACAAGACAGTCATAAAAATAACAGTCAAGTAAACACGTTGTCTTGAAAAGATTTTTTGATTAACTTATTTAAAATAATTAAAAAGCAACGTTCATTCGGTAAAGCAACAAAAAAGCTAATAGCGAGACTTGGCCGGATTAGACTAAGCGTTAATAAATTTAATTTAACTAACACGTTATGGGGTGCATAATTCCCTCAGTGGAAGGGATGACGCCGGCGACTTATTAGGGTGTAAAAACTTTCATTAGATTAATGAAACGGGGAGGACGTCGCCTCAATGTTTTGTATCGATTAATTCAGCAATAGAATTAAGCAACAAAATTACTTAGATAACTCTTTTAAAAAGCTTACCATAAAACTTTGAATGCCTTATTAAAGGATTCACATGCATCGTGCAGTTACTGAGGAATTAATTTTATTATTAAAGAGATGGAATCAATAAAGAAAACCTTTATATTAGACGGAACCTAAATACATGAAAGTGAAACGAGAAAAAATTTAAACACCTGACAAAGGGACCAAAAGTCAAAAAACAGAAAGCTATTAATTGAATTATCGTATACAAAGTTTTTGTTAATGATAGCTATATATCGGACTATACTTAAACACACATTTAGCACGACTATAAGAAAACTCGATTTTAAAAATTTCTGGGGTTTCATCATTCTTTCCTCGACGTTTCAGAGTTTCAGACTCGTTGCAGAGGCCATTCTCAAGAGATATGTTACGATGAACGTCGAGGTAACAAACAACCGTGAAAGTTTCAAATATTATAGAAGAAAACTATTTTTCAAAACCTAGATGAATGCCTGCAACTCTCAAATCGTGACAGAAAGAGAGAGTGTGATGTGTTAATATGTTACTACTGTGGCTAAGTACTGTGGCGTAGTTTCATTTAATTTATTTATTTTACTAGAAAATTTTGTTCTACGGACTTGTCAATGGGTGTAAAAACAGTTTAAATAGAGAGCTATTAAATAGATTGAAAACTACATTAATAAAGATATCTCATGAGATTTCTGCGATGTAGTTAGTTATCTCAATTTGCTCTATAACAGGTATACTGCTAAAATGTCTACTTTCGTATTGACGGAGAATTCTTAAGTTAATGTATTTCCTTGTATCTAATTTATATTTTTTTTATATTTACACTTTTCTACTGTTTAATAACTTTTGTATAATACTGTTATAATAATATTTCCTTGTTTCTAAATGTCATGATGTGAACATCTTAAATTAATAATTTGTAATGTTCACTATGTTTAAAAAAAAAAATTGAATTTGTAGGAGATTTGTTTCCAAACCTTTTACAATACCTACCTATGTTCAAATAAATTGTCAATTAACATGAATATATTTAACACTGCTGAATTAATAGTTTATATCGTACATTTTCAATCAGAACTTCGTAAACACATAATAGTATTGTGCTCTGTGCACCTGAGCACTGACGAAGTTTAGTACAGTGGTCAGTTATGCAAGGCATGCTTGTTATAAGTCCTCAACCGGTTTGTGGGTAGCCAAGCGGTCCGAACGCAGTCTTCTTGTTACAGAAGTAAGTAGCTGAAATTGCATCTGAGTTGATGATACCTACGTGGTGTTATTTTATCGTTGTCTGTCCATCAATTTCAACTTTAATACATAACACACGGGGGCGGTCGACTGCAGCAATAGTTAGAGCTATTTACTCTAATCATCATTAACGACGCTACACGTTTTCCGCTTTCTTGTTTTAGTGGTGTTGGACGGATTTGATAGTATTGATAGGTAGGTCTGACTGACAAAGGCCACAATTATCAATGTCCTAATTGTGCAGAAGTGTTTTTGGTTGACTTAAAATTATTTCTGAGAATACTCGGTTATCTGCGAAAATTCTCGAAGGAGATCAACGGTTTCATTAGTATTTATTTATTCAATTCAGTAATATTGTAACATTAGGCACATAACCGTTATTGGTTAATGGTTATAATGTATCAGTAAGAGGATATAAAATATGTTAGATATATAGGTAGATATATGCAGGTAACAGAAAATCTTAGTAACAGTTAGAAACTTATGTAGGTAGACAATGCCTACATCCAAAGAAGCTAGTAATTTATAAATAAACAATACAATCATCTCTATTCTGATGCACAGAATAGATTAATATGATAGAAATGCGAAACTCCACGCCATAAATCAAGAATGTGTCCATGTTTGATCCTAATAAGATCATATGGGCCTCCACAAAGTGGAGGTTTGTATTAACAGATTTTTTTACTTGCTCAACCTATTAGGTCCATACTCGTACACAAATTGAAAAGCAATATGTGTACCTACCTGCAAAATTGTACCTACGTTCTTAGCGCTCGTCCAGCGTTTAAGTTGCGCGCGCCGCTCAACGCTCCGCCGAACGCGCCTACGATGGACAGTACCTTACAGTCTAAAAGGTGACGTATATATTTATTTGTATCCATTTTTGTGTCCCCGTATTTTGAACACGTGGCCAATACAACCGTAAATAGTGGGATATGCCTTAGTTCAGGGGGGGGCAAACTTTTTGGATGTAGGGCCAAATTCGAGAATTCAAAATGAGCGGGGGGCCGCAAGTAAAATACCATTTTTAGATATACACTATTTATTATCACGAACAATAAACATTACAAAAAAAATAATGAGAAGAATGAAACTGTTGTAAGTACATTTTTTAACATTTTTTTAAATTCAGGTGTTAATTTTGTAGTTGATAGTCTCAAAACTGCTTGTAAATGGGCATCGGAGATATTTGATCGTAAAGAATTTTTATTGAGGTTCATGATCGAAAATATTTGTTCACATATATAGGTTGATCCAAAAATAACGAACATTTTTCTTGCATAATCTTTAAGTTGGTCGAATTTGTCTGAATTAAGGGTATTGTAAAATTTGGAGATTTCTTCACGACGTGAATTCGGCACGGCAATTCTCTTAAATCAGTGTCACACTGCAGATCAATAATCTCAAGTTGTAGGTCTGTCGGTACACTATCAATATCTATTGAAAATGGATCGTATACTATTGCTAAGCTTGTCTCAATTTTTTGGAAGTCACCTAATCTTTGTGAAAAATCGTCATTCCGAGCTTTAATAATTTTACTATATTTGTCAAATTTATATTCTGATATTACATTCAGCATCTTCAAAGTTGGAAAGTGGTCCAAGTTGCTATTTGATATTTGTCGAAGGAATTACTTGAGTTTTAATTGAAATCCATTCGAACTTTTTACCATATCATGGGCATATATTTTTTTTCTTTACAACGCGGAATTAAAAGTATTTAAATGTGTCACGATGTTCAACGTAGAAAATAGTGGTTACATAGTATGAGACAAGACGCAAGGAAGACGTACTGAGATAATACATTTACGAAACAACAAATTCTTCAAATTTTAATCTATTGTCAATATTTTTTAAAAAATATATAAAAAAAGTTGTTCGTAATAAGAAGTACAATTAATGATGGCGGGCCGCAAAAAAACACCCGGCGGGCCACATGCGGCCTGCGGGCCGCAGTTTGCCCAGCCCTGTCTTAGTTATTCAATTAACTGCATTCCATATTATGTATATTATCCATATTATATGTTATTGAATATGGATTCCCTTGACTAGTTCCGTACGATAAGAGAGACATTGCCAACTAGTTATCCAAAAGTTTACTTTGATATAGAATCTAGAATCTAAGCGGTCTAGCCAGATCCATTCACAAGTATAGGAAAAAAGAAAATATACATAACGTGGCCAAAATTTGCTAAACGATAGTGGAATAGTACCAACAAAAACCATAAGCGGAGAGCCGGCACACAATATAAGCTAGATTTATAGATTCGGCAATCGCCGAGCGAAAGGCCAACTTGAGTAACTTGTAAACGAGGCGGTCGACACCCCGCAACCAACAGCGGTCTCAAACTTCAAGAAAAAGATAATATTACTTAGAAAACAACGATTTATTTTTTTCGAAATGTGGAAGTAGCACAATAATATTGTGTATCATTAAAACATTCGATAAAAATAATTGGGGAATAAAACTAAATGTTAATATTTGAATTTGGAATAGTAATAGTAGGTATATTATGGCATTTATGCAGTCAAACTAAAAATGTATGCAAGCTCTAATTAATATTGTATTTCGCATGGTTTTGGAGGTGGGCGGGAGGTGCCTATAGATATATATTTCATTATGAAATTAGCTGACTCTGAGGCTAGGTACACATGGTAAGTCTACAATAACGAATAATTTATTCATAAAAAAGAATGAAATTTTTGCGACAAATACTATTTTAGTTGAATTAATAGTTCTAACATAAATATTGCTGAAATAATTGACTTACAAAATAATCGAATTAACATAAGAGAAAATGAAAGCCCCCTTGTAAACTACCATACCCATTAGACATGGGTCGGCCAGTTTCTGCTCATACAAATTTTAGTATGTCGCAAACAAATAAATACATCTGAATGTGGTTTAGGAATGAACTCTACATACACTGAAATCAGGGTAATTAGTGCAGATTTTTTGATGCGTTATAATCAATTTTAAGGGTGTGTTGAATAGTAATCAAATTCTGTAAGGAATCGAAACAAGAAACAAAAAAATATGATTTCAAGTAGTCAATGGACATATTCTTAAGTTAATGACACTAAACTTAGTCAGAATCAAGCACGGAGCATGAAAGTTTTAAGAGATAATGACTCTCGAGATAGCTTAAATTTGCATCCCTGTATATGAACACTCCAACTGTTTGTTTACTATATCTATAGTTAGAATACAAATACAAAATGGTATAAGTAGGTACACGATTTACGTAAAATATTCATACAACGTTTTTAAACTGTCTGCAATGAAACAACTAATAAAATGTTCGTTAGTATTTTAAGTAAGCAAATTAGCGGATAAAACGTACTTAATACAATTTAATTGTGCATTATCGCGTGTCTTACGTGGCACGCGGGCCGCCAGTGCGAGTTCACCTCCTAAGATCTTGGGTTCATGAAAGGATCCCTCTCAAAGGGAGGGCAAGGGTGTCGCACCCATCCCCGCAGTCCGCTATCTGAACGACCTACCGACCAGCTGTTTGTAATGGGCCTTGTAACTTGGAAGGAGAGAGAAGGCATTCTTTGAACGTAATGGAGCCTGTCTTTTTGTTGGCCCCGAATTTAGGGTATGTATTTATTTCTTGATAACGTTATTAGAATATTTTTTCGTTTTCTTATTTACACCTTAGGCACAATATAAAATAAACGGTAAGTGGGTCATACTTTGATATCACCATCAACCACATAATCGCTTCACGAAAATATTTTTACGATTTCTTCATATTTTTGATGTGTATTATCCACTAATACCCACCCTATTGGGGAGATTGTATCAAAGGAATTTCCATATACAATGAGAGGCTGTATTATCTAGGATACTATATATATATAATATGCTGAACCAAAATAGATAATCAGCAATAGTAGGTATTCAACACGTATATACGTATATCTCGGAGGTATATATTACAATATATTATGACAATATTGTTCGAAGAACCAAACTAGCAAGGAGCGTTTTTGGACGGCAGTGTTACCAGTGCTGACGTATGCACGTAAGACATGGATCTATAGCGTCCCGCTCAGCTCAGTCCGTAACAAGCCTCAGGGCTGTCAACAACACAGTCACAAGTTGAAACGTGTAGCAACACGAACGATCATAAATTAACATATTGTTTGGGTCAATTATGGTGACCCTCATCCGATCCTATATTTCTTACCTGGCTACTACACTCATTTTCCCCTTTCAGGCACTTCAATTAACGATCAATCAAAATCAATTAACGTGTCATCAATCGACCACGATGGCATAAACAGGCAGTTAGATTACGAACTCCGTCACTTCAACATCGACTACGATACAAGCGAAGCTACGTCAAAACCACAGGCTGACTCATCCAGAAATTATCATTTGACCTTCGTTGCGTGCGCTAAATCTGCTACGGTTTGAGTGAACGTCACGTCTGCCATCTATCATAAACTCGTCACCTTTATCTGAAGACCAAAAGTGTAATCGTGAGAGTGATAATCGAACAGTCAACATACTAGTGTGTGAGTGCGTGAACCCGGGACCTGCTCCATCAATACAGCATAAGGTTAGTGCCTGTACTTAATCCCGTATAAACCACCCTCCCCCAGTATCCAGAGTCCAATCCTAAATAGAGTTTATATAAAAAGCGTCACCACATATAAATAATAAAATCAATTAAACTGATATCAAAAGTGCCCACACGTGTTTCACTGGATTTCACACGTACAACAAATCCCACAATAGTGACCCCGACGTGATAAATAAATGATTAAAAAAAAAATCTATCAACACTGGACTCTATCGGTATACCAACCTCTTTAATTTCAACTTAATATAATCAGAAACTCATGAACCGCAAAATTTTCTTCAACATGGGTTTATCACGGATTGTATACGAACGCGGCCTCAGCACCACGATTTCATGCTATCAACGGGTACCAAATACCTACCTACCGATAACGCTGCATTACCATGCCACACACCAGCAATTGGACAACCCCTATGGAGCCTCAACAAGACAACATTGGCAACATCAATTCAGCAGCTTCATAGTCACAGGGCAAACGATGACCAACCAGACCAACAACTTCATCATACGTAGGTACCACTGGTTACCATGAGAACTAGAGGTGAGTTAGAAATACTGTGGCCAGTTTGTGTACTCAATTCTCGGCATGTAGTTACTACCCATACTCAGTACGTGCGGCCCAAGAAACTTGTTGGAAGTTCGAACGCATGCGATGAGATCATCGCCGGGACTCCAATCCAACAACTAGCGCAACGTGACATAGAACGATGCATGTTGGGCTTAACGCAGAAATAGTACAAAATAAACCGCTGGATATAATCATACTGTATGTCCACGAGACTCAAAGACCAAAGGGCTACCCTAAAATCAGCTTGGCAGTTTGGAGTGACTGGTAATAATTGACAGCGTTAACATTAAATGCATAAGACGAACGACATCCTCATGCTGGACCTATCAAATCAAGAATGCAAAGCATCTTCATTGTCGGTGGAAACTGGAGCAGAATCATATTCACAATGTGCTCACGGAATTTCTTGAAAAACAACTACAGCTAATACAGAAATGTCAGCGACAAGTTTAATATACCTAGGGAAGTAATTATGGATTCAAATTGAGAAGGGTTCGTTTATTTCGAATGAATACAATATCGAAGTTGAGGGAAACTTCGAGAATCAATATGTGAATAGCCCTTAAAGTGGGAAATAATAGTCGGACACCTTATTTAAGTGAACATCGATATGTGGGGTTAATACCGCTAGTGAAAGGTTGGACTTAAGTTTGGGGTTGTATTAAATTTTCAATTCTAAAAGCCATTAGTTTCTATTACATAGAACGATTCCTGACATTAAAATTTTCGACACACATATTGATTGCATGACATAACTTTTAGCTTTAGGAGTATAAAATCAAATATAATTTGAGTAGGTATCTGGATTTAATGTCGAATTAATAATTTATAACATCCGTTGTCGATCCACTGCTAAATGGGTCTCATAGTCCAGTGCGTAAGGCGCTGGTCTTTCAACCGGAGGCTCCGGATTCGAATCCCAGAAGGTCACAATACGTGAATATAGCTATTATGCCATTTTCTTAAAATCCGGGTGTTCGTCATTGTTTCACTCCTTTTACCAACTACTACACTATTGTCATTGGGACCCATGGCATGTTGTAGTGTTAAAAATAATTCTTATATTTATATACTATAATATATACCTAAAATTGTTCGCAGAGTAAAGCTAGGCTGGAGTGCTTTCGGCCGCCTGAATAATGTCTTCAAAAGTGACCTTCCACTGTGCCTAAAGCGCAGTGTTCAACCAGTGTGTGTTTCCAGTGATCACATATGCGTGTGAAACATGGACCTTAAGTAAAAGAGAGATCCAGAAACCGAGAGAAGTGGAAGCAGCTTGAAGAGGCCTTCATCCAGCAGTGGATAGATTCAGGCCGATAATGATGATGATGATATACCTAAATAAGAAAATTAAGGCCTCCCTTACAGATATGTAGTTCTGTTCTGCCACGGACTTTCACAGAACTAGGCGAGTTCATCGATCCGGCAAATTTATCATGTGTTTATCTACGCGCTGACATGTAGGGTCCCATTGGCGTTTTGTCAATTGGCGACTTTTATCTCATCGGGTACTCTTGTTTGCGTCGTTGGCCATTGGTTTTTTGTGATATTAAAGTAGTATGCCTTACAATACATGGACCTTTCTATGCCACGTTCCCCATCAGTTCATCTATATTTTTACTGTCCAAAATAACATGATTCTCTTCTACTGTTTGCTGATTTCTGACGGAAATGACGCATCGATGATTCCGATGACTACCATATTTAGACCAGGGTTAGGGTTCGCAACCCATGGGAATCGCGAAGTATTTTCAAGGGGGTGGCGAATGAAGTCAGTATAAAATTAATTATTACTAAACGGTCTAATAAAAGAATTTGTTTTAATCAGAGCATTGGAGCGGAGCTCGGAGCAGTGCAGCAATGGGGTTTTACCCGGAGCACCGAAAAATTGTAGTGCTCCACTGCTCTGGATGTTTTTTTTATTATTAAATTTTCGTCTTAAAATCCAATGAAAATATTATATTTGACACTTTGCAACACTGGAATTATTTGAAATACGACAACACTGCCGAATGATAAATAACCACACTTTTTTGACAGAAGAGGCATATGAATGACGATTTAATGTCGGTTTGTTTAATATAAATAATGAAAAGGACGAATAATATAACTTATTTAAAAACAACTTATTTTTTATTTGTTTAACATTTGCATACATATAATACATAATAAAACGTTTTACCCGAAGTGGAGAAAAGCCTGGAGAGGTGCTGGAGCAAGTAGTAGGTCTCGGAACGGAGCAACTCAAAAAAGGGTCCGCTCCAATCCTTTCGTTTTAATACACGAGACAAACATTGTTTACCAGTAAATTAAAGAGAATACGGAAGTGAGTAAACATGTGATGTTTGATAAGTTAGATGGGGGGAAGAAATTACGTGATAAAAATACGTGTAGGTATATTCTTATCTCGCTATGCAAATGTGGATATGTGGTTTCAGGTTACTTTTGGTTATGATAAAAGGAGTTCGCAACTCGAAACAGGTTGGAAACCCGTGGTCTAAAGAAGATTAAAGAAAACGAAAAAGTAACATCACCAATCTGTCTGAACATTTAAAAAAGATCTGGTGGACATTCACAAATTAACCAGAATTAAAATGTACCTTCACTTATATTTATAGAGGTTAACGTTAAGTAATAGAAGAATAGTCAAAGAAAAGTAAAGGAGGAAAGAAAAGAAGAAATGGTGCAAAAGAAAACGGCGTAATTCCCGAAAACGGTATTTTTTCATTACACTGCGAGGAGTCTCACTCGACCCGCGCGCGCGATGAAGCCGCTTGTAAATCACAATTACCGATCTCCCCTCCACTTTACGGCCCGCGCCGCTCGCTCGAATATCGCGGGCCCCCGAAAACAACCCCCGAAACGGCCTCGGGCATCAAGATAAGACGGTATTGGGGGCGCGTAACTGCCGACTAGATAAGGAGTGAATCGAACAAGTGATTCTTTATAACAATAATTTATTTTTTTGGCGTTAGTGCCTTTTAGCACAAATGTCTCGTATCAATTTTAGTAACGCGTATCGCATCGTATGAATGAAAGATCAATTGAGATACTTAGGATTGAAATAATAATAAATCGACTTCAAAGTATTAATACCTAACTATTGTAAAATATACATCACTGTTTTCAACCTTCTGTAAATGAGGCCTCGTCTTCAAATATACCAAGAATAAATATTTTTTTAAAACCACCGGTTCAAATCGGCTGCTGGTAAAAAAGTGTAATTTATCAATGTGTATTTGGAAAAAATGCAAGGATCCAATGGATTGAGCAAATGGCTAACATGGTAATCTACCTTTTTTAAATTTATGAATGTTTTTAGTGTTTAAACGAGGGCAAATCCAACCTCAAATTATTATCACATTGCAATGAAAACAATAACATTTTAGGAACTGTATTTATGGCATAAAATGTTAGCAATAAAATGCTTATAACCTTTCATACGATGCAGGATGCAGTTAACAACTTTGAATCTTGTTGCATGCATAACTAAGCATATGAATGTATCCTAACTATTGTTTAGACATGAACCTGTACTCATTTAATATAGTTATTTATCTGAAAAGCTAACCTCTACAATCTTGAAGCATCCATAGCTCGCTTAGGTATAACAAACTAAATGTCAATGTCAATGCAACGGAAGCGACATTGAAGATATAAATCACGTTGTTTGGCAATGGCTACTTTATGATGGTCAAAAATGAAAGTTCCTTAAAATTATCAATTAAAATTTAATCTTGAGATGTTTATAGCTCAGCCAAACTTCAAAACGTTGTGTATCCAAAAGTTTTTGAAATAATGTAATTTGCAACTACCTATAAATTATAATGCCAAGTGGTGGAAACTAATATTTAATATTATGTAATTTTCCCTCCCCATTATAAATAATATTATGTACATACATGTTTTTAAAATATATAATATAATGCAGGTACAGGAGCAGGTCTTCGTTCACCTTGAAATTTCCCGAATGTCAGTTTTTTATAATGCGTGACACGTCAATTGGTTGTAAAATTACCGAAATGAGTTGGACAATATTTGTTATAAAAAGTGTGTGTTGTTGACCCTAACAACAGTACATATTACAAACAAAGAGAAGAGAGCTTATAATAAAGTCATTTATTAAAAAATATATTAATGAGTAAAAGCTTTTTTAAATTGTGCTATGCTGGGAATAGGTGGTGTGAGAAAAGCTGTATCCATTCAAAACTTTCAAGGACACATTTAATACGTCAACCCGTCGTTTGTCAGTCCGGTTAAATAATGTAACCCCCATGAATAATGATAGAATATTTAAAACAAGGTCACTCATTAATTCGATGATACGGGTAAATTTTCTCAACGAAAAGAAAATTTGTCAGTAATGGATTTTGGCTTTTTTAACACGCCGGTAGATATATGATTTTTTTTTTAAAGCCGTTTTATGTGTCACATTCTGGTAATCTCAACGTTGTCATCTGAATTAACGTTAGGTATGTTAAATTAATTTGGTTATTTTTATTACTTAGGTAGGTATATGATACTCATAATACCTACTGATCTTATTGAATGTCCTATAGAAGCAGACGAAACCAGCCCTGATCGTTATAAATTTATGTCGAATAATCGAACCAATCGAACGTGTGACCCATTATAAATATTTAGGTAAATGGGTCAATGAGAAATGGGACCAGTCTCAGGAAATAAAAACTAGAATTCAGATCGCAATGAGTGCCTTTCTCAAAATGAGACGCCTCCTTAGCAATCAACATCTTAACCTAGGTCTGAGACTGCGTATGGTACGATGTTATGTGCACTCAATTCTTTTCTATGGTATGGAAGTATGGACGCTAAACCAAGAGATGTCACGGAGACTTGAAGCTTTCGAGATATGGCTGTATAGACGCATCCTCAAAATTCCTTGGACTGACCGGGTGACAAATGTTGAAGTTCTCAATCGAATGGGGAAGGACCGACACCGAGAAGTTCTACGTAGTATCAAAACCAGGAAACTACAATACCTCGGCCACATTATGAGAGGACAAAAATACAGCATTCCCCAACTTGTCATTCAAGGAAAGATCAATGGGGAGCGTAGCAGAGGACGGCGTCGCACTTCGTGGCTTAAGAACCTCCGTGATTGGTACGAGTGCAGCTCCACCGAACTGTTCCGGGTAACAGACGACAAAGATAAGATCGCCTTGATGGTGGCCGACCTCCGCTAGGGGATGGCACAATAAGAAGAAGAAATTACATATCTACTTTGTTTTATTTTTTATTTTAATTAATACGATATACCTCCGAAGATCGAAGATGACGATATATTTACGGTGTTGTTCTTCGGTGGCTTGGTTCACGCACGGTTTAATTGAAGTTTAAAAACTAACCAACACTGTCTCCTCATTGTAATCTTTGTTACTTATATGAAAACAAATACGTATGACTGAGAAAGTTTAGCGTCCATTATTTATGTCGGATCTTAACAGCCTACCTCCACCTTCGCCAGTGATGTAGGTACGTACTAATATAATATGCAATGATTCGGTACAAATCTAAAGACTAAATACATATTTACTATTTAGTATGTACATATAAAATAGTTTAGGTACAGTTACCGTCTTCTATATTGGATATATCGTCACTGTTCTGACAGAAGACACTAATTCGAAAAAATGACATATTGAGTTAGTACCAAAATGTTCCTTATTTCAAACTTTACCGTCTGGAAACCTTCCTAATAAATAAACAGTCTTTATTTTAAAGTCATCCTTTTTACGATTACTTAATAAACTCACATGATAGACCATTATTTCAAACTTTATAACAACTTCAAAGTCAAATTACTCAAAACTAGTATTCTCCAGTTAGTGTGTTCTGCCAGAACAGAGACGATATAAAAATGAAACTGTTAAGGAAATGATAATACGTCAATCTTTTAATGTAGATAATAAACGATTTTTTGTAGGTACAATGAAATTTACAGAAAATAACCCAGAAGCGAGGAGATTTTTTCTATTTCTTAGCGATTTATACTATTATAATATTATGAAACTGTAATAAATCAAAAGTTTTTTTGTACGTGAGAAAGTAAATGTAAGAAACAAACGTTTATGTTAATTTTTCTGTTGGCCTACATCAGAAAAGCAATAATAATTATTACGAAACCAGGAAAATTACAAAAAAGACATTTGAAATATTGGTATGCCTGGAAAATACATATTACAATTATTGTTTATTATATTAAAAAAATGGTGATCTATGTGGCAGAACAAAGGCCATTTATCACGAGTCTGTCGACAAAAACATCAGCAAGAAAATAGCGTACCGACAGTCTAATAATTTTTCCCACCACCCTCCCTCCCTCAAACCCCATGTAAAATTTCAATTTTTTGTTAATAAAAAGCTGTCGGGACGAAACATTGTTTTTGTATTGAGTACGGCAATTTTACATCGCTGTACTTTTTGCGTGACTAGGATTAGTACCTACGTCGAAAAGTTTTTATTGTAACTTATTGTATTGTAAATTACCGCGACGGGACGAATGATTCAATTCTATATTATTATATAAAGTTGTGTGGAAGATTATGTCGTATACTACTTTACCATCTACATACCAGTGTCGAATGGTGGAGGTATGCTGTTAAGATCCGCCATAATTAGTGCATAGTAAAATTTGTCTGTTATACGTACTTATTTCATTTAAATAAGAACACAATAATTTACAGAAAATTCAATTAAACCCTGCGTAACCAAGCCATAATAGATAATACTTTTGTGCAATTAAACCATACATAACTCTGGATATTTTATAGATAGAAAAATATTTGTTATCTATTATATTTTGGTTTAGGCAGGGCTCAATGAAATTTAAAAAAAATGAGCCAACGATACGTGTAATACCATGTATTCTTAATTCAATGAAAACAAATAAATATGAATGAAAAAGTGTGCACAATTTTGTCGTATCGTCCAAAGTATACCAAAGCTATTATGGAATGGGTTAAGCAGGGTTTAATTGATTTTTAAAAAACTAACCAACATCATCTGTAAATTATAGCAGTAGTTCAATAAAAACAAATACCTACTAATGGATTTAAGCCCCGTACCAATCTATTTGAGTCGTTTGTTGCGACCCGGGTTTCGCCTTTCGGTATCTTCAGGCACTGCCTATCATGCATTAGTATCCTCCAGCGCATCTAGTCTATACACAAGACTGCTTTCGGCCGCTACGGCAGCTATCTAGGGTAGGTTTATATCGAAGTATATTGTAACAATTAACAAATTAGTTGTAATTGTTACAATAATTGCTGTTTTAACAGTTTTAATAGCCAAGGATGCTAAATTTTAAAGCGAGATAGACAGTTTTGATTGTTTAGAGACGCCTAACATTGTAATTGTTACTATAAGTGCTAATACTTCGATACAAACCTACCCTACATAGCTGCCGTAGCGGCCGAAAGCAGTCTTGCGTAATATAGAATAGATGTGCTGGAGGATATTAATGCATGATAGGGGAAAATGGAGGAAAGTAGAACCCATCCTGAATTATTGTAAATCCATCCTTTATCTAGAGATAATGGTGAAGTCTGTAATATTTGAATTATTCTAGTCTAGATGAAACACACTAAATTTTCAGATTAATTGAATCATAAATATATCACTGATAGTTTTATTATCGTGACTGCATACATTTCAGATCTATTCAACCATATTATGTACAAAAAAACTGGACATAGAACATAATGTACACTAGCCCATCGAGTTAATAAATGTATCACTGATATTATCGTAACCAACGAATAGTAGACGAAAACAAAAACAATCCGTTACTTTGATAATAGTAATGCGCGAGTGAGACGAGATGTCAATCGCTAACGAAACAATAAATCGTAAACGGGTTGAACGTGCGAGAGCGGGGGAAGCACCGCGATTTCCTAACTCTCGTCTCGTGTGGCACCAGACGAGATGACGTAATTGTGACGTCACGCTCGAGGCATGCCGACCGCGCACAGAATAACCATAGAAAATTTTATTATGATACACCTATATGTGTATGGTGACAATGAATAGCGCCGCTGTCTGACCACTCGCTATTTTCTCGAATGCTATTATCACTCCGGTAGTACGTCATAATGATGTCATATGACGTCATCTCGACCGGGAAGCTTGCACTCGCAAGTTCTAACATAGAGCCCCGCGGCCTTCGGTTTCCGGGGGGGGAGGCCGGCACGTGACTGGGTAGGAGGCGTTGGGCGGCCGACCTTCGCGGCTGTCTGGCCTCTATATCATAATATTATAACATTTATAATTATAACCAAGAGACGAGGGTGAGTGGAGTGAGTCCTGTTGGAAGGTTATAATATTATAGTTATTGTTAACAAGAATGATATGATATTGGGGAAATTTAGAACTAAATAATCATGGCATGATAATTTTTAAGGGAGGCACACATGTGTGAATGTAAAAAAAAGTATCTTTGGGTGTACATATTTGGAAGTTTCAATGAGTGCTCAAAAGATGGGTGTAGTAGAATGGAATATGCGAGAATTTTTGACTTCAGGACTTCAAATCAAATCAAATTTATTTATTTTACATATAATGAACAAAACAAATTACAAATTCAAAGCGTTCACGACATGACATAAAATAAGTATTAATATTTTTTTTTAAATAAAAATACAGAGAATAAGTAATAAAATAAGAAAATAAATAAAATAAGTAACAAAATAAAAGTAGATGGAAGCACACAGAGTGAACTTTGATAGACCCTATCTTAAAAACTTATAAAACAACGTCCACCTAAATTCATTCATTTCATTAAAAATGGTAACTGCCCTCCCAATTGGCATGACTAATGGCAGGTTAGTTCTGCACCGTGGGAGAACAAACAACGGATGCCCCCGATTCCTAAGGTAATTATCAGAGACACACAAGCCAACACCGCCAAGAATGGCAGAGTTCACATTTACGCTGCGTATAAGTCTGAAAAAATATGTAGCTAAATAAAGACCCCTTCTAAATTTTAAGCTACAGTATGTAAGCATCCCTACGAGAAAATCAGTCGGATAGAGCCACGGATAATATCCATAGAGCCGAAAGTAAAGGAGTCTTAAAAATTTGTTTTGGACGGCCGTACTTCAACTGATGCGGGGCCCAAACGATAGACCTACTCTCAAGTCTGCTTCTAACTAAGGAGTTATAGAGAATTTTTATTACCGTAACATCCGAAAAGACCCGGGAAGTACGCAAGACAAAGCCCAATATCTGTAGCGCCTTTTTACAAATGGTATCTATATGACCACTAAACGTCAGTTTACCGTCAAACGTAATTCCAAGATCTCTTACAGATGATATTCGCGAGAGAACTCTGCCATGCATCGAGTACTGGAAAAACAATACTCGTGAGGCTTTAGTAAACGATAAAACATTGCATTATGTATTATGAGTAGTTTTATGTCAATAACGTATATCTCGGAAACCGTTGGGAATTTGACAAAAATATGTATATTGATAATTTTATAGGAAATTTAATTACCTTTCATTTTTAATTGAGACATTTTTTTTCTGCATGCACCGTTTCCGAGATATAAGCGAAAAACCAAAAAATGTGACCTTTCGACCCCCTCCCGCCTTTAGCACACCTCCCAGGGGCAGGGACTTGTTTTTTACCTACTAACTACTCTCTAACTAACTACTCTACTCTACTCTACTAAACTCTAACTAACAATGTCCTGAAGTCAAAAATTCTCGCATATTCCATGCACTGCACAATATATTTATTGACAGGACTAATAGGAAACATTCAAATTACTAATTCATTTTACATAATATGTATAATGAACATGACAAATTATTATTTCAAAGCGTTCAGATGACAAAAAAGTGTTGTTATACCTACCTGTAATCTAATATAGTCGGTAAACTTTACATCGGTGTTTGTAATCAGTGGAGCGTTTATGGTGGTGGAGGCAGGACGCACTGACTGATTTTTAGACCCCCCCCAATCAAAAATAAAATTAATCCATAAATTCCCGATTTTTCATACTTATGTATAAAATTAAGTTTTATTGGACTATTTTTTACAAAATAATAAATATCAAACATAATAATGTTACATTATACATGCTATAATATTATGATAAGTAGGTACATATAAATAAGTACCTTACCAATAATAAAATTTGTCAGTCTGTTCGCATGTTTGGTTATGACTCATTTTTTGACAGGTTATAAACTACGATGTTATCTAATACTATTAGTAGAATTTCGTATTGATTCTCGATATTTCAAAACGTATAACGTATAATATATAATATACCTACCTAATGTATAATGTAACATGGATCTGTATCATATCTGTATCGTATCTACGAATCGTAGACAGTGCCTATTGACAAAATAATAACAAGGTTTTACTATATTTTTAATGCGATGGACGTGCTTGTTTATTTGCACAAAATTTATCAAATCTAGGTGTCATTGAGGAGAGTGCCATTCGTAGCTCTTTTTCTACTAGTAAACGGGTTCGAAATTTGGATTTCATTGCAGCTAATGCAGAAAATGCCATTTCGCATTTTTGACGTTATGAATGGCAGCAGTACTCTATATCAAATTTTCTTTTTAAATAATAGCCAATCCTAATTCATATTCTTGTTAATTGACACGTGGATTTTGTCTACACGCAAACTTTGTAAAATCGAGATTATACAAATTATGTTAAAAATGCATTAGCAAACCATCTAAGTGTAAAGAGATTTTTGTTTGCTTCAATTCAATATTAACTCTGGCGCAAAAATCATTTAAAAGTGGAAACATGTCGAACTTATTTTTATTTTTGTAATTTTGACTTCCATAGCTCCAATTTTTGTATGAATGCTTTCACTTCGTATTTTTGAATCAGTGAATGCATTTGTGGTCCTTGCAGTGATATATTCAAAACACACAAATTTCTAAAACAAAAAAAAACAACCAAATAGGCAAGTTTAACATTACAGTTCGTTCCTAAACAGAATTGCCTCTTCATTATGATTGTCATTAAGACAAATAAATTGCAATCTTTTAAAGTTCAAACACTCTTTAAATCATTTTGTATGACACAGCCAGCGCACTCCACAATAGTATAGAAGTGAGGTAGGTGCCTATAATTAGCTTCCATATCTTCACACAGCTTTGCAAATAAACTAAATTTTAAAGGACTCTTTTTTATAACTAACAAGGGTTTTATGCCGTTTTATTAACTATGCACTTGCAAAGTGCAAACTTGTAGTTACATATTTCTATTTAACTTTTCTCGCCTCCCTTCACACTAGCCCGCGCCTCCCAGTTTGGAAATCGCTGGCATAAATGATTCCGTTCTACCCACATTTCCATTACCATACCCGGGGCATAACCCATAACGTTTTTAAATAAGTATAAAAATTTTAAATTTAATCGAAAAAAGTTTGAACCAAATGATGATAGAATTTTACCAAAACAAAAACGATTGCTCGTAATTTCACTCGAATTACAACAAAGTTTCGGTTTAAAATTTTTCTGGGCTATAAAAAAAGTTTCTCAAAATGCTGCCGTTTATCCGTCTGGTACCCAATTGCTTAATAACTTTAAGAGATAAACAAGAAAGAGAGCTAAATCTTATTATTATTTCTTGCCAAAAATTATTAATACTTAATATAAGTTAGATCACGATGGGAAATATTGTTTTAATTAGACTGAGCTTATTAAAAATCAGAGGGTAAAAAAGCTTCTGATACTTGCATTGTCCGTAAAACTTTAAGTAGGTATACGATGATTTAATAACTTTTGCTGCTACACAAATGCAAGTGCTGAATCATTTGTATGAAACTCAAAGCATGTCTGAAAATATAGTTTTGGGCGCTTTAAATCAAAACGACGCTCCACAAATTAAGCATCCCTACTTCCGATGAAAAAGTTAAAAAAAAATACTACCAAGTATGACCACAACCACTACATGAATTGCACATTTGTTTAATCAGTGGAAAAATACAAAACACAAACAGTTTTAGCTATATATACCTATATCTTTTATGCTTTTTTTCGTTTACGGACATGCATATTATATATTGTTGGAATGGACTATGGAAAAGTATTATTATGCAGTAACATAACTCTTCGTTATCTGAATCAATATCATCATCAGACTGAATATATCCACTGCTGGATGAAGGTCTCTCCAAGGTGATTCCACGTCTCTCGGTCCTGTGCGTTGCCACGTACTTCCGCAGAACTTTATCATTTCATCGATCCAGCAGCCTCTAGGTCTACCTAGCGGACGTTTTGTACCTCTTGGATACCACTGGATGACTAAATTTGTCTAACGATTGTCTCTTCTTCGAGCTATGTGTCCAGCCCATTTAAATCAATATATGATATCATAATAATCTAGATTAAACAAGAAACATTAATATAGCAAGTTGTTAATTAGTATTAAAAATATAAAACTACACTACATTCATTGGTAACATTATGAGAAGACAACAGCATAACCATGCTCATTGTCTTCTCATAATGGTTGATCAATGGTTGGTACGCGTGCTGCTCCACCGAACTGTTCCGGGCAGCAATAATTAAAGTGAAAATCCGCCTGGTGGTGACAGCGGGCGACTGCTAGGGTTGACACAAGAAGAACATTGAACATAAAACAAATTTATTATAAATAATGTTAGAAAGAGTAATAACCCTCGCTGACAAGCGTTTATTAAATATTCCACGAAACGTTAACATAAAACTTTCAAAGCGTCGTTCAAAGATGTCGCCCATTATCAGATTGCACAGTAAGATTGTTCCCCGCAAGAAAAGCTATAGCCGTAAAAGCTATGGGGTGAAAGTTTAGGGGTAGTTTATTCGAGCGGAGAGGGTCGCGCCAGCCTGCCATCCACGTGCGTGCGCCACGATATAATTGGAAAAGTTTTTCAAGTCGATTTCTCTCCTTTATTATGCAAATAGGAAGCGACAAATGTGTCGTGCTGTACGGAGTTGATATTGTTTTTCCATTTACTAGTAGAGTATCTGCATCAATGTTATTACATTTGCTAATAAGCAGGTATTTGAAACAAGTACCAGTAGCGAAGGGTGGAAGTAGGCTGTTAAGATCGCCATAAATAGTGCACGTTAACTTTGTTGGTCATACGTATTTGTTTCTATTGAACTAAGACTACAATTTACAGATGGTGTTAGTTAGTTTTTAAAAATCAATTAAACCCTGCCTAAACCAAAACATATTAGTTTTGGTATACTTTGGGTGATACGACAAAATTGTGCACACTTTTTCATTCATATTTATTTGTTTTCATTGGATTAAGAATACATAACATAACACATATTGTGGGATTATTTTTTTAAATTCATTAAGCCCTGCCTTCAACAAACTATATTTAAAAACTATTATTCTATCTACAAAATGTCTAAAGTGATGTGTGATTTAATTGCATAATTTTAGATATTTTATAGATATACGAGTTTTGACTAGGTATTATCTATTATGGCTTGATTTTCGCAAGGTTTAATTGAATTTTAAAAACTAACTAACACCATCTGTAAACTGTACTCGTAGTCTTTTTTCAATTGAAAACAAATACGCATGACTGACAAAGTTTAGTGTGCACTATTTATAGCGATTTTCAGCCTACCTCCACCCTTCACCGTTGCTAAGTACATAGATGATGGTTTAGTTTATAGACAGTGTTTTTGTTAAAACCTAGTGCAGACTAGACCAATGTACTTTTGTCCCTGATATAATTAACATTTACAAAAAATGTTATACAAAAATTAACCAATTGTCCATGTTTTTTTTTGTACTCTGCCACGAATGGATTTCATGTGCAAAATAACGTTAAATAAGCAAGTGTGACAATGTTTTGCTTCATCAAGAGTAGATATTCAAATCTGTACAATGTTAAACTGTTGACATCACATTAATTTAATGTGTAGTAATGTTGTAGATAACGTGTGATCATTTCAAACAATTGATTGTGCACAATTGACTGTTGTTTACAAACATTTATTTGTACAATTTGTTAACGTCAATGTATCTTGAACTGGCATATTTTAATCAATGAAGACACGTAATACAATTTAAGACATTAGGTACATATTTTATAAAGCTTTGGTATTGGATAATATGTATAACGATTTGATATGAGTGCATGCATATTGATTGCATGATGTAGGTAAGTATTATAATGGAATAGATTAGGTATTCAATCATATTTCCGCAAGGACCGGATTAGCTTATCAAAGAAGTACCTCAATCATTGATAACACGAGAGATAAACACATCAATTCATATGATCTATAAACATGTTATGTTGGAGTAATCCAATGTAAACATCACACAGATTTTATTGCCACAACTGTTATCTCCATTCAACTCCGTAGCAGCCTACAAAACGCCCGTGTGTGATAGATAAACCGGAAGCATTGGTATAGTTATAGGTTTTTGTCTGGGAAGTTATAGTTCGTGTCTCTTGCTACGATATTAATTAATTAGAATTGGCGTTTATAAGTAAATTCTTTTGCAATATCAAACTTATTACGTTTTTAAATGATACTTTTGTCAGCTGATAAGTATTAGAACACTTGCAGCTGTATCAATGTTGCTACCTACCACATAAAAGAAGTCTTGTGATATTAGGAAATTTTATTGATAAAAATAAAAATAAATTTGTCAATAATTACATTGACAGCACGGTAATAAAATATATGACGATTGTAGTTTACCAGAACACGGTCGCATTTTGCAGTAACATCGATCATCAAAAGAAGTGAAACGTGTGGGCAGGTAACATTTTAAACATTTCTAAATAAATTGTTTTGAAAATATATAAATTAGGTAATAGGTAAGGACATGGCCCCCACAAGGAGAGGGGGGGTTGACAGTTAGGTGAGATAAACACACACCACAAATTTGCACTAATAGTAAAATAATTACAAGATAAAAAACGAACTTTTTATATACATCGTTTTTAAATTTTCTGTTGAATCATATAAACTTGACTATTTATTGTATTTGATAGAAATAATACTGAAATGTCATTTTGACACTCATATTGATTTCCATAGTAACGCACGTATATTATTAATAATTTAGTTGTTAGGACCCTAGCAACCAATAATAGTGGATTGGATTACGGATTTCTACCGAAATAACTTTTCACACAAAACAGAATTAACTGAAAATTAATTTAATTCTACTTAAAAATGGCTAAAAGTATTTTTAAAAAAATGCATTGGCATCGTGTTCTGATATATTCTAAAAGTTTCAAATGTCTAGCTAGTCGGGAAGTTAGTTGAAAATCGATTGCAAGATTTGTACCGGACAAACAACCTCCGGACAAATGAGAATACGACCTAATAAAAACGTTGTAAAATAGCAAATAAGTGGAATTTAATTTTATAATTATTTGTAGTGCACAAAATGATAGATAGATATTTATCTAATATCGTGAAGGGTCGCATGTTACTTTGCTATCACAAAAGGGGATCGCGGCCATTGCTTCATAATAAATGATATTGAGTACCGACAATTCAAGTGGATTTATTTAAAAATACGAAAAATCGCTAAAAATACACGTAATAACCTGAATTTTACACGGAATCGTGGAGTTCCGCGGCATGCTATTTGAGATTCTTATTAATATATTTAGGTTGGTTGGTCCGCCAAACATCGTGGCCTGGGGGCCCACTTCAGGATGTGGGGGCCATGGGTAAGGACATGTATAACATTGAAAGTTATAGATATTCTTAGTTGTAGAAGAAAACTTATTAAAATAGAGAATACACTAGCAGTAAGATATAAGTACCTACCTACATTGTACCTACTCAGATAGGTACTCTGTAAAAAAAAACACGAAATAATATCTTTTGTAAGATGAGAAAACATATAATAAAACAGACACTTACACGCGGCTGAGGTGATTTGATATGAGAAAAAATTCTCACGCATTCTGAACAAGGTGCAAGACTTACCTGAAAAAGAAGAAAAAACAAGATTAGCTTACCTTTCGCTTACATGATAACAGAACGTGTGCCATAAAAAGGCTGATATAATAATAAATCACAAATAACAGAGGGTATTTTATATTTGAAATTTTCGCGATAATTTATCAAACGTGAAAATTGAATATGCGCCTACTTAGGCAACACCATGGATACAATATAAACATCTAGTTATGTTGAGTAAAGTATAAGGATTATAATGCAGGGTTTTCTTAACATTTCTCTAACAGTCAAACGCTTTCAAAAGAAGACTGTCAAAATATAACATAAGTTTAAGGATAATCCATGAATAACAAATTTCCTGCATAAAATATTAGTACCTACCTATAGGTATCAGAGATTCGGCCAATGACCCGATAGCAAAAAAAAACTCGAAAACACTCAAGTAAATAAATTGTTAACTCTATTATTAAAATATAACGAAATTATTCTAAGAAATCATAGGATATATCCATAAAACCAATACAAACATAATTTTTAATGTGCTAAAGTATAATATGTACTGTTGTTATAGATCAGGGGCGAAGACTCCATACTAGGCGATTATTTAAAGCCTACCTTCTTAAGACAAATATTTTTTAATTTTATATTGACATATTAAATAATATAATCACATAATAATATATTCAATATGCCAAACAACATCTATCGTATAATTGTCATAATAATTTTACGATCTTTTCCACTATTTCAATAAGCACCATTTATGGCATGTCTCGAAGGTTTAAAAAAATAAGCGACATCTCGTTTCGCTTTACAAATTGTATGGATTACGTTCGCGTGAATCGAAAACTTTTTTTATATGAAGTTTGTTTCTCATAATTTCAAGACGTCTGCGGCGGCCCATATAAATTGGTAAGCTATTTAAGGAGCGCTTATATTTTACGTAAGTGCACATTTATTCAAAATAATTTATAAGATAATTTAAAAAAATAGTTTCTAGGGATTCAATCACATATAAACATTGATTGTTGTTAAAAATAATAAATTATTTATCTCGTGATTTTTATTTGTCAGTTAGTTTAATTATAGACCAAGACAATAAAATTTATTCAGCCAATTATGTAAGTTGAAATCTGATATTGTATCTAAGTCTGTGTTTTAAATATAGAAGTATTTTAAAATGTCTAGTTTACAAGGTTAAATTATAAATTGTTATGGAACAGATTCACAACAACGGATATTTTCAATATATTTTGAGCGTATTTTGCGTTTATATTTAAGAAAATACATACTTAATTCAAATTAATTGCTTAATTTTATACCATCAGTGAGCTTTTGAAATTTCATCGGTTTTTGTGTACCTACCTATTCATCAGTAGTTATATCGGATAATCTTCTTATTTCCCGTAAATACATCTAACAAGTGTGCTTTCTCCACAGCCTACCTGTTTCCAAAAGTCACCCTTCGCCACTGGTATAGATAGCGTGTATCTACTAATAACATTATTAAATAAGTTTTGAACAGGATTATTAAATACGTCATCATTATTAGTATTATTATTATTATTATTATTAAACTGGCGCTAGGGGCCGTTCAGGTCCATGGCCGAATGCACAACGTTTCTCCAGGCATCTCTGTCCAGCGCTCTCTCTTCCCAGTTGACTATCCCCAGCCTTTCCGCATCCCTTTGAATGTTGTCCGCCCATCTCCGTCGAGGGCGGCCAAGAGGTCGAGTGCCAGCTGGTGTGCCTTTGTAAATCCTATAGAGAGTTCTAGATCTTTCAGATCGTACAACGTGGCCCGCCCATCTAAGCCTTCTTGACCTCAGAATATTAGTGATTCTAGGTTGGTATCGGTCGAAGAGCTCAGCGTTTGTGCGGATGCGCCACCGGTGGTTCTCATTGACGGGTCCAAGTATTCTCCGGAGGATTCTGTTTTCAAACACTTGGAGCGCCTTTTCTTGTTTTTCTGTTAAACCCCAGTTAGGTATAACTATTTGAAATCTACGTTACAGTTACGAGGTAAAATTGATTGCGCCTAGTTCAATTCCTATTTATCTCTAATAACATTATTTTACAAAATAACTACCATTTGCATATATTTTGCTTATTATTGAGTAGAGGTGTTGAGTAGGGAGTATTTTTAATACGATTAATAAAACCTTCTCTCTTTAAAACGGACTCTCGATAACGCGGTGGTTTTATGGCTATTTCAAAACAAATTACGTCACATAGGTTGTACAAGGGCAAGAATACATCTTGCCAGTTATCGCGGCATTTAAAATCTCGTGTGTCACGATTGAGTTGTTGGCCTTTCTTCTCGCACATGCGTTTGTTTTTTATGCAGATTCAAAAATGAATAACGTAAAATAGCTTATTCACTGCCAAATGAAACGCGCTATATGGGCGCAGCACATTTTTGGTAGGTACTTTCGAAAATAAAGCTCTATCTGGACAAGATCTAAGAAGATTATAATAACGACCTCGACGGAGTGGAGTTTGTGGTAAAAGTCATATAATGAGAGGAAAAGTTTAGACTTTAGAGCCTGGGACAACTTTAATAGTATGTTCAGTCCAATCGAAGTTAACAATTAAGTAGGTACCTAGTTAGATACCTAGTAGTACCTATAATAGTGTAATAGACGAAAAAAACATGAATAATATACGAATTTATAATTATCCGGTACAATGAGAAGACATATATATAATTTATTGACAGCAAATGTAATATATATTAATTAATTAAAATACTACATTCGGAAATACAGTCATTTAAAATAAAATAAATTACGTTCAAATTACCATTTCGACAAAATTGCTTCATAATAATATATCTACAGCTCGCGCAATGAATAAATAATTGCACAAATTAATAGCAAGATATCAGCATTTAACTATTATTTATTGGGCCGTGATTTACGACCAACGCTGTACCAATAATAATAATATTTTACAGCCTTCATATTAATAATCATGAGGGGCAATAAAAAGTTATTACACAGTAAATAATATTATTATTATACACTTTAAACGCGTGGCTTATTTACGAACGAACTAATGAATCTATTGTAATTGATATGGAATATTTCGATTTGATCAACCATGTCAACATTCATCAGTATCAATCAGTGATTTGGATTGTTATTAATTTGTTGTTTTTGATGGATTAGATTTGATTGAACGCACCAAAAATTAAAGATGCTGTAACTCTTCTAATTTGGACAAATTTCAATGTTTTCAAAAATCAAAATTTTAACAAATCATGGAGGAGATTGTTTTTTACGGAATTATGTATTCTACAAACCGTGTGAAACTGTACGGTTCCATGAATAAACAGAGAACATGAATAAACAGAAGATGAAGATTTACAAAACGGTGACAAAACAGAACGTCGATAAACAAGACTACGACATTTCAGGACAAATAACGTTTAATACTTATTAAAATTATCGTATCTCTATATTATTATGTTGTATAGATTTTTAGTAACATAATATGTTTTCAATACGCCGTAAAAAAAATCAATTTATGTAATCTCTGCGTTTCTAATCGCTGGAAAGCCTCAATTAAACATGACTCAACTCGGTTTTGCCGGAAAACTAGGTATATCTCGTTTTAATCAATCTAATATGTTCAAAATGCTTGGTGACAAGGCACAACGAAATAGTGAGCTTAATAATTCTGTGGATATAAAAAACAGGAAGATCACCCCTCTTTCAAAATAGAATAGAACATTGAATCATTTTGATACTGCTGCTGAGAAATGTCCAAGACTACAAATTATTGTAAAGGTTTTTAAAACGCGTTAAACGCTTAAACTCGTTGTTTCATTGTAGTCAGTCACCCAAGATTTTGAAACTTATTAGGTGGATTAAGATGAGATATAGCTTGTAAGCGATTAGTATTAGCCAATGCCCATACAGGTCACCTTAAAGTAAAAAAAAGGTATGAGATTTATGAGATCCATAATAATCGAGTGGCAATAGTCGTGCATGATTATCAAAATCAAATAGATAAATTGAGGTTTTTTTATATATTGATTCGTTGTAGGTATGATATTTAAAAAAGAATACATGTTTTTGTTGGATCAAGAGGTATAATTTAAAACAATGTAATAATTAATTATTGAAATCTACAATAATATTGGAAAAATATACGCAATTAAAGATGTTTTTGTATGCATAAATTGAAATGATGTTTAAATACTAGACACTGAAACAAAAACTTATTTTTGTTTAATCCCAAATTTGCAATCTCTACGTGTAGACCCTAGACCAGGCCTGAGCAAACTTTTTGGATGAAGGGCCGCGTTAGGAATATAAAATAAACGACGGGCCGCAATTTAGACATACATTATTTATTATCATGATAAACAAAATTCTTGTACCTACCTACGTAAATAGTTTTTATTGATATTCATTATTGAAAATATTTGTTCACATAATATTATGTAGGTTAGTCAAAAAAAACCAACATTTTTCGTGCAGAATCTGTAAGTTGTTCGAATTTGTCCGAAATAAGAGAGTTGTAAAATTTGCAGATTTCCTCTTGACGGTGCAATTCATGTACCTAAGTAATTCAAATAATTCAAATTTTATTTTTAAAAAAGCGTAAAATGTAGAAAAAAGTAAATTTTTTTCAGAAATACGATTAAAGCTCGCGGGCATCATAGAAATAAATACTTGGCGGACCGTAGTTTCCTCAGGCCTGCTCTAGACCCACGTCCAATAGTCTAACAAAAGTTTAAAAAAAAAAAACAAACAAAACCAACCCTAAATCTGTCAATCAGAATAAACTTTTGATTGTGAATATTTAACAATTTATTCAAAAAGGCTGGGCGTAATCTCTCAATCACAATCAACGACACTAATTTGGCATCGATTACAATCGGACTGGCGAGCCGTTTGTCGCCCGATAAATCAACAACCGGCACGACACCGTGCGGGAAAACTTGCACCCGCCGCACTAATCGCGATCACAATCTTCAACTCGTATAGATCAAATCATGTGACTTGACTACAGTTTAAGTAAAATTTCCGACGCTGGCTTCAATGTTAAACTGTCCAATCATAATACTAAAATCGAGGTATTATTTTTCGTTGTGCATAATTCCTGCTGATTAGGTGAAACATACCCTCTCTGCCGCTAGCAAGTCTCCTTACATCGTCCCAGACGACGGACCGAAATAATCAACGGATATGGAGTAACAGGCAATCGATGTCGAGTGTGGAAGAATATTGGTTAAAGTTAAACACGTGTCAAGAATACTTCGGTTTATGGACTGACGCTCGTCCAATATTGGTGTATTTGAAACCCACACTATTTATTGCATGTCTATAATTTGTGTTTCAGGGTACACAAAATTAATGGAAACTGGCTTACTCTACTGGGTGTAGATGTAGTATATAACAGGGTAAATATGTCGAGTGTGAAAAAAAGTGGGATAAGCAGGGAACTCAGAAATAATGGGAACTGAAATACATAACGGGTAAGGCGAAGCAGGTAACCGACCCGAGTAAGGAAGAATCCGGGTTAAACTTACACACGTGTTAAGAATACGTTTTACGTCGAATACTAAAAACTGCTCTCGGTTTATGCATTTACGCTCATTTAATGTTGGTGTATTACACACACTATTGCACGTGCATAATGCGTGCTTCATTTTCGTAGGACACCCATACATTCAAAACCCTGCATCAAGATGCGACGTATTGAATATAGACTATCGGTATTCTATTTATTATCTGTTCTGTGGGGATAAGCTTATGCACGCGTTAAAGAATATGCTATTTTCAATAGTATATTATATTATCTATTTTAGTTTGTCACGTTAATGTAACGCGCTTGTATTGGGGTAGCCTATCTGAATTATATCTTTATATTTTACGCACCCGACATTTCCTGCCTATACACTTTAGAGATGTTATTTCGAGGTCTTCTGCGACAAATGAATCCGTTCAGCTCGGTCCACTCTTTTGTCGTATTGCTTCTAACCAATGACATTATTAATGTACAATGCACTCAATACTGTAGCTAGCAAGTAAATTCGCACATGTATTGGTAGACGTCACGCCATTTCCATTATGCGATATCACGCATCGGGAATTTATAGCAATATCACCTTTATTGTAGTGGGGTTAGAACAGTGTTTCTAGTGTCAATGTTCATTTGAGCGAACCCGTTCGAACCAAACCATTCGGCAGACCCGACAAAAAGCATCGGGAATTTATAGCAATATCACCTTTATTGTAATGGCGATAGAACAGATTATGCCATTCGGCAGACCCGACAAAAAAGTGAGTGTCATTTTTTTTCTAGATGCTTCGTCCATATTAATGTCATTGCTTCTACCAAAGTCATATACCTACATACACCCAGTGGCCACATCAAACATAACAGAAATAATGTTCTCGACAAACGGCACTCTCGCTACAGGAAAGTACCACTATGAATCTTTACAACCCTTACATTATTATACTCAACTATATAAAATCTATAATTGTGGTAAACTTTGTCAGACTGTTGAATAAATGGATCTTGTACATAAGTAGACTCGTGTCACGGTTGCATTACCTAATGTTAATTCTATTAAATATTATCATTTCCTTCAACTTTCTATTGCATCATAACCTATCTGATTATTTCATACTTCTTACTTCTAATTACATGACCTAAATATTATAGTAGCTTTCTTATATTGGTTGTATTTAAATTTCTTTAGTCCTAATAATAATTCTTTACTATTTCCGACAGTGTACAGTACAGTATACAATCGATTGTCTATTGTAAAATGTAATATTATCAATATAACTGTTTTAAATTGAATTCAGTAACAAACTACCTACATGTTAGGAATATTGTGTACGCTTTTGGCATTAAGGTGACGCATCAGTGAAACGCCAAATAATTTTCAACTGTACGGGCGACGAAATTTTGGACTCGCTGCCATTCACTGAGAGAAAGTTGACCCAGGAACACGTCACTTTGCTGCGTGATGGCGACGGGTCAATTAATTCTAAAATCGTGTAAAGATGACTAAAAACGTTACTCATTTACTTTAAAAAGAAAACATGTCAATGAATATATTATTATTGTTACTAATAGAACAATAAACAGAACATAAAATGGACGTATGTTGGATTTATATGACAATTAATATTTCGTTTGACAGGCGTCATTTTCACCCGCCACCCGCAATCCGCGCATCGCCTAGCGACGATCTTTTTAGACCGTGCCTCAACTAATGCATGGCCTTAATATTTTATAGAATTATGGAGCTAGTATGAAGTTTGTTAATTTAAAAATGCATTCAAATTTAATGTAAAAACATTAACTAATTAAATGAGTTAATGTTCGAATTGAGAATGTAAAGCTTTTGATCCGTATTAGTATCAATTAAAACGTAACAATGCATAATTAGTACGGGTGTTAAGACTCTATTAATTATAGTGTCACTGTTATTATTTTCTTTATATTTTTAAATAAACGTACGATATCTATCACCTCACTTGAATTGTGTGCAACTGTTATTGTTATTTTATTACTTCGCGAAGGAAACATAGCGCAAATGAAGGAATAATGCAAGTCGCGTGCCGGCTCGCAGATTTACTACAACATTAAAGTTGTATGTTGTAACTTTAATTAATAATATTATCAATGCCTTGCTTGCTTACTGTTCAAAACAGAAACAAGCATTTTCAAATTACACGGGAAATAAATAAACACTCTTATTCACCGAGAATGAAACAGAACAAAGTCAGTTTATGAGTCTAAACTATTTATTATTTTAAACAAACAAATTTAATTGATTTGAATATTGAACAAGAGCAAGATGTCAAACTTAACATTGAATTATAGAACGACGATTAAGGGCGGACATGCTCAGCGTAGGTCAAAATAGAGCTTGTATTGTATTTTCAAAGCATGATCCTGGACATTCCTTAAACGTTGTAGATAATCTATTAAATTTATATAATTTTGAAGCCGTATTATCCTTTATAGGTATTTATTTTAAACATTTGATGACTGCATAAAGTATTTTTATTACATAAAATAGTATTCTTTTAAACCTCTCGCTCTAATGTTTTAGAATATAGTCATATTTCAGTACATAAATGTGCAATGGTGTTAAGATTTTTTACATTTATTAATTTTTAACCCACGACGGCCGAGTGGCTTAAATGCCGGCCTATAGAGTCGAGGGTACCAGGTTCGAATCCTGGGTCTGGCTAGTACACATATTGTTTTTCAATTTGTGTATGAGTCAGAGTATGGACCTAATAGGTTGAGCAAGTGGCTGACATCCATTTCTCGTAAAAACAAAAATCTGTCAATACAAACCTCCACTCTGTGGAGGCCCATATGATCCTATTAGGATCGGACATGGTCTAAAAAAAAAAAAAAAAATTTTTAAACGCATTTACAAAACCATTAATAAAATTAATGTTAAGTAACATTATAAAGTGACATATTTACAATAAAAAATTATATTTCAGAATCTTTTTGATCCCAAATTTGACACGAATTAGGCATTTTATTATTCAAAAATGGGCACGATTAACACATTTGAAGATAATTCTAAAGATACTGATTATAAGCTATATCTTTAACCATTCAAGTGTGATAAACATTCTACGAATAATGTTTGCTTTATAATAATTATTGACCTAAGAATAAGGTAGAATTTTTTGGAAATACGCCATTTCTATTGGCATTTCCCAGTGGCTAAGCTACAACATACGGCCGTAGACATAAATTGACAAACGATAGATGCAGTAAGGAGTAAGATCATGTTAACGCGCGTTTTTGAACATGTACCTAATCGATTTTTTTTTTTAAACGGTACATGTTCAAACACGCGCGTTACCATGATCTGTTCTGTCTTTCTGTGTTTTTCAGTGATTTTATTACTTATTTTGAAGTGCTTCATTGTTACGTGAATTTCATATCAATGCTATATGGAGAGTGGTTTCAATACAACGGTTCACGATAATCTGTGTTACGGACAACTGAATACCTAGATACAATTTTCCAGGCACGAGTATCGACATAGATGCAAATGGATTGAAAAAAATCATCATAATAGTCGAAAATTCGTGACACTGAAAAATTAGGGACAAAGAAGTCTGAATTGAAATATGGAGGGGGGGCATTCATCCAACAGTGGTTCGACTCTGGCTAACGATGAGCAGGCCTGCGATTTCCTAACTATCGACTCGTGTGTCACCCGACGACATGACGTAATTGTGACGTAAGCCAATACACGCTGGAGGCAAGCCGCCCAACACACACTGCTCACCATATATAGTATTATGATGAAACACCTATTTGTGTATGGGGATAATGGATAACGCCAGTGTTTGGCCAGCGTTAATTTCTCGAACGCTATTATCACTCCGGTAGTACGTCACAATGATGTCATATGACGTCATGTCGACCGAGCGACTGGGACTCGCAAGTTCTAACATAAGGCCCCTGTAGCACAAAATACGTCAAACAAAAACACGAATTACGCAAAACACAGTGCGAAGTCATTTGTTGAATTTATTTTGTATACGTCGCCGATTGTGTCAAAAAGCAAATTAAATCCATAAATAAGCGTGTAACGCGGCGGGCGACCGGTCAATCTGCCACGCAGTCGCGAAAGAGTCAAGACGTGCTGTCTCACTCTCTCGCGCGCGTTCCCAGCATGAGCCCGTCTCGCTCGTCGCTTGATTGATTGACATGTTCGGCGGGGCAAGGCGTGAGAACGTTAACAGTAGGTATGTATATACTTTATTTTTTTATCATTATAAAATGAGAACAGTGCACAAAAAAGGGTTTTACAGTTTACAGAGCAGCATAGTTTCAGGTGTCTGAACGTGCACCACAAAAACGGTAATAATTGACAAGATACGCACGTATCTATAATCAGATCTATCCCGCTTATACTGTTGTTGAAAACTCGTGAAGAGAACTACTAGAAGAAATTAACATTACCGGCTCTCCAAAATACGTATTAGAATGGTTCTGTTTTTTGGTGTCGTAGGCTTTTTCATGACAACCTAAAACTGACGTAAACAGTATACAACATTATTTACTAATTTTGCTCGTCACTTCCAATTATTAATAATACAGAAACACTAAATAACATGAAATCCGAGGTCTTCAATATACGTTAAAATAATCAGTTTTTAACAAAATCAATAATTAATAATATGCTATGTCTCTCATTATAAGCAGTATATAGAACAATGGTATGTTACCCATTGACAGCAGTGGGAGGGGCAGAAGAGGTAGGACCACTTGTCGGCAAGTTTCCGAATGCTTCGGCTTGTACTTAAGTCGGTTTTAGTTAGGGACAATCAACCAACAGTCGCTCTAGGTAGTCCAAGTCAGTCTTGACTGACTTGCTAGGTAGTCTAAGGCCGGTTTCAGACGGGACACCGGTGTCGCGCTCGTATATAATAAGGCGGCCTTTGTATTCGAATATAAGGGTCTTTGTATTATGTTTATGAACGCCCTGTGCTAATGAGTCAAAGCGTATATGGTACACTTTTCCGTCGGCCGCTACATTCTCAAGCCACCGATACACACGTTTTTATCACCGCAGCCAGTTTTATGTTCTAATTTATATCGCGAAATTATGCGTTGACTCATTAGCTCTGGGCATTCTTAAATATAATACAAAGGCCTCTTTATCATATACGAGCGCGACACCGGTGTCCCATCTGAAACGGGGTAAGTCTGAAAGAAAAACTCGGACCAATATACATTTTTCTAAAAAATACTTATATTTTTTTTATAAACTATGTATTATCAATGTAATACTTATCAATTTAAAATGCTCGCATAACAATGCCCAACGCGCAAAGTCCGATATTATAAATTCCCATACTCATTGCATTTTGCCATATCAATGTAGTGTTACTTTTACGACTTTTCAATAATGTAATCAAGAATTTTTATGGAGTTTGCACAACATTCTAGCGAGAGGCTTGCAACGTTAAAGTTGGTTTAGTTGCGGCTCAGCCCAGCTACCCGCAATAAATAAGTGCGGCGCCGCTGTGGCATTTTACTGCTTTCGATTGTTTTTACCGATTGCATTCGAAAATCCGCCCCCTGCTATAACAAAGCACGTCCCAGCACAATCAAAATAAATTAAATGCCAATCAATATTATTTAATTTCGACGCATAACCAACAAAGCACGCGGACAACATTGTATCATTGCGCGGGGATTGAGAAATTTATTTGATTGTACTAAATACTAAAAGTATAAAATCTTTGATTAGCCATTGAATTGGCTTACCCGTTAGGATAAAATTGTTTTTGGTCCACTTATCTCACTCGGTGTGCCTCCATGCTTTATAATTTATATTTTTTATAATTGTTGTACCTTTTACTTTACTTTTCATACTGTTTTTGCGATACTGCATATATTTATTTCTTCTTTACACTGTTTCTTTGTTTTTAAATGTCATGTTGTGAACGTCTTAAATTTATAATTTGTAATGTTCACGGTATGTTAAAAAAATGAATTGTAATTGAAATAAATTTTAATAGACTTCAGAATCAGTTCTTTATAAATGTACCTATAACGATTTAATTTAAAGCCAAGAGAACAGAAACAATCTTTGTTTTTTTTAATTCATTTGAAGAGGTTGCCAAAATGATTCTGAAAGAAAATTTTTCATTTGGCGATTCAGAAAAGGTTAAAAAATATGATAAAGATTAACATAATAATATGTCATGTTGAGACACTTAATTCAACACTGCATTTCTGCGTGCATGTGCATTAGCGAAACCAGGAAGATAAATATTAATCGGTCCCATTAATTAGCGACATTCATTTTTAGATGTCTTGCTTTCCAACTTGGTGACCGCCATTGGATGGAAGTCAACCATTATGGACCATACTCTGCCGTACGGTATCAGTCATAAGCTCTGGTATCTACTAATATTTTAATACTACATAATATATTTAGTGTTAGAAAGTTAGATAGCTACAAAAACACATACCTACTCTAAGGAATATGACAAGTGTTGTAGGTTGTAGTACATAAAAAAAATCACAATTTCTATTTACCTAGTTATTTTTTTTAGATTATTGTATTAAACATGAATTTTCTTACCCATTTTCTGATTCAGTTCAAGATTTTGACAATATTGGCCAAACCAATCCACTCTACACTTGGAAAACGTGTAGGAAGTATCAGGCGTTCATACATTGACGAGGGTACGCGAGGTAGGCCGGTGACAAACGGCACGTCGCGCCCTATAGCTAGGGCTTGCAATACCGATTACGGTATTTTTCTTAATTCGATATTGTTTTTTTTAATGACACAATTTAATTTTCAATAGGTAAGCACTTATTCTCTCAGTCGACTCTAATGGATAAGACACGTACGAAGACATGCTAAGATTAACTTTAATAATATGTAGATATTTATCATTATATATTATGTATGTAATTTTTATGACATAAAAAAACTTAGGATAACAAAATTATAACTAAAAGAAAAATTTAACTTTTAGAGTATTTTAGACTAATTTACCGATTTTACATTTCGTCATCTCAATACTACAACTAGACTGTTTTTGAGATAGCTATTGAATATGATTCTGCATTTCCTTCTCTAGAAAACTATAAAACTAGGTACCTAAGTCATAAGTTAATGGGAACTGTATTAATTGTATGTTAAAAATATTAGATAACTTTAAAACCATAAATGCATTAAATAAATAAAATAATATATCTACAATATTTGTCCTGCAATTTAAAATTATTTAATTGTTCCCAATTAGACAAGCACTATTTTTCATTTTTATTTTAAATAATTATTATAGCCTAGAACTAGATTTAAGTTAATCAAGTAAAGTTTAAATTTCATTTCCTCAACAATGACCAAATCAATATAGTTGTAGTACTTAATGATGTGTGATTTATACGAGTTTTTTTTTACCGAAATAACACAGAAAAGAAAATTGCTTAACGGCCCACATGCCCAACGTAGGTCAAAATGGAAATTTTATGGTATTTTCAAAGCATTAGCCTGAACATTCCTTAAACGTTGTAGATAATATATTTATATAATTTTAAAGCCTTATTATCCTTTATATTTATTTTAAACATTTGATGACTGCATAAAGTATTTTTATTACTTTTATTTTTCTATTATTTTTATTGTAACTGCAATAGACGAAGTAGATGTAATCTAGACGGATGAAAAGAGTGCAGAGCCGGGAGGAGTAGGGAACATGGAGAGACATGTTTTTTTTTAGTTGCGGTAAAAACTGAGATGACAATGATTACCGGTATTAATAATTCCCGGTAATTCGACGAGCCCTGCCGATGAAGCCACGCGCCAAAGCTGCGTTCGCGTCCGAATAAGTGACATCCGGGCGAACTTTATTGCCAAAGAGCGTCCGCAATACGTCACTCGGCCAAGATTCGCCATTGATCGGGATCAGGGGGCCAGGTGAGACGCGCCATGTGACGACGGACGCAGCTGGAGTGAAATATATCGAGAGGAAAAGTACCTACTCACTCCCGGCTAAATCTCTTTAATGGAAACATAGTAACTATTTGGTAATACAAATAGATACTTACACTGAACTAATTTAGAAAGATTCTCTACATAAGTATCATTAGGTATAGACAATGGTTGGTATAAAGAATAAGTGCGAACCATAGAAACAACTTCAATCGATAATTACAATATTTTAGACTTTTAAAAGACAAGAAGGGAAATGGAGGGTAGGGTGGTGGTGGTGGACTGCATATAAAGACATAAAGCATCCCTGAGGCTATGGCGGTGGAGAGAGCGGCAGACAGAGTGAGGTGGAGACGTTTCTAGGATTCGGTGAAGAAACTACACGAATTTCTTAAGTATTCTTTAATGAGGTGTTAGTATCGGCGTACTATGAGGATTGTTTGGGCTGATCGCAATACCAAATAATTTTTATTTTTTAAGACGACCCAATATGCCAAATAGCTACTATTACGCGCAGAAAGACTGCATAGAACTATGATTTACTCTTGGAAATGGTAAGAGTGCAGCGGATGACTATACAGAAAATTCTCTTAACTATGCAACCACCGTAAGTGGTAATGTGATACGACTGGGAAATGCACTGTAATTTGGCACCAAAAGATGAAGAGTAAGACACGGATATAGATAACAAAAAAAAAATACCTAATTCTTCCGTTATAATAATAATATGTACCGTAGGTCTGTCAATACAAAACTCCACTCTGTAGAGGCCCATATGATCCTATTAGGATCGGACATGGTCGAAAGAAGAAGAAGAAAGTATGTGAATGTGCATAGTGCCTGAAGAAAAGCGAGAGAAGGTCGGTAAAAACGAATCAAATGGAATAGTACAAAACATAAATCAATTAGAATTTAAATGTGTTATTTATTTCAGTGTATCATCAAATTTGCATTTGTATTATTAAACTACTTTTAATAAAAATAAATGGGAAGATTTCACCATTCCGCTGAAATTTGATGATCGCTAGTTAATACTTTGGACGCTGAAGACGCACATGCGCGTAATGACCAGGCGGCCGATCGATGTAATTAACGTGCATTTTAAAGGTGCTAATTAAAATCTCATTATCTACTCAGCAGCGAATGCGTTAATGGAGGAATTAAAAAAATACAATTAAAAATAAATCATTATGCACGACGGGGTTGGATAACCAAAGCGGCGTTCAAAACCTACGCACACGTTCATGCATTGTCATAGATCTACAAACAAAACACGTATAACATTTCATTTGAAAAGTGGGGGTTTTCCGCGTGGGTGTGCGATGCAATAGGGAGAGGGGAGGTTTTTATAATAACTCCTCTCGGATTTTTCTCCGAGCGGGAACAATGCATTGCCAGAGGCAGGCCAAATAAATGCGCGCAGGCCGATTGTGCGCAGCCGACCTGCCCTGACGACGGACAATCAACCGTAATCTGATTTAATCGGGCCCATATAACGAGCGCATACGCCTTGTGATTGTTACAGGTCGGTTAAACTTGATCAGCATTGATAATTATATGCAATAATAGTGTGGTAAAATGGGGTTAAGTGTAATTCATTAATCATTATATTACTGAAACCTACTAGGCACCTACTCAATGGTTGTTAAGTAATAAAATGCATTTTTTTATGATTTTACCGAGGCTTTGACTGTGACTCACTGTCGTCTCTTTTCTTCTAGATGGGGATCCACGGTTCAGGTCCTCGCTCCAATTCTGTTAAAGAACTTTACAATTTTGCCAAGCTCTTCCGTCTCACCCACCGCCAGGACACCTTTCAATTCGTCGATATTCTCAAAGATATCCGCAATTCGCAGCTGTACTCAGTGTCGTTCATATTTAGGGCATTGTGCTGCTAAAGAACTTTACAATTTTGCCAAGCTCTTCCGTCTCACCCACCGCCAGGGCATCTTTTAATTCGTCGATATTCTCAAAGATACCCGCAATTCGGTGCTGTACTCAGTGTCGTTCATATTTAGGGCATTGTGCTGCTATAATGTACAATGTCCTCCAAAATATCACATTCATCGCAGAGCTGCGAATGGCTTCTTCCCATGATGACATCAAATGTTTTACCCATTGTGTGACCTGTTCATAGCCTTAGTAGGTACCAGACTTAAATGCATTTATAAGATCGAAATATTCTTTTTGAGTGCGATTATGCGTAGACAGCTAACAATTCACAGAATAGTAATATTTTTAAGTTTCTAAATGGAAGGAGAAATGGGATTTCTCACATTGAAACGTTCCTCGACAATCGAGATTATAACTTAGACCTGACTGCGTACGATTCGCTATCATGGATGTATGGACACTAAATCAGGAGAAATTACAGTCAGTTGACGCTTTCGAGGCTGTACAGACGTATTCTTAAAATTCCTTCAACTGACAGGGTGAAAAATCTTGACATCCGCGAATGGGAAAATACCAAAAACTTCTGCGTAGTTTTAACACCAGAAAACTACAATAGAACCTCGGCCAAATTATGAAGACAAAATTACAAGCATTCCTCAAATCGTTTTCAAAGAAAGAGGCGGTAAACTCAGACATGCACCGCTGATGACCTACCCATTTCATCCTCAGTAATTTTATGAAAGTGGAGAGTTTCAAGACCTATACCTGATTCCCCACGCCTTGTTATCACTTCTTGATGAATCTTCCTCTTAAAGTGCGTTCAGTTATTGTTAATTTATGACTCATTTCCATACGCTATGACAATTTTATTAAAACGAATCTTTGTTTTTACACGATACTTACTTAGGTAATTGCATTTAATTTTTCGGTACGTTGGTCTTTCCGAAACTTGGTTTACGGGAATTAGACTTGTCAAAGGTTGGCTGTCGGGAAAGTATAATGAGAAATATGGATCGAAATATTTAACATTTTTAACATTCGCTAAAAAAAGGTGGTAAAACTTATGTAAGTATATAATTATAGAAACAAGTGCATACAATCGATTTATCAGCAGTCTAAACAAACAATAACACTTAATAAGATTCTGCCATTTATCGGTCGTTGACCTTTAAAACGTATGTGCAAATAAAAATAAAATACTTGGGTACTACGCAAGACATTCGCGAAGTGTATAATATTTTCGACGAGTGCATCCAGAGACCGGAATGGCAGATGATTTATTTTTTTCTAGACCCGAGTTGGCAACTTCTGTACACATATGCGAGTCCGTAGGCATATTGCTTATGTCAGGTCCATTTGATTTATGCAAACGCCTCCGCGCAAAACAACTGAATATGCTCGCGGAGATGAACCGCGAGGCATGGTGGATTATTTTTGTTTTCCGTATGTTGTTAGTTTATCAATCAGCGAGGAATACCACCGGTGGCCGAGAAGGGAGTTTTGAAAAATGGACCATTTCAAAAGAGAAATTTGCGACAGGAAATAGTTTAACCAGTCCAGTTTGCATAAGTAACACTTTGGGTCAAAACAGGAATCTTGCATCCATTCTCAATATAATGCATATATAAAGTATATATAAGTAGTATATATATAGGACAACTAGCGATCACCCGCGATGTCAGTTTTGAATTTCGAATTTCTAATGTCGAATTTCTAATTTCGAATTTCTAATTTCGAATGTTGGTTAGGTTTAATACAAAAAGAAAAAATATAATGAAGAAATACGTCGACCGATTCGATATTTAGTAGGCACTGTTTGGATCCAGACAAGCAGCTGTCTAGCTGATCAGTGAATTTACTTTAAACTCGTACGCCAGAATCGAATACCCCGCGCGCTCGACAAAGGTTGGGTGCACCCATAGAACAGATTAATAAATAGAAATGTAAAAGCCATCGCCATGGACCAAAGTTCAACCTGACCGCCATAAGACCCAAATAAAAAAACCACATAGACTGTTACCAAAGATTGAAAGGACGTTACATTAACGTGACAAACTAAAATGCATATTATGATACAGATGTAACTACTATTGAAAATACCATATTATTCTTTAACACGTGTTTAAGTTTATCCCATATTTTTCCAAACTCGAGATCTCTAGCCTGTTATACCACGCCCAGTAGGGCAAGCCAGATCATATTAATATTATTTTCCCTGGGTGTACCTACCTCACATGATCCCAGCTGATCAATTCAAATTCAATTCACGAACTGAGCAATTTCAGATCTACAAGACAGCGAAAATGTACCTAAATACCTATAAGTGTGAAAGGAACTAGATGAGTCATTCAGCAGTAGGTACATCGACCCAGAACGATGTTATAATATTGTGTTATACTTATACGTAATTAAAATTATACTATCATTGTGAAATGCTTGTTCAATAACAAATCGATGATTCATATTGTAACAATTATTTATCTCAAATAATTATCAATAGCAAAGATTAGTTTCACTTTCAGAGCATTAAGTGTCATAGACAGCTGATATCAATATCAGGCCAAGTTAGTAAGTAACTGAGACAAATCGGTCTTGGAATAATAATTTACACTCCCGCCTCCCTAGTATGTGGAATTTGATCAAGCGTTATGCATTCGCTGCTAAGCCTGCTTATATCGTGAATGTAATTCGCATGATTGAGCGCGTTAATAAACCGATTACATTCCCAGCATTTACCAAAGCTACCATTTACGATGTCTTATTTATTTAAATCTAATTGGCGAATGGATATGTACTACTTGTAAGTCGTGTTTGTATTATGTAGGCAGATACTTATAATATAATATATAATTATTTATTGTATGACTTTGGAATAATGTTAGTCGTTGATCTTATTGAGAAATTTGTTCAAAACACATACCTACACTGCTCTCAATCAATTTTATAAATCTCAAAGTAAGTATAAGTGAGAAACAGATCTTGTATATTTCTCGCAATTCAAATGCAGTTAAAACACAGATATCGAACAACTGTAAATCATATTTTTACGTACGTTTTTAATTTATTAAAAAAAACAATGGTACGTACAACAAATGTTATGATTTAAAATCTTTTATTTTTACATAGTCAGTGCTTCAGTATTAATTCCCCTCGGCATACTCATACACATAGACATAAAGCCCACCAACGCGGCGCTCGGTGCGCTCTCTACGAAGTAGGCCCCCTCCCACCCGCGCATTACCCTTCACCCATGTAATAAGGGGCTCAAGGAGCACAAAATAATTATTATTATCAGCGTCTGTCATAACAAAACAATAAAAATATTATTAAATTTCTCGGGGCTTGTAATTAATATTCACGATGACATCATTATACCAGCGAAATATTGGACACGCAATAACTAAACAAAGAGTTCACTGTTATTAAATAATGGCTTCTCGCCCGTCTATCGACGACGCTTCCAGGAGCGTGATTTTGCTTGCCGTGTTTAATGAATGGACTACGTTGTATTTTTGTTAATTCGTATCGCTGAGAAGCCAAAAAACGATGAATCATGGGGCAGGCGGGCACGTTGCGTCGTCAAATCTAGTGTGCGCTGGCGTATTTGATTACGTTGTATTTCGATGATTTATGCGCCACTTGTGAAATTTTGCGCGAGAGCCACTCGCTCCGTTAAGTGGGTTTTACGCCATAGATTTAATAATAACTCGTACATTTCCTAAATATCTTACCAAGTCATAAGTGTGAGTAAAAAAAAATGGAAAGAGTATCTTTGAATGCAAATAGGGTTTATAATTGCCAGCGTTAACGACAGTAGGTACACATTAACGACGGACACAGTTTTTCTAATATGTTGGTTTTTAATGTTTCTGTGTTTTTCGGATATAATTTTAGTTGTTAAATATGTTTAGAAAATAAATAGTGCAATGACATGATAATAAAAAAACATGAATCCTGCCACCATTATGTAATAGAAAATCATGATTAGTAATATTTACCTGAGGAATGAGCTTAAGTTAAGGTGAAGCCTTTGGCTCAATTTACGATGAAATGTGACTTCAACGCCATCTAAATGCGTCTTACCATGAATTTATAAAAATGATTACTAAAAACTTTGGTCGATCGTAACCAGATGGCAATAAAATCTAAAATAAAATATTGAGTGTCGCCACATATTAAAAATCATAAGCTTGATAAAAATGCATTTAAATTTATTATATATTTACTTACCTATGTAAAAATATTTACAATTAATATTAACCCCATAAAATATTTACAATTCTAACATGTCTATTTGATTTGATTTAAAGTGTTTATGATTTTTTCATTTTGTTTACCGTAGTTTTTTTATACTGGCAATAAAGGGTAAGCTGTCCAGTCAATGAACCAGATTTTTTTACGTTGTCAATACTAATATAAATATTTTTCTACAGTAAAGTTTATTTATAGTAGTAAATGAACATTTAAGTTCAAATGTTTATAAAATTGAGTTTAATCTTGAACAATTGACAATTACATCGTATTTCTAGAGGTGGAAAAAAAAATGATATTAAATGAATAGCAAAACAAATGCCATTCGAAATATTATTAAACAAAATAAGGAATATACAGTCGTACTTGGTTATTACGAGGAAGGTTGGACCGGCTGAATTTGCTCGTTATAAGCGGTACTCGTTATATCAGAGAATAAGTATTTTTATTGTCGGCGAAAACAACAATTAGACACTTAACTAAGGTCATAAACGTAATCTGTCCCCGGTGGCATCTTGTCCGATCGGATTTTATTGCTTAGGGTCGAAATGTTTTTAAACGATCAACACATTAACAGTATTTTAGCTCGGTATATCCGATAAGTTTCTCGTTATAACAGTGAAAAAAATGTAAGGAGAAAATCAAATACCAAATGTCAACGATTGTTTCCTCATTACATCCGAGATCTCGCTATGTCCGAGATTGTAATAACCGAGTTCGACTGTAGTTATAATAATTATGACATAGTCGATATATAGACATCCCAATTCGTTTCGTTTCAACCATGTCCGATCCTAATGGGATCATATATGGGCCTCCAGAGAGTGGAAGGTTTGTATTAACTAACTAACTAACTATATCCGAGATAAAAATGAAGTAAGAGACACGCAACGAATTGAATAAAAAAGAAGTTGGAAGTAAGAAAAAACGTAAATAAACGTGGGAACAAATCTTCATAAGCAAACCCAAGGACAAAATAAGTGACAAATTTAAAAAAAATTGTAAAACATAAGGTAAGTGCACCACTGATTACATAATATTCTAAGATAAAGACAGAACGTTATTTCTTTGAAAAAATCTAATGTCGATTTTAACGAAAATGCAAGATAAAATAAAAGATAGTTATATTTATTTTACCTATGTTATGTAAGTGAAATAGATTTGGAGATATAAAAAGAAACCTTTTTGGCACAGTGGTTTCTAGGTGTGGACTTTTGTAATTCCCTGAAGATCTCGAATAAATTTTCAACACCTATACCATATTCCTAGGTATCTACTATGATTGAAAAGTAGATCTTAATTTTTTGTATTTATGATTGCTTCGTAAAAAAATCAATATTTACGGCTTTATGATGTGGCAGATAAATGAGCAACTAAATAGTGATCCAAATATTATGAAAAGTCCAACTATCAAAGCATCACGGCATAAAATTAGTAATACTACGGTTATACACAATTTATTGTACCTACCTATTGTTATAATTTTCTTAGTTAATTTAATCGTTGTTTTAATCTAATTTATTTGAATTCAAATTCATCTCTTATGTGTTCATTCACTGAGTTGTTTACCCTAGCGTAGCCCTAGCATAGCGTATATCTTTACTATTTTTAGCATACTAAATTATCAACCTCCACTTTTTGATAGGACGACCAGACAGTTATAATAGGCATGTAGATAATAATTTTAAGGCTGTAGACAGGAATGAACGTTCGATGGCCCAAATGTAGTACAATAGTATGTATGTAATTAAAGTTAGGGTACAAGTCGGTTATCCTGGATACAGCGGCAAACACATTTTGAAAATAACCGATATACTAGATTATTTGTTAGGATTACCTAACCTAACCTAATCCAACTTAATCTAACCTAAACTAACCCAAACTAACAAATAATCCAGTATATCGGCTATTTTCAAAATGTGTTTGCCGCTGTATCCAGGATAAACATATAGAACAAAAGTTAGTGAAGTGGAAGTTTGTCGAGGCTGTTTTGATCGGGTTAATTAAATTTGTCTTTGAATAATATTGTGACTAGAAATTTTAACAATTCTTATTATTTTTAACATTGTATATTTTCATAATTTTTGCGACTACCACGTGAATAGACGTTTTTTTTACTTATAACATTTTAAACACTTAACATAAATATGGATAAATTGTACAGTCACTAGACAAAGATTAAATTTGATGTGTGTCAGAAGTATCTTAGGCATTTTCGCTCGTATGCTTTCTTTATATTATTTTGAAACTATATTTATTTTTAAATCGCTTTATAAAAGGTAAGTACGTCAAAACAGTAATAAATATCTGAAATATTTACACAACACTATTTCAAAAAGTGGAGGTTGATATATGTTCGTCCATTGTGACATGCTCCAATATCGCAAACAGAAAATATTATTGACAGAGCGCAGACCTATTGACAGAGCGTACCTGATGAACCTTTATTTTCAATGTATGTGTGTGTGTGTATTTTTTAATCTATGTAGGTATTGTTTCAAAAATGGTTCGATTTATTTCCGCGTTAGCAGCACATGTCAATCAAGTCTTGTCAAATATTCATTTTATTTACAATCGATTCGTTAATATACAAAAATACAAGATTAAATTTAAATAACTGGCCTAAAAATTAATAAATAATATTTTTAATAGAAACGTTAAACGTTTTTCGCGATTAATTGCGTCTAAACCGAGATATTTCGATTTTAATTGCATGCTTTCTAACCTCTAAATCGATGTTTTTTAAATTTGAAAAAAAAGATATAAGGATATAATAAATTCCAATTTCCGCTTAGCGTTTCCCTAGGTAATAGATTTACGTAAATTTTTATCGTAATTTTGATAATAAATCTTATGTCATTCATTCTTACCACCCGATAGAAATGTACCGAATTTGACACGTATACGAACTCTACGATACTTCTTATTTTTTTATTTTATTTTTCTCATTACTTTTGAATATATATTTATCGATTAATAAACTTTTCTAGCTATTTTTCGATAACAACTTTACCAAGAGACATCACCTTAATACTGAGGCTAAGAACAGGGCACACAATGGGCAAAAGATTTCATGGGAAGAAGCGAATCGCAGCTCTGCGATGAATGTCATGTTTTAGAGGACATTGTACATATAGCACTACAATGCCCTAAATGTGAACTTCACAGATTACAGCTGCGAATTGCGGATATCTATGAGAATGTCGATGAATTTAAGGGTGTCCTGGCGGTGGGTAAGACCAAAATTGTAAAGTTTTTTAACAAAATAGGAGTGAGGACCTGATCGACGGATCCCCTTCTAGAAGAGAAGAGGCGCTATGACAGCGAGTCACAGTCAAAGCCTCGGTAAAACCACAAAAAAAAAATATTTACCACGATTTAAATTAGAAACTTGGTAGCATTTCTTGACGGACTTTGACACCCTCAAATAGTTAGTTATTACCAACAAGTCGCAATAATTACAGTTATATCTAGGCAACTGAAATACCCAACCGGTGTGCAGAAACAGGCAACCGAAGTGTGAAAGAATGTGGGATAAACTTAAACACGTGTTAAAAATACGCTTGTATTTCGTTCTGAAAACTGCGCTCGTTTTATGCACTGACACTTTCATTCAATATTGGTTTATTGAAATAGCAATACACACAATTGCACATCTACTTATAATGTGTGGTTCATTTTCGTAGGACACTCACACATTCAAAACCCTGCGTCAAAATGTAGTGTATTGGGTTTTATAGCCTATCGGAATTCTATTTATTGATCTGTTTTATGGGTATCCAGAAGGTTGGAGCGGACCCTTTTTTGAGTTGCTCCGCTGCGGGACCTAATATTTACTCCAGCTTCGCTCCATAGTCTGCTCAACTCCGGGAAAAAGTTTCTATAGGTATTATATATTGTATACAAATGTAAAAAAATAAGTAGTTTTAAAATAATCATCATTTTCATTATTGATTCTATTCAACAAAATCCGTCAGCAACTCGTCTTTCTTTATTTGATTCTTCTTTCAAAATAAGTAAGGTTATTTATCACTCGGCAGCGTTGCAGTGTCAAATAATATATTTTTAAGACGAAAATTTAATAATAAAAAAAACATCAGGAGCAGCGGAGCACTACAAATTTTCGGCGCTCCGCCTCCACTCCTGCTCCGTGTAAAACCCCATTGCTCCGTTCTCCTGTCCAATGGTCTGGTTATATCGATAACTTGATGGATAACGGCCAATGAAAGGCGTTAGTTCAAAAACCAATTGGTCCGAAAATGTTTCTACAATTTTTGTAGATACTTATTATACGAGTACTAATTACATTATTTTCAAAATTATACATATTAAAAGTACATACATATTCTCAATAAAAATAATAGCCTGGTATTCGTAATAATTCGTTTGAATCATAAACGGATCAATAGCTTAATGGATAAGTGCACCCACCAGGACAGCGAAAAATGTGAGTTTAAATCCTACTTGGTTCTAATCTTAAATTCAGTAATTCGTAAATAAACATTAAATTGATCAAATTACGCACGTGCATAAAAAAGAAAACAAACTCTAAATAATTTATTAAATAAATCAAAGTTAGATATTTAAAAGAAGGCCAAATAATAAAGGATGCCATTTCTCTTGCGCCCAGACGCCAAAATGCGTCCCAAGCGTCATGCGGTCGCTATCTCACAGTGCGTGATTATTATTCATGTTTTCCCGGCGGCAATTTTCGCCACACTCGAGCATTTTAAGAGAGAGCGCGCGCCGGTGATTTACGACCCCTGACGGTCGTCCACCCGGCCCCCCAGCCCTTTCAGTCAGACATTATGCACTACTTGTTACGATGCGGATGACTTTGCTGGCTTTTACAGCACGTAACAATGTCCGAAATCTCTGTTTACGCGGTGCATATTGCAGTGAAGTCTTTGCGTTCATATTATGGTGCATTTCGAGGATGCTAAGCCAAGAGGGCATCAGGAACGATTTGGAGAAAATTACGTAGGTATTCACTGGGTTAGTATTATTTATCATCTCTTTAGTGTTAGCAAAAATTATGCCAAGACGTATTTTATTGTTCCATGATTTTGGTAGCGTTGTTAGTGAAAAATAACCATGTATTATGACTAAATGAATAATATAATTCTTATTTTTCGAATCAACGAGATAACAGTTGCATCTAGATCCTAAACGCGCGCTCCTTTACCAACCAGTTTCAATATTACAAATATACATTCAGTACCTTTAGTTAGACGTATCATACTGAACTGAGAGCTCGAATGAGACCGAAAAACCGTCAACGGTTGGATGCAGGTGCGCGCCCTAAAGCGCCTATGCTAATCGCTTTCGCTGGAGGGCAGCGCGGCTTGCTAAAAAAGCGCGAATTTCAAATAAAAATCAAACTGGCTCTGCTTTCGTCTATCAATCACGATTACGACAATATGTCGGTTCACATGTGTCACCGATGTATTATAACGATGGTAGCAATGCCTACTATACGCAATTTACTGGAAACCATTTCGATGGCGATCCAAAATGACATAATCACAGTCAGTTGTTTAGATAAAAAAAAGTGTGAAAGTCCATTATTATTTATGTTCCCACTCCATTCGTATTAGGGTCACAATTCACAATTATTATTTATTAAGCCGATAATAAATCATACTCACGCCTTCTCTATGGACCAAAGCTGGCAACATTCGGGCAAAAGCAGCTTGAGGCAGTCAATTTAATATTAAACTCGTATTCCTGTAATGAGGTTTTGGCTTCGTAACATTTATTAATATGGGTAAATTTACTATAATTTACTTTAAATGTTGTCACATGAAAAAATATATGATGAGTGAAAATCAATGATAGACAGATGATAAATAAACGGATGGAATATTTTATACAGATGCTACGAAATAGTTATCCTAGAAATGTATGCTAATCTGAGTCATAAACCGTCGTAACTCGTCGTAACTCGTAACATGCAATTGTGCTATTTTTCATAAATGTCGATACACACCATAATGCCCAGACAATGGCAATAGGTATACTAAAACTTGTCTCGTTTTCCGTGCTTCGTGACAGCGCAATCTAAAATTCATATAAGACGTGGAATGGACAAAAAATAAGTGGGCGAAAATAGTGTTTTTTTTAATCGGTCTCTACACTTGCTTTTCCCTTCACCACCCGCCACGTCTCCAAACTCGTTATACCGTGGCGTAACGAGCGTTGGAATATATCTTTAAAGTTATGCCGAAAGTGTCCCAGGCCTAGAGTTGGGTATTTCCCGAGAAAATCTCAATCTCGAGATTCGGGATTTCCAGAAAAGAATTCTCGAGATTCGGAGAATTTAAAAAAACCTGTAAAAATCCTAAAATCAGTGTAAAAACAGACAAATTCCAAAAAAATATGATTTTTTTTATTTATGTACAAACAAAATAGAAATAGGAAAACAAAAATACTTCAAAACATTACTTATTAAAATAGAATTTCAAAAAACACAGACTATCAATCGCATACGTTTTTGAGACACAAAATTCCCTGATGAAAAATGCGCTTATTTTGAGTCGACGTTGGCTTAATTGTGTTAAATGCCCCGATCAGTCTTTGAACGTTTTGTGTTTTCTATCAACTTTTTTTCATATAGAAAATGGTTTTTTAATTAATATTTGACAATAAAGAAATCCTGAATCCCGAGGAAAGATTCTCGAGATCGGGGATTTCCCGAAATGTTAAAAATTTCAATTCTCGAGATTCGGGATGTAAAATCTCGAAAATTTCTCGAGAATTCCCGTCGGGAAATTCCCGAAACCCAACTCTACCCAGGACCAATTAGTTGGCGTTCCGACCTGGTATCTACGAGGGAAAATTTTCTAACCTTTAAAATGTTTGCGGCATTTTACAACGAGCGAGAAGGTTTTTTCTCATCAACAATTGACCGTAATACATTATATCAAAGTAGGAATCACGCACACTCTAGTGCACGGCAATCAGTCAACAAAGCCCAAATCATTAGGTTCTTGCAATGGATCAAATCAAACAATACGTGTACTTTTGCCGACCTTCAGGAACTAGGCACAAGATGGCCAACAAGGCCACAATGAGTATCTCCCGATCGTTTTCGTATAAGTCTAAATAATCAAATATTTTCAGGCAGCAAATTAGATACACATTAATCTTGTACTTATAGAAAAAGAGTTCACGGGTTATATCAAAATTAGTATAAATGTTTATCCTATTTTGCTTCAATGTAACGTGTTTAAGATCCATTTATGTATAGAGAAAAAAAGGATTTCATTAACATATTATTGAAGCTAGCTTAAGACTATACCTCAGCTGAGGCATGGTCTAAAAAGATCGTGACTAGGCGATGCGCGTAATGCGGGTTGCGGGTGCAAATGACGGAAGCCGAACGAAATATAATTTGTCATAAAAGTTCAACATGCGTCCTTTTTATGTTATGTTTATTATTATATTCGTAATAATAATAATATTTTCATTGACATGTTTTCTTTTTTAGGTACGTACGTAAAGTTTTTTAGTGATCTTTACACGATTTAAGATTATTTTCATCCGACGCCATGACAAAACGAATCGACGTGCAGACGCCTCGACTATCGCTCTCCGAATGATAACGCGGCCGTAATTTCGTTCTACATATAGTTGAAAATTATTTGCCGTTTCACTTATGTACGCTCTTAAGTAATTCCCAAAGTTAACATCCGTATTAAACAAATAAATATTACGTATTAAATGTGTTTCTCAAAATACACCGAATTAAAAGAAAGTCGAGACAATTGACAAGAAAAAAGTCTGTATAGATTAAACTCGTCGGCTGCATCCGGACTAAGAGAGACACCAGAAGTGCCCAAGTATTATTTCTTTTTATAAAACTGCATAAGAAGGATTAGTTCAGCTTTGAGCGCCATTCGCTCCACTTAGGCGCTTCCACGAAACTAACGACAAATCAGCTGATTTCAAAGGATAGACGAATCTTGATTATTATTTTCATATCAGAACACAGATTATAATAACGCAAATGTATTGATGTTGAAATCATATGGGTTATGGGCACATGGTTTATAAAATGTATTTAGTACTCAGTATTCACTACATATGATTATAAAAAGGATTTTAAAAACGTCATTTGTTCGCATGACCAGTGGTTGGGCCAATTATAATCGCATTCATTCTTTCTTCCCACCAACCTCAAATCCCTTTCGTCACAAGACCAGGCAAGTCAGCTGTTACTGTTCATGAGTCGACCGTAATAGCGAGTTAAATTTACTTACATATAGACAGCGGACGTGCCTACGCTTGTTAAAGCGACGCCGTTGTTAACCATAGTGTGACTCATCACGAAACAGTTACATTAAGACAACGGGCCCGTGTAGGCTGGTTACACCTAAGCCGTCGTTAACCAGAGTAACACAGATAAAACACATCTGTTCGACCTTCGTTGCGCTAAATCTGATACGGTTTGAGCGAATGTCTCGTCTATCATCTATCTAGCCGTGAGAGTGACATTCCAAACCGTCCGTTTACCAGTGCGTGAGTGCGTGAACACCGAACCAGCTCCAGCGCGCGCCCTCTCAACACAAAAGATCAGTGCCTGGTATCCTCTTAACACCCCTCCCCCCCCCCCAACTAGATCCGTAATCCACAATCTTCTTCAAATTACAATCTACTGCAAAAAGCGCAACGAACCAGTATGAATAACATGTTTGAGTTTCCTGTCCCGCAATTCTCCACTAGCCGAGCGACATGTTATGTCCATTACCGTTTCATCTGCTTAGCGATCTGTATGACAACGCGTACTATTGTCTACCTCATTATCCATGGGTTTCTTTCCACACTTTTCCATCCCATGTTTCCCTACTCGTAATTTTTGGATTTCTCTTACTTAAGGGTTCATATTTTTTAAGCATACGTGAGTACTAGTGACACACATCGATTGAACACTTTACGTTTAAGACACATATATTTTTTAAGCATACGTGAGTACTAGTGACACACATCGATTGAACACTTTACGTTTAAGACACATATGGAGGTCACGTTTGAGGATACTATTCAGACGCGTTAAGAAATATCTACATGAATATCCACTAGACTCAAAACTTAATTGGTAAAACACTATCCTGGCATGCAATAGGCGTGGGTTTTAACTACACCAGTGGGTCTATTCTATACTTATCGACCGCTAAAGTGATAAAGTGATAAATATTATCAAACTTAGGGTAGGTTTGTATCAGAATATTAGCACTTATTGTAACAATTACACGAAGTTGGTTTTTATTGATGCAATAAGTGCTATATTTTAACAGCACCTATCTTGCTGCTGTTGAAATATCGCACTTATTGCAACAATAAAAACCAACTTCGTGTAATTGTTACAATAAGTGCTAATATTTTGATACAAACCTACCCTAAGTTTGATACTATTTGTCACTGTAGTGTTCGATAAGTATAGAATAGACCCACAGATCCAATGATTTATGTAATTATGTTTCTGAGTTATGAAAATATGTCAAATTCCACAAAATTAGTTTTTATAAATCATAGATATGTTGATTGTTTCATTACTACAGATACTGCTAAGCTATGTAAGTGTTCTTATATATGTAAGAATAGATTTTTATGAATAATAAAAACGATAAACGACTGTCAAATTGTCTAATATTGTCACACATTAACGTTATGTGAGCGAAAATATACTGAATGAAATTTAAGTCATAATAAAAATAATACAAATGAGATATACAAATAGCTTTCGCATTGAAAATAAATACGTCGCGCGGTGGACGATGACACACGCTAATAGCGCGATCAATTCGTCGATAAGGAAACTGGCGTTTTCTTGGCAAAGCTCGCGCGGATGGGCTTTAAAGCTCTGCTCAATCAAATTGGCGGAATGGATTCGCGCGCTCTGGCATTGCGCCAAATCGGCGCGAGATTGCGCGCGGTGCGGCGGTTGCCCTGTGCGCGCGACAGCCCGAAGCGATTTAAATTTTAACAAACGGGATGACAAAATTGTAAGTAAATTTAACGGATGTTTTTATTGGTCTTATTCCAAAATCATAATGTTCAAAATGCTTTGAAGTATCATTTACCAACTAATATCAACATAACCTGTAATAACTTCATCATCACTCACATTGTCGCATCCACTGCAAAATTACTTTTTTAAAGAGTCGTTTGATGGAATCGAATTCGTGTTCTAAATCAGCGCATCTATTCTATATACAAGGCGGCTATCGAGAGTGGTGTATCATAAATTATTTATGTATTGAAATAATATAATTGTTACAATAAGTTAGCCGTCTAAACTGTCAAAACTATCTATATCCCTCTAAATGCTGTGGTGCTGTTAAAACATAGCACTTTCTGACAGTTCAGACGGTTAATTTATTGTAACAATTAACCCCTTCAATACATAAATATGATAAACTACACTCTATAGCCGCCGATAGGAACCTTGTGTATAGAATATAATTTGTTTATTAATTTCAAAAAGACACATTGGGCACATAAAAAAATATTAATTCAAGACGTTCAAAATATGACATTTAGAATAAAAAGTACAGGTAAATCAACTAAAGAAAAAAACAAAGCAAAAAATAATTTTATAGCAAAAATAAAATAAAAACGACAAAAATACAATAAAATTGAATTTTAATAAAAAAAATATATATATAATGCATCGCAAATAATGTCTACGTCTCTAGGTAGTGCATTGACTAGCCGCACAACCCTCGCTATTGGTGTATGGTGCTTTTACCCAAAATATGTCATGGCTGCGACCACGCATGTAATTTACGGGTGCATAAAAATTCAAATTTTCCAGAATACCGGGATTGGAAATTATACCACGCGAGAGCAGGGAAAATGCTTAAACAGCAAAAGTAACCTTCGAGCTTACTAAAGCGAGCATGCCTTGAAGAGAGTTAGTCGGAAAATACTAGTTAGAGAACTGTCAAAAGGAAAATAATTATTTACATACCAAAATTAATATTTCATTAAATTAATTTCATAATTTTATAGTTAAATCCTAAATCCTAAACATGACCGAATCGGGACTTCGATCCATAATTTTCCATAAGCCATCACAATATTTTATAACGTAGTAAAATTAGAGAACTGTTTTCTCGGTAAAGATAATTGGAAATTCAGTAAATTTGTGACATTACCAATGGAATAAGAGCTAGCAGAAAAAGATCCGCGCTGTGTTGATAGATATCGTAGGATACTGCCAAAATTACATTAACAAAAAAACTAAAAAATTACTAGAAAACAAAATTCGCTAATATATTTGGAAAGAAACCAAAGGTGGTCGTGACGGGGTAGAGGCCGTGCGACATTGTCGTGACGTAGGCGGCCCGCCCACCGCAGCGTCGTGACCTGCCCCAACACGCGCCCAAATACATTTTTCTCTTTCATTTTATTTACATTCATTCTGAACAAACTCAACAAGGTGTCTTGCCTGTCTATGCCAAGTCAATATAAAAATACGCGAACACGTGCCAAAATAGTTGCAATTTTATAACGAATTGGTGAAATTCGAAGAGCTTTTGAGCGTGAAAAATAAGTTATATTATGACAAGAACATTAAAAAACAACGGGAACTCAAACTGTAATTGATTTTATCAACAATGACAAGCATTATCAAATATATTTAGCTTTTAATTGATGGCTCAATACAAAATTTCTCTCTTCTCTTTCTCTGTCAATCAGGGAACTCAGAAATAATGGGAACTGAAATACCTAACAGGTGTGGAGTAACAGGCAACCGGCTCGTGTTATACCATAATGAAAAAGATAGTGAAAATTTATAAAATTTGCTCACCAATAAAAGCGTTCTATCGTGTGAATTGTTCTTATTCAATTTCATTAACTACCGTTTCATTAATAATTATGAAAGTAAAAACTTAAATAGGTACTTACACTGAATTCTAATTCTACCGAAGGTCGAAAGTTTAAACTTTTAGACGATTGTAAAATGAAATAATTGGGAACTTAATAATTGATAATAAGAGTGAAGTTAATACGCTACGTTTGTTACTAGGGACTCTGGCCCCGGGATCCCGGTCCCATTTTAAAGTCGTTAGGTAATTATTAATCCCGGTATCGAGTTGCACTAAATAATATACTTATTTCTTACTTAATATAAATAATATCTTACATAAATTACATTTAGGTATATTTTGTTTTCAGGTTGTCACCAGAAGCCGTTCTTAAAAGATAATGTAATGTAGCAGCTGTCAGTTCTGTGAATGGCGTGACAAAATTATTATCAAGCTGCGATTATAGGTAAATAAGCGGAGATCAGAGATGCTGACAGGTGTGGAGGTCCCTTTGAAATTTTTTCCTATGCGATAAACCGCCAATTTTTCTAAGAATTAGTTTCATATTGTTATCAATGTGTGAAAGTAACACAAAAAAAACAGATTTTTTAAAATTATGATGCCATGTCGAATAATGTGCTGAATTAAAAACCTTGAAACATTTTTGTGGGCCTTTATTATCTAAAGAATTCTTCAAGAGTGCCGCGAAATTAAATTATAATACTTTAACGCGGGCGATCGACATTTCACTCCGGGACACTTAAAGCGTTCAAAGGACGGGAGAGAGAGGAAAAAAACACAGTAATTCAAGAAGTTAGCGCGGGAATTTCTTCGAGACTTTCGCTAATTTAAATTATCTCGTTTAATTTGATTACTTTTTGTTGAAAAGGGATAATATTACGACGCGCTCTTTCGCGAAGATTCGCCATCGGAGATTTGACAGAGGAATGAGGCTAGGGCCGGGCCAAGTTAGACGCCGTACTTGCGAGTCTGATGGGACGGTAAACTGTCAAGAAAAGGGATAAAGTCGGTAGGTACCTACACAGACACGACATCATTATATAAAACATGATATGTGTTCAACAGAAAGCGCGAAGGTAGCATCGATTAACCGATAACTCATAATATCTTGTCTTCCCATTTTTTTGAAATTTTGTAGTAATTATTGTGACAATGTATTTTCGCTGATGTCTTTCAAATCGGACGGAACCGGTCCTAATCGTAATCGAATATCTGCTACATATTTTGTTTGACTAAATTCCAATATTTAATGGTCCCCAATGAAGAGATGGATGGATCTCAATTAGATGTTTTTGGTGAGCGACGTCCTAGGACCTACAAGAAAGAAAGAAGAACTTGGACATGCTTGCATGGTGTAGTTCAAAATAGAAATCTTTCAAAAATTGTTTTAAAGAGTTTAAGTTAAAAAAAAACTAGTGTTTTTTTCGACCCGGATTTAGCCTTTCGGTGTTTTCAGACAGTATACACACACTGATAATAAATTAATAAGTATAATAAAAACCGTGAAACCATGGCTGTTTGCAAAAAAACCGTATTACATAGTAATTATACAATACATTCAGTAAGTGTATTAAAATGTCATTACTCATAAACAATGGAACTAGGTAAAGCGTTCAAATTTAATAAAAATATCTAATGAGAATTTGTCACTAAATATACATACATATTAAATTTAAAAACAAAAACAAATAAACAATGTATAATCAATAATCGGTGAATTGGGTGCATCAATTACGGCAGAAAATATCGGGCTTAAAGATGGTATATTTGTAGTTACATACTTACTTACCGGCGAAGTTTTTGTCGGTTAAACGCCTCGGTACGGCCCTGTCTGAGGAAGGAATACCGCGCATAAAAACGTTCAGAGCGACGATAAATATTATGGACAGGCCTCGAGTTGAAGCTTTCAGCGAAAAATTGGAAATTATATCACGTCGGTGTACATTTACTCCGAAGCCTTGGTTCCATTAGCAGTAAATTTTGAATGAAAGTGACTTGTAACGAAAGAAAACTCAACGTTTCAAGGATGAGTTAGTTGAGATAAATTGTAAGCATGAACTGAACAAAGCTTTGGAAAACATTAACGATACAAGAAAATCCAATTCCTCGGGTGCCATATAACGTATATATAAATATATACTAACTGGTAACGGACTCTAATAAATATCGACTATAATGTTTCTATTATTTCTAATGGATTTAACTTTTGTACTATTCCATTTGAGTCGTTTTTTGCAACCTGGGTTTTTGCTTTTCGGCATCTTCATGTAGGTAGGTACTATGTGCACTCACCAAAAGGTAAATACACACTGACAACGAATACAATTAATTATAACTTACATAATAAATTAATTCAATAAAGTATGAAAAACTCTATCTATCACCCACCATTAAGTCGAACAAATTATTAATAGGTAGTTGAAGTGTTTGTAAAAACCTCCAATCACTAATAATACAATCTATAGGTGTATACATAGTCAAACCCTAATAATACATCATGAAAAATAATCAATACATAGGTACTGCATTCAAGACGATTGTGGACCTCTTGAATGAAGTATGTAGTAGTAATTCCGCAGAACCGGTTGGGTATTATAGAAACATGTTTTTTTTTACCTAGTGCTTGATTTGTAAAAAACGTACAAACTTATTTTAAAATAAGTTAATTACTAGTTTCGCTCTTTAGCGGAATATACGGACTTCCGCAGAGAGAAACTTATATTAACATAGTTTATATGAAGAATGGTTTTTAGATGAAACAAATTCGATATCCTTTTTACCAACTGGTGGTTCGAACCCGTGATATATTAACTAATTTACAGCCTGTCACTCCACCAACTGGGCAATATGGTTGGTTCACAATAATTATGGATTAATTGGCCTTCCATGGACTGAAACCGTATGCGGTTTAGATCCGTGTGCCATACTAAACTTATGATTTTTGTTCATGAAAATATATTTTCACTAAATTTGTAAGTGTATGTGTATGGTATAAACAGATACGATCAGATGCTTATAATATAGTTTGTGAAAATATATTTCCATGAACACAAAATATAAGCTTAGTATGGGCACACGGTTCTAAACCGCATACGGTTTCAGTCCATGTATGGCCTATAAGTCTAATTTTCATAAAATTCGATTTTTTTTTGTTTCAGTGGCTAGATAGCAGTATAAAGAGGTATTTGCTAATATTAATAAAGCCTTAATATACTTTATGTTTCGACTATTTATTTAAATTGATCCATGTACTTTCAAAATATGGTACAGTGATACAGTGAAAACATTCCTGAATTTTACAAAAGGAGTTTTAGCTTTAGGTCCAAATATCTCAGGATCCATTTTGATAGACTTGATCCATAATTATTGTGAACAACCCATATATGTGTAAAAATCACATACCTACCTAGTTAGCGAGATAATAGGTATTAATCGCCAAGTGATTGGACCATGTGTTTTTCGTTCGCCGCTATCTTTCACGAAATTAGAAATGCAAGTCACTCTGCGCGGGAAATTAATAGATTAGGATAAATTCCCTTGATGCTATCGCACGATGAGGCGTCGGCCCACCGCGGCCAATGGAGCGCGCCGAATTCTGCGAACGGTTCGCTTCCGGTGCGGATTTATACCCACATACCTACGGAACCGCGTGTGCAAGATAGAAATAGATTTACAAAATAAATGTTGGCTGCGGTTAGGATGTATGTATCTATAGGGCATATCTGGTTTGGTGCCGGCCATACCCGATATTATATCGATAAATTTCGATGGCAATTAATTTGTGAGATCGATAACTTCTACTTCTACATTCAAATTTAAAATTAAAATTCAAAAAAAAAAAAATTTTTTTTTTTACATACCGTGAACATTGCAAATTACTAATTTAAGACGTTCACGACATGGCATTTTAAAACAAAGAAACAGTGTAAAGAAGAAATAAATATATGCAGTATCACAAAAACAGTGTGAAAAGTAAAGTAAAAGGTACAAAATTATAAAAAAAAACAGCGCGATATGGAAAGAAGGCGTCATTTTTTCTATACAAATATTAGGTCTGATCCTGATAGATTATCGAAACAATTGTCAGTGGGTATTGACGGCAAGCAGATCGCTTGCTGTTGGGATAAATTCCTCGCTCTTGCCACAGACCTCCTCCCGGAGAAACCAACAAAAATCTGCAACGATGTTCAACGAAAAAAGTGCAACGATGACATAAGTATGATTTCCTATGCGTAATCCAAATCGACCAAATTCATCCCCCTAACATAAAATATATATTATTTCTATTTAGGTATTTGATTACCATAAAGATTTCAATTTCTTGATCACGCCCAACAAACGCGTTGATAACAAGCCTAGTTTTAACCCTAGCATGAGCTTTTCTATTAAAAATACAAGAAACGGGAGATTTTTCTTTGATGAACACTTACCTTCATTCCTATGAAATATTTCTTCAACACATCAGTATTCATCAAATCTCTCTCTCACATAAACATCATACTCATTCACTCTCGCGATTCTTTCTATATTTATACTAAACCGAAAAGCGGTTTGTTGGTATACATTATGTACGTACGAGGGTGGGTCAATAAGTCCTTAGAAAAGCCGACAGATGGTGCGACTAGTACTGTAAGCGGTTTGTTTTCATGCAGCGGCACTACCGATTCAGTATGCTGCGAAGTTTTAATCAGATTGGTCGGGTTGTTGTTTTTTATTTTCGCACATTTAAAAAAAAATTGGCTTGTTTACAAAAATGGAGAAAATTGAGTTTAGAGCTGTTATTAAACATTTTAATATAAAAGGGTTAACAGCAAAGGAAATAAAAAATGAGTTGGATTTAGTTCACGGCATATCTGCTCCTTCACTTGCTACTATTTATAACTGGTTAAATGAATTTAAACGTGGTCGTACATCAACAAAGGATGAACCACGCTCAGGACGTCCTGTAGAGGTGACTACACCAGAAATGATCAATAAAATCCACGATATGGTGTTAAGTGACCGAAGATTAAAGTTGAGTGAGATAATTGAGGTTACAGGGATCTCAAAAGGTAGCGTCATTTCTATTTTACATGACAAATTGGGCATGAAAAAAGTTTCTGCAAGATGGGTGCCGCGTTTGCTCACAGTCAACAATAAACGCAATAGGGCGGTGGCCTCTAAAGCCCTGTTGTCGCTCATGCAACGCAATCCGGATGAATTTTTTCGTCGCTTTGTGACTGTAGATGAAACATGGATACACCACTATACTCCCGAGACGAAAGAACAGTCAAAGCAGTGGATTGCGAAAGGCGAACCATGTCCAAAGAAGGCGAAAACCGTAAAATCAGCTGGTAAGGTTATGGCTACTGTATTTTGGGATGCACGTGGAATTATTTTCGTTGACTATTTGGAAAAAGGAAAAACAATAACAGGGGATTATTATGCATCTTTATTGGACCAGCTAAAAAATGAAATTGAAGAAAAACGGCCTCATTTAAACAGGAAAAAAATCCTCTTTCATCAGGACAATGCCCGTGTTCACACATGTTTACGATCAATGGCTAAAATTGAAGAATTGAAGTTCGAATTGGTCGACCACCCACCGTATTCGCCAGATTTAGCCCCCCCAGTGACTTTTTCCTTTTCCCAAACTTAAAAAAATGACTAAGTGGACAACGTTTTTTTTCAAATGAAGAAGTCATCGATCGGACAAATGCTTATTTTGAGGACCTTCCGAAAACTTATTTTTCTGACGGTTTAAAAAAAATTGAGAAACGTCTAACCAAGTGTATTGAGCTCCAAGGAGATTATGTTTAAAAATAAAAAAAAAAACAAAAAAAAAAACTGTTTTAATGCTTTTTTCTAAGGAATTATTGACCCACCCTCGTAGCAATGCTGCGTAATTTTAGCATAGTAAAGTAAAGACAGTATTATTTTTAACGGGAACTCAAACTCAAGAACAATTACGATTGCATATCAATATTTGGGGATGATGATGTTGGAGATGAAAGACTGGTTGGAGGTTACTCGAGTGAATTGAGGAGAGCGTTTATATTTACTGATAAATAATACAATGACAGGTGTAAAGTCAACCGTCCAAGGTATACGCGGTGAGGTCTGTTTAGTCCGAGACGTTACTATAGAGAGTACTACCACCCGAGGCTTGTTAGTAGAGTGCCATATCTCATCAACTGTGACAAGCTATTTATTGAAATGAATATTCGATAAATTGCGACAAGCTATTAATGATCCAGGTCACAATTGGGTAATATGCTGACTGCCGCATTGCTTTTACGTTGGGGTTGTGGACCCTCACCGGTGTATGTCACACTTGCACAGTGTGCTGACCGAAGATGAAATTATATGCGCTAATTGGTCAATTCGCTGATTATCGCGTTGATGTAATCACGGACTCTTTGTTGACACGGCCTGGGGTTGTTAACCTGTATAAATATTGAAAATTTTATTATTTAACGATAGCGAAAAATTCAAATAAGAGGATAAAAACAGAATTAACTGCTATATGTACATAAGTTATGAGCAAAGAAATGGCGTCATATTCTCACAATGTTTAGAATAGAATATAAACTGATTTAATACCAAACCAAAAGTGACAGTGGCCCGAGTAAAATGTCGCGCGAAAGTTTGCGCGAAAAAGAAAAATAACAAAACACAGTGGAAGCATGATACTGCAGAGATGGCTTGAAGACACCCATTTAATGCCTGCAAAGCCGTATAAATAATGGCCCCCCGCCGAGAACAAAACAGTCGGGAAGCGAAAATAAAACAACGCGTTGGAACTAGAAAGACGCCAGAGATCAAGAAAGTATGTAATATTGCAGTGCGCTTGAAGTCTGAAGAGAATATTAGATGCATCATAGAGACTACGCGCGGGGGGGGGAGCTTAGTGCATATTGCATAAATAGTTTTTGACTGTAGGTGAATCGTTACAGTCATTTCAAAATAAAGATTTTTTAAATTTATTCTACGATATTTGGATTATTAATGTTGACACCTGTCTCGGGATATAACCCGTCTTCCGAACGACAATACAACAGAAATTAAAAAACCAAGACTGAACGTTTAACAAAACCAGTTCGAACTAGATATAAAGAAGATAGATTAATACAATGCATTCTCTCATTCTCTCTTGACTTACAAATTGTAGACTTTAGTTTTAGTTATGATAAATAATGTTCTAATAAAGATAGGTTTAACCATTGCCGACTCAAGTAGAAAGCCGATACATTCACAACGACTGGTCCTAATTTTTCCGCACGGGGCGTTGTTGTTTATGTATGAACTGTCATTACCTGTCATTGTTATATAAAGTGCTCATACTGACGCGTCTGTTGTATTCACACAGGGAATGGTTTGATGTGAATAGATAAGGTACATGATAAATAATACACTAGCATTAACACACATTCTACAAATGTAATGCATAGATCAATGCTTCATATTTTATGGAAATCGATATTACCACTGGTTATTGTGTGAAGGACTAGTCTGACTTTGACAGCTGATGAATAACAGGAATGTATATTATTTATTAATAATAATGATAGTTATTATGTTTGATTTGAGGATTTTTTATAATTCAATTTGAAACGAGAAAGGGCGAATCAATATGTCAAGCAATCTGGGATCTGATTTTGACAGCTGAAAGGTGGACCACTCATTGCTTGTGCAAAAAGTTAATATCAGGCTTTATTAATCTAAAGATGGCGGTTGCTTAACATAAAACTCAAATATCGTCGAATGAACAAAATTTTGAATTAAACGCTTTCAATTAATAATGCTTTTCCTACAATATGCACATATTTTGTAAAGCACACGTGTATGCAAGTAATCTAATACATTATATTAATTAAATTGAACCACGTAAACAACGGGGAGGCAATAAGACGAGACACCATGAGATGATTTATAGCTCCACCAAAAACAGAAAAGCTGCATATGTTTCTGCAATGAAAAATGCAATTTAATTAAACAGAAGAAAAAATAATGCTAAAATACTGGTCATCAAAAATTAAAGCTCAAGACAGGCGTGCGTGAAGCGATATCCTGGCTGCTGTCAAGATCCACACATAATAGTTCAGCCAATAACGATGATATAAAAAGTTAACAACACACTAGTAAAATATAAAAAAACTAAGTGAATGTAGTTCACAAAGGAATACAATCATATTGTGGCACATTTATAATCCTCGGCCAGAAAAATAAAGAAAATTTGAGATCACTTCACTCACTATAATATCAAGCCTCTGAGACCTGTCAGTTTGTATGCTTTCCTTAGCGAGAAATCAGATTTAAAATTCAGACTGTTTTATGGGGAAGGAATTCTTTATATTTTACGATTTTCACGGAATAATAGTTGAAATCTGAGTAAGTATTCAAAAGAAACACTGCTCGAGCAGGGGTCGTACTATAAGGTATTCTGATGTCTAACAAATGGGGTTGTCAACCTTGTAGTAAACTTGACAGACAGCTTTTTAAATTTCAGTAAACTACAACCACGAATCAACATGTTAAATTCAATTGTAGGTATATTAAGGGGGGACATGCTCGTCGAAGGTCAAAATTGAGTTTTTATTGTATATTCAAACCATGATCCTGGACACTCCTTAAACGTTGTAGATAATCTATTTACATAATTTTGAAGCCTTATTATCCTTTATAGTTATTTTAAACATTTGATGACTGCATGAAGTATTTTTGTTACATAAAATAGTATTCTTTTAAACCTCTCGCTCTAATGTTTTAGAATATAGTCATATTTCGGTACATAACTGTGCAGTGGTGTTAAGATTTTTTACATTTATTAATTTTTAAACGCATTTATAAAACCATTAGCATAATTTATTACGAGATAATTTTTGTAAAATATTCACGATAAAAAATTATATTGATAATCTCTGTGATCCCAAATTTGACAAGAATTAGGCATTTTATTATTCAAAAAATCGGCAAGATTAACACATTTGAAGATAATTCTAAAGATATTTATTATAAGCTATGTCTTTGACCATTCAAGTGTGATAAACAACTTATGAATAATGATTGCTTTATAATAATTATTGACCTAAGAATAAGGTAGTGTTTTTTTGAAATACGCCATTTCTTTTGTCATTCCCTAGTGGTTAAGCTACAACATACGGCCGTAGCCATAAATTGACAAATTATAATTGAAGTAGGGAGTAAAATGATATTGACGCGCGTGTTTGAACATGTACCGTTTAAAAAAAAATAAAAAATAAATCGGTTAGGTACATGTTCAAACACGCGCGTTAACATAAGTGTACTCCCTACTTTAATTTTAGTTTGTCATTTTATGGCTACGGCCGTATGTTGTAGCTTAACCACTAGGGAATGACAAAAGAAATGGCGTATTTCAAAAAAACACTACCTTATTCTTGGGTCAATAATTCTTATAAAGCATTCATTATTCATAAGATTTTTATCACACTTGAATGGTCAAGGACATAGCTTACAATAAATATCTTTAGAATCATCTTCAAATGTGTTAATCTTGCCGATTTTTTGAATAATAAAATGCCTAATTCTTGTCAAATTTGGGATCACAGAGATTATCAAAATAATTTTTTATCGTGAATATTTTACAAAAATTATCTCGTAATAAATTATACTAATGGTTTTATAAATGCGTTTAAAAATTAATAAATGTAAAAAATCTTAACACCACTGCACAGTTCTGTACCGAAATATGACTATATTCTAAAACATTAGAGCGAGAGGTTTAAAAGAATACTATTTTATGTAACAAAAATACTTCATGCAGTCATCAAATTTTTAAAATAACTATAAAGGATAATAAGGCTTCAAAATTATATAAATAGATTATCTACAACGTTTAAGGAGTGTCCAGGATCATGGTTTGAAAATACAATAAAAACTCAATTTTGACCTTCGACGAGCATGTCCCCCCTTAATACAAGACAGTATACGTATAACATGAAAACTACGAATGAAACTGAGGTTTCTCTAATACTGTCAGTCAGAAGTGTAGGTACCTACTTATTCGGTCTTTAATATACGGCTATATATTTCCGATACAACATTTCACGGTAAAGTGTGATACGGCGAACTGCATACGTACAAGTTTCAGAGAGGGTAGGGACTATGAGTCGAACAGGTTGAAGTCTCAATGAATATTCATCACAGTAGTTAGCGAGGGTGTACTTACGTGTAATCATGTATACAAATTTGTCTGGTAAATTTCATCGTTCCCTTAGTTTTTAAATTGTACCTACATTTATTTTAGTACAGTCGAACTTGGTTATTACGATCTCGGACATAGCGAGATCTCGGATGAAATGAGGAAACATTCGTTGACAGTTGGTTTATGATTTTCTCCATACATTTATTCACTGTTATTACGAGAAACTTATCGGATATACCGAGCTAAAATACTGTTAGTGGGTCGATCGTTTAAAAATATTTCGACCCTAAGCAATAAAATCCGATCGGACAGGATAGCGCCGGGGACCGAATTAAGTTTATCACACTAGTTAAGTGTCTAATTGTTGTTTTCGCCGACAATAATGAAAACGAATCCACGCACATGGTTGAAAAATTCACGTCCGTAGGTAAATACCAGCGTAATTAACAGCGTAAAAAATAATGGTGCTCAGAATTATAGTGTGATATCAAAGACTTCATAGTTAAGATAATCATGTGTATTTTTAAGTATTCCTGCTTAAATTATTATTTTTATTATTATTGTAAACAACTTCTTTTGTAGTTTATGAAGGCCATGCTTGTTTCGGGGATTTTTACGATGGTTTTCAGATTTTTTATTTTCGAATTTTTTTTTATTATGTGACCGATCATTTAAAAAATACTTATTCTCTGATATAATGAGTACCGCTTATAACGGGAAAATTGAGTCGGTCCCATCTTCCTCGTAATAACAAAGTTCGACTGTATATATATATATATATATATATATATATATTTATATTAGGTAGCGAAGAGACAAAGAAAAATTTCAGGAAAAGCTCTCTTGTATACGTCCATATACTTAGTAAGATTTTTCCGTGCGCTTCATAATCAAACAAACGTAAAAACAAAATGACGGCGTAAAGAAAGCAGGAGGTAGGTAAGAAACGGCGCCCCTTCGCTATTTATTTTACTAGACGTCTTTTTTTTAAATGCATAAAGAAGGGAATGAAATACTAAAACGATTGGATTGCGTTACACAGAGACTTTATAGCTAGAACATTATGTAAACGCAATGCGAGAGTTATGTTATATTATGTTATGTATCAACTTGAATTTATTCGGCAATAATATTATTTATATAATAATGTATGTTATGTCGAATTATTTGTTTTTATAGTCACCGTAATAATATAGGGAGAATATAAACTACTAGAGGAACTATAAAGAGAAAAAAACGCATATTAATTTAAACTTATATTACAACGCAACTTTACTATTTTATCCAGCACAGTGTGGCTTGCTTATACGAGTTTTTTTTTAAATATATCTACCTAATTAAAATAAGTTTTTCTCTTTTAGTAAAATCAGGTAAGTATGAATAAAAATCTAAATATACGCATTGGACATTGATTTGCGTGGATTGTTGGTTTCTATAATTAGAAAACGTTGTTCGAATAAGTATCACAAAATTAATGATGTAACCAGGGAACTCGGTTTAAAAAATATCGGTTACGTACATGTTCAAACACGCGCGTTAACATCATTTTACTCCCTACTTCAATTATAGTTTGTCAATTTATGGCTACGGCCGTATGTTGTAGTTTAACCACTCGGGAATGCCAAAAGAAATGGCGTATTTCAAAAAAACACTACCTTATTCTTAAGTCAATAATTATTATAAAGCAATGATTATTCGTAGGATGTTTATCACCCTTGAATGGTCAAACACAAAGCTTATAATCAGTATCTTTAGAATTATCTTCAAATGTGTTAATCTTGCCCATTTTTTGAATAATAAAATGCCAAATTCTTGTCAAATTTGGGATCACAGGGATTATCAATATAATTTTTTATCGTAAATATTTCACTATAATAGTGTCGATATAAATTATACTGATGGTTATATGAATGCGTTTAAAAATTAATAAATGTAAAAAATCTTAACACCACTGCACATTTATGTACTGAAATATGACTATATTCTAAAACATTAGAGCGAGAGGTTTAAAAGAATACTATTTCATGTAATAAAAATACTTTATGCAGTCATCAAATGTTTAAAATAAATATAACGGATAATAAGGCTTCAAAATTATATAAATAGATTATCTACAACGTTTAAGGTATGTCCAGGATCATGCTTTGAAAATAGAAAAAAGCTCCATTTTGACGCACGCTGAGCACGTCCGCCCTTCAAAAATCAAAAAACTAAATACCAACTCGTTGGTAGGAAATAAAGACAAGTTTTGTAAGCAGTAAAATAACCCAGAGGAAGTAGATATATGTACAAATATTTTATTAAATACTTATATATATTTGTCTAAACTTACAAGACTCACAAAAAATTGCGACTTGTAAATTATGTATGTTTAGATAGTTAACTCTGCAGTTGATTGATTTAATACAAATTAAATAACCGAACCAATCAATTTGTTATTATTGTAATATAGATAATAGCTAATAGATTGAAAGTCATTCAGATACAGACGATAGAGTGCACATCTGTTTTGCGGAAAATGCAACTCGGTTACTGATACACTATCCAACAGCAACGTGCAAAGAAAAATTACAAGATGGTCTTTTCCTGGCAAACATATTTGAACAGACGGCGAGGTATTTTTCACGAAGCAAAATGTATACGCGAAGAGAGAATTTTAAATTTCTCAAATAAGGTGAAAAGCTTCCGAGAATAATTAAACTCTGAGACTGTACTACTTAATATACAAATGTTGATTAACATCTTCATTTTATATTCATACGTTATAAATAAGTACGCAAAAACACATACCAGCCCGTATTTGATACTAATCTAACTAATATAATATTAAATATATGTATGTACATATTTAAATACAAAATCGGAGCCGTTTTAGGTGAACTTCAGAACTAGAAAAATAATAAGTTAACATTGATTAAAGTCTAGACTTGATATCCAAAAGTAAAACAAAGCAAAATATACTCATATTTTGGTATCAACTTTATCCACAAAATCCTTAATCTTCAGGACTAGTTTCTTACGCTTAGAGCAGTCATGCACAACATTTTTATCTAACCTATGATTTTCACGATCATAATATTACAATGTAAATTTTGATTGTCGTTTTTTAAATGCTTAGAGAGAAACTTTGTCAAGTTAAAAATACACACATGTCTACATATACAAAAGTTATAAATATAATATTATAATCGATTAACAAAACATAAAAATCAATAATTAATAGTGTATGACAAGTTTATCAGTTAAGGGGGGACATGCTCGTCGAAGGTCAAAATTGAGTTTTTATTGTATTTTCAAACCATGATCCTGGACACTCCTTAAACGTTGTAGATAATCTATTTATATAATTTTGAAGCCTTATTATCCTTTATAGTTATTTTAAACATTTGATGACTGCATGAAGTATTTTTGTTACATAAAATAGTATTCTTTTAAACCTCTCGCTCTAATGTTTTAGAATATAGTCATATTTCGGTACAGAACTGTGCAGTGGTGTTAAGATTTTTTGCATTTATTAATTTTTAAACGCATTTATAAAACTATTAGTATAATTTATTACGAGATAATTTTTGTAAAATATTCACGATAAAAAATTATTTTGATAATCTCTGTGATCCCAAATTTGACAAGAATTAGGCATTTTATTATTCAAAAAATCGGCAAGATTAACACAATTGAAGATGATTCTAAAGATACTTATTATAAGCTATGTCTTTGACCATTCAAGTGTGATAAAAATCTTATGAATAATGATTGCTTTATAATAATTATTGACCTAAGAATAAGGTAGTGTTTTTTTGAAATACGCCATTTCTTTTGTCATTCCCTAGTGGTTAAGCTACAACATACGGCCGTAGCCATAAAATGACAAACTATAATTAAAGTAGGGAGTAAAATAATGTTAACGCGCGTGTTTGAACATGTACTTAACCGAATTTTTTTTTATTTTTTTTTTAAACGGTACATGTTCAAACACGCGCGTCAATATCATTTTACTCCCTACTTCAATTATAGTTTGTCAATTTATGGCTACGGCCGTATGTTGTAGCTTAACCACTGGGGAATGACAAAAGAAATGGCGTATTTCAAAAAAACACTACCTTATTCTTAGGTCAATAATTATTATAAAGCAATCATTATTCATAAGATGTTTATCACACTTGAATGGTCAAAGACATAGCTTATAATAAATATCTTTAGAATCATCTTGAAATGTGTTAATCTTGCCGATTTTTTGAATAATAAAATGCCTAATTCTTGTCAAATTTGGGATCACAGAGATTATCAATATAATTTTTTATCGTGAATATTTTACAAAAATTATCTCGTAATAAATTATGCTAATGGTTTTATAAATGCGTTTAAAAATTAATAAATGTAAAAAATCTTAACACCACTGCACAGTTATGTACCGAAATATGACTATATTCTAAAACATTAGAGCGAGAGGTTTAAAAGAATACTATTTTATGTAACAAAAATACTTTATGCAGTCATCAAATGTTTAAAATAACTATAAAGGATAATAAGGCTTCAAAATTATATAAATACATTATCTACAACGTTTAAGGAGTGTCCAGGATCATGGTTTGAAAATACAATAAAAACTCAATTTTGACCTTCGACGAGCATGTCCCCCCTTAACTATGTGAATAAGCAACACACATTTTGTCTCTTTTAAAACCTCAATTTAAAAAGCTCTCGTTAAAGCTGAATGCAAAAGCTCGGACGGACGGGTGGCACACACAACACCCCTGCGCCTTCCGCCACGGCGTTAAGTGATTCGCTAAGTTCTACAAGCGCCACGTCTTACCCATTATTCTTGAACAAATATGGTCCGCGCCACCGGTAAACACCGAGCACTGCCCAGGTGTGAACGCTTAACCGATGCTATGGCGCGAAAGAGGTTTAATGTAACAGTTACTCTATCGACGATAATGGTAGCTTCTGAAGGATTTGAAATTTTAAGACTAAAGATAAGATAGGGTACAAGGCCTGGACAAAAACGATGCATAAGTCCGAGTGAGAAAGTATTCGGCACCCTTGTAATCTCTGCGACACGCGCTAGAGTAAGATAAAAGGTTTATAGATGTGGGAGATGGTTTGCCACGGTGTAGCCGCCAAATCTTACCTTATTGCTTAACTAAGCATCGATAACCGTGTTGCTAAAATTGGTATTTTCTGTGTTAAACATAAAGTCAGTGGTAAATATTTTTAGTTAATTAAGTAGAAAAGATGGTTCTGTGTGTTGTATTAAAATATGGTAACCGTACTGATAAGCAAGAAGATGGTTTTACGTTTCATAGGTAAGTTGATACATGTTCGTGATAATTTATTTGTATATTATTATATATTTTAATATCAAGTTACCGTGTTTCTTTAAAATAACTTAAAATATGGATATTTTTACATAATGGTTGCATTTTGACCGCTTAAAAATACTATATAACGTAAAAAAAAAAATAGAAAAATATATTTTAATTCTGAGCGTCTAGTGCGAGCACTAGCGAAATGGTCTATGGTCTCGAACATTTGAATACGAATGCGTTCACTCGCCCACAAACAAAACGTAAGGCACGCAGCTTCATTTAGCAATGCAATGGGTGGCGTCTAGATGTATCTATAGTCTAAGATAGGGTAGTATTCTTTAGCCAAAACACATGCAAGGTCGTTTCAGCAGGGGAGTGAGGTAATTACTGAAAGATAGAAAAGAGGTAGACAAATATATGGATTGGATATCATAGCAGTCCTCTGAAACAACGTCGCAACAGTGAGGCTAAAAACATCAGTAGCGAAGGGTAGAGGTAGGCTGTTTGTAGGAGATCCGCCATAAATAGTGCATACTAAACTTCGTTAGTCTTACGTATTTGTTTTCATTGGACTAAGATTACAATTTACAGATGATATTGGTTAGTTTTTCAAATTCAATTAAACTCTGCCTAATCAAACCATAATAGTTTTGGTATATTTTAGGAGATACAACCAAATTTTGCACACTTTTTCATTCATACTATTTGTTTCGGTGGATTAAGAATACATATTACACATACCTAATGCAGATTCATTCTTTTTAATTCATGAAGCCCTGCCTAAATTAAACTATAATACATAACAAATAGTATTCTTTCTATAAAATATATTTAAAGTTATGTATGATTTAATTGCATAATTTTAGATATTTTATAGATAGTTGAGTATTTTTTGACTAATATCTATTATGGCTTGGTTTCGCAGGGTTTAATTGAATTTTAAAAACTAACCAACACCATCTGTAAATTGTAGTCTTGTTTCAATGCAAACAAAATACGTATGAGTGATAAAGTTTAGTGTGCATTATTTACATCGGACCTTAAGAGCGTACATAAATGAAACGGCAAATAATTTTAAACTGTATGTAGAACGAAATTACGGCCGCGTTGTCATTCGGAGAGCGATAGTCGAGGCGTCTGCACGTCGATTCGTTTTGTCATGGCGTCGGATGAAAATATTCTTAAATCGTGTAAAGATGACTAAAAAAGTTTACGTATGTACTTAAAAAGTACTAAAAGAAAACATGTCAATGAATATACTATTATTATTACGAATATAATAATAAACATAACATAAAAAGGACGCATGTCGAACTTTTATGACAAACTATATTTCGTTCGGCTTCCGTCATTTCCACCCGCGACCCGCATTCCGCACATCGCCTAGTCACGATTTTTTTAGACCATGCCTCAGCTGAGGTATAGCCTTAACAGCCTACCTCCGCCATTCGCCACTGATAAACATGACAGAAAGGTGGTAATCCAGTAGCTATTACGTCTGTCGATGTTGTCACACCTTCAGCAATATCTTTTAACACCGCAATCTGCAAGTAAACACGATCAAAATGTAACACAAGTTCCCGGAGTTTAATGCGCCAACGCAAAACCGCGGTCACAAACTGAACTGCATCGTGTCATCCCGAAAGATAAATATTGTCATACAATGTAGCGGCGACGGCATGCGGTGTATATACATACAGCATGCACGTTCATCGTGTGTCAAACTAGTTTTGCTATTACGTTCAAAAAAGCAACTAAGCGATGGGAATAAAAGCAGGAAGATACTTTAGCACCCACCCTCGTGAGACGTCTAAGCTTTTGAGCTTAGTGAGTGACCATTTTTAATGCATAATTCATTCCCTTGGTAGAATTTTACAAATTACATGAATTTTTAAATTAATTGAGCGTATTTTTGTACCTTACAACAAGTCACGAGGCACCAAATACAGTAATGAAATACATCACAAGAACTCGAGCTCGATAAAATCACATATTTAGGATATTTGGAGGTAGATGAGGTGGAAGAAATAGAAGATGGTTGGTGCGAGGATGTTTGGAGAAGATAGTTTATTGATAGTTACAAGATAAGGATGATAACGTGAGATTATAATCGCTGGTAATGATGTACTGGTGAGATCGATGTGATCAAGAGATTGATTATACTATTAATGAACTGAGAGACTTGATTTGAATGGAATGACATTGACCATGTCGAGTGAAGGACTCGTGACAATAATAGTGCATCTCGTGACGGACTCAATTAGTTGAGTGAAGATTCCTGCATTGTCCTTCCAATTTATACAAATGCAGTACGTATATTACGAGAGATATTGTCGCAATTACCAATCATAAGACACCCTTATAGTCCAGTTATGATTGTGGAAATGCTGACCAATATTATCGCTCTATTGTTTTGTTTTGACAACAAAACATACATATTAAAGTGTGTCACTGATTTAATACTGAGTGGTATGATTGCTACAGATATATTGCGGCATATTGGAAATCGAACATAAGAGAAGACAGAGACGTAAACGTCTTATAAATAAATTATATATTGTGTAATTCTACCAGGAAGTGGTGCGACCTTGTGATTGTCCTGTGCTCCAATGAAGGCTAGAGCGTGACAGTTGGTTGTGAATACGCTCGTCAAAACTATGTTTGATAGAAAGAGGAAGATATACTTCATACACCCATTTTCAGAAAATTATATATGAATTCCAATTCGTATCAAAAAATTTATTCAAATTCAAATTCATTTTTATTTGTTACGTCCTACTTTACCAGTTGGGATTGAAAACTTATATCTTTTGTATGCTAAAAGCTATAAATTCACATTAATCCTAGTACTCGGCATTATTAAAATAAAACAAAAATATAGCACTAAAATAGACAGCTACGATATTCTTTGACGCATATGACGCAATCGACCGGTCAGAAGATTTAAAGGGGGACCTCGAAACAATTCATTCAACCTTTAAAAAAGACACGTATTTACCTATTACAAATTTAGTATAAAATATTACACAAAGCATAACAAAATCTTTACAACTAACCTCAAAGGGCTACTAACATAACCATTTTAACATTATGTACGCAAAAAATAATGAATACATATTATTATTATGTGTCATTATTAGCATCATCATTATCCATTATTTTTACGTTTACCTTACGGGGTCTCAAAATCGGTCAGTGCCTCGGTCCGCCACTGTAAATAGCTGAAAAGTATATTTTTTTTATCCGTTGATAATATCTTTCGTAATGGACGAAAGCGATTCCGATCGTTATTACATTATGTGGATTAAGTATGAGGTATACCTATAATATAATCTGTTTTATTTTATTTAATATAATGTCTTTCCATCATGAATTGACGGTATATAAAAGTCATATAAAAATATGTCAGTAACCCGAGATACTATCAATATGTAAGTAAACTATTGAAAAAAAAATTTTTAATGTAAGACGCCTGTCGAAAATTATACTATACCTCTACACGTTTAGCGGAGATCGAGATTTCCCAAGTTCTCCTTCACTGCTGTGGGAGCAGTCAACATCGGTGGCTGAAGAGGATCGTTACCAAGCCATTGGAGTCGTCGAGTATCATTAGGAGGAGTGAATCGTAGGTGTAATCGACTGAGTTGTTTGAATTCCATCTTATACGAGAGCCCAATAAACTGAGTTCGCTCACACAATAGAGTGGAATAGAGTAGAGTAGATGCACTGCCGTTTAGTTGTTTTGTTAGTGACAGTAAGAATTGTTGTCTGGTAATGCAGAGAAAACGTTTAGCGTTATGATAAAAGTCATTCTGAACAACCCTCACTTAGAAAAAACAAAGTAAATTAAAATTGTAAAATAATCTTTCTCTAACCAACACGAAATTACTATGGTAAATTTTTCGTTGGCAAATTTTATAATCATTGTCTTCAAAAAAACGTACAGAATAAAATTTACAACAATTAATATTACTTTTGAAAAGAAGTAAGCTGAGATTTTAACAATATACTATGCTTTTAAAATATCTACCACTATCGCATTACATATATGAATTTATTTTTACGATACCTACATGTAATACAGCACATTATTAATTTAATATTAATATATTATTATTAATATATATTTCCACAGTGGTTAATATAATAATATGTTAATCACACTGTGACGACTAAAGCTTTCCGCTAACACAAACAATCATATGTTGCGTTTGACCCTTCAAGTGAAGCGAGGCCACCGGGCGGGGTGCGCCTGCGCGGCCAACGTCTAGTGGTTATGTTGGCGGACAGAAAATAACACTGTAAATCTTTCATTAAAATTAAGAATTGCGTTATCTTTTGATAAGTATAATATAATCAGCTGTAATCATTATATATCCAACCACATCCTTTTAGGTAAAAAAAACACGATTTTTATTTACATATATAGGGATACATCTGCAACTTGTAGGGTGATTGAGATTTAATTGAATGTGGCGTTGTCATAGCCTTGAATTGAATTGAAAGCATTTGAAGAAATGTCCATATTTAAAGAAATATATTTATTTTTGACATTTTAAAATAATCATACAGATTATTTAATCTAAAAATGTCTATTTCACTGAATGTGCAGTTGAGGCCCTATCCTCTATCCAGGGATGGCCATACATGAAGTTAATGAGAGCCACATTCTGGATTTTCATATATATAAAGAGCAACACCATAGTCACATTTAGAAAGAAAAACTCGCGAAAATACAAGTAAATAGGGAAAGAAAATACCTATATTTTTATCAAGAGATATTGGGAGCCGCACTTAACCTAAAGAAGAGCCGCATTTGTCCACGTCTGCTCTACTATATGGTCACCAATGGGAGAGCCAGTCGTACTTATAATACACTAAATTTAATATTAGTATCAGAAAATGAACGATTATGTTGCTAATATGGTGGACAAAATTAAGTATAATGGTAACATTTTCATTTATAATATAAGATATAAGTATATTATGTTATATGTTATTATTGTTTTTTTAGTAGATATATCCTAGTAAGTTACAACGGGTACTGTGCGACAACATTATTTAGGCGACAACAGGAAGTCGCCCGTGTCACTTATAGAATATTTCTCAGTGTTGTCATTTTTTGAGAAAACAAATCCCGCGAAATTAGGTTTTTAATTTATAACAATTCTATTCTCAGTAAGTAATTAATTTATAAATCTAATTATTGTTTGATAAGTATCAATAGAAAAATAATTTCACCTCATTACTATTATATTAGGTTAATTAATACAGCGTAATTATTGAATTTGTAAGGAAATCTATCATTGAACCCACATTAACTGATAATATTGCTGCAGGTATTTATGAATTAAATAATTAGGATAACACAAATTATGACTAAATAAGTAGAAGTGAAAGATATAACATATTCAATATTATATTGATGACCTAATCACATTTTTTTATAATTTACAAATGACGTCATTTATATCGTATTTTTAGTAAAATTGTTGTAGAAACACATACCTACTGTGAAAATAATTTTCTATAAATTAAATTATATCCACCTAACATTATAAACTTTAAAACAATATGTACCTATTTATCGGTTTAAAAATACAAGAGGACAACTAATTAACTAACCGTAAATACGAATAAGATTAAAATAATTTATAACATATGTAAGGTCGTCAACACAACTTTTAAAAGTACATTTCCAAGGACACGACATTAAAAATTGATTAAACCAATCATCATGTGAGGTATTCTACACCAGACATATTGGCTTCATCATCACTCGATACTAATTTATTCACTTTCACTACTGCTATCAAAATTGACACTAAAAACTAAACTTTGGTCACTTATAGTCTCACAACATCTATCTTTTATCATATAATCCTCTTCCAAATGTATTGTGTGTTCACATTGTTTTTTCCAATCGTCCGGTGTTATCGTTCCAAAAGCATCTTCTGTTAGCCTCTGTATGTCAGCTGCTCGGCAATCAACATTATTACTTGCAATTCTTCTTTTCACAAGTGACCACATAAATTCTATTGGGTTAAGATCACAGTGGTATGGTGGTAGACGAACTACTGTTGAGCCTTTTTCTTTGATCAACTCGTCGAATAAATACTTTGGTGGTGGTTTATATCTATCAATTATTTCTTTTAATTTAGTTTTAACCATATTTTCTTCGAATATAATATTATTTTCTTTCAGCCATTCTTTCATAACGCTTTTTTTATTGGCCATAGTTGGCGGTTTATTTATTTTAACGCTTATGGTAAGGGGCATTATCGATAACTATTATAGAATTTGTGGGAATGTTTGGAAAAAGGCGTGTTTCCACCCATTGTTTAAAATTAGTTGTATTCATATCGTCATGGTAGTCTCCAGATTTTGATTTAGATTTAAATACTACCAATCCATTATTAATAAACCCATTTTCACTCCCAGCATGTATTATGCATAATCGAGGACCAGCGGATTCCGGTTTCAAAACTCCTCTAATATCAACACTATGCCAACATTTATTCATAACATAGGATGCGTGCACGTATGTTTCATCTACATAGAACACAGGACGATTTTCACCAAGTCGATTATTTCGCATAGTGTTGAGATATCTACCTCTCCACGCAACTATGTCGTGTCTCTCTATGATAACATTTCTTTTAGAAAGGCTTTTTTTAAATTTAAACCCTAGCTTATGTAACCATCGCCGTAAAAATTCTTTGCTTCCTTGAAAGTCCATGCACTCTCTTAAAGAAACTAGTAAGGTTCGCAGCGTCGGAACTTGTTTGCGGACAGTATAAAACTCCTGCACTTTTTGACGTATGGTACATAAGTCCATACTGTCCAATGCAATCTTATTTTTTCCACGGCGTTTTTTTCCAGGCGTTACGATTTTTGAAGAGGAGGCACTCGCTGTAGCCATTTCTTTCTTAATTCTCGAAACTGTCATTGGGGATATTCCTGTAAATTAATGATACACTTCCTGTAAGTATCTTTATAATTTTTTAAGCATTATTGTAAATTTTACATCTCTGTAATAATTGATTTAATTACAATAATGTTTATTCTTGAAAATATTCTTCTTGCTAATTTATTATTACACTGCCAGTGTACTTAAATGACCATTTATACCAGGGCGGGGCAAACTTTTTGGATGGAGGGCCAAATTCAAGAATTAAAAATGAGCGGCGGGCCGCAAGTAAAATACCATTTTTAGATATACACTATTTATTATCATGAAAAATAAACATTACAAAAAATTAATGAGAAGAATGAAACTGATGTACCTTTTTTAACATTTTTTTAAATTCAGGTGTTAATTTTGTAGTTGATATTCTCAAAGCTGCTTCTAAATGGGCATCGGAGATATTTGATCGTAAAGAATTTTTATTGAGGTTCATGATCGAAAATGTTTGTTCACATATATAGGTTGATCCAAAAATAACGAACATTTTTCTTTCATAATCTTTAAGTTGGTCGAAATTGTCTGAATTAAGGGCATTGTAAAATTTGGAGATTTCTTCACGACGATGCAATTCTCTTAAATCAGTGTCACACTGCAGATCAATAATCTCAAGTTGTAGCTCTGTCGGCACAATATCAATATATGTTAAAATCGATGTTCAACGTAGAAAATAGTGGTTACATAGTGTGAGACGAGATGCAAGGAAGACGTACTGAGATAATACATTTACGAAACAAGAAATTCTTAAAATTTTAATCTATTGTCAATATTTTTTAAAAAATATATAGAAAAAAGTTATTCGTAATCAGAAGTACAATTAATGATGGCGGGGCGCAAAAAAATACCCGGCGGGCCACATGCGGCCCGCGGGCCGCAGTTTGCCACCCCCCTGATTTATACTTTATTATTATACGTCTAAAAATATGAATAAAACATATTACGATACACACAACTATATAATAAACAAACATAATTTCCAGTATTTAGGGAAATATTTCTAGTATTACAACACTGAATTTTGACATACCAGACATGGCCGCCACCCGTGATATGGGTTTGTTTAAGTATTGTATAGGCTCGCCTTTTAAATGCGACTCTTTTTCTTCTTCACAATACATCAAAAGTTTACTAATAATATTTCGAACATCACTTCGTATAGTTTTGGACATCTTTTGAATATAATAAGCTTCAAATTACGTAATAGATAGATGCGTCCAATGCAAATGTCAAAAATGTAATGAATAATTTAGGGGCGTTCCTAATTTGAAACCGGAAGTTCGATTGTAGTTCAGAGTTTTGCCACGTAGCCAAGATCAAGTTGCCGGACAATATATATACCTATGAGATATAACAGATATAAGTATTATTATATTATGTATCTAGCTCTAGCATATACCCAGACGATTGGTAAGTGGCCTAACAACTCAAGCCCGTCTGGAAAATTCTTTACATATTCCGAGTATATTATACCTAGCAGTTTTTTGAGAAAATCTTCGCCCATATCAAGAGCACAGAACAACTTCTTAAAACCCTGTTGAGCACATCTCGCGGGGTAACTTTCGACGAAGAAAGTCAGCCGAGAGTTTTTACGGCTTTAGAAAATAAGTTAAATAAAAAGTAGATCTGAATAAAAACAGGAAGCTAGACGGTTAAAAGCGATCCCTATCGGTTTAAACAAGAAACGCAGACTTAAAAAAGAAATATGAAGAAAAAAATCCTTTCTCTTCCGAGTTTTATTATTACTGCCTCTTGTACTTATATTTGTAGGAAGGGTGGAAATTTTCATTGTCAGAATTGTATGGTGTGCATTTTCTTTTATTTCTAAATTCAAACATCGATTGTGCAGAGTAATTTAAAAATGGAATGGACTTTCTTTTGACGAAATTTTTGATGAATTGATAACAGGCAGCTATATAGATTTAGTTATCGAAGAAAATTTAATTAATACTAGCGCAGTAGCGAATGGAGGAGGTAGGCTGTTAAGATCCGCCATTAATAGTGCATACTAAACTCAGTCATACGTATTTGTTTTCATTGAAATAAGACCATAATTTACAGACGGCGTTAGTTTTTAAAATTCAATTAAACCCTGCGAAACCAAGCCATAATAAATAATAGTGAAAAAATTCTCGTCCATCTATAAAATATCTAAAATTATGTAATTAAATCACACATAACTTTGGATATTTTATAGATAGAATAATATTTGATATCTATTATCATTTGGTTTAGGCGTTTAGGGGGAGGGGAACCAACACCATTTGTAATAATATATTGTATTCTTAATTCAACGATAACAAATAAGAATGAATGAAAAAGTGTGCACAATTTTGTTGTATCGCCCCAAGTAGGTATACTAAAACTATAATTATGGTTTGGTTTAGGCTTTAATTGATTATTAAAAACTAACCAACACCATCTGTAAATTATTGTAGTCTTAGTTCAACAAAAGCAAATACGTATGAATAACAAAGTTCAGTGTGCACTATTCTTGATACCTATTATGTACAAACATACAATGTAACTACTAAAATGACTAGAACAGGTTTCCTTACACACAATCTGAACATAACTTACTACTTGATGACTGTCGGGTTCTTCACAGCAGAATAATCGATTGACTCTTACCTGTAAATAAAAACAAATAAATTATTTACATATTCACAGATATTCAAACCATATCTTAAATTTTCTTGCTGGTTTTTAAATATATTTAGAAACACAAATCAAATGTCTTGCCGTCTTAGGTAAGCAGGTACTACAACAATGAAAATAAAATAGACAAGATTAAAACAAGGGAGCTATGCAAGGCGAAATAACTCGCAGAATTAATAAAATAGCATAAAGCTCATTTTGGTGCCTGAATGATATGTCAAATGAAGTGACCTAATATTATTTTGCCTAAAGCGTGAAGGGGTTGTGTGCTACGAATGAATGCTCACATGCATTTAATATATCGACATACTATTATGTAATGCCTATAAGTAAAATGAATTTACATAAAGTATACTGGTCAAAATAGTAAGGGACGATTTATATTGAGTTCATGGCCACCACAAGGGGGGGACAAACAAGACTCTAGCCTGGGGGCCCAGACTCAGGGAGGCCCGGCGTGGCAGGTCAACCATATAAACACACATTACAAATTTGCTCTAATAGTAAAATTCGTCCGATAAAATTGTTAATTATTGTGTGTCAATATTTTTCCTAACGCGACAATTAACCACAACTCAAGTGGATGTATTAAAAAATCGAGAAACATACAATGAATAGAATGATGGATTTGAGTTATCTCATCTCGACCTGTCATGTATACTTGTATTAATTTTACCTCCAACACCATTTTGGAAAACGCTACTTTAGATTATCACACTGTCTTTAAGCTTAGCTTAGCGATAGGTAGGGGGCCGCCGAAGACCCTGGCCTGGGGACCCGTTTCAGGATGTCTAGGTCATGATTGAGTCTCCAGTCACTGGAATACTAGATATGTCACTGGTTGGGTCAAAGTAAGGGCGCTCAAGATCGCCTACGGCGCCATTTTTATGGGAATCGCGGCTTATGCCGCCAGTGCTTGGTGCCCGCGCATTCCCAAAAGTGTCAAACTTAGAATCTCTCTTTTAAGAGGACAGCGCATCGCGCTTCTGTCCATTACCAAAGCCTACCGTACTACCTCAACTGACGCGCTCCCGGTCCTGGCCGGCATTCTCCCACTTGACCTGCATATTCAGGTCAGCGGCGCTTCAATATTGCTCCTCAAGGGCGAGGAGGCCGACGTTGGTGATTTTCACCTCGTCCCTCCCCCTCGGCTAGCTGGCGAAGGAGTAGCATTATTGAGGCGCAGAATTAGACTCATGTCGCTCAACGCGGCCATTACGACCTGGCAGCGAAAGTGGGACGAATCGACCAAGGGCCGGCACACATATACGTTTTTTCCAAACATACAGTGGCGAATGGAGATAACCAAATATCTGACTCCAGACCATTACACCAGTCAATTTGTGACTGGTCATGGTGGATTCACTGGCAAGCTCTTCGAGCTTGGACTTGTAAGCCGTCCGACATGTCCATGCGGAGGGGAAATACAGGATGCCAACCACATCCTATGGGAGTGTCTGAGTATGTGCTCCGAACGGGAGGAAATGCTCAGGTCGGTCCAACCAGCTGTTGGACCCATCGGCCCGTCCGACCTGGTTGCTACTAAGGCCAATTATCTTGCTTTCAAAAAATTTGCGGCGTCTTACTACGGGCGTGAAGATCTCTTCACATAAATTTTGCTGCCTGTATGATTAGCTTCGTTCTTTAATTTAATAAACAAGTAGGTTCATTTTCTTTTTAGTAATTTCCATGTGCTTTTTCTCTCCCTGGCACTTTGCATTAGAGTAAACTCAGTAAACTCAGTCAGAGCTCACTTTGAGCGTAGCAATCTAAGTCTTGGGCATCTTCTCCCAGGACACTCCCAGGCCAATTCTTAGATGCTTCACATCACCAATTGATGGGTCCCGTGATACTCTCGATTAAGACCGAGGGTGGTACGGGGCGGGTTTGGTGGAGGGACTTTAACTTCAATGGTTGGGTAGTTGTTTCTAGTTTAATTCTAAGATTATAAACTATATGGTGAGCAATATGCTCACCCATGCCACTAATTGGTATTTTTTATTCAATAAAAGTGAAGCGCACAGGGGCCTTATGTTAGAACTTGCGAGTTGTAGTCGCCCGGTCGACATGACGTCATATGACATCATTGTGACGTACTACCGGAGTGATAATAGCATTCGAGAAAATAACGCTAGTCAAACACTGGCGTTATTCAATGTCCCCATACACAAATAGGTGTTTCAGCATAATAATATCTATAGTGCGCAGTGTGTGTTGGGCGGCTTGCCTCGAGCGTGTATTGGCTTACGTCACAATTACGTCATGTCGTCGTATGACTTTATATTACCAGTTATAACATAGGCCTGCAGGTTTGAACCACTGTATTAAATTATAATACTACACGTAGGTAGATTTCAATAATATACTATGCTTATAAAATACCTACCGCTATCATAATATAGGAATTAATTTTAACGATACGCGTTAAAATACAGCACATTATTAATTTAATTTAATAAAGCACAATATTATATCCACAGTGGTTAATAAATATTAATCACATTCTGACTAGTAAGATGTCCGCTAACACAAACAACCAGACGTTGTTTTTTACCCTGCCGCACGCATCTCGACCTGTCTGATAGGAAATGAGGCCAGCAGGCGGGGTGCGCCTGCGCGCGGACAACGTCTAGTGGTTATGTTGGCGGACAGAAAAAAACACTGTAAATCTTTCATTAAAATTAAGAATTGCGTTGTCTTATATATGTATAATATAATCAGCTAGCTGACAAAACCACATCCTTCTAGTAAAAAATAAAAAACAGTTTTATTTATATAGAATTACAAGTATTTACATATAGGGCCATGCCACTAATTGGTATATTTTATACAATAAGTGTGAAGCGCACAGGTTTGAACCACTGTATTAAATTATAATACTACACGTAGGACTTTTACTTTACTTTTCATACTGTTTTTGTGACACTGCATATATTTATTTATTCTTTACACTGTTACTATTTCTTTGTTTTTAAATGTCATGTTGCGAGCGTCTTAAATTTATAATTTGTAATGTTCACCGTTCTCATTGCTGCCTATATTCAAATCCAGAAATGTCCGCAGAAAAACTAAGACGCGGCTCTATAAAACCGTCATACGCACAGTCGTTGCATACGGGTGCGAGTCATGGACGCTAAATGTGAAAGCAGCTGAAATGGCGGATTGCTTTGAGAGAAAGATCCTTAGGCGGATATACGGACCCATGAATGATGGTGGGGAGTGGAGAATTAGGTACAACACGGAACTATACCGCTTATACCAAGATACAAAACTCTCCAACTTCATAAAACTCCAGATGCTAAACTAGGCAGGCCATGTCCAGCGCATGCCTGAGTCACGGATACCGAAGAAGATCCTCGAAAGAAACCCAGGGGGGAAAAGGCCAGTGGGAAAGCCACGCACACGATGGGGTGATAGTGTTGCAAAGGATGCCAACCAGCTGCTAAAGGTCGGGAACTGGAAAGGACGTGCGGAGGACCGTTCCGGCTGGAGGACAGCGGTGGAGGAGGCCAGGGCTCGACTTGAGCTGTAGCGCCATCGAAGAAGAAGAATTTTCACCGTAGCTATGTAAAAAATAAACTAATTTGAATAGGAATAGGTTAGTTACTTTTTATTTCTTTTATTGTACTAAACTGTACAATAAAATATGCATTTTGTATACGTCGAAAAAAAAATATTCGAGATAACAAACCGGCGGCGCGATTAGAAACGCGGTCGACCCAATAACGAAAAATTAACGACCGAATTCGCATACAAAGGAACTAAATGCACGAAAAACCAATTTGCATTTCAAGAAGCCATTAAGAGCTGGCTAGTTAGATAAAAAAAGTTACGTACGAGGGTGGGTCAATAAGTCCTTAGAAAAGCCGACATGTGGCGCGACTAGTACTGTAAGCGGTTTGTTTTCATGCAGCGGCACTACCGATTCAGTATGCTGCGAAGTTTCAATCAGATTGGTCGGGTTGTTGTTTTTTATTTTCGTACATTTAAAAAAAAAATTTGCTTGTTTACAAAAATGGAGAAAATTGAGTTTAGAGCTGTTATTAAACATTTTAATATAAAAGGGTTAACAGCAAAGGAAATAAAAAATGAGTTGGATTTAGTTCACGGCATATCTGCTCCTTCACTTGCAACTATTTATAACTGGTTAAATGAATTTAAACGTGGTCGTACATCAACAAAGGATGAACCACGCTCAGGACGTCCTGTAGAGGTGACTACACCAGAAATGATCAATAAAATCCACGATATGGTGCACTGCTTAGGTCATTCGGTCATTGACCTGCCATAATAGATACCTTACAATCAGGGCTCGAAATGGAACGGAACGCACCGGAGCGCCGTTTCGGCTAGTGAAATTTGTAAAATTATCGCTCCGTCTCGTGGAAAAAATATGTTGACCGTCTGAGCTAGATAGGCCATAGAATATGAAATCTGGCACACTTATTTTTATAAAATACACATACTATTTGATGACTATGTAAATATCTTCAGAAATTTTGTCGAGCGCTCCGGTTCGTAAACTTTTCCATTTCGAGCGCTGCTTACAATCGACATAATAATATTAATAATATGTGCAATGTCATTTATAATAATATTAATAATAATCGGTGGATTTGAAATTATAGGGCGCGCGATATTGTGTCAACCCAGTCTATTGGGCTTTTTTTGTTTGGGCGATAATTCCCCGAACAAAAATATTGTGTTCGCCGGCAGTCTGAAAATTGACCCAAATTGAATATTTTTATAAAATTTTTTCTCTCGTTTCTCATACATAAGACAGAGATCGATATAACACAAAATACGAGATCGAAGCTTGTAACGGTGCGTGAATTACTGTAATATCGGCAATGCCCGAGTGTGAGACAAAAGATTTTTTCACCTAATTAAATGAAACAGAATGATAACACTGACTAGATAATTGGTCTTAAGACGCAACTGTGTATGCGGTTCGGATTCGTTGACAGGTTTTGACGAATGCCTTTGGTTATTTTAATCATATGTAAGGAGTTTTTGGTGTAGTTATTGCATATACACACAACGTTTGGTTTTTAGTGATTTATAACATTTTTGTGAAGCAGTTAGTACGCACGCAGTAGCAATTGAAGTCTGTGATACAATTATAATGGAAATGGAAGCACGATTCACATCCAACGATCATCTCATTATATCCGATTTGTTCAATAAAGAAAATTACGCTGATTTTAAAAATAATTTTTCCACACGTCAAGTAAATTTGGTAAAACTGTTAGAAGAAATAAACATAATCAAGTTAAAAAATGAATTATTGGTGTTTTATCAACGAGATGATTTGCATGGCGCTAATAGTGCAGTTTCTTTTCTACATTTTTTACTCAGCAATAATTTCAACGAAACATTTTCCGAGTCGATCAAAGTTCTCCAATTTATTTGCGTCATACCAATGACAACAGTTGAAAGTGAAAGATGTTTTTCCACTCTCAAAAGAATAAAAACCTTTCTACGCAATAGGGCCAGGATAGACTGACCGCTTTTGCAATGCTCAGTATTGAAAAAAAATATGTGGGAAAAATAGACAATTTTTATAATCGTGTGATTGATGATTTTTCAAAAAGCAAAGAAAGAAAAGTGGACCTAATTTACAAAAAATTATAACGCGTTGTGTGCAATTTCGGTTAACGATGGGTTGGCGTTATGAAAAACGGACATTTTTTGAAGGGTAAGTAGGTACCTACCTATAACAATTTCTAGCACTTATTCTATAATGTATAAAAAGTCAATTTGCAATACGTCTTTTCAGTATACAACGAAAAGGCAAATTAAAATAATATATTCAAAATTGACCTGCTAGCTTTTTCCGGATTAAGCCGCCAATGATATGGTGTTAAGTGACCGAAGATTAAAGTTGAGTGAGATAATTGAGGTTACAGGGATCTCAAAAGGTAGCGTCATTTCTATTTTACATGACAAATTGGGCATGAAAAAAATTTCTGCAAGATGGGTGCCGCGTTTGCTCACAGTCGACAATAAACGCAATAGGGTGGTGGCCTCTAAAGCCCTGTTGTCGCTCATGCAACGCAATCCGGATGAATTTTTCGTCGCTTTGTGACTGTAGATGAAACATGGATACACCACTATACTCCCGAGACGAAAGAACAGTCAAATCAGTGGATTGCGAAAGGCGAACCATGTCCAAAGAAGGCGAAAACCGTAAAATCAGCTGGTAAGGTTATGGCTACTGTATTTTGGGATGCACGTGGAATTATTTTCGTTGACTATTTGGAAAAAGGAAAAACAATAACAGGGGATTATTATGCATCTTTATTGGACCAGCTAAAAAACAAAATTGAAGAAAAACGGCCTCATTTAAACAGGAAAAAAATCCTCTTTCATCAGGACAATGCCCGTGTTCACACATGTTTACGATCAATGGCTAAAATTGAAGAATTGAAGTTCGAATTGGTCGACCACCCACCGTATTCGCCAGATTTAGCCCCCCCCCCCAGTGACTTTTTCCTTTTCCCAAACTTAAAAAAATGGCTAAGTGGACAACGTTTTTTTTCAAATGAAGAAGTCATCGATCGGACAAATGCTTATTTTGAGGACCTTCCGAAAACTTATTTTTCTGACGGTTTAAAAAAAATTGAGAAACGTCTCAAGTGTATTGAGCTCCAAGGAGATTATGTTGAGAAATAAAAAAAAAATACAAAAATAAAAACTGTTTTAATGCTTTTTTCTAAGGAATTATTGACCCACCCTCGTATTATGAGTGAAGCCTGCAAATTGTTTAATAATTTCCGATGGTAACTAACAAAAAGTGTAGGTATAATGAATCGCAATCATGATGGGTTTATTGCACAGATGTCGTACGTCCAGTTTTGTATGTTTTGTGAAAACCGAATTCGAAAGATTTGAATAGACTGAAAATTGAAGGCGAAATGGACATACTTTTACAGTATAAAGCTGTACCGGTCAAAGACCTCGAGCCTGATCAGCATTATTTCCATAATGGAAAAAAGTCATTTAACTATCGCATCATCGTCTCATCTACAGTCAGCATATTCTGCACGCGTGACATTCTTCGGTCATCGAAACACTCGAAGTTGCAATAATGCAGAGTTCAGCATATTTCCAAATTGAATACTATATCAACAATATCTCTCGCAATTTACCGAATATTCAAGTATATAAATAGCGAGTCATAGTTTGGTGTTAGTATCAATCTTAATCTCAGTCAAATCAGTAATCTTCGTGTCAGTCAAATCTCAGTCTCTCATCTCATCCACCGAGACTCGGAGAGACCAGTAACATAACTCATTTAACGTACTCTTGTATCGACTGTATTTTTAAGTCTGCAATAAAAACTCGCTCCTCCTAAAGTGATCTCGTCCCTCTACAACGAGACCTACCGAAAAGCTATGATACAGCCGGACGTTTGGTATATGTACTACCTATAAATAACTGAAGTTCGGTAAAAAAAAAAATTAATACACACTATCTACGCACTAATACACCGATATTACATAATATTGTCATAATATGTATCAGCGGCCTCGGAAACAGTTTTATAAGATAATGGATATTTTCACAATTCAGGGCGAAGGCTATATCCATAACACTACTAATCCAACAATCCTTCTTGCGAATAATTAATAATACCTACTTACACTATCTGAAGTTCTAAAATATTGCCTCTACGTGTTCATCCCTCCTAAGGGTACTCTTAGTCTTAACCCAGTTATGTAAATTCAGTTAAAGCACATTTGAGTATATGGCGACATCAGTCTTGGGTAATTGCTTCCGAGACATTCCCAGTCATAAAAAAATTATGCTGCACACCAAACGTAGGATCCCGTAATACACCATATTAAGACCGGGTGTGGTTTGGTGGAGCCATTAACTTCAATATCGTCAACCGTAATCACAGGGGCAATCTATAATTTTATTTACAGCATCATTCGCTTCGATTTCGATTATTTGTTAAATAATATATTTTTTAAATACTTATGAATTATCCCAGCCACTAAGTAACTACACGCTGAACCACTGGAAATACCGAAATTAATTCATGTAATTCTTATCACAATCTTGAACAAACACACAGCTTATATCGTAATGAGTGTAAGTACTGCGGTTAACAAAACTGATAGGGGGCCGCGCAAATAAGCGCTACTGACTTCCTATTGATACAATCTTCCGCTGTATTTGAATCAATGTTTGAACACGTTGAATACTTCACACAACAATGCTTCGAGTTTAGGCGATCGGTTAAAGGGGTCGCCCTATCTAGTCAAACGGTATTTGATCTCATAATTATTGTCTTTATATTTGCAAATGCGATTAAACACTTTTAAAAAATTATGGTAGGTCTTCTACCGGTCCCGTTTCGATTAATTAATACTGTTTACTTAATAGCTTTACTAACAGATTTTATAGTTAAGTTAAATAACTCAAATAAACGGTAGGTATTTAGCAGTGGCTTTTGGAAAGAGGTAGGCTGTAGAGATCTGAGAAAAATAGCATACTTTATCAGGTATACTTACGGGAACACTAATGACAACAGATTAAATCAATGAAATTTCAATAGCTCATTGACGATATAAATTTGAGCGATGAGTTTAAATCACGTATTTTCCTAAATATTTATACACATCAAAAATCATTAGATAACATTTTTATTTTGATTATTGTGATTAAGTGCCATAGAATTTATTTTTAAGTTTTTTTGAAATAAGAATGTAATATTATTTTCAGCAAAAGGAAATTATTTGTACTTATTCCAAGACCGATTTCGTCCAGACAAATATAATATTATTGTCTTGAATAAAAAACATATTAAATTTAAAATGTTCAAGATAATATGAAATTATACCATTATCTCTCAAATAAAAATTAAATAAGTCTACATTCTCAATTCAAATGACTAAATTCTAGTCAGTATACCTACATAGGTACCAGTGGCGAAGGGTGGAGGTAGGCTGTTAAGATTCGCTATAAATAGTGCACACTAAGCTATGTTAGTCATATGTATTTGTTTTTATTGAATTAAGACTACAATTTACAGATGGTGTTAGTTAGTTTTTAAAAATCAATTAAACTCTGCCTAAACGAAACCATAATAGATTTGGTCTAATTTGGGCAATACGACAAAATTGTGCACAATTTTTCACTCATAGTTATTTGTTTTCGTTGGATTAAAACTACATATTACACATATTGTTGGTTCATTTTTTTAATTCATTAAGTCCTGCGTAAATCAAACTATAATAAATAAAAAATATTATTCTATCTATAAAATGCTCAAAGTTATGTATGATTTAATTGCATAATTTTAGATATTTTATAGATAGACGTGTATTTTTTGACTATTATCTATTATGGCTTGGTTTTTCAGGGTTTAATTGATTTTTTTAAATCTAACCAACATTATCTGTAAATTGTAGTCTTATTTCAATGAAAACAAATATGTATGTCTGAAAAAGTTTAATGTGCACTATTTATGGCGGATCTTAACAGCCTACCTCCACCCTTCGCCACTGATAGGTACCTATTATAAAAACATGTTATAAATGGTAAACCGCATTGATCGAGATTGCGAAAACATTAGCGTGTAATCGTATGAAATCTTGAATCTCGATAACATTAATAGCACCTTGTTCGGGTGTTTGCTTTATCGGCTTTTGTTTCAATTCGATACATTTAACCGCAATATTTTGCGAGGTATTTAACTGGAACCACTTGTGGTTATGATGCTATTGTGTGGCAGAAATAATACATCGTGAAAGTGAGTATAAACGACAACATTGAACGAATGCAGTAGAAAATAATATAATGAATACCTATAAATGAGTGAATATTAAGGGCCCAAGTGCATATTTGAATTTATAATTTGGGATATCTTTGGGACGCCTCAACAATAATAATAATATAGTCTGGTAATGTATGTAGTAAATAAATATAATAGTCTATATTTATTTATTAGGGCAGGAAATCTAATATTCCTATGTTTTAATTTAACTGGTCTCTATATGATGAGAAATTGTTCTGATGACTTCGCATCGAATCAAGACAGTACCTTCTGGTGCGAACAGTTGTTGGTGCACCATGAACACATGCGTACATTGCATTTCCCATACTGTTTGAAGGGGACGTCCGCACATCCCGCGTAGCGTACGACGGATGGTTGTAACTCGTTGCAGAGTTAGTTAAGTCTATAAGCTATCAGGCGCGACTAGTCTTTGATTCATGCTATAAACACCTGGCCAGCAACTATAACCACCGGTAGGACGCCCACCTACCAGTTACTGCGACCTGGAGTGGAGTCACCAGATAGGCTTTCATCGGGAAATACCTAAGTAAATTTAAAAAAAAAACAAAATATACATAAGTATATTTTTTGGTCGTCGCTCTGGCCTCAAGCCTTGTAGTAGTCGTAGATATTTAATAATGTACTTATTAGAACTGACTTTTCGCAAATCGTTAAGTAGTTAAGCGTCCAACGATTATGAATCACTTTTATAAATCTAAAACAAACTTTATTTGATTTAAAACCGCACTAAACCACTTAATGAGTGGTTAGTAGAAATGTTCGAGACTGCTAACAAGCGGTCATTAAATAATAACGGATTAAGCTTTCGAGTGGCAACATTCCATCACAGAGGGAATCGTCTTATTATAAAGACGTTATAACGATAGAAATAAAAGGGCCGTTGCACAAATTGGCGTCGGAGAAAAAGCTCAGATGCTATACCGAGCTTTCGGCCGAACCGAACCGGAAAAGGGGTAAACGTAATAATAATAGCACAAAAGCCCGCGAAAGAATGGAAGAGAATGGCGGGTAAATTAGGGCAATTACTAAACTCGGGACTTACTTACATTAGCGCTTTTGAGAGCCTTACCCGAAAGGCATTTTTAATAAGCCTCAAATTGTTTACAGCCAGTGAAGAGAATTTTACCAATTAATATGGTAAACTTTTTGCATCTGATTCATGCTGAACAGCTGTGGCGGCTTTGGAAGTTTCGCTTTATTGTTTCTATCAGAAGAAAATAATGAAATTAGATAACGGAGATAATACATAATGTTTAAGTGTAGAACATCCGTATGAAGGCCGATAATGAAGATACAGGGTAAGTTAGCAATCTAAGCCTGAGCCAGTCGGTAAATAATTTAATACTATAAAAGTGGGCTTATTTGTGGTTTTTTTATATTAAAAAAAAAAAAAAATTAAAAAAAAGTAGCATGTAAGAATATTTGTTTAACTAATATAACTTTTTAAAGACTGATATTATTGATATACACATCTCATTAGCAAACTCCATTAAATTCCCAATACGTTGCATTTGTTTTCCCAGTATTGACGATTTTACACCTCTTGAATGTAGTAATTGATTATTATCTTTATTATTATTAACGATCTATTATTAGGGTTTTGACGGTGTAAACGCCTATTGATTGTATTATTAGTGATAGGGTGTTTTTACAAACACTAACTATTCATAATTTGTTTGTTATATTTTTTATTGTGATCCTTGATAAAACTTTTACCTACATTATTGTATTGATTTATTATATAAGTTAGTAATAACTGTATTAGTTGTCAAGTGTGTATTTACCCTTTGTTGAGTGCACATAGTGGATGAAGATTCCGAAAGGCGAAACCCGGGTCGCAAAAACGAATCAAAAGGAATAGTACAAAACGTAAATCCATTAGATTCATTAGAATATAACATAAGGGATATTTCTCACGATTGGTAAAGAAGGAACGCAGAAAATATAAAAAGGGTTGATGGGCTACGGTTAAAAAAAACGTCATGGCTTCCGGCACTGTCAGCGAAATCCAATATTCGATTCGGTATATCTGGTCGTCACGATTGACAGCATATTACTCTGAGCGACGTTTGTTATTAGCTCATCGGATTCTTTTTGGTATGCTTAGAGTTATATTTGCATTTATACACCTACACTACACTTCATCATAACACATATCTCTTGATAATAGCCTCTGCAACGAGTCCAAAACGTCGAGGAAAGAAGGAAGAAGTACTCGCGGTGAAAACCCAAAAATTTATTGCGACTATAAAAGAAGATTATAAAAAAGTACCTATTATATAAACGTACTAAATCTAAAATTGAGAATAAAGCTGTAGGGGGCTGTACCCATTCTATTTCATATTGTAGATATCCGTGGAATCGATAACTGCAAAGGGCACTAACTTAACATCATAGCTGGCCCTGTCATAATACGCACGTGATTGACGATCCCAACAAGTTTGGCGGATGTACGTGGTACCGAAGAAGAATGGAAGGAGAGGCCTTCATTCAGCAGTTGATCGGTCCCGGCTGACGACGATGGTTTGGTTAAATTTAATGAGATGCATCATTTGGGAGCATCATTGTTATGTTTTACTAGGGTGCAAAAATAGCCTACCATCGGTGATACCAATAACTGTGTTCAACCGAATCGTTTCTAATACAGGTAACATTTTGCATACATTTCATATAAGTACTAACAAACCGCTCTCGCAGTTCCGGACGAATACGGTGTGGAATGCTATTGGTGAGGGATAAAAACTTATTTCTTGAACCAGTAGAAATTAAAAATGCGGTAAGTATTTATTATTGTGTGTGCAGGTAAGTCTAAATATTATTTGTATCCTTGTATAACGCGTGTAGGTACAGGAGATGAGTAGTTGATCACAGTAAAGTAGATACTAGATCTAAAAAAATACTTTTAATTGTTGGGCAAATGAACTTTGTGCATCTGGGATACTTCGTAAACCAAATGCGTCTCGTTTCATATTACATACCCACGATAAAACGGCATACTCAATACATTTTCTGAACGTCTCAAACTTATCATTTGTAAACGAGATATCATAACGAGATAAATTTCAATTTCAAAGTAATGACGTTCATTAGTAGTCAATGTATGCGAATATTGTACAATGCACATTGCGAAGGCACGAGCCATAGGAACGTATCATGTTCGCGAAATTGATTAATCCGAAACGGATGTATGGAGAAGGTGGAGCGCGAAACAATTAGCACGTTGGACTGAAAATGCAGACTCGACTACCGCTGAAGTCTGTTGGATAATTACGTATGTTAAACAACAAGGTAACTGCAATAGTGCAGTGTGGCGCGTTAATAATGGCCCCGTGTGGCTAAGTGCAACGTCAAATAACTACCTAGGTACATGGACTGATGTTAAAATTCAATCTATTCCGAGCAGCTTAATAGCTTTGTATAAATTGGTAATTGGTATAAAAATGTCTATTTTATGTAGCGTATTATAGTTACATGTCTCAGGTGAATGCGTAAGGCGCTGGCCTTTTATCAGAGTTCGATTCTCGGTGAGGTCACAATAATATATTTACGTGATTTTCTCAAAGCCTGGGTGTTTGTGATCGTTCCCTTTCTATTACTAAAAACACTAGATACTATTTCACTACACTACCTTAATTGGGCGTCATGGCGTGTTGTAGTGTTTAAAATGATAAATGTATGAAATGGCAAAGGGCTGGACATGTTACTTTACGAGTGGACAACCGATGAATAAATGCTGTCATTCGTTGGTACACATGAGGCTCTAGTCAAAACGACCACAGGGACGCCATACAACGTACGTAGCAGCGAAAAACTAGGGAACGGGAAAAGTGGAACGAAGTAAGGGAGACCGTCATCCACTAATGGCACTGGCGAAGGGTGGAGGTAGGCTGTTAGGAACCGCCATAAATAGTGAGCACTAAACTTTGTCAGTCATACGTATTTATTTTCATTTTATAGCATGTTTTACGTTATATTTTACGAATATTTTTGACTATTACCTAATATGGCTTGGATTAGGAGTTTAATTGAATTTTAAATCTAACAAATATACTATCTACCCGCTACCACCAGCTACCCATTGGAGTCTTTGTTCAATGAAAACAAATACGTATGACTGACAAAGTGTAGCGTGCACTATTTATATTAGATCTTAACAGCCTACCTCCACCCTTCACCACAGACTGATAGATTACCTTGGCTGATAATAATGATAATAATATATTTTGCGTAATTTAATTCAGTGTTGTGTGCCTACTTGGTATTTTACAATACATAGTTAAATTAGTCTCATAATAACGTGTGCATGTAACTAACAAGTTGATATCTATCTCATTTACATTAGCTTCCCCACCACGCTGTCCCCTGGAGAGAAAGCTAAAAATACTGCTAGCTTCTAAGTAATAATATCACTCTTATTCACACACAGCTTATTCAGTAAGCATCCAATGAAACAAATATAATATGCTTCCTTGAATTTCTTTGTTTATTTATTACATATTGAATTCGTTGTAGGGAGCAAAAGAGAGTATGTGAGATAATTAAGTATGTAAAAAACCTTTTAATGCAGATGAGACACACAGACAAAATGGCCCCCGGATGAATGCGATAATCCAGTGGTAGTGTACGTTTTATAACTTTGCACTTTTTTGCACGTTTTACTACACTGATATCCTGATTACCTCGCATAAAATTATTGTTATTGACCAATTGATATATGTAGGTACCTTATTAATTGGTTGGTTAATAAATAGATATATTTTTAGAAGATACTAAGTATATAATTTTCATCGTAGAGGCGGAGTGTAAAGTTATGAAGCGTTTACCTACTTTACCCAAGGTAGAGCTGGATTAACGATACCTACATGTAATTACTTGGCAGAGAAAAATAAGTATCTAACAGTGAAGAGTTGAGAGAGCTTAAGATGGAATTCATCCAAGAGTGGATTGTAACAAGTAAAAGTGGATGTAAGAAGGATGTCTTCCAAATTTTCGAATACCTACGCTGCAACGCGCTTCGTAAACACTCAAGATTGTCAACAGATTCGTGCGTCTTTGGTGACAGATATGATCGACTCTGCGGCTCAACAGAACTGATTTATATGACATGGCCGACCCTATAGCATTGTTACAACAACGATCTACACTACTGGTAGTCTACCATAGCAGGTGGCGTACTTTTTTCTGGCGCTATGCCCCGATGCAAGGACAAGTAGGTACGAACGTGTGTATATAAAATATAATTGAGTTGTTACAACTATAATAATGAGTATGCACATGTAACATAATATGAGATGTATTCATATAATAAAATAATATATTAATTCAACAGATGGGTATCTGAAATATATATTAGATAAACAAACATAATACATAATAATATTAAGGTAAACAGACTGTGTATACTGTATAAACTAAAAAGGCGGTATTCGGTAAATACTGAAATTCCAGAGAAAAAAAACATATGAATATATTCCCCTTTGAAACGCTGAATCCGATATCTCGTACAGAGAGGGTGGGATTTACATTTACCTACTACCCCTTGTGAGGATTTTCAGTTTTTATTATTAGCTGCATTTATAGAAGCGAGCTGATCGCGAACGGTTCGAGTGCGTGCACATGGTGTGGCAGTGAACGGTAACCGGCGGCTCGAGTGCCAAATTAAAGTTGCATTAAGTCAAAATTATACCAATACTGATAATAGTATGAGTCCACCATGCATCGAAAGCATGCGGCCAAAGTAATGAGTCGCAACATCAGCGTCAGTAACATACACAACATCAGTAACAACGCGTGCTATTGAAAGTCTAAAATCATCAGAATCTATTGTCACATTAGAGCCGCGAGTTACCGCATTTAGGTATGTTTGTTATGCCAAATGTGCACTGCATTGTCTATGCATATCTGACATAACCCACAAAATGCAGCCTGTGTAGGTCAAATCTAATAAGTATTAATGAAAATATTTTTCAATGAAATTATGTATTCTTTTACAAAAGGTTACAGCGCATGCAATTCTATAAACATACGGGGTACGCTGGCATCGATTCGGATATTGGAATAACACGGCGAGTGCGGCAAAATTGGATAGATAAAAGGAAATAGAAAAAAATGGACGGGGAAACTGGCCGGACACCCTCTCCAACCCTACCCCGCATATCCGGGAATCTCTCTTGACGCGGGACATCTATTTATGGGATCAACGTTAGAAACAATTCCATCTAAGAATTCCGATCACTCATTCATCTATTTATTCAAATTTGACGACCTGTGTAATTTATATAGTTGTAGGTATATAAAAACAGTAGAACACAAAAATTTAATGTTTAAAAAAATCTTCTAAAAAGTTGCAAAAGTCGTTTCACAATACAAATATCCAACAGTGTTTATGCGACACATTGCGAGCTTTATTAGATAGATAGGTATGAATATGTACTGAAATTTTGCGTGAGTTAATATACTGTTATTAATTTACAAATTGTATTTTACTAATTAAAATAAAACACAATGTAGTAGGTACTGATAGGTAAGGGTTTGCGGAGGGTGTTGATTTACACTTTTACACTTATTAAAAACACCGATTCAGGGACATTAAGTAAGTATATTTCGCTTGACGATAAACAATTAATTGTTAATAACATTTGTAAAGGCGCGCTGTGGCGCGAAAAAGGTAGCGAATCGTATTTGGAGGCGACGTAAGGGCTGAAGGGTAGGTAGCCGACTGCCCGTACCTACCCTCGATCCTTCGTTTGCCTAGAAACAGATAACGGTAACGTACTTTTTGTTTGTTTCGCTGTGCATCATCGTTTAGCCTTGACTCATTTACAGTTACAATAATATTATCATTATATTTTCAACTCTGTCGATTGGAGGATTGTTGATGGGGGATTTAGGCATTATGATATTTGGTAACAGTACTAATTCCACTTAGTTTAATAATAAACATGATACTTTCACCAGTTGAAAATGTCCTCTTGAAGAGGACGAAACCGGTCCCATTTATTATTAAATAATGTGGAAATATAGTCAAATTTTTATAGTAGGTATATCACCTGCCGAAACGAATATGTTCTATCTCTCGTTCACTATGCGACCTTATAACTAATGTTAATGGTCCCCTATTTGGGGATGTCTCTGTGAATCTGGAGAGGCCCAAATCGATATCAAACCAACAAATAGTGGGTTGATTACGAAAATAAATATTAATAAACCGGCAACGTTGTATATGGTTGCCGGCGAAATTTCATATTGGGGAACTCCGCATTGTGTTGGTTCGCAAGCGGCCGGTTGTGTTTTGTTTGGGCGCGGCAGAACGTGGCCGCAGTGTTGCCATGTCTACTAAAATTTCAGAAGATCTACTGATATTTTTTGATATTTTTGGCAATATACTGAATCTACTGATATTTCTTCATTCCACAAACTTTGAAAATTTGGGAACCTGCGGCCCGCGGTGAAATATTTCTCCTAAAAAAACAAGCCGACTATGAAAAATTGGGAACCTGCGGCCCGCGGCGAAATTTTTTTCCTAAAACAGAAATCTACTGATATTTTGTCGAATCTACTGAATTTTTTTTACACATTCTACTGAAATTAAAAATTTTGACTTGGCAACACTGCGTGGCTGGCTACCAGACAGAGAACACTGTTAGCTCGCGCTACGCACATTTCATCATCCGTAAAATAAATTATATAAAATGTAGTAATCTAGTATATATTAACATCAAATAAACTCGTCGTTTCCATCATAATTCCGGTGTGTTAATTATCCACCTTCAAGTCCTAAAACCAAGACGAAAAACCATACTAAAAATAAAAGTGACAGCTTGCTATTCACTTTCGAAAATGGAGGGAAGTGATACTAACTATAAATAATATAATACTATAGGTGATTTCAAATAATATATGTAGCAGTGGCGAAGGGTGGAGGTAGGCTGTTAAGATTCGCTATAAATAGTGCACACTAAACTTTTTTAGTTATATTTATTTGTTTTTATTGAACTAAGACTACAATTTACAGACGGTATTAGTTGGTTTTTAAAAATCAATTAAACCATGCCTAAACGAAACCATAATAGTTTTGGTCTAATTTGGGCAATACGACAAAATTGTACTCATTTTTTCATTCATAGTTATTTGTTTTTGTTGGATTAAAAATACATATTACACATATTGTTGGTTAATTTTTTTAATTCATTAAGCCCTGCCTAAACCAAACTATAATTAATAAAAAATATTATTCTATTTATAAAATATTCAAAGTTATGTATGATTTAATTGTATAATGTTAGATATTTTATAGATAGACATGTATTTTTTTGACTATTATCTATAATGGCTTGGTTTCTCAGGGTTTAATTAAATTTTAAAAACTAACCAACACTGTCTGTAAAATGTAGTCTTATTTCAATGAAAAAAAATATGTATGTCTGAAAAAGTTTGATATGCACTGTCTATGGCGGATCTTAACAGCCTACCTCCACCCTTCGCCACTGATATGTAGTATAGAATTTTGACGTCCACATATTATGTCCGTGAAGCGAAAGCGACAATGACATTTATGTTTACTAAATAACGTACCGAATATTAGTCTTTCTATAAATTAATAGCTAGCAATTCAATCACAATAAAAAAACATTGTGGAATCGCATTTCAATTGCTATAATAATATGTCACAAAAGGATAAGCTATAATGTTGTCCATTGGCAACATTAAAATAAATACCATAGTGCGTGTTTAACCCTTAGAATGCTACGCAACGATATATCGTTGTTTTTGATAATGGCCAGAAATGCTAACAACGATCGTCGTTTTGCTTGTGATGCCTGAAATGTTAAGTTAATTTGGGAACATACTACTGCACCAGTGGTACGAAACATTGTTTATCTATTTAGTTTTATTGTTGTGTAATATAACCCGATTCATATATGTTTTGTGACTGGGTAAGTTTAGAACTTATAACTATTTTGCATCATGGCATCACCCTTTTTACAATAAAAACAATTCCAAATACAAATTTCAGTTTACCATATAAAAATTTGTTTACAGTCAAATTCTTGGTGGTAGGACAATGTTTTATTTTATTTTATGCATTTGAAATACTGGGAAAGACTTTTACTCAACTCAATGTTTAAAGTAGAGTGGATTTGTGCTATTTAAAAACAGTTACATTTATAAAAAAATAATGAAATAAAATCATTTGCAATACATATTTTAAATGTTCCAATAAACAAACACCATGAAGACATTTTTCACAAATCACGCATATTGTACGCGATCTTTTAACGAGGCCACCATGCAAAAATTTTCTTTTCAGTCGGGTAGTTTCCTAATTCCACTATCCCTCGTGTGGCATAACCGATTGTTTCCAATAACTGATAAAAATTAAAACTCTGTGCGCGGATCGTGCATTTTGCTCGCTCTCGCGATCGCCCGTGTGATAGAGCGAGAAAGAGATATGTCAATTACTTGCCTCGTTATCTATTCAAAATAGTAAATTAATTACGAAACGTGTTTTCATAATATTCCGATTTCGCAGAATCAATTAGAGTGGTAAGGTATCTAAAAATAATACAATACTTTAATTTATCAACAATTATTGGTAGCATTCCTCGACCGGATTTTGCACAACATCGTAGCAGCCAAAGGGTTAAAGTGAGTTTGAAAATACCCATTTACGCGGGTCGTTTGTAGAGGCAAATAGAATCACTGTGTGAATTTAACTCTACGAGTGGCAGTATTGTACGTATGTATTGTACGGTATTCTGTGGGACGTGTTATGAATGGGACGACAAACGAGAGATAAAATATCGTCGCTGTATCTAAATTCAATGTGGCGTGGTGATAGATTATCGCTTTTTCCGTTATCGTTTCGATAACGAAATCATTATGTACATACGAGGGTGGGTCAATAATTCCTTAGAAAAAAGCATTAAAACAGGTTTTATTTTTGTATTTTTTTTTTATTTCTCAACATAATTTCCTTGGAGCTCAATACACTTGGTTAGACGTTTCTCAATTTTTTTTAAACCGTCAGAAAAATAAGTTTTCGGAAGGTCCTCAAAATAAGCATTTGTCCGATCGATGACTTCTTCATTTGAAAAAAAACGTTGTCCACTTAGCCATTTTTTTAAGTTTGGGAAAAGGAAAAAGTCACTGGGGGCTAAATCTGGCGAATACGGTGGGTGGTCGACCAATTCGAACTTCAATTCTCCAATTTTAGCCATTGATCGTAAACATGTGTGAACACGGGCATTGTCCTGATGAAAGAGAATTTTTTTCCTGTTTAAATGAGGCCGTTTTTCTTCAATTTTGTTTTTTAGCTGGTCCAATAAAGATGCATAATAATCCCCTGTTATTGTTTTTCCTTTTTCCAAATAGTCAACGAAAATAATTTCACGTGCATCCCAAAATACAGTAGCCATAACCTTACCAGCTGATTTTACGGTTTTCGCCTTCTTTGGACATGGTTTGCCTTCGCAATCCACTGCTTTGACTGTTCTTTCGTCTCGGGAGTATAGTGGTGTATCCATGTTTCATCTACAGTCACAAAGCGACGAAAAAATTCATCCGGATTGCGTTGCATGAGCGACAACAAGGCTTTAGAGGCCACCACCCTACTGCGTTTATTGTCGACTGTGAGCAAACGCGGCACCCATCTTGCAGAAATATTTTTCATGCCCAATTTGTCATGTAAAATAGAAATGACGCTACCTTTTGAGATCCCTGTAACCTCAATTATCTCACTCAACTTTAATCTTCGGTCACTTAACACCATATCGTGGATTTTATTGATCATTTCTGGTGTAGTCACCTCTACAGGACGTCCTGAGCGTGGTTCATCCTTTGTTGATGTACGACCACGTTTAAATTCATTTAACCAGTTATAAATAGTTGCAAGTGAAGGAGCAGATATGCCGTGAACTAAATCCAACTCATTTTTTATTTCCTTTGCTGTTAACTCTTTTATATTAAAATGTTTAATAACAACTCTAAACTCAATTTTCTCCATTTTCCATTTTTCCATTTTCCACAAGCAAATTTTTTTTTTAAATGTATGAGAAACACACAACAACCCGACCAATCTGATTGAAACTTCGCAGCATACTGAATCGGTAGTGCCGCTGCATGAAAACAAACCGCTTGCAGTACTAGTCGCGCCACCTGTCGGCTTTTCTAAGGACTTATTGACCCACCCTCGTACAATATGAAAATATAAGGGTAGAGCCAAAGTAGGACGAGACTTTTTCTCAAAGAAAGAAAATATATGCATTGCTCCGCAAATGTCCCACGTCCTGTGTATGGTTTGTAAACATATTGTGAATTTTTATGACTGTAAGTCGCCATCGTTTTTCTTATATTTAAAACGTGAGTATTAGTCGAATAATATAATAGAAAGGACTTGTAATCGATTGATTTAAATTATAATTATTGATGAAACTAACTAGGTATCCCATACGAATAGCGTTTAGCTACCTGGGTTTCGCGCATAATTACCTATAATACATATATTTTTTAATAGTTAATAAACAAATTTAAAATATTGAAAGTTCGTACAGATACTATAGAATATAGATGACGTTGTTCGTAAGTAAAGTATTATCGGTCGATCTTTGGTAAGTCTAAAGACGTGTTGGATTTTTTTCAACATTGCGGTCTGATCCATAGAATATTAACGTTATATTAAGGGCGGACGTGCTCAGCGTGGGTCGAAATGGAGCTTTTTTCTATTTTCAAAGCATGATCCTGGACATTTAAACCGTTAAAAAAAATCGGTTAGGTACATGTTCAAACACACGCGTTAACATCATTTTACTCCCTACTTCAATTATAGTTTGTCAATTTATGGCTACGGCCGTATGTTGTAGCTTAACCACCACTGGGGAATGCCAAAAGAAATGGCGTATTTCAAAAAAACACTACCTTATTCTTAGGTCAATAATTATTATAAAGCAATCATTATTCGTAGGATGTTTATCACACTTGAATGGTCAAAGACATAGCTTATAATGAGTATCTTTAGAATTATCTTCAAATGTGTTAAATCTTGCCCATTTTTTGAATAATAAAATGCCTAATTCTTGTTAAATTTGGGATCACAGAGATTATCAATATAATTTTTTATCGTAAATATTTCACTATAATAATGTCGACATAAATTATACTGATTGTTTTATAAAGGCGTTTAAAAATTAATAAATGTAAAAAATCTTAACACCACTGCACATTTATGTACTGAAATATGACTATATTGACTGGACTACATGTCCCCCCTTAAACATTAAACCAATTACAATCCATATACCTACGTAGATGACCTAATGATTAACGCATAAATACACTTAATGAAATAATAATTCTGTACTACTTGCGCATGCGGGACCTTACTGGGGCCCTATGTTAGAACTTGCGAGTCCAAGCCGCCCGGTCGACATGACGTCATATGACATCATTGTGACGTACTACCGGAGTGATAATAGCATTCGAGAAAATAACGCTAGTCAGATAGTAGCGTTATTCATTGTCACCATACACAAATAGGTGTTTCATCATAATAATATCTATGGAGAGTACTGTGTGTTAGGCGGCATGCCTCGAGCGTGTATTGGCTGACGTCACAATTACGTCATGTCGTCTGGTGACACACGAGTCGATAGTTAGGAAATCGCGGTGCTGTTTACAAAAATATCACATAAACCTAGAATCTAAATCAATTTTTATATTTGTGACTCTAATAATAATTATTGTAATACGCAACGCGGGGGGGACATGCTCAGCGTACCTAGTATTTTTTTGAAATACGCCATTTCTTTTGGCATTTCCCAGTGGCTAAGCTACAACATACGGCCGTACCCATAAATTGACTACCTTATTCTTAGGTCAATAATTATTATAAAGCAATCATTATTCGTAGGATGTTTATCACACTTGAATGGTCAAAGACATAGCTTATAATTAATATCTTTAGAACTATCTTCAAATGTGTAAATCTTGCCAATTTTTTGAATAATAAAATGCCTAATTCTTGTCAAATTTGGGATCACAAAGATTATCAATATAATTTTTTATCGTAAATATTTCACTATAATAATGTCGACATAAATTATACTAATGGTTTTATAAATTCGTTTAAAAAATAATAAATGTAAAAAATCTTAACACCACTGCACATGCATGTACTGAAATATGACTATATTCTAAAACATTAGAGTGAGAGGTTTAAAAGAATACTATTTTATGTAATAAAAATACTTTATGCAGTCATCAAATGTTTAAAATAAATATAAAGGATAATAAGGCTTCAAAATTATATAACTAGATTATCTACAACGTTTAAGGAATGGCCAGGATCATGCGTTGAAAATGCAATAAAAGCTCCATTTTGACCTACGCAAAGCATGTCCGCCCTTAACAACGTCAATGTAAACGTTAAATTAATGATTGTTTAGTACCGAAGTCTCTTTCACATTGGTACATACATACTAAAACATCAAGAATACAATGATTGTTTTCCTTTCAGAAATAAAACTAAAAGCTCTCCGTAGCAAGGCCTTTCAATTTAAGCGTGACTGGATCGACTGACTAACGTATTAGCGATTTAGCAGCAAGCACGACCAAAAGGTTTCGTCCAGGGAAGAGTCAACGGCCGGAAGATAATGGAAGCGGTAAGAGTAGTTGGCGGTTAATACAAGTGGCCTTCCTTTCGGCTACAGCCTCTAAAGCTGCTAGAGAGCTTTCGCTCGGGGGGTATTAAGTCGGCAAACCAATGACCGCGAAAAGCGCTAGTATGGAGACAGGAAATGGTACTTAGAATCTGGTACCAAAAGATAATTGATATTGGAATGGCGACATGTAAAACTATTAGTAACTGAGGCTATTGGTTTAAAATTCTTTAAGTTGTTTTTTTTGTTAGTTTGTTTTTGGTTTTGTAAGTGTTTACGTTTACACAATGTGTGTAAGTTAAGTTCGTTTAATATTATCAAATCCAGCTTTATTGCGCTATTGAAATTGTTATTAATAGTGCAATTAACTGCACAGGAGGGGCTTGTTATTGTTAGTTCACGGTTTTGACATGTGGACAAGAAGTTCTTGTTCGACAATAATAAAATTTATTATTATAATGAATAACACCAGGTACCAATGTCACTCCAACTAAGTGAACGAACCCTGCTCGGGTATTTATTCAGTTATATTATGTCGAATAATTTATTCAATTGGTACCTATAGTATATAATATCAGTCCACTAAGAATTCACTTAAAGTTTCAAATGCCTGATAGAATATCTTGATATACCTATTATAAATAATAAATAACTGTATTTTTACACGATTATTCGGCAGGATTTTTTGATTGAGATACTGCTTATATAGTATACGAGATACAGGCATGGGCAGAGATCAGTCAAGTAGAATGGATTCACCCCAAATGGAAAAGTTTCAAAGAGTTAGCGGTCTAAGTGGGGCTTTCCCGAAACGACTTGCAAGATAATGCAATAATGGTAATGCAGTGGAGCGTCTCGCGTACGAGCGGGGACCAAACGAATATTTAAAACGAAATGTCTAGTCGGGGAATCCATGCCGGATCCACCGGACTATCAAATGAGATTTCGGGGCTTTATATATTTGAAATTACATATGTGGCCAGTTTGGACTTTATAAAAGGTAAATAAATTTACATAGCGGAGAGATTGAAACGATTTAACTTCTGTTGATAAGATTAGAAGAAAACTGTAATAGAATATAATATGTATTATCTATTTATAGTATAGTACCTATAGATTATATATCTACATTTACTTATATGATACCTACCTATCAATATAAATATAACAGTACGGTAATGTTAGGGTTGTGTAATATAATTATTTATAATACAGACGTACATACATTAGGGGTCGTCCATATATGACGACACGGTCTACGGAGCCTGATATGCTGTGATGATTCGTGAAGGGGTTTTTATTTTTTAATAACCATGTCCTTGCTTTTTCGTACAAGATGGTTGTTAGTAATAGTTTGGCAATCCCAGGCTTTGAGAAAAACGCATACATATTGTGTCCTCACCGGGATCGAGCCCAGAACTCTCGGATGGAAGGCCAGCGCCTTACGCACAGCACCACGAAAGCCGCCTTATGAAGAAGGGGCTAGGGACAGGAGGATAGTTGTAAAAATGTAACGTAAATAAATTAACAAAACATTAACATTTTTTTAATGAACAACACTTTATTACCGAAATCGATAATTTTCAATGAATTTGTTTTTAACGAATGTGAGAGGGTGGTAATATGTTGTAATTTCGTAAAAGATTTCGTAACGATAGAGGAGGGGGTGGTCAAAAATACCGAAAATCGTGTGAGACAATTTATGGATGACCTCTGCATGCTTCATACGTTGAGAATGTCTTATTAAAGCGGACGAAACGATTTCTGTTCATTATTAAATCGTGTAAAATAATTGCTACCTATATTATATTGTTTAATACAAAGTTGAACATACATAATCCATACAACACTCATGAGAAATCATAACAAAAAAGATTTTTTCTATTGGCTATATTTTCGCATCAATGTTTTCAGAATTATGTATGTTCAATAATTAGAATGGTAGGTACTATACTATGTACATTCTTAAAATCTAGTGAATTATTCGTTGAATAAAATAAATAGTTAATTAAAATTATTAGCAAGTTCAATTAAGTTACAACAGAAAATATTGGAGTGATCCATGACGTCGGTTAGTAATTAAAGTAATAAATACTTTAAAATTTATAATACAAAAACTTATCGCCTATCGTAACTCAATTTGGAGAGCGCTTATGGGCATGTATTAAAAAGGCTAATAGTTAAAATTTGCCGCAATTAAGCATGGCAGTCGTAGCATAGTGGTAATGCACAGGGCGCGATACCCAAGAGACGCAGGTTCGATTCCTGCCGGGTGTCTTACTTTTTTTCAAAAAAGAATTATGTATGTTCAATAATTAGAATGGTACATTCTTAAAATCTTGTAAATTATTCGTTGAATAAAATAAATAGTTAATTAATACAAAGTTATTTATTTACACCAAGAATTGACTGACTGATGACACTTAACAATTGAAATTCTAGCATGACTTATAAATTATATAATATATAATATACATATTAATTGATTGTTTTGTCGGCGTTGACTAAATCGACTAAAATATAGTCCGTTCGTAACAGGAGTCGGGGGTGGGGGTCGAACCGACGGTTCCCGCGTCCACTCGCCCGACCGGCTTGACGAGGGTCGTCCGGTGGTGGGAATGGGGAGGGGAGACTCTTGAATCTACAATGCGAACAGGGAGGGTTTCGCCGTGATTAGATACTATTTGTCGGCGGCGGTCGAGAGGGAGCAGCGATAAACGGATGACATTAGCAAATGTGAAAGTTTCGCTTTGGGGCCGCTCGAGTGGACTGCGGCAAGAGACTCGGAAATGGTTTTTCTCATCTTGATTGTAACCCTTTACGGGTGCTATCTCTGATTATCCGGAGCATGCGAATGACAGATTGAAGAAAATCAATAACACGGATAATTCATTACGTGACTGGGTCGGTATACATACAAGAACAAACACAAGTAGATAGATATACATATTATAGTAATACAGTTAAATACAGTGGCGGCTCGTGGATAAGATATTTGGGGGTGCTGCGGTTGATTAAAAATAAAAATAAATTTTTATTGGATTATATTTTACTATTACATCAAAATTAAATATAAATAATTAATTATATTAATAATTAAAATAAAGAACTTTGCATAAATTGCTTGCAGAAATAAATTTTAACAATGTTAATAAATCATTACAGCTATATTTCTTTCCTCGCTCACGCGCGACGCAGAAACGTAGAAATACTGAAAACGGACTGTCGAGAATATTCTATTGAAATCGGTACTGTGCAAAATCAAATACCTACCGCGCTGTATGATAATATTATTGGACATTGGATGTATCATGCGCGGGGGAGCTGATAACACATTTAATAATATTGATATTTTCATATAATATACATAAATTTATGTATATTATAATATTACATTTGTCTCAATTGGCTTGGCGGTGCTGCACTACCGCAGTGCATATGGACGAGCCGCCACTGGTTTAATATCAAGATGTTATCACTGCCTTGTATTTAAATGTGTTTTCTATTAATAAACCACATTTTTATTCAACAAATAATTCACAAAAATTAAGAATGTTTCATTCTTTCTTACATTGACTCAGTAGCGTAGTGGTTACAGCTCACGACTGGCATGCTTTTAATTAGTATGTTTCTCATGACCTTGAAGATATTTATTAATAACTCGCTATCTAATGTCACCTCTCATTGGTATATATTATGATCATAGAATATAAGGGTAACTGTATCCACGGTGTATGTCCAGTGCGTAAGGCGCTTGCCTTTCATTCGAGGGTTCTCTCGGTGAGGTCACGTGATTATCTCGAAGCCTGCGTGTTTGTGATCGGTTCACTTTTATTACTGATTATTATACCCACTGTTTCACTACGCTAATGTCATTTGCGCCTCAAGACCGGTTATAATATTACAAATAATATATACATCTATTTTTGAATTTAATTATTAAACCACTAATAATGCCACCTTTAAAGTATTTAAAAAAGTATATACCTACTTACCAAACTGTGAATTTACAATTATGCAATTTTTAAATATTGAGCCACTTTCATTATTGTGTCATTGTCTCAGATTTAAAATATTTTCGAAGTTTACGGAAGATCGGAATTTCGCAGTTTCAGAACTTTCAATTGCAAAAAATAAGTATCTTGTAACCTTTGACAATTAGATCAACTTAACAGCGACGTTTATTACTATAAGATACGACTGAAGTTCAAATAATGTTGTTACCAATTCATTATTTCACTTAAATTATATTTTTACTTCTCCCAAGAAGAATGTATTTCCATTATCTTTTCTTAAATTTAATTGCATACTCTGAAACGGGTCATATAGTAAGAATAGACAGTACATACCCGACCGCCGACGAATATCCTGGATTTGTAGTCCACGGTAGACGGTGTCAACAGGAATACTAAAGCGGCCAGGATAGAGGGAGATGGAAGAGGTATTTGTGGGAGGCTAGGACCCACCCTGTGCAGTGACGTCCCTAGACAAAATGCCGCCCCATTTTTTTATACCTACAGTATTTTTTACTTCACAATTTCTAAGAAATGTGTTGTATGGATACATCACTACAAAATATATACCTACCACTAAAACATACAAAATTAAATTTATAAATATGTATCCCCCTAAAGTGTGGATTTTTTTGACGTGGGTAATACTTACAGTGGCTTCTTACAAGTCATTTTTGGGATACATTAATTTGCTCTGTCATGTTGAATTAAGGGCGACTCGTGTCGCTTTTTTCTTCAAAAAACACACAACATTTGTAATGATATTTTTAGCTTGAGATCGCAAATGTTTAGGCATTATTAAATCGATTTCTGGTCACCAAGGACGTTGAATGACAATGGAAGTAAACTAAACATCACAAACCTGATAAAACATTACAGTCCCGTTAAACCTTTTATGTTAATTAATACATTTTGTATCCAACCAGAGAGCGGATTTTATTAATGGAAAGATATTTTCGTATTACTAAGATTAGATAGCTATTTCTATAAATATGCCAAATGATTCTCCTCGATTTGCCGCCATTCGAGTAACTGCCGCCCCCAGGCGACGCTCAATCTGCCTACCCCCACGGGACGTCACTGACCCTGTGTTGTTGACTTGACTGATTTATATCGGCCTTTTTATATCACGTTTGATGAAATCATCACCGTCCACGCAAATCAACCCTATGAAACCCGATGATTACCAATGCAATTATTCAACATCATCGCCAGTAGGTACCAAAATGGTGTAGGTAAATAATTGAGAGGTCGCGGTTTCGGGCGGTTCATCGAGCTGCCGGCGTTGTTTTTAATCAGATAATGGAAGAGATGAGGTCCGAGCGCCGGCTGCAGCGGAGGCCGCCCACGCCTTCCATTATTACACCATTCTGTAGAGAGTTCGTGCTAAAGTAGACTACGTTCAGTTTGAGATTTGAAGACACAGTAATATTTGAGTAAGTATATGTATTTATTAAGTCCATCAATTATTATACTAGGTACGTAGGTACCAGTGGCGAAAGGTGGAGATAGACTGTTAAGATCCGCCATAAATAGTGCATACTAAACGTCATCATCGTAACCCTGCGACACCGAACCATAATAAATAATTGTCAAAAAATACTCGTCTATCTATGAAATATCTAAAATTATTATTTAATTAACGGATTTTTTAAAATTCAGATGGGCTTTGAAAAATAAATATTTACATACATTCATCGCATGATTCGATTGCATTGTGAATTTATTGTTGTTTTTATAAGTAGGTACCTACATATATCTTATAAGTACCTATATATATATGCTTATTTCCAATATACCTAGTTGTTTATTAGATACTTTGTTATGCCCATAATACAGTTTTATTAATATACAAAATATTCATTGCACTGTGGTGACTGAATGCAACTTTTGCGATGAGCAAAAAATTAAAAAAAAATCAATTATAAATTCATCATGGTTTTGGATATAGGTACCTATAATGAAATATTTTAAACACATTATCTAAAATCAAATAATAACTTCACAATTTTTTTTTAAATCCGGAGTGACGGAATGGTGTCAAAGTCCAGAGCTAGCCATTACACTACCAGACATGACGTTTATATCGTCACGGATTCGCTCTGCCAGGGCTTGAAACGCGCGTAAACGAGTTTTCAATTCAATAAAAAAAAATCGTCAGAGTATTCCTCGAACAGACTAGACACCGACCCAACTTTTCGCTGAGTATTATTATTATTAATAATACCTGTATGATGGTATCAAAAGGTAAGGCGGGTGATCTCTGCGCAAGATCGTTTAGCGACCGTTTAGTCTTTCTGATGACGTAGATTTTAATCAGACCTTCAAATTTTGAGTGCCGTGAAATGCGGAGACGTTTACCATTACGGAAAACGGCAGTACCCATTGGTTTAATGTCAAATGAATAATATATTTATATGGATAATGCAACGAATTGGAAAGATTGTTTCAATATTCGAATTGTAATTTATATGAATGAAATAGTTTAAATATCAGTATGTTCATACTAACACACTTACTCACAATTCTATAGGTCATAATTTATTGAGATCCGAGTTTACAGTAGCTTTAAGCTTATTTGAAATGCTGTCAACTTCGGTACTATATTCCTATTTTAATGAATCAATAAAAAAATATTGAAAACAGCAGCAATTTAAAAATAAATGCTTACGCAGATATTTTTACATATAAAAAAACGACATAACTATTTTACTTACTTACTATTTAGTGTATTCTATTAGTATAGTATTATTTTAAATAATTGAGATAAACAATAGGTAGATAACAAAAAGAATAAACTTCAAAATAACGAGAGCTAATTCGATTACCACGCCATTGTTATTAATAGGCCATCCGTGGACTGAAACCGTATGCGGTTTCTAACCATGTGCTAAGCTTATTTTTTCTGGTCATGAAAATATATTTCCACAAAGTATATTATAAACATCTGATCGTATCCGTTTATACTATACACTTACATTTACAAATTTAGTGAAAATATATTTTCATGACCAAAAATCATATGGCACACGGATCTAAACCGCATACGGTTTCAGTTCTATGGATGGCCTCGACTATAGCAGAACTATCAAACGAAATAGGCGTTAAAGGTGTTGTTTTTGCATATTAAATAATTATTAAAAAATAATTGATACAAAAACGCTACATAAATTCGACATAATAATATCGCTACCTGAAAGCAACAGTGCGATAAATAAAAACTTCTAGTTTGGAGATAAAAATGAACTTTAATGTTTGTTTCATATAAATCAAATCATTAACTATATTATAATCATATGATTTTTATGCGATTTATGATGATAATATTACGATTGTATGTCTAATATTATTAACAATGAGTTATTTCAGTTATCTCACTGTTTCTTTGAAATTACAGGATCTTTTGTGTCATAAATGCAACATTGGTATTTTTCGTTTAAATGTGGATTACAAATTTAAATTTTAAAAAAATCAGTGATTCATTATGTGGATAGCTTTCAGCAATCAATTGGAATAAGGACATAGGTACTTACCTCAATAGCTATTTTTTTTACTTTCTTTCACTGTTGCTTTCAGGTAGCGATATAATATAATTACATAATATGTATAGCACAATGCCTGTTTCATCGGCTTTTAAAAAAATAATAATAAATGTAGGTATCAGATAATTAATAGGTATTGATATCGGTTAGTGAAATAAAAAACATAGTATCGTAAAAATAACAGCTGCAGTGATTATCACAATCACATTGTAAATATGCAAAAAATATCATGTTACACGGCAATAATAAATCATTATAAAGTGCTGCTGCACAAAAACTGCATTTCCAGACCAATCACGGAGACCAGCGGGCAAACAATGCGCGATAATGAAGTTGCGTTGTTTTTTTTCACTCTGAAACAGCTGATAAATAAACAAACGAATCAACGATCTGGTTCCCAGCCGCGAATTACGCGCGCCAATACGCTCAGACGAACCATTCATTTGTCATTGCTGTATGAAATAATAAACAGCTGTTCGGTTGTTCAATAACATTAAATATAGTGAGACGCAACAATATTGATTTTTTTTTTTTTTAGAATTATTAATAACCATGTCCTTGCTTTTTCGTACAAGGTGGTTGGTAGTAATTTTGAACAATCACAAATACCCAGGCTTTGAGAAAAACACATACATGTTTTTGTCATGACCGGGAATCGAACCCAGGAACTCTCGGGTGGAAGGCGAGCGCCTTACCCACTGCACCACGAAAGCCGCCAATGACAAAGATAACTTTAATACCTAACATTGACAGAGATGCAGTAGTTATTTTTTGCGTAAAATACGAATTTGAAACTGGTCAGATCTGAGGTGCCATCTTGGGAGTTAAGGTGTTACGAAATTAGTACTATTTTCTATAACCAATCAGACTATAATAACAAGTCATAACCCTTCATAATCAAGGGTTAAAAATCGCCTACTAGATTCAGAGCGCGTGGGGTGGGGACGTAAAATAATCCCTTCGTTACAGCGTTCGGTTACATGTAAATTGTACATATTACATTTCGCCGTAGCACAGTTTACCGTGAGCTTTCTTAACGGAAAGATATTCCCGTATAGCATTGAAATTTAAAAACAACGTGTTAATCGTGGATCATTGCAGACTGTACCGACTGTTATTAGATTCAATAAGAACATTAATTTGATATTTATTGGTACCTATCATATATTAATTTCATAGTTACGACTTGATAGGAGAACCTACCATAATTTGATATAAATATATTAATACGATATTATTGTATTATTCTAATTTACTTACCTACCTACCAATTTTCTTCTCTCTTTCCTTTGTATTCTGGTGGTTTTTATTACGAATTTTTAAGTGGTTTATTTAGGTAAGGAATTGATTTCAATATTGTACGGTCATCGATTTACGATACAACATCTCACGATGAATTGTGTTACGGCCAACTGCATACCTACGTTCAAATTTCTGGATACGGTGGAGTTCATGATAACGCATAAACTAATTATCGGAGCTACAGAAGGAGTGTTTGCGACTTATGCTGTGATTACACTATGATGTACCTACTTCGCGTACTGTCACCAGCTGTCACAGTAAGCTGCCGCTACAGGAAAAAAGTGTTTAATGTCGTTTTTCTTGGTGTTTAAAATGTCATCAAACTGATACTCCCATCCCGTTGCACATTATTTAGAACCTTTAAACGAACATTGTCAGTTAGCAAAATCTGCCGAAAACACCAGAATAACAATGAGGTCACATCACACGTACCGTACTGCATCGACACCTGCATGACTCAATGAAAGTTTTTTTTATCATTTGCTACATGTCTACACATTTTCGACTGTTTCGAGTGTTTTTTTTTGTTTTTAGCGGTTGGCACTATGTATTTTCTATAATAATGTTGTTTATTATCTATGGTCTGCAGGTTGGGTTCTGTTCAAATAATTATCTACGGATGCAATATCGCAATTTTAACGTACGCACACGTAGAAACTGTTAAAATTAACGGAAATTAGTAATTAATAATAATTAATAATACAAAATACTGATAAATTAGAATTAGTGATGGCTCAAAATATTCTGCAGAATGACGAAACCATAGTTTAAATTTGTCGCCGTGACAGCATGACAGTACGCGACGTGCATCATAACGTATTTGAATCTTTAGTCTCAATGATTTCTGAAAGTTTCTGCCGAAGATAAAATTAATGTCGCCACATAATATTATGATACGTAGGTATCTTTATATTATACGATCAATCAAAAATAAAACAATTAATAAACTCTCAGCAACCTTGAACATTGGTATAATCTAAGTATCTACGAGATTACTATTATTATTGATGTCTGTATGATTAGTGTACCAGACAGAAATGATTATACATGCACGTTAATCGTGTATAGAACACGCGTTCGTATAGCGGTACAAGTCTAATTATTACCTACGGGTCATTTTTTATACTGAGCTCGATTCAATAGACGTGTCAGAAAATAATTGGTTTTTCAAAACACACTGACAAAAAGTTGATAACGTTTTCAATTTGAGGCCAGTATGAAGGTTTATACCGCGCACATATACAACTATTATTAACCACAGTAATGCGAACCGCATTTCCCACGCTGCATAACATAAGAGGGAGGCATGTGACTAGTTGCAGGGTTTGGAAAATTCTCTTCATACCCCACCTACCAACTCGTAGGTTCCACTCTGCACACCCCGTACATTCCACATGCCCAGGCAGCGTGCGCTTTAATTCTAGCGATAAAAGCCTTGCTTGCAATTGTTGCGAGTGGTGGGATGCTCAGCTACCAATTATTACCACAAGAGTGTACCGTGTGCGCGTAGCCTTAGAAATAAATAAATAAGTAAAAGTAATACACTGGCCAAAAATATCAGAAATCATAGAATCTGAGTAGCCATCTCCTCAAAGTTTCCTTGGTTCAGTTACTACGATCAGCATGATTGCGTAGTCTGTGTAATATTATGATGATATATGGGAGACGTGTTGGTAACGCTGGTGAAGGATGTCAGGAAGCTGCTGTTCAACTCAACTCTTGCTTCTTCGACGCTGATGAATCAATCGAGTCATCACAAAAAGGGTTCATGAAACAGCTCAGCCCTCAAATTATTTAATCACTAATTGACTATAAAATAGTACCTAAAGCATAACAAAATCCCTGCAACTAACATCAAAAGGGCATATAATACAATCACATAAACAGATATCTACGTAAAAAATAGGTATAATATGGTATGTGTCATCAACGCATCACTATCTTATTTGATAATAATTCATAATAGGTAGTTTAATCTAGTATCTAGCCTCCAAGTCCCTAAACACACCACTGCTGCTGAACATCTAGAGTAGATCATTGTAGGAGCGAGTTGGGTTGTAACTTAGTAGAAGAAAAATGTTAAAACGCAATAAAATTATCTTCTTGTGCCCCATGATTTTATGAAAATTTCATTGATATAAAATTCGCGCCAATAAAATGGAACAACTCAACGAAAGCAAAGCAACGATACACTTCACACAGAACGCGAGACACATTCTTTACTACGCGAGCTGAAAGACTTCCCTTAGCTCTCAGAGATTTTTCATTCACAGCTCACGTACGGGAAAAGATTGATTTTCCATTACGGGAGACGCGAGGCCGTACTGCGAAGGCTGCATGGGGTTTAAACCCCCCTCACCAGTCTGTTCAGTGTTGCCATTTACCCTTCTTCTATTCAAGTTGCAGCTTTTAAAATAATATACATAGGTATATCCTAGAGATATTATATGTTCATATTATTATAACTCTCGCATGATGGTGAGTGGTTTGAATATTATTGACTGAATTTACTAATTAATTTCTCAACCTGCCCATAACTGACACGAGTATGCATATTGGTATTGCTAATAGTGGTTAACCTGTAAAGCCTATAAAACTACAGAATTATAACAGGATAGAAATATGACCGCCTGTCGGCCACGGACGAAGGTTTTGAAGCCGGGTTACCTTTATTGTTTTGTAAGTAACACAAAGGGCGCCGACTGTCGTCAAATATTGAATGCGCGTATCGATTACGTGACAAAATTTAATGCACATAATTATAAAGACGGAACGATTGCAAATAGCATATTCTTTAATACGTGTTTAAGTTTATTCTATATTTTTCCACACTAGAGATCGGTACCCTGCATTTACATCTGCATACCCTATTTTGTGCTCCCCGTATAGAACAGTAATTACAGCGTGGATACAACTGTAACCCGGTACCATCCGGTATAAGAAATACTAGGATGTTAGCGTTAAATTTAATATATTTTGGCGATGTAAATGGTATTTCTCCTATTTTTCCAGTAATGGATGATTTTGTGTTTTAACTTATCAAACTTTCTACTTATATGTAAACCTACATCGTTTTTTATTTGTTTTAAGTGGCGATACGTTATATGTGTAAAATAAAACCGCGTGTGTAGTGTGCGATGTACGTCCTTACCTAGGTATTTGATTGAAAATAATGAGAGTACTGACTGCCTATACGATTTCTCAGCTTTGAGATTTAAGTATGCATAATTAAAATACTCATTTAAGAATTCACGCGTTTTACTTCCCGCACCTCACCTCACCAATCGACCACTACAATCTGACCACTTTACCTACTCGTTATAAATTATAGCAAATAACTATAACTATTATGACTTTTATGTTGTAATTTCCAGGACGTTTCGGTAATTATTCATAAGATATCAAGTTAGTCTCTACTAAATTAGTACCAGTAAAGAAAGAAATTATTCATAGGTTTTGGCGATATGTGTATAATTTGCCCTGCGGTCGACCAACCTAGATTATATTTTATTCCACTCCCTACGAACGTACTTCCGGGTTTGTAATCTGTGTTTTACAACGTTTTTATTAGCTCGTATTCTTATTTGTCCGGTGGTTCTTTGTCCGGTACAAATCTTGCAATCGTTTTTTAACTAACTTCCCGAATAGCTAGACATTTGAAACTTTTAGAATATATCAGAACACGATGCCAATGCATTTTTTAAATACTTTTAGCCATCTTTAAGTAGAATTGAATTCATTTTCAGTTAATTCTGTTTTGTATGAAAAGTTATTTCGACACCATTATTGGTTGCTAGGGGTCTGGGGTCCTAGCAACTAAATTATTAATATGTACGTGCGTTACTATGGAATTCAATATGACATGTCAAAATGAAATTTCAGTATCATTTCTATCAAGTACAATTTTTTTTGATCGTTTAAGTTAGTCAAGTCAAGTTTATATGATTCTACAGAAAATTTAAAAACGTTGTATATAAAAAGTTCTTTTTATCTTGTAATTATTTTTTTATTAAATATATTGTCCTCGCGGAGCGTTTGCTGGCAACATCCCACGCGCTCGCTAGACCGTGGGAGATCTCGCCGCATACGTGTAAATACCATTTTTCCCGATAATAGAAATTGAAAAGGTTGGAAGCGTTTATCCGTTTACCTGTCTTATGCGAACCTCTGGGGAAGTACCTTGGTAACCTGCCCGCTGTTCGGTTTGCAGTGTTTTGTTTTAATACTGCAGATTGCCGGGGATATTTCACGCCGAGAGAATGTTCGCAGCAGTCGGGATTGTGGAGCATTTTTCAATTCCCGGAATCCGTAACCAATTATTTGCTACCTTTCCCGGAAATTATCGGGACTCAACATAGTACATACCGCGTCTGTTCTGGCAGAACACACTAACTGGAGAATACTAGTTTTGAGTAATTTGACTTTGAAGTTGATAAAATGTTTGAAATAATGGTCTATCATGTGAGTTTATTAAGTAATCGTAAAAGGGATGACTTTGAAATAAAGACTGATTATTTATTAAGAAGGTTTCCTGACGGTAAAGTTTGAAATAAGGAACATTTTGGTACTAACTCAATATGTCATTTTTTCGAATTAGTGTCTTCTGCCAGAACAGAACAGCAAAAGGGCACATGTGTAATTTTGACGGTTTCGAGTTATGAATGCAGTTTTCTTCGTAATTTTTTCTCTCTATATTATGGGCAAAACGGCATTTATGAAGCAAAACCCATGAATTCACAATTGCGCAAAGAAAATAAAGGTTACTTGTGTATTTGTAAACTGATCTTCATTTAATGTATAGGAAAAAGGTAACATGTACACGATTTTAGGAACTATATGCAATGTTTACAAAAGTAATATAAAAAAAGGTAACAAGTGTAATTATTTAAAAGTGAGTAAGGGCATTTGCACAAAAAAAAATTTCGTTGCAGAAAAAGGGCACTTGTGAAATTTGTGAAAAAATTAAAAACATGTTGGCAGCGGACAAAGAGGCCCAAATAAATATTTTGGAAGATCACAATAAGCGCGAAGTGGACGCTCGCAAATCAAAATATGAAGATAAAGCTATTCATAAATGCATATAGGAAAAAGGTAACATGTGACTTAAAACCTCTTAAAAATAAAAAATTGACAAATTATAAAAATAAAATTGCAATTAAATCTTGAGTAATTAGGTCACATGTGTTCCAAATTTCATTTCAAAATATTAAATAATAACCTCTCCACGATTTTTTTCACTCCAAATACACTTAAAATGCATTTTTCTCAAAACTCAATTTATGCACAAGTGCCCTTTTGCTTTTGGGGCGACGATATTATAGTTAGCATACTTTTTTACACGTTCCAAATGTACATGACTAAAATAGCTAGACTAGGATTATGAATTATTATTAAAATAGTCGTAATGAATATCGATCAATTCAGCGCGAATAGTCACCTTCAAGCCTCCCTCAAGGGGCGGCTGATAGGGATCTGGTCTGGGGGCCCAGGCTTAGGATATGCCCGGCGTGGCGGGTCTATCAGATGAGTGAGATAAGGCAAATAAAAAACTGCTCTAATGGTAAAAAAAATTCACCTGTGCACTATTTTTCTTCAGGAATATTAACATTTTAAAATATCGTCGGTGTTTTGTAAAAAGGGTGAATCAACCATTTTTGCGAAATCGAGATTTTAATGAAAATAAAATATGTACCCCACTAGCTTTGTTGTGTAAAAACGGCCAATTTTTATCTTCACAGGAAAGTACTTAAAAACGATAATCGACTAAAATTAAATTAATTAAAATTACGAAATAAAAAGCAAATGTGATATATTAGGCCTTTTAAAATATTATATAATAATACCTATTATAATGACAGTATTCTTTCTAAGGTTTATTATAAACTTGTTAGATATTTATAATCATCTACAGGTAAAACACAAATAAATGTCAAAAGTTAAAAATCCTCCTCCTGTAAAGTAGCATTTTGGTTAATTCGCCCTTTTTACAAAACAACGACGATATGTGGTTTTGCGATATAATTTTGATTTCATATTGTGTGTCGATACTCGACAACTCCATAATTCAAGTAGATTTCAAAAATAACAAAAAATTGCTAAAATTACACTCAATACCCATAATTTTACCTCGAACACCATTTGGAAAATGCTTGTATAGCATCACATTGTCTTATTAGCGATAGGTAGGGGGGCCGCCAAAGATTCTAGCCTGGGCACCCGGTTCAGGATGTGGGGGCCATGACCACCTTATACCAAACAACGAATAGGTATGCAGTTGATGAATTATTTAACTACCTCGTATCACAGAATAATACCTATACCAATAACGATATAAACGATAAAATTAAAAGGAAGATCAGTAAACAACCTCCAAATATGCTATGTGTTATGTTATGATTATCAAGAAATAAGAATGTACGTCTACTCTAAAGTATCGAGTGTTCGTTAGTGTTGTACTATGATCGCCACTCTGGGGGTAGTCTTGGAGAAATAGTGGATTTTATAACAAGTTTTCTGCTACAGCAAGACATAATAATATGTGTCGCTGAATTGCGAGATAACTGTATGATTAGAGATCCCGAAGAAGAAAAATAACCAAGTACCTTAACTAATTACTGCATATTATGTATAAGTAAATAAAGAAAAAAACATTTTTAGTAATTAACCAATTACCGAATTGAATAAATTCTCTTTATTTATTTATTTATTCAAAAAAAAAAATAGTCTGAAGTCGATTAAATTACGAAATAGCAAGTCGTAAAATTTATTCCGAAGCGGCCAAGCGGAAATCACACGCATAATTCAAACACTTTTAGCCTGTCAACGCTGAATAAAAAAATGTCATAAAAACGTAAATTGACAAAATAATCAATCCGCTAGATGGATTTTAATTGGTTTCAATAGACATTATCACGGACCATTGCACATACAGATGGACCAAAGTCGAAGACAATAAAATAATTGTCACGAATAATTCGTTTACATTGCATCATATTTATTCTAACAATAAATGATTTTTTTTTTAATAACAAGAAAGAGTAATATTTAAGAGTTAAGAAATTAGCTATTATTGTAATGGTATTTGAGTTGGTTTACTTAATAAAACTTTGATTTAACTATTGAAAAATATTGACAACCTATTTCTGAACGCGAATGGGAAATCCAAACATACATTCCTTAGGTACAAGTCTGATCCATTCGAGTAAACGCATGTGTGTAAACAACACTATGGTTTGTCTAGACGCGCTGCATAATACTGCCGTATCGACCGCAAATTGTTGAGAAACCGTAGGCCAATACAAAAATATTACTTTTATCTGAATACCTATTTATAATCATAATATATTTGAGTTGCTTAGAATCATAACTCACATATTCCAAAAATCGAGTTTTGAGATAATTGCAAAAGACCACCAGAGCACTGTTTTTTTGTATTAGAAGAAAGCTTTTGAACTCTCTTAAATATTAATAAGTCAGTGAGCCGATTTACATTTTTAATAATATATATGATACTCCTAAGGCTGCGGACACACTATATGAAATAGAGCTCCATGATTGGTTAGGAAGGACTTGGTGACAGAACTCACATTATTCATTGAAAAATGTGAGTTGTGACACCAACAGTCGACTTTATCAACGATTTTCACATGGTTTAAAGTTTAAAATGACTTTTGTGAAAATGAGATGTGGGGGCCATGGTCTTGGTCTGCACGCACCATTGATAGATTTTAAGTCCACCTGCATAGTTTGTTTACCATTTATATTACGGTAGTATTGACCACAAAGCCCGTAGTAAATGTGAACGCCTATTCGATTGCCAATATCTTATTGAGAAAACATAAAACTTTAATTCGCCAACACGACATAGACATATATATTACAGTAGGTACAGTTACATGAAATAAACTACACTAAGCTCAACAGTCAACGATAAAAAATCATTGCTCTCGAATTTCGTTAATGTTACATTGTTTCCCGTCATAAATTTGTTCAACATTTAATTTCCACGTTGGATTTTAAGCCCACCTGTATACCGGAGAGCACGTTTCAAACGAGTATCCCTCGCGGTTATAGCACTCTGAGAATGACACGAGCATTTTGACAGCTGTCACTCAACAGCTGATGCTCACCACTACACTATTAATAATGCTTTGTGTCGGCATCGACGGGCCGATACGTCACGAGGGACAACAGCGCCGCCGTATCACATGTCACAGGCCTTTAGAGCAATTAGTTGATTATGAATAATTTGATACGATGAGAGATTTACAGATAAGAAATAATGTTTTAATTAAATCAATATAACATTTACATAATCGTATTATAATATTACTGTATATAAAATAATAATATTGACAAGTCTGCGCGTCTGAATAAGATTATATTAAAAGAATAGATAATAATGCAAATTGTTTATTATGTACAACTCTTGTATTTGTTTATTTATTTATTTATTCATTTATTTATTTATTCAGACGTTTAGTAGACAACTAATCGTATTGGGTTACTAAACGAGAGTCAACAATTCATCAAAATCCCATTAACAAAGCAGAATGCTGAGATTTGGTGGAATTCAGAGTTTTACTTGTTTTTCAGGAATAACTACTCAAACTTCCTGATTTTACCAAACTTTAAAAAATTATAACGTCCTAACAATGTGTTGCTTTTTAATAAATATCTTATAATTTTGATTGAACTTTCTATTATGTTATAATGGATTTAAATTGAAATACCATCAAGTATCTTAGGTCGATAGTATTAATATTTCTATTTTGTTTAAATATTATTTTATCTTATATGAAAAAATCGCCGTTACCAGTGTGTTGGGTCAAATAAATAAAAATCTTATCTCTACACATTTCTCTTTACTATATAAGACTGATGTTACTTTTATATTCAACTATTATTAAGTATATTATTGTAACCATTGAAAAGTTTTTTTAATAACCTATTAAAAACCAATTTTTCAAGCAATATAATATGCTTAAGTTGTAATAACTTTGCAGTTTTTTTAAAATTAATTGATACTTAGCTATTTCATTAAAGTTTCATCATATATTAAAGCCTTCATTGTGGACATATTTAATGCTGTGCGCCCACTACAACGTCTAGCCGTCGAGTTTTTACCCATGACACTTCACATATACTTCCCGCCCAAAAAGGGCATCAAAACGCAACATTATGTGGTTGTGTCGGCGCGCAGCGTAACGCATGTCGATCCTTGAAAGAATCTACTGAAATAAAAGTATTTTAATTTATTTTGAAGACCGACATATTTTGTATCACAATAATGAACCAAATAAGATTTTTTTTCCGATATTCGGTTAGTCTCTTTCATATTATTGACATTTTACAAAATGTTTCTCAAATATAATGTAGGAATTAATGTAGTAAGAGCTCTAGAGAAAAAAAAATAAGTAGAAATCATTTCGTTGAGACGATAATCTGTTGTCGAACAATAAAAAACTAAAATACATATAAATAGACCATAATCATAATATTATGGTGACTATAAAAACAGAGCTTGCCGAACGAAAACATCTTTAAATCTACATATCATAATGGAAATGGACTAAGCATATTTTTCCGTCTAGACAAGAATATGAATACAAATTTAAAACTTACCGTTTGATTATATTGAATTTCTAAGCCACAATATGATGATTGAAAGACTTACCTGAAAAGAACAGAAACATAATATTAATAATTATTTTAAAATCAACCTTGGAAAGGAAAAAGGGCGTAATCCACACACATCAAATTTTACAGGAGACACAAAAACGTTTTTGTTATGGTTCTCAATCAAAGTTAAAATACAAAATAGTCATAACCTCGAAGTGCATGATAATTAAGGCTTATATTTCAGTTGAGGCATGGTCTAATTAGATCGTGGCTAGGCGATGCACGGATTGTGCAAATGACGCGTGCCGAACGAAATATAATTTGTCATAAAAATCCAACATGCGTCCATTTAATGTTATGTTCATTGTTATATTACTAATAATAATAGTATATTCATTGAGATGTTTTCTTTTTTAAGTACATACGTAAAGTTTTTTAGTCATCTTTACACGATGTAAGAATATTTTCATCCGACACCATGACTAAACAAATGGACGTGCGGACAGCTCGACTGTCGGTCTCTGATTGGCGACTAGTGAGAAATTTCGTCGCACATACTGTTGAAAATTATTTGCCGTTTCACTGACGTACGCTCTTAATAATTTGGTTTATATTTCCCTTATCTGTTATTTAAAAAAAAAATGGTGGTTAAGTCGTTTTTCCCACGACACTTCATTCTCCTTTGTTATTATGCAATAAAACCTATTATGAAAAAACTGATGGTCACGCCCTTTTTCCTTTCTAAAGTCGATAATATCGTCCCTGTTCTGGCAGAACACATTAACTGGAGAATACTAGTTTTGAGTAATTTGACTTTGACGTTTTAAAATGTTTGAAATGGTCTATCATGTGAGTTTATTAAGTAATCGTAAAAAGGATGACTTTAAAATAAAGACTCTTTATTTATTAAGAAGGTTTCCAAACGGTAAAGTTTGAAATAAGGAACATAACTAACTCAATAATTGTCATTTTTTCGAATTAGTGTCATCTGCCAGAACAGTGACGATATGTAATATTCGATTTTATGTGAGTTTAACACCAATTTGTTTTTTTCTAAGATCTTCTAATAAATCGAAAAATATATATATATATATATATATATGTTACCTATTATTATCAATGATTTTCTGTACAGTAAGCACATTATTATATCTATAATTATTATAATATATCTAAAATATGTGTAGAAGTGATTATTGGCCTCGTTCGTTCACCCCAAAGGTTCAAACTTGAAACAATCACACTAAAGCTTATAAAAAAAATGAGTGATAAAAAATTTCTGCATGAATTCGTTCTGAACTTCGTGACTACCGGATAAATTTAATACGGTGAACAATGTTGAATGGGCACTGTTGGCAGTCAGCGTATAGACGCGAAAAATATTCATATTTTTCGAAATCAACTGATGCAAGAGAAACACAAAGTTAAAATACGTCTACAATTCATTGAATTTTAATATTGTATCTGTAAAATGAAGTTGCCGCATACTACAACCATTTGTGGGTATAACGGTTCATAACTTCTTGAAGTTGGGAGTGGTTTAAACTTTAAACCATGATTTCATTGCACGGGCTGTCTGGATACGAGAAAAAAGTCTCGTAAGGCATCTAGCCGGGGACAAACGGTAGATACATGCATGGCCCCCACAAGGAGGGGGGGCTGACAGGGCTCTAGCCTAGGGGCCGGGCTCAGGAAGGGCCCGGCGTGATGAGTCGACCGATAAGTGAGATAAACACAGACCACAAATTTGCTCTAATGGTAAAAAAAAGTCGCCTGCCACGCTATTTTAGTTAAATAATTAAAATATTTGATTGTACGATGCAATTTTTAACTGTGTGCCGATACTCGACAACTCCATAATTCTAATGAATGTACATGTATTAAAAATACAAAAAATCGCTAAAAATACACCTTAATTTTACCGCGTACACCATTGAAAAACGCTACTGTAGTGCGTCACACTGCCTTTACCTTTAGCGATAGGTAGGGGGGGGGCGCCAAAAATCCTAGCCTGGGGGCCCGGTTCAGGATGTGGGGGCCATGGATACATGCGTTAGTGCACATGGAATATACGGTGAGTCGTGGAATCTATTTTTCTGTCTGCTGTAATGATGACAATCCGTGGCCCTCGCACATTGAAAATCGTCCGACTGGAATATGGCCATAAATCAAAAATGGGCGCAATGTTGCAAATGTCATCCGTGCGCATAAAGCGAGGACATGCTGGGACACTGACATAACACGGTTAATCGGAACGAATAAAAAAGCAGCTTCTGCACATGCGTCAAATATCGAATAAAATTTGTTACTTGCGATACCAACTGTTCTAGGTATGCGCGGAGGCCGGAGGTACATTAAGTTACATGTCGTCAGCTGAATGCCGAACTATTCTAACTCACATTTGAAATATTTTGCAGGAATGTTTTTTGAAACAGCCTACTTCAGTTATTTATTAGTTATATCGACAAGTGTATGCACCATTTCTTTCATCAATAATCCTACTAAAATATGATGCGTCCATTTATCCATAAAGATAATAAATAATTTCAGTACCTAAGTTGTTTCAAAAAACTCTCTCCTCAAAAATTTCAAATGTGAGTTAGAATAGTTCTGCATTCAGCTGACGATGTGTTTTGTGAATACCAACAAAATCACATCGACATATTCGACGTAGTTTAGGTGTGCAACCCGGCTAAAGACGAAGGTCGGAGAGGACGTGAAAGCTACCTCCAGATGGACGGTAAAAATCAAGATTGCCACGGGTCTTTCAGAGAAACAGACCCTGCATGCTGCTGGATGCCGTTAATAGTAGAAACGGTGAAACCATCAGGGTCAATCAAGACGAAAAAGAATTTAATTATATTACCAATAGGTATGTGTGTATAAATAACAGGTTCCCTAATTTAAAGCAACCTACTTAAATAGACATGTTTTTTCGTTAACGATTAAATTCGACAATCTAAGACAATCGCCGGAATTCCATCACCTGTTAATTTACAGTCCAACCTATTCAAATGTTCCCCACAATACGTACTAAGCAGCCTATGAATGAAAGAAAGATCAACAAACCCAACAAAGTTCAAGCAAATTGGTATGGACTGATTCACTTACGTATTCCGATCCCATACAATAACTCATAAGTATAATTTAAATTACTTCTCAAAATTATAACGCTAGCAATGTAAATACTTAGCTAAGTATTTTTCTAACATTCGAATGTTTTCTCAATTATTATTGTGCTTTACAAGTCTATCAAAAAAATACCTTAAATTATTGGGGGTTTGAGGCTCTAGATGTGTACTATAATATTATGATACTATAATATAATAAATAATAGCGTAATCATATATGTAATCTAGACATCTATAATACCACGTGATTAACTATTATTTGAATGCGCGAAAACTATTTCACAGAGACAGACACCTTCTATTGATAAGAAAAACTATATACATTTTGTTGGACAGTCAAGCCAGAGTCGATAATAGAGATGTGAGTCGCTAAAAATCGACTAGTTCGTTTGTAAACGCATTTTGTTAAATCCCATTATGTTTTTTGTTTATTGATCGGTACTTAGTTTAAGTGTACCTACTTTGAAAGTTTTACTTTTAATTTTCAAAAACTCAACATTTTTTAAATTATTAAAATACTCGGCATGGAGAAATCAAGGGGTCTGGTATATGGAATTATCACCAGGATCACTGTGTATAGCGAAATCTAGCTATCTGGAGAAAATGACTGCATTATAAATTGGCATCACGCAAGCATACGAAACCGCACACATGCTCAATTTATTAATACTCTCACACTGGCATACAAGCGTACACTTGTAATACTAGGAGGACTCTATTCAAGGGTGGATTGACGACAGGGATACGTTAGCAATACTTAGGCATCATTATTAACATTGATAAATTAAAATATCCCATTGAAGCGGACGACACCAGCAACTATATGGAATAAGTACTACATTTATGATTTATTTTAATTAATTGGTGGCATTTACATTACAGAACTATGTTTACTATAGAATTTTTTATTCGAAAATTGTAAAATGATGTACCTACTTACATATAATTAGATTTAAGATATGACTTTATCATATGAGTAATATGAAGTAGGCCATCAATAGCCGACAACTTACGAGAAATAGCGACGCGATAAAAAAAAATGCACTGCACCACGGATGATTTACTTTGGCCTTTTGACCGGCATTATAATGTACCCATATAATATAATAATGTTAACGTGGATGTTTTGCCGCAACTTGATTACCAGCCTGCCACACCATACTTTTATATAACCTGCCGCCCCTAGCTCAAACATCTCTATTCCAAAATAAGGACCCCATGGCCTGAGCAAATGTCTAACAGTTTCTCATAAAAAATTGCTAGACGTAAATATTTTCATTCATGGTGAATATCAGTTATGAGTGTTTAGTAAAGTTTTTATGTACACAGATATTATGCAGGTGTAGATGGGTATATTTTGAGTGACGCGTTAATTACATAATCTATAGCGAATGGTATAAATGAGACACGTCGTTTCAGCAAAGACAATATTCAACAGTATTATAATTTCGCTTCCTAGTAACCCGCATGGCTGAGGATCGTGAGCACTCCTAAATAGGAACTGTCGAATTCTGGAACAGTTTTCACAACTTTCCCTATCATCGCCTGTGGTAAACGCCATCAGCGATATTCTATGTATTAAGTAGTACCTTATATTAAATTCGACAAATTATTTTTTTAGTTTGTAACACTATAATGGTGTTCAGCGAATATATATCGACTAAAAAATTGAAAATCTTGATTTTAATTTATTTATTTATTTAGAAAAGAGTATTACGGCATTACAGCGATTGGCCAATGCGCCATAATACATAATTAATACAAAATTATAAGAATGACTTTATTACAAAATAACAACCAGTATAATAAGAAAGTAGAAAATACGGTATATGCTTATGTAGATATTAGAGTAAAATGATAAATACAATTATACATTTAACCTATTTAACACGTCCACAAACATGATATAATTAATTACTTGATAAATGGAACTCTTTTGATTAAATACTTCTCCAATTAATTAAAAAATACATTATTATTAAGTATGTAACACCCATTATGTGTGCATATTCCACCTCATCCTTCTTTCTATCCCCCATACTTGAGCATAGACACCTTGTTTATATCGATCCCGTCGCGGGACTATGGGGAAAGGGGCGATAGAAGGGCATGGGGATACGGGACGGGGAGAGACGGGTAACTTCACGAGACAGGCGGCAATAAAATACATAAACAGGGAATTTTTAACATTATAAGTACATTATTTCACGATGAAAAATATTTATGTACGCGACAAACTTAGATACATAAGCTAATTATAAATTATTGTTTTTTTTTTATTTTCGTGGGTTGAGACGAGACTCTAGGTACTGCTCGCTACAATGTCCTCACAATCCTTATATATGACATGGATGTATAAACGTATCCTCAAAATCCTCAGGTCCTCACAAAAAAAATGGATAAGACCGAGAAGTTCCGCGTAGCATCATAATTAGACCTCGGCTACATTATTCGAAGAGAAAAGTACAGTATTTATCATTACTCTGAGAGTACAATAAACGTAAGTAACAGAGAGCGACACAGCATTTGTGATTTAAGGTTAAGGACATCCGTGATTAGTACAAGTGTATCCACACCGTAATATTGCGGGTAGCACGATAAACCAAAAATCACTCTGATAGTGGCTGACCTGCGATAGGGGATGGTAGAATAATATTTATTGAACGCATTCTAGATTAGACATTGCACATCGAGAATTATAAACGACATTCTAGAAAATTAGGGAAAAGTTAAATGATGTCACGTAAAAAAACATTTGAATTTTAAAAGGGGAAAATAGCTATAAAAAAACAGGTAAATGTCAATTGTTCTGATTCTGAAGGAACAAATTTCAACTGTCTGCACAGAGTAGATTCAAATTTTAGAGTTTTTAACAGTATGTAATCCTTTGACTTATTACTGACTCTGGTGATCACTAAAATTACAAGCCTTGACAATGATTACTGCGCCGAGTTTGTTACTTCAGTTATTTTTAACTCAGTCCCTTCATTGATTATGTCGCTCCATCTGGAAGGCGCACATCCTCGCAATATCCTCCCGTCCACACCACCATAGAACATTCTTCATTCCAGACTGCTTGAATCAGTTCTTCAGAATCCGAAGAATCGTAGAACGTAAAGAGAATCGAAAAAGGTAACGGAATCACAACCTTTCGTAGATACCTACTGATTTAAATTGAGTAGGTATTGTTGATTGTTTCTTTCGCGTAAAATTAATAAATAAGAATCTGTTTGGAGCAACTACAAATAGGGCCCAGAAACAGAAGATGGCCAAAATCATCGCTGACATCCGATATATAGCGGATATGATACAAAAAGAAAAATATTCGTAGAGGTGATTACATGATACGCATTTCAATTAAATAATATGATAATTTCGTTTATTGCCTCGACTGGAAAATCTGTCTATGTATATAATAATATTATATTATAATACCTATTGCTGCCCTGCAGAGGGGGAAGGATAGTGGGACAGGCGCATCGAGTGGAGTGCATTCACATCGCGGGATGAGTGTTTCGAGTATGCGTGTTTTGTGTGTGTGTGTGTGTGTGTGTGTGTGTGCGTGACTATGGGTGTTCGGCGTGTGCCTGTGTTGTGTTTGCGTGCGTTTATTGTGTGACCGACCGCTGCTGCATTATTATTATTATCTTCCTGCACTCCGCGGCCTTCGAGGGGTGGAGGGAAAGAGGATCGGAAATTGTGATATGTATGACGGAAATTATTTAGGGTTATATTATCGACATGCAATAAAAATAGAAAAATACCTCTGAATTTTATATTAATTGGTACAAGTCTGTTTACTCACTTTACCGGGAGCTAGGCGGGAACAGCGGCAATTTTCATAGCCCATTTTGGCAAAATTCATGAAATCAAGAATGATAACCTAAACAAATAATCCAGTATATCGGCTATTTTCAAAATTTGTTTGCATCTGGCTTTCAACCGACAGATAAGACCCAATATGGGTACAGTAAACTTCCGATGATCCATGTGCGAATTATCCTTGTACGATGCTGTTTATACAACGTTATAATAGCTCTTAGGTAAATTCGAACTGATATTAGAAAATCATTAAAAGATTCCTTCAAACGAACCAAAATCACAGATTTTCTTAATTCTTAAACATGTTAAAATAATTGTCTGCTTTACAAATGTATATTATGTACATTTATACTATTTTAAAAAGAAAAAAACCATAGTTCCGTGTTTTTCGTTTATCCGTGACGCCCTCCCCACCATTAGTCCGGATAATCGGGAGTCTATTGTATGTCTTGTAGGTACCTACTCAATATTCACCTATTTTCGTATAAAAGGCATCTAGAAACACAATAGAAAATTAATTTTACCTAATATCTTAATTAGGCTAGTTTTATTGTAATGCTTTGTATGTAGGTACCTACACTTAACAACAAAAATTAAAACGGTAGAAGTAATACTTACACAAAACCCATTGTCTGTTTTTTTTACGAAAACGGGTTATGAATGAAAGTACGTCTTAACTATGTTGCCTACACATTCGTAAAGAAATGGATGCTTGACAATGAATTTTTTTACGTTAATTCATTCATCATTGTATAAAGTCGGGTGTCGAAAATTCTGTTACGTGTCAAATGTGAGTAGTGTCTACAGATACCCAAAAAACATAAAGAAATATAATATAATATGTAATTGTAATAAAACAATAATTTAATTACAAAACATGGAAAAAACAAAAATCGTATGATTTTCTATTTTGCTATCCCCTGAATAACTTAGGTACTCGTAGGTATAGAAGCCCGGCCTTTTAATCTGGCCTATGTGTCACTTCAAAACTGCCCTGCTAAGTAAAAATACTGTTTTCTTCGTTTTAGAGAAAAATAAGAACCCAAGTTTTAAAGTACGTTTTCGCTAGAGAGAGCTTCAACAGTGAAAAATAAAAACAGCAAGCGAACAAGAAGGAAATTAATTTCAGTCACTAATCGATTTCGATCATATTCATATATTAATCATTCGAGGCATCATACAGTGTTGTCCGCAAAAGACATATAATTATATACTCACTTATAGGTACTAAATTCACAAGATAACCAAATTATTATTGTTCAATAAATATATATTTCTAGTCCATTCATTATTTGATTAATGCCTGTAACAATTAAGCAAATAGTCATGTGAGTACACAGTCGGAAGTCATAGAATAAACCAGTTAAAACCACAAGTCGCGCAGTTATTTAATACAACAGTTCCAATCCAATAAAATATAGTTTAGTTAATGTACATCTGGGAACAAAATAACTCTAATATTGACATTGATTGAGCTCAGTGGCCGCAACAGAATCGAGGTTATATTAATAAGCTGTTTATGATAAATGTTTGCTAAGCATGAATCTACCCATTGAGTCCATGTGCTGTACTAAATACACATTGAAAAACGACATGTATTTTAACCATCTACGCGACCACTTGGTGTTGTGTCCCTCAGGTGACTATGTAAAGGAGACAGGTGGCTTGAGTTGGCAGTTACCTGGTGTGGTTTGATGGTGATAATCTTCCTTATATCTTCTTACCAAAGATTATACATTATGTGGAACTCCTGATGTAATACTCACAGCTGTTAGATTTAGAGACCGTTGTCTTGAAGGTAATTGTCAGGTATTTCACCTTCGAGGATGTATTTAGCTTAGAATGGTAATATGATAAGTGACCAGAACAATGAGAACATTACAACGAAAGTAGAAAATGTTATTGTTTATTCCACGTAAAAATATAAATACAAAATGAAATGACAGCAGTTACGTATACCTTACCAACTACAACTAATTTACAAATAATAGGCGTTGGTGCTTTTTATACGCTATATCTAAATTGGTTTATTGACTTCTTGCTTAATTGTACAATAATATTCTTAATAAAAAAGTTTGTTCACCCTCAAATATAAGGTACAAAGTTTGAAATGGAAGCGACCGTAAAGGGATGCTTACGTGATTTTTTACGTGTGGTTTATAATATTATCTTAATTTTTGAGAGAGTCGGATGTCTTGCCTAGACATAAGTATGTATTATTTAAAAGCTCTAATTAATCTCGCCAAGTTTATATTTATATAAGTAAATAGTATTGTACAATATCTCCTTGCAAAATTAATAGGTATAACCATACAACACCTTTGTGGTAGTTACACATGCACAACAGTGGTATCGGTATGTTAATAAAACCAATCCTAGACACCGTATCGTCTTAAGCCTCGCTCGAGCGCGTCACTCCAATCAGGTTATCAAAGGCAAAGGATCCGACTGACTAACGATACGACATGTGCTGCCGCCTCCGTTGCAATTTATTCGCGTCCCAGACTTCATTATTCCATTACAAACGTACCTGCAGACCCTCGTCGTCAGGCGAGATGAGCGCCGGCTGAACTAATTGGGAATAAATAAAACTGCACTAGACAACTCTGGATGCTGGACTACGTCTCAGATTAGCAACAGGTGAAGGTTTTAAAACTACACACAGAGCCGTCTTAATTGCAATGCATATGGAAATCTTCACCAGCACTATAAAATCGATGAATTTTTAACATAATATAATACCTATAGGAAAATTAGAGGTAGGCTGTAAATAAATTTCGATATATATAGAGTACACAAACTTTGTCAGTCAAACGTATTTATTTTCATTGAATCAATACTACAATGTGTACCTAGATAATGTTTGTTAGTTTTTAAAAGTCAATTAAACTCTGTGCCTAATCCAACCCATCGTAGATAACAGTAAAAAAATTTCAGTAATCTACTTATAAAATATCTAAAACTATGACATTAAATCATACATCATTTTAGAGATTTTATAGATAGAAGAATATTTTTAATCGATTTGGTTGGGCAAGGCTTAATATATTAAAAAATATAACATTATATGTAAAACATATATAAAAAAACACCATATTATGTAGGTAATATCTTAATTCAATGAAAACAAATAAGTATGCATGAAAAAGTGTGCACAATTTTATCGGATTGTTCATAGCATACCTAAATTATTATGGTTTGGTTAGGCGGCGTTTAATTGAATTTAAAAACAAACCAGCACCATCTATCTGCAAATTGTATTTTTAGTTCAATGAAAACAAATAAGTATGATTGACAAAGTGTGCACTATCTATGTCGAATATTAACAGCCCATCTCCACCCTTCGCCACTGCAGTATACGGTACTAGCCAGATAAGCGCTAAACAATACCTAATCGAAAGTCTAAAAATATGTAGTAAATGTTAAATAAGACAGACCGAGAATCTTTCTTGAAAGAATGACCATAATACTCATAGTATGTACATTACTTATAATATAATATATTCAATTTAATAAATACCAACACAATATTATATTATTTATGATACAATGCATTTGACTGGAGGAGACGAAACGAGAGAACATATTGTAACATGATACGTGGGTAATAGATGCGCTCAATGCGGCGGCGAAAGTGCACACAAAAAAGAAAACTTTCATATAATATATTATATGTACACACGGAGATACGTGAACACCTATAATATAATGTATGCCAAGGTTCATGCATCACTGTCAGTACATTCTCGCAGGCAATAATATTATTTAATACAAATTTACGTAACGCCAAGAATGAACGAGCGCAATAATTTCGCTAATGGTCAGAATCTTTCGAAATCGTATTATATTATTAGTGGCAGTTTTGGTTGGCTACTTTATTATGGCAGCTTGGTGAATTGAATAGAATATGATTAATGATGATTGGCCAGCGGTTCACATAAAAGAGTTAAGTACCTATTTATTGGCGTTCGAACGGTTTTTCTTTATTATCTTCATAATACATAATATTCGACTTGTATCATGTAAAAGCTGGAATATGTTTACGTGTGTCGGTATGAGAAACGCGAGGGAAAAACCAGGTGGAAATAAGCTGGAATATAATACACATATTAATTATATTACATAAATATGATTTATGCAAGTACACATATTGTTTTTCAATTTGTGTGTGTCAGGGTATGGACCTAATAGGTTGAGCAAGTGGCTGACATCCAATTCTCGTAAAAAAAAAAACAAATTCTGTCAATACAAACCTCCACTCAGTGGAGGCCCATATGATCCTATTAGGATCGGACATGTTCGAAAGAAATATGGTAAACTACCCTTGATAGTCGCCGATAGCAGCCTCGTGTATTGGATAGTTGCGCAGGCAGTATTAACTAGAGATATAAATTTAATAAATACATCAACACTAATTAATTTTCGGCTCAAATAAAAAAAATAATCCTATATTTTGTTCATGCAGAACACACTAACTGGAGAATACTAGTTTTGAGTAATTTGACTCTGTAGTTGTTAAAATGTTTGAAATGGTCTATCATGTGAGTTTATTAAGTAATCGTAAAAAGGATGACTTTAAAATAAAGACTGTTTATTCATCAAGAAGGTTTACGGTAAAGTTTGAAATAAGGAACATTTTGGTATAACTAACTCAATATGTCATTTTTTCTATTGTGCATCAAGAGGTTAAACAACTAATAACTTTCTACGGTAGCTTGGTGGATACCAATGGCAAAGGGTGGAGGTAAGCTGTGAAGATCCGCCATAAATAGTGCACATTAAACTTTGTCAGTCATACGTATTAGTTTTCATTGAAATAAGACAACAATTTACAGATGCTGTTGGTTAGTTTTTAAAATTCAATCAAACCCTGCGCAAACAAAGACAATAATAGATAATAGCAAAAAAAAAAAAAACTCAAAATATCTAAATTTATGCAATTAAATCATACATAACTCTGGAGATTTTATAGATAGAATAATATTTTTTCCATTATACTTTTGTTTTTGATAGGGCAAATGTATTTTAAAAAAAAATGAACCATCAATATGTGTACCTAATAATAATGTATTCTTAATCCAACGAAAACAAATAAGTGATGAAATGAATGAAAAAGTGTGCACAAATTTGTCTAATCGCCCAAAATATACCAAAATTATTATGGTTTGATTTAGGCAGGGTTTATTTGATTTTTAAAAACGTTGGTTAGTTTTTAAATCTGTAAATTATAGTCTTTGTTCAATAAATACAAATTCATATGACTAACAAAATTTAATGTTCACTATTTATGGCGGTTCTTAACAGCCTACCTCTACACTTCGCTACTGGTGGATACAGAGCCTTGGAACAGCATGTTCGAAATAGGTCAGTCATGCCCCACACGTCTTGAAGCGGGCCCCCAGGCCAGGATCTTTGGTGGGCCCCGTACCCATCGCTAGAGTTAAAGGCAGAGGGACGCTTTACAGAATCGTTTGAAGTATTTTTTAGCGATTTTTCGGTATTGTTAAATAAATCCATTTGAATTATAGAGTTATCGAAAATAGACACACAGTAATCAAAAATTGCATCACACAATTAGACATTTTAAAATGTTAATAAAATAGCTCCATTAGGGTAAATTTGTAATGTGTGTTTATCTGTGTGTGGGCCCCCAGGCTAATGCAGCCACACCCTTATGGGGGCCACGAAGTCAGTCATTGAATCCATGGCGTTGTTGTCTTATACGTCTTCAATACTATTTGTAACAGGAATGTATATTATATAAATTATCTACTAATACTTTTGCAACAACGAGATATCCGATAACCGCTCGAAACAATTTTAGACTTTCATTCTGAGTTACCTACCCAACGACACAAAATATCCGATCCCCGCGGGTTAGGTCATATCGGATGAAACTCGTAATGAACGCGACCCCCTGCCGTAGTAAGTTAATTGTAAACAAGTCCGGATGCAAAAACGCTTCGTGTTTGCAAACGCCAAATACGGATTAGTGCCAACGCGATGGAAAATAAAAATATTGGGGTGCGTCCGACGCCCCGGCGGACAATTTAATTTTAATTATTATTTTGCTACTGCGCCCGGGTGCAATTTATGTAAATCTGTTTTTGCTGCGTTTATTTTTTTCAGTTTTTGCGCGACTAATCCCATTAATTCCGATATGTCAACCGGAAACGAGAGAAAATATTCATATAGGTACTGAAATAGGTACTCCGTTAGAAATAAAATTAGTAATATGTAGGTACATAACAACTGCTATAACAGATTGTATATTGAATAAAACTGCTTTTGAGATCAGTCATTTATTGTCTTAGCATTTAAAAAAACAAAATAAAGTCAGTATGTCCTCTCGTGTACACTCACACGCTTTTTTACCATTCGTGACAGCTTATCTGGTACTCACCTGCTAAGTCCAAAGGCTGCAAGTCCTTTACTGGTCTTAACAATATATTCGTGAGTGAATACGAGAAGGCATACCGACTAAAACACTACACGATGTCAGCAATTGCCGAGAACTCAATGGATACAGGACACAAATTTGACTTTGAAACCAAGATACTGGGTCGGAATAAGGGATATTTCTCACGATTGATAAAGGAGGCCACCGAAATCCATAGAAACCCTGAAAATATTAATAGGAATGTTGGGTTACGGTTGAAAACGTCATGACTTCCGGCACTGTCAGCAAAATCCAATATTCGACCGGTATCCGACACATTACTTTGAGAAACGTTTGCATTTCAACTCCACATTTCAACATAACACATATTTCTTGGTAATGGCCTCTGCAGCAAGCTCAAAACGTCGAGGAAAGAAGGAAGAAGTAGGTCCAAGCGGTGAAAACCCAATAATCTATTACGTTAAAAAACAATCGTGAAAGTCTCAAACATTATATATCCACTATACCAAGGTTCAAGAACATACTAAATTGTCTTCAAACGAAAACATCAAATGTAATCTAAAATTCGCAAGCATACATTTTTTTTTATTTATGCAGCAGACTGAAACAGTTCGAATCCAAAGTCTGCTTTTAGCATGTATGTGACTAGTTTTTTTTTAATAACAAATTTCAATAACAATAATTGGCAAAGTTTCTAATGCAATAACAACACATAATCAATCCTAGCTGCATACGAGTAAATTACAATAATTTCGATTGGACATTCACAACACTAGAACTCCTAAGGCGAGAATGATGTAAGCGCAGCAGTTTATACCTAATATTATTATGTAGGTACTTCAATGCAATCAATATGGTCCATGCTGTGCAACCATAGATTTCTCCATCCACGTATACGCAGTTAGAAGTTAGTTACTATATCTAAATATAAATAAATAGAAAAAATCGCTGATAATGGAAATAAATAGGTATAACACTTTAAAATTATACTAATTAAGTATGCTAATATTGATGAATATAGCGAAATGTTGAATATGTATAATGATTAAATTGGCCTTTAACATTATAAGGTATATAATATATACCTAATAATGTTAAAGGCCAATTTAATTAGGTGTAATGTAAATCTATATATTATATAGATTTACATTACACCTAATGGATTATTTGAATCAAATAATTCGTTAGTGTCTGTCAAGTATCCAAGAAAACATTGTTATGTAATACTTACTATACCGTAGACGCCAGTTCAATTAATATTTAGGTATTAGATTCTACTAATTAGATTTTTATTCGATAGCTATTTCGATTGTCACACTATTATCATTTCTGCAGCAAGAAATTTGATCTAATTAATATTATAGGTATCCGAGTTCTAATGGTTTGAAGTTTTGTACTATTCCATTTGAGTCGTTTTTTGCAGCCCGGGTCTCGCCTTCCGGCATCTTCAGGCACTGTGCACAGGCGCGAAAGGCGAAACCCGGGTCGCAAAGAACGACTCAAATGGAATAGTACAAAACTTAAAATCATTAGAATTTAAATTCAAATTCCATCAAGTACCATCGGTCGATAGTATTAATATTACATCCGAGTATTTAGTATTGTAAAATGGAATTTTACCAAGAAAACACCACCTGATGGGTCTAGGAAGTTAAGTTCCAACGAGAAGGAGGTTCTTTTATTTTTATATAAAATCTCGGGCATGCTAATTATTCTCAGTCTGCAATAAAAAACATTATGTCAAGAGCAAAGTAAATAAGTAGTACCTACATATTATATAGAAACTGATTAAAATCCTTCGTCTAGGTACTTTCTGTATAGCATCGTAACTAACGTATATTTATTTCATTCGACAGTGAGGCGCCGAATTCTCCCATTCCCCACCTGATTTATCCAACACATTTTGTAATGGGACAAAAATTGTTGTGATTGCAACACAGAATATTGGGGAAAGTTTTATTTTAAGTTTAGATAATGATTCACCAAAGCATTACCTTGTCAAAATTTGCATTATATCGTATTAATTTTGAATTTACAAATTAATGAAGCATGCATTTAGCAGAATGTCGGACACAGCAGTCCGTAATTCCATAAGTTAGGAAACAACTCCTCAAAAACATCACTTAAGGCAGGCGTCGCTAAACGGTTTTGGAGGGAACATAAAACGCTTTTGGGGAGGAGGGCGAAGGTCCGAGGTTTCGCGTCGCGGGGTAATAACATCACAACTCGCGCGCGTATCCATCCCTCCCGAGGCTATTGCGGAATTTCCTCGGCCGACCGTTTAATTATAATTAATTGCTTGTAATTTGTGACGGGAATTGCCGCGCTGTCAACGCCAGGCGGTCGGTAGCTCGCGGCACGGCGCACGGCGGCCTCCAGAGTCCGCGCAACTTTACGTCACGGGAGAGGCCCAATTTAAAGTAGAATAAAAGCTATAATGGAGCTTTGCAACTGGTACAAAAGCTGTATAACGATACCGCGGTATACCTAGTTACGAGTAAAATTTTATTATACGAGCTTTAGATTTGCATCATCATCAGCCGGGGTTAATCCACTGCTGTATGAAGGCCTCCCCAAGCTTGTTCCAACTCTCTCGGTCCTGTGTCATTCGCTCCCAAGTATTTCCGCCGAACTTTACCAGTTCGTCAGTCCAGCGGATTTTAGGGCGACCCTGTGGCCGTTTCGTGCCCCTTGGGTACCACTGGATGAAGGCATTTGTCCAGCGGCCGTCCTTTCGGCGAGCAATGTGCCCCGCCCATCTCCATTTCAGCTGTTTGGCAACGTCTATTACATCGTGTACTCCTGTCTGCTTCCTAACACATTCGTTTATCTTACGGTCATTTCGCGTGATGCCCAACGTACACCTCGCTGTGCGACTCTTAGCCTTTGGATTTTTCTCGTGTTGAGGGTCTACGTCTCGCAGCCATACGTGAGCACGCGTGAGATTTGCATAAGTACATAGTCTATGTCTTGTAATAGTAATCTATGTATAGTAAGTGTCTTGTAACAAATGTCAGTCCGAGAAGCGATCGCCATATTCAATGACCGACTTATTTCGATTCATCAATTTTGACGTAGGTATAAGGAAAAGTATTTTAATTCGTCAATATTTATCTATTTATATAAGGCCAGTGTCTTTTGCGTATTGCCATATATCTAAGGAGCGACCATAACATTAAAAAAACCGCCGAGTTTCGACGGTACCACAAAGGCTACAAATAACACAACCGGCACAAAATCGCATTACCCTTTCCCCATATCTATCAGAACAGCGGAAACCAATGAAATATTTAAAATCTCTAATCTCTAAATACAATATCATGGCAGGTAGGTATTTAAGTATTAGTTAATATCTCGAATACCTGTGTAAGATAAAACGAAACGTTCTGCGGGTCAAATAAATCACATTATATAAAATCGCTTATTTATATAGCGCACTTATAAGCTTTCAATATCGAAAATGGAGAACGTGATTCCCGTTCCCACCTGCTGAGCTTTTCATGAATGTATATATTATGCGGGGCACCTATCAAAGCTTTTGATATAAACGGCTATTAACCAAAGGTGAACTGTGAGAAAAACGAGTATAGCCTATATTCTTAAATGAAGAACTTTAAATTTACGTATTATTTGGTCGCTAATGTTATATTTAGAAAAGGATAAATTAAAGGGTAGGTAAAAAGAGGTATGTAATCAAACTTGAGTTTAGGGTAGGCAGGACTCACGATGAAATAAATCAATACATGTATATAAGCATCCTTATTATGTTTTGTGTTTTGACATGATATAATTATTATTGTCTCCGGCGGATGATATATCTACTCGTACATAACCAGGTAACTCAGAAATAATGGGAACTGAAATACACAACGGGTAAGACGATAGCAGGTAACCGACTCGAGTAAGGATGAACCCGGGTTAACCTTACACACGTGTCTAGAATACGTTTAACGTCGAATACTGAAAACTGCATTCGGTTTATGCATTTACGCTCATTTAATGTTGGTGTATTACACACACTATTGCACGTGCATAATGCGTGCTTCATTTTCGTAATACACTCACACATTCAAAAGTCTGCTTCACCATGCGGCGTATTGAATATAGCCCATTGGTATTCTATTTATTATCTGTTCTGTGTACTTAACCTATCTACCTGTCTGTAGCGAATGACTAGAGATCCTTCTTAAATTGGGAAAAGAGACTTGAGACTAAACGATCATTGAGCGTTTACCTTGGCTCTCAATAGTTTTATGAGAATTTTATAAATGCAATACTTGCATGAAATTACAACGTAAGAAACTAATAGCACTTTAAATGTAAAATCAGTGAGTCTGTAATCGTAACTAATATATGAATGTCCTACATATCTTTTTAGTACTGTAGGTATATTGTAGAAATATTTAAAATAAACTGATATTCAGTTTATTCAGAAATTTTGGTATATAACTTTACTACTTATTACATTTTTTTGGTTTATTGTTATTATTTACCGCCTTCCAACAGGCAGTCTTCGTCACAGATATATGCTGTTTATATTGGCAGTTCGTATCATGATAAATGACTTATTAAAAAAATGAATACAGCGTTCATTTGTCGTAAGTCGTCCACGCGCTGGAGCCTCGATTTCGCGTCGACCTTTACAAAAAGCTTGTAAATAAAACAGTGGGTAACCACATCCAACAGCGGGGTCAGAGTGGGAGGTGGAATGTAAAGAGGGGGGAAATTGCGCGAACGAGAAGTAGATACGGCGAAGAGAATGAGAGAGAGGTGGAGTGTGTAACTGACAAAATAAAAGCGAAATGCTGTTTCCGTTAATTCACTACCGCCCTGCCCTGACCATTGATATTTAACTCTCATTAAACGACCATTTTTCCCAGTCTTTAAAATGTAATACAATTCGACCATTGTAGTTAGTTATTATATTGTAGAATGTATTCAGTTACTCTGGTTATCTATGCATATCAGTGGCGAAGACTCCATACTAGGCGATTATTTAAAGCCTACCTTCTTAAGAAAAATATTTTTTAATTTTATATTGACATATTAAATAATATAATCACATAATAATATATTCAATATGCCCAACGACATCTCTCGTATAATTGTCATAATAATTTTACGATCTTTTCCACTATTTCAATAAGCACCATTTATGGCATGTCTCGAAGGTTTAAAAAAATAAGCGACATCTCGTTTCGCTTTACATATTGTATGGATTACGTTCGCGTGAATCGAAAACTTTTTTATATGAAGTTTGTTTCTCATAATATCAAGACGTCTGCGGCGGCCCATATAAATTGGTAAGCTATTTAAGGAGCGCTTATATTTTACGTAAGTGCACATTTATTCAAAATAATTTATAAGATAATTTAAAAAAAAAAAATTCTAGGGATTCAATCACATATAAATATTGATTTTTGTTAAAAATAATAAATAATTTATGTCGTGATTTTTATTTGTCAGTTCATTTATTCATAGACTAAGATAATTTATTCAGCCAATTATGTAAGTTGAAATCTGATATTGTATCTAAATCTGTGTTTTAAATATAGAAGTATTTTAAAATGTCTAGTTTACGGGTTAAATTATAACTTGTTATGGAACAGATTCACAACAACGGATATTTTCAATATATTTTGCGTTTATATTTAAGAAAATACATAATTCAAATTAATTGCTTAATTTTATACCATCAGTGAGCTTTTGAAATTACATCGGTTTTTGTGTACCTACCTATTCATCAGTAGTTATGTCGGATTATCTTCTTATTTCCCATAAATACATCTAACAAGTGTGCTTTCTCCACAGCCTACCTGTTACCAAAAGTCACCCTTCGCCACTGATGCATACATACATACATACATAATATGCAGTAATAACTAATATTGACTGACTAAGTACTATATTTTTATCTGAAGCATGCGAGGTCGTTTTAACTGGTAATGGTGAAATTACCCAAATCGATTTTTTACTCATTTCTTTTTATACACATTCGAGTAGGTAGGTACTTAAGTTCCATTCTGTCCGCTGAAGCCACCTTGCACGCGCTACGACTAAAAAAATATTCTCTACATACGAATGTAATCGACTATGCACTTAAGTATATTATGATGTTGCAAGTAAAAAGTCAGGGGCGCATGGTGTGACCCTGTGTTATTGTTTATGTATACGATGACCTCTAAATAAGCTAAATTAGTTGAAACAAAAAATACAAAAGTTGTTTAATAATAATGATGGTATTTCTTGGTGCGATCTGCCGCCGCCTAGTACCTAAATACGTTTGTTCAATTTAGTAGATACGTATTGGATTGTCATAAATACGCCGTGGTTATCGTAATATTATACAATTATTTAAATCACCAATTATATGCATTACACCAATGACATTAACTGACAAATTAGTGCATTGATACTGGTGAGAAAATGATTCAGCATAATATTATGTCGTTTTCATTAGCATAAATAAATAAGGATACACCTTAATTATATAATAATTGATTGTTGTCGATTAATTCGTTAGCTATATTGGCTATTGGCGTTTTGCACATATCAACATTAGGGTCCAATACAACAGTTTATACCTACTAAAATACGATCTCCAATGAGGAATGTTTATTTATGTAGGCAAGTCTAAAGGTAGAACACGAGCTTTGGCATCCAATTTAGATTGGATTACATGCATTATGCGGCCGGATAGAAGGGAATACAAGAGGGTAGAGTGAGACAGAAGCTGTCGCTGTTTACTTGGAAAACTTTGGATCACTGTGATTGTGTCGATGTTATTCATTAGCGAAATTATCACGATTGTCTTCAAGATCCTGGATTGCGAAATAAAAATATAAAGCTTTTAATTGACAGGCGAAAAAGCTTCATAAATAAGTAACACAACACACTATATTATACTGGTTTATAGTTTAACTTTTAACCGGTTATTTTGAGATCAACCACATTGACAGCGATTAATTTTATTCCTACGTCATTACGGCTATCTATAAGTCAGGCCATGATACATATTAATTTATGAAAACCATAAATATAAACCATGGAACACATTTCTCAACGACATTAAATAAACTTAAGTTATTGTGTAGTTATAAAATTAAACGATTTAACCATTGTTTTTACTCAAACAAATTTCTCCGAAGAATACTGGAGACAGTTAGAGAAACCCGAAGGTGAACATAGCGCATCCGTACGAATGCTGAGGGCGCGAAGACTCAGATGAACCTGTCATGATGTTAGCGCTTAAAGATCCTGTTAGAGCTTTCCATAAACTTTCCGCAATAAGAGAATCGGCGAACAACTTAAATCTGGACGCAAAGAGGCTTAGTAATATGACGGACTGTAGAGATAGAGCTCGAGATAGATTCCTACAGGATGGTTATGCAGTCGGCGATGGACCTGAATGGTCTGTAGTATTTTATCTGTAGTATTTTCATAAACATATTATACTGATTCGTAACGTTTACTTTATAGCTGTATTGATTTAATTTATACACAACAGTACGTAGGTAATTAATCCTCATTAGAGGTAGTTACCCACGTCAATATTCTGATACAAATGAAACTAAATAAGTATGTGTGCAAAAACCAATCTACTAAATTTTATTCTAGTGCGAATGACTGATTCATGAATATCACATGATAGGACCATCGTTGTCAACATAGCGTTTTAGTTGGCAGATCTAGCATGTTTGAATAGGCATCTAGCTTGCAAAATATGCATCTGCCGTATGGCTTTAAATTTAGCATTTTTCGTAAATGCAAACAGTTTAAAATTTATAACAGAGCTAGAATGTTATACCAGATTTGCTTGAAAATCAACATTCTGGTCTCTTGTACATTTTGTCTTATAAATAAAATAAACGTTACATATCAAACGATGACTAGAAATATCTTAACTGAATTCACTTTATAATTTATTTTATTATATGTAAAATACTTACTAATTGAGTCGTATCAATCTGGCATATTTTTGTGAATGACAGTTGGTAACACTGTATAAGACATCCACAGTTTTCATCACTATATGGGGCGCATACTGTTCGAGTATGTACCTACGTATATATCATTAACCACCAATATGGGCAGTCATGTGCACCCGTTCAATGACCTGTCGCGCCGCCGCAATATAAATACTGTATGCCTTTATGGGGTTAATAAATAAATACCTGATGAGATTGAGTGCACCATAAAGGATTAATATACCTACCACCTACCACACACCCTATATTGGATAATCGCGTAGCCCCAGGTTCACGGAGCCCCATGGGTCCACTTAAAATCTCAAGTACGTAGGTATCTATATCAATAGGCATCAGAGGTAAGATCAGTGCTAATATTTTCTTCTTCTTTTGTGGCTGTAGGGTGAACCGTAAAAACTATACACACTGTGGTAACATCATAAAAACGACAAATCGGTACGAATCGACTATTACTATTAAATCACGGAATAAACCAATAAAATTAATTATGATAGGTAGTTGTAAAAACAATTTATGTATTATCGTCCTCTTAACTTTTCCAATGTTTGTATGTACGCGCTAAATCGCTACTTAAGAGCGTACTTCAGTGAAACGGCAAATAATTTTCAACAGTAGGTGCGACGAAATTTCGCACACGTCGCCAATCGGAGACTGAGAGTCGAGGTGTGCGTACGTCGATTTGTTTTGTCATGGCGTCGGATGAATATATTCTTAAATCGTGTAAAGATGACTAAAAAACTTTACTTTGTACTTGAAAAAGAAAACATGTAAATGAATATACTATTATTAGTAATATAAGAATAAGGCATAAAGTCCACTAAAGCGGACTTGCGGGGCGCTCGCGCATATTCTATATGAATCATCGAAAAAACAACGTAATCAAATACGCCAGCGCACACTGGATTTGACGACGCATTGTGCCCGCGTGCCCCATGATTCATCGTTTTTTGGCTTCTCAGCGATACGAATTAACGAAAATACAACATTGAACACGGCAAGCAAAATTACGCTCCTTGAAGCGTCGTCGATAGACGGGCGAGAAGCCATTATTTAATAACAGTGAACCCATTGTTTAGTTTGCTGCGTGTCCAATATTTCGCTGGTAGAATGTCATCGTAAATATTAATTACAAGCCCCGAGAAATAATATAATATTTGTATTGCTTTGTTATGAGAGACGCTGAAATAATAATTATTTTGTGCTTCTTGGGCCCCTTATTACATAGGTTAAGGGTAATGCGCAGGTGGGAGGGGGCCTACTCAGTAGTGAGCGCACCGAGCGCTTTTTTGGTGGGCTTTATGCCTAAACATAACATTAAATGGACGCATGTTGAATTTTTATGACAAATTATATTTCGTTCGGCACGCGTCATTTGCACAATTCGCGCATCGCCTAGCCACGATCTTTTTAGAGTTTTAGACCATGCCTCAACTGAAGTATAGCCTTAAGACTCCTAGGTTATGATATGATAAGTATATCTTATAGTTAGACTATACATTTTATAACTTCGCACTTTTTTTGCATTTTTTACTACATTGATACGCCTCTTTGCCTGATTACCTCGCATAAAATTAAATCAAATGATATTCACTTGTACTAATATATTATGTAAGTAGTAATAATTAAATAAATATATAATGTATGTAAAAAAGGTATTTTTAGAATATATTACATAATTTTCATCCTAGAGATGGAGTACAAAGTTATGAAGCGTATACTATACAGTAGGGTTCGCAGGTGTTTCTGGACACCAAGGCGTCGAATGCATGATGTTCCTTCCGACTCCGAGCCACTAAATGTAAGGCGATATACGTCCCAGGTAGCTGACCCATCGCAGGCGTGGGTTTTGATAAAGTTGATGACGTCAGGCGGTAATCAACGGAGTCGTGAGATAGTTCAGATACCATTCTCGCAAATGGGGTAAAAGTTTTTTCGTAAGATTTTATGTCTGACTACCTACAATTTCTAGGAATCAATGACAGCAAATATCCCAGCATCCTACATACCTCAGTCAATATTCCTATGTAATGTATATAATTTCACCTCTATACATAAACTATAAAGGATAGAGCTAAGAATCCATATCACACTGTCAGTCCTTCTCCCTAATCGTGCTTCCATTTATTTAACTAACTGTCACCGATCGTCGAAGCAGCCCTATGTTGTAACTTGTGATATGAAGTCACCCGGCGACATGACGTCATATGACATCATTGTGACGTACTACCGGAGTGAGTCAATAGTCTTCGAAAAATTAACGCTACTCTAATACTGGCGTTATTCATTGTCCTCATACACAAATAGGTGTTTCAGCACAATAATATATATGGTGAGCCGTGTGCATTGGGCGGCTCGCCTCGATGCGTGTATTGAGCATACGTCACAATAACGTCATGTCGTCGGGTGACTTCATGTCACAAGTTACAACATAGGGCTGCTGAGCAGACGATTTGAGCTTTTGTAAATGCATACCCATATATTTTAAAATGTGAATAAACCTGAAGTAAAATAGCGCCGCAGGCTACTTTTTTACTACTTATTAGAGCAAATTTAAGATGTTTGTTTATCTCATTTATCTGGTCGACTGTCACGCCGGACCCCTAGGCTAGAGCCCTGTCAGCCCCCCCCCCCCCCTTATGGGGGCCATGGCCATGAAGTACATTATTGTAAAATGCATACTAATACATTTCTCATTTCTCTGTAATCGAATATTCAATAATGTTTCAGAAGATATGCATAGGTACATACATAAACTGGCCGTTATGACTAAGCTTATAAATATGTGAGCAGCTGGTTATCTAAGTATGTATTCAAAACAGTGTTTAAATACTTCATATAAAAAAGAATTGTACATTACGTACATGATTTGTCTCTCTTAGTAAGCTCTAAGCTGTGTTATTTATTACTATAGTAAGTAGTATTTAGATAATGCTATTTGACATATTAGTTATATATTATATTTTTTAAACTGACGGGGTATGTAACTTTACTAAGAATCAAACGAAATAGGTTTAAACTTAATAACATCAGAAATAACGAAATTAAAATAATAATTGAAGTAAATCAGTGGATTTACAATCATGTATTCAATTAAAAATAAGTAGGTACGAGGGTGGGTCAATAATTCCTTAGAAAAAAGCATTAAAACAGTTTTTATTTTTGTATTTTTTTTTTATTTCTCAACATAATCTCCTTGGAGCTCAATACACTTGGTTAGACGTTTCTCAATATTTTTTAAACCGTCAGAAAAATAAGTTTTCGGAAGGTCCTCAAAATAAGCATTTGTCCGATCGATGACTTCTTCATTTGAAAAAAAAACGTTGTCCACTTAGCCATTTTTTTAAGTTTGGGAAAAGGAAAAAGTCACTGGGGGCTAAATCTGGCGAATACGGTGGGTGGTCGACCAATTCGAACTTCAATTCTTCAATTTTAGCCATTGATCGTAAACATGTGTGAACACGGGCATTGTCCTGATGTAAGAGGATTTTTTTCCTGTTTAAATGAGGCCGTTTTTCTTCAATTTTGTTTTTTAGCTGGTCCAATAAAGATGCATAATAATCCCCTGTTATTTTTTTTCCTTTTTCCAAATAGTCAACGAAAATAATTTCACGTGCATCCCAAAATACAGTAGCCATAACCTTACCAGCTGATTTTACGGTTTTCGCCTTCTTTGGACATGGTTTGCCTTCGCAATCCACTGCTTTGACTGTTCTTTCGTCTCGGGAGTATAGTGGTGTATCCATGTTTCATCTACAGTCACAAAGCGACGAAAAAATTCATCCGGATTGCGTTGCATGAGCGACAACAGGGCTTTAGAGGCCACCACCCTACTGCGTTTATTGTCGACTGTGAGCAAACGCGGCACCCATCTTGCAGAAATATTTTTCATGCCCAATTTGTCATGTAAAATAGAAATGACGCTACCTTTTGAGATCCCTGTAACCTCAATTATCTCACTCAACTTTAATCTTCGGTCACTTAACACCATATCGTGGATTTTATTGATCATTTCTGGTGTAGTCACCTCTACAGGACGTCCTGAGCGTGGTTCATCCTTTGTTGATGTACGACCACGTTTAAATTCATTTAACCAGTTATAAATAGTTGCAAGTGAAGGAGCAGATATGCCGTGAACTAAATCCAACTCATTTTTTATTTCCTTTGCTGTTAACCCTTTTATATTAAAATGTTTAATAACAGCTCTAAACTCAATTTTCTCCATTTTCCATTTTTCCATTTTCCACAAGCAAATTTTTTTTTTAAATGTACGAGAAACACACAACAACCCGACCAATCTGATTGAAACTTCGCAGCATACTGAATCGGTAGTGCCGCTGCATGAAAACAAACCGCTTACAGTACTAGTCGCGCCACCTGTCGGCTTTTCTAAGGACTTATTGACCCACCCTCGTACCTACCTATTTGCCAGATATAGTAAAGCCATCAAAAGCGATGCATGGATGCCGTTCTAATTAATATTTGTAATAAAAAATCCATTTCCGCTAAAAATCCATATCCATATACATAATACGCGGCTCTCTGGTACCTTCGCCGTCCTGTTTCCTTGAAAATTTGGCTCTTCTCACTTGACAAACTGCCGATCCCTGGGTTAGTTAGTGTATTGAAAACTTGTTGCTGTTCTCATGTTTCTAAGCCACAATTATTATACCATAGCTCGTATATAAACTCAACAAAAACCTATACATTATGTATGTTAGGATACCAATACTTGCATACACAATTATGGTGTGTCTGCGAATCGTATGTGTTAATCAGTGTGGCATTCAAGTACTTTTTATAACTTGTTTCCAAATAGGTATAAGCTACAATGTTTATTTATTCTCAATTGTATATTATGTTAGATTTATTACTTAGTATCAATCAACGAATCATTTTAAATGAAACAAACGCGCCATGCGAGAGAAGATCGAAAAAATATTACGATTTTTTTCTCCGAGAATCCGAATTACTAGTCGAGCATATTATAATATGTATTCATGTAACCAATTAATATTCTATCGCTTTCAATAATATTGTGTATGATAAAACGATGTATTTACAAATGAACACGGGCAAAATAGCAGTCTGTCAAAAGTCTATATTATAATTTGCGGCCGAATCGACCTCAATATTTGATCGGTGCGGGGCATTATCAATGATTTAACTTGAACAAAATATTGTGCACAGCACTAGATAAAACTGTATTTCTTTAGCCGATTATCAACATTATAGATTTGCAAGTGGGGTCCCGCCTCCTGAAGTAGGGAGCACGATAATATTAATGTCGCTAGTAGATAAAATAAAATAATTTTAACTAAAACAATGTCGGAAAAAATAAATTATTAGTTAAAATGATAAGATCTATTAGAAGTAAAAGCACTCTCAGATACTTCACAAGTTTCTCTTCATACCTAGCAAACTCTTTGTCCAAAATGTAGCCATATAGCAGGAGTGAAACGCAGGCGAGTGGAATAAGCCGAAGTCTCGCCGTGAATACAGATAGCCAAGTTACTTAACCAATTAAGTCGGAGGTCGGGGAGCTAGAGGAAGAAGTGGAGGTTGTAGAGTGTGGGAAAGACTGAGGTGGTAACGTCATCTCAGAAGCAAAAGATCATTTGTGCAATTCAACTATTTTTTAGATATTATGGATATAAACAAATAAATTAAATTACTATAGCGTGTCAGTAAAACATAATAAATCATTTATATACAAAAAATGAGACAGAACATTTATAATATAATATCTAACTGACTCCGAATTGATAACTATAGAAAAATGAATAGTCTCTTGCACAAACTGGGAAAATCGTAACCTTTTTACGTTTGGCTTTGGTTACTTTCTAGAGTAATTGATTACTTTGGTCATACATCAGTGAAACGGCAAATAATTTTCAACTGTATGTGGAACGAAATTTCGGCCGAGTTGCCATTCGGAGAGCGATAGTCGACGTGTGTGCACGTCAATTTGTTTTGTAATGGCGTCGGGGGAATATATTCTTAAATCGTGTAAAGATGGCTAAAAAACGTTTAGCATGTACTTGAAAAAGAAAACATGTCAATGAATATACTATTATTATTACGAATATAATAATAAACATAACATAAAAAGGACGCATGTTGAATTTTTATGACAAATTATATTTCGTTCGGCTCGCGTCATTTGCACAATCCGCGCATCGCCTAATCACGATCTTTTTAGACCATGCCTCCTCAGCTGAGGTATAGCCTTAGGTTTTCTTGGTCTTTTTGTGGTGGAAAGACATGGTATTGAAATAAATAGCAGGTATATTTAAAGAGCCCTTAGGCATATTTGAATGTAACATAGTCAGTTTATCCCTGTGAATAGTATTAACATTGTTACGAGTTTTTTTTTGGAAATAAAAACTCGAATTAGGTCAAGGGCCCCACAAGGGGAAGGGTGTGGGGCAGTTCGTCAAGCTATAGGAATCAGTGAACCTTGAGATAATAATATATTAAACAATCAAATTATGGGTCAATTGCATACTCCAATATAAAGTTTTACCGTATATATTTTACAGTAAATGCGAAATTAATGGTATATTAAATATAGATATAACGCGAATGCTGATTAAGAATTGGAAATATGGCTTTATTCTCAAATGAAAATAATATTTAGTCATTTACGACATTAAATTATTTTGAGAAAACAACCCAGTACCTACCTATGATATAATAATATATTTTCTGAAAAGTTTACTGATTGTTCATGCATATACCTGAACGTACTCTCAATTCTTAATTTTTGACATACATATTGTCAATACTGCTCTTGAATATCGTCGCTTAAGAAACAACACCGCAGAAGTCGATTAATTAAACAACATTAGGGAAACAAAAAACGTTGAAAAAATTGAAAATTGATACCTTTTAACTTATTTTTTTGTGTTTGGTTAAAAAAAATCATTTTTTCATTCAAAAAAAATTTTTCTATAGAAGGAACACGGTGTAGGATTTTTTTACCTACCGAATGTTATTCAAAACTCAAAACCGCCAAATGGGGACTTACGCGGTGTTGTTTCTTAAAAGACGATATATGAAAATGAGTACAGTTGCACATATGACATTTTGATCACGAGAAGCTGGGTATCGCTTAGCGCAAAACAGAGAAGCGAAATGCTAATTAATACATTAAACTGAAGATGTTTCTCGAACAAATAATAATGTCGGTGTTAAAAATATTAATGGCGGTTTATATTAGTAGGTACCTACCTTGCATACTTTTTGTGAGGCCTGTCAAGACAATAATATAACTTGGATGATTAATAATGGAAATCTATTTGAATGGCCAGATAATCGTTACGACTTAGACTTAGAAGGTCAGGTTAGAAGAGACTTGGCAAATAAAAGAGAGAAATATTATCTTTAATGAGAAATTGCGGTTACAAAAAGAATGCACGGTCAAAGATGTATATGCAGGATTACTAGGGACGTCAAAAAAGTATCAATACTCGACAATCAATACTTTGACGGATTTTGGCAACGACAGTAATAATTTTCTTTCGATAATAATATGATACTGGTACGAAGTAGGTATTGATATTTTTTATTTCGACATTCAATCCTTACGCATTGCATCAGATTTTAAACGCTTATAGCGAATAATATATTTTAGACATGTGAGAAAAGGGTCAAGAGGTCGGTTGTTAAAATGTTTGTAAAAACCCATACATAGTTCATACCTGGAATTGAAAGAGTTTAAATTAATTAAATAAGTAACAATATTTTAATACAAATTATATATATATATTATATATTATTTATTTATTATATTGTATGTTCGTGCGATACTTTTTAATAGAAGGGACAGACACACTATTGAGTTCTAAATAGTATTTGACATTAAATATTTGTTTAGAGACACCACATTAAATTATAATTAATTAAATTGTATTTACAATGTGGTATTCTTGTAGTCGATGAACCGGAATAATGCTTTCTTTTGTAAAAGTTAGCACATTGAAACACGAGAGAAAAATGTTGTCTTGTTGGGTCTAGGACGATTTGGCACCGGGACAACTGGACGCCACGGAATTCGAAAATAAATAAACGTTAGGTACCTACTTATAGGTACTTTAGAAAAAAATATTTAATATTATTATTTATATTTAAATGATTATATTATGATTTAATAGTTGGTGAGAATGTAAATATGCAAACGTAAATAATGATTTAATCGTGCATATGTTTAAGTTAAAACGAAAAAAGAGTTTTTTTATTTTATATAAAGCCTTAGGCATGGTAATTCTCAATCCGCAATAAAGAATACATTATGTTAAGAGTAAAATGAATTAAAACTACGAAGTAGTAGATAGAAACTGATAAAAATATCTCGTCTACGTTCTGTATACGTGTCTACGACAGTGCGGCGTCCAATTGTCCAGAGTCCAGTTGTTCCATTCACGTCTTGTTACTAGTCGTCATCTTTGTCAGATGTTCTGTTTTTTTGGTATTACATTGTATGACATATTTTTTTGTGATTGTTAATCGAAATAGGCTGAAATTAGCCACAAATGAATCTGCAATGCAAACAAAACTAATTTAAACGTTAGTCTGTCTGCTCTTCTTTCAGTTTCATTTTCATATATTTATGTTCAGTTTCCGGAGTCTGCTACAACACGTTTCGATTGCTGAATTATTTATCTGAAATGTCTGTTAGGTATCTACTAATCACAATATAAAAAGACTGGCAATTCTGAACGTATTGTCTGGTCATCTTGAGTTAAATGACCGTTGGGCTGACCACTAACCAGTTGTCAGAAGGTGGCCACTGTCAGTGCAATGGCTATCAAGAGCCATTTTTCTATTCTTTGGTTAGTATTATGTTCCTATGTATCATGCGATCAGATTGCATCCAGCGGATCGTATGGTCCTGAGAGAATTGTAATCCGACACCATATCAGAATGCATTTTTAATTTAAATAATGTAATAATATAATAAAATAATAAGTAGTATAGGTAGAGCTTTCTTGAATAACATAACACTGCCTGGCAGTCGGGATATAGGTACCTAACAGCCGCAAAACGAGGTCTGTACCGATCAGAAAGAAAAACACGACCACTGTGGTATTATTTATTGTGTAGCATACCTAAGTATTATGTATGTTGATTTAACTGGATAGACATAGCTTCTTGGTCAGAGCGTTGGAGCGGAGCTAGGAGCAGGAGTACGGAGCACTGAAGCAATGGAATTTTACCCGGAGCACCGAAAATTTATAGTGCTCCACTGCTCCGGATGTTTTATTTATTATTAAATTGTCGTCCTAAAATCCAATGAAAATAGTATATTTTGACACTTTGCAAAACTGGAATTATTTGAAATATGGCAATACTGCCAAGTGATAAAGAACTTGACAGAAGAGGCAAATGATGAGACGATTTGCTGCCGGATTTTGTTTAATATAATGAATAGTTAATGAAAATGACGATTATTTTAAAACGTTTATTTTTATTTTTTTAACATTTGTATACATATAATACTTTTATCCGGAGCGGAGCAGACCCTGGAGTGGAGCCTGAGCAAGTATTAGGTCCCGGACCGGAGGTGGAGCGGAGCAACTCAAAAAAGGATCCACTCCAACGCTCTGTTCTTACACCCCAAGCCACTCTGGCAATGCTCATCCTATCAGAACGACTGATTGTTATTCCAAAGTCTGCCTACAATACGTATTAGTTAAAAGCGTCATATACCTAATATAAATAACGCAATATATAGTAAAGCTGAACAATAATGGAATTTCATAACGATGATTGGTTGCCACCATTGGCGAATTACGTGAACACAATGTCTGATTAGTAAAAGGCCATTCGTCATAGCTCTAGCCAGTGGGCCCGAACTTAGAGGGGGCCCGGCATGGCAGGTCGACCAGTTAAGTGAGATAGACACACATCACTAATTTGCTCTGGCAGTAAAAAAAAAAGTTCAAGTAAACTTAAGAATATTAACATTGGCAATAGGTGGGGGGGGGGGCGCCAAACATTTCGACCTGGGTGCCCGCTTCAGGATGTGGGGCCATGACTTTCGTCAACGATCGTACGCATAAACATATGGGTTTATTTGTAAACTCAGTAAACTCAGTAAACTCAGTCAGAGCTCACTTTGAGCGTAGCCATCTAAGTCTTGGGCATCTTCTCCCAGGACACTCCCAGGCCAATTCTTAGATGCTTCACATCACCAATTGACGGGTCCCGTGATACTCTCGATTAAGACCGAGGGTGGTACGGGGCGGGTTTGGTGGAGGGACTTTAACTTCAATGTTTAAGTAAAGTAAGTCAGTGGTTGCCAATACATTGTTTTCTTCTGTTACTGTGGTAGTTAGGTCAAACTTAAAATAATTATTGTCGTCTCAATGTACGTTTTACGGCCGAGACACACAAGCCGCAAAACGAAATCAACATCGACCGGAAAAACACGACCGCTATCGGCAGACTGTCACTTCCAGACAGTCGCTTTTTTTTGCCCGGCATCGACCGTGTTTTGCGGCTGGGGTATCTCTACATTTTAGATGGTAGCTTATCAAATAGGACATCTCATTCGTCACTCCATGTCTATAGGATCGCAACTAACATCGACTACCAGTCAGAAGGTAGCGACTTACGCCAATTCGGCGCAACTCGCTTCGCAGACGGTGTATGATGACTTGCGGTAACAAGCCACGTTTACGAGGAGAGTACAGAGCTGCTAAATAAATTACCTGTCAGTCCTGCTTCCGAAACACTGACGCGCGAAGTTTCTCAATGACGTGATAATAGATTCGGATGTTTGACGTTGATTGTGTAACTTCAATTCACTTGGCGTGAACGGAATGGTTTAATTTTATTTTCAATCATAAATCCTGTATTTTAACTATTCATCTCTAGATTCTGCTATACCAAGTTATTTCTTACGTTCTACATGAAATTGTCAAAGATGCTGACACCTTTTTAAGTAAATATAATATTACGTTTTAATTTTACGCTTAATTTTATTAGGTACCAACTTTCGTACGTATTTTTTTGTGTTTATTTAAATTATATTATTGTACTTAGTATCTGAGCGAAGGGTGGAGGTAGGCTGTTAAGATCCAACATAAATAGTGCACACCAAACTTTATCAGTCAAACGTATTTGTTTTAATTGAACTAATACTAGGTACTATATTTAGATGGTTTTTGTTAGTTTTTAGAATTAAATTAAACCCTGCATAATCCAAGAAATATAATAAAAAAATATTCGTGTATCTATAAAATACTTAAACTAATATGGTTTAGTTTAGGCAGGATTTGATTTAATTAAAAAAAAACTAACCAGCACCATCTGCAAATTGTATTCTTAGTACAACTAAAACAAATAAGTATGACTGACAAAGTGTAATACCAACCTCCACCCTTCGCCACTGCTTAGTATAATACATATAAAGTAAGTATGTATACTTATATTAATATTACTGCCAAATCCTGATTCAGTAAGTGGTTTTTGCCTTTTGCCATTAATTAACTTAAATATTCATCATTGCGTTCAACGCACGAGTGAATACGGTGTCGTTTATGACAGCTTTTTATACATGATCACATAATATGTTCGACGCAATAGCGCAATTTTGACGAAACTGTAGGTACTAGGTAGAGGGAAATTTTCATGGAAGATCCAGTTGTCACCACAGCCAATGTAGTTAAATAAGAAGTTTGGAAGGTTTCAAATTTTAAAATATACTTACTCAGTTGTGACTAAATATATATAAAATCCATTAGCATTTCTCAGCAATGCTGAATTCCTTGGGTTGTAAGAGTATTGAACGATATAAGGGCGCGAAGGTTAGCCTACGTTTTAAGTAGATAGCTCTAGTAGGCACTTCATCCCTATATCCCATTCAAGAGAAAGGGATGGTGTGCATAAGGTTTAACGGGTCACGTTGAAAACAGAAAGCCCAGGACACCTTGCGCATTATACCCGACCATCTTGGAGTCTCTGCCTGGAATCATATCCGCCAGGAGTGTCCCCATATGTTAGTTTAAATAAGTTGAGATCAAATAAGAATAAGAATCAACCATGCCTACCAAAGTCATGGAAGCTTGGTCCTGTGATACTCTCAGTGAAGGGCGCCTAACGTTGTTTACGCCACAGAATCGACTTGGATAACGGTTGCGAAAACCATGGCGGTTAGTGGAAGAAGCGGCAAGTTATGCAGACGAGTATGGATGAACATGTATGGTTTTTAGCATCTGATACTTATTTCAACCGGGTGGTGTTTTTCTACATAATCGATCGAAATTCTATAAAAAACCAAAAAAAAATCATTTCTCAGTAATAAAATAAAAATGTAGGTAAGTAAGTATAAAAATTAATATTTTAACGATTAAATAAGTGCACTCATAAACATCAACACTATTTTCGCTTGAATTTAACGCATAAATTAATTACCGATTTTCCATTACGATACACTGGATGAATTTTCAATATGTACATAATTATTATTTTAAAGTATATTAAGAATCAATCAACGCTGTGGTGAAAATATTATGTATATTAAAATGAAACATGTACGCTAAAAATACATTTATTAATAGATTATAAATTGGATGGTGCACGGATATAATATTACTGTTAGGTACGTAATAGTTAATAAAATGCTTATTTCCATTAGAATCAAGTACCTACTACATATTTGAAAAAATAACAGAACTTTTAAATATGCGGAATAACTTCCGTTCATCGAAACACGAGTATTGAAATATTAGCTATTCAGATTATTATTAATTTTCTTTTATTTACTCTTCTGCATTTCTTTCTAGAAGTAGATGATAGTTAATAAAAAACCTTCACATTTATTATTATTATGCTTGCTATATTTTGTTTTATTTATTATGTACCTAATTCTATACGGTTATATAATAAAGCAAGGCTGCTATCGACTTACGATAATATAATTAAAATGTTCGTAGATTATTATATACATGTGTAAATCACCTAGTACTAAAAACACAAGTGTAACAAAACACACTACGAGAAAATTTACGTGGGGAAAACTACGAGGAAATTAAATATTAGCATTTCAGAGCACTTGGCAGCACAAAGACGGGAGAACGATTCATCGACATTTGCGAACCATTTATTAAATGAAAATCATACATTTGACATTGAAAAGGTGCAAAATTAATTCACATTCATACGGGTGATTATAAATATTAGAGATATATACAGCACAGTTGCACAACCTGCCTATTCTTAATGATCAGCTTACCTTTTCTAGTTTCCTAGTTTACAAGGCAAATTATAATATGATTATACATTATGATAATGACATAAAACTTGTAAATGTATGTATGTGGATGTATATATGTGTAATCAAATGGCGAAAGGCGAAACCCGGGTCACATAAACGACTCAAATGGAATAGTACAAAACTTAAATCTATTAGAATTGAAAGTCTATTAAGTACCCTTGGTTGATAGTATTAATATAATAATTATTGTGTTATTTATATAAATTATTTAGATGAGTTAAATTCCTAAGACTAGACCACAGTTTCGCTGTTAAACTTTCGCTAAACGCATTTCTCATTAGCATCCGTAATAAGCAGCTGCATTTAGGTAGGTATGTATAAGATCCGCACGAAAACGACTCTTGTAATTTCTAACGCAACACATAACTCCAAAACCATGGTATATTTTGATAAATATGCTTTGTTGTATTCCAAGTGTTAAGTATCTCGTGGTAAACAATAAGGCCCGTTTCAGACGGGACACCGCTGTCGACGGGCCATTGTATTATGTTTATGAACGCCCCAGAGCTAATGAGTCAACGCATAATTTCGTATTATAAATTAGAACATAACACTGGCTGCGGTAATAAAAATAAGTGTATCGGCGGCTTGAGAATGTAGCGGCCGACGGAAAAGTTTACCGGACACGCGTTGACTCATTAGCTCTGAGGCGTTCATAAACATAATACAAAGGCCCATTTATTCGAATACAAAGGCATCCTTATTATATACGAGCGCAACACCGGTATCCCATCTGAAACGGGCCTTAGTATACATCGTGTCTACCAGCTGCGTTTTTTATGTTCAATAAACAATACTGATGAAACAAAATCTCTCCTACAAGCATTTTTCAGCACTGACGAAAATGCGTTATAGTGTTACATAGCTGTAATAGACCTGTTGATGATTGTATATAATGGATAATGTCCATATGTGCCAGACATTAAGAATCTTCCATAAAATGCAGCCAAATTCCGCACATGCGGTGTACTTTTGCACTTGTGATATAATATTGAATTTTAGTTACCATGAAAGCTTTACCGGACGGTGAGTGAAAATAGTGCATTAAGTTGATTTGAAACCGACTTCCATACTCCGCAGCGTTCATCTCGAGCACAGGTGGACGAGTATTGACAAAATATTTCAATGCAAATATGCAACACGGTTTGATGAAATTAAATCACCGAAGCCCATATGTACATAACCTAGTTATTGAAATAATTTGAAAACATCATTGTTTACTATATAATGTAATAAATATGGATGCTGAAATTATTTTGCGTCTGAGTAGGTATGATTGTTGTTTATAATATGTAAGTATTCAATAAAATACTTGAGCAATAAATATTTCATTGTTGACTAAAAAGGTAAAGCAAATATATTATTATGTGTGACGTTAAAAAACAAACGAGGCCATCTCCAGTCACTGACTTTTTTGAGATTTTTGGTTGGTATGACTGCTTGTGTTGTTTTATATAATAATATTCACTTCAGACATGTCTATCTCATTATTTTCTGCTTAAAAAATCAAAATAAAAGTTGTGATTTTTTTCAAACTTAGTCATCTCCATTGACTTTTTATATCAAACGTGGTCACATTCGTCTTAGCCAATCACGACGTAGCACTTTTTCAGAATGGCCAATCATGTCGTGGCATTTTATCAATATGGCTCCCATCAGCAAAAAGTTTTCTTTGTATATAAGATGTGCTCTTCAAGTTTTTAAGCGAAATAATTGTCAAAGAATGGAAAATAATCCAAATAAAGTTTGAAATAGTGTCTCCAGATAATGCACGAAAGTTTACCAGATCAAATTATACCATTAAACGTTCAAAGAAGACTGAAAAACGGTAAGTAAATTTTGATTTTCAAACGTTTTACGACAGTTAGCATCTTAGAACCTCAGGGCTGTGCCTTGGCTGTTCATATTTTAAGTTCAGTTTTAAAGCTGCATAATATCGTGTAAACTGGTTCAGTCATCTATATTTTTTTATATATTTTATTCAAAAATATTTTTATGTTTGCTTAGTTACCTATTTAATTCTAATATAAAACTCAAAATAAATTCATAAACCCAATTATAATTTTCAAATTATTAAGTGTTAGTTGTAAATATGAAATAAGTTATACATTTATATTGTTGTTTTTTTCGGGTGCCGGACGAAATTCCGAAGGCCGAAATCCCGAAAAATAAAAAAATATAAACAGTAATAATTTTCAACCAGCGGCACCCCAATAGGCGCGCTTTTCCTCGATTGTATAATTTAACAAGATAATTAAAATAGTTATATAAAAACTATTATTAATTATAAAATGAAGCAAGAAAATAATTTTCAACCAGCGGCACCCCAATAGGCGGCGCTTTTTCTAGAGTGTGTAATTTAACAAGATAATTAGAATAGTTATATAAAAACTATTATTAATTATGGAATGATGCAACAAAATAATTTTCAACCAGCGGCACCCCAAAAGGCGGCGCTTTTTCTCGATTGTATATTTTAACTAGATAATTAAAATAGTAGTATTTAAAACTATTATTAATTATGAAATGAAGCAAGAAAATAATTTTCAACCAGCGGTACCCCAATAGGCGGCGCTTTTTCTTGATTAAGTAATTTAACAAGATAATTAAAATAGTTATATAAAAACTGTTATTAATTATGAAATGAAGCAACAAAATAATTTTCAACCAGCTGCACCCCAATAGGCGGCGCTTTTTCTCGATTGTATAATTTAACAAGATAATTAAAATAGTTTTAATTAAAATATTTTAATTATCTTGTTAAATTACTTAATCAAGAAAAAGCGCCGCCTATTGGGGTACCGCTGGTTGAAAATTATTTTCTTGCTTCATTTCATAATTAATAATAGTTTTAAATACTACTATTTTCATTATCTAGATAAATTATACAATCGAGAAAAAGCGCCGCCTTTTGGGGTGCCGCTAGTTGAAAATTATTTTGTTGCTTCATTCCATAATTAATAACAGTTTTTATATAACTATTCTAATTATCTTGTTAAATTACACACCCAAGAAAAAGCGCCGCCTATTGGGGAACCGCTGGTTGAAAATTAATACTGTTTATATTTTTTTATTTTTCGGGATTTCGGCCTTCGGGATTCCGGCCATTCGGAATTTCGGCCATTCGGGATTTTGGCTTTCGGGATTTCGGCTTTCGGGATGTCGGCATTCGGGATTTCAGCATTCGGGATTTCGTCCGGCACCCATTTTAACACAACCCTGTTTGTTAGAATACAAAACAAACCAATCGAATACAAAACAAAACTGTCCATCTCCAATAGTATTTATTTCAAACCTGGTCAAATCCAGATGATACAAAACAAACATAGCCATCTCCAACATAAAATCGTAAATATCTTGTTTGTTAAAGTTTCGCGATTATTGAGCATTGTTTAAATCATATCTTTTAAATAAAATATAATCATAAAT